>NW_027131283.1:7677500-9062500 GCF_026122565.2 Emydura macquarii macquarii
GGGGACCGACCAACCAGCCTGTGGTAAGAACCATCTAAGACTGTAAGGCTACTGAAAGGGTTAAGCTTAATTTAGACTGTGATTTGCTTTTATTTCTTCTGATCAAATGTGACATATTATTCTGGTTTATAATCATTTAAAATCTTTCTGTACCTAATAAACTTAATTGTTTGTTTTATCTAAAGCAGTGCATGTGGTTTGGGTGTGTGTAGAGACTTCATTTGGAGTGACAGAGCTGGTGCATATCAATTTCTTTGATAAATTGACTAACCAATGAGCTTGCAGAGTCCAGTGGGCAGCATTGAACTCTGTAAGACGGCAGTTACTAGGGTTGCATCTGGGACTGTCATACCATTGCATAATCCCATGAGTGTCTGGCCAGAAGCACTCATTCACTAGACAGGAACTGCTTGTTTGCAAGAGACTGTGCGTGGGCTGAGGCAGGAGTAGGTAATTCCCACAGCAGGGCAAGTGCAAGATGGGTCTCAGCTGTGGGGGCACTGGGGTGACAGCGATATACCGGTCCAGATTGCAGAGGGGAATGTCACAGGGGGACCCTGCACAAGCACTGGAATTCTGGCCCTGCCCTCTGTGCCTCCTCTTCCCCTTGAGGCCCCGTCCCCTGGCCAGGCTGGAAGCTGGAGCCCAGGGCTTAGCATATTCCTCCGGCCCGGAGCTGGTGACCTCAGCCCCTCTCCCCCACACACCCACCCCCTGCAAGGAGGTGGCCCAGCCAGCCCCTCTCTCCCCGATTGCCCCCCCTTCCCTCGTGCAGAAAACACCAAGCTCAGCTGTAGGTGCGGGCGGAGGGGCACTGAAGATGCTGTGCCCAGAGTCCCATAAGGTATAAATCCGGCCTTGCCTGCCCTAATAGTTTCTTTCCCTAAATAGGAGAAAGCACGCACCAGTTTCTCAGTCAGTGTTACATCCTACTTATTTTCCTTTGTCATCAACATGCATGTTTTAGCTCAAATCTTTCTAAAACACTAGTACATGTTGCAGAATGTTCTGGAGGTTAGATTTGGGGATTGTACTGCCACCACATAGCAAAATTGGTATGTAGAAGGAATTGCAAAAAATGACAACTCTGTAAACCACAGATTTGTACACAGAGCTCTCTTAGTGTAATGAGATGTATTTTTCATAAATTAATTTTAATCACATTAGGCAAGCAGATTGAAATTATGCAAAAGTAGCTCCATCATAATCTTTAAAAGCCAAAGGAAATGTAGAAAAAACTAAGAAGGAATATCAAAAATATTTGTAAATGAACTAAAATATGCACTTATAAAACTGCCCTAACAATCATTACCTTAAAAAATTAAGTTACAGTAATAGACTTGCAGTAAGATAAGTATGAAGATGCTCACCTTCACACCAGACAAACAGATTTTAAAGTTAACAATTAATTCAGGCACTCACTGCTACAATAAAAATCAACCTAAGCATCAGTCTTTAACAAAGTAGTACTTTATATATTTTAATAGATTTGACCAGACAAAACACAAACATCTGAAATAAAATGTACATGGCACATTACATTTTTAAAATCCACTATATGAATTATAAGATGTTTACCACATTGCATTGTGTTAGGAGATTAAGTATGCTATGGGTTATCCTTAGTTTCCCTCCTGATCTTCTCATAGCAAAGAAGTATCAAAGGTCTGTAGTTACCCAACATGGGCATCATTTAAAAAAGGAAAAAACAAATTAATGGAGGAGTCCGTTTGGGTTAGGGGCCCCCAAGAGATCACAACTCCAAACTTTGTCCCTTACTATGATGGCTGAGTGGGAACCCTAGAGCAGCAGTAGGAGAATTTTTGGTCACTTTTCTCATTTCTCCCTTCCTCTATTTTCCCTTGTGTATTTTTTTGTTTTCTTTTACTCTTTTATGATTTTACATGCTGTAGGGCACGCAAGAATATTGTAACGCAAAAACAGCTTAGTATGGCAAGGCCGGGCCCTAGAATCAGCAGCAGGCTTATAAGCAAAAGTTGGGCCTCTCAGGGGCCAGGCATGAAGATATCCTCTAAAAAGTCCCTAGGGGTTAAAAAAAAACTATCCATAGGCCTGAAAATACCCTTAAAACAAACATAAAAGCCAGCCGACCATGGGGTCAGCAGAAAATTAGCAGCCTTAGTAAAAAATTAGCAGCTTCAGCAATAAAGTCAGCAGTTTAAGTAATAAACAACTAACATCATCTTATTGCAAAAAAACCCTAGCTAATGGCCAATAAACTAATAAAAAACAAGTGTTAAAACCCAATCCCCATGTGGATTGAGATACGCATCACCTGCTACCAGGTGAAACTTAACGTAAGGCTTAAGGAATTGGGGTATATTAAAGGCCCCGGGACCCCTCCCTGCCTAAAACTCTCCGTGAATCTGTCGAGGCACAAGCGGATGCCCCAGGCAAGTCAGTTCCCTGGTTGCAACTCACTTCATAGGGCGAAGAATGGGTCTCCTCGCCCTTGTATTGGTAAGTGCCTTTTTCCCTGCTTGAGTAGGTCGGGGCATAAGTGTGGGACCCCCCGGTCTGTAATCTCAACACTAATGGGCCTTCAGATAACCATCGCAATAGGTTCTCCTGGTGGGCTTACTTCTTGCTTTCTTAATTAAGTGCTGTTGCTGCTCGGATAATACTAACGCCTATGGGCACTTTCCCCTTGTGTAGAATGCTTGTTCCTATTCTTCTTGTAGACAGTGTCCTCTTTATATTTCTAACAGCTTGGATAATAGTAATATTTTTTATCTCAATTTTTATCTCAATTTCTATCTCAACCTTAAATAAATTTTTGCTTGGGTACTCTCTTGTCCGGTTATTCCTTCCCGCCACCGAGATCCCAAAATACAAACTCTCCACCCCAGTAGAGCACACGTGCTTTTTGCTGACTACTCACTACTTCCCTGCATCTAAACTCTGCTTTGGCAGATCATATTCTCAGTCCCTTCCTTCCACTCATCAGAAAGTTACCAGTTGCTGGGTATGCAGAATGCACTACCTCAAGCAGAGCTGAGTGCTATGGGAAAAAAACTAGAAGCTTGGGTGTGCAGTCTATCTTCTGAGCAGCTCCTGCAGTCAGCTACGTTAAGATTGACAACAGAAGTTGGAAGGGAAAGTGATGGCTTTTGAGCAGACACCTGCTGCTTTTCCTGTGGCCAGCACCCTTGTTTGCTGTGCATGCATGAGAGGATCTGCAACTTTCTTCATCTAAATTGATTTTTCTATGCCCTGTAGATCCTTGAACTAGTCTAGCAACCCACAGGTTGCAAAACATTGTGCATAGTGCAAATTTCCGTATTATTACATGAAATAGTTTAAATACTTTTCATTTATAAAGTATTCATCCTTAATTTTATTACTTCAAATACTGCTTGGAAAAAGTTCTAAGATCAAAAGTGTCAATAAAAAGATTCATTCTGATAGTAAACTCCTTGCATGTTGTAGGAAAAAATGTAGTTTTTGTGATTAAACAACCTAACAGTACTCTATTGAACTCCTGAATGTTTAAAATGTATTCTATCAGCCTCTACCATCCTGCTTGTCAATGCATACAATGGGCAGATAGAGCTATGTACTATTTTTAGAGTAGGTAATATGGCTAATTAATGTTTCATACAGAAACCCAATTTTTCAGGAGTTTAGAAGTCAGTCATTTTCACAGTAATTGTCCTGAAATAGCATAAGCAAGTTGTCTGCAAAGACGACTTTTTAAGTTTAGTTTTTAATTATTTCATGACTATACTCACCAATATTAAGTCCTTATTAATTCAGACAGGACAAGTAAATCTAGCCACCTGTTGCAACTAGATGTCTAAGCCATACTTACTGGTAAAATCATGAAGATTACTACATGTGGTACTGCTAACTTGAAACTAAACTACATTTCTCATGGGACAGATACAACTTGAAATTACCTACCATTCTAGAGGATAACTAATTAACAAGCTTTAACGCGAACTCAAGAAGCCATCCCATTAAAAAAAGGGGGGGGGGGAGTGGAGGCAAAGGAAGCTGGAGATAAGTTTATATGTAATCACCAACTCAAAATAAACCAACGAGTAATTAAAAATTGAGCACAGGTTGCTAAGTCATCAAAATGTACCATTTTTGTAATGTTTAGTCAGAGGCTTATGTGACAGGCATTGGTAACGTCAAGCCAGTTTATTAATTAGCGGGGACGTTAAGAACTGAATTGGCATAGAGACAAATTACTCTTACTCCTAAAGGAAATCCCTATACGTTATGACTGAGGTGCAAAGACAGAGCAGAGTAGATAAGATGTGCACTATTGTTGTATGAACTACACTTGTTATGAGAAGAGAACTTCAGCTTCCGATGTTATCACTTCTAGCATTTTCCATAAATTCTAGATTCAATTATAAGATAAAGTCAGATACAAAAGAACACAACTTATGACAGTTTTAAGAAACATGATGTACTAGTGTGTTGTGTACTGAAAGAGAAAAACAGCATGAGGTTTCACTACGTTTTATTTTGAACAGGTAGATTAACAAAGCATTTAAAATCCTGTCTATGGGGGGGAATCTCTACCACAACAGAGATGAGGAATATTGATGATGGAGTAAAATTCAATGCCTTTGTTACCTGCAGGAAGTATTTTGAGATATATAGGAAACTACTTATTTAAAAAAGGAAACAAGGTAGGGAAGGACCTGGCATGAGTCAGTGGGCCAAATTCAGTGGTTGCATGTAAGGTGGTGGAAGTTAGATAACATCTTGATAACCTAGACTTCTTTAAACAGCTAGAGATGATCATTGTCTCTCTACCACTTTCTACAGAAAGTCTATGATAAAGACAAACTTGGAATTTATAAAGGAGAAAAATGTTTCTAGAAGTTAATGAAAAACTATGAATTTGAGACAGTAATGGCTCCCTTCATCAGAAAAAGAAATCAGATGTGCTTTAACCAACCAAGATCATTAAACCTTTCCTGCAAGAGATCCTGAGAAGGATCTTTGCCAAAGTGCTGTAAGATAGACATAGTTGAATTATTTGATGTAGCAAAGAAACAGGACTAAAATGTAAGGAATAATGTTGAGCCCTTTTTGATGCATTAACAGCTTGGTTGAAATATTCTGGACAAAGTTTCTTTGCCTCATATTTAAAAGATGACAACTTTGATCATTGGAATTCAAAGGTGTGAATACACTTGCCATACATTCAAGTTCAGGATGAGATCTGAAATAGTTTTATGTACTCTACTAAGTCCAACACACTGATCTCTCTTGACGTCCTCCAAACAATTGTACTTCATCGGTTGTACAGACAGAGTAAGTATATTCTGGTGACTCATCAATGTGCATGAACAGTACACACTAGGCCAAAAGACAAGATTAGAAATTCTGCATCCTTATACAACAAAAGAATAAACCACAAGAGTGAGCTTCTGATGGGGAAGTATCTATGAATACTTACTGATAGCCTTGTGATCCAATTGCAGCACATCTTCTAGTCTCCTTTCCGTTCCTACACTGGCTTTTAGTTTCTTCCCTGATCCAATTTCAAGTGTTTGCTTTAACCTATAAAACTCTATGTGGTTTGAGCTCTGTATACTTCAGAGATTTGGGCAGTTGTAATCAGATGAGGTTCTTAAATTAACAGATCCTTAGTTGAGAAGGGGCTAGAAGCAGGGTGTTTTCAGCAAGGTGTCCCTGTTTTTAGAGTTCAGATCATGTCATGCTGTAAGGACTGTCTGATCACCCCAGCTTGCATCCCTCACCTCCCTCCTTCCGCTCCCTCCCACATAAGGGATTAATTAATTGTTAGAGATTTAGGAGGCTTTTTGGTTTTGAATATTGATCCAGATTACTCAGAGACACGAGAGTCACAGTAGCAGTTAAAAAGAGAGCATTTTCTTGCACTTATCACTTGCACAACTCATGTTAGCTTTAGATAATGTGTTCTACATACTAAAATATCAATTGCTTTTATATGCTATAAAAAACATTCCATTCTTTAAAAAAAGTATACATTTATACACCAGCAGCTTGCAGTAACATGTTTTATTCACACCATTTTCTTACAGCTGTATTGCAACTGTAGTTTAACAAATTTATTATATCTTAGAATCAGTGACTGAGCAAAAGACTGTATCTACTTTCATATTTTAATGCAAAAAGCTTTTACTTTGTAAATGGGGTCCAAAGTAAGGTATTGTTTTTCCTTCAATCAAAAAAAAGTGCATCCCCCTTCTAACCTTTTCCTATAGCACTAATAAGCACTACCACAATTTTTCATCTTGCATCTATAGTGTAAAGATGCTTTATGGGCAAAAAAAGATGCCAGATGCTTGTCCCACATAGCATATAATATAACATATAAACATAATGCGACAAGCAAAGACAATGAAATGAAAAGGAGGAAGAAGAAAATAAAGATTACAATAAAAGATAAGGTGATAGCTTCAGTTAATTATGAATGTATTCATAATGGTTCTATTTAAGGGTGTGTTTGTATTAATGTATTAATAAAGTTGTAAGTGATATTTCTTGAGGCTGGAGGAGTGAGAGGTATTGCAGGAAAAGAGGCAATATGTTATAAGAAGAAAGAGGAGAAGAACAGGCCTGTCAGGGTGAGAAGGAGGGTGTGAAACATGATGAATTGGATATAGGGTACAGAGAAGTAGGATATGGAAAACGTAAGAACATAAATGCCAGCGAAACAGTAATCTTAGTAAAACTCCCAGATAAAAACAGTTCAGAGTTGGTTGCTTCAAATGATGTCAGGAGACAGTTGAGACTGTGACAGCTCTCCCCTCACCCTACACATCTGCTACTGCACCTAGGTGGTTGGCCATAAGCACAAGGACCTTCTTTTAGGTCTTTCCCAGAGCCTACCCCATATATTGGCCTTCAAAACCAAGGCAAGAAGTGCTCTTTCCCTATGATTCAACCTGCACTTCCCTAAACCATATTTATAGATTATAAGGCCAAATGGAACCATTGTGATCATCTGGTCTGACCTCCTGTATAATGCAGGCCATAGGTCCTTCCCTGTTTGAACTAGAGCATATATTTTACAAAAACATCGATCTGCTGCTGGAGAGTGCACCAAATGGCTAAATAACCTCACGGTTAAAAATCTATGCCTTATTTCTAGTCTTAATTAGTCTAGCTTTGACTTTCAGCCACTGGATCTTGTTACAATCTTTGTTTGCTAGGTTAACAGCCCTCTATTATCAAATTTCTGTTCCCCATATAGCTTCTTATATTCTATCATCAAATCCCCCCTTAATCTTCAATTTGTTAAAATAAACAGATTGATTAAAGGCTGGGAAAACAGGTAGTGAAAGACTCAAGGAGCTCATTCTCATGGCTCTTCTATGCATCCTCTCCAATTGATCAATGAGACCAGATGGGTGAGGTAATATCTTTTATTTGATCAACTACTGTTGGTGAAAGAGACACGCTTTAGAGCTACAGAGTTCTTCTTCAGATATGGAAAAGAACATAGTGATTGTCTGGTTTCATCCACATAGTTGTTATTGTGGGATTTAGTGTACCGGATGAAGTACACCACATGTAGTGACAGGCATGTGTAGGAGTTTGAAAGGTGTGCTGTGGGGAGTATTGATCATCATAACAGTGGGGATGTCAGCAGGTTCTGTATCTATTGTTTTGGCAGGGTCTGGGGCCACTTTGAGTTGTTGGGTCCTGGTCTGCTGGAAGCTTACTTCTGATGGGTCTGGAGAGGTTGCAAAGTTGCTTGAAGGCCAGAAAAAGAGATTTGGGAAAGACAGTCACTACTCTCTCAAATAAATTCACAGAGAAAACTGATAAAAACACCATTTCACCAGTGTGCAAACTCTTTTCACAAAATGATCTCTCCTATCTGACCTCTCAGTCCTCATCCTCTAAGGAAACCTGCACACCACAATCAAAAGATGAGGCTGGGAGGTGAAATCCATAACTTTGTGACATACTAAAAATCATGTTCTTAATAAGGATATTGGATTTAGGGTTTATTACAATCTGTAACCCACTAACTCCCCTTTTTTGTCCTGTGACTGCTGGGGTGTTAAATGGCCTCTCCACCTTGAATGGTATCTTAGAATATGTGTTAACTACTAATGCTAAACAATCTGTTCCACCTTTCCCAGACCTGACGAGCTCTGTGTAGCTTGAAAGCTTGTCTCTTTCACCAACAGATGTTGTTCCAATAAAAGATATGACCTCACCCACCTTGTCTCTCTAATATTCTGGAACCAACATGGCTAGAATAACACTGCAAACAATTGATCAATATCCTTCTGGAATTGTGGATACAAGAACTGGACATTGTATGCCAGCAGCTGTCACACTAGTGCCAAATACAGAGATAATATAATCTTGCTATTCCTATTCGATATTCCCATTTATACATCCAAGTATCTCATTAGCCCTTCTACCCAGAGCATCATGCTGGGAGGTCATGTTCAGCTGATTTCTCATCATAATGCCCAAGTTCTTTTCAGAGTCACGGCTTTCCAAGATAGAGTCCCCCATCCTGTAAGTATGGCCTATATTGGTTGTTCTCAGATGTATGAATTTACATTCAGTTGTATTAAAGTGCATATTGTTCACTTGAACCCAGCTTACTACGTTATTCAGATTGCTTGTGCCCGTGACCTGTCCTCTTCATTATGAACCATTTTCCCTATTTTTTATGGCCATCTGCAAACTTTATCAGCAATGATTTTATATTTTCTTCCAGGTCATTGACAAAAATGTTTAAAAGTGTAGGGCCAAGAACCAATCCCTACATGACCCAACTAGAAACATATTTGCTCGACAATGATTCCCTGTCTACAAATGCATTTTGATGCCTTCAGTTATCCAGTCTTTATTTAATGTGTGCCATATTAATTTTGTACCGTTTTAGTTTCTTAATCAAAGTATTCTGCAGTACCAAGTCAAGTGCCTTACAGAAATCTAAGTATATTACATCAATCCTATTACATTTATGAACCAAATTTGTAGTCTCATAAAAAAGAAGGTATGAAGTAGTTTCACAAGATCTATTTTCCATTAACCTATGTACCCATTTTTAATTATTGGCACATTAGCTTTCTTTCAGTGCTCTGAAACTTCCCCAATGTTCCAAGATGTATTTAAAAAAAACCCAAAAAAACACTAATAGTTCTGAGAGCTGTTTTAAAACTCTTACACACACACTCTCTCTCCCCGCTTCCCCACTTGGATTTTATTCTGTTTGCACATAACAAATTTAATCAAGTCATAATCACTTGGTATCTAAGACACTGCTAGTTTTTAGTTCTGTAATCAGTTCCTCTTTATCAGTCAATGTAAGGTCTAATATAGAATTTCCCTATGTTGGATGCAACACTTTGAGTTAAGAAATTGTCATCCAAAATTTTTAGAAACTCAGAGGACATTTTAGTACTGACAGCAGGAGACCACTAGCATATGTCACTCACACCAAAGACCCCAGGAAAATGCACTTTTTTCCCTACATATTATAGATAGGTGCTTAAGGAGACAGTCATCTTGTTCTCTAATGTGATTTGGTAACTTGTAGCAAACATCAGCTAGTACTCCATCTTGTGCTTTATATGTTAGAAACTTATTTTTTTTAAATCTAAAAAGAGGTGACTGTAGTGGGGAGTATACCTGTATATAATGTTTGAGAGTATGGATTAACTGTTTTCTGTTGTGTTTGTCTTGGAGTGCCATTTCTTTGAAAAAAAATCTTAGCTCTTCGCCTTTGAATTATACATTAATCAAACTTTTTTAAAAACCAACCCCTTTTCAACAAAATAATATCATGCCAGAATTTGCAATACACTTCTAGAATTAAAAAAAAATTAACCCAAAAAAAAATCACTAAGTGGTAGGTCTTCATCATAGAAAAGGAAAGTTTATTTATTACTGCCAGCTTCAAAATTTTACTTATATGTTGTAAGTTGACAAATTTTAACAGACTAGACGTGAAAAAAGTTATACCATCACTGATCTTGCAGCGACTGGAGCGTCTTCTTCTGTCCCCTTTTTTTAAAACCATGTTTGTTTTTCGGTCAGGATTCCTTTAATATCTAGGTATATATGTATAGGGGATTTAAGCTAACAATCTTTATTGGTATGACAAGTTATAAATGTATTTACAAAGTTCAAATTGCTATTCAAACTTGCTATTTGAATCCTTCTGAATACACATGATCTGTTATTAGTTACAACAGAAACATAGCAGCAGCCAGAAGGCACCATTTCAAAAGACCCATTTTGCAGAATATAAACCCATTAAGTTAATTCCAGTTTACACACAATTTGGAATGAAAACTATTAGCAACTGAATAGTAAATGTAGATTTTGCTGACAGTACAGTATAGTCAGACAGACTGGATTAAAGAATAGTTTATGTATTTCCTATACAAATTGTGATCTCAAAGAAATATTTAGCAACAGCGCAGCAGAGAAAATACCATAAAAAAAACTGTTTGTGGCTGAGGACATCAGTACTTGATTACTTATTTGTAGCAGAATATTCACAGCACACAGTTATCTAAATGACTAAAAGAAGGTGAAACAAGTCTCAAAATATTCAGCACATTATATCTCAATATGATGTGCTTGCATAGACCCCATTTCCATAAACTTCTACTAAAACTGGAATATAATGAACTGCTTCATTTACTACAATATTAAGAGATTTCTAATGACATCATAATGGCTAACACAATGCTCATTGACTACTATTGACCTAGTGTGTGCCAAACAAACATAGAACGGAACTTCATCAAAATAGCATTCATATAGTTGTCCAGTGTATGCCTTAAAGTTACATCCAGCAGCTTCATAACATTCATTTTGCTTTTGAGAAACACAGTGGTGAATGTACACAGAGGAATAGCATGAAAGTGATTTATTTTAAACAGTTTCAAGACAACTCAAGCGTAAACAGTAGAAAAAAATAGTTATTTGGATCTGCAAGGCATATGGGTACAATTAAGAAATACCACATCAAAACATGCTATTAAAACCAAAATTTTATTAATGAAATAAATCTGTCATGCACACATTTTCTGTATTGGATATGGCTTTGAGTGGCAAAGCATCCTACGCACCACCTCACTCACCCACCCCACCTTCAGTTCCTTCACACCAGAATGCTGACAGCACACTCTGATGCAATGGGGGAAAAAGGGTGGGTTGTGTAATTGACATATACAACACATCTTGAAGACCAACAGTTAAGAGAAGGGGAGTAACTTTTTTCCCTTCTTTATGTGTTTGCATACGTCCATTACATTGTAGATGACTCCCATACTATTATGCAGGAGGTGGAGCTTGGAGTCTTATTGGAAGAGGTACACCAGGACTCTTTCCTTACATTTTTTACTTCCCTTGATGCAGCAATAAGCTCATAGTGTCTAGCAAATGTGTGGACAGAGGACCACATAGCTGCCCTGCCGATGTCCACAGTAGGGACACGTCCCACTCTGCAGAGGCTGAATGCACTCTAGTTGAGCGTGCTGTCAGTTTCTCAGGAGGAGTTAAGCTGTTGGCAGCATAACAAACACCACCACAGCTGGTAAAACATTTTGAGTGTCACAATGAGGTAACTGGTTCACCTCTCATATGTTCTTCACCAGAAACAAACAGCTGACTAAGAGTGACTGATCTCCGTATGCAGAAATTCCACAGCTTGATCACCTCCCCGCATAGGTTGTCTGACCAGGCACCACCTTGTTTGTTCACATAAAACACCACTGTGATGTTGTCCGTGAGCATCTTCACAGTTTTGCCCCACACATGAGGAAAGAATTGCTGATACGCACGGAATACTGCATGAAACTCAAATGTGCATAACCTGGCCTCAGGGTAGTCCACAAACTTTGAGCCAGAAGATCACTCAGATATGCTCCCCACTTCATGACTAAAGCAGCCATTACCAAAGTCACATAAAGGAGAGGTGGAGAGACACACACCAGCTCGTCCAGATGGTGAATCTGAAAACAATAGATTGACCTAAGCCTTGCCTACTTTGCTTTGAGGTGGGGCCTGGCATGAGGGGCACATATGTATATGCAGTCATATGACCTAAAAGCCTGAGAAAATTCCTCGTTGTGGTTTGTGACTGATCCTTGAGCAATGCACAAAGGTTCCATATAGTCTGGAAGCTGGGAGAAGACAGAAAAGTCTTGACATCAGTGGAGTCCAGGACTGTTCCAATGAGCTCTATTTTTTTCTTTTGTAGAGGTGATAATGTGAATTTCTTTGCTTATTTTCAGTCCTAGGATGCTGAACAGAGTGTGAGGGATAATGTCCTCTACTTGACATATGGAGCAATGCCAAATCAACCAATTGTCCAGGTAAGGACACATGTGGACATTTCTCTGGTGGAGGCAGGGTGCTATCTTTGCTATGCATTTAGTGAGAACTGTCTGTGTCAATGACAGACTGAAGTGCAGAAAAGTGAATTGGTAATGATCTTCTACCACAAACCTCAGAAACCTCCGCTGAGGCAGTTTACCAGTCTCCCAGATCTAGGGAAGGGATAATAGTAGAAACAGACACCATATGGAACTTCAACTTCTTGATGCATTTTGTTAGCTTCTGAAAGTTCAGAATGGGTCTGAGACCACCTCTGGCTTTCGGTATTTGAAGCTATCAGGAAGACGACACCCTATCCCCTGAGGCACTACTTCTATAGCACCCAAAGAATGTAGAGTCTGCATTTCTTGCCTTCGTACAGGCTTGTGAGAGTGGTCCCTGGGGATGGACTGGGAAGAGGGATGGGAAGGGAAGATAAAAATAAACTGCAGGGTTTATCCCAATTTCACCATGTTTAGCACCCATTTGCCTGAGATGATGGCCTGCCACACAAGCAGGAAATGGGATAACCTGTCCCATAAAGGAGAGGAAGGGCCAGTAAGATCCAGTTGATGATATGCTATCCTTGATGTAGGAGTCAAACAGGCTACTTTGAGCCCAGTGGTTGCCTGGATGTTGAGAACAAGAAGGTTGGGGATGAAGGCCTCTTTCTCTGAGAACTTTGCCTCCTCTTTGAATGATCAGGCTGCCAGAAGGAGAAATATTGCTGCTTCAGCTGGTACTGAGAAGAATATTTAGTCCTCTTTGTAGCAGCATGTACAGACCTAAGGACTTTAGGACTGCTTTAGAGTCCTTTAGGGTGTGTAAAGCTTCACCTGTTTTGGATGAGAATAAGGCACAGCCCTTGAAAGGGAGGTACTCAGTCATCTGTTGTATCTCTGCAGGAATACCTGATGACTGCAACTAGGAGGAATGGTGCATATTCACTGCCTTCACCACAGTGCTGGCCCCAGAATCTGCAACATCCAAGGAAGCCTGCAGAGCTGAACGAGAGACCAAATGACCTTCTGCAATAAGGGACTATAACTGTTCCCTAGAGTTTTCTGGCAATTTATCTACAAATTAAGAGATTGCCTCCCAATTTGAATAATTATATCTGGACATGAAGTCCTCATGACCAGCAATGTGGAGCTGTAAACTTCCAAGGAATAAATTTTTCTCTCAAAGAGATCAAGGTTTTTTTGCATCTTTTTCTTTGGGGGTAGCCTTAGCACAAACTTGAAGATACCTCTCATTCACAACTGCCACTATTAGTGAGACCACTGTAGAGTGTGAATAAAACTGCTCAGGATCCTGGGATGGAAACTAGTATTAATGTCCTGTTCATTTGGGCACTGGTGAAATTGACTAAGCAGTTTGCCACATAGGCATGATAGGCTGTATGATGGCCTCATGTATTGGTAAGGCTAATTTCCTGCCAAAGTCAGGAGCAAAATATCAATTGGTTTGTGGCTATTTTCCTGCACTAGCTATACTTGTATAACAAGTGAAGCAGTCATTCTTCTGAGGAGCTTTTGCTGTACTTTAAAGTCATCTGGTACCTAGGAGGATCTCTCTGGTACCAGGGTCTCCCTTGGTGATGAGAATGATGCATTAAAGGGAGTCAAGATAGACACCTCCCAAGGTTGCTCCTGTGGTGCTGGGGTTAGCTGAGGTAAATCTAGTATTGCTGAATCTGTAGGTTGATCAGTACACATCATCAGAGGCCTTTCAGTACTTGCAGGAGAAGTATTTCTCCTGAGTGATCTGCTCCTGTGAGGGAGCAGAGATGTTAATCTGGATGCTGGAGGCATCCAATATGGCCAATGAGGAGGCTGGTACATCATAGGCCCCAGCTGTATCTGGACCAAGTCTCCCAATCTCTGGCTCTACTTTTCTCATCTCCTTCTATGAGTACGACAATAAACCTGGAGAAAGCCCAGGAATCTCAATTGTGTGAGACCGAGAGCCCATCTCAGATTCTGCTGAAGAAGTGGAATATTCTGAGAGCCCCGGTGGGGCAATACTGATAGATCCCAGTCGCACTCCTCAGGAACAATGTCAGGAGTGCGATACCAGAAGAAACATGGATGGCTTTTTAACTCTTGGTACTATATGACAAGATGAAGCTGGTACAAGACTGGAGAAGGCTGAAGAAAGCACTACTGGGCCTATAGTTGATGGGCCCACAGTAGAATGTTCTGAAGCCGATGAGCATGATACCTGCAATGGTGCTCAAGGAGGGTCTTCACTCTGAATCAACAGCAATGGTGGCAAAAAAGGCATAATAGGTCTCTCTCACCACTGCTTAGGCCTCTGGCATTGTCTATATTGATAAAGGCAGTTATCCCACCATGATCAGAGATGTCTGACCTAGTGTTGCAGATGAGGAAGTAGCCAGTCTCAATAGTCCCTGGGAAGGCACCAGAGTCAACAGCTCAAGTCTATGACAGTCAGTATAAGTTGGTACTGGGGAGTGACGAGCTGAAGGGAGTGCTCGATCATCAATACAAGAGCAATCTTCAATGGAGGAATCCCACACTCTGAACTTTGAAGAGCCTATACCAACTTCTTATTCTTCTGAGGCAGGGTAGGACAAAGTGATTGTCCTTGAAGATGACGGTCCCAGATCTTCTGCAGCTCCTATCTGCTGGTAAAGCTGTGGGAGCACTCTGGGAAGGAATCATTGATGAGCTCCTTGGACAACCAAACGGGTGTAGATGCAGCCTCCAAAAGAATATATGAAAGGCATTCTTCCTGTAGCTTATTGTCCTGATCTTGGAGCCCCAGCAGATCAATCACCTGTCCCTTATGTGGTCCTCACCCTAATATTTTAAGCAGAGTGAATGAGGGTTGTGACCCTTCTGTGCCTAGGGCAGCCACCTGATAATGCCAAGGTCAGGTCAGACTAAAACGGAGAGCAGATTCTCCCAGCACTGGTGGGTGGCACTGAAGCCAAACTTCCCAACCAGCCACAAACTGTGCTTCTGATTCCCCCACATCGGTTATCAAGAAACCAGTATACCAATACACACAAACCCCTTTACTGCATTCCAGTTTCCGGCTCCCAATAAGCCACTAGGTCCAGTAAAGAGACTAGTTATTTAAACTCTATGCTCTTTACTAAAAAGGTTCCCTCTGACCCCAAAGGGTCAGCCACAGTACCAGATCAATATAAGTTTGGATCTTACCCAAAATACGACGCTGCCAGTCAATCCATTAGTAACTAAAACTAAATGTTTATTGTAAAAAGAAAGAAATAAACCATGAGAGAAATGTTAAAGGGTCAAAGCAAATCAGATACATACAAATGATTGAAAGTCCATATACATCCAGTTTCTGGGAGAATTGTGGAGTTTGCAGGCTTGTACGGTTCTTCTGGCATACATCTAGTACCTGGATGAGTCTTAGTCCTTCGGTTCAGTTGCAAAATGAATTGATCCAGAGGTAGGTATGTGTCTGTAGCTGGATCGGAAAAAAGACAAAATGGATTCCCCAGGCCTCTGCCTTATATACCTCCTGGCCCTTGTCATGCTGTTTGTAGAGTTTTACAGGAATTAAAATGGAGTCCAGAGTCACATGGGCAAGTCCTGGTGCTTCATCAGGTATACTGCCTATGGAATTTCACAGGAACCAAAATGGAGTCCAGAGTCACATGGGCAAGTTCTGGTGACACATTAGGTGATGCTGGCTTCTTCCCCTGGAACCCCTTGCACCTGGGAATGTCTTAATTGGCCATTAAGCAGGCTATTGTTCTGCAGCCATCCTGTCTGGGGTGCGTCCCAGCCAGCACTATTTGAAATACAGATATCTCGAATATATCCATAACTTACATTTCACATATAATACATGAACATAAACATTATCATCTTACTTAGCACATTATAGCCTTTCTAACAGTACCTGACATGTCATATCTCATATGAATTATTATGATTTTGACATACTGATGTTAAACCATATATCAAACGCCCCCCTTATCCAGCCAGCGTGACAAGGGTCACCTACAGTATTGGACTTTCAGCAACCAGAACAAGGCTTGAAACCTGGGGACTTGGAATACAATCCTCTGGTACCAGGCAAGGCCCAGTGGCCTGACCGACCAAAACAAAAACAAACAAAATCAACCAACCAAAACCAAACCCCAGAAATACTAATAAAAAGGAAAGTAACAGAGGAGATTTTGGAACAAACTGATAAAATTAAACAATCCAAATTAGATTCACTCAAGAGTTCTGAAGGAACTCAAATATGAAATTGCAGACCTACTAAGTGTGATATGTAACCTACCATTTAAATCAGCCTTCTGTACTAGATGACTGGAGAATAGCTAATGAGACACCCATTTTTAAAAGGCAATACTGGCAATTATAGGCCAGTAAGCCTAACTTCAGTATCAGGCAAATTAGTTGAAACTATAGTAAAGAACAGAATTATCAGACACATAGATGAACAGGATTTGTTGGGAAGAGTCAAAATGGCTTTTGAAGGGGGAAATGATACCTCAATCTATTAGAGTTTTTTGAGGGGGTCAACAAAAGTGGACAAGAGTGATACAGTGTATTTGGACTTTCAGAAAGCCTTTGACAAGGTCTGTCGCCAAAGGCTCTTAAGCAAAGTAAGCAGTCATGGGATAAAAAGGAAGGTCCTCTCATGGAAAGTAACTGGTTAAAAGATAGGAAAAAAGGATTAGTTTTCACAGTGGAGAGAGGTAAATAGTGGTGACCTCCAGGAATCGGTAGTGGGACCAGTGAGTCAACATATTAAAAAATGACCTTGGAAAAAGGGGTAAACACTGAGGTGGCAAACTTTGTAGATGATACAAAATTACTCAAGATAGTTAAGTACAAAGCAGACTGTGAAGAGTTAGAAAAGGATCTCATGAAATTAGCAGTCTGGGCAAAAAAATAGCAGATGAAATTCCGTGTTGATAAATGCAAAGTAATGCACATTGGAAATCATAATCCCAACTATACTTACAAAATGATGGGGTCTAAATTAGCTGTTACCATTCAACAAAGAGACCTTGGCGTAATTGTGGATAATTTTCTGAAAATATCAGCTGAATGTGCAGTGAAAGTTAAAAAAGTTAACAGAACTTTAGGAACCATTAGAAAAGGGATAGATAATAAGACAGAAAATATCATAATGCCTCTATATAAAACCATAATACATGCACACCTTGAACACTGCATTCAGTTCTGATCACCCCATCTCAAAAAAGGTATATTAGAATTGGAAAAAGGTACAAAGTAGGGCAACAAAAATGATTAGGGGAATGGAACAGCTTCCTGTACGAGGAGAGATTTAAAAGACTGGCACCTTTCATCTCGGAAAAGAGACTACTAAGAGGGGATATAATAGAGGTTTACAAAATCTTGACTAGTGTGGAGAAAGTGAAAGTGTAATTTACTCCTTCACATAACACAAGAATCGGGGTCACCCAATGAAATGAATAGGCAGCAAGTTTAAAACAAACAAAAGGAAGTATCTTCTTCACACAACACAAAGTCAACCTGTGAAACTCACTGCCAGGGGATGTTGTGAAAGCCAAAAGTATAAATAGGGTTCAAACAAGAACTTAGATAAGTTTATGGAGGGTAGGTCCATTAATGGCTATTAACCAAGATGGTCAGGGATGTGACCCCATGCTTTGAGTGTCCCTAGTCTCTGTTTGCCAGAAGCTGGGAGTAGACAACAAGGGATGGATCACTCAATGATTGTCTGTTCTGTTTATTTCCACTGAAGCATCTGGCATTGGCCACTGTCGAAAGACAGGATATGGATTAGATGGACCATTGGTCTGACCCAGTGAGGCCATTATTATGTTCTTAACCATTTCTGTTGAGTGATCCCATTGCTTAAATGTAGACTCCACACCTTTAGGCTAGTATCAGTTATAAACTTAACCTTTCATTCCCATAAGATGCTCTTGGGATGTTCCCTGGTCAGCTATAACTTCAAGGATGATTTTACATCTAATGGGACAGCCAGGGGTGTCTCCTGATCCCTTTACAATAATTCCTCCTGCCACAGAAACTGAGACTGTATTTGAGAGACTATGTCCATGAAATGTGATCCTGTCAGAAGTCCCAGCAGATAAGTACTCCCTTCCTGAATCCAACTAACTGGGTGTTCAGTTTTCACCACTACTATGAGAACATCTTGTCCACAGAACAAATGTTCAGGCCAGCACTATTCCATAGCCTAGAAACTTGCAGCTACTGAAAGAGGGAACTGTGATCAATTTCTCCTTAACAGAAAATAAAAAGAAAGAAGAATAGTCTTGTGATTAGGATCCTAGAAGTGAAGAGACCTGGGTTCTTATCCTGGCTCTCTAACCGTCTGTGTGCCTTAGCTCCCCATCTGTAAAATGGGGATAAATACTTCCCCTAACTTACAAGTGTTTTATTAGGTTTAATTTGTAATGTTTGTGAGGTGCTCAGAGATCTTTAGATAAAAGAAGCCATGAATAGTCTGCAGGAACATTGTGAATTGGCATTGTAAGCCAGTTACAATGAAATCTGAATGTTTGATTTCATTTATTTTGCATAATTGCTTATTAAGTTTGGTGTCAAGGACATTCACATTTTCAACATTTCTCATTTCTAAATTTATATACTGGGTTTTTATTGTAAGAGTTTGGATAATAAATATCCTGTTCTTTTAACAATACTTTCATACATATTTAATATCAGTTCACAGTGTTAACATATGCATTAAAATCCACACTCAAAGTGATGTTACCCACATTTAATAGGATTACTCATTTCAACCAGGAAAGATATTTTAAAGAGGTGTGAGAACTGTCTTTAAAAAAGGAGAGATTTATAGACAATAAGCCTCAGGGAGAAAGACAGAGAATAAAAACAATAAAGTCACCCCTGCATTCACAGTCAGAGTTGCATCTGTTGCATCTCTTCCTCTAAAGAAAGAAAATGGACAGTTCAGGGATTCTCCCTGCCGCATATGTGATGTCACAAAGAATCCATTAAGCTTTGCTACACATCTTAGCAGATGCCTACGGACTATGTTCAGAAGTGATTTCGCTCTCTCAAAACTTATTTTGAGCTTATCAACCAACCATATCAATGACTCTAGATCTTCTTCAGAACTATTTACGTGCAATGTTTCAAGTTTTAGTTACATCTGGTTTTGCTGTAACTAGGAATAAAGGTTTTTAAATTATTTGAAAATGGATAGACAATCCATACCAAACACAAAGATTTGGCTGAATTAAGGTTCCTACCTCTGTTCCTCTTTTAAAATCACACATGGGCTAAGACCAAGAAATTCTGAGACCAAAAGGAATTTTTTCCCCATACAATTCTGAGTATCTGAAAACAAAAGGTTATAGTGATAAACAGTTTTACAAACCTAACTACTAACATTTTGCTATTGGCTAAAGCTATAATATAGGACAGCCCTTTTTAATGTAATAATATTTTTGTTTTTATTTAATTGCCAAAAAAAAACATAATTATGAGCCTGTCTATAAAACAGATCCACTGTAGCTCTCCCTTGTGACTGTAAATAAGAAATGAAGGTAACTGAGGGAAAGATAGAGAGAAGCATTGGGTATGCTTAATGCTTTTGTTTACATTTGCTGGTCTAATTTGAATATTTTGCATCCAGCTAACTAGATAGAGAACTAGATTAAGTCCAACTGACAAAAAAATAAAATAAAAAACTGATTTTTCAACTGTACAATGTAAAATTCAATTGCCTATAACTTCAAAAAAAGGTTGGTGTATTTAATTTTTATACACTTGAAATTATATGGTAAAATAACTTGTAAATTAAATCAAATCAGAATCAAGGGAATTCCCTTTACAACCATACTGGGGATTTGTTGGACTCTCATTGATGTACCTAATTAAAGTGCTTATCTGTTGAGATTTCAAAGGCACAGCTTTATAACATCACACTTCCATTTTATGCAGGATATTTCTGATATAATTCCTAATTATATTCCTATGATTTTGCCTAAATGTAACAGAGGATGGGGGTGAAATCACCTTAGAACTGAAATTATATTATTTAATAAAACAAAAAGGAATGCAAATAGAAATGAACCCCCTACACTAGAGCAATGTTCAATCTGTGTCTGAGATTTCAATTTCCATAATTTGCTTTGGCTGCTAAGCAACAAATCAAATATGGTTTGATATATTTGAATGCATTATTCCCCCTGCTGCTCTTATGACTGAAAATTGCAGTTTTGAAAAGGGCATTTTCAGAGCTATAATGCTTAGGAAGGAATAGGGGCTTCAACAGGTATATTAATTGTATGTAAATTAATACACTTTTGTTTGTCCTTGGGCAGAAACCAAGAGGCACACAAATCCAATCTGTAGTGGCCTGTTATCAGTGTTACTAATTCTTTGGATCTTCAGCCCTTCAGGGAGGCCAGTCCTGTCTAAATTATCTGGCTCATGGCAGAAAAATGATGGAAAAAAAGAGATGGAGCGATATAAACAGATATTACCATACACAGATGGGGGAGGGGAGGAGTGGGAGAACAAAAACAGATAACTCCCTGGGCAGGGGCAATTTTCTGAGTTAAATCCCTGTTTGGTGCACTGGGAATCCACAATTCCTTCCCAAGGCTCCACATTATAGACACCATATTTCTAGCTGAGTATAGAGCTAGATGTAAACAAACACCCTTCCAAGCCAATCAAAAACGCTTCCTAATCTGAGGGCAGGGGACACTTCCTTCTTTCCATTTACTCTAAGCACACTGTATCTCCATACTACAGAAAAACAGGGTTACTTACCAGTAACTGTTGTTCTTCGAGATGTGTTGCTCATATCCATTCCATTATAGGTGTGTGCGCGCCCCGTGCACAGATCCCCGGAACTTTTTTCCCTTAGCTAGCCCCGTAGGGTCAGCTCCGGCGCCCCCTGGAGTGCCGCGCTCATGCCGCGGTATATAGGGCGCTGCTGACCCTGCGGCCCCTCAGTCCCTTCTTTCTGCCGACTCCGACAGCGGGGACGGAGGTGGGTTTGGAATGGATATGAGCAACACATCTCGAAGAACAACAGTTACTGGTAAGTAACCCTGTTTTCTATCTTCGAGTGATTGCCCATATCCATTCCATTATAGGTGATTAAATAGCCATACCTTGGAGGTGGGTAGGAGTCAGCAGTGAGCTACTCTTGCCAGTACTGCTCTGCCGAATCCTGCGTCCTCTCTCGCCTGCTGTACGATGGCGTAGTGGGACGTGAAGGTGTGGACCGACGACCAGGTGGCTGCTTTGCAGATGTCCTGCAGGGGCACTCCTCCCAGGAAGGCCGCAGATGAGGCCTGGGCTCTGGTTGAGTGCGCTGTCACAGCTCCTGGAAGCGGCACCTTCGCCCGCTCGTAGCAGGTCCTGATGCAGGCGGTGATCCAGGCGGAGATGCGCTGGGTGGAGACAGGTGAACCCTTCATCCGGTCCGCTACTGCCACGAACAGCTGCGTCGACTTCCGGAATGGTCTGGTCCGCTCGATGTAGAAGGCCAGGGCTCGTCTGACATCCAGCAGGTGCCATCTCCGCTCCTCCTCCGAACCGTGTGGTTTTGGAAAAAACACGGGGAGGAAGATATTTTGGTTATAATGGAACTGAGACACCACCTTGGGTAAGAAGGCTGGGTGTGGTCTCAGTTGGACCTTATCTTTATAGAAGACCGTGTAGGGGGGCTCTGATGTTAAAGCTTTAAGCTCAGAGACCCTCCTAGCCGATGTAATGGCCACCAGGAAGACTACCTTCCAAGACAGGACGAGCAGCGGGCATGTAGCCAGAGGCTCGAAGGGGGGTCCTGTCAACATGGTAAGGACCAGGTTTAAATCCCAGGGAGGCACCGGGTCGCGGACCTGGGGATAAAGCCTCTCCACCCCTTTGAGGAACCTGACTGACATGGGGTGGGAGAATAGTGACCGCCCTTCCATTGGCATGTGGAAGGCCGAAATAGCTGCCAGGTGCACTTTCAGTGACGCCAGTGCTAGGCCCTGGAGCTTCAGGTGGAGTAGATACTCCAATATCGCCTGTATGGGCGAGGTGGACGGTAGGACACCCTGGGATTCCGCCCAACAAGTGAAACGCTTCCACTTGGCCCGGTACACGACCTGTGTGGAAGGTTTCCTGCTGCCCAACAGGATATGTTGGACCTGCGCCGAGCAGGCTCTCTCCCCTCCGTCAGCCAGAGAGTCTCCATGCCGTCAGGTGGAGGGAGTCCAGGTCCGGGTGCAGCAGGCGACCCTGGTCTTGAGAGAGCAGGTCGAAGCGCCTCGGAAGTGGAAGTGGCGTGTCGACAGACAGGTCGAGCAGCATACTGTACCAATGCTGTCGTGGCCACGCTGGCGCAATCAGTATCATATCCGCTCTGTCCCTCTTGATTTTCAAGAGGACCTTGGGCAAGAGCGGAATGGGGGGGAACGCATATAGGAGGGCCCCCGTCCATTCTAAAAGGAACGCGTCGGAAAGGGAGCCCGGCTCGCGACCTCGGAGCGAGCAAAACCTCGGGCACTTCCTGTTCCAGGACGACGCGAACAGGTCCAGTTGGGGAACCCCCCACTTCCGGAAGATGAAAGCCACTACCTCCGGGTGCAGTGACCAGTCGTGTCGGGGTAAGAACGACCTGCTGAGGCGATCTGCCTCGTCGTTCCTGACCCCCGGGAGGTGAGAGGCAGAAATGTGAAAACCATGCCTCACGGCAAAATCCCAAAGTTGAATAGCTTCTTGGCAAAGAGTCGATGAGCGTGCTCCCCCTTGCCTGTTGATGTAAAACATGGCCGCCGTGTTGTCCGTGAGGACCTGAACTGTCCTGTCTTTGAGGAAGTTGATGAACACCTTGCAGGCCAAGCGGACTGCTCTGAGCTCCCTGACATTTATGTGGAGAGCTTTCTCTTGTATTGACCACAGCCCCTGGGTGCTCAGGTCTTTGCTGATGTGGGCTCCCCACCCGCTGTCCGAGGCGTCCGTTATTAACGTGACTGAGGGAGCTAGGTCCCTGAACGGAACACCTTTCAGCACCTCCCTTGGGTCCTTCCACCGATCTAGGGAGGACAATACCTGGGCGGGAACCGTTACCACCTTGTTCAGTCTGTGTCTGGCCGGTACATAGACTGAGGCCAGCCACCCCTGGAGAGGCCTTAGCTTGAGGCGAGCTAGCCTCACCACATATGTACATGCCGCCATGTGTCCCAACAGCTGAAGGCAATGCCTGGCTGTCGTCGTGGGGGACCTGCGAAGATCGGTGATTATGGCGGTCATGGTCTCGAACCTGGTTTGAGGGAGGAAGGCTCTGGCCTCTCGTGCGTCTAATATGGCCCCTATAAACTCTATGCGCTGCACCGGGGTGAGAGTAGACTTCTGCTCGTTGATGAGCAACCCCAGTCTGGTGCACGTGGCGCAAGTAAGGGCTAGGCTGTCCTTGACATGGGCCCTGGACTTGCCCCGGATCAGCCAATCGTCCAGGTAGGGGAAGATCTGGACCCCTCTGCGGCGCAGGTGGGCCGCTACCACTGCCATGCATTTTGTGAACACTCTCGGTGCAGATGAGAGGCCAAATGGCAGGGCAGAGAACTGGTAGTGAAAACCAGCTACCATGAACCTTAAAAATTTTCTGTGGTCTTGAAGGATTGTTATATGGAAGTATGCATCCTTCAAGTCGAGGGCGGCATACCAGTCCCCTGGATCTAGGGTGGGAATAATGGAAGCTAGGGAGACCATATGGAACCTGGAACGCCTGATAAACTTGTTTAGGCGACGCAGATCCAAGATAGGTCTTAGACCTCCCTTGGCCTTGGGGATCAGAAAGTACCGAGAATAGAATCCCCTCCCCTGTTCCTGTATAGGAACCTCCTCTATTGCGCCCAGCACGAGGAGGGAATTGACCTCTTGTATGAGAAGTTGCTCGTGAGATGGGTCCCTGAAGAGGGACTGGGTTGGGGGAAATTGTGGGGGGGAAGCCGTAAGTTGCAGTGCATGGCCCCTGCGAACTATGCCGAGGACCCATTGGTCGGTAGTAATCGCTTCCCACTCGGCTATGTAAGGCCGGAGCCTGTATAGGAAGGGTCTGGGTTGATCCAAGGGGGGGGAATAAGTGCCGCCCTCGTGCACCCCGTCAAAACTTCTTATGGGGTGCCCCGCCTTTATTAGGGCCTTGCTGTGACCCTTGATATGGCCCTCTGTCACGGCGGTTAGGCGCCCGGTACCTCTCCCTACCCCTCCTGGGTTGGGTAGGCCTAGGAGGTAGCCTCAGCGGAGGTTGCTGTTGCCTCTGCACCTGAGGCCTATTCTGGCGCCTCGAGGCCTGAGGCGTGTATAACCCCAGGGATCTCAGGGTGGCTCGAGAGTCTTTTAAAGCATGAAGCTTTTCATCAGTCCTCTCCGAAAAGAGGCCGGCATAGTCAAAGGGGAGGTCCTGTATAGCTTGTTGGACCTCCTGGGTCAACCCTGAGGCTTGGAGCCAGGAGCAGCGGCGCATGGCAATGGCCGAAGCGATCGCCCTGCTGGCTGTATCCGCAGCGTCACTGGCGGACTGTAGAGCCGCCCTAGCCACCGCCACTCCTTCCTGTGTCACCGTGGCGAAATCTGTGGCCTGGTCGGGGGGCAGCCCCGCAGAGAACCTCTGTAAAGAGGACCACAAGTTTAAATTGTACTTTCCCATGAGGGCCTGGTGATTAGCTACCCTCAGTTGTAGGGCCGCAGTAGAGTACATTTTGCGCCCAAACAGGTCCAGCTTTTTGCTGTCCTTGTCCTTAGGGGTGTTACCCTGACCCCTTGACGGTCCCGCTGGTTCACCGCATCTACTATAAGTGAACCTGGAGCGGGATGGGTGTACAAAAATTCAAACCCCTCCTTTGGCACATAGTACTTTCTCTCAGCCCCTTTTGAGGTGGGAGCTAGTGAGGAGGGGGTTTGCCAGAGGGTCTTCGCGAGTTTCATAACCCTCTCGTGGACCGGCAGTGCCAAGCGTGAAGGGCCTGCTGTGTCAGAGACCCCAAATAGGGGATCCTCCTCCTCTGACATCTCTTTAATTTCCAGACCCAGATTGTCTGCTACCCTCCTCAAGAGGTCCTGGTGGCCTTTAAAATCAAAGGGGGGGCTCTAGTATCCCTGGCCGTCGCCTCGTCTGGAGAAGAGGAGGAGGACTGTGGAATGGGTCCTGTGGATGGCCCTTCCTCTGGGTCAGATTCCCCCTCAGAGGGGTGACCCTCCTGTGGGTCTGTAGTGGGGCCCATTGGTGGGGCCACCGAGGTATGTATAGAGGTGGTCCCCGGCCCCATCTGGGTACCCCACGGCCCCCAGTATGGCCATTGCCAGGGGCCCTGGGGCCAGGCAGGTGTTGGTGCAGGCACCTGCTGGCTCAGCTCCATCCTTCCTCTCTTTGAGCTCGAGTCACTTCGCCGGTGCTTTTGAGCTCTGGAAGGGGAGCGGCTCCTCGATGAGGAGGACCTTCGGTGCCGACGTCTGCGGTGCCTGCGAGGGGAGGGGCTGCTGGAAGAGCTGTAGCTGTCATGGCCCCTCCCTCTAGACGACTTTTGAGTTTTCTTTCCCGATCTCGATCGGGAGCGGTGCCGACGGCGACGTAGACCTGGAACGCGACATCGGTGCCGTGGCGCTCGGTGCCGAGACTGTCGGTGCCGAGGCTGTCGGTGCGGGGGAATGCTGAGCGGCGGGACTCCGCACCGGGGTGCCCAAGTCCATGCTCCTGTCCCCACTCGAGGCGGAACTGTATCTCCTTCGCCTCGAGCGTTTTTCCCTGGACCGCCCTCGGTGCCGCGGTGCCGGGGAGCTCGACGACTGTGAGTCGGAGCTGGGAGGGGAGCTCGCTCTCTCGACCCTCCCTGGCCATCTGGGGGGAGACCTCGATTCCTGTCTCCGCCACCCACCGGGGTAACCCAATGCGGGTTTGCCCCGAGACACCGGTCCCGGAACCCTCGGCCGAGGGGGGGACGGAGGCGTAGTCAGGCCCATGAGGGCGCGAGCCGCAGCGAAAGCCTCCGGTGTCGACGGCCCTTGCAGAGGCGCTCCCCTACCCCCAGGAGTCAGGGGGAGGCTCTCTGCGAGGAGATGCCGGTGCCGGAGTCCTCTCCACGGCACGTGGCTGGGGCATCTCCCGTTGGACCCCCTGCTTTCCCGGTAACAGAGGGGAGTCCATGTGAGCGGCCTCACGCCGCTTTTTCTTCGTCGGTGCCGATACGCTCGGTGCCGCCGATGCCGGTGCCGTTGATGCCGGTGCCGGCGGAGCACTCCGCACCGATGAGACACTCGGTGCCGCCGGGGAGCGCGACGGTTCGGAGTCCGGCCGGAGCGCGGATTCCATTAGGATCGCCTTCAAGCGGGCGTCCCTCTCCTTCTGGGTCCTGGGCTTAAAGGACCTACAGATTTTGCATTTTTCCTTCCTGTGTAATTCCCCCAGACATCGAAGGCAACGGTCATGGGGGTCACTAACAGGGAAGGACTTTGCACATTGAGTGCAGGCTTTAAAGCCTGTGGAGCCAGGCATGGCTCCGTTCTAGCCCCTAAGGGCACTATCAACTACTCTACTAACTATCTTATCTCTAAAACAAAAAACTCTAACAAAAGGGCTAACTGTGAGGAATGCTACTTGCGTTTGAATGCAAGAGGCAGGCATTCCGTTGACCGTCACTGGCGGAAAGAAGGAACTGAGGGGCCGCAGGGTCAGCAGCGCCCTATATACCGCGGCATGAGCGTGGCACTCCAGGGGGCGCCGGAGCTGACCCTACGGGGCTAGCTAAGGGAAAAAGTTCCGGGGATCTGTGCACGGGGCGCGCACACACCTATAATGGAATGGATATGAGCAATCACTCGAAGATAGAAGTTAGAAACTGGAAATTGAAGCTAGATATCATGCAAGATAGTGCAGAGAAAAAAAATTTACTAACTTTGAGATGTGTTGCGCATCTCACTCTCAGAGTACATGTGCTCTGCATACAGTCACCAAAAGTTTTTCCCCTTAGTGATACCCGTCAGCGCGGCTTGAATGCTTTCTGCTGCTGCACACTGCTGGCGCAATATAAAGGACCCAGCCAACCCAGAGTTCCTTCTTTCTGGAAACTCCAGTGCAGAGGAGTAGAAGGGTGGGTTGAGGAATGGACATGTACAACACATTTCAAAGAACAACAGTTACAAAAGATTAATAACCATTTTTTTTTCTTTGAGTGATTGCTGACACGCTGGCAGACCAGGTGCCAGCTCTTGCGAAGGCTTCAGGCCTCAGCCGAGAACTGACAAATACATTGCTGGAAACCAGTCTGTTTCACTTGTGTATTACTATGGTTAACACAGTGTGTTTAGACTTCATGAAATGCTTGTATGCATTAATCTCACGATAATTTCTTTATCACGTGCAATAAGGTATTGAAGTTTTTCTTTTGTATCTGTAAAAAAAATGTTTGTTGTGAAACTGAACTCAGGAGGGTTTGTCTCCTGCCCATATGTGCTTGCCTGCTTTAACCTGGTAATAACTCTCTCACTTCTTTTCTTAGTTAATAAATCCTTAGATAGTTTACTATAGGATTAGCTATCAGCTTTGTCTTTGGTGTGAGATCTAAGGTACAAATTGACCTGGTGTAAGTAACTGGTCCTTTGGGAGGCAGAGTAACCTGAATATTTGGTGATCTTTGGTATATAGCAACCATCTATCACTACGTCCAGCTCACCTGGATGGCAAAATAGACTGGAATGCCCAAGGGGACTGTCTGTGACTCCATGGTAAGACTGTTACAGTGATTTAGGAGCTCACACTTGTTACTGGGTTAGAGATATCTAATTATAGAACATACAATCAGTTTGGAATCCCTGCCCTGATTCTTGACAGTCTGCCCTGAGGCTAGCACTCATGGTCATAAACCATTCCAGACAGTGACAATTGCACATGTGCGTTCCACTCTTGGCGACTCACAAGCAGTTAAATGGGCAGAAGGATCGCAGTTCATGTACACAGAGACTGCAGTAGAACGTGACCAAATTTGGCAGCATCTCTTGAGGACTGGTGATGGGGTAATGGGAGAAGAAAGTGTGCACCAGTGACCAGGTTACTGCTTTACAAATGTTGAGGGAAGGGATCTGTGCTAAGAATGCCATTGAGGATGTGAGCGATTTTGTGACGTGAGCAGTCAGCTTGTCTGGTGGTGAAATGCTTGCCAGATCATAACAAGTGTGGATACAAGAAGTTATCCAAGATGAAATTCTCTGTAAGGAGATTGGAAGACCTTTCATTCTATTCGCTATAGCCACAAACAATTCAGTGGACTGCCAAAACGGTTTAGTCCTATGTAGAATGCCAGTGCTTGTCTAATGTTCATTGTGCAGCCATTGCTTGTCCTTACTTTGGGAAAAAACACAGGCAAGTAAATCGATTGTTATGAAAATCTGAAACTGAGAAAACTCAGATGAGGGTGTAAATATACTATCTTTAAAAAAAGACTGTGTACTGTGGATCGGCTGTGAGGGCACATGTAGCTCAGAGACCCTTCTGGCAGAAGTGATGGTAATTAGGAAAACCATCTTCTATGAAAAGGAGCACATTGCTAATGGCTCAAATAGTGGTCCCATAAGCTAAGACAAAACCAAGTTCAAGTCCCAAGGGGGAACAGGCTCTCTTAATTGAGGGTACAATCTTTCCAGGCCTTTAAAGATTCTGATGGACATGTCATTAGAAAAAACAGAATGATTATCCACGAGAGGGTGGAAAACTGATATTGCTGCCAGATGAACCCTGATAGAGGAAATTGCTATGCCTGCTGTTCAGGTGTAGCAGATAGTGATGTATTTGTTGAAAGGATGAATGCATTGGTGAAACTTCAGTTTTACAGGCTCAGATAGAGAATTGCCTTCATTTTGACAGGTAGGTGGCCCTGGCGTAAGGCTTTCTGCTACTTAGTAAGATTTGGCTAACTCAATTTGAGCAAGAATGCTTTTTGGGATTTAAGGCCATTAAATGAAGGTACTGCAGGTTTGGGTGGAGCAGTCAACCATAGTCCTGAGAGATCAAATCCAGGTGCAAAAGGAGTGAGACTGGAGTTGCCACTGAGAGGTTCAGTAGAGTGGAGAACCAGTGTTTGCAGGCCATGCTGGGGCTATTAATATAATTCCAGCATGGTCCTGCTTGGTCTTTACCAGCACTCTGTGTAGAAGTGGGATTGGGGGAAAAGTATAATAAAGCTTTACCGTCCAGGGTAACAAGAAGTCTGTGATGGAGCCCAGACTCTGGCCTTGCACAGAGTAGAACTGGTGACATTTTCTGTTGTCCTTGTTCACAAATTGGCTTCTTTGGGGAATCCCTCATTGCTGGAAAAATGCATCTGGGTGAAGAGACCATTTGTGGCTACTGGAAAAAGATCCTGAATTAGGAGGGGACCCAGGTGAGCTTCTCACCCTACAGTCTACACGTCTGGCAAGAAACATTGACAGTTGAGGACAGAAGAAGAGAACACTGAGAGGGTCCAACCACCAATTCAGCGCACAGAGTCCAGGTGAAGAATGGCTTGGCGAGTACACAGAGACCAGCCACATCTGGAGGGGCCTGAGGGGCAGCCTCACGTGTTGTAGTACATATGGGCATGAGGCTCTGTGCTGTAGAAGCCTCATACAGTTTTGGCTGTTGTAACTGGATGAATCTTGAGGTATGTCATGAGAGATCAGATAGATTGGTATCTCAACTCTGGGAGAAATGCTCTCACCTGGGTAAAGTACAACACAGCCCCTATAAACTCTATCCTCTGTACTGAGGCAAGGATAAACTTGTCTGCATTGATCAGCAGGCCTAAGGCTTCGAAGGCTGACTGAATGAGTTGAGCACTCGATAGAACCTGAGCTTTAGACCAGCCTCTAATCAGCCAGTCATCCAGGTAAAGGTAGATCTGCACTACTAATCTCTTGAGAAACGTTGCTACCGCAGCCATACATTTTGTGAACTCCTGAGAAGATGCAGACTGGCCAAATGGAAGCACCATGAATGGTAATGCGAGTGCTTCACCATAAATCTGAGGAACTTTCTTTGCCTTGGTATGTCAATACATGAAAGTACATTTCTCTTAAATTGAGGATGACATACCAGTGTCCAAGAACCAGAGAGGGAATAATGGATACCAGGGTGACCATACAAAACAATTTTTTTTGTTTAGATAGTTGCTGAGCTGATGCAGGTCAAAAATAGATCTGAGCCCTCCCTTGGCTTTTGGGATTAGGAAATAACAGGAGGAGAAACCCCTCCCTCTTAAATTCTGCAGAACCCCCTCTACATCTCCCACCTGAAAAAGAGATTGAATCTCCTGGATCAGAAGTTCTTCATGACAGGGTCCCTGAAAAGGGACAAGGAGGGAGGGTGAGAAGGAAGGATAGAAATAACCTGAAGGATGTATCTCACTCTTACAATGCTCAACACCCAATGGTCCATGGTGATACGGGAACAAGTGCTGTGGAGATGGGAAAGGCGGTTTGCAAACAAAGAAAAAACAGGGTCTGGCATCCTGGGAACTGGTATGGCATCCTTGAGCAGACCACCAAAATGCCTGCTTAGAATCCCCTGGATATCTAAGTGGGACAGGCACTGATGCAGAGGTAAACAGAGGTGATCCTCTAACTTCTACCCTTCTTTTTCTGCAGCTCCTGTCAGCTGGCTGGAGCAGAATACCAGAGGAGTTGCTGAGGCTGGAACTGCTTCCTGGAAGGGGCTGGAGTGTACAACCCATGGGACTCTAGGGTTGCCGTTGAGTCCTTTAACCCACAAAGCTTAGATACAGTCTGCTCTGAAAAGAGAAGATGCCTCAAAGGATAGGTCCTTCCCAGTCTGTTAGACCTCCAGTAGGAGTCCAGAGGATTGAAACCAGGTGCTCCTATGCTTGGCCAAGACTGAAGCCATGGACATGGCAGCCAAGTCAGCCACACCCAGAGTAGCTTGCAGCAAGGCCCTCACCACTGATTTTCCCTCATCCACGCGAGGAAAATTCCTGCCTAGCATCTTCTGGGAGAATGTCTTTAAATTTCAGCATGGTGAAATAAACTTTTCTACTGAACAGGTCTAACTTTTTTGAGTCTTTTGATTTTGGGGTTGTGCCCTGATGCCCCTGTCTTCCCCCCAAATGGCAGACAATACTACCAGGAATCCAGGAGTTGGGAGTAAAGGAACTCATAACAGTGGGCAGATAACATAACAATTGCACTCAGCCCTTTTTGAAGTGGAGGGGAAGGGATGCAGGGGACTGCAACAGCCCCTTAAGTGGGTCCATAATAGCTTCACTGAGAGGCAAGGCCTCTCTGGAAGGATCTGCAGTGGCTAAAATATCAGCCAGATGGTAAGAGGATAGTTTTACTTCCTCCACCTGTATGCCCAGAGTTAAGGCAACCCTCTTTAACAATTCTTGGTTTGCCTTTTACTCATCTGGTGGAGGCAACATGTCCCCTCTGAGAAAGCTTCTTCAGGGGAGGTGGCAGCGGCAGTGGCCAGCACTGGCTGCAAATGTTTTTCCTCCTCTTCTTGATCTGTAGGGTCCTGTTGAGCCAGCTCTTGGAGATCAGTACTGGAATTGGTACCGTAATCAGGAATGGGCGCTGCCTAGTGGGTAGGTTCTGCATGCTTTTCTGATGCTAATGAATAGAGGTGCCTGAAATACGATCTGGAAACGGGATAAACCCATGGATTCCAAAATGGACGCTGGACTGGCATAGGTCCCCTGTAACCTCTTGACCAAACTACTCAATGGCATTCCTGTGACAGAATTCATGGAAAGGTGGAAATGTCTGGAAAGGTGGAGTAGCAAGAGCAGCTCCAAAGACAGTAAATCTAGGACTCTACCTCCAATCTGGAAGATGACAACTCTTTCCACTGACCATGGAGGTGCTGTTCCAGATGGTGCTGGCGACTGGTGCTGAGATGAAGCCTGCACAGAAGAGAGCATCGCAGATTTTCTGTTTGATGTTAGTGAAGGGTGAGCTGTCAGGGGTACATGAGATTTGCACAGTACCAAGCATTGTAGTGATCCTGCTGGTTCTCCTGCATCCACCAGTATCGATAGCATCAACTCTCATACTGCTGGTGATACCAGCACCAACAGGGTCAGGAGGTCCCCTTGGCAGCTGCAAATGCCTCCAGCATGGTCGGTACTGAGACAGTGTCAGTATGGTGAGATGCTATGGATGTGGAAGAATCTCCTTTTGGCTCCAGACTCAATAGAACCTGCCTAGGTGCCAGAGTCAATAGTGACATATTCTGCAGTACTGAAGCAGAAGAGTGCTTAGACTTGGACCGCATTCTACTCTTATCCCTATTCCCAGCAGACCTTGGTGCCGGGGATCTCTCCCTTCTTGCTTCTCCTTAGGCACTGGGATGGTGAATGGTGTCAGGACTCAGGCGCAGAAGGAGGCACTCTCCTTACTGACACCGAGGCACTTGGTGCCAGGTCTGACTGACCTGGCTCAGATAGAGGTCTCAAAGCCACCTCCATGATAGAAACTTTATGCTGGCTTCCCTATCATAAACAAACTAGGGAAACACTACCTAGATGGAGCTACGATAAGGTGGGTATATAACTGGTTAGAAAACTCTTCCCAGTGGCTCACAGTCAAGCTGAAAGGGCATATTGATTGAGGCACCGCAGAGATCAGTTCTGGGTCTGATTCTGTTCAATAGCTTCATCAATGATTTAGATAAATGGCATAGAGCGAGCATACTCTTACAAAGTTTGCAGATGATATCAAGTTGGGAGGGGCAGCAAGTGCTTTGGAGGATAGGATTAAAATTCAAAATGATCTGGACAAACTGGAGAAATCGTCTGACACAAATAGGATGAAATTCAATAAGGACAAATGCAAAGTACTCCACTTAGGAAGGAGCAATCAGTTGCACACACGTACAAAATGGGAGATGACTCCCTAGGAAAGAGTACTACAGAAAGGGATCAGAGTGGATCACAAGCTAAATATGAGACAACAATGTAATACTGTTGCAAAAAAAACAAACATCATTCTGGGATGTATTAGGAGGAGTGTTGTAAGCAAGACGCAGAAAATAATTCTTCCGCTCTACTCTGCGCTGATTAGGCCTCAACTGGAGCATTGTGTCCAGTTCTGTGGGTGCCACATTTCAGGAAATATATGGAGAAATTGGAGAAAGTTCAGAAAAGAGCAACAAAATTATTAAAGGTCTGGAAAACATGACCTATGAGGGAAGATTGAAAAAATTAGGTTTGTTTAGTCTGGAGAAGAGAAGACTGAGGGGGGACATGATAACAATTTTCAAGTACATAAAAGGTTGTTACAAGGAGGAGGGAGAAAAATTGTTCTCCTTAACCTCTGAGGATAAGACAAGAAGCAATGGGCTTAAATTGCAGCAAGGGCGGTTTAGGCTGGACATTAGGAAAAACTTCCTAACTGTCAGGGTAGTTAAGCGCTGGAATAAATTGCCCAGGTAGGTTGTGGAATCTCTGTCATTAGAGATTTTTAAGAGCAGGTTAGACAAACATGTGTCAAGGATGGTCTAGCTAATACTAAGTCCTGCCTTGAATGTAGGGAACTGAATGAGAATTCCCTTCCAGTCCTATGATTCTCTGACAGGGGTGACCAAAGCATGGTTCGTGAGCCGCATATGACTTTTACAGTTAAAGTGTGGCTCATACAGCTCCTTAACAACCCCCTTCCCCCCATTCACTGGCTACAAGACTGTGGTGGGGAGCTCGGAGCTTCTGCCCTGCGGCAGGGTGGTGGGATTAACGGATTCTGCCCAGTGGGTAAGAGGGCCTCGGGGTAGGAGGGAGGGTCAGTAAGTTTGGCCACCCACTGTTCTATGATCTTTCTTCATGTGAGGCTTAAAGTTTCTGCAGATTTGACAATGCTCCCCAATATGAGCTTCTCCAAGGCACTTCAAGCAGCTTAAGTGAGAGTTGTTCACAGGCATAGCCTTACTGCAGGACATGCAGGGCCTGAAGTCCAGTGATCAAGGCAACCTGTGACACTGGGAATTGACCTAAACCCTCAGACAGGGGTAAAGACCTAACTAACTAAACAAAGACTAAACTATTTACAATAAATACAAGAAAACATAGTCCACAGAGTATTTGCAAAAGCAAGAAGAGCAGTTCCGGTGACCATCATGGACGATAAGAAGGAATGGAGGGGACTCAGGATCAACTGGGCCCTTTCTACTGATGCCAGCGGCGTATGGCAGCAGAAGGCACTCGAGCTGCCCTGATGGGTACCACTGAGGAAAAAATTTCTGACAGCTGTGGATGGGGGGCATGCACACCAAGAGTGGAATGCACATGTACAGTCACTCAAAGAAGAATATCAATAGGCTGGTGACTACTCTCTAACATGTATTGCAGATTTAGAAAGATAATTTTTCAGTTTTTGAGGGAGAACAGCTTTATCTGACATCCAACTTGAATTCACAGTAAAATGTCATTGTGTGGAAAATAGCCTCTCAGCTTTGGGAAGGAAAGGACTCCCACTCCTTTTAGGCAATTCTTTCAGGTCAGAATTAAGTTACAATGACAGAACTTGGAATATGGGCAGGAGCTTGTACTGCTGCTACTTGTGCTGTACCTGTATCAGGGAAAAGTAAGACCCTCCATTTTCAGGGATGTCAATCTGCATTCTTCATTGGTATTACAATGACTACAAAAACTAAAATAGATTTTTTTAAAAGTGGTAAGGAAAAAAAACCACATGAAAGTTAAATGAGTGTAAATTTTAATTTTAGCAAGTTTTGAACATCCACCTGCATTCTTGATATGAGTATCATTAGTCACCAACCTAATCTGTACTCCAAACCAATCCATTCAAATTATTTGCTATTAATCATGATTCCCACATGCTAGAAGACTGCACAGCATTTTTAATAAGGAATATTGCATTTATTCGTTAATCCACATTTGTTACATTTTGACAGACACTTAAATTCACCTATGCTGAAACTGAGTAGCTCCCAAAATTTGATCATTCTGCTAAACTAAGCTAAGCCTTAACACTCTTGTAAATCAAATTGTTTCTTTTAACATTTTATTAGCTACAAAATGTAGGATATACAAAATACAAATGAATCCACATGCACACAAACCACTCTCTTTAATGTTTAAAATTCACTCAAAGATTTTCCTTGTTTAGATTTTATCTGCAAAAAATATTTAACTGAAAAAAGTAAATTAGAGAAAAGGCTGCATTTTGGAACTATTTTATTCATATAAAAATATTCCAATATGAAATTGTCTATTAATCAAACCAATATCACTGCAATAATTTAGTTGCTCTGAAACACATTATAGCAAGAGAAGCTAGGCTTTTTATTGTAATCATTTGCACTAGGATTGTAGCATTAATTCCGTAATTCCAGTCTTCCCTTTTTCTTTTGAGTACATGTAGTATTTGTAAAGTTGCTGGAATTAACATTCTGGAAACCGAAGTGTTCTGTGGCTATATAGGGCAGATACAGCACAGCTGGTACCAATGTAAGCCTTCTCAATAATGTATCTCATCCCTGACCTGGAAAGGGACACATGTAGGGAAAAATGTAATTCAAACCCACTTACTGTTTTTTTTAACCTCTCTGCTAAAATTGTCAACAAGAATGCTGTTTAGTACCAATTATGACGTCAACTGTTGTCCATTAGGAATGACGCTGAGGCTACCGAATCATTTCACACAACACACTAAACAAACAAATTAGCAATAACATTTGGTCACCTCACTATCAAGATGGGACATATTTGAACCAGTGACCTAGATGTGAATGATTGCTGTGAATTACTCTATTACCAAAACCTCACCAGCCATCCAGTCTTCATTCTATTAGTAATTCTTTTAAAACTGTACTCATTATTGAAAACTCCAGTTCAAATCTTTATTGTTTTTGTTTTGATATTAATTTTTTTTTAAATCAGAACAATTTTTCAATGCAAACTAAGGGAAACAGTTTGTTTTTAAGCTTTATTTTTCAGCATTATGTCAATTCAAATCTTTCAAATCTTACTGATTTCATGCCACTTTTTAGTGTGAAATAGAAACTATGGGAAATGCATTAGACAACTAAAACTCTCCAGAACTATACAGTTTGTTAATTTTTTTATTCCTTCAAGGGACAAATAGCCTTCAAAGTACCAGCAAGGAAGGAAAATTGGTGGATATTTTCTGGTACCAATGTAATTTGTATTTGTATATTAAATTGAACCTTCAAAATTCTAATTATAACCTCCGCTTTTAAGCATCTTTTACCCAGGAGGAAGCTGATACCTCAGGATCGAAAGGTTTTTTTTTTTAAGAGGAAAAGAAAGAAGTGATCCATTCACAGAAAACTGGAAAGTTTCCAAATGCAGATGGATTCCCAGGAGGAGTGGTTTAAAGCCTTTAAAGTGTCTCTAACGTCCTTGTTACAAAAGCTTTTATATTTGGTATCTGTGATTCATCCATTTTTCCAGCCCTCTTTGTTTCTGTGAAATAGATATTTTCAATTATGTAGGGTTTTTTAAAAATATTGATTTAGAACTGTAATATAAAACAATTACAAATAAAGTTAAAAATCATAAACTGATCCCAGCCTAATTCTCTTTATTCACAGAGATTTTTCCATCACTGTTTTGCTGTAAATATCGGAGAGAACTGCAATATTCAGACTAGGTTTTGAGAAAGATTTTAGGACAATGGAATTGGGTTTTACGTGGGGAATGCTATAGAACAGAGGTTTTCAACCAGGGTATGCGTACCCCTGGGGATACTTCAGAATACCGCAAAAGGTACTCAACAGGATCGGGAGGCTGCAGCCTGCCTCTCGGCTGCACATCAGACTGGGCAGGAGGCAGGCAGTCGCCTACTGAGGGGGCCCCCGGGCACCGGCCTGCAGGGGTTGCTGGGTCATGACACACAGCTGGGAGTCTCCTGCATCCTCCTTCCCTGCCCCCATCTCCGCTGCACATCATGAAGGGCCAGCCGGGTGCCCCCTAGGCCAGCAGTTGAGGCTGCCTTGTACAAGCCAGCGCTGTGCTGCAGGGCTAAAGCAGGACAGCTGGGTGCCGTGCAGCAGGTAAGTGCAAAGGGCAGGGGCAGCGGGTAAGTGCAGAGGCAGCAGGGAAGTGCAGGGGGGTGAGTGGGTAAGTGCGGGGATGGCGGAGCCCAGCCAGAGCCGGGGGGAACAGCGGGTAAGCGCAGGGGCAGAGGACGGTGGGTAACCAGCGGGTAAGCGTTGGGGGGCAGTGGGTAAAGTGCAGGCAGCGCAGCCGGTAAGTGTGGAGGGTGGGGTGGTGGGTAAGTAAGTGCAGGGGAGGGGGGCCCTGCGGAGCCCAACCAGAGGCGGCTCTGCCGCCCTGCACAGGAGGAGGTAAGCGGCATGTTCCCCCCCTCCCAGCAGATGAAGACTCCCCCATCCAACAACTCCCCAGCAGCTGGGGTCAGTGCCATCTTGTGAGAGCTGGGGACCCCTCCTGCCCTGCACGGAGGGGGGAGGGGGGCATGAAGCCTGGGGAGGGGTGTGTCCAAATGCAGGCTTGGTCCCTGGGTGCCAGAGACCGAGGGTATGCCACTGGAGCCAGGCGAAGGGCCCACACAGTGTGCTTTGCCCCGGGCCCCACACCCCCCAGGGATGGCCCTTCGCAAGAAAATTCAGAAGTGCAAAAGTAAATAAAAAAATAGAAAATGGTCTTGAATGTATTATACATTATACAAGGCCATTATGCCTTTTATTGCAACCATGGTAACATCAGACAGAGTGAAAACCATAACAGGGTACTTCAGGTGAAACCTTGAGACCATAGGGGTACAGTTTCTAAAAAAAGGTTGAAAACCCCTGCTATTGGAGAAAGAAAAATGATGCTATTTATTTGAGGCATTCAGTAACTAATGACAATAAGCTGCTCTAATCAACAAAGTCAAATCTGATATTTTCCCCCCACAATTTAGACAAATCACATTTGCCACCCTCCAGTTACTACCTCTCAAGAAAACAATTACAATACTTGATGTACAGTCATTGATCCATTAAAGAGGAGCTGAAATGCTTCATTAAAAAATCCTGAAATCTCAAATCATAGAAGACATGCATGTATATCTGCATTGCAAATAAATACAATTTATAGGTAAACTAAAAGACTCTTTTAAAAGCCTACTAGGACAAGAGTTCAGACTGTAGCGGTTCTACTCCAAATTCTCTGCTAGGATCATTTGATTAAGTTATGCCAGCAGAAAATTTGGTTCTCTGTGTTTCTCCTAATCAATTGATGACAGCACAAACTTTCAAACAGTGAAAAGAATTGTACAACACCTTTTGTACAAACACCTTAAGTGTTAACAGGTATCACGAACCCTTCTAGGGGGAACAGAGAACTCTGAACTCAGATTATGGCAGGTAAATAAAGGAGGAAACAGACCTATTTTGTTTAGCAATGCATTTTTTCATAAAAAAATTTTAGCCTCTATACATTATAGTTATTTTTCTCATTTCTTGCAAAGTAAACCTATTCCTTGAGTTCAAATCTTTGACTTACACAGTACAATAAATCAGTCTTAGATACCACACTACAGCTGTAATAATGAATTTCTGGCAGCCGTAGCAGGTCAAACAAATTGAAAATCTAACTGAACCACTTATGGCTGTATATCAGTGATATGCCTATCAGACATGTGGACTTGAAAACATCTGAAGCATTGCATCATGGTGTTGTACCTTACTGAAGCTAAGGAAATGCAGAATATGCTTAGTATGCTTTCTGAAATGCCAATAACTAAACTTAAAATAAATTTATTTCCAATAAATCAAAATGACAAACAAGTCAATCTGCTGGAAGACATTCACGGCATCTGTGATGGGTATGATTATGCCCTATATTCATACCGGGGAAATTTGAAGGTAATACGATAAAGAAAAATGGCCACATCTGTTAATTTCTTTTAGCTTCCTTTGAAAATTGTACAAGATGTCTCTACCTCCTCTCTGCAGCAAAAAGGTCATTCCAGTCCATCCTCTCCCGTTCCTTGTGTTTCTGAGGCCTTGTCTACACTAGAAAGGTTTGTTAACTCTACTTACATTGGTGATCAAAAAGCACTGTAATTACAGCACTCATGCCCATCCACACAGCGCTCATTGTGCCACCAAAGCACATCCACACTTGGTGCTCTAGTATCGACAGTGAGAGCAGTGCACTATGGGCAGCTATTCCACTGTGCAATTCGCCATCTTCTGCTGCTAGGAATTGTGGGAAGTGGGAGAGGAGTGCGATGAGATGGCTCAACATCCCATGATGCATTTATTTCCATCCCATCATTCATTGTGTTCCCAGCTGCGTTTCGCGCCATTTTTAAATGGCCTCCTGTTTCCTACATGCCCACCATCTCTATCTGAAAGGATGGATCCTGCACGGCTCTCCACTGTTGCGGTCTGCATTCTGAACACATCACAGCTGGTCATGTAATGTATCATGAGCTCCAAACTGGAGCAGGAATCCAAGATGCCTGACGATGTGTGACATGAAAACAAACGGCACCACATTACTGTTTTCATTCACGGAGAATCTGCACACTGTGAACCATCGTTTTTGGGCATGTGAGACAAGCACTGAGAGATGGGATCATATCGTTATGCAGGTCTGAGATGTTGAGCTGTGGCTGCAGAACTTTTGAATGCACAGTCACTTCCATAGAACTCTGTGCAAAGCTCGCTGCTGCCTTTTGGTGCAAGGACACCAGAATGAGAGCTGCCCTCTTGGTGGAGAAGTGTATGGCGATCGCTGTTTAGAAATGGGCAATTCCAGACTGCTATCAGTCGGTTGCTAATCAGTTTGGAGTCTGGAAGTCCACTGTTGGAGCTGTGTTATTGCAAGTGTGGGGCCATTAATTGAATTATTCTGCAAAGGACAGCGAGAAGGGCAAAGTTCCTGAAATAGTGGATGGCTTTGCAGCAATGGGACTCCCTAACTGTGGCAGGGCAATAGATGGCACGTGTATCCCAATTTTGGCCCCAGACCATCTTGCGATGGAGTACATCAACAGAAAGGGGTGCTTCTCTATGGTACTGCAGGCGCTTGTGGATCACCATGGGCATTTGACAGCAACACGGGTTGGTCAGGAAAGGTGCATGATGCTCGTATCTTCAGGAACACTGTCCTATTCAGGAAGCTAAAAGCAGGGACTTTCTTTCCAGACCAAAAGATTACAATGGGGGATGCTGAGATGCCCATAATGATCCTGGGAGACCCAGCCTACCCACTAATGTCATGGCTCATTAAGTCTTACATAGGCAACCTGCATAGCAGAAACAAGCACTTCAATAACAGACTGAGCAGATGCCGAATGACTGTTGAATGGGGCTTTTTAACAGATTAAAAGCATGCTGAAAGTGCCTTTATGGCAGGCTGGACCTAAATGAGGACAATATTCCCATGGTTATAGCTGCCTGCTGTGTACTCCATAATTTATGTGAAGCTAAGGGCAAAAGGTTTGCCCCTGGGTGGACCACAGAGGCAGATTGCCTTGCATCTGCATATGAACAGCCAGATGCTAGAGGGGCACAATGGGGGGCCATATGAATCAGAGGGGGATTGAGAGCCCATTTTGAGAATGAGAGCCCATAAAGTGTTTTTGTGAACAGCGCTGTGCCTTTTTACTATCGCTATCCAGCTTGAGTTGTGTATCAGTGGCAGGTGAAAGTACCATTTGCAACACAGAAATAACGAGTACTTATTGCCTTTATTAAATGCAAAACAGTTCACAACACAAAACAAACTGGAGGGGAGAAAGCTGTGGGAGGCAGAGAGAGCTATGACAGTTGGTTGTAAGTCCAGCTGTCATTCTCATAGCTGTTTGAAGGGGTGGAGTGTAATGGGTAACAAGGTGGACCGGGAGTTTGGTAAGAATGTGTGGGGGGAGTTTGGGGAGTGCAGGGAAAGCTGTTCTGTAATGGCTGCAAGGGAGGCCAAGCATGCATGAACTCTGTCTGCAATGACACTATTGTCTTTAGCAGCTCCGTCTGCTCATCCATGAGTGCATGATCAAGGTTATGATCTGCTATGACCCGTTCCTGGTTTTCCTTCCTTTCCTCTCTCTCCATCTTCTGACTTTCAGACAGTGATTGCCTCCATGCCCTTCCTTCTCTTTTGGCCACCTCAGAGGACTGGAGGAGTTCCTGGATCATCTCCTCCTTGCTTCTCCGGGATTGCTTCCTGATCACCAGAGGTGGTCCGTTGGTGTAGAGATTTTAGCTATGAAGGTCACATCTGTAGAACAAGAAACAATGAACAGAAGCATTATTGTGAGTGCCCTAACATTATAGATGCATTACTGTTAAACACACCTCTTTCTCACTGTTCCCTAGGCAGAGCAGCTCCGTGATCAGCCTGGGAATGGCAAGTTTTGCCAGGGGCAGGAGGGGGTGAGTGGTGGATCACCTAACTGGGTCGAGGTTCTGGGTGGGTGGGTGGGTGGTTGGTTGTTTGGTGCATAAATGCAGGTACATAGGGAAAAATTTCAAATTGTGTCACCACTGTCCACAGGAGGGGTCCATAGAAGCCCATATCTTGCTTCTGAGAGTTAACAAGGATGCTAGGATGCATTTCCTCCATGTGAGCAGTTTCAAACAAGGTCCCTCTGCTGCACGCCTGTGCACTGCTTTGGTCCCCACATAAGTGATTGCCGATTGGTGTGGGAAAGTGTCCTACAATGGGGGAAGGAACAGAGCCACTCTGTCGAGGAATCTGAGGCAAAGAATTGGATAGTAACTACAGGAAAGTTTCCTAGCGATCTCACCAGAGAATACCCGCAAAATCTCAGCATGCATTAATATACTTCTCAGCCACACTGACTAGCTGCACAAGGGTATGGGAACGCATATGTAAACACAGCTACCCTTGTGCATTTCTATCCCTTCAACTACCTTTATGTTTTAGCAAAGCTAAAGACCCCCATGCCTCCTGTATACAACCAGCATCAGCTTCCAAACGCTTACCAGAGTTCCCCTCTCCTGCATGTTGAATGCCAGAGCTGTGGGACTGAGGCTGGCTGCACCTTCTAGGGTCGAGAACAGCTCCTGACTCCCAACCTCACAAAATGAACCTGTCCCTGGCTCCGGGTTGTCCTCCAACTCCACCTCCTTGTCGACAACTTCTTCATTGGTGTTGATTCTGGTGTCTGGTGGCCCTGGGGCTGCAGAAATATCCATAGGTGTCTTGGGGGTGGATGTGGGGTTGCCTCTGAGGATGGCATCCAGCCCTTTGTAGAAGCAACAGCTCTTTGGCTCTGCACCAGAGTAACGGTTTGCCTCCCTGGCCTTCTGGTAGCTCTGCCACAACTCCTTGATTTTTGCTCAGCACTGCAGTGTGTCCCGCTCATAGCCCTTCTCTGCCATGGCACAAGAAATCTGGCCAAAGGTATCAAAGTTCCTTCGGCTGGAGCAGAGCTGGGACTGCACAGACAACTTTCCCCAAATGCCAAACAGGTCCAGCAGCTCCGGTGTGCTCCAAGTGAGAGAGAGTTTGGTGTGTGGAGCAGCCATGGTCAGCTGGGAAGATGAGATGCAAGCTCTCCACACTAACCAAGCAGGAAGTGGAATTTCAAAAATTCTTGGGACTTTAAAGGGGGAGAAGCAGGTGGCTCCAAAGCAGCAGAGTTCAAACTGATGGCCAAAGTAGTCAGGATGGGCACTGTGGGCCACTTCCGGAGGCTGTTTACTGCGACATAACCAAACCCTTTTTTGATTGAAGTTGGGTGAAAAAAGCTCTATGCCTCTTGTCAAGGAAGCTTTATTTTGTCGAAAAAACTGCAGTTTTGTAGGGGAGAGAGGGGTAGTTACAGGGTGTACACCAGCACTGTTTTGTCGGAAAAAGCTGACTTTTTCGACAAAACAGTTTAGTGTAGACCAGGCCTCAGCCAGATAAGAAGATGAATTCATCTTCACATTGGCAGTTCTGAAGATTTAACTTTTTTTGTTCCTTGTGTCTAATCTGGTGTGTCAGAAGTAGCTTTTCTCAACTGTAATGCTCCAGAGGCAAACCTCTATCCGCTCAGGCTGTACTGGGCAAGAGGACTGACAGGATTAAAACACTCAAGAGTATTTTTAACAAAGCAGTTTGAGGTCCAATTCTGCCCTACAGGCACCAGATCCTGTAAACAATACTGGACAAACCACAAAACCCCTCTCCTATAGAGCTATTTAATAATTTCTACACTCTGTACAGGAAAAATTGTTTCCCCTATTTTAATTTCTTTCCGGAGGTTTGACAAGTGTTTTGAAAACTATTTGGTTCTACTGCATATTCTTCCTGAATAATTTATTCCATCCACCTGTCCAAGTTCATTATGGACCACTATTTCAAAGAGCTGAGGTCTTGCTCTGAAGGGAAAAGGAAAGGCAACTATCATTTTTTTGAGTGAAGCTTATTGAAAAATTCTCCTCATGACCTTCCCCCTTATATATTTTCTTGTAAATTTAGACATTTTTCTTCTGATTTTGTAAAGTTAGGAATCTATGCATCTGTTTTGGACCTGGGCTTCAGTAAGATACTCAGGGCCAAACTTTCACTCAGATTCTTCATTATACTTCCTGGGCCTTGTTTGGACTTCCATAGATAGTGGAAGAGAGATGGGGGCTATTCCTTAGAACTGCAACCAATGTAGCTAGTTAGAGCCCGCAGGAGAGAAAAAGTATTTCTTTATGGAGATCAGGCCAATGTTCTGGGCCTACCAGGGTAAAAAGGAGTAAATTTAATGACCCCACAGCTGCTAGGAGTTTTAGAGGGGGGATTAGACTGAGACAGCTGTAAAGGAATGCATTCTGTCCACTTTCCTAGTGATATGATAATCAGTTAAGAACTTTCAAAGGATCTCCTTGGGAGAGGGGGTAGGGGGAGGAGGGGAGAGGAAAGTTCTAACTTCCTCTTGAGGTAGAAACATTAATTTCATCTGAAGACATGGGCTGCACCAAGGAATGGTCTGTTCACTGAATACAATCAAAGCTGGATGCTATAACAGACAGAGACAGGGTTACCTTATGAGCATAGTGTCAAGAATAGGGCCCTTTTTTCACTTAAACTAGATTTAAAAAAAAATAAAGTTATGCATTATCATTCTTCTGGAAAATTAAAAAAAAGACGTCAGGTTCACTTTCTTGTTATGGGGTGGTTTATTGCTGCTTGACATTTAGCTGTATTATTGGGCTACCAGGCAGCAAACTGTGTTTTATTTCAGAACAATCTCTCCGCATCCACCACAAGAGCTACAAGCAGGCTCAGCATGATGTCTCATTTCATTAAGAGCCTTCATACCTGTAACCTACTTTACTCCAGATTCCCACAATCCCTGGGCTTTATAAATAAAAATAAAGGTTCTCAGTCTAGAAGGTAGCACTTGGAGTTTTGGAGGATATTTAAGGAAGCTCATGAAAGAGCTTCTCCTCAGTTTGGAGCAACATTTATTTGCCAGAATTCTTTTTCAGGAGAAGAGCACAACTTTGGGGAACAAGAAGATATACCCTTCTAGGGAAAAAAAACTATACTTCTAGGAGGGGAAAAAATCAAAATCTTTGATCTCTTATGGCAATTTGAACTATCCACAATAAGCAATTTTAGCAATACTTCCAACTGAGGTACAGAAAAAATTCTGATGGTCTCCCCAATCTCCACCCTCCTGGAAATGCTTCCTGTAGGGAAATGTCTCCCTCTTTCTAAATGCATAACCTAAGCATATAGATTGCTCCAGGGTAGCCTATCAAAACAGCTTAGAGAGACAGAGTGAAAAACTGAGGAAAAATGCCAACTCCCCCCTCATCTCCTAGAACTAACATTCCAAAATAAAACATTCATTTCTATTCTTCTCCAATTAATTTCCATCAATACTAAACCTAGATTGATACATTATTTTCTAATTAATCTTTGACTCCTGCTACTGTGTAACAGTAGGCTGTTCCAAAAAGGAAGGAAGGATACTTACTGGAGATCTCTCTCCCCAGCACATTTTCCGAGAATGCCCAAGCGTATGACGATCGTGAAAAACATTTTAAAAATGCTTTCTGATTACAAATAAAATAATACATTAAGGACAACAGTACTATCTAAGTCACAGAAGAAGACACGGTCCCTGTCACAAGTTCAGTGTCTCAACAATATACAAATTTTGTACAAGATGATATCAGCCTTGAACTGCAGTTAGAATTGCTGAGACTTAATTATGAATATTCCCACAATTAGATGTTACTGGGAGCAACCTTGTGCAGATTCTTAACTTGTTCAGTCAAGTGTACCATAATGCACCAAAGCTATGACATCTCACACCCACACTTGCATGACTGACTGCACAAAACCTTGCATTGCTACTTCCTAGAGAAAATGGTTTATACCATAAGGCATTTGACACCCTCTATCACTACGGAAGAGTCTAGCTGTTACAAATATGGTTTTTAAAGAATTTTAACTGAAGTTTGAATTTAGTATCTTCATATCTCCACAATCCGTATTGTGTTCTTCTGAGAGTTGAACTGTAGCTTGTATGTTTACTCTTTGCCTTCATATTTTTGTTATACAAGTCTGTAAAGAAATGGCTCAATATTGCAAACAGTTCTCAGTATGTTTTTTTCCTTACATCAGTTTATGCAGGGCAGTACTTCACAGCCTTTCTGGCATGACGCTCCAAATTGTGATGGATCTGCACCTAGGCCCTCCACATCCTTGGCGTTGCCACATCTCACCTGTTCTTAATCCATTCTCTCTCGTTTGCTGTCTGTTCTTTTTTATCTTTATGTATATTTGATATTTTGCTTTTCATGTCTGCTTTCTTCTGCTCATTGCCTTTCTCCCACTTCTCCCCATAAACACACCCAGCCACAGGAACACCAGAGGCTGTGTAGACGTGAAGGGACCACTGGCACCAGAACTCTGGCTCCGCCCCCACCCCTCTCCCCCAGAGCCCCGCATCCTGGCCAGACTGGAAACCAGAGCTACACCATGGTAAGAGTTGCCCAGGAAGCCTGGACCACTGTGGGGAGCCCCATATCCTCCATCTGCCCTGAGAAAAGCCCCCAGCCCATGTCCCAGCCCCATGGGAAGTATCGCCCAGGGCAGGTGGAAGATCTGGGGCTCCCCACAACAGCCCTGGCTTCCTGGGCAGCTCTTACCACAGCTCAGCTACGGCTTCTGGCCAGACATGGCCAGGGAGCAGGGCTTTGGGGGGGAGGGGAGAGGAAGAGCAGGGGGCAGGACCCCATGGCGAGAGGGAGCTAAAGGGAAGAGGCTGGCACTGCTAGCAGAGGTTGCACTTTGTGGCGTTCGGAACTAATCACATTTCAGCTCCTCCATCACAAAGTGCAGCCCCTGCTGCCACCCCTCTCTGCGCTTGCCTGAGGCTACTACACCCACGTTAAAAAGTGGGGGGGAGGGGCAATGGCCCCTGGCCCTGGCAAACCCAGCCCTCTTCCTTTGCCTCTCTATGAAAGTTCTCCTCCTCAGTTCCTTCACCTTTTTCCTCATCTAAATCCCTTCCCTTCTCCCCATTCCCTTACTCTAAGTTCTCTCTCCACTACCTTCCTTCTTTCCTTCCCTCTCTTCCAGCTCCCCATCATATTTTCTTCTTAGTTCACTTCCATGGTTTTGCTTTCTCTTTTCCTCCTCTCTTCCAGTACATAGTTCTCTTCCAGTACCTTTACAAATGTTGCCAAGTACAATTCTATTAAGGTGTGATACTTACTGCACCATTGAAATAAAAAAGTTTCACTACCAACTTCAGTGAGATCAGGGCCTTAGTAATGGGATAATGGACAGTTCTATAGGCATTCTTTGAAAGCAATAGAAAAAACAAGAAAAAAACCACTCCAATCTCACCAGAATTCAAATAAAAACTATGGGCCAATTTGAAGATAGGGGAGCAACATAATTTTAAGACTTTCTACTCCTTCTCCCATAGCTCTCCTTCCAACACTGCTTGGCCCTTTCTCCTTCAGATGACTGACCTCTTTTTGCCTACACTGAGTATTCTAACTCTCTCTCTCAAATGCATCCATCCTCACTCATCCATCAAGATGACCTTCACACAAGTCTAAAGGTAGACACTAGGGGTCAGAGCTAGGAGTCATCTGCCTAAAGCTGAAAAAATAGCAAGTCAGAAAGCAGGTCACTGACCTGCTTCATCCACGCATTCTTGGAACGTTGACCAGGAGAGCAGTTTCCTGCGATAAATTTACAAAGCCTGTTCTTTTCTTAGCCAGTCCTGGCCTATTGAAAGGTATGCTAGTAGTTTTCCTCTACCCCCACCACCTATCATACAAATCCATGCAGGAAGTTAAAAGGACAAAAAAAAAGGTATAACGTGGGGAACTGTACAAAGAGAAAATAAAAAGAAACAGGTGAAAAGAGGCACGTAGCTTAACATAGCCACTAGCCACACTCTGGTTTCAGCCTCCCCTATATAAGGGGCTCTTTTGTAACGGGAGCAAGAATGTGGTAACATTCCCTCTTTCCCCCCCACATTACCCCTCCCTCCATTATTTGCCTCTTCTCTAGCTACTATACATACATGCCCTTCCACAATTCTCACAGCAGCCAATCAGACACAGGAGTGAGGAAAGGAGCTGCCCTTGCAGCTCAGAGCCTCCTTTGTTTTTTTCACCCAACACTCAATGCTGCAGGCATACACTGCCAATATTTTAACAAGAGGCTCTCAAAAATTGTCTCCCTCATACTGTGAGAAATCCTATGCACCAACGGTCTCTGACTTCAGAGAAAAGTATGAAGGACTGGGAGTCTTTTTTTTAATTGATTAAGAGATTCCAAAGCCAGAAAGGACCACTGTGATCATCTAGTCTGACCTCCTGTGTAACACAGGCCATAGAACTTCTTCAAAACAATTCCCAGAGAATATTTTTTGAAAAATATCCAATCTTGATTTAAAAATTGCCAGTGATGAGGAATCCACCAGGACCCTTGGTAAATGGTTCCAATGGTTAATTACCCTTACTGTTAAAAATGTACACCTTCTTTCTAGTCTGAATTTCTCTAGCTTCAGCTTCCAGCCATTGGCTTGTGTTATACCTTTCTCTGCTTGATTGAACAGCCTATTATCAAATATTTGTTCCCATGTAGGTGCTTACAGACTGTATTCAAGTCACTCCTTAGCCTTCTCTGTGTTAAGCCAAATAGACTCAAGGAGCTCTTCTCTATCACTATAAAGCAAGTTTTCTAAACCTTTAATCCCTCTCAGGACTCATCTCTAAACTTGATCCAATTTATCAACATCTTTCTTGAAGTTTGGGACTAGACCTGGATAAGCATAGATTCCCCAGTTTATGCATTAGCCCTTTTGGCCAGTGTCACACCGGGACACTGTTCAGCTAATCATCCACTATAATCCCCAAATTTTTTCAGAGTCATTGCTTCACTGGGTGGAGTCCCCCATCCAATAAATATGGCCTACATTCTTTGATCCTAGATATATGCATTTACATTTAGCTGTAGTAAAACGCACATTAGTAGCTTGCGCTCAGTTTACCAAGAGATCAATGACCCATCTTCATTATTTATCATATTCCCAATTTTTTTGTCATCTGCAAACTTTATCAGTAATGATTTTATATTTTCATCCACATCACTAATAAAAATGTTAAAAAGTATAGGGCCAAGAACCAATCCCCACAGGACCCCACTAGAAACACAGCCATTTGATGAGGATTCCCCATTCACAATTGCATTTTGAGATGGATTAGTGAGCCACGTGTTAATCCATTTAATGTGTGCTATGTTAATTTTATATAATTCCATTTTTTTAAAATCAAAATGACATTAGGTACCAAGTCAAATGCTTTACAGAAGTTTAAATATGTTACATCAACACTACTACCTTCATTAACCAAACTTGTAATTTCATCAGAAAAAAGATATCAGGTTAGTTTGACCCAATCTATCTTCCATAAATCCATGTTGATTAGCATTAATTAATCAAGACTCATACTAGACACTCCATTATCTTGTCTGGGATTGATGTCAGACATTCAGGCATATAATTACCTGGGTCATCCCATTTACTCTTTTTTTGGAGGCACAACATGAGCTTTCTTCCTGTCTGCTGGAATTTCCCTGGTATTCCAACATTACTGAAAACAAAAATCGACATTAACAGCCCACCAGGATCCTCAGTCAGCTTTTTTAAAATTCTTGGATGTGAGTTATTTGGATCTGCTCATTTAAAAATGCTTAACTTTAGTAGCTGTTGTTTAACATCCTCCTGAGATACTAGTGGAATGGAAAGTGTGTTATCATATGATGATGTCATCTCTATTTTTCCCCAAATAGAGAACAAATATTTATTGAATACATCTGCCTTTTCCATATTATTATTGATAATTCTACCATTTCCATCTAGTAATGGACCATTACTATTTTAGGACTCTTCTGGTTCCTAATATACTTAAGAAACTCCTTTTTATTGTCGTTAACTCTGCTGGCCATATATTTCTCCTTATGTCCCTTTACTTCACTTTTTCAATTTTCTACAGTTCCTAGCTTCTAATTTATATTATTGCTATCAAGTTCCCCTTTCTTCCATTTGTTACATATACACACTTATTAATTTTTTTTATAGCTGCCTTCACTGCGCCTTTAAATCAGGCCAGCTTTTAAACCAATACAGCCTTCTTCCTCAACTGTGGCTTTTGGGAATTCTAGTAAAGTGTTCTTAAACAATTCCCAACTATCATTCATATTTTTCTGATTAAGTTCTTCCTCCCAGCTGACCTGGATCATTGTTTTCACAAAGCTGAAACAGGACCTTTTAAAGCACCACGTATATATGTCCCTGGTTTGGGCTTTATTCTGCTTGCACATTATAAATGTGATCAAATCATGATCACTTGTACTTAAGTTACCATCAATTTTTAGTTCTGCGATCAGCTCCTCTTTAAATGGAAAATCTGAGTGTTAGCAGAAAGACCAACATTTTCTAATAACTCTAGCTAAGGAAGATGGCCGCACCACAGACAAATAAATATTTATTAAGCTAATCTTTGTTGGATTTATACATTACCCCTAAAAAATAAAAGCAAATATAGACATATTGCAACACATTTCAAATGGGTTTGGAGAGGGAGGAGGATGCCTGGGATACTCCTCTGAATCAATTTCAAGAATACCTGTTTAGTTTGTGCAATCTGGTCCATTCCAGATGCAAACATATTCCTGAAAACCAATTTTTATGAGGCCCAGGGATAAATCACATGTAGCAGGGGTGATTTAGTAGTATCCAGAGAGTGATTATCTGAAGCAGATAAATCATTCCGAACTTCCCTTCAATTTAGTAGTACAATATTAAGAAAGTGCTCCTGGTAACCCTAAAGAACCTATGGAACTGTGCACTGTGTTCTCTCTCATAATCCACCCTGACTCTTGCAGTCTTATTTTGCATCTTCTTCCTGAGTAAATAATTCCAGTACTAGCAGGTCTGTTGGCTTTGCCAAGATATAGCAATGCGAAACTGACCTGGTTCTTGTTAATATCTTGGCTGCCCAGGGTTCTGAACAGTAGTAGAAAAAACTTTAGTCGGCTTTCACTATAACAGCTTGAGAAAGCTATGAGCAGCAACAAATGCAGTCTGTCTTCACATTCAGAAGACAGCATTGTGCGTCTGCTTATATAAGTCAGAATAAAAGGGCCAGAAACTTGAGTTTAAAAATATTTAAAGCTCAGATTCTGCAGGAGTTAGTGCACTCATCTGGGAACTATCCCTACACATCACAGGTTTTTAAAGTTCTGGACATCTTTCTTAATTTTAATAAAAATAAACTGCAATAATAAATGCACAAATTCTCCATTCAGACCTATGGGCCATATCCTGAAGGCAATGGTAATTCTGCCACTGATTTTGATGTGAGCATGGTCAGAATGTTTGTGCAGCCCATGCCAAGTTTAAATTTAGAAAGCCATTTCAAGTTCTCAGCATACCTGAAAAAAACCCATCTCATTTCTCTCCTAAACAGATTTTTATGCAATTTACTGCAGAATAGTTTTTGCCAAGTCAAACATGAGAGATTTCATTCTAAAAGTTAAATGAGTGAAAATAGAAATTTGGAATCTATATAGCAAGTTTGGCCTTCTTTACTATCTTCTAGGGTTCTACAAGTTGTTTTAATCATTACACATATTATTAATAATTTTTAAATGCATTAATTTTATATTTTTATACATTAATGTTCAAAACATGTTACCCCTACCACCCCTCGTTTCTATTCCTTAATTTTAAAAATGCACTTTATAACTTGCTGTGTTATCTACAACTTCTAAGTAGTGTTGTTTCTAAAACACTTATCTATTATTTAATACAATCTCTCTGCTGGCTTATATAAATTTTTCTATAATAAATTCTTATTTATAAAAACAACAATAGCACACAGAATTTGTTTAAGGTCCAATGAATGCTGTTTTCTGTCCAAAGAAGTAAATGGACTGCAGAGATGGTTGAGGAATGAACTGAGTGAGGGTGCTGACCTCAAATCCCTTCTTAAACCCTGTCAGTAAAAAGTGCAGAATATTCTGTAGAGAATAGGAATGAGATTGATATTTCACATCATAATCAATTTAAGTAAAGATGCCCTAAAGATGCCATAAATAAGAGAATATGTTAAAATGTTGGAAGCTTTTCTGCTCTTGAAAATCCAAACAGCCACACAACTTCCACAGAGATTTCTCGGTCTCGGAAATGGTTACACTTCAATTCCTATTTATTAACTTGCAGAGGTGATGCTGGCAGTGCAACACCAGACCCCAGGAGAGGAGATCAAGAATTTTGGGAAGAGAACAAGGTAGAGCCACAAACTGCCACCCTGACCAAAACTTCCTTATTGCCCACAAAAGCAGAAGATTGAGGAAGAAAAACAGTACACCAATGCCTTGCTCCAAAGTCTCACAAGTTCATCTGGGTTCAGTATTCCAGTGAAAAAATAATGGCACTTGAGAGACCTGTCTATGGCAAATCAGCTTATTGTGGAGCTGCCAGCTTTATCACACCTTGAGAAAAAAATGGGTTTGGACTCCTGACCCCTAGAGCCAGCTACTCATGGCTGATTAAGGTAAGATAGGTTGCCCACAGGGTGTAAAAGGGACGGCATCACCATAAGCTTCAGAATGACAGATTGTTCTAGTTGCACTCCTGGCTATTCACATTAGTATCTAATGACTTGTTGCTACATCTAATGAGCACATGACACGTGAGAATTAGAGAGTCCCCACATCTGGAGGATTAAAGGAATAGCTCAAAATTTGAGGACAATGATATTAAACTTCCATTCCTATGAGGTCCAAAGACCCTGGACTCATTGAGGAACCAGGTGGGCTCCCCAGCCCATGAAGCTTGCATCCATAATGGTGCATACAGGTTTTGAGGGGAAAGGTCCTATTGGAGAGGAAGCAACTTCTGTGAATGCCAGGTACAAGTGTGCAAACTGCAAAAGTTGAGAAAGGCCTGTAAAAATGGGATGTTGTTATCACAGAGATATGGGGGAGGGGAATCAGATTGGTCTGTACTGAGCTGGGATGCAGGCAGGAAGGATCCAAGAGAAAAGAGTCTCTGCTGTCTACAGGCAGGACAGGAAATTGAAAGGTGTCTGATTACGCAAGAATCCCATGGCCCTGGTAAAGAAAGAATGATGTCTGGATTCTCAATATCAAAAATCAAAGAGAACAGCTCTGGAGCTGGCTTCCTGGGTTTCTCCCCTCATGAGAGCACCCACTATCAGTAGGAAACTCATGTAGAGTTGGAAACTTCCAGTTTCTCTCTCTGCTTGGGATTCCCCCTTTTGGATGCATTGGCAAAAGGTATGATGTCCTTTATTTCTCCATCTTCTTTAAGAAGTCTAGGATAAAAAAGAAAAAGCCAGAACAGGGAGACCAAGATGAGGACTCCATGTTTCAATGACAAAGGAAGCAAAATAACTTGAAGGAAAGGAATAAATGGGATCTTGTAAAGAGGAAATCTCAGTTCTTCTGCTTCCTTGCTTCATGTTGAGTGGATCCATAATGCCAAGTATTCCTGGCTCTCTCTCGTAGCATGAGTGAAGGAAGAGGGTAAAAATGTAGTAATTTACTGTGCTAATGTTACTACAGGTCTGAACTACCTATTTACTCTGATAACACCAACCTATAGGCAATTACCATTAAAAACAAAAATCCACCACTATGGGTATATCTACACTAGAAAAAAAAAAAAAGACACGGGACAGCATGGCTGCAGCTGGCCTGAGTCAGTTGACTTGGGCTCATAGGGCTCAAACTGCAGGGCTAACAATTGCAACATAGATATTCGGATTTGAGCCGGAGCCTGGACCCTGGGAACCTGTAAAGAGGAAGGGGTGTCTTAAAGCCTGGGTCCAGCCTAAACCCAAATGTCTACACAGCAATTTTACAGCCCCACACCTCAAACCACCTGACTTGGGTTAGCTATGTTTGTTTAACTGCTGTGTAGACACACCCTGTGTCTCCGCACTAACTCAGGGAACAGATAATCAAGGGGCAACATCAAGGTGAAAGAAGGTCCATTAATAGTGCTAATTTAATTAAACATAATTTTTAAACCATGGTACTCTCTTCATCATGCTTGTTGTCTGCTCTTTGCCATTCACTCAGCTTAGACAATACAGCTAGACTACTCAGTTTCACTTTGGTTTCTACTCACTTTCACAGCCTGTTTCTGTACACTTGCACCATGCTGGTTTTTTAGGGTTCCAGGAGAGGGGAATGTTTAGATTAAAAAATAAAATGTTAAAGATGTTTTTTAAAAGACAGTTTCCTAGAACACTGCTATTCGTATTAGGTTTTGTAAAAAAAACATTTTAAAACTTTCTTTTCAAAACAAAATCAAAGTCTAAAGTCAAAAGTTTAATACCATTCTAATCAAGTCTTAAGATCCCTGCAAAAATTATGCAACTGAAAGTAGTAGCAAATTTATAAAGGATTGCCTTTGCAAATTATATAAGTGAGCAGAAGAACATGGGTAAATTCTCTTTCAGGTTCTGCTGCTGGCCAAAAAGTTATGAAAAAATAATTAAAGTTTTTGAACAGATATACTTGAACAAATATGCTGTAAACTCAGGGGCTGTACCGTATGACTGGAGAATTGCTAACATAGTTCCTATTATTAAGAAAGGGAAAAAAAGGATCCAGGTAACTACAGGCCTGTTAGTTTGACCTCAGTAGTACACAAGGTCTTGGAAAAAATTTTGAAAAAGAAAGTAGTTAAGGACATCGAGGTTAACGGTAATTGGGATAAAATATAACATGGCTTTACAAAAGGTAGATCATGCCAGACCAACCTGATCTCCTTTTTTGAGAATATAATAGACATTTTAGACAAAAGGAATGCAGTGGATCTAATTTACCTAGATTTCAGTAAGGCATTTGATATGGTTCCACATGGAGAATTATTAGTTAAATTGTAAAAGATGGGGATTAACATGAAAATTGAAAGGTGAATAAGAAACTGGTTAAAGGGGAGACTACAAGGAGTCCTACTGAAAGGAGAACTGTCAGGCTGGAGGGAGATCACTAGCGGAGTTCCTCAGGGATCAGCCTTGGGACGGATCTTATTTAACCTTTTTATTATTGACCTTGGCACAAAAAGTGGCAATGTGCTAATAAAGTTTGTGGATGACAAAGTTGGGAGGTATTGCCAATACAGAGAAGGATCGGGATATCATACAGGAAGATCTGAATGACCTTGTAAACTCAAGTAATAGAAATAGGATGAAATTTAATAGTGAAAAGTACAAGGTCATGCCCTTAGGGACTAATAACAAGAACTTTTGCTATAGCTGGGGACGCATCAGTTGGAAGTGACAGAGGAGGAGAAGGACCTGGGTGTATTGGTTGATCACAGGATGTCTGAGCCACCAATGTGATGTGGCTGTGAAAAAAGCTAATGCAGTCCTTGGATGCATCAGATGAGATATTTCCAGTAGGGATAAGGAGGTGTTAGAACCGTTATACAAGGCACTGGAAAGATCTCATCTGGAATACTGTGTGCAGCTCTGGTCCCCCTTGTTTAAGAAAGATGGGCTCAAACTGGAACAGGTGCAGAGAAGACCTACTAGGATGATCCGCGAAATGGAAAACCTGCCTTATGAGAGGAGATTCAAAGAGCTTGGCTTGTTTAGCCTAACCAAAAGAAGGCTGAGGGAAGATATGATTGCTCTCTATAAATACATCAGAGGGATAAATACCAGGAGGGAGAGGAATTATTTAAGTTCAGCTGCAATGTGGGCACAAGAACTAATGGATATAAACTGGTCATCAGGCAGTTTAGACTTGAAATTAGACGCAGGTTTCTAACCATCAGAGGAATGAAGTTCTGGAATAGCCTTCCAAGGGGTACAGTGGGGGCAAAAAACCTAGCTGGCTTTAAAACTGAGCTTGATAAATTTATGGAGGGGATGGTAATAGAACAGCCTAATTTGGCAATTGACTGATCTTTGACTACTAGTGGTAAATATGCCCAATGGCCTGTGTTGGGATGTTAGATGGGTTGGGTTCTGAGTTATTACAGAGAATTCTTTCTGGGTGTTTGGCTGGTGAGTCTTGCCCACATGCTCAGGGCTTAACTAATCGCCATATTTGGGGTCGGGAAGGAATTTTCCCCCCAAAGCAGATTGGCATAGGCCCTCGGGTTTTTCGCCTTCCTCTGTAGCATGGGGCACGGGTCGCTTGCTGGTGGATTCTCTGTGCCTTAAAGTTTTTAAACCATAATTTGAAGGCTTTAATGACTCATTAAATAGGTCAAGGGTCTATCATAGGAGTGGATGGGTGAGGTTCTGTGGCCTGCGTTGTGCAGGAGGAGATGATCATATTGGACCCTTCTGACCTGAGAGTCTATGAGTTTATGCTCAAGTGCACAAACTATTGTAAGAAAGCAATGCAGAAAAGTTACTATTACCATACTGTTATTAAGCAGAGCACTTGCAGGGTCACAGATTTCTCCTTTTAACTTATGACCCCTTCTTCCTAAGCCACATTAAGCAGTTGAAAAGATATAGTTCCAATGGGAAAAAAGAATGTCTATCACGGTAGGTTCCACATTAAACTGAAACTAGTATTCAGCGTTGAAACTTAGTACCTGCAGAGGAAGTTCACTGGATGCCCAGGTTAAAAGAACAAAACAAAACCCAAACAAAATCACACAATACACCTCTCTCTTTAGTTTCCAGCTAATTTTCATGGTTGTTACTCAGTCTAACCAAAACAATCCAGTGAAGTCTGACCAGATTCCCTTCATGTAGCTTACTGTGTAAAGCCCAAACAATATGCAATAAAATAAATTAAAAACAGGGAAGGTCTTACCTTTCTAGAGTTCCTTGCCCTGACTTCTGAACATCAGTACCAGTTTTTCCCTCCCATGAGAATAGCCCAGTCCCTTTTTGAACCTGAGTCTAACTAGGCTCAACTGCACCAGACTGAATGCCTTTCTAAAGGCAATCATCATCAGGCGTTCAACACCCTCCACCCCTCCCAAAAAAAAATAACTTGTCACTATCTGTTTGGTGGGCCTCCTCCAAGGGTCAGCTCTGGAGCAGGGAACAGAAAGGCTATGGTGACCCATGTAGGCACCACCAACTGACATGCACACCCTGCCACACACAGAACGCTGAAAGTCCTCTTTGGAGGGAATGGTGCAGCAGTTCATGTAACTTGCAATGTGTGATCTAATGGATGGAGCATAAGACTCCTGACTATAAATTTTACTGCCTTCTGGATGATATTGAAAAAACTCACTTATTTTACCTAGCTTGCCTAATGTTAGGGAGAACAAAAAACAGCTAATGGAGAAAGAAAAGAAGAGAGAGGGAGAAACACCCTTATTATTAGATGTTAGAGGGAGCCAGGTCTGGTCTATACTACAAAGTAAGGTTGCCATAAGCCACCTTCCATCAACCTATTTGTGCACGTATAGACACTTAAATTTGTCTCCCACCGATGTAAGTACCCTGTTATGCTGCCATCGTAATACCAACTCCCCAAATGGCATTGAGCCACAGCTGATATACAGAGATCAACACAGCACAAGTATAAACACTGTTACTGATGCAGACCCTAAAAGTCCTCCAGTAGCTGTCCCACAATGCCCACCATAGACCGCTCTGGTCACAATTGTCAACTCCACTGCCCAGGTGTCACTATAAATAGGAATCTGCCCCTTCCCTTTAAAACCCTGCAAATTTTTTAAATGCCTTTTCCTGGTTGTCCAACTTGATGAGCACATCCATTGCTGTGCACAACTGCCCAGCTGATCAAATTTGAGCTAGGAGCCAACACAACTGCCCAGCTGATCATGCCTCTACATCAGGGCTTGACAAATTTGAGCTAGGAGCCAGCCCAAAAATTAAGGAGCCAGACAACGTCGGCCCAGTGGTGGGGCGCCCTGGCTGGAGCACAGCAGCCGCTCTCCCCTCCCGGCCTCGTCCCTTCCCCCGTCCCTCTCCCACAACGTGGGCCCAGTGGCGGGAGGCTCTGGCCAGAGCCAAGCAGCCGCTCTCACATCCCGGCCCCACCCCCTCCCCCCACTCCTCTCCCACAACATGGGCCCAGTGCCGGGGTGCCCTGGCCAGAGGGTGGCAGCTGCTCCCCCTGGAAAAAAACTAGGTGCCAGACTTAAATTTCTAGGTGCCATGACGACTTGGCGCCCGGGGTTTGTCGAGCCCTGCTCTACGTGCTCCAGGCTGGAGTAGACAGGAGATATTGCATCTCCCGGGCCTGTGAGAAGAGGTTGTAGAGACATTGCTCTGAACCAGACATAGAAACATCGACATCTACAAGCAGATTGCTTAGGGGATGCAAGAGAAGGGGTATGATAGGAACTTGCAGCATGCCACATAAAAGCCAAGGAACTGCGGCAGGCATACCAGGTCAGGGAGGGCAATAACTTATCCAGCGCTGAACTGCAGACGTGCTGCTTTTACAAAGAGCTGTGTGCTATGCTTGGTGGAAATCCCACCATCACCCCTCATACCACTATGGATACCTCCAAGGAGCTCGAGTTACAGGTGCCTGCCATGAACTGTGAGAAGGAGGAGGAGGAAAAGGTGGAGGATGTGGGACAGGTAACTGGGAGGGGCCAGCTCTGCCATGAGCCAGGACTTGTTTTTGACACCACCACAGTCCAGTAAGTCCCTGTGGTTTAGCATGGGCAAGCCCAAAGCAGGGGAAGAAACCTCAAGTAAGTGTTTAAATAAAAATTCCCTTTACAGTGATATCACCCCCAAAGCTATCAAATTTTCATTAATTTACTCATACTACAAGAGGTAGCAATACTACCAACAGAGGTAGAGTTGTTACCTGCTTTTCACTCCCCTCTAGAGCTAGGCAAAGGGAGCCATGCAGAGCAGTTTGTTTACATACACAGGGAGGTCTCTTGAATCCTCCTGAGAGCTCTATGAAACTTTCATGGACGTAAACTGTAATCCTCTTCATAAGGGATGGCTTACTTCTTCCTCTGCTGTAAAACACTTTCCCATGCCATTTGGCAATAACTTTGGAAAGCAGCATTGCCATAATCAGGGTGGTGGCTTACAGGACCGGATGGCTTTAGGATGCCAGTAGCAGCTGTGCTTCTCTCTGCCTTTGTTACCCTCAGACGTGAAATATCATCTAAAACCACCACCATCTGTGGAAAATACATCCAGTATTCAGTGCCAGTGCCCTATACTTATAGTTTCATGCAACTAAGCAATTCCCTTCTCATTTCCCTCACCCCTGCTGGGTCGTACTCCTCATGGCTGGTGCTGTGAGAGGCACTGTGAACAAGCACTCCAAAGCAAAAGTGCCAATAAGCATATCTTGTTTAACAATTTAGGAGAGGAAGGGAAGGGGGGAGTTCTGAATCTTAAGTTTTGCTTTCCATTCCTAATATGCTGACAATGGTACCTTCATGTGGTTTATTTAGAGATGGGGCCACTGTAGTCTTTAGGAATACCCTCCCCACACCAGCAGAATGACTAATCCAGATAAGGACGGGGGGGGAGGGGAAAGAGGGCACAGAAGGATATCTTTTGTGAGATCCTGCAAGCCAGTGCTGCATCAGACCTTGAACAGAGGACCTGGAAGGTGAATATCCTCCTCCATACAGTCTGCAGTAGGGTGGACAGGAGAAAGACGCAGGAAAAGGAGAGGGAGATACGTCAGGACATAAGGGAGTTTCTCCATCAGCAAATTAAGAAGCTGCAGAATCTTGTGGACCTCCAGGTTCAATAATCCCAGGATTGACTGCCATTGCATTTAGTGGAGAACTGCAGCATAATGCCTCCCTACACTCTCCTTCAGCATTCCAATGGCCTCAAAGGCCACACGCCTACCATTACCACTCTACACTGGGGAAAATATTGACAACCACAGCTTCATATACACTGACCTGTGAAAACCATGGTTGATATAAGTGTCGCTACAATGGACATCAGTGTTCCATCATCTTGTTTATTTAGTAAGGTTCCTAAATTTTTTTAAGTTAAAATCTTTTACTTTGAAGTTCTTAAGGTTTTTTTAAAGCTATTTTCATAATTGAATTAAACTCTTGTTTTGAAAGTTATTAATCTTTATTAGTTTACAACACATGTATAATGCCTGCTGGCAGTGAAAGTAGTGGTCTTGTACACTCATAACCCATAGGATCAGTGGCCAAACAATGCAATCATCATAAATGTTCAGCAAGCACCCAAACATTATTTGCTGCACTGTCAGTGATATATGCATGGACATGTAGCAAGCACCACACAGATCCTAACAGTCCTCCAAACTGCAGTGCCAGATTGAGCACATTACATCACAGAACATTACTGTGGCTCACTGTTAAGGTACTCTTTCAAAGAGTCCCTAAGCCACATTACTCCTCGTTGAGGTCATCTGGTAGTCCCTGCTTCTGGCTGTTCAAACTCAGAAAACAGCCATTCCACTCCACCCTTCATCCCTGTGGCAATTTTTCCCTCTTTGTTTCACAAATATTATATAGACAGCTATAACCATTGGGATATTTTTCACACTGAGATCCAATCTGGTGAGTATACAATGTCAGCACCCTGTCAATCTATCAAAAGCACATTCAACTGTCATTCTGCACCTGCTGAGCCTGTAGCTGATTCTTTCCTTGGTGCTGTCTGTGACCCATCCATGCCTAGGGTAGCCACCTGAAAATGTCAAGGTCATGGCAGGCTGTAAAAGGAGAGCAGATTCTCCCAGCACTGGTGGGTGACACTGAAGTCAGACTTCCCAACCAGCCACAAACAGTGCTTCTGATTCCCCACACTGGTTATCAAGAAGCCAAAATAAAAATATACACAGCCCCCTTTACTGCAGTCTCTGGCTCCCAGTCGGCCACTAGATCCAGGAAAGAGATCAGTTATTTAAAACTCTATGCTCTTTACCAAAAGGGTTTCTCCTGACCCCAAAGGGTCAGCCACAGTACTAGATCAATATAAGTTTGGATCTTACTCAAAATACCACACTGCCAGACAATCCTTTAGTAAATAAAACTAAAGGTTTATTATAAAAGGAAAGAAACAAACTATAAGAGAAATGTTAAAGGATTAAAGCAATCAGACAAATACAGTTGATTTGAAAGTCCATATATATCAGGTTTCTAATAGAATTGTGGAGTTTGCAGGCTTGTATTGTCCCCCTCTGGTATATATCCAGTAACTGAATGGATGTTGTGCAGCTGCCTTTTTTGTCCTTTGGCCTTGGCCATGCTGCTTGTGGAATTTTACAGGAATAAAATGGAGTCCAGAGTCACATGAATAAGTCCTGGTGACTCATCAGCTATATCCTTGGCTTCTCCCCCCTGGGCCCCTTGTACCTGTGAATTTCTTAATGGGCCATTAAGCAGGCTAGTGCTGCAGCCATCCTGTCTGGGGTGTCGCCCAGACACAGCACAATCTGAAATACAGATATATCAAACATACCCATAACTTCCATTACACACATAACACATGAACATAAACATCATCATCTTACTTAGCACATTATAGCCTTTCTAATAGTACCTGACATGGCATATCTCACATGAATTATTATGATTCTGATGTATTGATGTTAAACAATATAATAAATGTTCCCCCCCCACCCCCACCCCCACCATCCAGCCAGCATGACACCCCCAACGCGAGATTGGTGTAGAAGGGAGTAATCAGAGCTCCTGAATACACCTCAAGAGCCCCCCCAAACCCTCCAACATCACACCGTTAAACTGACCATTGTACAGCTTCATGAGCCAGGGGAGTAAGAGGTAGGCTGGATCCGCCAAGATCACTATTGGTATTTCACCATCATCAATGGTAATCCATCAGACAGGAAAGAAGGTCCCTGCTTATAGGTTTCTGAACAGTCCTGTGTTCTTAAAGATGCAACTATCATGCACCTTCCCTGATCAGCCAAGGTTGATGTCAGTGAAGCATCTCCAGTGATCCACCAGCGCTTGCATAACCATGGAAAAAGTAGCCCTTTCTGTTGATGTATTCTGTGGCCAGTTGCTCTGGGGCCAAAATAAAGATGTGTGCCCCGTCTATTGCTTCACCGCAGCTCTGGAACCCCACAGCTGCAAAGCCATCCACTAGGTCCTGGATATTGCAGAGAGTCACAGTGCTGCATAGCAGGAACCTATTAATGGCCCTACACAGTTGCATGACTATGGCCCCCAGTTGATTTTCCCACTCCAGAATAACTTCCCACTGACTGGTAGCAATCCAGTGTTGCAAGTTTCCAAAGTGTGATCGCCACTCACTTCTCCACTGTCAGTGCAGTTCTCATTTTGGTGTCCCTGTGTTGGATGGCTGTGGGGAGGGTGGTACACAGATCAAGGAATGTAGCCTTGCACATCTAAAAGATCTGCAGCCACTGCTCATCATCCCAAACCTGCATTATGATGTGATCCCACCAGTCAGTGCATGTTTCTTGGGCCCAGAAGCAGCACTCCACCATCTGCAGCTCTCCGTGAATGCCACCAACCATCTTGAATTCTCTCTCATTATGTCTCACAGCAAACTGACCAACTCGAAGTTGTCATGTTCCCTGCAGTTCTTCTTGTAGCAATGCAAATACCAGAGGATCATGACTCCAGTGCTTGCAACACTCATAAAAATAGTGCAGAGTTGTGCAGGCTCCATGCTTCTATCAGAGATGGCGGACAGTGACAACTACCATGCAGCTTGGTGGGAAACTGAAAATAGGCATGAAAATTATGGGCTAGATATGATATTATGAGATGGAGAGCACTGCAGTATGAGAAGTTAATCCCTGGCTCCCAGTCACTCCCGTGTGACTCGATTCCGTCCCACCATGCATTGCCAAAACTGCCCAAAAAACAGTGTACTGAACAGTGGCAGGTTGCATACGGGAATACACTGCACATCAACACAAGCACTCCTAGTAAGTATGTGCACAGCTGATGCAAGGAGCCAAGTATGCATGTGTATAAGTGATCTACTAACAGTAGTGGCTGTATCCTGATGTAACTTGCATCAACAAAATTTTGTGTTGTAGACATGGCCTCAGATTTACACAGTGATAAGTGTAGTATGAACAGATGCTCTGCAACTGATTTTCATATGACCCTGAGCAAGTCAATTCTGTATCTCAATTTCCCCATCTGTAAAGATATTTTACCCATCTTCGTAAAGCACTGTGATAGCGTCACATGAAAAATGTACTAATTTTTGTTTTTTGTCTTGAGGAAATTTGTTAATTGTGCTTTTCTCCTACCTACTCAATATTCCCTTCCCTGGCTCTCAATCCTAGCGCACAGACATTTTTAAAAACAAAAAAAACAACTTATTAAATTACTGGCAAGATAAAGGACATATCTAGAGCTTTGATGCTGTAGTGCAGAAATGTGGGAAGAGTCTCCAGATCTTACTTTCCTTCCACTCTAACTTTGCTGCTGTTGAAATCTCTTCAGTGGTAGAGAGGAATTAGAGAGATGGCAAGGTACCTGATAAATAGTGAGGGATCCCATTCAATCACTGCAGCCATATCAAAAGTCAGTGAAGCTCAATGAAGTCATTAAACACAAGTAGCTATTGATGTGTATGTAGTGACTTAAATATCTGATGAGACTCCAATTAGGCATTTCCTCTACCACAGGAGCTCAGATTAAAAAACACTGTCAAAAGTGTCTAAAGTACTGAGATAGGATCCTAATGAGAATCCTTAATTGAAGTTAATGCGCTAATTCAGGATACAACCACTTGACCCCTTGAAAATGATTGAACATTATAATCTAAACAGCAGGTACCTATTAAGGCAAGATCCTTGGGATCTGGACCCTATTGAAAGAGGGAGTAGTGAATATGAGCTGAAAACTGGCTGGCTGAGGGCTGGGCAGCCTCATTTAGAAGTAGTATTACGGATTCAGGATTAGGGACAGGGTGGAGGACAATGGCAGAGAAACAAAATCCATCCTAGATCAGGTATGATAGGGAGAGAAGTCTTTAGAGGGGCCTAAAATGTTGATGAATCCGGACTCCAATGATTCTCATTTCCCTGTCAAACCAGGCTATGATTGTCATTGTTTAGGTTCACTTACACAGTGTGATCACTGGAATTACCCCTATATAAAATATTCGGCAGATGAGCACTTGAATAGCCTTCTGATGTTTAAGTTGTCAACACCTTAGAACCTATAAAGCTGTGTTTAAGAGCGACAAGGTGGGTGAGATATCTTTTATTGGACCAACTTCTGACAGTGAAAGAGACAAACTTTCGAGCTACCCAGAGCTATTTTTAGGTGTTTAATACATTTAAGGTATATAAGACTATCCAAGGCATAATTCAGTGAGGCAGAAGCTCACAACCTTCAGAGTACCAAACCATAGCAAGACAAAAAAACTTGAAAGGGCAGTCTTGTATTGCAGGAGACACCAGACATCAATTAACTGGAAAGTTAAAGCTTTTTTTGTTTGTTTTTTCTACCGCAAAGATATAGACATTTGTTTAAAGTGCTTAATAATTTTGCTGTGCTTGGTATTGAAACATTTGGGGAAAAGGAATTAAAAACAAGTGTTTCATTTCAATTTCCCAAAAGATTTAGTTTTGCTAGGAAATCCCTATAGACACACTTAGGTTATATTTGTGTGAAAGGATTCCTGTCTCCCCCTCCATTTTTAAAACAAAGCCATTTTTCTTTTCAGCTTATACACCTGTTGTGATAATTGGGCCAACAAATTTATCCTAATTGTGAGCTTAATTATAAACAGTATTTTAATGTAAAATGTAAAAGTTTATAAGATGTTACAACAACCTAGAATAATAAATGTTGATGGAAAGTAGAACAAATTGTTTTCAATGATGAATACCATAAACAGGTGCAAGAGAGTCAGACAGAGAGACTGAATTAGTCAAAATAAACCAAAAAAGGCCACTCTGATATGATTCAAGGACTATGCTAAACTCATGTTTGATAAAAACAAAAGATGTGGAACCAGAAATTAATAAAACAAAATTGGTGGAACAGATATTAGGCTTAATTGGTGGGCAAATAATAAGGGAATAGGTTATTCCATCCATCACTCCCCTTTTTGGGTCCTTAAAGAAAGAGACTTTAAGGGATGAATAATAAAGAACAGTCAGAACTACTGGAGCAAGTCACCATCCTGGGACACACGGCCTTCGTCATCCTAATCCTAAAGGAAGTCTCGACCAGACTGGGCCAGAGAGAGGGATCCAGATGACCAGCTCCAGCTGAATCCCAACCACCACCTGAGATGAAATGGGATTGAAGTTTAACAGAAGCAGCAGCAGCTCCTCCAGGCCATCCCAATTAAACTTCTCTTTTCCCCAAAAGGACATTTATTTACCATTTGAGAGACTGTGAAATAGGTTTTTTTCCCCCCTTCTAAGACTCTCTCTAGCTAAGGGGAGAAAATGGAACAAAATATTAAAATGAAAATTAGTTAATACTTTACTTTTCAAATGCTTTAATTTGTTTTTCCTTCTTCTCTGTATCTTTAATAAAAAAGTTAAAAGGATCTTTAATGATGTATTTGCCTTCGTACTAAGTAGGCTGAGGTTTTTGTATACCAAATCCTGGACCTTGTTTAACACTGTTAGACAGTGACTGGGTTATGATAACACCTTTGAACCATATATTCCATCTAAATTAATACAACCCACCTTGCCACTCTGACTTTTTCTGCTTCTATTTGCATTATGCATTGAACCACTGGCCCAGGAAATTCACTGACCATTAAGTGACTAGTTTCCACATTAGTGATATCATATCTGGACAACATACTTCTTTTTATCCTTATTGAACACTCCCTGAAGTGACACAAAAGTTTGGCAAAATTTAGGAAGTATAAAGTTAACATTAAGTTATTCTCACTGTTTTAACTCATTCTAAAGCACAATTAATCTGGAGTTCCACAATCTTACCACTATAAGTAACAGGCATCTTGATTTATATAAAAAAATCACCACTCTTTGGAGTTTTATAAAAAAAATTCTTGCTTTTCACCTAGTGTCAAACTCAAAACTTTATTTTGTGCTACTTGTTGCAAATGCTTGCAAGTACTGAACACTTAAAAGGAATAGTTTCCGGACCTGAGAAATGGTTCCATGAATATTGTATTTAAGACCTGCCAGATAGTTTAAAAGATTCTATTTTAGTTTAACAGAAATGTGTTAGTCTTTAAGGTGCTACAGGACTCTGGTTGTTTTTAAACTATTTGGAAATTGAATGTCTCTCTCCTACCTTTGTTCCTGAAGAGCAGTTTTTTGGTTTTGGTTGTTTTCGTTTTCTTAAGGAATCCCACTGCCAAGCCTGCTTAAAATTTTAACATACTGGACAGGGGAAATGACCATGCCAAAAAATCCCAGAACACCCTAAAGCTTCAGGAGGGACTCCAGTGTCTTTGAGCAACATATTTTAATAAATTTAAATGGACCCAACTTAGGCCCTATGTCCATGTGGTTTTGCATGTTACTTATCAGTAGCAAATTATTTAGGTCAAATAAATTTATCCTTTAGTTTTACAAATTGGTAGAAAGCTTTCCATTTCATATAACTATGGTTCTAATAGTCCTTTGTTATTTCAAATTCAAAGATAAAAATCAGTTACAAAATATAAGTATGTGATCAATACCCTAATAATTTTGATCAAAAAGAAGTATATTTTATATTTACTGAGTACTTTATTATACATTTTCCAAGAGGTTTTACATTGATATTTTAATTTAATTCAGTTGGAGAAAGAAATTAGACACTGAACATACAAAATGTCTATACTTGAAAATTTGCCAGGCACTAGTGAGAACTTCAAACCAACTGGCCAGCAGTAGATACGAAAGAATGACAGGAGGTGTCCCAAGTGAGATCCAGGTTCAAAGCTCTGATTAGAAATCCAACCTCCTCTTTCAGAAATTGAGGAGAAGAATGCTTTGGTAGCAAATCCAAACAATGTCCTGGGACATGGCTTGGGGGTCTAGGGTAGATAAAATTTTATTTTTAATTTAAATTAAATATTTTTTAAAATAATTATTTAAAACTAAATATGAAACTATGACAACTTATGCTAAGGCCTAAACTTATTATAATCTTAAATAATCACTTAAATAAAACAAGATTCAAGCAGGCCATGTTTGACTTTTTTTAAAACTTTGGCAGCAAACTACTGGAAGCCACTGGCAAAGCACCTGAAACCAACTAGATCAGTTCAATGACTATTTATTCCAATTTGAGAAAACTTATCTTTCTCTTCCAATCTATGAACAAAAAATTAGGTGAGAGAAGAAGAGACCTACTAGTTATAAAATCTTGATGGATATGGTGCCCAGAAACAATCAGTTCAAATCACTAACTACAGATAATACTTCTTTTTTTAAAATAAATCAGTTTTAAATACAAGATATGTTTTGATAAACTTACTTCCCTCCCCACCTCAGATATAGCTAGCACATAAGGTCATGTATTTAGCTAACCATTTTAAAATGCCGGTTTAAACTGGAATTCAATTTTCATCCAAATGCAGCTCAACACAAATCATGAGTAAAAAAATTAATCTCCTAGTAAATAAGAAATGTCATTGGCCATTTTTAACAAAACATGTAAAAATTAAGAATCTGAATAAATGTATGCTAAACTGTATAATTAAATAAATATGTATAGATATAGTGTATCATCCTGGATAGCAAAAAGAAATACCAAATTTAGTGTAAAGTTTAAGTTAAAATGTTGTCTTGTAACTAAATATAATGGTTACCAACTAATGAGAATCAACCTCTCTTTAAAAAGAGAACTAAGCACAAATGCAAAACAAGATTAAAATAAGAGAAAACTCTTAACACTTTAAGAGTATGTATAATTATTTTTTGAGACTCTTAGTTCAAGAAAAATTTACACTTGATTGCCGTCACAAAAAAAAAGAGTTTGAGAATCTTCTTCATCTCTATATTCATTCACTTTTTGGCCTCTCTGCTAAGACAAATGGTGTCAATTAGTGCCAGTTGTGATGGAGATTTTTATAACATGAAGACTTGTCCATTGGGAACTATATTGAGACCATGAAAAAGAGCTCATATTTTAAACTTTCAAGCACTATCAACCGGAGTAGATTCAAATTAGACAACTACCAACCCCTGAACCGTCCAATCCACGTAAAAACAAATTTAGACACATTACTAATATGTTTTGCTTAACAGCAAAGTATTTCCATCTTCAGGATAGTCATCACTTATGGAAAACTTTCTAAAATAGAATACTTCTAAACTACACAAATACGGAATTATTAATAATATACTTGCATACAATTATGCAAAATTTACATATTGAAGGTTACTAATCAAACCAACTTTTATTAACATTGGATAAAGATACACACACACACCACAGCACCAGGTTCCTTACATTCTAAACATAATAGTAGTTGTTCTTGCTTTACCACCTAAAGTTAACCTCATCTGATGTACAGATCACCATTTTAGACTTTTTCAATTTGTTTGCACATAATTCACTTAAAGAGTCCCATCTTCACTTGTGATGTTTGCATAATTTTGCAAATAATTAACATTCACTGCAATACGCTCAGATTTGAAATTTGCTCTTCAAAAAGTTAAACACCTGAAATAGCTAGAAGTGTTAATGTCTTCTCTGAATGATCTTCATTACACTCTGATGCTCTGTTCCCCTTTACCGTTCTCAGCACCCTCAAATTTGTCTAACATTTTGCAGTGAACCAGCACAACTCTCAGTACATTTTTTTAAAAAATGCTTGTCTTTTTTCTTACTGAAAGATTTTGCCAATACTTAATTATTGAGATTTTATATTACTATGTATGAACATCTTTTTACTTATAGATTTTATATCACTTGAATTAAAGAATGGTTATTTACCCCACAGTAACTGTGATTCTTCAAGATATTGTAGTCAGCATGGATCCCACTATAAGTGTGCCAGCACTGTTAGGTGGAAATAATAGTTATGTTTATGTGCCCCTCTTTCAGTTATAAATAGGATAAATAAGGGAAAACTCCATCTTGGATTTAGAATCCATTTTGGAATTGGCCTCAGACAGGCAGGATGCTAACATTTGGCAGGCTGCCAGCAGGTGAAGTCTGCCTGGGACAGCGAAAGGCAGGAAAATCCCAGCAGTGTATTGGCTATGATCAGCCCCTGGGAAGTTATTTAAGGCAGTGAGTGCCAGGGCAAGGGGTTGCCCATCTGAGTGGTAGCGTGGCTAGGTATCGGTATTTTGCACAGCTACGGACCAAGGACGAGAAGCAGATGGGTCTAGGAGGAGAAGCAGACAAAGCAGATGGGTCTAGGAGGAAAAGCAGATTTACCTGGAGAGACCCAGTTCCAGTGAAGGGGATCGTGACCAGAACTCCCTGAGAGGGAGAAAAAAGAAACTGCAATTATTATCGCAGACTGAGGGGACCAAAGGGGTTGTGTTCTAAGTTATTGGGCCTGCGGTTCACTCCCCCATCCTGTCTCGACACCAGTGTTTATTATATCTGTGTTAAGTGGGAATAGTGTTTTCCGACACGTCCCAAAATAAAAGCTGTTTGGTTGCACCTTACTGGGTATCAGTCTCAGTCAATTCACCCAGTAATCAGGTAAAACAAATCAGGAACATTTTGACTAACAGCACCTCATGCACACAAGATAAGAATCTTTTGAATAGCACTGTCTGTCAAGCACAGCCTATTGCCTCTTCACGCTCCCATAAAAGATCATGACCCCATCCTCAGTTTCCTTACAATACAAAGCCTGTGTAGCTGAGGATCCAGAAAAGCAGGGATGGAGGATGGATTGTAGGATCCACACTGACTACATCTCAAAAAGTGACAATTATTGTTGGGTAAGTAACTTTCTTCTTTGAATACTTGTCAACATGGATCCCCACTAGAGGCAAAAAGCAAGCACCATGCACTCCTCCTTCCCACTATCCAGAGTATCGGCTATTTCAGTCAGAGGTTGAGATACCACACTCTGAAACTTGGCATCAGCCCTCTCCACGAGGCCAAAGGCACAATGTTTAACAAAAGATCAAACAGATCTCAGATACAGGCACATTTCTGAAGCAGACTGACACCTTTAGGAGATGTTCCAAAATCTAGAACTTGAGATCATGATCCTGTGAGTTGCTTAGCAACTCACGGGATCAAGCCCTTACAGCAGTCCCAGCTGGATGCAGTGAAAGGGTTGTGGTCTCTAATGATGAGGACCTATGCAGAAGAACTTCCATTTTGAGAAATATACAACTTCCCAAAATGTTCTGTTCTTCAGCAGTGTCACATATAATTATTAATTTTCTATTTATTTTACTTAGCACTCTAAATGTAAACAATGTTGTACAGTGTGTGATCTGTGTCAGACAAATAACAGGTCCCTCCCTCAAGAGCTCAATCCAAAACCAAAAGCTGAGAAAGACCTATCACCACCTTTGCAGCAGGCAGGAAGTTCTGGAGTGGTGGAAGAAGCAAGGGGTGGGGGTTTACAAAAATGCTTCTTTCTTCCTGCAGTAACAACAAGTAGAAAAGGCTTGACATTTATTAGACAAGTATTACCAGGATATTACAAAACATGAAGCTCCAAGCAAGATCCAAGACAGCAGCCTGGTAAGGCTTTCATCACTCTGCACTTTCCCAGCAGCCAAGGAATATAGGAGTGGAGAGTAAAACAAGGCTCTGATTCTCATCTGGGCATTGCCCATGGACAATGCAGCCCCACATTGATCATGAGTCAAAGTTCTAAATTCTGGAACTTCACATAAAGATGGCAAACACAAGCTTAAATAGAGGAGATGACATTATATAGAGAGTTGTACAGTCTCAAACTGTCAGTTTATTTATTTTCCTGGAATCATTGGTGAAGTACACCAGGGCATTGCCCATGGACAACAGTGACCCATATTTTAGTCTACTCCTTGAGCTGTTAAGCACCTGGTACATTTTTCAAGCTGTGGCTAAAAGGGAGTAGATGGGGGTGAGAACCTGCATGAGTGGATGGGTGACAGATTGATAGGAAAGTTAGAAAAAAAAGAGAAGCAAAATATGACGACTATATGGGGAAATAGAAGCAGCAGAAAATATAGGAGGAAGTAAAGCATACCAAGTGGGAAGAAAGGAGGGAGAGAAAGAGCTGTAAAGGATGGATGGAGACCAAACAAACAAACAAAAACCACACACCCAGGAAGCAAACATACACTGAAAACAAAGGAAAGATCTATTACAGAAAGAACAAAGACACTGGAGTGAAGCAAGAAAGGGAGAAAACAAAAGTAAAACAGACATAGCAAGTTACTATTTAATGTATTTGAAATATAACTGTTTGACAATATATCATCATTACATACAGTACAGCTCTTCCCCTTCCCCCATCCCCCGCTATATGCAAGCATTTTTTAAATTTCTTTAAGCAGGGAGAGTGGCACACCTATTTGTCACCCCAGACAGCAATTATGATAATGATACCTCTCTCTTACAAAAGCTTTTCATCTGTCAGTCTCAAAGTGCTTTTCCAAGAAGGTAATCATTCCCATTTTATAAATGAAGAAACACACATGGAGAGGTGAAATAACTTGCTTAAGGTCACGCAGCAGGTCAGCGGAAGAGTGGGGAATAGAATCCAGGTCTCCTGAGTCCCAGCCCAGTGTTTTATCCATTAGACAACGCTGCCCTCCTCATAATAGGCTTAGTCATCAAACGAAGAAGAATTAGGTACATTTTTGAGTCTTAGTTGAAAATTTTGTGGTTTTATTTAAATGTATCTCAGCATTTTAAAAAGCTCTTTTGTTGACTATCTTCAAACATGCATATTTCTGAATTCACAAATATTCTGTTAGCATCTTAAGACTCAGCAACTGCTCTCTATAAATGAATGATAACAGCAAACTATCCTGATGCACAGGACAGATAAGAAGAATAGTAAGAGGTCAATATGGCTCTACTAGGAGCTCTTTAATTATCTGAAAATCAAAAAGGAATCCTACAAAAAGTAGAAACATGGACAAATTGCTAAGAAGTACAAAAGAATAGCACAAGCACGTAGGGACAAAATCAGAAAGGCTAAGGCACAAAACGAGTTACAGCTTGCAAGGGCCATAAAAGGCAATAAGAAGGGTTTTTTTAAATATGTTAGGAGCAAGAGAAAGATGAAGGAAATTTAGCAAGGAAGGAAAGTTAGTATCAGACTACATCAAAAAGACTGAGGCATTTAATGCCCATTTAGCTTCAGTCATTACAAAAAAGGTAAATTGCAACCAAGTATTTAAAATTAATATTAATAATAAAGGGGAAGGAACACAAACCAAAGAAGAGAAAGAACAAGTTAAAGAATATGTAACTAAGTTAGATATATTCAAATCATCAGAGTCTGATTAAATTCACCCTAGGGTACTTAAGGAACTACCTAAAGCAATCTCTGAACCATTAGTAATTTACCTTTGAGAACTCATGGAGAATGAGAAAAGCCTCAGAGGACTAGAGAAGGGCAAACATTTAAACATTTAAAAAGGGGAACAGAGAGACCATGGGAATTATAAACCAGTCAGTTTAACTTCAAAACCTGGAACGATACTGGAACAAACTATTAAACAATAAATTTGTAAGCACCTAGAGAATAATAGTGATAAGTCATAGCCAACATGGATTTATCAAGAACAAATCATGCCAAACTAATTTAATTTCCTTCTTTGACAGGGTTACTGGCCTAGTGGATAGGGGAAAGCTGTAGATGGATGCTGTATATTTTAATTTGAATAAGACTTCTGAGACAGTCCCACACGACATTTCCACAAACAAACTAGGGAAATGTGGTCTAGAGTAAATTTTCTCAGGTGGGTGCACAACTGGTTGAAAGACTGTACTCAGAGTAGTTATCAATGGTTTGCTGTCAAATTTGGGGGATGTATCTAGTGGCGTCTGTCCTGGGTCCAGCACTATTCAATATTTTCATTATGACTTCAATAGGAGTATGCTTATAAAATTTGTGGATGACACCAAGCTAGAGGGATTGCTAGCGCTATGGAGAACAAGATTAGAATTAAAAACAACTTTGACAACCTGAAAAGTTAGTCTGAAACCAACAAGACAAAATTCAGGACAGACAAGTGCAAAGTATTGCATTAAGGAAAAAAATCAAGTGCACAATTACAAAATGCGTAATAACAACTGGCCAGGCAGCAAAACTGCTGAAAAGGATCTGGGGGTTATAGCGGACCACAAATTGAACATAAATCAACAATAACAGGGTGGACAAGACTAATATTCTGGGGTGTATTAACAGGGGTGTCATATGTAACACATGGAAGGTAACTGTCCCATTCTATTTGGCACTGGTGAGGCCTCAGCTGGAGTATTGTGTTAAATTCTAGGCACCATACTTTCTCAAATTTGTCCACATCATTTTTAAAGTCCAGCGGAAAGCAACAAAAATTATAAAAGATTTAGAAAACATGACCTATGAGCAAAGGTTAGAAAAAATGAATGTTTGTTACTTGTAACCAGAGTTCTTCAAGATGGACTCTGTATATTCACACACTCGGGATGGGTTCACCAGTCCAGGTTAGATGATGGAATTTCTGGTAGCAGGGCCTCTTAAAGCAGTCATACAGTCTCTGCGCTAGAGCACATTCTAAGGGCCTGGCTATAAAAGGGAGCATGGCGCCCATGTCATAGGGTGTGCATCTCTAGCATGCCCTCGTGGCTTGTTGTGACCTGCAGGCATGTTGCACTCAGCACCCCTTGGAGCTTTTCAGACAACTACCCAGACCAGATTAGTTCAACCTCTCTCTGTAGGGACTGATTTATCACTTATTCTGCAGAGGGTAACTCACTTATTTAGCTGCTCACTCTGGGCCTACGTAAGAGCTCTGGGAGAAGGGCTGGCCTTCGGAGAGGCTGTCCCTCTCCTTAAGATAAGACCCTCCCAGTTCTCCTCCTTGGAGTAGGAACTCTACTTTAGGCCAGCTATAGAGCTTCAGGCAGCTTCTCCTCTAGCAGGCCCTTTTCCTTATCTGTCCCCTCACCCTCAGGCTGGTAGAGTTCAGCAGGCAGATCTTCCCCTGCTGCTATCTTCTCCTTGCTAAGTCAGGGCCCTACAGGAGTTATCTACCCTCCTATGAAGGAGGATGAGGCAGCACTTATAGTGTGGCCTGTTCTTCCAGCTCGTTCTTCATTGGCTACCCCACCGTCTCTGAAGGCTCCAGGTCCCAGGCCTTAAAGACAAAGTAACAGGATTCCTTCTAAATGGTACTTCTATCCGGGAACCCTTTCCTCTCTCTCCCTCTGTCTCTTCAGGCTTCCCAAACTCTTAAAAGGACCACGACACATGATGAGGAGGATTGACCAGTAAACAATACAGCCACCAAGGGGCAAGCTACACTGTCACAGCCTGTTGCCACCTCAGTTCCTTCCACTGCTAAAGAGGAATACCAAGTAATACCGAAATTAGGACTGCAGGAGCAGGGAAGGTGGGCAGAGACTGATTATGCAGAGTCCACCTTGAAGAACTATGGTTACAATTAAATAACCTTCATTTCTTCCTCTTCCTTTGCAAATTCTCACTCTTGGGAGAGTTTGGCAATCAGTACAGTAATAAGGAGGAAGAGAGAGGGGAGGCAAAGTCCTAATTAAATAATGACTGGAGCACGGCTCTGCCAAACTGTGCATTTGATCTAACAGTCAGATCCAGTGCATAATTCTTCATAAAAGTGCGACTCGAACTCCATGTAGCAGCTTTGTATAATTCAATAAGGGGAATATGTTTACCACAAGCTATAGATGTAGAAACCACTCTTTTAGAATGGGCTTTAAGAGGAATAGGAGCATAGAGTGAAGCTCCTTTATAACACTATTCAATAGACTGTCTAAACTATCTAGAGAGGGACTGTGCTGAAATGGCCTGACCTTAGAGTTAGTGCATATGAGACAAATAACTTAGGAGAGGAACTGAAGTTTTAGTTCTAGCCAAGCAATATGCGAGTGCTCTCTTTGCATCTAAGGAATGTAACCTTTATTCCCCTTTATGTGTCTAAAGTTTTGAAAAGAATACTGGTAAATTTATCCTCTGATTTACATGAAACTCAGAAATTATATTAGGAAGGAATTTGGGGTGCAGTCTAAGAACCACCCTGTGCTTATAAAAAGTAGTATGAGAAGGCTCGTGCCATCAAATCATGTAGCTCATTAACTCTTTTAGCAGAAGTAATGGCTATTACAAAAGCGGTCCTATAGAAAGATGAAACAAAGAGGTTCAAATCAGGGGGGACATGAGCTGTGTTAAAACTAAGGTCAAATTCCACATAGAGACAAGGTCCCATATGGGCAGATACAAGTTCAACAAGTTTTCGGGGTTTTTTTAAGATTTTCACCAAAATGTGTGAAAAATATGATTTTCCAGTAATGTGAGTATGGAATGCTACTATAGCTACTAAGTGGACTTTAATGGAGGAGAGAGATGCTACATTAAAAAGCAGTGGGTTTCAAGTTTCTAAAATGAGTTGCAAAGGAGCTGAAACTGGGTCAACATTCTTATCAAACACCCATATAACAAATGTTTTCCACTTAAAACTGTAACTTTTTCCATTAGATAATTTTCCTAGAATGAATTAGAACTTGCTGCACCTCAAAAAAGCATGATTTTTCTAAATCTGTCAAAGGCCTATTGCCCGAAGCAGCCAGATGTAACAATTGTGGATCTGGGAGGAAGATCTTCCCCTACTGCTGGGACAGTGTGTCTGTTATTGGGAGCATCTTGTATTTGCCATTGAATAAGCAAATGAACTCAGAGAAACATTGTTGCCTCAGCCATGCAGGAGCAACTAAAATCAATCCTTATCAAATCCCATCTTATTTTCTTTAGCATCTTTAGGATCAGAGAGATGAGAGAAATGCATACATCAGGCCCCTTCCCCAATGAAGGAGGAATTCATTCATCAATGATTGACAGTCTGATCCTGCTCTTAAGCAAAAATAGGAGCATTTCGTATTGGGTCTGGTGATGAATCTATGTCCAGAAACCAACAAATTGAAATTGTTCTGAATCATTGCGTCTTTAGAGGCCACTCATACATCTGCAAGGTAAATGTTATATAGGATACACCAGAAGCAAAGTTTTATTGTCTTGTTGCAGCACAGCTGAAACGATCGAGAGCCTCCGTTTATTCAAATAATACACTGCTGACGTGTCCATAGCCGCTTTAACTGCTGTATTCTGCACCTCAGAAAAAATGCTTTGAGAGCCAGATGGATTGCTCTCACTTCTAATATGTTTATGTGCAATAGGGATTCTCTGCAGCTCCAAAAAGCTCAAATGATAAGGTTACAGAGATGTGCTCCCCAACCTTAAATGGACACATCTGTGGTAACTCTAAACAAATCTCCTTTGAGGACATTCTGTAGTTTCAGCCACCATGTTACAGACAGATGAATTTTTCTTGGAACAGTAAATATTCTTAGCATCTGTCCATGATAAGTTTGAAGCTCCTTAATAGTTAACATTGAGCCTGGCTTATGAAATCACATATGCTGTGGGTCCAATGGGGGTAGTAATAGTTTTGGAGCCTATCAGGGGACGTGGCTACTGGAAGCTCAGTCGACTTGGAAACAGAACTCAGTGCTGAGACCAAAGCTTTCATTACTGACACTTTCTTGGATCCAGATGTGCTCAGAGCCGATTCAAGTCTTCTATGCTTTTTTTCAGATCCCTCATAATTATCGAATCCCAGATACTTGATGGACAAAGTCTCCACTAACAGAAGGGTCTGAAGTCTGTTCTGCCTCTCCTTCTGGGCTCAAGTAATAAATATGCAGTAGATAGCACAGTGTGCTGGAAAGTGATCCCCACCGAGGCATTTCAGGCCTTGAACGTACACATTGGATGCCAGAAAGACAGCTGGGCATGATACACACCTCTTAAACCCACACTTCCTCATGCTGGGATCCACCATGTCTGCACCAGTAAGCATTCCTACTTAAAGCTAAAATCCTAATCTAAACTGCTCTAAAAAACTAACTATAAAATGTATTAACAATAACTAGTCTAAAAGATAAAAAGGCACTTATGTAGCTATAGATCCAAGAGATGCACGTCCTTTCATTGCTGCAGTTGGAAGGAACGGAAACAGCAATGGGCACCACAACCACTTTCATAGCCATGCCCTCAGAACATGTCAATTGCTGAGGGCAGAGGAGTGCATGAGCACTTTAACAGGTACTGCTACCAGAAGTTTCCACTGTCCCAGCTGCACCATTCAGCATATCTCAAGAGTAGGAATATGCACAGGACACTCAAAGAAAAGCTGGGCACGTTTAGTCTTGAGTAAAGAAGAGTGAGGGGTGATCAGAAAAGTCTTCAGATATGTTAAAGGTTGTTCTAAAGAGGACAATGATCAACGGTTCTCCATGTCCCCTGAAAGTAGGACAAGAAGTAATCAGCTTAGTCTGCAGGGAGATTTAGGTTAGATATTGGGGGAAAAATTCTAATTATAAGGATAATTAGCACTGGAATAGGTTTCCAAGGGAAGTTGTGGAATCCCTGTCACTGGAGTTTTTAAGAACAGGTTGGACAAATATCTGTCAGGGATCATCTAGCTATTCTTGGTCCTCCCTCAAAGCAGGAGGCTGGAGTAGATGACCTCAAGGTTCCTTCCAACCTTACATTTCTACAAGGTTCTATAAGAAGCCTGGGTAGAATTTATTTGTAACCTTTTATTTAATCAAAACTAGATCTTCAGATAGATGATTTGTATGTTTATTCATCCATATAATTTTTCCTACCATTTTTGTAATAGAACTGCAGTTACTAAAACTGTTAAGTCAAAAAAGAACATCTGAAGTGTCACTAGATGTTCAACTCTTCCATGGGGCTGCTGGAGCCTTTTCTCACCAACTCCCCACTGCCTCCTGCCTGCTACCTTTCACTGAGGTGGGGAAAGGCTCTGGAGGCAGGAAGGTAGTGGGCACTATGCTGCTAAAAACAGCAGTGTAGATGTGGAAGGCATAACTTGGGTGTATAGAGAGCATTGTAGGGTACATACCCTAGGGTTCTGGTGTGTGTCTACTCGCCTAAGCAGTGCCTCACCGTCTATCACACTATTTATACACACATTAGCTGGGCATGCAATGTCTGTATTTTACAAACCACCACAAGCGTACACCTACCCATTGTTTGAATTCTGAAGCGTGTGTTGAAAAACACCACCTCACTGATGGTAACAGATGGACAACAGCTAATTTACACTAGCAAATTATTCTAAAGGCTGTACTATGAACCCATCCCAATCCCTTAAATGATAACATTTTACTGATGAGTACGCTATAATATCTGAACACAATGCAGTTTAACCAAAAGCCGTAATTTCCACTATTATAGTATGAAAGCAATCAAACTGTGTGTATTAAATCTAAAGATTCAGCAATAATAAAGTATTGCATTTACATAAATTGAAACATTTGCACCATGATACTTGAAATACAATATTTAAATAGCAAAGTTGCAACAAAGATTGGTTTCGCAAACAGATTTTGAAATACTTTACCTTTCAACAACTACACCATGCAACTTCAGACAACACCCTGTAAAAGCATGCCAGGAAAATAAGAGATGTACTTTTATAGAATCAGCTAACAATTGCTGGCAGTGTGTGAATCAATGACAGCTGCATTCTCAAAATCAATAAATCACATACACACCTGATGTGAGTCACCCTGTAAGTAAGGTAAATCATATAGTGTGTTGCTATTGCACCACTGATAGAGTCCATTTATAAATCCATCTGAAATTAAAGTTAAACATTTCACTACACTTCAAACATCAAAAACATACAAAAAAAGAAAAGTCCAAAATGCTGGAAATATTACCTTTTCCCTAAAACAACTCTTGTAAAGTTATTTTCACATCAATGTTAGTTTTGCTACCTTGGTCTAGAGTGTACCATTTCTTTATGGCATTGATCACCAAAATAAATCTAAAGACAACACTTTGTTTAATAACTATAAAAGCTCCACTATCTACATTTTCTACTTGCTATGCTTTATTCTGTTGATATCTTCAAAGGAATTCAATCAATCAGTTTCCTTTAAAACGGAAACATTTGCTAAAAAATCTGAATGACTGACAATCCAATGTTGCAAATCAAACTAAAACATCTAATTACTGGATTTATGTCTGATTCCAAACACAAAACTAAATTAAACAAAATCATAGATACATGAAGTGTAATGATCCAGAAGGACTTTGTACATGCTTAAGATACAAGTAGAGATTGCTTTGGGCTATTATGCTTTATAATTATTCTACCCACAAACTAAATCGGCATCCAGGGATGGATGTTTTGGTGGTTGGATGAGGTGGACACTACATGTTTTTAGGATTGCAGTTTGAACGTCTTTTGCTTGCAAGCCACCGAGATCTCCACGACAGCTGAACAATGGTAGCAATCTTTCATTGGGCAGCTATTTCCAGTGAATATGATCGAATCTGCCTCTCTTCAAAAGGCAAATCGCATCTAGTTCTGTCATCCATCCCCACCTCTGGCCTCTACAGTCCCCATTACATAAATTAAGCAGAGGTGGTTGGGTCAGGGTAACCCCACCCCCCTTCAGATCACACAGAAGCTATCGCCTTACGACAGCCAACGAAGCCCCCCCCCCCCATTACTGACCCCAACAATAAATAGGTCCCGCCCCGCATGAGGCTCCGCACTGGGTACTGTACCTGGGGGTGGAAGCAAACTCCGCTAGTAAAAGTGCACCCCCCCACCCCCACACACACACCCCGCTTGCAGCGGCCGGGGGAGAGGAATTATTTACACACCTGTCCCTGCAACAGCAGCAGGAGCGTGGAGGATCGGCAGTCCCTCCCCCCCCAAGTGCAGACCGGGAGAGGGGGCCCACATTTGGCCCAGCCCCACTCTTCCCTCCACCCCACAGCAGATGGGGGGACAATGCCGCGGAGAGGGGGGGTGCGAAGGTGTCACTGTGGGTGGGGATGGAAGGGAGGGGGGGGCACTCTCCTCAGGGCGCGCATGGGCGGGCTCCCCCCATTGAAGGGGCAGTCCCTCTCCCCGCGGGTGAGTGGACGAGGGGGCCGGCCTCCCCTCGGTGGGCGCGAGTTACGCCAAAGGGGTCGCAGGCTGCGGGGCACTTACTCTCTCCGCTCCTTGCGCTGCTCCTCTCACGCCTTCATGCCGCCGCCGCCGCCGCTCAGCCCCGCCCTCTCAGCGCCCCCGGGGCTCGCGCTGCCCTCTGGGCTGGTCGAATCCGAAGTTCAAACGGTTCCTTCCAACCCCTTCCTCTCGCTGCTGGAGAGACTCGTTCTGGGGGCGGAAGGGGGGAGAGGACTCGAACCCGGCGCGAGCTGGGGGTGGGGGGCGGCTCGGAGTCGGAGCTCCCCAAAGGCTTCACAATAGACACAGAGTGGCGCGTGTGTGTGCGCGTGGGGGGAGGGGCTTCTCGCCCGGCCACCCTCTCCTGGCGCGCGGGGGCTGTTTCCTCAACACCTGACCGGCCGTCGTCGCCTCTACAGGTACTAGCTGGGTGCCTCCCCGCTCCACACGCGTGGCGTTGAGGATCAGGGACCCCACTTTCCACACACACACCCCCTTCTCGATGGCAGGTGGTACAGTCCAGTTCACCCTCTCGCTTACTTAAACTAGAGGGAGAGGCTGAGGGTATTGTGACGTATCTAAAGCCGGCTCCTGACAACCAATCGGAATAGGTGAGGGGAGGCTAGAATGGGAGTAGGTGGGGCTGTTGGCCTCTTCAAAGAGAGTGGGGGGTTCATCCTCCTTAGCAGCACGTCCCAGTGGTTATTAGGGCGCAGATGTAGGTTTTGTGTTCCTGGCCCTTGGGGCACTACATGGAGTAGGGCCCTGAACAGATGTATGCCTCAGTTTCTCCATGTATGAACTAGGTCTGTTAAAGTTATCACCAGGGGAGAGGGGATTGTGAAGGTTAATTCAAACTACTGTGAAAGCCATGTGTATAAGAAGATGTCATAGTACACACTTTATTGTCCATTGCATACTGTTCATACTGAAGCCAAGGAAGTGATGGATGGATTGCATCAAAGAAGATGATAAGCAGGTGACTTTAGTGCTGCCTTGGACAGAAGAAGACAGCAGATGGCTGCAGAAGGACCCAACCCCAGATGATTCATAGATTCCAAGACCAGAAGGGCCCACTGTGATCATCTAGTCTGACCTGTAACACAGGCCATAGAACTTCCCTGAAATAATTCCTAGATTTTTTAGAAAAACATCTAACCTTGATTTTAAAATGGTCAGTGACGGAGACTCCGCCATAACCATTGGTTCCAATGATTAATTACTCTCACCATTAAAACTGAACACCTTATTTCCAGTCTGAATTTGTCGACCTTCAACTTCCAGCTGTTGGCTCCTGTTGCACCTTTCTGTGCCAGATTGAATGCAATCCAGTGGCTGGATGTTAAAATTAAAAAAATTGTGTTGTCCATTTTCCTGGCTGCACTGGAAAGAGGGGAAGAAGTGTACAGTTCATATTGTGGAGATTTTTTGTATATAATTTATAGGTAAATGAAAATATTTTGCAAAATATCCAAACCCCTCATACAAGTTTCATTTTTTAAAACAATAGTTTCAGCACAAATGTGAGCTGTAGGTCTAGATAGGAAATTTGGATAACATAAAAATAGAGCGATTGGAAAATCAGTATGTGTTTGAGAAATTTATGCTTATATCTATCACCACCCATTGCTCTTCTTGGATGAGTGGCAGTAACATGTCCCCCTGGGCTCATTGGTCTTGGTCTCATTCTCTTTCGGTTGTTATGGAGAGCTTTGTTGGAGGCATTTATTTATATATTTATTTGGCAGGGAGGGAGCGATTACGTCATTCTGCTGAAAGTGGGAAAGACAGCATTTTCCTTTTCAGAAACAAAATCTTGCTTTGACCCTGCCAGAAGCTTCAAATCCGACCTGCCCGCCTGTGGCGCGTTGCACGCTGGGAGTTGTAGTCCTTGATGTGGATCCTGAAAGATTAAACCCCCTTTCATAACCATGGGAGCGGAATTCTGCTTCCCCGGATAATGTTTCGTTAGAGACCCAGAAAATATCAATAATAATAATAATTTTTTTAATTTTAAAAATCTTATCTGAGTCATTTTCGGTCAGTCGCAAAAACAAATAAAGGTCTGAGACGATTGTTATATAACTGACAGGACCCGGTTGTTCCGGGTACTCCTGTCCCGTGGTGGTGCGGTGCCTCCTCGTTAAAATGTCGGCCGCTATCGCCGCGCTCGCCTCTTACGGCGGCTCGGATTCTGGCTCGGATTCTGGCTCGGAGGCCGAGAGAAGCCCCCGCCGCTCGACGCTGGTCGCCAGCCGGGACTCGGTGCTGCACCTCGCTGAGCCGTCCCTTGCTCCGCAGGCCTTGGCGGTGGACTCGGCCCCGGAGGTGGCTGTGAAGGTAGGTGCCGCCCCTGGCGCCCGGCTGGGGGAGGACGGGGGGATCCCCTTCCCTTCCCTTCCCTCCGGCCTGGGCTGGGGCGCGGGGTCCGCTTCCACTCTGCCCCCGGGCCCTGCGTAGCGCTGCTGGGCCTGCGCCAGGCACGGGGCAGGATTGCCCCTTCCCGTGTGTCTCGCGTGGTCGCTTCAGAGGCGGCTCCTGCTGTCTGGGCGCCCTCAGCTGCGCGGGCTGGGGGATTGGGGCGGAGACTCGGGCTGCCTGCCCTGGGCTCGGGCTGCTGCGAAGGCCGCGGCGCTGCCCGGCTAGTGGCGAAGCCGGCAGAGGGTGCGGAGCCCCGGAATAGCTGGGTGCCTGGCCTGCTGCCCCTTGCATTGCAGGTCCGGAGGGTTGGCTCTTTCTCTCCGCTGTCTTCGGCTGCTCCAGCGAGTTAAGTCTTGGAACCGCCAGAGCAGGTCTGGAAACAATTAGCGCTCTCTCCTCTGCAAGGGGAGAAGGTGCCTACTACAGTGTGAAATGTGCGTAGGGAATACTGGGGGACGGCGGGGAGAGGAGAATCCGCGTGGCCGAAGTGTGATAGATACTCTGGTGTTATCCTCGCTCTCCGCAGCCAGGCGGGGAAAGGATGTCTGGGAGGGATTAATGTGATATGCTGTTCCTGATTTCCCCCCCACCTCCCCGACGCCCGGACTCAGTCTTCCATCTACGATTGATCTGTTCAGCAATGTCGTGGCTGTGGATCATTAATGCCAGAGTGTTACACTAAGACCTATGGGATGCTGTCCTCTTCTCTCCTCCTCCTCCTTCCCTCCCCCTTTCCCCCCACACACACATTTTGTTTACACACTTCAAATTGTAGGCATCTCCTTGCCTATTAGATATATAATTGTTTCAAGCCCTAATTTAGAGGATTGACTCCAAAATTTTAATTTGATACAGGTCCCTGCTGTTCTATCCTTTACACTGTTTTGTTTGTTTTTGGTGTATATGTATTTCTATTATCTTTAGTATTTGTTTTACCCATAGCTTTCCCAGGTAGCCGTAGGATGAAATTGACATAATTCTTGACACTCTTAACTGCTGATTACCCTGCAGTGAATAGCAACAGGGAAGATGGACCAGTGCTTTATAAATTGCACTCTAGTACTTCTTGGCAAAGCTATGAGCAGCAGAGGCATGATTTCATTTTGCAAGCTGAGAAAGACAAGACTGCATTGGTTCACCTTTATGGTTCTTAAGATATGTTTCTAACTTTCTATACTGGAAAGATTTCTTGAGTGCAGGATGTACTTGTGCTTTTTTCACTGAAACAGGCACCTTATCCTCTTTCAAGGAGGTATTGGTAATTTGTACTAACAATGTACCCAGTTCTTTCCTGCATGCTTTCATCATCTGGGAAGGATGTAGGTCTTAAGCACAAATTGATGCCGAAAGTGCTTCCAAAACCTGCAGTACATCAAGGATTGACCCTGGCCTAACCTCAAGCAGAGAAGACTTGGCATTGTCTCCTTTAGCACATACTCTTATCCCATGGAGGCAGACAGTTCTAACCAAATCTGAGCAATTTTATTTGCAAGATTAAAAAAAATGAGGCTTGAGTGTATGGTACAATGATTCTGGCATTACTGTGTTGAAGGAGCAGCAAGTTGACTGAGGAAGAAAGTCAAGAAACTACTGGCTTGACCCTACACTACAGTTGTCCTAGCTGGTGTAGGCAGTGGCTGCAGTAACATACTGGCCATGAATTGCAAAGGTGAACTTGGATGGGAGATCTGGCTCTGTGAAAGGGAAGGGTGGCACCTGGTGGGAGTACTGCTGTCCTGTGATCTGAACTGGAGCCATGCACCACTTATTTAATAATAAGCCACTAGTTCATTGGGACTAAAGAATAAAAAATATAAGGCTTGAGTAGTTTAGTGTCTGGCTTCTAGTTTAATAACTGTTGTTGCTTCTTGATTAGTTTAGCTTTTTAATCTTTATGCAGTGGCAGAGACTTCAAACATGCATATGTATTAAAAGTTGAATATATTCTTAACTATCTACAATAGGAAAATTTAGTTGCTAGTTCTAGCTTTTTTGATGTTTGTAATTATCAGACACCTAGTGCACTAATTATACACTCCTTTTTGTATACTTTTATCACAAGTACAGCTGAAAGATGTTACTCCAAAATAAGTAGCTCTTAGCTGATTTGAAAGAGAGCAAGGTCTTTGCTTTTGAACTGCATCATAAATCTACATAGTCCCTTTTGATTTCAAATTGACATTTTCATAGGGCCAATCACACTAATGAATTGTAACTATTATTTGAAATAATTCATCCTTTAGTTTATTTTTAGTAGCTCTTCCACATACTGCTGACTTCTGTGCTTTAAGTTACTCTTAGTAAATAGAACTGAAATTGTAATTTAAGTACCAGTGTATAAAACATATCCATCTAAGTCTTAAAGCTTATTGAAGATTGTTATTTAAAAGGAAAAATGGTAGGAGTGACCTCTTGAAAAATTCAGAAATAAAATATACCGTAAAGTGGGCTATTAAAGTGTTTTATACATTTTCATATAGGAGTATGAAATGGTCATCAAAATGTTTAACGTAGCAAATATGTCTTTTTTGCATATAAGGGCCCTATTTTTCAGTTATTGTTCAAGTGCGGACAGATTTAATTTATTTGGGGAGAGGGAAAGCCCACAACTTATTTATTGGGAGACAGGAATCTAGAATTCATTCATTGGTGGGTGCCCAGAAGTTAACTGGGGAGGATGCATATTTCAGAATTGAAGAGTGTTGGCACTGATTTTTTTTTTTTAAATGTGTGTGAATGAATTGATCTATTGGTGGGGAGAAGAGCTATGGTAATTAAAATAAAGTATGACTTTGGGAGAAAGGAGGTATAGTGGCTTATGTAGTTTTCATCTGGGTTAAAGACTTAGTCCTCAGGCTAGTAGGTGTTAGGGTATAAGTGTATAATTTAAGTTTGTGTAAGTATTTAGGCCTGCATACTTGCCTGAGATGGTATTCTGGGCCTGTTTTGGGGGCCTGTGTGCCTGCCTGAAAGCTAAAGTCTTTGAGATACATATGTTAGCAAAACACAAAGACATAAGCCCTGCCTACAGTTGAAAGTTTTGTCAATGGTAGTTAAACCGGTGATTAAAAAAAAGCTTTTGTCCACAAAACTTCCTAGTGTAGATAAGGCCTTAGTGTGTTCCTTTTGCCTGTCTGCAATTAGATGGGTTTTTTATTACTGTGGAAAAATAAGAGATGTAGTTGTAATGTTTTAAGGTGTAGTGAAGGTGTGATATATGAATGCATAAATGAGGGAAAACTCTGACTCCTTTTTAAGACCGACACTAAAGCTAGACCAAGCAACCAGCTGGGAAAGCAAGGGCGGTGTTAAAAAGAAATAGAAATATAGGGCCATAGACTGACCATGGCCAAGATGTGACACTCCTTCCTGCCCCTCCCATGGGGTACAAAAGGGGTTGTGCTAAGCCCCCAGACATCCTAAACAGGTGGTCGGGGGGAGGGAGCTACAGGTATAATTAAGGCTATTAAGAAGGGGAAGGAGGGATATGGTTATGCTTTTAAGCTTATCAGTGTAACCCCCAATAAACTCATCACGGAGTGCCTGTAGATTGGACTCTGGACTGTTGCTTTCTAGTGAAGTTTGTCTGTGAACTGAGAGGGGATAGGGTGGGAGGAGCCCTAACAGTAGGTGTCGAGGAAACTGATCATAATGTATCCTATTAGCATGAAGATTGAGGCCGACGTAGTCAGGGTCTTTATAGTAGACGCTTAGTGAAAGTTGTTGCTCTAGTCAGTTGACACATTTTTATTCACAAGTTCCTCAGCTTCACTAAGTAATTTCTTTTTGGTGATCCAGACTGTTGTCACAGAATACGAGCCATAGATGGAATATCCCAAGTCTCTTGCAAACATTCATGTCTTGTATTGGTTTCAAATATCTTTAACACATGGCTTCTTCAGAGTATTCAAACTGATAAAAGGAAATATTTTGCATACACCATGTAGTTGGACCTCAATGGCCCACGAAGTCGTTGTGACCAAGGGATAGTAAACCTCATGCTTCAGTTTTTAAGACAACCTCTAATTAGTGGAGATTACAGTGAGGTTTGCTGTAGGGACCATATTATCCCACATCTTTCTATGAAGAAACTAATGCTAACTACAGTCAGAGGGAGGCAGGATACTGGACTAGATATACTTTGGGTTTGTTTCAGTATGGTAGTACCTATGCTCCTAAGTCCATGCTGTTTGTTAGTCCAACATTAGTATCAGGAAGAACTGAATACCAGCTGAAGGATTCCACATAGTTTCATTTCAGGAATTTAAGATCTGTTTTTCTGGTGCCATCAGTCAGTCTTTTGGAATTATTCAGGTGCGCAGAGACCACTGCTTCAAAATAAGAACATGAGACTTGGATGCACATAGGCATTAAAATAATATTGTAGAAACTGAACCCATTTAGAATATATACAGTTGACTGATGAATGTCAGTCATTTTCATCTATTCTGTGTTTAAAATTTGATCCTTGGCCATCTGGAATAAATTAGTTTCTGAGGTTGAGTTTTGACCATATGTGTTCTGCTTTTACTTTCAATATCCTTCCCTCCCATTTCTCTCTATTGAGCTAGAAAACTGCTAAACAGATCTTGTGGAACTGTGATAAGCTTGGATAGTCATTTTAAGGGATTGCTTATGTAAGGAGGACTTTACTTAGTTTTAAATGTTGTATTTTTAAAAAAATTATCTGAGTTTATGGAACATAGACTAACCTGTGGGCTGTGGAGACTGCAAGGTGCAGAGAAGGAATGCTAGCCTAATTCACCAAAGCATTTAGGCATGTGCTTAAAATTCAGCACATGAGTAGTCCCAATGAAGTCAGTAGGATTGTTCAAGGGGTTGTGTTTTGCTATATTGTTCTTCAGAACCTGCAAGGTTGAATCCTTATTGCATTGGACTTCACTGTAAATACCATATAAATTTCAGCAGGAAATGTTTAAATTCATTGAACAAGAATATCACTTAATTCTTGCATACATCACTTAGGACTGTTATGTTTGTGATCCATCTGATCCATTTATTGCATCTTAATTTTAATGGATAACTAAAGCCAATTATAAATCCTGTACAAAGTAGGCTGTCCTTGTTAGTTGCTTGCCTAGTAAGTGTTGAACTATTCTAGGGTCTGAAAACATTGTGTTTTATTGACCAAACCATGCAGCAAAAGTGTAAAAAGTTGGGTTTTTTTAGTTTTATGTCTGTCTGAAGTTTGAAAGATGACCTATTTACTTCAGTTTTTTTAACATAGAGACAACCCACAGTTTACACCAGAACTTATTATGGTGTTGCTTACAGGCCAAATTCGGCTTTCAGATGTGCATACATCACTCTCATCAAATTTGCTGGAAGCCATGCATTAATATCTGATGACAGAACTTGGCTCAAATTATTGTACTGGGCATTTTAAAGATGAATTTTTATAACATTCTATGGGATCAAAAGGTTGTGAAGTCTTAATATAAACCAGTGGAATATTATCATCTGATACTGTTCTTTAGTCAATTTATGAGCCCAATCCTGCAGTTCTTACTGAAGTTCGCTTATTTTGGTGGGAGTGAAGTCTAAATAATGCTTGTGGGCATGGGCTATGTGTTTTAATTTTGAGGATTTTTTTTTCTGTCACTGTCTCTCATACCCATCAGAGAATGGAAGATCCAACAGACAGTTTCTTCGAGACTTTCTTTTGTCGGGGTGATGTTTAATTAAGCAGTTACAGTACCTTATTTGCATTTTATAAATGTATAGTTATAGTCAAATTGTTTTCATGGTTTGTAATGTTTGTGTTTTTTGATGTGTAGCTATAACATTGCTAGTAAAGCAGGAGTAGAAGCAGCAAGGGACTGTGGTGTGTATATGGGGCTTCTGGGAGACTGATGTGATTTAACATCTCAAAGGTCTGGAATCCCTTCCCTGCACCCACTTCTTTTGCTATCTTTAGCCCATATGCTGCAAGCACTTCAGATGGGGCTGGAAGGAGTCACCCTAATGACAGCAAGGTGTACTGCAGCCATTAGAGCCTCCTGGAATGAAGAAGCTCTAGCCTCACCAGACACGTCTCTTCTCTATGATGGAAGATGGCACTTATATAGGAGTCATCCTGTACATAGAACATAGTCTAGAGTGGCTGACAGATGGAGAATTGTTGGTGGTCTTAGTTTGCGTAACCCTTAATGCCCCTTTTGCTTGCTCAGTGGTGTTGTGAAGATTAAAAGCATGATATGTTGACAAAATGCCAAATGTTATAAGTTTGCTTTGTGTAGGGTAGAGTCTACACAAGATTTGCATGTTGTACATTTCAGAATATACTGTACTGAGAGCATATGTTCTACTGTACCAAGAGTGCATGTGCTAATGTGATCTAGAATAGATGTTGCTTGCAGTAGACCACTAGAAGGAAACAAAGAGGAGTTATGGACACATTTTCAAATTACTTTATAGATAGCTTAACAGTGAAATGGACTAATGGAGAGAAAACCAGGCACACTTCAACAATGTACTGGCTGGTTATCACTTGGTGCACAAAAGTATAGTTTGCATGATGGACTGGTGAGTAATGCTGGAGATCTTGCAATGTGGAACTGTAATGAATGTAACATGTGCTTCAGTTTCAAAGACCGGCAGTTTTCACATACAAAGAACGTACATGGTGTAGGAATATATGACTTCCAAATGACTCAGCACTCTTCAGCAAACAGTAAAATGGAACCAGAATTGTTATAATCATCCTACTGAAGATCGTCTTCCATACCACAATGTCATCTATTGCAATGGTTCCCAACATGGGGACGGATGACTCTTTTGGGGGGGCACCAAAGATTACAGGAGGTTCCTGAGGCTTCAGTAATATTGAGGTCATTTATCCCCCTGAGCTCCGCGCCACGGTGCCAGAGTGGAGCAGCAGCCGCATATTCCACTCTGGCCAGAGCAGAGGAGCAACCGCCCCCATCCCTGCACTGGCTCGGCACCTGGCCAGAAAGGAGCAGCCCTGCATCAGTGGGGGCCTGCAGCAGCCCCGGCCAAGCCACCAAAGCCCATGTCCATTAACCTCAGTCCATGAGGAACGGAAAAAGGCGGGGCCACACGTGGTGTGCAGTGGTGACTACGCCAGGGTAGACTTAGCTTTTTACTCAAGTAAGAGTATTTTATTATTATTGTGTAATTTAGTGTTGTTATCATTGTGTTTATAGGGGTTATGTGTTTATGGCTGGTGGGGAGAGGATTGTGGGGCACGTGTTTTACTTAGTGTTAACTAGTGGGGCTTCCACTCGAAAAGGTTGGGAACCACTGGATGCCATTCTACAGCTGAGAGAACAACTTAACAGGTAGAAGAAAGGGGATAAAAATAATAGAACTGAAGGATTCTTGTCATTTTATAAGGCTAGGCTTCTTTGACTCTTATAATTTCAAGAATAACAAGCAATTTGCAGCTTAATATCAAGTAATTATAAGTTTGCAAATGTCACAGACAACTGTAAAAGTCTTGTCTGATCAGTTTGTTGACGTTTCCTTAGAAATAACAAATGATCCTAATCATCATCTAAGAAATAATGAGATGGAATGCTTGTAGTGTGATTGCTGGTCTATCAACATATCTAGTTTGGTGTGATTTGAGAAGGTTGTAAGAAACTTCGTTAAATCACAGAGCTGTAGGAGAAAAATCCTAATCTTCATGTGCAAGTAATACCATTCAGGGAATTGTTTTAGTACAGTCCTATTGAAGTTGCTTTGTTTGTATCTTTTTGTGGGGCTGAATGAATGGATTAATGTCCATTATATTGTTCCTAGTCAAGAGCATGGGATATGAAATTCACGCTCGCAAATGTACTGGTAGCTGTAGTCATTCTAGGCCAGTGAATTGGGAAGGTCCTGTGATGAGAGGAATGAGGTTAGTCAGGCTGAGACTGCAACACTGCCTGCTCAAGTAGGAGCCATGGAATCATTGTGAATGAATTATTTCTAGCAGACAGGTCTAATGAAAGACAATCTTTCTATTTGGTATTACAATTCCAATATTAGGCAGTACAGTAGAAGTACTTTCCTGAATTGTTGGTTCTGTCCCTTGTAAACCTTTTTCTAAACAGTCTTAGCTATATGCTCTAAAATGAGGAAATTTGGATTTTTTATTGTCCTAGTTATTCTATAAGAAGGTTATTTAAATTGCTTTTATAAACAGATGCTGATTTCCCCCTCCCCCATGTGAATTAGAAAACTAGGTTTTCAATCCTTTAAGTCTTAAATATGTAAGCAAATACATTATTGTGAACCTGCTGTTCAATTAGCAAGAGAAGTTCCTGTGGGCATTACATGCTGGTGAATAGCTAACAGTTTTAAGTAAATATATAATGTGCTATCTTGTTCTTCTGTAGCTTGAAATAGCAAATCTTGCTTACTTCATATTAGGTAGGTTTTTTTTTTTTTTTTAAGAAAGGAAAATTAAAATTCCAGTGTAGGCTTTTTCTTTCTGTTCTTATAATTGCACCAATTACACACTGTAGGTGTATGTGCACTTATGGCTTGAGTACATAGGGAAATTTCCCAGCATAGCTGTACCAGAATAATTATTCTGCTATAGTTCACTGGTGTAAGTCCACTTGTGTACACTCTCCCAGAATAAAATCACGAAGTAGAGTGAAGAAATTATCTTGAAGGCAGTCAGGGCCATTTAAGGCTTTAGAGCTTTAAAACAGTATCTTAAACTGCACCTATAAACTATGCCAATGCAGATTCTGGATCACAGTTGCAGTGTTTCATGCTTTTAAAAAAAAAAAAAAAAAAAGCCAAGATGGGTATATCCCCTGTCCCACATACCCTTCTCCCCAGTTGATGGATCTGCTGTCAAATCTTTCTTTAGGCTGGTTCTCCAGACCTTCCATCTAATCTCAGTTTGGATTGAGTTGCTGGCAGTGTGCCTTCATCCAAGCCGATGAGTAAGCTGATCCAAGTGCACCATCTTGGTCAGATAAGAGACCACATTTCAGGTGTGAATACAATATGCCACCCATAGTAACACTATTTGTAGTTCACGTTAAATAACTTGCCATTTATAAAGGCTAAACTACGTAATTTCAGTTTGATAAAGGAAAATAAAGCCAAATCAGGCAAAAGTGAAAAAGTATTCAAAAAGTATAAGACATTTTGCAAAACTTAAGTAGAGCTCTTAAGGGCAGTCTAACTTTTGCTGGTAATATACAGGTCTTTTCAAAAGTGTAAAACTTGAGAGATCTCGGTTATCATAGGACCACAGGAATGTAGAGGACTTGTCAGTAAACACTTCATTTCTGATTTTCTTAAAAAGTAAGCATAATGAAAAGCATTAGAAGTGTAGAGTAAGCTATGTTGTCACTTTGACTTTCTTATCCTTTAGCTCAAGAATCCGAAAGATAAGTTATACTTACCAGATGATATTCAGCTTATATAAGCAGATGCAATTCTCACTGAAGAAAATAATGGCACCTGCTTCTCTCACTCTTTATGCCAGGACTGAATTTGACCTATTATGATGCATAGGAATGAATTGGTCTTAGATTATATAGATCCCAAGCCCAGGCAGTTTATCTAATTTTGACAGATAAAGGTAAATTGTTAAAAGGATAAAGTAGAAATGTGGAAAGTTGTACTCTGAAGCTTCATATTGGAATAACCCACAGAGAGGTTTTTTTATTTTCTTTCTTTTGGCAGAAAGTGCTTTCCATGGCTGGTGATTACCATTTTTGTCAGCCTGTTGTCTAAGATGCTTCCTTTGAACAGCAGCTCTATCCAGGGTGCTCACCTACCACACAGATGTCCTAAAGATGAGCATGCTAGACCTGGTTCCAGGATATTATGGTGAAAAAATTACAGGCTTTCAGAATCTGTGGTGATCTATTTAAATAGAGGGAGGATGAGCAGGCTTCTAGTCAGAGGTGTGTATGAAGGCTGTGAGGTTGATACCAACTGACCTCAACTAAACTGGAAAAAATCTGCTATAGTTTGGGGAGAAGATAGATGTTACATTCATTTTTGGCCCAACTAAAGGAAGTAAGTGGGGGAGGTATGTATATAAAAGTATATTTATATTTTTCTGCCTTCAACACATGAGAACTATCCCTATGTAGATTTCCCAGGGGAGTAGCCATATTTTAGCAGGCCTTCAGAGTGGGAGAGAATATGCGTCAGTAGCAGCAGAAGAATGTTCAGTGATGTGTGTGTTTCATCTGGTGTCTGACTTGCATCTTCCCATTGTCCAACTCCTGAATGAGCTCCAGAGTAATCAAAATCACTGGATGAATAAGCTTCCTAGACATTTTAGTTACTGGCTTGCCATTTGGGAGGCTGTGGGTATGGCCTTGCCAAGAATGTTAATAGGAAAGGCTGGTTCAGCAGTCCATTGATAACATAATCCTTATCGTACAGGGATAGTGGAGTTCAGTACTTGATTTTGTACCTAGCTCAACAGAAGCTTACAGCTATCGTGCATCCTCCTTTGGTTGAAGCATAGCGGCATCCAACAAGTAATGCTTTCTACCATCTCTTGTTGACAAGGAGACTCCCATCCTCATGGTTGATATCTGGCCTTGCGTATACATGCCTTTGTCACGTTCTAGCTAGAATACATCAATGCAGTACACCTGGGCACGAAGCCATCAGTCCTTAGAAAACTTTAGCTAGTATAAAACGTAACAGCGTATCTCCTCAGCTACATGGGCTACCACAAGTGGCTGAGGTCTTGGTCCTTATCTTCAGGTTTGCAATGGCCTGAGTCCAGAATACATAAGATCATCTAAGTGCCAAGGATGTGGAGCATGATTAATTACTTCATTTCTCAGGCACAGTGGAGCATAAGGGAAAGCTTGTCTGTGCAAGAAAATGGAGTTTTCTTGGGGGCTGGTCCCAGATTGTGGAATGAAATCATAGGGATCAAGGACTATCATAAACTTCACCACCTTCTACCCCAGTGCAACACACAGTTCTCTGCCTTCCCTTCTCATATATGTAGATATTGCTATACATTTTTAATGTAAGCATACAAATTAAACCTAACAAAACACTACACTGCATACACACATTTCCTCTGGGGAAAGGATGAAGAATGAGCCACGTGAAATATGCTAGGCGTGTTGCTTAATGCATTACTGGAAGGTGCTCAGGTATGACAGTGACGAGGATGGTATAAGAACTTATATAAAATAAAATAACTTCATCCCTGTTGGGCAGTGAAAAAAAGTCTCTTTTTAGCCAGCCACCTGGCTGGATCAAGAGCAATATTGACTGATTTTAGAGGGATGGTGCAAAGTGCAGTTGAGGATAGAAGCCAAGATTTACAAAAATGATAAATGATTTTAGGACCTCAATATATAGGTTCCTGGCTGAGGTGTCAGATTTTCAGAGGATGGGTGCTCAGCACTCTATGAAAATTGGGCCATGTTAAAGTATATCAAGCTGTACACCAAAATCACTGGTCACTTCTTAAAACCTTGGCTGCTGTGAGGTAAAAATGGATTGAGGGGAAGACAATGACTAACAGAGATCCTTGGTACCTGACTCTGACACCCTGTGTCTGAAAACAATACCCCCAAAACCCCACATTCACTAATGTCATATAATTATGATATGTTCTATACAAAGTGTGCCTTATGTGGCATTATTTTAAAAGTCCTGATCTGCTAAACATTAATATCCTGTTGGATTGGATGTGCTACTGTAGTATGTGAAGTTATAAATGTTGTTGTAAATGGGTAATTAGACCATAGGAACCACCTAAACCAGCTTTTCAGGTACAACAATGAAGGCAAATGTGCTAATGGCCCATCAAAGAAAGATTCCACTACCAGGGATTGCTTACTAGGAGGCTTCACTGTGGATACATGTGGATACATGTTTGCAATGGGGTTGCTTGACCAATAGGAAGCTGCCAGCACATCACATGCATGGACTGTGCTAGCAAGCTGAAACAGATGATAGAAGGGGGCTCCGGACATCCTGGCTTGGCCACATGAAGGGTCATCTGTAAGACAAAAACAACAAGAGTTCTGTAGCACTTTAAAGACTAACTAATTTAATTTCAGCAGGCATAAGCTTTCGTGGGCTTCAGCCCACTTCCTCAGATGCAGTTCCTCAACTTTGTTGCATGTCTTCCCCACAACAAGGGGGGAGTGGACTTAATATAATTTTGGGGATAGATTCCTTTTGCTGCAGTTCTGACAAACTGCGTGTGTGTGTCGCGGGGAGGAGGAGATAATTGGCTGGTGTCATATATCTAAGCTGAGTGTGTCTCTGCCTGTAGATGGCTGTGAAAGTGTAGCTTGCTGACAGCCTCGCAAAATGAGAGGCAACCCACATTAACATTCATGCGATCTAGCTGGGCTAGGTAATAACAGCGCCTGGAGGGGCTTGCTGCTTGTCACTAGCAAGGCATTGTGACAGACAACCCAGGCTGGAGAGTGAAGAAACAGCGTTCCCCCAGTTTTTCAGGTTGCACCTTGAGGGGACCCTGTCATACAATGACATCTTTACAAAGACATCTGCATCAGGGAGGGGAAGAAAGTTGGCATAGGGTTCTATTTTTGTAAATTGTGTATGTGAAAGGGAATTAGGAAATGGAGGGGAATTCCTTTTAACCCTGCATCTACAGAAATACCTTCTAAAGAACTTTGCAAGCTACTGCTCTTTTGTTTTTCCCATGATACTTTGCATTTTCTCTGATAGGCTAATGGGTATATGGGGCAAATATTTGAAAATGGGGTGGGGCGGGGGGGTTCGTTTGTTTTTGTAAATTGCGCTTAAAATTTTAGAGGTAAATTTGAGCCTTCATTGAAAACTTGTCACACTTTTGTTCTTAATCTAACTGATAAATAAGAGTTCTGGCCAAGCTTCTCCTGATTTAGTGTTTTTTTGTTTTTTTTTAAATATATATATACACACACACACACACACTTTGCCCCAAACTGCCGAATTTGTGTCCAGTATCTTAGATTAGTTATATATGAGAGGTGTTTTGGTTACGTTTCAGTAGCACTTTTGTTGTGTTTCAGGAAGATGTGGAGACAGGAATCCACCTCGACCCTGCTGTCAAGGAAGTTCAGTACAATCCCACTTATGACACCATGTTTGCACCAGAGGTAAGATAACTTTTTTTAAACCAGAAATTTTATTCTGCCAAATAAATTGTCATTCCACTGAGAAATGCTTGTGGTTTAAAAGGAATATGTCATGTTATAGTTGTTCTAATGTGAAATTCAGACATCACAATGCCTATCCTCTTCAAATATAAATGTATAGGGTTCCTCAAGTTTTCCCTAGATTCAGGGGATGCCTCAAGCTTCTGGACTTTAAAGTAAAGAAAAGAATTTGGGCGAACTGAAAAATACCACAAACCAGTACCCTGAGGATGTCACATACATTTGTAATGTAACTTTGAACTATTTTAAAGCTATTCTGAGAGAAGAATCTTAAAAGCTCTTCTCTACCCATAATATAGAGCTAGAAAAGTTGGAAATCAAATAATTTGGAGCATTGTGCTGTTAAGAAAGTCAGCACAGAAGATTATCTGGCTGAACATCCTGAAGTGTCCTGTGTATTGTCAGTTCTTTTGATGTCCACTTATAATATTAATCAGAGCAATAGTGATAGTTACAAGAAGTTGAATAATCTATAGTTAGAGAAAATGGGTATAGTTTGGTATAAAACTAAAACCCAGTATTACCAATATAAATAGTATTCATTTCATGATATTTATCACAAGTGTTTTCAATAATTTTTTTTCTAAATGAATGTAGTGTGAGTGTACAAAATTCTTTTTGGCTGAAATTAACCTTCCTCAGAATAACTTTAACATATTTTCTATCTTAACTGTTTTTCAGTAGCCTACAAACTATTTGCCTGAAGGATTCAAATAGATGTTTAAATCTTAAATTTATGTATAAATTATTTATAAATTATTTGAAAAATCTTAGTGTTATGATACAGTGTCAGAGTTAATGTCTCATTTAGACAAAGGCTGTCTGCCAATTGAGAAGGCGACTCTGCATTAATTTTGCAGTTTTACATTTGGAAAACTTATTGTGCAGCCATGTGAGCTAGACACTATTTTAAACAAAAGCTGGCAATCTCCACTTTAAATGGCTCAAATAGACAACAGTACTGTCTGAATTGATGGTTGTTGGTTTGCATAGATGATTGATTTAGAAAACCCAATGTGGGACAGGTTCAAAGCTTTGACTTCAGCCAGCGAGCATAGCAGTCATCCTTACACTTAGTCTGAGAATATTTTAATGTGTTGCACTTTGATTTGCATCTATGAATTAAATACTTTCTCTACCTTGTCCCTGGTGACTTCAGGAAAACTTTACTGCTTTATCATCTTGGAAAAGAAAATTAAGGCGGAGGGTTCACTGCTATTGTAGTCTCTGAGACTGGAGCAATACATTTCTGTCTACACAGTTTTCTTATCTTCGCTGTAATTATACAACCGGTCAGAGCTATAGGTCTCCGTAACAAGAATGTTAAGAATACAGGAAATGTAAAATGGAATATGACAATGAAAATTAATTATTCATTGTTTAACTTCTGTTTCATAAGCTCGTCATCTTATCATAGGGAAGTAAACTGAGAACCAGTAAAGTTCTTTACACAGCTTATTGTCAACTTGGTGAATCCACTACCACAGGAGATAAAGCCTCAGAGGCTGATCCTGGGAAGCATTTAGCATGCATAAATCCTGTTGAGTACGTTTGGTGCTGTATACGTGAAAGTCATCTCTGAATCTGATCAAAATATTATGGCTACATTCTTTCCACTTCAAAGGACAGGATAATTTTATGACTAATAATATTCAAGATAAGACAAGGGTAATCAAATCTTATGCTTCAGTGCTTAAAATCTCATTGCCAAGGGTAAGAGAGAATTTTTTTTCTCTTCATGTGTAATTATTGTGGAATTGCCTGATGGCTTATGGATTTTTTTGCTTTGCATTGAAGCATCAGGTATTAGCTATTGCTGGAGACAATATAACATACAAAGTGGATTCATGGCCTGATCCATTATGGGCAAGCAAGTACAGAATGAGAAGCGGTTCTGCTGATCTGTATTTGAATTCTACACTAAAAGCTTTTAATGGTGTTTGACTAAGAATTGAGTATACAAATAACACCTAATGGATTAAATGATTCTCTCTCCTTTTGAAACTCATGGGGAAAAAAAAACAGAAGAAATTTAAGTAACGGGGAGAGAATAAAAAACTTCTCTCCATGAAGAGGAGGGTTGGTTAATTCTATTATCTGCACTCTAAAATGTGTCAAATTTATGACATTTAAAAACCATTTAATCTTGAAATTGGTATTCAGCACAGAAAAGCACCTTGGGGAATAAGCAACACGTATAAAATGTAATATACTTAGCTTTAATATGTGCAGCTGTCATAGTCCTGAAATCACAGCTGCGCAGAACTGGAAGTTATTCTTTGTAAAGCTTGAGCCAATTTTGGTGTACATAGCCATCAAGTAATATAGTCTGTGTTCTCGAAGATAAAATGAAGCAGAATCAAAAAGATTTATCAGTTGTTCTGAGACATGAATGTGCAGCTTCTGTAAGATATGATAGTGTAGTATCTTAAACGTTACAACCATAGAGTTTCTAGTTTAATCAACTAGTAAGATAATAAACTAGTAACATCACTTGTGGTGGTCAATTTTACATTAAGATGCTTGAGAGACTTACTTTGGTACATACAGATAAAAGATTCAGTTTCTAATTTCTCCTTGGGAATAGGGGAGGAGTGAATAATGTGAAAGGAATATCCATGTGCTATGAGCGTGATATGTTACAGGTCTGGGAGACAGCTGTGGACTGTTTCAGAACTAGTGCTCTTGCCATTTATGGGGAGAGGAATACTTAACCTTTACTCATACATAAGTATTTAGATGAGCCTTGCCTGTGCTTCATTCTGTTTGACCAGTCAAGAATGGGCTTCCTTAGGTATTTGTTTATTGATAACATAGACCTTGTGTGTGCATATACATGCTTCTGTCCTCTGTGTACCATTGCCTTTTGCTGGTTGGAATGTCAGACCTGCTCAAATGTGTGATCGTAAACTTCAAATGGCTGCAGTCTTCAGCGGTTATATATACATGTACTACCATGCAAACATTCATGTTTCACTGCTTATCGATGTTGGTGGTTATTTTTACTCTGAGGGTGGCAAAATTCTCCTCCTTTCTGATCAATACAGTGGAGCTCAATTTGAATATTCTGCTCTCCATACATTGAGAGCCCATAGACTTCCATGGAAATCCATTCAGATAGGGCAGAATATCCAAGTCAAGATCTGTCATGCAGATCTAAAGAAACTTCTCTTGCATTTCAGCTCTTTCAGCCCAACTCATCACTTTGCTCTAACTAGGCACTATATCCAGTTCTGTGAACTTTCCTGTGCAAACTCTCTGTAAAGCATGATATCCTTCATTTAACCAATACACAAATATAAAATTGTATAGTATTGCATCTTTTTTAGAAACAAATGTTAATTTGTCTATGAATTGTCTGTAGTTGTGCAGATGATCCTGCTGAAATATTACTTTTTATCACTTAAAAAAAAAAAAATAATTTTACAAGGCACTTTCTATATTGCTACGACAGTTCTCTAGGGCTTGACTTTCAGAAAGGATACCTTATGGTTTTAGCTTCCATCCTCCCCCTTTGCTTATTTTTTTCTGTATGTTTGCTTTATTTACCCATTTAATGGGAGGTTTCACATGTGGTTATTGAATTGTCCTTGGCATCAGTGCTGTAGGTAAAGAATCTTCCCTATTAAAATTACTTGATGCACTAAGAAATTCTTATTCAATTGGTATTTAATATAATGTACCAATATTACTCTGACCTATATTTAGTTACAGTAGCCATAAAGGGAAAGTAAGGTAAAGCCACTATGTATTGCCCTTCTTGAAAGTCACAGTCCTGCCCTATAGAATGTTGTAGATGATTACAGATTACTTAGCAAGAAACCATTTTCTGATAGAATAGTGTACAACCTTTAAATGCTTTCTTTTAATTTTGTTGATGCAGTTTGGGCCAGAAAACCCATTTAGGACTCAGCAGATGGCTGCACCTCGGAATATGCTTTCTGGATATGCAGAACCAGCACACATCAATGATTTCATGTTTGAACAACAGAGAAGAACATTTGCAACTTATGGTAAGACCTACAACTATTTATACTTAACCCTTTAGGCTGGTGTTAACCTCTGGCTTAAAGTGTCACGTGTGGCTGGACCTGTAATAGACTTACAAAATAATATTAAATGAACATCCACATAGCATATACTTTGGAAACCTTGTTTAGTAATTCCCTCTGAAACTTCAATAGAATACAAGACTGCCTACTGAACCATTTTAATTAAAACCTCCATTAGTTGTGGCTATGTAGAAAATAGAAATGACAATTTCACATTTTAACAAATTGACAAAAAATTATAAGCCTTTTATGCATCTGGGAAGGTTTTTTCATGACTATCAAAATGTAGCTGATAGTTTAAAAAAAAAAAAAGCCACTTACCATGGCAACTGGTTGGTTGTTCATGATGGTTGCACATATGGATCCACATATCCCACCCACCTTCCCACTTCTTCACTGTTTTGTTCATGATTTCTGAATTAATAGAAGAAAATGGATGGGTGGCTGGGGCCAATACCCTTTTAAAAAGTTTTCTGCCATTGCAGTGTGAGGGTGTATGGCCGCAGTAGAGGATGTTAGAAGCTTTGAGCCCTTGTTAAAGGCACTTTTCTCCTTAACTGCAGAGATCCATATGGGCAATTGCCATAGTAACTGGTTACTTCATCTCAAAGGACCTTTTTTTAGATTTCAAATAGCTACACTGTGAAAAGGCATAAAAGCATGTTTTGATCCTGTTCTTCATCTTGAAATAGTTCCTTAGAAAATGTACAGTATGCAAAAGCAAGTGGATTTCTGAGTTTTTTCAGGTGCAAAGAAGGTGCTGAGTATTTACATGACATTTTAACAAGTTTTCTTGTACATTTCAGCATACATACTTTTATTTTTCACTTAAGGTTTTAACAATTCTAAACAAATGTTACCAGTTTTTAAAATATAAAGTTTAATTTGGCATGCATCTTTCTGACAAAGTATGAGAATTTGAAGAGCATAAATTATCCACTAGTCAGGTTCTGAAACTTCCACACACATGATTAAATATCTTAAAATACTCCAGCACTGTTTTAAGATATATATTTGCAGATTCCCTTTTAAATTAAACCCTGTTGTTAAGACCATGATCCTGCAATTGATTGCATGGCACAATAGTTTGCCTACATGCTGAGCTCCATTGACTTCAGTGAGGCGCTGTGGCCAGGTAGCAATCTGCTCGTGTGCTATCAATTTCAGGATGGAGGTGTCAAGTTTTAAATTATGAAAACTATAGTCAGTACAAGCCATGTTTACCCAGAGAATTGTGAGAAGAATTACTTAAAATTTGACACTTGAAACAGTCATAAATTACTATTTAATGTGTATAGCTTCAAATTTTCTTCTTCCGTTTCTCTTTTTTTTTCCCCATTTTCCATAAGCACCAACTACCATTAGTAGTATTTTATAAGTGTGAAATTCATTGGGTATGTCTACGCTGTGATTAAAAAAAACTGCAGGCCGTGTCAGCTGACTCAGGTTCATTGGGCTCAGGCTGCAGGGCTGTAAAATTGAAGTGTGGATGTTTTGGGCGTAGGCTGGAGCCTGGGTTCTAAGGCCCTTCCCACTTGCAGACACTCAGGGCTCAGGCTGGTTATCTGCACTGCAGTTTTATAGCCTTCTAGCCCTAGCCCTGCTAGCCCAAGGTAACTGACCAGGGACAGCCATGGGAGTGCTGTAGGTCTTGTATTGCAGTGTAGACATTTTTAGGAGTGGCAACCTTGTTTGCATCTTTGAATTCTTCTGGGGTTGGTTCTATAAATATAGGTCTTCTGGAAATGATGAAAGTGGAGAAGCAAAAAAGCTGTGTTAGACTCAGTAAACCAGAAGAACTGGCACTGAAGCATTAGAAAGTTGAGTTAGGAGGGATAGTAAATGAGAATTGTGATGTCTCAGCATAGTAGAGTTCGTTATGAATTACTTGAAATATATTGCTAGAATCTCATTGTACAATTGTCAATAGAAAACTTTATCTTGAAATTTTGCTTTTCAGTTTTGGGAAGAGAAGATAAAAATTTCTCCTGGAAAATTTGATTAGTAGCAGAGCACGTGTAAAGCAGTCTCTATATAAATGTAGGCGGTAAGCAGTGTTGCTGATTGACTCCACTTCAGCATACTGAAAGAAGCTGTAAAGTAACCCTGCTTCAAAGTTGCAGATTTCAAAGGCCTCCTACCTCAGCTGTTAGGCTGTTAGCCCCCATTTTGTTCATTTGGCATTTATTTAACTAGTGACTTGTCTCTAGAAATGCAAATTAAGTGTGTTGTAAGATAGATGGCCTTATAGGTGAAATAATTTTGTAAAAGAAAGTAAAGAGATGGATGGCAATTGAGGAGGGGTTTCTGTGCCTTCCACCTAATTTATTTACTATACTTAGGATTACAATCTTGAATTTTGAAGAATCCTACATAAAACAATACACAGTCATCTAAAAACCTATTTAATGTATTGCTTGGCAAACAAATAGTTTTGGGGCTTGTGGACGTGCCCCTGGAACCAGGGAGCAGCGTCCGGGTTTTCCCCTCTCTGGGTCCTCCTCAGAGGGGGACCACCCCTCCTGGCTACCTCCCACCGGGAGCAGTCTTACGGCCCGGCCCTCAGGCAGGGCTGGCGAGGCAAGCAGTCTTACAGCCCGGCCCTCAGGCAGGGCTGGCAGGTGAGCAAGCCGCTCTCGGGAACGGCACGGCGGGGAAGGCTTCCTCACGGAGGATAGGGAAGGCGGGAGGGGGACGCAGGCCCGCCCGTCTCCACTGCGTCCCAGCCCAGGGCCCTGGCAGTGGCAACAGTGTTTGCCACTAGGTTGGCGGGGCTCCAGCCGCAACACGCCGCCCAGGTTGCCCCTGACTCAGCCACTAACGTGTGGCGATCCCTGGGCTTCTTCCTCCCCGAAACCCCCGGTACCTGCCTCCTCTGGGTCGCTGAGGTTTGGTAGACCTGCTAGGCCCTCCTTGTCCACGGGCGGCAGCTCCGGGAGTTCCATGGGCTCATCCTCGAAGGGTAGTTCCTCCAGGTCCTGTGGTCCCCAGGCCTCGGGCAGGGCCGGTAGGTCCTCGGGGTCCCAGGCTCGGCACTGTTCTGGCAGATCCGCCTCTGGCTCCCAGGCCCCGGGTGTTTCCGGGGGGTTCTCCTCAGGCTCATAGTCCTCGGGGAGCCCCGACGGGCCTTCTTCCGGCTCCCAGGCCGTGGGGGTCTCTAGTGGTCCCTCCAACTCCCCGGCCGTAGGGTACCTGGGGGAAGGCCTCGGTCGATCCCCAGGCTGGGTTTAAGGCCGGCCACTCCCTCTCGGCCCGGCTCCCTAGCCCGGCCTTGGCTAGGAGCTCCAGAGGAGACGCGTCCTTCCCCTTCGGCTGCCTCTCCCCAACTGAGCTCGCTGCCCTGATTCTTAAAGGCCTAGCTCCACCCCCCTGCTTCCGGTCAGGTGGGGCCACTGGGGCCTTTAAAGGCCTAGTCCCGCCCCCTGGCTTCTGGTCAGGTGTTTCCCTGGGGCAGGCTTCTGTCAGCCAGGGTGGGTCTGGTTCCCTCTCTGGGTCCTCCTCAGAGGGGGACCACCCCTCCCGGGTACAGGGCTCAACATTTTTTCATTCTACTTTTCTTAAGATAAGTACTTTTCTGTCAGCACTATTCTTTCTGTCCCCATTCTTGGAAGATATACTTGGGGACATACTGCTTGCATGCTGCCAAGATGTAAAATCTCCAATGTAGCCAGTATGTGGGAGCAGGCTCACTTCATAGGTCATCTTTTCAACATTTTCACCTCACCCTTATAGCCATCCTAGCAAGGCTTTTCTTCACTAACTTGACATTAAAGTCAATTACGAATTCCACTTAGCTTTTTGTTCTCTTTGACACTAAATAGGTTCTGTTGTTTCAGAGAAACAGGTTTAAGTGGCTTATGAAACTAAGTGATTCAGACATGTGGCTGGATGCCTACATTTTCAAAGGTGACTAGTGATTTTGGGTGCCTCAGACTTTTGGGTGGCCAACTTGAGGTGCCTTAAAGTGGCTTGTTTTTCAGAAAGTGCTGAGCATCTAACCTCTGAAGCAGGAGAAGCAAGATTTCTACATATGTTTGCTAAGCACTGTTGCTCAGATCCAGCATCGAAACAGGAGTAAGATTTGGGCAGTCATTTTTACAGGGCTCAAGAGTATGAGAAAGTGAGTGTTTGTCTGTATGTGCACATAATACTTATTGGAAGTATATTATCCCTGCATTCAAGTGTCACTGTCAAGGTACAGTTCATTTTGGCTGGTCTTTCAATTGCCTGTTCCATTGGGGTTGTCTATATTTTCAGTGGACACATCCTTGGAGTTTCATTTTGCAAGAGTGAAGTAATCTACTATGGGTGCATCTTTAAAGAGACTTTTTTATCTTTAATTGTTCTGTTATGTGCATTATGCTTGTTTGTGATTATTTACCCCCCAGCTTTTTTCAGATGCACTGCTGGGTGGAATTATGCCTTTCTGATCAATGTCAACGTAAAATCTTGATGTCTCTAATTTTACTTGCAATTGAATTAGAGCTGTGAGTCAGAGCAGGTCATATAAATGCCTAGCATGCTAACACAATAGGAGAAAATGATGCTTTCCTTTGCAGCTGCATTTGCAAGTCTCAGTCAGACTTCCCATCATAAATTAGAAAATCTTTTCTATAAGAAAAGATACTGGACCAAATTCCACCTTGCTTGAAAGTAGGCACAGCTCATATTGAAGTCTGAATTTGGCCCAGTGGCTCCTTTCATCATCCCTCCTTCCCACTACTGAACAAATGAGTCCCAGAGATGGTGTTAATGCAGCTTGAGGACAAATAAATCACTGCATTGATTTTGACATATATCCAAAGTAGTATCTTTGCTTTAATAGCAAAAACCTTATCGCTTAGTGGAGCCCACCAGACGACTGGCTCAGTAAGAGCAAGCAGTTGTCCTGTAAATCTAATTGGCAGTGTCTGTTCAGCTTGATCGAGTTGAACAAATGGTAGTATAACGTTTAGATAATCTGTTGAACAACTTGGAATAATTTTTACTAAATTATTACAAAGGCATGTTGGACTTCCATATTTTATCACAAAGGGATATATTTATATTTCACTTTCCTATATTAGGTAGGTAGAACATCTGGTGGTATAGAGGGGGTCACTCAGTGCTCTGTGAGGTCTGATCAGAGTTAAAGCACCAAGCACAAGTCTTGATTCCAAAGGCAGGTCTGCTGTTTTGCTTTGCTCTTAAGAACAATTGACCCTTTCAGCATTTTAAAAAAAAGCAGACAGAGTGTTGCTGATCCAGTGCACTTTCCCCAGGAGAAGGGGGGAGAGAAATAGTTGTCCTGGTGCAGGGATATCTATGGAGAGACTCTTCCAGTGTCACGGTTCTCTGTGTGGATCTGCAAAATGTCTAGTCATGTGGTGGTGGTGGTTGATCTAGCATTTCTCAGGGGATTTTGTTGATTATCTTCACTAGCTTGATTTAATTATCTGAATTCTGAGCTCTTATTTGAGTCTTCATAGGACACTCCTATTCAAATATTTAATTAAAAATTCATTATATGTCCACCAGGGTGCACTCTTTCTCAAAATAATGGCATTAGTGATTAGTAAATATTCTGTGCACCTGTTCCATAGAAACTAGATTTAATTATTTTTACTTTAATATTAAAGGTTGTGCCATCTACTTGTTGTGTTCTTCCCACCACCTTTGCAGTTATTTAATACAATATATGCTATCATGTTGCATTTCTTGGAACATGAGTTGTGTATAAGTACATTAAAACATTTAAATTAATATATTGCTATAACATTTCAGTTTAAGAGATGCTCCTATAGTTGGCACTCCGTACTTTAATACATGACCAAGTTCAATAACTTGACCAGTGACTGCTTCAACTTGTAAGGGTTTTGCGTGCTCTAGAAGCAGTGCATTCAGACACTAATGAGAAACAAGCACCAGGCAATGCTCTGCAGTAACTCCGTGGCTAGGTTGGGAGAAAAGTTGATGGACTTTAAAGCATGTCATCCAGTCTTTCTCAGCTTAGGAAGATGTCTTACATATAGGACTTTGAGGAAGATATATTGGGGGGTAAAGGTCCTCTGAGAACCAGGAGGAATATCATTCAATGAGAAGAGAACTTAAAATGTATGCAGAACAAAAGCTTCAACTAACTACTGGTATTTTTGCCTTTGTTATAGGTTATGCGTTAGATCCTTCTCTAGATAATCTTGACGTTGCTACTAAATACATTGGTTCTGTAGAAGAAGCCGAAAAGAATCAAGGTAAGTAATGTCAAATTGGGTATAAAACAAAATGGTTTTAATTGCAATCTGTTCTGTTGTGTTTCAGTTTTATAGAAAACAAGTAATAGGCTATAGTGAATGTCACCCATCCGTGCCTAAGGTAGCCACCGGGAAATGCCAAGGTCACGGCAGGCTGTAAAAGGAGAGCAGATTCTCCCAGCACTGGTGGGTGACACTGAAGTCAGACTTCCCAACCAGCCACAAACAGTGCTTCTGATTCCCCACACTGGTTATCAAGAAGCCAAAATAATATACACAGCCCCCTTTACTGCATTTCAGTCTCTGGCTCCGTCAGCCACTAGGTCCAGTAAAGAGACCAGTTATTTAAAACTCTATGCTCTTTACCAAAAAGGTTTTCCTGACCCCAAAGGGTTAGTCACAGTACCAGATCAATATAAGTTTAGATCTTACCCAGAATACCACACTGCCAGCCAATCCTTTAGTAACTAAAACTAAAGGTTTATTATAAAAAGAGAGAAACAAACTGTAAGAGAAATGTTAAAGGATTAAATCAATCAGATACATACAAATGATTTGAAAGTCCATATATATCAGGTTTCTAATAGAATTGTGGAGTTTGCAGGCTTGTATAGTCCCTCTGGTATACATCCAGTACCTGGCTGGGTCTCAGACCTTTTGTTTCACAGCTTCAGTTCAGTTGTAGATAAGTTGATCCAGAGGTAGGCTGGAGACTGAAGACAGAAGACCAAATGGATGTGGTGCAGCTGCCTTGGGTTTTTTTATTTTTGTTTGTTTTTTGTTTTTCTGGAATGTGAATCTTGTGTAATAGTCTGTTAGTATTGATGGGTATGTGCTGTTTAGGAAAGACAGAAATAAAGGCAAATGTGGTGAAGTAGCATCGTATATCAATGATGAAGTAGACTGTAAAGAAATTAGAAGCGATGCAATGGATGAGACAGAGTCTGTCTGGGCAAAAATCAGATTGGGGAAGAAAACTGCTAGAGCTTCCCCTGGGATAGTGCTTGGGGTATTCTACAGACCACCAGGATCTGATTTGGATGTGGATAGAGACCTCCTTAATGTTTTCTAATGAAGTAAATACTACTGGGTACTGTGTGATTATGGGAGATTTTATTTTTCCAGATCTAGACTGGAAGATTAGTGCTAGTAATAATAATATGGCTCATATTTTCCTGGATATGGTATCTGACAGATTCCTTCATCAAATAGTTGCTGAACCAACAAGAGGGGATGCCATTTTAGATTTGGTATTGATGAGTAGTGAGAATCTCGTAGAAGAACTGGTTGTAAGGGACAAACTTGCTTCGAGTTACCATGAGCTAATTCAGATCAAACTAAATAGAAAGATAAACAAAAATAGATCTATGACGAGGGTTGTTGATTTCAAAAGGGTTAACTTTAAAAAAAAAAATAAGGGAATTAGTTAGGGAAGTGGACTTGCCTGAAGAACCCATGGATCTAAAGGTGGAGGAGGCTTGGAATTACTTCAAGTCAAAGTTGCAGGAACTATCTGAAGTCTGCATCCCAAGGAAGGGGAAAAATTCATAGGCAAGGGTTGTCGAGCCAGTATCTCAGACAGGTGATTAAGAGAAAGCAGAAAGCCTACAAGGAGTAGAAGATGGGAGGAATCAGCAAGGAAAGATACCTTTTGGAAGTTAGAACATGTACAGACAAAGTGAAAAATGCCAATAGCCAAGTAGAGTTGGACCTTGCAAAGGGAATTAAAACCAATAGTAAAAGGTTCTATAGCTATATAAGCAGGAAGAAAACAAAGAAAGAAGTGGGACTGCTAAACCGTGACAATGGGGTGGAGGTTAAGGATAATCTAGGCATGGCCCAATATCTAAACAAATACTTTGCCTCAGTTTTTAATGAGGCTAATGAAGAACTTAGGGACAGTGGCAGGGGGGACTAATGGATTTGAGGATATGGAGGTAGAAATTACCACATCTGAGGTAGAAGACAAACTCGAACTGCTTAATGGGACTAAATCAGGGGGCCCGAATAATCTCTGTCCAAGGATATTTTTAATGAATCTGCAAACTCGGGTTGTACCATATGACTGGAGAATTGCTAACATCGTTCCTATTTTTAAGAAAGGGGAAAAAAGCAATCCGGGTAATTACAGGCCTGTTAGTTTGACCTCAGTACTATGCAAGGTCTTGGAAAAAATGTTGAAAGAGAAAGTAGTTAAAGACATTGAGGTTAACAGTAATTGGGACAAAATACAACATGGCTTTACAAAAGGTAGATCATGCCAGACTAACCCGATCTCCTCTTTTGAGAAGATAACAGATTTTTTACACAAAGGGAATGCAGTGTATCTAATTTACCTAGATTTCAGTAAGGCATTTGATATGGTTCTACATGGGGAACTACTAGTTAAATTGGAAAAGATGCGGATTAATATGAAAATTGAAAGGTGGATAAAGAACTGGTTAAAGAGGAGACTACAAGGAGTCCTACTGAAAGGTGAACTGTCAGGCTGGAGATAGGTCACTAGTGGAGTTCCTCAGGGATTGGTCTTGGGACCGATCTTATTTAACCTTTTTATTACTGACCTTGGCACAAAAAGTGGGAGTGTGCTAATAAAGTCTGTGGATGATACGAAGTTGGGAGGCGTTGCAAATACAGAGAAAGACCAGGATATCATACAACAGGATCTGGATGACCTTGTAAACTGGAGTAATAGAAATAGGATGAAATTTAATAGTGGAAAGTGCAAGGTCATGCCCTTAGGGACTAATAACAAGAACTTTTGCTATAGCTGGGGACGCATCAGTTGGAAGTGACAGAGGAGGAGAAGGACCTGGGTGTATTTGTTGATCACAGGGTGACTATGAGCCGCCAATGTGATGTGGCCATGAAAAAAGTTAATGTTGTCCTAGGATGCATTAGGCGAGGTATTTCCAGTAGAGATGGGGAGGTGTTAGTACCATTACAAAAGGCATTGGTCAGACCTCATCTGGAATACTGTGTGCAGGTCTGGTCTTCCATGTGTAAGAAAGATTAATTCAAACCGGAACCGGTGCAGAAAAGAGCTACTAGGATGATCCGCAGAATGGAAAACCTGCCTTATGAGAGGAGACTCAAAGAGCTTGGCTTGTTTAGCCTAATCAAAAGAAGGCTGAGGGGACATATGATTGTTCTCTATAAATACATCAGAGGGATAAATACCAGGGAGGGAGAGGAGTTATTTAAGTTCAGCACTAATATGAACACAGAACAAATGGATATAAACTGGCCATCAGGAAGTTTAGACTTGAAATTAGACAAAGGTTTCTAATCATCAGAGGAGTAAAGTTCTGGAACAACCTACCAACGGGAGCAGTGGGGGCAAGAAATCTAGCTGACTTCAAGATTAAGCTTGATAAATGTATGGAGGGGATGGTATGAGGGGACAGCCTAATTTGGCAATTGACTGATCTTTGACTACTAGTGGTAAATATGCCCAATGGCCTGTGATGGGAAGTTAGATGGGGTGAGTTCTGAGTTATTACAGAGAATTCTTTCTGAGTGTCTGGCTGGTGAGTCTTGCCCACATGCTCATGGTTTAAGTAATCGCCATATTTGGGGTCGGGAAGGAATTTTCCCCCAGGGCAGATTGGCATAGGCCCCTGGATTTTTTCGCCTTCCTCTGTAGCATGGGGCACGGGTCACTTGCTGGTGGATTCTCTGTACCTTGAAGTCTCTAAATCACTATACGAGGACTTCAATAACTCAGTCATAGATTAGGGGTCTATTACAGGAGTGGGTGGGTGAGGTTCTGTGACCTATGTTGTGCAGGTCAGACTAGATTATCATAATGGTCCCTTCTGACCTTATAGTCTTGAGTCTGATTTTTTTCTGACTTCAGATTATGATTTGACATTAGAATAGGACATTTTTATCATATACGAATGGACTTAAAAGTTTTGTATGTTTGGAGTTGAATTGAGCTGTGGTGTCATACTTATTCTGTCATGCTCTGAGCTAAAATTGTACTTTTCCTGCATTGCAATAGCTGCTTAAAGTTGGCTAATCAGCTGTATCATACTACTCAGTGATACGTGATTAACTAATCAAGGCAAACTAGTATATACAACAGTTAACACTTCTGTTTGCAATCTTGTGTTATCAATAGTTAGGAGAATGGAACTGGGTTGGTTTTTTTTCCTCCTTCAAAAGGAAAAACCACTAAAAGGTAGCGCAGTGGCAGAGGCATACAGGTATTTGAGGATTAACTGCCAGAGGCAAAACAACCTATAATTAATACTTTGTTGTAACATATTAAATGTCTTTAGTTCTGGTAAAGTGGTTTCTTTACATTTGAAATTATGCTCATGTAAGCTTCTCACAAGTAGTAACATCTCCATATGGCCTGAGATTTATTCCTATATTTGTTTAATACATACTGCTGTACCTTGTTCATTACATTATTTTCAAATAATGTTTACAAGACTTTAATTTCACTTTCTTCTTTTAATAGTGAAGTTCAGTATGTTATATTTCCTTTCACATAACAATTCCATTGGAGAGACCCAGTCAAGATAAAAGTCCTATTTAAAATTAAAACTTAACCTGTTAATAATATTTGTAGTTAATTTAAAATTTCTGAAAACTAATTTTATTTTTACCAGGTGTTTGTTTGCTTTGACAATACACTGGCCTTTTCCCTTTTGTTTATAATACGTGTCACTTTCTGATTCATTTGCAGTAGAACGATGTTTTATTTCGGAGTGTATAAATGATTTTAAAAATCACTAATATATATCATTATATGAAAGGTTTTGTAAAACTTAATGCATAATCAAACTTTAGTGTCTAAAACTCACTATCACTTTCATTTCCCTCAATGTTTCTTTTAATGTTTGTTGCAATGATGAAATTCTGAAAACAAACTTTACTTTGTAAATGTAAAGAGCATAGCTCTTGTGGTAGGTTAGTGCATAGGTGGTAGGTAGGCTGAAACTTGAAAAATGCTTGAGAGGAAGGGAGGGCAGGCAGATAATTGGGGATTCTAATTATTTCTCTAGCGATTGATCTTGGGAGGGGGGAAACCTGCTGATGGAAGATGGAAGCTTTGTTTTAAGGGACGTGAAAATGTCAGGACTCAAGTGTTTTTCAAACTTTAAAGAATGCAAAGTGTGAAACAATTTAAAATGTCTTGTTCATGTGGCTGTAATGATAAATACATTTTTGTGGACTTCACATATATTTTGACTCACGCATGAATGATTAAAATGAACATGCATAATGATTATAACTTATAACAACCATCTGTCATACCTAGAATCTAGGGTGACCGGATGTCCTCATATTTAGGCCTGTTTTTTATCTAGGTGACTATTACCCCTCATCCCCTGTCCCAATTTTTCACACTTGCTATCTGATCACCCTACTAGAATTTTACAGCCTACCCATCATGTTACTTTGGATTGAGTTAGCTACATTCATAAGTAGATAAGCAGCATTGTGACCCTGAAGGTGTCTTCCATTTTGATATTACCTTGTGTTTCTATACTGAAAATACAGTGACTTGTGTTCTTGAACTTAAATGTTGCATAAACGTCAGTGTGTATAGTGTTGTGTTTCTTCCTGCAGGTTTAACAGTGTTTGAAACAGGACAAAAGAAAACAGAAAAAAGGAAGAAATTCAAAGAGAATGATGCATCTAATATTGATGGCTTCCTAGGACCATGGGCAAAATATGTGGATGAAAAAGAAGTAGCCAAACCCTCAGAAGTGAGCATTTTTTGAAGTATATTGGGTAGGAATTGTTAGCAACTCAGTGGGATACCATAGCAGAGACCTAGGTATGGAAAAAATCTTGTGACTCCACCAAAATAGGCCAGTGGAGACCAAATGCACTGTGGCAGTGATGCCCTTGAACATAGTGCTTTTGGTGCTCTGTTTGAAAATGTGGATGATGGCTTTAGAAGAGATTTTGAGCAGTAGAACCTCAAAGATATGAACACCTGGGGAATGGAGGTTGTTCGTAACTCTGAAATGTTCATAACTCTGAACAAAATATTATGGCACAGTACCCTCCAGTCAGTGTTGTGACCGGTCCTGTGCCCAGGGTAGCCCCCTGAAAATGCTAAGGTCATGGCAGGCTGTAAAAGGAGAGCAGATTCTCCCAACACTGGTGGGTGATGCTGAAGTCAGGCCTCCCAACCAGCCACAAACTATGCTTCTGAATCCCCCCAGAAGCCAGTATACCAATACACACAGCCCTTTTACTGCATTTCAGTTTCTGGCTCCCAGTTAGCCACTGGGTCCAGTAAAGAAGCCAGTTATTTAAACTCTATGCTCTTTACTAAAAAGGTTCCCTCTGACCCCAAAGGGTCAGCCACAGTATCAGATCAATATAAGTTTGGATCTTACCCAAAATATCACACTGCCAGCCAATCCTTCAGTAACTAAACTAAAGGTTTATTGCAAAAAGAAAGAAAGAAACCATAAGAGAAATGTTAAAGGATTAGAGCAATCAGATACATACAAATGATTGAAAGTCCATATACATCAGGTTTCTAGAAGAATTGTGGAGTTGCAGGCTTGTATATTTCCTCTGGTGTGCACCCAATCTCTGGGTGGGTCTCAGTCCTTTGTTCCACAGCTTCAGTTCAGTTGTAGATGAGCAGATCCAGAGGTAAGTTGGTACCTGAAGCTGAATCCTGGCTGAAGACAAAATGGATTCCCCAGGCTTCTGCCTTATATATCCCCTGGCTCTGGCCATGCTGTCTTGTGGAATTTTACAGGAACTAAGATGGAGTCCAGAGTCACATGGGCAAGTCCTGGTGACTTATCAGGTATATCCCTGGCTTCTCCCCCTGGGCCTGTTGCACCTGGGAATGTCTTAATGGGCCATTAAGCAGGCTATTGTTCTGCATCCATCCTGTCTGAGTCGTTACCCAGACAGCACAATTTGAAATACAGATATATCAAATATATCTATAACTTCCATTTCACATATCACACATGAACATAAGTATTATCATCTTACTTAGCATATTACAACCTTTCTAACAGTACCTGACCTGGCATATCTCACATGAATTATTATGATTTTGACATATTGATGTTAAACCATATGTTAAATGCCGCTCCCCCCCCCCAAATCTAACCAGCGTGACAAGTGTCTTCTAGCTGAGGCTGGGAGAGATCTCTGCAAAGGTGGCACTTGGCAGCACAGCCTGGTTTGCAAGCAGCTGCCTACCCTATTCCTATTTCTTGCCTTTGGGCTGAACTTGGGGGTGGGGGGCCCTGCCCCGCCACGCCACGCCCCACACCCTTGGCACTAGGAGCCCCAGCCCTCAGCTGCCTCTCCCCAGGGCTCGCCCTGCTCAGTCTACTGTTTGCCACAGTCCAGAGGCAGCACAGGGCAGGGGGTTGGTGCCTGTTGGCTGCCAGCGCCCCTCCCTCCCTGCCCCTTGCACTCCCAGAGGTGCTGGCAGGATCCAGGAGTGCAGCCATAGGCAAAGCTGGAGCCATATCGGTGCACAGGATGTGGCCCTTTAAAACTTCTCCAGAGTGCAGTTGACTCCTGCTCCAGGCCCCGCTTTGGCTGCAACCTTCAGTTCCTTGCATCAGCAGGGGAGCCGGTGGGGGGTGAAAACAGCTTCCCCTGCCTGGTGAGGTAGGGTTGGAGGGGGTGAAACAGCACCCTTGGCTTACAGGAACAGCACAGACCCCAGACTGTTTCTGTTCTGCATGCCGACTTTGCAATACAGGCACAGTATTTGCTTCCCCCCCCCCGCTTGATTGTTTACTTCTGGTTCCTCAGGGTATTCGGTTGACCAGTCAGTTCGTAACTCTGGTGTTCATATCTTTGAGGTTCTACTGTATTTTACTTTGTTGACTTGAAAGGTAGCTGCTGTGTGATAACAGAAGCAGCTAGGTGAGAAGAATGATCAACAGATAAACTTCAGTGGGAAAAACGACAAGGCTTACCTCACTTTAATCACTGACACTCTAGCTATAGCCTATAAGTCTGAGAAGAAGTAATAGTTTTAAAATTATTTCTAGAGCGTATATAGCTTTCTCAACTGCTCTGGCTTTGGTTAAAATTCTACTGTTTTTAATTGGCTTTTTTCCTATATGGAAAATATTTCTAATATTCACATTTAACAAGTATATTAATTCTAGTAAGTAAACAATGCTTTAGTTTTGGATTTTTGTCTTCAGCTTCAGGGTAACTTTTAAAAAGTCAAGGCCATATTTTGTTTTTCTAGGAAGAGCAGAAAGAGTTGGATGAAATAACTGCAAAGAGGCAAAAGAAAGGCAAACATGAAGATGATAAACCTGGAGAGGAGAAGACTATCTTACATGGTAATGCCATTTTAGTCTGCTTTATTTTCTGCTACATTCATCAAGGATAATACCATGTGACTTCATGTCAGCTATACTGCTGACTCACTCTAGTAGCTATGCCAAGTGAATCCCTTAGGTCCAATATAGAACTATAAAAGGAATTAGATTCTGTCTTAGGCTATGTGTAAACTACAGACTTTTGAAGAGGTGTGATCTCTGACCAACATATCTGTGCTGACAGAAGCCCCTAGTGTGGATGCAGATATACCAGCAAAATTGTATTTTTACAGGTATAAGCTATTTCTCTCATAGGAGAGGCAGGGGGACATTCATTTAATACCTGTATAAAGTGCAGTTGTGCCAGTATAGCTGCATACACACTAGGAGCTATTCTATACTGGTAAAGCATCCCTAGTATAGATCTAGCCTAAGATAGAGGAATGAGGAGCAGGGAGAGTTCCTGCAGGGAACAGCCACATTCATGACCAAGCTGAACTGAAATATATTTAAATTAACTGAAAAAGAGAACCTCAGTAAGGGGGCAAATTTGGACTAATGCCAGTTTGTATTCCTAGGAGCACTATGGCAATGCCACCTGTTTACATAGTGGTTAAAAAACTCTGGAAGTCACCCTCAAACTGCCATTCCCTATTTGAACAAATGAAATCTTTAGAGTTTTGGATTCTGCCTGGTTGCAGATCTAGTACTTAACTAACAAATTGATGTAAGTTCAGTTTTATGACTCGATCTTGTATCTGCAAGCAATACTTTGGATTACAGTTCATGCTGTAACAAATTATATATTAAACATTAGACAGGTGCCTAAATTTTGTTCTTAATCTATTTTATGCCAATTTTTTTGCCGTCATGTTGTGCATAATTGTGTAGCTAAGTAGAGTTGCTGCAAATGGAAAGCTTGTATCTTTAAATAAAAGTAATTACTTAGAGCCTAATCCCAAAGCCCCAATCAGGCAAAATACCCAATAATTTCAATGACAGTTTTGCATGCTCAAAGTTGCAGGATTGGGCCTTCATTAATACCATTCAAGACAGAAATGTGTAAACTGGGGTCTTCCTTCATTGGTGCTAATTTCCACTAACAGGCAAACACATAACTGGAAATTCTTTTCTCACAGACATACAATAGGAAAAGGAAAGAGTTGTATCGCATTAAAAATTTGCTGTATTTGTCATGACCCTGGTATGTCAATAGCTAACACTTATTCAACAAAGGAAGAATACAAAATATAAGGTCTATCTAGTGATTTTCCCTCCCCTCCCCCCATATTTCCCAGAGGAAAGTTCAGCAGAGAATAAATATTAGAACTGCTTGTTATAAATGTGGGATTTCTGAAAAAACGAGCTTGTGACCAGTAAGTCATCAATGCTTCTGTTCTCTAGCTGTGTATCTTTTATTAAATTATTGAAAATTTATTCCCATGCAAAAAGACTTCACCTGGAGTTTAAGGTTGAATAAATCTAAAAAAGTCAGCTGTAAAACCCTTAAGGGACAACACTTCATTGTTCTCAAAACACAAACTTCATGGACATTCCAAATTAATGTTCCATTTTATGAAAATGCCTAAAATATTCAGTTATGTACAAGTACACAGTTAAGGTCACTCAAACAACTTAATGCTGCCTCAAAAATGTTGCTATGAGACTATCTAGAATTTGAGTCTCTCTTACCCTTCCATCACACAGGTTCATCTCCTTAATAGCTAATGTCAAAGTGCTGGGTACGCTGTGAAACATCACTGCCTTAAACATAAATTTCTTACTCAGATGACTCACTTCCCCTGTGTTTTTGATCCTATCTGGTTAATGGTGGTGTGGGGCAGTGAACTAGCTTTACTACTGTTAGCCATGCTGACCAACAGTTCTTCAAGGGGGGAATTGAATCTTTATCTGACTCGTTAACAATTCTGTTGATGAACTTTATTCCATTCATAGGGCTGGTTGGAAATACAGATTGCCCCCGAGTAGCCATCAGTTACATCTGTGCAGCCCCACTGAAGGCAGTGTGATAGTGCAGGGGTCTGACTTCAACTCCTGTTGAAGCAGTTGGAAGCACTCCTATTGATTTCAATTGGAGTTGGATTGAGACCTAAGTGAGAGCCCCATTTGGTCTGTGGAACATTTATCAGTTGTTGATAAATGAGCCAGGGCAAAAAAGCTTTATGTTCAGATCCCAAGCAGCGTTTGCAGGATTGGCAATCAGAAAAACTATTTCTTTCTTGTAAACTGGGCACACCTAATATCAAGTAGCTGGGACACAACAAATGTAGAAACCCAAAGAGCAATTTTTTATCACTTTTTTCAGAGCAGGGCGGCTTTTTTTGTATACCTAATTATTAATCTTGATTGTATGTGTTGGTTGGATATTCCCAAGTCTGTAACCTTTGTAAATACAGGTTCCCTGGATTTCACGGTATTCTGCTTTTGCTTTTAGTCAAAGAAATGTATGACTACCAGGGAAGATCCTATCTTCATGTTCCTCAAGATGTTGGCGTTAACCTCCGTTCTACAGTGCCCCCTGAGAAATGCTATCTTCCAAAGAAACAAATCCATGCATGGTCTGGACATACAAAGGTAAAGATTGTTTGTTTGTTTGTTTGTTTTTGCAAATGAGGTTTTTCTTTTTTATAATGTAAATTTTGTCTTTGGGGCTAAGTAGCTAGTAGCTTTTGAGATCCTTGTTTATAAAGCAATGGAACCAGGCTCATTCAAGACCAATTTTCTTGAGTTTCCAAAATGGTGCATGCACAAATGGGCTATTTTCATGCTCAAATGTGTATTCATTCATTTACCGGTTTCCATGCACAAATGCAGGTTTTGCACATGTGTAGTGAAATCCTGGCCACCTGGAAGTTAATGGCAAAACTCTCACTGACTTCAAAGGGACTAGGATTTCACCCATAAACTAGTGTATGAAGTAAATTAAGTTTAATTCTGGAGGATCGTGAAAATTTTGCCCTTATTCTGAAAGGTTTGTGACATAATTCTCTATCAAAAACAGTTTCATGGTATTAACAGAAATATCACAGGATTTCCCACAATGTAGCTGTTGACTCCAGTTTCTCATTCAGAGGTCCTCCACTGAGTCTCCTTGCTATAGTAAAGGCTCTACCAAATTCATGGCCATGAAAAATTTGTCTTTTGAATACCATATCCAATCAGTTCCAAATTTCAGGAAGTGTTCTAGGAATCAGTGGGTAGAACCTATTGATTTTGATGAAAACTGGAAGGGGAAAAAGCGGACCCCAGGCATCTGGTTAGCAGAGCCACAGCTTCAGGCGCCTCTTGTAATTGTCTATAGATCAAAGAACTGTTTGATGGCATCCATTAATGCCTTCTAGCATAAGACTGCTATCTCATCTGTGCCTGTCCTCCCAATAGAGTTTAGTATGTTGACACCCTGCATGATTTATCACCAGGGCAGGAAGAAGACAAATAATGCTGGGGGGGGAATTAGGGCATGCATACACAGCCCATGGCAAGGGGTGGGAGAAAGGGACCTGGGAAAATGGGGACACACAAAGCCCCTGAGCGTGGGGGGAGTATGTAGGGAAGGGAAGAATAGGGGACTAACACTGCCCATGACATGAGTGGAAGACAGTGGTATGGAGGGAGGAGGACATGGGCAGACACACAGAACCTTGGCATGTGGGGAGGTGTTGTGGGATTGCAGGGGAGTCCCTGAAAGAAACAGAGGGTATCACCCAGGGAGCTTGTGGGAGGGATGCAGGGGGAGCCCCTGGTGTGTGCAGCGAGCTTGGCCTACAAAAAATGAAGTCTGCAGCCATCTAGTAACGGTTATTTAGACTTTATGTATGATTGCACAAAGTCAGTGACATTAAATATCAATAACAGAATAACTTCCCTACTTTGCCAGTAGCTCTTAGAGATGGAGTCCTGGATGAAAGCAAGCTCACTTGAGCTCAGTCCACTTAAAGCTGAGTTGAAGCTGGAAGGGGGAGGGAAAAACATTTTAAAGAATTAGTTAACTGCTCCCTGAATTCGGGTTTATTTTTACTACAAACAGAGTGTCTTGAAATCTCAGTCTAGTAAGAACCTGTTCTCCATGTACCCAAATGAGTGGCCAGCAACTCCTTCACCTCTAGCTGGTTAGGGTTTTGTGCCTGTCCATCCCTTCTAGATGTAAATTTCATTCTAGCTAAATGTGTTTATTACCAATCGGTTGGACTAGAGTAGTGTCTAATCTGGAACTGGCCTGGGAGACCAATCAGCAGATCCAGATAAGGCAAGCAAATGCAGCCTGCACTTTAGGTAGAATGGACTGAGGGCATGGTGCACTTGTGTCCTGACCTGTAAATTGGCTGCTGCTGTCTTTTCTGGGTGAAATTCAGCATGCTGGTTACTGTTTAAATAAAGCTTAAAATGTCAGTCAGAGGCTGCCTCTGCCATGTGTAGCACCCCAGCTACACTCTGAAGGAGCCCTTTTAGTTAGCTGTTACTAGACCAAAATTGTTGAATCTGAGGCAGATGTTTTTCAGTGTTGGGCCCATACCACTGCAATTTGATTTTGCTGATAATGCATTTGAGCCCAACTCTGATTAAGTTTAGAATAAAATTCAAGGCACATTCCTTAAGCAGAACTTTCAACTCAAGGCAGACTCTCCTAATATTTAATCCCTAGACATTTAATCTACTGGCTGCTATCCACTGTTTTGGATCTCATCCAGTAAAATGAACCAGCTGCATCAGAAAGTATATGTTCCCATTTATGCATGGTCACTGTTTATGGAGGGGATGGTATGATGGGACAGCCTAATTTGGCAATTAACTGATCTTTGACTACTAGCAGTAAATATGCCCAATGGCCTGTGATAGGATGTTAGATGGGGTGGGTTCTGAATTACTACAGATAATTCTTTCTGGGTGTCTGGCTGGTGAATCTTGCCCACATGCTCAGGGTTTAGCTGATCGCCATATTGAGGTCTGGAAGGAATTTTCCCCCAAGACAGATTGGCAGAGGACCTAGTGGTTTTTCGCCTTCCTTTGCAGCATGTGACATGGGTCACTTGCTGGTGGATTATCTGTACCTTGAAGTCTTTAAACCATTATTTGAGGACTTTAATAACTCAGTTATAGGTTAGGGTCTATTACAGGAGTGGATGGTGAGGTTCAGTGACCTGGTTGTGCAGAAGGTCAGACTAGATGATTATAATGGACCCTTCTGACCTTAAAGTCTATGAGGTACTATCCTAATCATGTAAAATGTGTTTAAACATGACCTTGTGTTAAATGTATTGCATAGCTGCATTAATAAGAGAATATTATGAAGGCCTGGTGTATTCTGCGGCCAGCTGGACCTGAAATCTGGGACTATGGTCTTGAAGTCTAGCAGTTGGTGCAGCAGGCTGGAAATTATGCTGTAGAATCACTTATGTTTGAAAAATGAACAGTGCAAATGAATGATCCGTGAAAATGAAGAAACAAATGGAGTAGAGAAGCCTCTGCATGTTTTGATACTTTTTGTACCTAGGTCCCACCATTTCAATATTATGCCAAATTTTTTATACTGACAATGCATAACTAAGTTATTGGTGGAGTGGAGGGAAAGAGCCAACGGGGTAGTATGGCAGCTGGGGCTATTTGGGGCTTTGTCCTCATGGGAGATAAGCACGAGTTGTGTGTTTCTGCTGAAAGGGGCAGCAGTGAAATGTTGACATTACAATTTTAATCTTTAGGTTTGGGATTTTACCACCCCCATTGAGATGATTTGGGCAGTTTCTACTTCCTTTTGGAGCTGTTGTGGCTTTTTGCATGTTCTTGAACTTAAGATACCGTGCTTGAAAATCCTGGCCCCATGGAAGTCATTGCTAAATCTCCCTTTGACTTCAGTGGGGCTAGGATTTTCATTCCTTGTGGTGGTTTCCTGTACCAGCGCTTTCCATTTGTGGTGGCAGTAATGGGAGAGCTTGTATAGACCACCTGCAGAAGTTCTTTTCACCAAGTTGCTAATCCTGTTTAGAGAAGATAGTTGGAAGTAAAAATGTCTGTATTCTGTCTACACTAGCACTTTCACCATTACTGCTCTCTGTAGAACTGCACTACTAAAGTCCTGTTCAGTGGTTAATCTTTTTTTGAGGAAATCTTCTTTTCACCCCGCTATTTGCCATGCATGGATTTCCATAGTACCTCTTAAAATCCCCAGCAAATCTTTTATAACATTGAATATCCTTAATACTCAACAAAAGATGGGCTTGTCTCATACATTGTGTGTATTCTGAGCGCAGCTGTTGCTTACTTATCAGAAAAGTGCACATGCAAATAGTTCTTATGTGAACAATTACCTGTGTTTGCATGTAATAGTTTTAAAGTGTGCTTAAAATACTATTCCTATCTGAATCATTGTCTCCTTCACTTACTTCTCCCATTCTGAGTTCAAGATTTTGTTTCCTTGTATTAGCTGATGTTTTGAACTTCGTGTGTAATGCAGCATTTTTATGAACCCCCTTGCCCAGCTTAGGTGTTTGTAATAGTATAAGCTGTTTGTCGGAAACCAGAGTCCTGAAATCAGGGTGCTTTAAGTAAAAAGATTTTGAAGTATTGTCTATTTGAAAGTCTTCTGTTGTTGTTTTAACATCTTTAAAAATCTGCATGGCAGCCCATGGGGATTGCTTACCTGAGTAAAGTTACAATTGGCCTTTAGTGTTTGCAGGGTCAGTGCCTGCTTGGCTTAAGTTGTTCTCATGCAGGAGTCCTGAGTTAGAAGTGACCCCAAGAGGCTGCTTAGAGAGGCCCCAGTACTGGTCACAGGATTGTAGTATAAGGAGGATTGTGATCACGATTGTGCAGAACTGGGAGTATTATGAAGAGGTCAGACTGGCAGGGGGAGAGCTCTGTGTCGTTCTTTTGTCAAAGCTAACGTTCCAAACCCACAATTTGTATTTTTTTGCCACGGGCTGCCATGGTAATGGTGTGGGTGGGTGTCTGTGTGGGTGGAGAAGGAGCCATGCACCCAACTGTTGCAGTGACTCAGGATTGCCTCCTAGTGATTCAGCGATAGCAATTGTTTAAAATGCATTGCTGTGTTAAAAGGAGCATGACATTGAAGAGGAGCCTGTACAATCTTTCAACCTTTCTGATGTGTGTTAGGATTTTATCTAAACATTTTAGGAAAGAGGGGAATTGAACGAGGGAAAAAATCCACATACTCAATTTGCTGTTTCTTAATCATTTATGTTCTTATTTACAGGGTGTTAGTGCAGTCAGGTTGTTTCCACTCTCTGGCCACATACTGCTATCTTGCTCCATGGACTGTAAAATTAAAGTGAGTTGTTTCTGATATACCATTACTTCATACAAATGTTGTATTCATAGCATTTAAATACTGAGTCTAACTTCTATTAGAACACCTACTTTTTAAGGGTTTGAGTCCTCTGTTTAAATTTGTATCAGACTAAAAATTGTCATATAAATGGTCATCCTACCTTACAGTTTTTTTTCCCAAAACCAGTTTGAATTAGTTTCTTTCTTCAGCATAGAAACAAATAGTTACGTTGATAATTGTGGACATATCTATCCCTTTAAATGTAAAAATAAGTAATGCAAAAACGATTTTAATGAAATATAAAGATCACAGTTAAAATAAAGTCAGGAAGTGCAAAAATTAAGGTTTTTTACCCTAACTTGGCCCTGTATGTGTTAAATAGGTGCCTGTCACCACACTGCATGTACTAGGTTTTGTATTCTTCTCCCTCATTTCTCATCTCCTTTGTTTCGATTGAAAGCCTTTGGGGCAGTCACTCTGGTTTCGTGTGTTTGGATATTTTTAGTAAGTCATGGACAGGACAGAAAGTCACAGCCTGTGCCTATCCATGACTTTTACTATAAATACCCCTGACTAAATGTTAGCTGCTCCTGGGGCGCTGCTGCTCTGGGGAACTCTGGGGAGGGGAGCTGGTGGTGGGGGCTCACTGCTGTGGGACTGGGCCTGCTGCTCAGGCACTTCCCAGGGCCAGTTGTACCAACCACCCCAACAGCAAAATGTGTTTTGCTGAAATTTTCCTGCTTTGAGTTTATGAAACTGGAGCATTGTATTTAATTTCTTATTGCTGAACGAAATTTCATTATAGTTCAGCCTTTGCATACTGTTGAAATGGTTGCAGAAATTCTGTGGCAAATGTTCATGTTATTTCTGAATTTCAAGATTGGCTGGTTATAAGTAGTTAGAAATCTCCTATAGTATCATGTACGTCTGTAGTTAATTGCTGCACCACATTCTGATTAAATAAGTTTAACATGTCTTTTTTTTTTTTTTTTTTTTTCCCCAAGCTATGGGAGGTATACGGTGAACGAAGATGCTTACGAACATTTATTGGTAACCTTTCTTTTTTACTGAACTCTTTAATATACATTAGAGCAACTTCCTTCCTTCCTGGTCCCTTCCAAAAGTAGATTTAATTACTTTGTAATTTATGAGCAAGAGCGTCAGTGCCACACAGGACATGTAGGCATCTGAGGAAAATATCAGCTTTTCAATATGGTGTTGTTGGCATGACAGCTGAAATGACTGAAGTTGTGAACTTACTTTGTTTTAAAATCCACATGATTTAGTGTTGACACTTAAGACTTCTATACTAGCAAAACAAGACATTAGTACTCTGCAGCAATCAGTTATGGGTCATTATCAGAAATGAATCAAATAGATCTCTACTTTTTGTTATATATCATGTCTGAAATTTAGATGGGATGTTCAAAGTAGACGTGGTGTCTACTTATACTGTGAGGTGTCTAGCACACACCTGCGTGTGCTAAAATTAACTGTTGTCATGTCATCATTTAACTAGGCCTTATCTTCTGGGCTAGACCAGAACTGTATTTCTGATTCAAAAGGAACAGAGAAAAACTTCTCACAAAAACTGATCAGGCCTCCCTTTAAATATAAAAATTGAATCAATCGAATTTTTTCCTTATAATTGAGAACTTTTACAGAGTTGAGAGAGATAAATGTGAGCTTTCTAGCAGTGTTTGCCGCAGCAGTTTTTCTTTTGAAGTGGAAACAGTTCTAGAATTATCTGTTGTTCCCTGATCTACAGTCATTTACCAATGTTCCTGGTACCCAAGGCACTAAGCAGATTGCCTAAACCAGTGCTTCAGAAAAGGAACCCTCTGAAGAGACTCTCCTCTTTGAACTGTGGTTTCAGAACTTTCCTGTCATGAGCCAGATTCACCTGCTGTATTTATATGAGTGTCTGTGTGCATGCGCGTGTGTGTGTTACAACGGCCAGTCAGGATCATACTGCAAGGTGTGGGGGATGATTCTACCTGAGCAATATCCTTACATCTTCCTGAACTAAATATTTCCCATGTTCCACAGGGGATTTAATTTAAGCATGCCAAAATTATTTACCCACTTAATATTGCAGCCATCCCAGAATTTTGCTGTGCTCAGGAGTTGGCATCATCTTCATAGAATTCCTCTTTAGTGTTAAGTCCTTGATTCACCCTTGCTTCTTTGTCTTGGATGTTAATGTCTGTTGTGATACTTTCACATGCAATGCATTGTTATAACTATGTCTGGGAGAATCTTTGAAGCAATGGTGGACTTTGAGGTTCTACTTGTGCATCATATTTGTAAATGGATGTTCAGTACATGTCATTTCAGTGCAGTGGAGAGATCAGCTGCATCACATTTGGTGTAGAATATGCAAACAAAATGAATATTTTAATTTAAATTGCTTTGGGGGAGAGCAGCAAATTTTTAAAATGAATATCAACAAAACTAGTTATCTAATCTTTCTGTTGCCATCTTGGCACTTATCCATCTTCATGCAGTTTAGATCACTAGGTTAGTTAAGAGTTACGATGATTACACTTGTTACAAAAAACCTACTGTCAATACAGTTCCAAAGTAATTTCTATCTGGCTGTGTCTGCACTAGACTGATTTGGGAAATTCCCTGCTATTGCATTATCACGACTAGAGGTAGCTGATGTTTTGCCACTGTGTCACTTAACCTTGTTAAGTGCAGGTTTAGGCAATACAGTAATAAAAATGCTAGTTGTTGTATGAGCCCTCTGTGCATGACTGACAACTTGTAGGGCTACAACTATGGTGGTGCAGCAATGGAAGATTTTTCTAGTGTAGGTAGGCCTACTGTGGTCAGTCTTATTCCACAACTAGATGTTTATTTTTAAAGGTATGCTGTGTTTAATCTGGAGAAATTTTAGAATTTTCTGCAGCATTGTGGTCAGTCTCTTTGCAGATGTAATTCCTAATGGCTTTATTTTCAAATCTTCTAGCAGCCCTTTGAAGGTACTGTTACTTTTCCAGTTGAGTTGGTCTGCTGGAACTAAATTCGCAAGAAATTCTTAGATAAGTTCTAGTAAGTAATTTTCTGTGTTGCCAGAGAGTGTAATTAAAAGCTGTAACCATTTAGTATTATGGTTTCTCTACATTCTATATGTAGTAACATATTCCAGAAAATCCTAATTCCTAGCATTAAGGGTAAAGAGTTAATTCTTCTCTCTACCACACTTTTTTTTTTATCTTGTAGGACACAGTAAAGCAGTTCGAGACATCTGCTTTAACAATGCTGGAACTCAATTTCTTAGTGCAGCTTATGACCGGTATCTTAAACTCTGGGACACTGAAACAGGTAAGCTTAAATGTGTACATGTTCAAGAGTGATACTCATTGTAACTAATAGTAAATACCTACTGTTTTAATAGCCATGCTGTTTCTTTCATTATTATATGCTCTTATATTGCAACATTGCTGTCTCAAATAAAACGGAGAGCAATTTTCTCTTTTCCTAAATGTGTTTGTTGTCACTGTAAAGCTAAAGGTAAGGGTGTCTTGATGTGTAAGTTAAAAATCCTTAACAAGGGTTTACACTTTTTTTTAATTACTTTGAACTGAAAATTTACCTAGAAAGTCTAAAAATGAAACCAAACTTTTACCAAATGAGAGAATTATTTGGTACCCCTTCACTTATAAGACCAAAATTAAGTAGTAAAAGTAAATTTTTAATTGAATTTTTGTATTGTAATTTGGTAAAGGATTTATTCCATAATAATTCTTCCAGATTAAAAAAATAGAATTGTCCCAAAAGGGTTGGGGAAAGAAATAACGGTAATTATAACTAAATTTATTTCACAAGATTTGGATTTTCATCGCAAAGAACTTTAACAAATAATTACATTCACCTAATGCTGAGTGTCTCGGCCAAATGTACAATAAAAAACCGGTATTTTAAATCCTATTAAATACTAAATATCACTTTCTGCACTACTACTCCCATTGTGCCTCTGTGGTATTTTAGCAGATATTCAATACTTAACTGCAGACTTCCTTACTTTTGTGTATTTGCCAAAATATATGAAGTTTGTTTTATTTTAACTGGTGTGGTGACTGATTTTAGCGTCAGTTGTATATATAAACAGCCAGTCATCTTTCACTTTGCACTGAGTGTGCAGGCCACTTTATTAATAGTCATGTTCAAGGTCCTTTTATCTAGATTTTTTTCAATGTAGGAAAACAGCTATTAACAGAGTGAAAATATTCAGGATGGGGCAACTCCAGAGAAGAGTCTTTGTTACACAGAACTGTCAGTACTGTTATTTTTAATAATATCTTGCATATCAGAGCTCAAGGGCCACTCTAGCTATAGGCAAACTAGGCATCTTCCTGGGGGCGGATGGACCAAAACTAAGTGACACTGTGACCCCATGCACCAAGTCACAACGCCACTCACTCAAATTTGGCCCTGCCATTCCTCCGTCATAACAGATGGAGTTGGGCCAAACCCAGAATGCATGGCACCCACTTCTTCCATAACGATGGAACCATCACTTCTGTTGAGAACTTCTGTTCTAGGGGATAGGAAAGGGGGGCACGTTGTTTCGTCTACAGTGGCAGATTGGCTGGAGTTGCCTCTGCCAGATCTTTATAAGTAGGTGAGGATCACTGTTGCTGGTGCTTGAACTCCAGTAAGTCATGTGTTCTGCATGAATTCAGTTTAGTTCTTCCCTTTAAAACTGGCTTTGTTACAGTGGTATTGTTGGCCTTCCAGGTTTGTATCTCCGAGATGTGTGTAACCTCCTTGCTTAGTTTACAAGGGAAAAAATATTTTTTCGAACTCTTAGCCTGCAAATTCAGCCTGGTCTTTCAAAGTCAAAACTGGGTTTTTTTTCTCCTCATGCTTATTAATTGATGATAGATACAGGAGCCGAACTGTGCCATCCTAAAATACATACAATATCAAGGCTAGAAACTATTACAAGAGCTGTGTAGGAGTGCATCTTTGTTCAGAGGCATCAAAATCTCCTGACACTTAGCTTACAAGGCTAAGTCTGATTGTTTTCCTTAAAATTAGCTTGTGGTAGCAACAATGAAAATAGTAATATAAAAAAGATGCACATGGCTGACAGCATTTTAACCACTCTTGTCATCAGAGCAGGTCTAGATGACATTGGGTTAAAAAACCGACAGGCAGTGACTAGTTTTACTAGTTCTTCCACTGTTGCCACCAGCAATGGATCTGTCCTGGTCAGTTCTATTCTGTATAGGTTTTTATACCACACTTCTCACTAGTATCTGAAAACCTTCCAGCAATGCATTAAGCAACATAACTAACACCTATTATGTGGTTGTTCTCTCCCTGGGGGAGACATTTGTGCAATGAAGTGTTTTTTGTTCTGGGATATTTTTATTTCTCTCACACACACACACACACACACACACACACACACACACACACACACACACACACACACACACACACACACACACACACACACACACACACACACACACACACACACACACACACACACACACACACACACCCATCCATTAGAGAAGGCAAGGTCAAAGAAATGCATCTCACAGTAAGAGCAAAAGGTGGTGACATTTTTTATGTTTAGGTCCTTGCTGATGTCATTCCACAGTCCAGCTGGCCCCTGGAGAAAGTTCTGTCTCCCACCTAAATGAATTTTACCCTTATTATAGAAAGTTCTGTTGTGCCAGAGTAGTGTAGTTGTCAACCACAGTCTTCAACCTGGAGCTTCAGTTCATCTTTTAGATTCCTTTGGCCCAGGCCATTGAGTGCTCTCAAAATAAGGACTGAGACCTTGAATTGGATTAAATATTCTATGGGAAGCCAGTGTAAGGAGAAGAGGACAGGGTTGGGGTGTTTGCTGTAACCTGTGTTTGCTGAGAAGATGTGCTTCAGCATTCTCTACTGATTGGAGTTTCCTAAGCACTGACGGCTTTATGCCCAGTGTCATATTTCTGTACTCCATCCAAGAGGTGGTGATAGCAAGAGGCCACGTCATCATTTGCCATGATGTGGTGGAGTCTCCTAGCCAACCACAGATGATAGCCGCATCTTTGAGTAATGTTTTCTATGTGAGTACTTAGCATCAGTGAGTGCTCCTGATTTGACTGCTGAATTGACCAATTGTGGCTGTATGCTTTCAGTCAAAGGAGACTACACTGTGGCTGCAAACTCTTCAAAATGTTTTCTTCTGACTCCAAGCATAGCTTCTGTCTTGCTTGGGTTCAGCTTCAAGCAGTTGATCTTGTCCAAACATTGGGCCATGGTGGTGTGATCGTATGTGGTGAAGGATAGGTAGAACTGTGTGTCATCTGCATATCGCTGGCACTTTGAGTTCATGTTGTCTGACCAGTTCACCTAGTGGTTGTATATAGATCTTGAAAAGGAATGGAGAGAGAATTGATCTTTATGAAACTCCACAAGTGATGGGTCTAGCAGTGAAGGTGATGAGTCACCAGGTTCTAGATGACACATCCTGTTAGTGGGGTGCTGGTGTCTTTTAGCAGGCTTTGGAATTTGATGGTGTCAGTGAGTATTCATGGTCAAATCAGGATCATTGATCTGTTGTGTTGCCTAAGAGCTTGAGTGCTCTGACCACTGCCTTAATGGAGGTGAAGGATCTGTCCAAGACAGTGGCTGGATTGTGATTTCATCAGTATTGATATCTAGACTAAAGATTGGGTCCAGGGTGTGACCAGCTGCATGAATTGAACCAGAGATGACCTGTGAAAGTGGTAGCAATGGTGGGAAACTTTATGGAGAAAAAGGTCTTATATAAAATATAATGTATATAAACAAGATCCAAGTTGTCCCCAGAATCATTCCCAATCTCTCATCCTTTCAGGGAGTTGAAAGCCTATGTTCTCATTTTCTCCTGATCTAAACTATGCTAAACATCTTTAGATATGACGATGGATACTTTATGGTAGCTTATTACTTGGATCATTCATAAAACTACGCTTGTGAAACTTTAGAACTGATCTAATTTGAATGGTTTGTCTGTTTACAGGGCAATGTGTTTCAAGGTTCACAAACAGAAAGGTTCCATACTGTGTCAAATTCAATCCTGATGAAGATAAACAAAATCTTTTTGTGGCAGGAATGTCAGATAAGAAAATTGTACAGGTAAGGCTCAGAATTTAATAAAATGTTTCCTGAACTTTTCTCTGCTGTATTTTTGAATGAACACTCCCCCAAAAGCTGTTGCTGGAGTGCTTGCTTTCTGTCATGAAAGTCTTACTGAATATCAGAAGCTTTATAGTTTCAAGTTCAGGAATGTATTTGAATTGAAGTGGCTCTTACTCTGGTTGTTTAACTTGCAGTGGGACATTCGAAGTGGGGAGATTGTGCAGGAGTACGATAGGCATTTGGGAGCTGTCAACACCATTGTGTTTGTGGATGAGAATAGACGATTTGTGAGTACATCTGATGACAAGAGTTTAAGAGTCTGGGAATGGTAAGTTTCAAACCTCAAAGTTTGATTTCAAATTAGTACAGAGCAAACTGGAAAATAGTTAACAATTTTTAAATCAAATTGATGCGGTTACTTTGAAGTTTTTTGGTGCAGTAACTTCTGGCTAGCCAAACAAAAAGTTAAATTAATTTAACTTCCACAAATCCATGTATATTTTTCTCTACAGTAATTGAAATATTTAAAAGGAACTAGTGCCAGAAAAAAATCACTGTTACTAGTTTCTAGTCTATCTACTTTGCAGAGCTGTTGAGCAATCATAAATACTCCACACCAAACCCGTATGTTCTGCAGTCCACTGGCCAGTCTGTGAGCCAGTTCTTAATATTTGTTCAGTCAAATGAAACATCCCTTCCAGAAACTAGATGTAATACAATTAATTGTATCTTTAAAATCCCTATGAAGTAAAGATTTTAAAAATGTCTAACACTTAACTTTTTACTGGCGTACATCTGTTCTGTGTTGCAGTACTTATTATCTGAGGGCTGCTTTTTAAAACCTGTAAAAATTTCATTATCTCTATCCTAAAGCAAAGCAGAGAATTTCATAGTTTACAGAGGACTTCATTGGTATGAATGCTCTTGAGCATCAGGTCACATTTATTCAATATACTACCCCCCAAATTAAATAAAATATCTTGTTTGGTTTAGATAAAAATCAATCTACAATAGCACCTGCAGTAATAGAAAAATTGTTGCTAGAATCTTTTTCTAAGATGGATAGTCTTACAGTATGTGTTCTTCCTGCTCCTGTATAACACACACAGATGATTTGCTTCCTACTCCTAGCACTAGACGAACACCAATCAGATTATTTTAATTTTACTTCTAAAATAAAAGTGTTGCCATGGACACACTACGTGGAAACAATGGGCACAGCCATATCTGCTTATGGCAGACAACATTCGGTTAATGGTTTCTCTCCTCTGTTATCCCACAGGAGGTGTATCAGCACTTCAATTACATGTATAAAGAATGGCCGGTGCCATACTACTTTAAAGTACCATAGAGATAACTAACAAACCGAATAGTTTCCTTCTCGCTTTTCAGCCATCTTCTTTTAGAGTTGCATTGAGAACCACAAGGAAAATATATATATATATTTTTAATTATAGTGGTTGTATTGTGTATGAGATTCCATCCAAGAAAAGACTTATTTAGAAAGATTATTTGAACTACTCTTCAGTTCTGTTGTGAGTTGGGGGAGAGAGGTTCTGTTCAGTTACTGAAACTTACAAAAAGCATTTCATGATTAAAGAAAATGATTCATTCTGGCCCTTTCATAATATCCAGCAGGCTATCTTTAGAATCTACAGTAGTTCTACATTGCCCTTCATGTATGGAGGAATCTAGGTCACAGCAGTGCTCAACTGATGTCCATATTGTACTATTCAATTGAATGCATTTTAAAAAAAAAAGTAAATGAAGTGTATATTGGGATTAATTTTAAACTTGTGCAGTAGTCTAGGCTAGCACTACTGCCATGTGCTGCTACATGGTAATCTCTGTTCATCATTCTGGATTTTGTTCCCTGGATATCAGTTAGGGACTTATGTGGAGGCAGTACACTTGGCCCTAGGGGTGAGAGGAAGTGCCCAGATCATTCTCTGGCTGACCCAGTAAGTGTTTTGACTGGTTCTGGAAGGGAACTGTGTCTGAAATTCCTCATCTGGAAGTACTGTTGGTCTGACTGGGTGCTGGTGGGAAAGCTTAAAGCAGTTTCAGCAAACCCCTGAAGGAGTAGGAAAAGCCCTTGGATGTGATGACTACTAACAGGGATTTCGTCTGTTTGGTTGATGGATCAGTGGCTCTCTTGCACTGAACTGCTGCCTCTTTGAGACTGAAAGCTCTTCCTTGTGGTTCCTGCTAATGGGTAAAATATATAGCTACATGGTGGAATGTCACCTTCCCATTCCTCTTCCCTACCTCAAAGAATCTAGCCACAGCCTGATTGGCCCAAACGTAGATATCCTCAAATTATATTAGAAGTCACAGGGATAGTCTTGTCTCATTCAAATATTATGAACTATAGAATAGATCTTAACCAAAATTTGAATTATGGAATAACTGATTGATTTATAAAGCTAATCTAGCACGCTCTTGCCACTCTGCTGTGGACTGTTATGCAGAACGTTTCATGAAGTGTGCTAATCTGTCTGTAGACAAATTTCAAGATCCAAATTAATTACATTTACTTTAAAGCTAATGAACATGTTCAGCACTGCAGCTTTTGGAGCTTGAAGAATTTTATATGTCAAGTTGTCGCCAGTCATGTTGTGAACAAATCCTTCTCTTCTGTTAAAAAACTAACAGGCATTATATATAGCTCAGTTGATTTTCGCTTTTTGATATGTTTAAATATACAAATAGCTCTTCCTTTACTTTACATTATTAATAATAATAATAATAAGCCTGAAGATTTTAACAAGAAACAGAAAAGCTTTAAAAGTAAATATGACCTGCACATGCTCTTAAAAACTAGTAATTAAATATGGCTTTTAATTGCTGCTTTAGTGTTCTTATTTGTCTAGAGGAATGCTGTAGGATGTTTTGTAATCAAACCTCTTGTGGTAAGCATTTTCACTTGGCCAATGCTGGGAGTGGTCAGACATGGTCAGACTTTGCTGGGAACAACTTCTCCCATGAGAATTGAATCTCCATTTCATGGATGTTAGTGCTGTGTACAGATTCTGCTTGCATATATACCAGATTGCAATGTCCTTCCTTTGTAGAACTGTAACAGTAGGAATATAGAACAATAAATGTTTTTTTAGATAAACTGTATTTGCTCAGTGGAATCTTAACTAGGGATATTCTGAAGTTTGCTTTCCTGCTTTCTACTTATTGCATCCATATGGCAGTGATATTTAAATTGAGGTGGTCTGTGTAAGACCCTGGATTTGGGAAAATGCAGGGTTTTATTCTCACTCCTCCTAAATGTTTTCATGGTGCTACTTGGGAAAACAGTGAAATGGTTTGGGCTTCTGTGCTATCAGTATGCTAATGACACTCAGCTCAAAATTTTCCTACCTCCAAGTCACTTGTGAACCAGTACTCCACAGTGGTATCTAATGCTGGTTTCGTCTTCTGCTAGGTTGATGAGGCTGGTGCACTCCATAGGCTTCAGGTGACTTCCCCGCAGAGGTCTGTTTCCGTAGTCCCCCAAGCTCCAATAAGGATATTGAAGTCCTTTAAGAGTTTTCATATTTCAGGCAGTTCCAAACACTTTCTCTTGACTTTTGAAGGGACCCTAACTTTTATTTCCTGTTTTGGCACAAAAAACAATTTTTTTTTTTTTAAGAAAAGGAGAACATTGTTGCTAGGTTTGGTCAGGAGGAAAGAAACCCAAGTGTAATACTCTAATTTTTGCCAGTTAGGGTTAGAAACTCTTACCGCTTATAATTTTCAGCTCATAAAATAATGTTTTGAGGAAAATGTACCGGACCTCGGTGTAGAATTTCAAGTTAGAACAGCCATTGAGATTAAATTGGTTTTTAGGTCAGCCAACCATGGCAGCATCTTTTTGTGACCTTTAAAAAGCTGATTTTGTATTACTTCCTATTTCATAATTTGGCTTGAAACAAGTTTGAAACATAAATTTCTTTTATTCTGCCTAATAGTTTATGGCAGCATATCCTGCAGCAGTCCTGACTATATCTGGTACATTTTAACAGAAAGCAGAGCTGTCTGGAATAAATTCCAGCAGATGAGCCTGCATTAAGGTGGCTTTATGTTTTAAACTTTACAGACTACAAAAGAGTTCTTCCTAGCAGAGTGAAGACTCCTCTTTGGAAAGGCAGCAGGTTCACACATGCAATCTATCATATGCTGGCTCTCTATACTAGGAATGGAGTAGAGTCTGGCACTGACTTTCAAACACTGCTGCCCCTGCCACACAGCCTCCCTCAAATGTGACTGAAAGCTGTTTGAATATTAGTGTGGACAGGACTAATGTGGGGGAATCTGCATTAGGTCATCTGGACACCACCTCTCATTCTGTGTTTTACAGGGGTTGGTTAAATCAGCTGACTTTAGGTAGCCTTTTGAATATTTCCAATTCTTCATCCATATACATTTCTTCCTTTGCAGGGACATTCCTGTAGATTTCAAGTACATAGCAGAGCCAAGTATGCACTCAATGCCTGCAGTGACCTTGTCTCCAAATGGTAAGTTAATTCTTTACTTTGGCCTTGTCTAGGCAGGAAAGTTTCACCAGTTATACCAGTATAAACCCTCTCATATGGATATTTGTTGTATCATTTTTGTGGTTAGCTTAAATCCCTTTCCAAATGACATAAGCAAAACTGGAAAAAGATACTCTTATACCAGAGTAAAAGTAATCAAACTGGTTATATCAGTTTAAATTAACACCTTGGGTTATACCAAAAAAAGTTCCCATGTGGACACGGTCTTAGTTCACTTTCTCTGTAGTGAGAGGTCCTACTTATTTTTTTTTAATGAACTCTGTCAGTTTAAAACTTCCACACGTACAGGAGCAAACAAAGCTAAAAACGGCAATAAAGCCTAAAAGGGAGCAGAAGAGAAGATTAGTGTCCCTATGGCATGCCCACTCTTTTCCTGGGAGCCTTGAGAAAGTCTTTCAAAATGAGCTGTGCAGTCACAGCTTGGGTTGGAGGGAATATATCCAGCAGAAAAGGGTCAAGGAGCAGCTGCTCTCTTCAGCATGTCCCTTTGCTCATCTGGGAGCGTCTGCATTGGATTTCCATACAGAAGTTGCTCTCTCCTCCCTACCCACCACCAAAGCAGGAAGGATGGAGACATGATTGGTTTAGAGAGCATCCCTTCCTTTTCCCTTCCAAACACTTCTACTGGTTATCTCTGAACCTTTTTTTTTTTTTTAAAAAAGGTGGTTTGAAAATTAGACATTTAGGAATTTATTTACATGGTTAAAATCTTTAAACACATTTTAGACCTGCTTTATACTTAAGTAAAATTGCTCTCTTAAAAAAAGCCCAAGCAAAGAGAAAACCGCTGGTAACTTTGTTGTTCCACAATTTAAAATGAGAAATTCACAAGATGCGGATCATCTCATTAATTAATCTCTTGGTTTCAATTATTTGATTGAACAAGTAGGATATCTGCTCTCCTAGTCTGTTCTTTATTTAAGCCTCTTCTATATTTTAAAATGTGACAGCAAGTCATCGTGGGTTAAAGTGTGAACAGTGTCATGTGGTCATAACAGCGAGACTTGCTATAGGCAATTGAGTATACATGCACAGGCTTTCAAACTATTTCCAGTATTGGATTCTGCCTTTTAGTTGTAAGACGCAGAAGTAATCTCAACGAAAATTTTCCATGGGTATGACCGATTACTGTACTTAGTCACAAATGGCTTAGGAAGAATTACAGAATTAGGTTTCTGTTTTTGTATGATGAAATTTTGTGTCTGCAACACCAGAAATATTTCTACATGAGTGATGTGAGCAAGTCCATACCTTTTCTTTGAGTGTGCGCTGCTAATAGGCCATTCTAGGATCTAGCTCTCATCTCTGCAGTACACAGTAGAAGCCATGCATATTTATTTAACTAAATGCTTTATTAACACAATACTGTAAAACCAGAACTGACAGTGAAAGTTCTAGAAATCTTTCAGTCAAGTCTGTTTCTTCAGGTCCAGTAGTCTCATTCAGAATAAGATTGACATCTGCCTGAACTTTGTTGCACATACAGGAAAATGGCTGGCTTGTCAATCAATGGATAATCAGATTTTGATTTTTGGAGCTCAGAACAGATTCAGATTAAACAAAAAGAAAATCTTCAAGGGTCACATGGTGGCAGGTTATGCTTGTCAAGTTGATTTTTCACCTGACATGAGGTAAGTTCCATGAAAACAAACTTCTGTCTTAAAGTTGTCATGAGACCCTGCTGAACTTGTTTTTAAACCCTTTGTTAACATATTGATGTGCTGCTGTCCTTCTAACCCAAAATTGCAGAAAATGATCTGTAGCCAAACAGCAGATGTAAAAAGGGGAATTTGCCCTTTGCCATTTGTTAACTTAAATAGGTTCAGTACTAACATTTAGCCTAGTAGTATAAGAAATGAACATTTAGTTGAAGTACTCACAATGAACACTTTGGCCTAAATTCGCCATTCTACAAAGGCCATTTTGTGCTCTTATGACCCTAAATCAGCCAGATGCCTTCCTTAGGTAGGATAAATCTCAATTTATGGGGCAGCTAAAGTGCCTGCTACACCAGTCACAACCTCCCCCACCCCCGCCTCAAAGTGAAAGGGAGAGGAGGAAGCATATTGAGGGCAGGCTGGGGGCTCTAAGGGACTTTCAGACCTGAGCTCCAATGCACCTGATCCTCTGCTGTTGTAAGGGACTTTATAACATCAGCAGTGTTAGAGCAGGGTGCGTCCTCTTCTAACTTGCACTGGAGCTAGGCAGCCATGATTATGGGAGCAGCAACTGGCTTCCTATACACACAGTCTGCAGTAGTCACAAGAAACCTTCCTGCACACACATACTTAGAGCTCTGCACAGATACAAAATTTGTATCCACAGCCAATCCGATATAAAGCAGACATCTGCAGATTTGCAGGGCTCTACACGTATCTCAGGTTCAAATTTAAAGCAAAACCTTGAATCTAGATTGAAGCCAGATTCTTCCAATTTGCCTAATGAAGTAGTACAGCTAACTCCCATCTGCAGCTTTCCTGAGAGGTGTCACATTTGTCATTTTAAGACAGTTATGCCCATTTCATTTGCTGTAGATAACAAAGAAATTATGTGCATGATTAGCATAATGCATAGCAAAAGTGTTTAAAAAATCCCTTAAAAATTGAAGAAAAATCTCTGCAAATTATTTATTTTGGGGGGAGGAGGGGAATTTTTACTTATCGTCTCAGTAGGCTATATTACTCAAGCAACATAATACATGGTATAATCGCATTGCTTAGCATATTTACCTCACAGATGATGCTAATGAATCACTGCATAGCAAGAGCTTGGGCTCTTTAGAACACATCATGCATGCTAATTCTTTGGAATTCTTACTGTCTGTTGAAACAGACTCTCTTGAATGGAAGGCGTATTGGATTACTAAATTTTTTCCATTCCCCAGTATAAAATTATCTTTAATCTGTTTTTTGCATTAATTTAAAACATTATTATAAAGCAAATGTTAAAATCTTCCAAAAATGAAAAATAATAAAAGTTCTGTGAGTTTTTAATTCAGTTTTTAATTTTTTTTAATACAGCTATGTGATATCAGGTGATGCAGATGGAAAACTCAACATCTGGGACTGGAAGACGACAAAACTCTATAGTAGGTTAAAAGCACATGACAAAGTTTGTATAGGTGCAGTGTGGCATCCACATGAAACATCCAAGGTCATCACGTGTGGCTGGGATGGTCTTATTAAACTGTGGGACTAAAGGAACTAAAATTTTATAAGACTTATTTGTGAAAATCTGAGATTTGTAAACATGAACTCTGCTGAAGATGGTTTGATTTTGAACTTCCAGCTGTTTTCAGGTTCTCCACTATTAAAGTACACTGTACACTCTTGGAAATGGGAAACCTCTCAGGCAGAAGACTTAGCTGAAAGACTACAGTTGTATGTATGACTTCAAAATCTGTGAGAAGCTGAGAACAGTCATGTGAAGTGGTCAGAAGCAAATATTAATTTGATAACTTATTTTCTGTTTGATAAACTTTTTAAAATAAATATATATTTTCTAGTTTGTGATTCTGGATATCACACAAGTATATAGTGTGGAAGTAGAAAACCAGCAGTTTTGTTGCGTTCTGGAATGGCACAGCTCCGAAGAAGAACCTCTTTAATCTTTACTGCAGTAGATCTTGAAGATGCCCCTTTAATAGACTTTTTGGCAGTAGTCTATGGCACCTAAGTTTCTTCTGACTTCTTAGAGTACACAACCAGCGTACAAACAGCTGATCAAAGGTTTTAGCATATACTACCCAATGAACAAACTGAGAATACCCTGCAGAATGTGTTCACTAAACCCTCCATCTATGTTCTTACATTTGTATCTTGACTTGAACATTCACATGACACTGATGATGGAGGTTCCGCTGTGTAACCATCTTGATTTAAAAGTTTCCTTTATAATAATAATAATAATTTTAAAAAATCAAAAAAAAAAACAAGGTAAGTTCCATCTGCTGTTAATTATCATGCTTTATGAGGGCCTATTTCAAAGAAAACAACATTCACTGTTTCTTAATCCTACACTTGTACAGGGTTCACTTTACTACTCCCTGTTCTTGCATTATATGCACCATATTGTTTCCGTGCTAAGCTACTGTATATAAATGTCACAATCTCTTTTTTTTAAGAACTTATTTTTAATAAATCTTTTGTATAAAAATCTGCTTTTAGTTTAATCCTTGCTTCTAGCCTATCCAAGTCAAATACTCATTATCCTACTCTGCATAGCTTGTGTAACTCCTGTCGCCTCCTGCTGAATTTGAAGGTAAGTGTAGACCAGGTCTCAGGCAGGCCAGATATAACATTCCATAAGGATTTTTGGCAAAAGTAGCAGATCTTTAACGTATCCTAATTAGATTTTTGTCTTGGCTTTTCCTTATTGTTTAGAAAGCACTTAAAATCATTGATACATGGAAACTAACTACAGCATATTTTCTTGAACTATTTCACTGTATAGATATGTAAGAACATCTTGTTCAGTCACAAGATTCACCCACCACTTGTGCATACCACTGGTGCAGAAATGCTCCAGTGAAGCCACTAAATTCTGGCAGACCATTTTCCATTTTTGAGTTGATAAATAAACTTTCGTGAGTAAAATACAGATCTTACACACTCCACAGGAGTTGATGAATTCAATGTCTAACAAAAAGACTTCTGTAAAAACCTGCATCAGAACTCAACCAGAACCTGCCTTCTAAATCAGATCCTTTGTCCCCCTCTGTTGTTTGCTCACTGAGTTAATCCTTTGTGGAATTTTTAAAGCCTGCATGGGAACCTGCAAAGGCTTTTAATTTGTAAGATTTTTCTCCCCATCAATTTTATAAAGATTTATGGACTCCAAAAAAAAAAAAAAGGCTAGCCTCGTGAAGTAATTCTCAAAGCGATAAATGAGTAAGACAACTCCTAGGCCTTTTGCCTGAAGTTGGTGGGGAAAAAACTGGTGTGGTGTGATTTTGGAAGGTGGGAATTGAGACCCTTAACTAGAAAACAGCATGCTTCAGATTTTTCGAACAAATTCTCCATTGGCATAAGCCTAAGCATGCAACGTTTTTCAAGCTGAAAGTAGTTCTTTTGTGAAGGACCAGGTCAAGTAAGTCTCCATATTGGCTGGCATAAATATTTACAACCTGGCCTGTGAAGTTGATATGACAGCTCCATAATCATTGCCCTTGATCTACTGTAATTTTAAGGAAATATGAGTAACATATTGCCTACAATTCAGATGCTTTTTGAATACTATAGTGAGGATTTTGTACATAAGTGAGCTACCCAAATCACTCCTTCTGAGCTCTGCCCTGGAGGCTCAAGCATCCCTTTAACCTGGTGACAACTTTCTCTTGGATTTTGCCTTTTTGTGTGGGATGTTTCCCACCACCACATCTCCCCACACAACTTGCTGGTGAAGGGGCTGCCTCCATTGAAGTAGCTGGCCTTGGCATCTGTCTTGTACAAACTTAGTAATAGTTTTCAGTCAGATGCAGCTGCTTACGCCTTACAATATTTTTGTGCAATGCAATGAAAATGTATCTCCAGACAAACTGATTTATAACATGAGTCAACTATCAACTCCATGTGGCTGTTTAGAATACTAGTTTATAATACTGTGCCTTCAAATCAGCCTTGCAAACTCATTCTGAAGACCTGCCAGCCCAGGCACACAATCTTTTCACCATCTCTCCCAGATAATCATAAGAAAAGCCTCATTTTTGTTGGCCAAAAACCTCACCTCTGATACGGGGGGAGGAAGGGTAAACATAATTATGGAAGGCTGCTTTAAATAGACTAGTATCAACATACCAGCAAACTTCTTTAATATGTAAGTTGTTCCTCTGAATAACGTTTAGGGCTTACTACTCTAAGATGGCTTAACAAAAGTATTTTATAAAATGTAAATTAGAGGGCTGTTGCCCTATAGCAAAATTAATATGAATCTCTCCAGTCAATTTGGAAGTTCTGTGACTCTCTTGCAGCAGTCCAAGAACACCTCTCTTGTTGTTGAGGGGTGAAATTTTCAAGAGTGCCTACATGACTTAGGAGCCTTGGACACTTAGAAACCTAGGTTTGATGGACTTAAGGGCCTCAAACGCTTAAGTGCTATTGAAAATTTGACCATAAACCCATTTATTACATTGTTATAACATGGTAAAGTAATGTTAGTGTTTGGTATTAATTATTGAGCCTGTTTGAGGCTACCTGTTAATTACCGTACAATAGGCCATTGAGGGAGTGCTAAAAGTTAATGTTATCACAGATGTATTTGACTTTAGTGGTCCAAATAAGAACTAGAATGTGAAGCGGTGATTCATACCTAGTTCAGTATCATTAGTAAAAAAGAGTGAGAGGATTGATCAAGCTTGATTCCCCCCCTCCCCCAATGGCCTGGAGAGCTAGGGTATAATATAAGCCTTATGGGGAGCAATTTCAATGTGTAGACTTACGAAGCTTAAAGATGGTTAGTAGCTAAGCAGACATGTTTCTGTAACCTGGACAACCTCAGGCTGGAGTGCTGGTTTAGGGCTTGTCTACTTGAGAAACTTTGCCAGTTGTAACAGTAGAATTATACTTTATAGTTATACCAGTATAACTCACTATGTGCTTCCAAAGGAACATAAATGATATGAGTGCATTTTTAAGAGTCTTCATGGTGAGTTATGTTGGTATAATTGTAATGATTTTAAACTCACACCTTAGCTTATACCTTTCTTAGGTAGCTCTTGCTCATCCTCAGGCAGATTAGCTGTTTAACTGAGGTTTTCAGCCTCTGGATCCCCATGTGACACTTCTCCCTCCATTCACCAGTCTCTGACTGTAGTCAGCATACCGACTTCACATTGTTCACCTGTGGGGGAAGGGTTTTAGTCAAAATCCAAGATGGTTTTTATGGAAAAACACAAAAATAGGAAGGTAAAAGAACCCTCAAATGATTCCAAAATGGTGGTGAGCTTTATGTCAGACCATTTTCAGCTAGGTCTTCTTTGTCTCCTTTATCTCCTTGAAAAGGTAAGTGTACTGACAAATCGTACTTTCCCTAAATAAATAAAATCCAGAAGTGGCTTCAATTTTGATTGTGGATTAAGACTTTCTCAGGGCCACAGTTCTACGAGCAAAACTGGGCTCATATGAAGCCCTCATCATCATCATCTCCATAAAGAATGGTAAGTACCTACACCTCTGAAGTCACATCTTTCTTCCAAAGTGGGCTTGGCTTTGGCTCCCCTTCCAAAAGGTAAATCAGGTTGAAGTTAAAAATATGGGTTGGGGGAGGGGTAGGAGTGGGAGTTGAAGAATTCCAATTAGTAGAGTTCATATGTTCTTTTTAAGAAAAAAAAGTACTTTGGAATTACCTAACTCCTAATGCTTTCCATTTTTCATTTGCATTTTTGCACATTAGGGCTCTGTCTGGTCATGTCTCACCCAAAGGTGGTTCCTCTATTTTAGAAGGGTTTGTGACTTTGCATCTATTGTCCAAAAGGTAATTAATGGTCTATTGGTTCCAATGTTCCAGATCTCACAGCAGACCCAAGTCAAAACAACCTGTCCTGTTAGCTCTGAAGCAGGCTCTGGCAAGGTGGTAGAGCATGTGCAACAGTAACCACTGCCATTAGTTCACACTGTGCCCCTCCAAAGGAGTTTATCAGTTAGTTAACAAACAAGGTTGAGATTTATTGGAATGTCACGGCACTTTATCTTGTTATGCATTTTTCTGCATGATATGGATTAGACTGGATTAAGAGGGTTTTAATTTGAAAGTTTGTCGTCTGTCATTTCCTTCAAACGCCAAAGACTGTATACTCTACTTCATTGAAATTAATCTTTCAAAGGAGGAAAAGAATGAAAAAGGCCTTCCCGGTCCAGAAAAATATTCAAAAAATAACTAACCAATTTGAGACTTGTTACATGCTAGCTCCGTTCCCAGAGAGGTCCAAAGCACAGGTATTCTAAACCTGATTTCTTAGATTGGACTTTTGTCCATTAAATGGACCTTCCATTAATCTCCTGTTTAGAAAAAGACTTTAATCCTTTTCTTTTAGGGCTCTGAAATACCTTATGATCAAAAGATGGACACTCAGAGCTGAAAACTTTTTAAAGTTTTACTACCATTGTATGTACACCCTGTGCTTTACAGGCCTGTTGTAAATGGAGGCTTAATTTAAGAGTCTTTGGGTTACATTGCGATCCAGTGATTTTTTTTATTTAGAAATGAATCTTATATTAAATATACAATGGAGGAGATCACCACCAGAGGCACTTTTTTCCCCCACTGTTTCTGAAGGGGCGGGGTGTGTGTGCACATGAGTACACCACCACGCTCCCTCCCTTCAGGAAATGTTGAAAATATAATTACTTACGTTGGTTAATCTAGTTAAATTGAAGAAACATTCCAGTTCTTATTTAGGCTTGAGACCTTCTCTGTACAAATGGGCTTGTATTTTATCATTCTACAGCTTGGCTATCCGATCAAGTGAACTAGAACAGATGATCTCTGAAAAGACTTATTCCAGAGAGCGAACCCACAATTTGAATAATAAAACATCTGGACTCCGCTGTCAAATAATTCATCCAAGAGAATAATTCCTTCCATGTGTTTTATCCTAGGGACTCCTGCAACAGCCTTGTTTGCATCTGCCAAGAATAATTATTTTAAGTGATCGCACAAAGGACCAGCATATGTTTCTCTTGCACTTCCTTTGATCTTTCAAATACTGAGGCCTGTCCTGCTAGTGTAGATATCATGATTCATAGACTTGATCAAAGTCCCCAGAGGTGGAAGCACAAATTAAGTGTGGAGAGGGACAGGGCACCAGAGTTGCTGCTGTCATTCCTGATCAGGTTTAAAAAACCTGCAAATAAAACAAGTCTGCATTCTAAAAATGGGACCATTCCTTTCAATATGCTCATCCTAAAACCAGTTTGCTATAGTGACAACCCATCCTGTGCCCTTCGCCCTTGAAGGGATAGTGTCTGAAAAGTGAGATTGTTTGACATAGAGTGCCACACTGTTCATCACTACATCTCTACAAGGCACCAGCTGTATGTAGAATTAACTGCTTTTAAAACTACTGTAAATTAAAATATAATCAGTGTAGCCAGTCACTCAGGGTGGCATTTAATAAATTTTTATCAATACGGTTACTAATGCAAAGCAAATGTGCTGTAAATGGTTGACATTAACAAGCTGACATTCTAGCTATCCATTTCCAAAAGCAGCAAGCCTTGAATTACACTTTTGGATGAGCTCCTTTGCTATTGAAAGATTATCAATATGATCTACTTTGTCTTTATGTACCTATAAAGCAGCCAAATAATTCAGATGCTTTTGTTTCAGCAAAGGTAAGTGGACTAGACAAGGAATAAGTAGGGAAGCAAGATGGATGTTTTCTACAAATAACAGGTTCCGCTCCATTGTATGGTCATTCTCTCCGATTCTAATGGCAGATTCAGATGAAGTACATTATGCATATGTGGCATTACTTGTCCCATATTAATATTTGATATGTGATAAGAGAAGCAATTTTAAATTAAACTTTGTTAGGATTCCTCAATAGTGGGAAGATGGAACAACTGGGAATTTCATCCCCTCCGTCAACCTGAGATTGGGCTCTTTAAACGAGAATAGACTCTGACAAAAATGAGGGGACCAGAAGTAAGGGGGCCCAAATGTTAAGGAGGACACATTAAGGAGGACCTGTTACAGCCAAAGCCAGGGACTCTAAAGCTGAAGAGTTTTCTAATTAATCTAAGGTAGGAGTTCTTTTGAAATTACTTGTAGGTACTGCAATATTTTCCTGCAGGTGGTACAAAACCAGAAACTTTTGCCCCTCCCCTGCTCACTCCTGATTTCATTTGGGAATCTTGAGACAAATGATGAGCTCTGAGTATTCTAAAGTCACAAGCCTACCATAACGTCAAGAGATGCATGATGGAACAAACTCCATTTCTATAATTACATTTCTACATGGTTTCAGAGCCATAAACTATAATACACATATGCATCTCCTTCAGAATCCTCAACTTAAAAAAAATTTAAATTATATAATCCACACATTGAACCGCTAGCTCGTGTTTTCTTACGCTACTCATCTGGAACTAGTTACAATAGACTACCAGTTTAGTTATTCAAAGATTATCCCACTGGAAAAGATGTGGCATTATTTCTAAAACAATTTCATAATCACTCCCAGATTTCAGAAGTCTGACTTCTGAAAAATGATGGCTCAGACATTCTTGGGGTTGTTCGTGATCCCATTTAAGTTAGATCCAGGTAACAGTTGAGGAAGTCAGACTTCCTTAGACTTTTTTTTTAATACAGACTCTTATGGCTCTGTATCTCCTAAAAGATCTTATTGTTCACTACATAAGAGCTTGCATCTAATGTGCTTGTAGTAAAGAAGGAATTCCCTCTTCACTTTCATTCAAAGATCATTCCATAGGATCATAGCCTCTTGAGTGGAACGCTAATTTGCTTCATTAGCAGCCCATGTGGATTGGCACCATGGAAAGTTCTCTCCATGGAAAATCTAAATAGAGTTAGATGTTGGGAATCAACCAGTGCAGTGCTTTAGCTGCAGGGTTTCTTCAGTGTTGTAATTCTTGGGAGACAATTACAGCATTTATTCAGAGTGCATTAATTCCAGGGATTGGTTTGGCATGACTTCAGAGCTCAGCTATCTGGAACCAAGTTAGTACAGAAATGGAAAATTAATGCTTATCTATAAACGAGGGGTCTGTATATTGATCTGTCTGGAAGCCCCAGTCCCTTGTGGAATTCACTGCTGCAGGATAACAATGTGGCCAAGAACTTAAGAGGAGTCAAAAAAGAATTGAACATTAGCCACATAAATAGTAAGAACCTCTTTTTAAATGTTTGGAAGTGAGAGAAGCCCTATTGTATCAGGGCATAAAACTGCCTTCACTGAGGGGAGTATGAAGAAAATTCTTTGGAGTGGGGAGGCAGATTATTCCATAATTGTCAACTTCAGGATATTTTGCATCTTCCACTGAAGCATCTAGTACTGGCACCTGCTAAAGAGTAGATGGCTCACTAGTCTGCTCCACCATGGTAATTCCTATTTTCTGAATGGGTGGCTTGGAGGTTGCTGGGGGAGGCACCAAGAGAGGTTGTGCTAAGCAGCAGCAGCAGGTGAAAGAAAGCAGGAGGAGGAGGAGTCCTCACATTGGGGTTGAGAAAGCTGCTGCTACCATCTTATAGGGAGAAGACAGATGACTGGAGAAGTTTCTGCTGGTAAGAGGACCCTGTATCCTGGGATGGGGGGAGAACTGACTGATGTATTTGTGTGAGATACTAATGGGGAAATTGTATAGCAGGGCACCCAGTTGGTATGCTACACAGGTGTTAGGAAAATGGTACATACATACACTTGAAGGTTGGTCTGTATGGCAATGTGTGTGATGTAGCAGCACAGTAGGGAGTTTGTGGAGATAGGTGTGGACAAAGGAGCAGCAAGAGAAATGCTAAGCTAATAAGAGGAGAGAGCATGGAAGAGGAAGGAGAGTGAATTAAAGGAACAAAACAGGAAACAAATGATTGGGGAAAGACTTATTAAACATAGTAAAATGAATTGAGGACAGACTGAAAAATGAGTGGGAAGGGAGAAACACCATGACTCACAGCAGATGGGAAAGCAAAGGAAGATAAAGAATGGAAAAGGAAAGGGACGTTCCAAAGCAAGGGAGACAGTGTGTGCGTTTTATTTAATACAAAGTTTAATGGTGAAACATTACAAAAAGCTCTTTACTCCCCTCAGATTCCCAGAAGTATGGGCAATATTGGATGGGCCAGAGTTCTGGAAATATTCACATAAACCCTGCACTCCTTTACTATGTTTTTGGTAAACTGAAGGGGAAATGTCTTCTTTAGGCAGTTTAAAATGTCTTGCTTGAGCCTGCCAGCTGAAGGAAGTGAGGACTGCCAGCTTCTGAAGGAGGCCTGGTGGGGCCAGTTGAGTGATTTGAGCTTGGGAGCCTTTGGAAGGGGGACTGATCAGAGGGAAGAATGCATGTAGAGGAGAAGTTGGTATGCGCATATATTCAGGGGTATCTGAAAATACATGACACCTTTTTTTTTTAATTGACTAGATTTCCAGTTGACTATTCTCTTCCAATCAACAATTACTTACAAGGGACAATCTGCCATCATTGTTGCTGGAGTGTTTTTAAAATGATAAAAGGTGCTAGTTTAAGCATAATCATTTAAGGAAAATGCATCACTTGGTCATCCCTGAGAAAGTAAATTATTTGGATCAATTATTTTTTAAGCAGCATATCTTGGTGTTCACTGTACTAGAGCTAATCCCAGCATGCTTGGAGGAGTTTTCAGGGACAGTTTTCTGCTGACCTTTAGGGTCAATCCACAGCCATGTCTGGAGAACTGTTAACCACTTTAGACAAACATTTTGCAAATGTCTTTGTTTCTAATAAAGTCTATCAATGTAACCTATGCAAGCTGCACTGTACAAAACAATTTCAATGCAAGATTTTTCTACTACTCAAAGCAATGCATGATGGGAACATCCAGCTTTTGTGATAGTGCTGAGAAACAGAAAAACAGTTGATTTTGATAGCAGGGCCTCTGTATGCAAGTTCAGTAACTTTTGACAGCTGCTCCAATGTCCTTTTCACTAATGCTGTTGAGTGGGATGATTACATGTCATCAATTCCTTTATGCTATTTCCATCTTGTGTTCACCCAGCTTAGTGTGTAGCAGCTACTTGCATTGAAGGCTTCCTTTTTCAGAAACATCTGTGGTTTGGATAAGTCTTTGTAAGTGTGAAAAAGCCTGAAGTCCTTCAGTTCTAGTTCTTTGAGAAGACTGTACCAGTATCGGACCACCATGCTGTCATTGCCACTGACCTCAAATCCGGGCCAATGAATGTGGACTTCAAAGACCAATTGTCCTATCTGTTCAACAATGTCTTCCAGAATCAGATTTTCCAAAATCTTCCACTCAGCACTTTCCATATCTGCCTTGAGCACATCAATCTGTAACAAAAAGCTAATTACTTTATGAAAAAGACAGATTTCGCAATTGCTGATAAATTGAAAAGCTTGGCACTTTGGATGGTTAATTCAATTTTACTTAATTGCTCTTGTGTGCTGTTTTTATTTAGACATCCCAGAACCTCCTGGGGATAACTGAACCAGTTTTTTGAAGTTTCACAATTGCTTGTTCATAACTCCCCCCAACACCACCTGTGCGTGCATACGCACACACACCCCACCCTCAATTCCCTGTTTTAAAGGCTTTGTAGTCTGGGGCTTCTAATGAGGGTACTGATGTGGTCCTTAAACCACTATATTTTACTCCTTTACAAATCCTGTGAGTATCTCAAAGTTAGAGGGGTGAGAAACACACACTGAGATGAAAAGATACTCTAATCATACTTTTCTTTAGCCTTTGCTGTGCCTTGGTTTAAGGAAGTGCTACTTGTCCATTACTTTCTTTAGCATTACAAAATCCAGTGAGCCATTGTAACAGAAGTGATGAAAAGTTGTTTGTTTATACAGCAATAGCACCGGGGGGGCCAAACAGGAATACTGTGTTAGGGCTATATATGCACAAAGTTAAAAGGTGGTTCCTGCCCCAAAGACCTTCCACTCGTAAGTATATGAGAAGACAACAGCTGCATACCCTCTGCTGCCCTTGTCTATTTGTAACAGTGAAATTGGTTATTGGTCTTTTTATGGGACTGTTTCCCAAACCTAAAAACGATCACGGATAATCTATGCAACATTGTTGTAGAGACAAGGTGAGTGAGGCAATATCCTTTATTGGACCAACTTCTGCTGGCGAGAGAGACAAGTTTTCCAGCTTACACCAAGTGCCTGTTATTCAGAGTGCCTTTCCAAACCCCTCATTGCAACACACGTTTGCTTTCCTCTGGGATTTAGGGCCATTCACATATTTAGAATTCAATGAGCTATGCTGTGTTGGGCAGAAAGAGCTTTCTTTCTGTGGCAGAACTGATGGTCTGCTCAAGAGAGGCCCCAGCCTAGAATAGGAGGGAGTCAGGTCAGGAGTGAGCCACGCTGTCAAAACGGTGTGAGGGAGTACTTATAGCTGTTGCTGTGTCTTGGCTGAAGCCAAGGAAGCCTTCAATAAAGTATTCAACAGCTGTTTGTCCCTATCTTTCATAAGCACTAAATTCACTCACAAATATAAATAAAGTCTGGAGAGCAGTGCCAAGGTTGTAAATAACTTGGCCTTCAGTGTCTAAAAGAGAATGGGCGTGTGTGCAAACTGAGGGAAAGGAAATGCTGCTTTATGTACTGGACTTTTGATTGCTGCTTCGCCTCATCTTTTCACTTACCAAAGGCTATCAGACAATGGGCTCTGCTGAATGAGGCCAAAAATATATGGCTTGACAAAAAGAAACTGGGACAGAAAGTATCCAGGGGCTCCCAAATCATTTCAAGTACAATACCTTGATGTTACCACCTTAAATACTGGATTTTTCAAGTGCTTTTTCCTATATATTCCACATATTAATGGGGACGATTGAGTTAAAGCAAACTAATATATTTGGAACTTGACAACTCAATATTCATCAGAATCATCAGTATAAAGGATAGGAATGAAAGTGAGGTCATGCATTGTAGAAGTTGACTACAATTAATCCTCTAATCTCTTATGCTGCTACTATTACTTGCTCCATTATGGCAGGAATTTTGTCTTCATCCTAAAGACTGTTCCCATGTGCCTGAATGTACAATATGCTTACAGATTACAGCAGGTTACATTGCTGAAACAAACCCTTGAGACCTATCAACACCACAAAAGTCAAACCTCTCTTCAGTGCATGACAGAGTAGGTATAGTCTCTCTGAAGATGATGCTGTCTGGATTTTTATTGAAATGTATTAATTACTAGTATATGTTTACTGTAGGCTTCCTAGCATCACCAAAAGCATCTAAATTGCTTTTCAGGAGTAACTTTAAAAGCTTTTCATTTTGTGTAAAGGAGGCTTTGAGTAGTTTTTTTTTTAAGTTTTGTCAGAAGTTAAATGTCTTTACTAAAAAGACAGTTGTGGACTAAAACGACAGTTGTGGATTTGTCTATCCAAAAAAAGTTTTGGCTAAGGAAGAAAAAGAGGTTACTTACTGTAAAAGATGGTTCTTTAAGATGTGTGGTCCCTATCTGGATTCCATATGTGGTGCACATGCTGGAAGTGTTTGAAGTAGTCTCCGTCGACCCGTGTATGCATTATGCATGGTCCATGTGGTGTGTCCAAGGTCTTATGAGACTGCATGGGTCAATGCCCCCTCAGTTCCCTCTTACTAACAGACACCATGCCCGCAGCAGAGGGGATGGGGGTGGGATTGGAATCCAAATAGGGAACCACACATCTCAAAGAACCGTCGGTTACAATAAGTAACCTCCCTTTCTTCTTTGAGTGCTGGTCCTTCTGCGGATTCCATATGTGGGTAGAGTAACAAGCAGTAATCAGTGTGGAGGTGGGCTTGAGGGCTCAGTAGAGGTTAGAGTTTACAGGACTGCACGGCCAACTGCTGCATCTGCTGCTGCTGAGTTGGCTATGGTGTAATGAATGGTAACATGTGGATAGAGGATCACATTGCTGCTTTACAAATGTCTTGCCATGGGACATCTGCGAGGAGGGCAGACGTGGTGGCTTGTGGTCTTGTGGAGTGAGCAATGATGCCACGTGGCGGAGAGACTCAGGATAGGGAGTAACACTCTGTGATGCAGTGGGAGATCCATTTGGAGAGGTGCTGGGAAGAGAGGGCACAGCCTCGATGATGTTCCGCTATTGTGAGAAAGCATCTGGGTGAGCCTCAGAAAGAGTAGGTGCTTTGGAGATAAAAGGCCAGCACACAATAGACATCGAAAAAGTGGCCAGGGGATCAAAGGGTGGTTTAGTGAGGGCTGAAAGGATGAGGTTGAGGTTCTAAGGGGCAGGTGGGGAGGGTAGGTTTCCTAACCAAAAGGAAGGTGTTAAGGAGACCACAGAGGAATCAAGCAGTGATTGGATGGCAAAAGGCAGAGAAGCCGTCTACAAGTGGAAGGAAGGCACTGACTGCCACCAGGTGGACTCAAATGGAGGAGTGGGCAAGGCCTGAGAAGCGAAGATTAAGTAGATAGTCCAGGATGGCTGTTATGGTTACAGCGTCTATGGAGTGATGGTTGTTGGATGCCCATTCTGAAAAGCATCTCCATTTGGCTTGGTAGCATGCCCTGGTAGCTGGGCATCAGCTATGTGTGAGTATGTCTTGCACCAGCGTGAAGCAAGCATTATCTATCTATAAGCCCCATCCAAATATCAGGCCATGAAATGCAGAGGGTGCAGGTTGAGGTGGCGGATTTGGCCCTGTTGTTTTGTAAAGAGGTTCATGAGAGGAGAAAGACAGATTGGAGGGCCAGTTGAAAAGTGAAGAAGATCTGTAAATCCATATTGGCATGGCCAGAAAGGGGGTATGAGTACGAGGTCTGCTCGGTCTTGCCTCTGGAGTACTTGTGGGAGAAGTGGAATGGGCAGGAAGATGTAACATAGTCCCGGTGTGCATGGGAGGAGAAAAGCATCCCTTTGTGAGCCTTCCCCAAGGACAGCTCTGTAACAGAAGAGGGGAAGCATGTGGTTGGTGGCTGTTGCGAACAGGTCCCATCATTGTGAGCCCCACTGATGGAAGATGGAGCAAAGAGTGGGGTCATGGAGCTCCCACTTGTGGTTGCAATGAAAGAAATGACAGAGTGTCTGCCAAGATGTCTGTACCTGGTAAGTGGGTTGCATGCAGTATGACGTCATATCATAGGCACTAGTTCCACACTCTGATTGCCTCCTGGCAAAGGGTTGATGATCTGGCTCCGCCTTGTTTGTTTATGTATACAACCACTGTCATGTTGTCCGAGAGATGTTGTACATGTTTGGAGTGGATGAGAGGGAGAAGCACTTGACAGGCATGCTTGACCGCTCGTAGTTCTAGGATGTTGATGTGCATCCTTGCTTCTCTGGGAGACTATTGGCCTTGGGCAGTGTGGCCCTGTATGTGGGCACCCCAGCCTATAATTGAAGCATCCATGGTAAAGGTGGTGTGAGACATAGGGAGATTGAAGGGGGTGCTTTCCATGATCTTGGATGGGCCACACCTTCATGAGAGGGAAGCTGCCACTGAGGGATGGAAGGAGGACCCATTTGTTGGGGTGGTCCTTCTGTGGGTCAAGCGGAGCCACGGTTGCAGGCACATCATGTGAAAGCGGGCATAAGGCGTGATGGAGGTGCATGCCATCATGTGTCCCTGGTGTGAAAAGCAGTGACAGAGGGATGCGTGGGGACAGCCTTGCAGCCTTGTATGAGGGAGGTGAGAGGGCAAAGCAGTCCATTGGAAGGATGGCCCTTCCTGCACAGGAGTCCAAATGTGCTCCTATAAAGATGAACACTCTAGTTGGTACAAGGGTGGACTTTTCTTCATTGATGCAGATGTCCAGACTGTTTAGGAGGTCATGCAGCATATGGATAGTGATGAGGAGGCGGTCGCAGGATGACGCCAATAGGAACCAGTTGTCCAGGTATGAAAACGGAGTGGCCCAGGCGTGTCATATATACCGCAACCATGGCGAAGACCCTGATAGTGGCATGGGACCCATTCTATGGCACCCTTTTTGAAGAGGGTGCATGTTTCCTTCTGTAGGCGGTCTATTTGAGCTGGGTCTGCAAGACTATTCAGGAGAGGATGGCGAGGGGGGAAGGCAAGAAACTCTGAGGTATTCCTGGTGTATGACGTCTAGTACCCATCGATCAGTGGTAATCTTGCTCCAATTGTGAGCGAAGAGAGCAAGATGGCCCCCAAAAACAATTGGGGAAACCAGGGTAGGGGTGGGACAGGGTTTGCAGTTCTCTACGGAGCATTAAAAGGGTTGTTTTGAGGGTGGCTGATGGAAGGTGGAGGCAACAGAGGTGGAGGCAACAAAATCTGGGTCGTTGAGAACACTGGCAGCAGCGGGATTCTTCTTGTTGACGTGGAGGGTAAGGTTGATAGATGGGCCGGGTGGGATATCAGGGTCAGAAAGACAGATGGTTCTGGTAACAGGCAGGGATCAGAGTATATAGGTCCAATGACTGGAGTGTGGCCCAAGAGTCTTTGAGTGAATGCAAACAATTTTTGGTTGTCAAAAGGGAGGTCCTCTAAAGTGGCTTGGACCTCCTTAGGGAAACCAGATGTTTGTATCCAGGAGTCCCTTCGAAGCATCTCCACAAAGGCTAGGGAGCGTGCTGTTGTGTCTGCGGCATCAACTGCTGCTTGGAGGGAGACCTTAGCCACTAGCTTGTCCTCTTCAATGAGGGACTTGAATTCTATTTGTTTGTTCTCCAGAAGGGAGGCTTGGAATTCCACCAGTTTCGAGTATGACCTAAAGTAATTCTTTGCCAGTATGGCTTGGTAGTTGGCAATGCGGAATTACAGGCCTGCTGAAGAGTAAACCTTTTGCCCAATCAGGTCAAGCTTCTTGGCTATTCAATCTGGAGGAGTGGTGGTGTTATCTGGCACGTTGCATTGCCACTTGCACCACTAGTGAGTTGAGTGGTGGGTGCATGAAAAGAAAGTTGGTGCCCTTGTCTGGAACAAAGTAGTGCCTCTCTGCATGCTTAGATGTTGGGGTGCAGGATCCCAGGGCATGCCAGATCACTTGGGCTGGTTGAAGGAGTGTGTTATCGACTGGAAGCACAATGCATAAGGGATCCGCTGGCTGTAGGATGTCCGGGAACTTGTCCTGGGGGGTCTTTTACATCCTCTGCTGACTGGTTGAGGGTCGTTTCCATATGGCGCAGCAGGTCCTGATACTGACCGTGATTGTCTGGTGGGAAAAGTGAGAGAGGGATGAGCACCTCATCTGGGGATGATGATGTTCCGGTTGGGATCAGTGATACCGACAGTGCTGGGGCATAATAGTGCCATGTGGGTTCCTCATAAGCTAAGAGAATGGCAGTGTACTCTGATGAAGGTCTGTGATGGGGAGGTGGCGGTGCTCTGTGGCCATGATGGGATCCCAACGATGCCAATAGGACCAAGCATACTGGTCCATTAGTGCCTGTGGGCCATGCGGGTATCGGAACCACTACTCCGCTGGTGGTTCATACGTAGGCTATGTGAGCATGCAGGTGAGAAAGCTGGGCCCGGTTCCGAGGACCAATCTCAATCTGATTGCTGTTTCAGAGAGGGCGGTGCCGTTGGAGCGGGTGGAGCCAGTGGTGCAGGTATGGTCTGTGATGACTCTTCAGGCCATCTGGTAGATGGTCGATATAGCAGCAGTGGTTTGTCCACCGGAAATGGAGGCTGAATGATACCGGGTGATCCATGCTGTGGCGGGGAGCCCTCAAGAGGCAGAAGCAGTTCTGCTGTGGGCATCGGGCAATATTTGGCCAGGTGTGCATGGTACCAGGAATGTGCTCGGTAATGGGGATAATAAGCCAGATAGATCAGGTGGCGTGGATGGAGCCAAAGATTCGAGTGGTGCACTGGTGGTTGAGGTGGCAGAGGACTCTGGTCTGTCATGATGTTTGGTCTTCCACTCCACTTTAGATTTCTTCAGAGCAGCTGCTGCTATGTTGGCGTACGACTTCTCACCCGGCTTGTTTTGGCTCAGGGAGGTAACACTATGCTTGGAGGCAGTTCCTCTTGGGGAATCTGCCCTTGTGCCCATGGCTGTGCTTCTTATGAACATGATGGGTTTAATCAGTGCCGTCGGTACTGCCGGCATCACCCTAGCAGGGGACGCACTCACTATCGTTGCGGCTGTGCCTTGTGGAGGATCCATTGGTGCCACCTCAGAGTGTGCACGTGGATGCATTGCTGCCTCCATGAGGTGTTTACGTAGTCTACGTTCTCTAGCCTCATGAGTTCGCGATGGGAAGGATCGGCAGATGGAGCACCAGGAAACAGCGCGGGTCTCACCAAAACAGTAAAAACAGCATTGGTGCTCATTGTTTACTGAGGAAGGATCGCTGGTATGAAGCACGGTTTTTAAACCCGGCATTGGCTGTAACAGGGGCAGGATTTCACCCATAAGGACTTGAAACAAAAAGCACCCAGGCAATTAAGCATGACACTTTACTTCTTTTTTCTTACCTGTTACATATCCCATGCAATTGTTTGTTTCAGTTTTTAAACTAGGTGGTTCAGTCAGTTTTAAAATGAGTGATGCCAGCACCCCAGTGCTAATAAGCTTACAATAAGTCAGTAAGTGCATGTGATGGAGAAAAATACTTTAGCAGGGAACTACATTTGTTTCATGCCCTCAAGGTTGTTATAAACAGGGAGTTAAGTTCTGAAAAACATTTTCTAGTATTGTTTTCAGACTAACTTTGTCGTTTCATCTCCTATTTTTGCCTAGATATTGCAGCTCATGAGGCATGACCATGCTACTGCAATGCTTGCTATTGGGGAAAATGAGACTGAAATGTTATGTTTCCTACGTGTATGCATTTTCCTATTTGTGGGCGTAATGTCAGTCAGATAATATTGTCTTATTTTTGGTGATTTAATATTTTATATAAATTTCTAATCTACAAACAAATACACACTCCTACAAAGGGTTATGACAGAACAAAAGAAGTACAGCCTCTCTGTGCATATGGTGCAAGCTGCCCAACCATTTGGGGAGTGCTTGGGTTCTTTGACTGTAGTAGATGGAATCCTGCTTTTTACATGTGTTCTGTTCTGACCCATTCAGTACTCTCAAGCCATGTCCAGTTGGTCCAGGTACTTGGAGGGGAGACCTCCAAGGAGCACTGAGGTGCTGTAAGGAATTTGTGTTTGTGATTCATTTGGGCAAGCGGATTGGAGACAGCTGAATGATGCTCTGAATAACTGGATTCTATCCCTGCCTCTGACAGAGTTCCTATATGATGCTAGGCAGGATACTTACACCAAACTTTCCACAGGTGGTCACTAATTGTGTAATCCTCATTTTCAAGGTGCTTGACTTGAGGCCCTGGGATCTGATTTGCAGAAGTGCTGAGCACTCCCAGCTGCAGCTAAGGGGAGTGGGAACTGTGTGCTTTGAACACATGAAGTACTAGATAATGTTACTTATGAAATATGAGGTCCTTGGTGACTCAGATTTGACACCCAAAATTAGTGGATACTTTTGACCTTAATTTCTGTTTCCTACTTGTAAAATTGGAATGATAATACCCCCTCACCTCACAACAGTGTTGTGAAAATAAATTAATAAAATGTTTGTGAAGCACTCAGATACTACAGTGCCAAGTGCCATAGAAAAGCCCATCAGGAAACTAATAATTATGTCTCCAGAGCAGAGTTTGAATTTTGTGCAGTAAATAAAGCCTATGGCCACACACTGAACAATGAGAAAACAAAATATTGAATAGCTGCTTATTAAGTGAGTATTGTCCATCCTGTGCTCTGAATGAGACAGGGGGTCCTGTGGAAAAAATAGCGTGCGATCATGTAATTAAAGACTATATCATAATGCATAGGCACAAGCAGGCCAAATTAAGGTTGCATAGGCAACCTCAGCTCTGGCATTTCTTAACTTTCAGTGCTTGATTTTGTACCTTAATGTAGCTTTTTGTATGTAATAGTTTATTTATCAGTTATGAAGCATTTTAGACTGTGTTGTGTTGAACAGCACTATAAATATAAATTGTATTTCCTTAACTCATTATGAAATTTCAGTTGAAAAGTAGCAAAGGGATGAACACATTAGGTCTTCTTTATAAATTCAAACAGCTGCTGCTTTTGCAAAATATATTTTTTTAAAAATTCACCTTGATATAGTGTAGATAATTTACAGTCTAAACAAGTATGATCAGTACAGGATTGCAGTGCAGTGCCTTAGACACTGCTGACTTTATCTTCATGGGAGTGCTGCAACTTTCAAACATGGAGAAGTTAACTGTTTTGAAAACTTTTCAGAAAATTGCTGCTTGACTTCATTCTCTCTCCTTCCCACCATTCTTGCCCCACCATGATGTAGTTTGAGATCACTCCGTCATAATATATTTATAGTTATCGCCTAAACAATATTAATAGCTCTGTGGCTGCATTGGCCGAACACCAGGCTTCTGCTTTCACAAAGCTGACTTGAAATGTGGCTGCTAATTCATTTTACCCTGCAGAAAAGTTGGTTGCCAAGCCACAATAATGATTTCTATTAAGCACATACTGGAAGGATCAGAAAAGAAATATGATGCTACCAGCGATGTGACATATACCCAAGCCTAAATCTCTTAGTTTAACATTCTACTCTTCAGTGCTTTGCATTGCTCAGGCAGAGACCTAGAAAAATATACACATCTGTTCATTTACCAGCTGCTCATGTGCAACTCTGATACTTGCTGTTACGTACCAAGGGCTAAATGCATGAAGGTACTTAGGCATTGTAACACTGAGCAATGCAACACCTAACCCCTACGCAGCCTGCCAACAAGTTTGGCAACCAGGCTTCTCATACTCATACTCATTGACTTGCTGAAGAAAAGAAAAATACTGACACTGGAGAAAATTAAAGACCAAAGAGACTTTATTCAAGTGCTGGATTACAAAAAGCCACTTGAAAACCAAGTATGGGGAGCTGCAGAGGAAAGATTTTTAACTCCATCTCAGATTCCTAACTACGGCAAAGAGCTGCCACTGTTCTTCACTGAGTGCACTATTTCAGGCAGAGAAGCCCCTGCTTAGTGGGGGAAGTATAGCACCATCAGCCTTTCATACTGTAAGAACTTGGCTGTCATTCCTTGGAATTTTCCCCCATACAATGTTCCTTTTGAGAGGGCATTTTAGCTGCACTGAGGATGTGATATCTGACAAGATACTGTATGGTCCCTGAAACTGCTAAGCGGCTTCCTTTTTTAAAAGAAACCTGCCACAGTTGATTTCAAGTATTAAAAATTGGTGCTAAGAAATTAAATAACAGGAAGTAAATGGATTGTAAACTGCTGGATGCCCCCAGTTTATCTCTTCTGTGCTTTAAAGCAGTGCCGGGGTGCTGGAACAATTTTTATAGTGGGGATGCTGGAGGTGGAAACACTATATTTGGGTTGTTATTACTCCTCCAAGCCAGAGGGTGCACCTTTAGCACCCCTAGTTCCAGCATCTATGAAGCTGAGTTTCTCAACAACTGCTCCATGGACCAGCCCCAGTCCCTGAGACCTCCCTGACACTTTTTAGGAAGGCAGCAAGCCAGCTCCTGGAATCAAAAAGGTGGCTGTTTATAATGCAACATGATTAAAGGAACACCAACTTAAACATCATGCCCTTGTCTAAATACATTTTAGCTACAGCTGTTCCAAGTAACACCAAAGATTAGACTGAGAAAGTAGAGATGAATTGGATTAATCACATATGTATCTGTTAAAAACTAAGTTTGTATGTTTTTTCTAAATATTTAATCCTTCTGAAGATGTACCACCCTCTTGTGTCCTCCTCTCAACACAACCTTAAAAAGATGTGGAAATGGCAGACAGTTGGGCTCCAAATAACTGTCTATTAACTCTGGGCAGCTATACAAGTATGCTGCTGCTCGGGCAGGTTTCTGCTAGCTACAGTAATAAAAGACAGGGAGGCCCATGAGAGGGTGCCCCATTATTTAAAGGGATGCTACCCAATTTCTATACAGTGCATCCAGTATTCTACCAGTCATGGAAAAAGTGGCTCTCTTCCTCCCACCCAGTGTGAACCACCTGAAGAAAGAATGTGGAGAGAGGATATTAGGGGTCTAATGTTTCACACACGATACACTGACTTAATTATGGTTTGTAAAAGTAATGACTTGCTGTGACCTTGTGTCCCTTCCCACTACAGACACAAGAGTTCAGTTTGCCTTGAGCATTTTAGAAATATCAGGGTTAATGGGAAGTTTAGGATGTTTGGTACCTTCTGGGCACCATTTAGCACTTCTTGATGAAAAGAATCAATTGAGAGTGGGTTGCTGGATGAAGCAAGTTGGCTGTATTGTTTCCAGCACTTACTCAGCACAGGGATCAGCAGCCCCAAAAGAGAGAAATGGCAAACTCATTGCAGGTTAGTTAGCTACCATCCCTGCCTTTCTCAAGGATCAGTGTTTCAATGTGGAACGAAGAGGGGAATAGGATATTTGTTGTGAGTTCAAAACTATGGGGACATGCTCATTCTCAAACGTCCCTGAACCTTCTTCATTAAGGATTTGTCTAGAAAGCAGATAAGACCCTGATCCTCTCTTGACCTCCAAAGCCATGATTAACAAGTTATAATTTTCATATTAACTGCATGATGAGATACTCTCTACTCTCTTGTATATGCCTTTTGTTGCCCCACCCTTACTCTAAGATGCCCTCAGTCGATAAGCATCTAGATAGTCCTATGTGAATGCAATCCATATTTTGGCAGTAACTTTCTGGGTAATAAGCTACCTTGTGTTTTTTAAATTTTTTTCTTCACCTTGCTTTTTCTTTGTCTTACTGACTCCTTTACTGCAGTCTTTCAGTATGTTTTCTCTCTTTCCCCTTCAACTTGCTTTCTGTCCATGCCACCAACAGCCTATTTGTTTAGAACTCCCTTTATTTCCTTGCCATGTTTCTTGTCTCTCCCCTACCCAGGCTTGTAACTGATGATAGTGGTCATCCTTAGGGCAAAGTATAGATGCAGCAGCTCAGGAATTCGTATCCCTTCAATCCAAAGAGAATGGATGTCATTTCTGAATAGTGAGAAAAGGAAAATGATCTGCTCTGCAATTGCATGCATGCTCCTGGGGCCATGACCAGGATGGTAAGGGTGCAGGGCTCAGGAGCAATGATAAATTACCAGTGCTACTCAGGCCTGTGTTTCTTATTCAGCTTGGACCAGAACTAAAGTTCCTTTTTGTCCCCCAGATGATCATAAAATCATAGAGTTGGAAGGGACCTCAGGCGGTCATCTAGTCCAACCCCCTGCTCAGAGCAGGACTAACCTCAGCTAAATAATCCCAGCGAGGGTTTTGTCAAGCCACATCTTAAAAACCTCTAAAGATGCTTCTAATGGCTCTATATAGATAACGTCATATCCAAATAATTAATTCTTAGTTCCTGTCGTATCAGAATAAACTTGTTCTTAATTATCATAGATTGAGATATTAAAACTTGTTAAACTAGTTTCTATTTCCAGGTACTTACATGGCCTTCACCCAGTAATGTGTGATCACCCTAGTCTGACCACTTCTAGTCTAGATTTCATCTATTAGACATCGAGACATGGTTCTGTGGTAAGTGGGTGCCGCAAACTAATTTTGTTTTCTTCTTTTTGCAATTCCGCCATTTTTGAGGAACTGACTGAATGTTTTATGTTTTTGTTTTAATTTATATCTTATTGTGAAAGTATTGTATAAAAGGGAATAGTACTTTAACAGTCTTTACATATTAACTACACAAACTAATACCCATACACTGAAAGTGCATCAATGTGGACTCAAAAAAAGTACTTAACCTTCCCTGATACTCAACCATCAATAATGTAACAGTTTATCCAGCGCATTAATGTCCCCCATAGGGCCTAGCCTTGCAGGAAAGTCTACAGACTAGAAGAGAGGAAGAATCCGTTAATAGTGTCAATTATAGCTAAGTGTTTAAGATTCCTATGAAAACTATATATATATTTGTCACTTAAGCAACAGGGAAAAACTATGGTAGCATAAAATACATCTCACCCTCACATATGTATGCACACGCAACAGACTGGTGATGCATACAGCTGAGATGGTATTCTGATTTTAAACTCTTTTTCTTCAGTAATTTCTCCAAAAGTTTTCTCTTAGGCTAAAATGTCTCCTGCCTGGTCTTAATCTGAAAGCAATTTCTTTTTGAAGCATTCAGAGAATAAGAAAAAACCCCTATTCAATCATCCAAGTTAACTGAGTGGGAAGGGTGGGTGAAAGGAGGTGTTCTTTAAGCCAGTGAGAAACTTTTCAGACATCAGTTTGAATTACCACAAGACAAAATAATCTTTTTAGACTTCCAGCTGCTGTTGGATAATCATACTGCTGCAGGGGCCATCCACAGCTGGGCAGGAGGCTGTGACCCTTTCTTTCAAATGTAGGCCTCCCTACCACCACCCAAGCCTTTGTCACCTCACAACTGGACTCCTGCAATGTGCTCTGCATGGGACTACACCTTAAATCAATTTGGAAACTGCAGCTGGGGCAGAAAATGGCAGCTCACTTGCTAAGCCATGTATCTCTTTGTGAGCATAAGGTACTTGTGCTCTAGAATCTGTACTGGCCATTTCGTCCCAAGTGCCACACTACCAGAGTTGGGATCAATGGAGGCACTCATGCTGGAATGTCTTTTTGTTCTATGTTTGCACAGCCTGTAGCACAAAATGCTCCTGGTTCATGACAGGGCTCCTATGTGCTATGGTAATAATTATCCAAGAGAAGGAGCTACTGACACAGTATTCTCCGGGAGACCCCCCCGCGTTTAGATTTCTCACTTTCCTTTGGTCCAAAGTAGCCCACAAGTGTTAACATTTAGGGGATGTTGCAAGCCAGTCTATGTGGACAGACATTTGGAAAAGGTTGAGGAGCAGGAGGTGGATATTTATTTCGGGAGAGATTAGGGTTTTGTAGGAGCTGAGGTGAGGACTTAGATTTATGGCATGGCTTTGTTTCTATAGAGAGAGGCTGAGAGTTTACTAGTGCTGACGGTGGCTTGTCTGTTTGATCCTTTCTCAAGAGCCCAAGGTACAACATTTTATGTTCAACATGTTGGAATAACAGATACATAAAATGGCTTTCACCTCTTAGGGGTCTCTCTGGTTCTTCAAACTGTTGGTTAAACGAGGGAGTAGAAGAATTTTCTTTAGAAAGAGCTTTAGAAGCCTGAATCCTATAGTATGTATTGGGAAGCGAGTGATGGAAATAAAGAGAATCACTCAGTGTATCAGTGGTTAGAGTCTCTACCTAGGCTGTGGGAGAACCCCTTACTCAGCCTGATTTGAAATTGAACCTCTCTCTCGCACATCCTAGGTGAGTGCCCTAGCCAGCAGGCTACAGAGTCAGTGTCTTGCTTGTGCATTCAATGAATATTTAATTCATGGGTGGATACAGAGTAGAACAACTTCAACAGGAGAAATCGCAAAAGCCCCACTTCATAGTACATATTAGCCTGGTGGTTAGTACTCACCTGGAATGCGGGACCCATGGTTCAAATTTCTGCTCCAAATCAAGCAGAGCAAGGATCTGACAACAGCTTTCCCATATCCCAGGAGAGTACCCTAACAGCTGAGCTACTTGCTATAATGGGCTCTTTCTCCCTCCATTGAGAAAGGGCTGCCAGAGTTTAGGTGTTAATGAAGGACTCACAGCTGAAACTCCTGAGGAGAGGGAGGCATCTCCCTATGGTCTGTCAGATCTGGGCACTCAACCCTGCCCCTTCCACAGCATTTTGCTCCTGGATAGCTAAGCTTGCTGCCTGCTGTGAATTCCTTTCTCAGACCTCTGACTCTCCCTCTGCAATACAACCTCATGGCTGTGAATTCCACTAGGTGGCAGGATAGCAAGATTTAGGCACTGAATTTAGCCCTTACTCACTAATTTAAACAAATGAGAGAACATTCTGTTGTCTGACCTCTGAGCAGGGAAATAAATCCTACTGTTTGCTCTTTTGACGTTATCTCCCAGACACTGCTGGATGCCTCTGGGAACGGATGTTTATTCAAGAGAACAAACTCTGTTCACTGGACCCTCAGTTCTCCTCATTAAAGAGGAACAAACATTTGTAGCTTATTTATGCTGCTGCACTGCAGCATCAAGCAAAGGCTGTAAGAATGGGTTGTACGCTAACAGAACTGAAGAGGATGAATGTCATGTTCTCTCTTACTAGAGATGGAAGTTAAGGGCGGCCACTGCTTTAAAAAGACAAGGTGGGTGAGATCTAATAAACTATACTACCTCACCCACCTTGTGTGTCTAATACCTAGGGACCAACACAGCTGCAACAACACTTCAGAAAAAAAATGCATTAGAAAGTAATAAAACAATGTAGAGAAGAGCATTCAGAGTAGGATATTTCCAGAGTAAAGCAAATAGTTAACAAAAACTTTCACTGAAATAAAGCTCTTCTTGTGTTTGCTAAACCAACAGTAAACCAGGAATCTGAGGATGAATACAGTGTAAATTATACTGAGGAAAACAGCACACTGCCTACGTAGGGCCTCTCTATGCATCTTTACCAAATTCAGTCAAATTCCCTTTCATCTTCAAAATTTACTTGGTGCTAGTTGCTAAAATAGCCCCAAATCAGTTCTTCAAATGTGGTTGTCTCGATCAAAGTGATTCACTGAAAATAAAAGCCTTCTAAAAGTATTAAAGTAATCTAGCAGATGTGAGCGGACATTAATGTAACAATTGCTATATATGCGAAATAAAATCTGCAGCTACTTGGACATCAGTTGTCCTTCAATTATGCACCACACCATGGCTACTTGAACTTCACAGTGACTCCAAAGAGAGAACTCTGATCCTATTGTTCCTAAAACATAGGCCATCATCTCTTTAAGGGAATCTCCTTTAGTTGTTAGTGGAATAGGGTCTATGATGTAGATCAGCAGTCCTCATTTCATCCAATGGAGGATCTGGTATACATATAGATGAGGTCAATCAATACAGTACTTAACAAACAAACAAACAAATTCCCTTTGTGAGGCTATGTTAATTTCTTTCCACTTTCTGTCTGACTTGCTTATATGCTTCCAGGCTGTCACTGCTGTCACCAGCAATTTTACCTAGGGGGTCTTACTGTTCATTTGCAATGGCAGCAAAAGAAAGGCAGCATGTACAATGTACATTTGAGGCACACAACAAAGAATTTCTTGAAGAATCTTTCCCTGTTCTTCTGCTCTTGTCCCACGAAGACTGTAATATTGCAACTTGGTGGGGAAAGGGCTGTTTGATCTGTATATTTTAGACCCAGTTTTCCTTTGAGAGAAATTATTTGAATACTTTGAATTGCCATCAGAACCAAAGGGTGACTGGGGAAGAGTTCTAACCGCTGTACAGACCAACAGTAGTCAAACTCTCAATGGAAAGATTTCGCAGACTGTAGAAGGGGGTAGGCTGGAGGTTCTTTGACAACAATTGGGAAAGTTTGGTAACAAAGGAAGAATTTTTTTAAAGGGGTACAGCTATTTTTGCAGAACCTCCCTTTCTTCCACCTCCCTTCCATCATGGATTAGTGGACAATCATAAAGTATTTATTAATGTCAGTCAGTAACTGCACAGAAGGAGAGCAACTGGGGTAGGGAATGTAGATTTGTTTATTTGGAAAATTGTTTTAATTTTACTAACACACTGAATACAGAGATTCAACACCCTTTCCCTTTCAATTAATTGGTGTAAAATGCTCACAACATACATCCCACTGGTTCTCCAGCAAAACTAGGGAAGACAGACTTTATATGCCTGATATTTATAAAGTAAAAACCATGTATTAAAAACCTTAAAAAAATAAACAAACCTTCTTTATACACCATATACTTTATATAACATATGGAAGCTAAAAAGTGCATAAACCAATTTAAAAAAAAAAATCTTTTGCCAGTCACCTTTAAAACTGGTGCCTACATTCTCCCCATTGTAAAGACATTTTGTATTTTCATGTCCTTGGGAAGAGCACAGGTTTTGGCTGTGAAATATCTGACCTATGTTACCGTAGCCATTAACATTAGACCATTAACTCACTGACTGCAAGATAGCTGTATACCAAGCAGTGCTTCCAGTTGGTTGCCCGGTAGGTGAGCTATTGTTGATAGCACCATCCGTATTCAACCAGGCACCTAAACAGAACGGAGTTTTTAAAAATCAGAGAAAGACAAAAGCGGCTGAGAGAATCTCCTTTAAAGAAACATTTGATAGGGACAATGGGAGAAGAGGTAAACAATGGATCAGTTCAGGAGCCTTTCGCGGCAAGGGCCATGAGCTCAGCGCAGGGGTTTAATGATCTCACATTAGACCCAGGTACAAACAAAACAATGTGCAAAGCAGTAGTCTCTGTTTAAAGAGGTGCTCAGCAGCAGGTTTCTAGGGGTATTACCAGTGAGCACGGTGCTGCCTTGGCAGACTTGTATTGGGGAAGCTGGGCTTGCACTGCATCAGTCTGACTCTAGCCAGTGCAGCTGATGCCTTGATTGCATGAAGGCTAAATTCATTCATTCATTAAAAAAATGAATCAAGAATTTGTAGTTTACTGAAGGCAAGTGATGAGAGGCCGTAGAATATATCATTTCAAACTGCAACTGGAAACATCTGCATCAAGTTGATTTCCACTGAATTTGCAGTAACTGGAGTAGTATTCACCAGCTAGATGATGCAAAAGCATAGGGGAAGCTCACACATGGAAATAGTCAGTGCTCAGAATACATCCGGATGTAACTTCACTGGCTTCTTGAAAGTTACAGCAAGGATGAACTTGGCCCAGCACGCACAAGTATAACCTCAAAGGAACTGAATGTGTGTCCTGGGCAGCAAGTCTTGCATGCACTCATAAATCAAATTATAGAGCTGGAGACAGCTGCTTGTTGTTGAACCACTCACACACACCACCCCCACTATTACTACTTCTACTTTGGGATTACCAGGTTAAGGTGGTGACTTTAAAAAAACATTAGCTTTACATTTTTTAGCTGGCTTGCTATGATGTAGTTTTCGCTGGTGAGCTCCATTACAGCAACAACCAGCATGGAAATCAGACGTGTGAAAAATAGGTTTGCAAGAGCTACAGTAGTTCACACTGCAGAATTTAGCTGGAGTACAGTTAGTGTCTCAAGAGAACATAAAGACAGGAAACTGACAACCAAACATTCTTCTTTGAGTGATGGTCCCTATATGTGGATGTTCATGCACGCCATGCACTGGAGCCAGAAGGTTTTCGTAATAGTTACACTGCTGCATGGAATAGGGGTGACCATATTATTGATACCGATATTACAAAATTGCAACGAATTTACAAGATATCCCATGTAAGATATCAGTAGAAAAGTTATGATTTGCTAAATATGCTTTTGTTTATATGTAGGTATATCGTTGTATCTTGCGTTATAAATATGTGTGATGTAGTTGTATTTCAAACCTGTGCTGTGCATCTGGATGACAGATTTACATCAGCGCTAATCAGCCTGCTTGATGGCCCATCAAGGGCAATCAGCTGTACAATGAACCCGTTGAGAGAATGGACTTTGAAGTCATATATATGACCATTTAACATCTCTCTACTCGTTTGTTTTTTTAATCATAAACCTTTTAGACACTAAAGACTTGGCTGGCAGTGTGGTATTTTGGGTAAGAGCCAAACTAATATTAATCTGGTAAGGTGGCTGGTCATTTAGGCATCAGCAGAACATTTTGTAAAAGGAATAGAGTTTTAAATAACTCATCACTTTACTGGACCTAGTTGCTGATTGGGAACCAGAGACTGAAATGCCGTAAAGGCGGGCTGTGTGATTTCTCTTTTGGGCTTCTTAATAACCAGTATGGGGGAACAGGAGCACAGTTTGTGATTGGCTGGTGAATTTAACTACAGTGTGAGCCACCAGATTTGGCAGAATCTACTCTCCTTTTTGCAGTCCGCCCTGACCTTGGCATTTTCAGTGCAGGCTAGCCTAGGCACCTTGGGTCACAGCAGTGGCTGTTGACCCGCACATCTGTTGTGCATCCCCCTCATGCTCTCAGCGAAGGGTATAATAGACAATGCAGGTCAATGCCTTTCCAATTCCCTCTTACCACGACATGGCTGGAGTCGGAACCCCTGTTCCTTTGGGCTCTTAGCTCTGCTGAGAGAGTGATTTCCCACCCCTTTTCTCTTGCACGTAGTTGTTCTTAGTGTTATATAGCTCAACGGTTCCCAACCTGGGTGGGGCAGGATCCCCTTGGGGGGGACACCAAAGATTAGAGGGGATCCATGAGGCTTCAGTAATTTGAGGTCAATTAACCCTCCTAGCTCCACGCCTTTAACCTTTTCTATCTTTTCTTTATTTTTTTTAAATTGATTGCTGTTTAATAAATGGTATTTGCTTTGAACTGTATGCAATGATCAGTGGGTCAGGGAAGTGTCCAGTGCAGAGAGAGCACCTGGGGCAGGAAAACCCTAGCCCCTGTGCTAAGCGATCACGACAAGATTGAGGGTCAAGCCTCCTAGGAATCCTGGGTCCAGCATTGTCAGGTTACGGGGATTCTCCGTACATAGAGTGGAAGGGGAGCCCTTGAGGTCAGGCTGGCCTCTGGGTAAAGGGAGTGGGAGTGAGGACTCAGATCCTTTATCTAGCCAATTCCACCAGGGTAGTGCATCAGCCAGGAAAGTTCCCCACAATAGCAGGACCATTCCTCCGCTTATATTAGCTTCTTACTCAGGTAAGAGTAATTTATTATTATGATGTAATTTAATATTATTATTATGATTGTGTGTTTATGGGGTTGTGTGTGTTTATGGCTGGTGAAGAGGAGGCAGCATCGGGGGGAGCATGTGTTTTACCTAGTGTTAACTAGTGAGGCTTTCACTCAAAAAGGTAGGGAACCACTGTTACAAGTAGATAGTGTAGTTTTTTGCCCTGTTTGGGGGAACCCGTCCCTCTAGGGGGGGCTATGTCCCAAGTTCCTGGCTTCAAGCACTGTGCCTCTTGCCCATCCTCGTTTTCGATGAGTGATCAGCACTAGCACTGCCTGTACTACCTCAGTGAGGCACACATCGCCACCAGCTATACTATCTGTAAGTTGTTCCGGCCTTGAACGTGGTAGGCTTGAGAACTTCCTCTCCGGAAGCTCTTGATGGAGGGAAGCCATGCCCCCATGGGCACGTTTGGATCTGGGATTGGTGAAATCGGCAGTACACCGCCCGTCACTAGCAGCCAGTGCTCCTTCAAGCACCTCCCAGGCACCTGATCCAATGGTAACGAGACCGTCAGCCAAGACCCACCAAGAAGAAAAGCAACATGGACATGGGCGTAAGAGTAGATCCCCATCCAGGACTGCTCAAAACCACAGTATTTCCTCCCTGAGCCATGCCAGGTCAGGTGAGGAGCCACATGTTAATCTGACCATCAGATCAGTCCCCAGCTGGAGAGTAAGGAGAAACAGAAGCCAGACCTGTCAGTACCAGCGCCTACCCCGCTAAGTGCACCGGCTCCTTCATCAATGTGTCTCCCACTCACACCCTTGATGCCGCCTGGACCCTCAGGTTTGTCTCATGAGATTCTACGCACTCCTGGCTGCCCAGAACTGCTGTTCCCAGAAGGGAGCTCCTTCTCCCACACACCACTGCCCTGCCATCTCCAGAGAATGAACCACTACTGCTGCCCCCAAAGCAGCACATCTCCTTGCTGAGCCTCAGCCCTCTGACACTGTTGGCACCCGTTGCCGGAAATATCCTCCAAGTCTGAGGATTTCTCAGAGCCAGAATCCTCATTCTCACCTGCCCCCTGCCAGAGTCTGGACTTGTGATGCAGACCACCATATCCCTTGGTCTATGACCCTGCTGCAGAACCATGGTACTGTTATCCAAAAGGCCCACCCATGCTCAAAGATCCTTACTACTGGCCACTGTGGGATCCCTATCGGTGGGCTCTTACCAACCATACCCCATTCGCCCTCTAGCACCATCTGTTTATGAGGAGGGGGAAGAAGAGGTGGAACCAGTACCACCATTCCCATGATGGCCTCTTCATCCACAGATGAGGCCCTCATTCCTGCCTCACTATCCCTGCTGGACAACCACTACCATTATCAAGAACTATTACAACAGGTGGCGGCGGATCTGGGAATCCCATTGGAGGTGGTCCAAGAAACGCAACACCAGCTCCTGAATATCCTCTAACCCCAGGGACCCTCTTGGGCAGTTCTCCCCATCAATGATGCCATCCTGCAACCAGCACAAATGGTGTGGCATACCCTTGCTTCCTGTGTCCCCACTTCCAAGCAGGCAGGGAGAAAATACTATGTCCCTGCTAAGGGGGTGGAGTTCCTCTTTACCCACTCACCTCCCAATTCCCTCGTGTTTCCTTGGTGGAACAAGCCCACCAAGGCCCCCAAAATCCACTCCTCCAGACTGAACAGCAAAAAAGATGGACCTGCTGGGCCAGGAAGCTTATTCCTCTGCGAGGCTCCAGTTCAGGATTGCCAACTATCTGGCTCTCCTGGCTAAATATGACTTTAATAATTAGACCAAGCTGGCGGATGGCCAAAGTGGGCCTCCAGGCCCCCATGGATGCGGCTGACACTGCCTCTTGCTCACTGGCCCCAGGGGTTGTGCTGCATAGAAACTCATGGCTACAGTCCTCCAGATTCCCCCAGGAGATCCAGACCACCATAGAAGACCTACCCTTTGATGTCCAAAAGCTCTTCAATGATAATACCGACAAAATTCCTTGCACTCCCATGCGATGCTAAGGTCTCTTGGCATTTATACCCCAGCTCTAAGAGGCAGACAGCAAAAGGCCCCAACCACAGGCCCCCTATCCGGCTTACTATCAGTGCCAGCAGGAGGTGTCACATCACCAGCAGCACTACTCCACCTCCGCCACGACCACCTCCTCAACCTTCTTCCACCAACCATCCAAGCAACAGTTTTGATATACATGTTGAGAACCCTAAACCCTCCCCACCCATCCCGCAGTGCCCCTATTTTCTTTGGAGGGCTGTCCTGCCCTATTCACCCACAACTGGAGCAAGATCACCATGGACAGTTGGGTACTGGACATCACCCACCCTGGATACACCATAGAATTCCTGTTGTTTCCACATCATTGCACCGCACACACAACTGTCCCCCGGGACCCTTCCTATCAGGGCCTCCTCCAACTAGAAGCCTATGCTCTTCTCCTCAAAGGTCCCATATAGCCGGTCCCACCTCACTACAAGGGACAGGGGTTCTACTCCCCTTATCCCAAAGAACGGTGAAGGGCACCGCCCCATTCTAGATCTTCAAATGCTCAACACCTTTATCCAGAAAGTCAAATTCCATATGGTGACACTCGCATCAATTATCTTCTCCCTCTCTCTAAGGGGCTGGTTCGAGTCTCTCAACATGAAAGATACCTATTTCCACATTGATATTCACCCAGCTCATCGAAATTTTCTCCAATTCTGAGTAGGACACAGCCACTACCAATTCCGAGACCTGCCTTTCAGCATAGCGATGGCTCCATGAGTATTTACCAAAGTCTTCACCATCACAGTGGCACAGATGCACCATCTCGACTATTCTGTGTTCCCCTACCTGGACTGGCTCCTTGTAATGCTCTCCCGTCAACGCCTTCTCTCTGCCATCGTCACTCTCTGTGCTTTTCTTGCCTCTCTCGGGATCTGTATCAATAAGGACAAATCAGTGCTCATACTTACCCAGACAATTGACTTCCTTCCAGCAGACTGCTTTGCCACCATCACAAACCATACTGCAGGCCTATGCCACAACCCCTGTACCACCATCCGCTGCTGTCTCTCCCTTGTCAAACATATGACAGTAACTCCGTGACATCACATGCCCATCTTTACATGCATTGCCTCTAGTTCCGGTTCCTCTCTGTCTATAGACCAGACCACAATCACCAGGACAGCAAAGTCCTGATCCCTTGGCAAGTACTGATATCTTTCACATGGTGGACCAAACCTTCCCAGGCCGTGGTTGGTACCCCCCTCAAACCTCCTATGCCACAAGCCACACTCACAATGCACGCCTTCCTTCTGGGTTGGGGAGCTCACCTAGACTACCACAATGCACAGGGCATCCGGACGCCTCAGGAAGCCAGGATGCATATAAACATCCTGGAACTGAGGCCAGTCCATCTTGCCTGCCAGTTGTTTCTTCCCCTCACATGGGTCAAGCACATTCAATTACTCTCTGACAACACTACAGCGGTGGTACAAACAGGGTGGTGCCAAGTATCCCTACCTCTGTTCAGATTTAATCAACCTTTGGAACTGGTGCATCAAACATCAAGTCGTGCTTCCACCCAAAATTCCCTGGCAGACACACTCAGCAGGATACTCTACCTGAACCATGAGTGGGAGCTGCACAACACCACACTCTGGTGCCTCTTCCACAAATGGAGTACCCCACACTGGGACCTTTACGCCACTCACAAGAACTGCAAACTTCTGCTTTATTGCTCCGGAGGAGCTGCTGGGGGGGTAAAGTCTCACAGGGTCATGCCCTTCTGCTTCTCTGGATTCTCTCCACTATGCCTTCCCCCTCCTCCTGCAAGTCCTGCACAAGTCTTGCTGGGATCAAGTGACAGTAATCCTCATAGCCCTGTTTTGGCCTCGTCAGTTTTGGTTCACAGATCTCCTAAATCTCTTCCATAATTTCTTTTTTGTTTTAATCATTATTTTAATATTAATACAAGTGAAAGCAATTCCTTGTTGCAGTCAAAAAATTATACTCCATAGTGCTTTGCTGTTAAGTGGAAATTCAATTTGCTGTCTTAGTTTCTTGTTTGTTTGACTTTCCAAGAGATCATCGTAATTGTTTACAAGATTCTGGGCTGCTGACCTACCTCTCCCAGGAATGCAACCCCTGGCTCATGGGCCTGGGCATAGTAGGACACCATGATAGATCTGAACTGCTGAGCTCCAGGGGAAGGAAAACTACTGCTGAACTAACAGTTTGCATGTGTGAACGCGCATGACTTATTCATGCATATACTTTCAAGCCAGCATGAATTAATTTGCTTCTGCTGCTCAAGGCCCTTCTGTCAGAGTCTTATTTTTGCTTTTTGGCACAATCTTTAAAACACAAAAAATATGTAATGGTGGGTTTGGGATTTCTGGGGTGGCATGGGAGCTTGAATTTCTCTTAAGATTTCCTGTTCTTTACACTGCATACTAAAGCCTAGTTTGCGAAGAATAAACATTCGTCATTTGAAGAAGATGCAAAAGCTATATACAAAGTTAATACACACATATTTACTAGGAGGGGGTGAATGGTTTGGTTCGAATTTTGAACCAGCTATCTACTAAAATAAAGCCTGAGTTTAGGTTTAGTAGATAGCCCTTGAGCAACAAAATGAGCTACTTCTCTGTGACCAGTCTAAAAGAACACTAGAATTTATCAAGTCTGTGGTCAGTAACAGAAGTTCTGTGTTCATCCATCTCTAACATGCTGAGAGTCCCAGTCCTCTAGTATTTACACTCATGTTACTCCTGCTAGAGTCAGGTGAGAGTAGTGTGTAGAAGAAAGTTCTGGAGCATGTACAAGAAAGTGCTGGAGTATATTTCAAAAATCTGAATTGGGACTATACAGAGAGAGAGAGAAGGACGTAGCTTGTCAGTGATTTCCAGACAGCAGAACAAATAGAGGTTTCCTGAATTTAAGTGCCCATCAATAGTGCATTAGCACATACTCAGTAAATGTACATCATGGCGTCAGAGAAGAGATGAAAAAGATTTATTTTGTCATCTAATCCATTCCCCTACTACTGTAGCATTATTCCACTCAGTACAGGTACTAATGAATTGTCCAGTCTAGATTTGAATACAAAGAGATAGGTGTGGGAATAATTTCCAAAGGATGTGATCAAAGTCCTAATAGATTTCTCTCTCAGAAAGTTTCTCCTAATACTCTAAATTTTTTGCCTTAATTACATACAAGTACAACCCTTGCTAATTCTTCTCCCTCCAGGTTATTTTTATTCTTCAGAGAGTTGTAGACTGTTATGTCACATAGCCAAATCACACATATTTAGTTCTTTTAATTTTTTCTCAAATCCATCCTTTTGATCTCAGAAATTTTTTGGCAGATTTTGTCTGAACGCCTCCTAAATTTGTCTATCTTTCTGGGAAAACAGTCCCAGTGCTGAATGCGGAAGCACAGGTGTGCTCTCACCAGAGTCCTACAGAGAGAAACTAGCCCCTTCTAGTTCTAAGATGTTTCTATACAAGGGGCCCAAAATTGCACTGCTTTCTTGCTGCCACAACCCTGAAAAGAACTACAGCTATCATTATCTATCCTCTCCTGGATAGGCCTGATCCAAAGTCCACTGAAGTCAATGGAAAGACTCCCAGTGACTTGAATGGCTTTTGGATTAGGCCCTAAATCTTTTAAATATTTCATTAATACAATCAAAAACAAATACCCTAAGTACCGCCATCTTTACATTCACTGATATACCTGTCAGGAGTGTTCCTTGTGGCATTTCACTAAGTAGTATGGCCAGAACAAACTTTTAGATAAAGTTACATTTGTTATTGATTTTTCTAATAACTTCCTTGCCTCTTGAAATGGGGGTGAGTTAGTTGTCCAAGTAGCCACAAATTGCTGGTACCTACATATTAGTAGAGAAAAAGCAGCATGTTTTAAATAAAAAATGGGTATGTGACAATGGGTGGAGTAAATGTTTGCATGTGATGAGACTAATGCCACCATAGGAACTATAAATCCCTCTGAAATTTATTATGGCTTATCTAGAAGGATAAAAATTCTCCCCAAAGAATGTACTATATAATTTTATTGAGCTTCAGTTAAAAAAACATCTTAATTATTTTTTTATTTTACCCTATTCCCAAAATGCTTTGGCCTTAATTAGCCAAAAGGGATTTATGTAGAGTGAAAGATCACTGTTGCAAATTGCGGTTCATGACTCACTACTCTTAACTTGCTATTGGCTTGTTTTACAGAAACACAAGTCATTGATTGCCAAAAAATTCAATAGGAAACACACACACTACATGCATCCGGGCACGGTAACATTTACATAGAGGAAATGAAACAAGAGTACACTAGGATACCAAAACTTTGCATGAGAGGACATACAGATGTTGCACACATTCCTTTTATGTTTCCCAGTTTGTCCAACACTTGGCCATGTCACATCTGTTCCTCATGTACCTATTAGTAAGCCCTGATGGTCCAGCAGAGGCAGAACATTACGAAAGAGCCACTCATATTATAAGGGGAGGATTGCAGATGGTTTTAAAGCACCAGTGTGGTTAATGTGTGGACAAAATTTGGCTTTAGCTTCAAATGGAGTTGATTGAAACTCCTGACTTGAAGCAGGGGCAACAACAATTTCTAAGGAAAGAGGAGGAATTTTTAAAATTAAAATAATGGAAAGAGGAGAATATATTAAATGGCTAATAGAAAAATGTTTTGGAAAGTACTTCATGAAAATGTTTCGCATTAGCTTATTTGTACAGTCAAGGAAAATATTCCACTCACGTTTAATAGGAAAATGAAAACCTGAAAGTCAATATATTTATTTTGATGTACTCTTAATGAACAGCAGCTTGTTTGAGTCTTTATGCAGCATACAATCCAGAGATGCAGGGCAGCAGTAATCTTCTTAGACTGCCCTTCTAATACAGAGTTGTTGTAGCCATGCTGGTCCCAGGATATTAGAGAGACAAGACGGGTGAGGAATATCTTTTATTGGACCAACTTGTCTCTTACCAACAGAAGTTGATTCAGTAAAATATTATCTCATCTACCTTGTCTCTGTAATACAGAAAAAGTTATGTAAATTGAATTGTATATTTCATTCAAATATTCAGTAAATGGGAAATGGTAGAACACTAAAAAGTGTATAATGGTTTTATTCTCATTGGATACAATTCAATTCCCACTTCAGCCAACATATGGTTTCATATGGGGACTTACATAGAGGTCAGTGTGTGGAAAATGGTACTTTGCACATCATGTATGCAGAGATCCCTGACCAAATCCCATGTGATATGTGTATGTGGCCAATAGATCCACATAACTACAGACCCAGTAGCCACGCTCCCATACTTCCCCTACATGCTGAGCTATGCTCCCAGGTTGCCCCCCACTGGCATAGTAGAACTGCTCGGGTTCTCCTGTGCTGGGCCTTTTCCATGGATCCTCAATTCAAGGGTGACTTTCACCCAATATACACAGAAGTAAGTCAGTCCAATCTTCCAATTCATTCAGAATCTTATCATCATTCTAAATTACTACATTATCCAGATGATTATTCCCCAATAGATTTAGAGTCTAACAAGTTTTATGGGCTTTTCTCTTTTTAGAATGTATAATTCTTCACAGCACAAATATCAAAGAAAAATCATCTCTCTGTTCAGATACTCTTTCATTAAAGCATAAGTCTAAAATAGGAACAATATGACTAAGTGATAGAAAAAATACTCCACTTTTTACTTTTAACTTCAAAATGGTTCTGTCAGAATAGCTGAGTCATAATCAGATACCAAAGGGAAAAAGAAAAAAAAGGAAGAGATACCTCAGACTTTACAATGACAAACCTACATGTTACTGCTTGCTCTAAAAGTCCTTCAGGAAACCACCTCTGCAGCTAGGTCTGTCCATTTCTTAAAAACCAAAGACAAGCAAAGTAGCTGTGGGCACCAAGGTATATTAACATTTTCATTCTTGCCAGTACATTCTCTAAGGGCAATATTCATTTGAAAGTATACAAAGTCTTCATGTCAGGAACTTTGTGAAATGAACTTTGGCAAAAGTTATTGAAGACCTGAAGAACTCTGGTATCTTTACAATTCCCTAAAAGGAGATCAGGCAAGCCCAAGAAAACAGATTACTGCCAATTTCAAACCACAATGTTTTTGTTACTAATGTCTCTACTAAAAATGAATGACCTTGTGAACATAAACAATCCTTTTACAATTTCTTCTGTTCTAATTATAGTTGTAAATGTTCTTGTGATCTTATAAATGATGCTGAATTAAGGATTTACCTTTCAAACACAAATTATTAAGAAATTAAGGATTTCTGAATTAAGGATTAAGAAAACACAGTCAAAGTCATCAGCTAACCACTGTTAAGTGAGTCTAAAGGGAGAGAGAAGGACTGAATATTGAAATGCATGGCTAGTTATTTAAAATCAAGGTGTTTGTTGCCTGTGAACTGAAAAAGCACCCTCACAATAGAATGTAATACAACTTTTTGTGGAGAGGGCTTATCTATTGGAGGAGGATTTTGGAAATAGGAGAAAATTTCTCAAGCCCCTAGGTCTAGCAGGAAGGGAGCTTTTAGAGTTCTCTCTGCTCTTTATCTTTGCATTATATATACAGAACTTTAATTCTCACCTTCTGGTGTCCAAATTCATTCAAGATGGTGCCAAGCTTTTTTGTATTGCTACGTAGTTTATGAACAGCAATTGCCGGATTGGGATCTCTCCAGTCAATAAACAGGCGATGGTACCAGAGGTGTTGTCTCTCCTGAACATGTGCTGATTTGATACTAAGATCAAATCGATGCACCTCACATCCACTGTTGGCCATGCTGATCTCAAACTGGTTATCATCACTGCCCAGTCTACAAAAACAAACAAGACATTATTATTACTATAAAAAGAAATGTTATTCCACTGTAGAATAGTCCCAGACTTTAAGGATACTCAAGGAGGATACATATACATATTGGTTTTTGAAGCGAAGTAGAGGTACTACATTTTAGACAGTAAACTTGCTGTATGAATATACAGCACAGTGGGACCCTGTTTCTGACTGCATCACTAGAAATAAAAAAAAATTAACAAATGGAGCACTATCACTCCTGCTGAAGATTAAGAATCAATACTATTAACCTAACACCAAAAGGAAATTTAAAGAAATATCTTTCTTCCCCAGTGCAATATGGTAAGTGACCTTTAGCATATTTTTAAAGGTTTTTTTTTCTTTAAATTGCTATAATCCTATTTATTTATAGATCAAAAATATTTCAGGGGGATTGCATGAGCTAAATTAATCAGAATAACTGAGTATAGATCAACATGTTGCACATGATTAGAGAAAAGAGCTTCCTCAGAGACAAGAAGCAAATGTTTTTTACCCAGGTGCACAACTTTAATAACATTCCCAGAGAGCCAGTCTCCTTAGAGCCCACCTCCTTTTTTCCTTACAGAGCAATGCAGAACATGGCTCTGCATTTCAAGACAGTAAATTAAGTATTAAGAAATCAGTTCTGTCATCAATGAAAACATTTGGGAATATACACATATTCCTCCATTTTCAATCTGCCTTCTTCTGACAAGATTACTCTACATTCGTTTAACCCCACAGTGCACATGCCCTTATAGTGCTCTCTGATAACCCAGGTAGTGTTAGAATGACAAACGAGTTTTAAAATGTGTGTAAAATTAATTTATAAATTAGACATATTTCCCATTGTTTCTAGAATCTGCTGTTAGTTTCATGGAACCTTAACGGTATTCGTTTAATTAATCCTTAAAAGGGCTGTGACCATCAGCTACCATGGCCGTTGGCAGGGACAGGACTCAAGGACCTTTAACTCCAAAATAACCAAAAAAACAAAACATACCCCCATTACACTGGTGTTGTAGGGCTATTATCCCCTGTGGGCTAGTCACTAGAGGGTGATATTCACACACACTGAGATATGGACTGTTGTTAGCACTGCAAGATGCTTAAGAAAGGGAAGGAAGTGCACCCCCAGTCCCTCTACCAAACAGAGGGCAGCCACGGTCTCCGTTCTTGCCCATCAGAAGTATTGAGTTGGGGGGTCATAGTGTTGCAGTGCCATTGAAGGAGCCTGTGTCATATCCCTCTCCATCCCACATCCAATGACCCCAAGGCCAGTACTGGGTATACCTCAGCCAAAATTACTCAGGGTAGTGGAGCACTTCCACACTCCATGCCCTCCACTGTAGAATGATGTATTAAAATTCACATTAGATGCTTTCGCCAGAATATTAGATGCTTTCTACACCCTCTTCTCCAAGCTAGACAAAGCTTGTCCCAGCATCTGAGATTCACAGTGGTTCAAATCAGGCAGAGGACAGTCAGACATCAATTTGTAATGAAGCCATAAGGTGTAACTAAAACACCCATGTGACACTGGAAATAGAATCTAGCTTTAGTTCCAGAAACTAGAGCTTCTGACATTTGAACCAACGGAAAATTCCCATTAACTCTTAGTAGTAATAGGCTTTTTATCCTTTGTGGACCAGCCATTATACAGCAACATATTCACATATACATTTAGATACACACTCATTTATACATTGTAAATCTGGGATCACTCCATTGACTTCAGTGGATATCCAAAAATAAAATGTTGGCCCTTACCCAGTAAATTGTAATACAGCACTAAACCAATACTACTGCAGAGATGCTACTATATTTGATAATGTGAAATGTGACCAATATCTTTTGTTAACAGTTTTGGAAGAAAGCCATTCACCTGTTATACTGGAATTCCTATAAAATACTCTTCTCCTTTCAGAGAGTGCAATGGTCAAAGAGAGGAAACAAGGTGTGTAAAATTACTTGTTTATTTGTAAAGAGGATTCAGTTTTATTGGTTTCCACTTCTGTGTAATTACGTAGGAGGAAAAAACAGAAGATTTCTTTCAAAATGTTTAATGCAGTATACTGAGGTTAGCAGAATCAATGGGAAATATCTAACTATGGTTCTCATATGGCATTGTTCAGGGGGATCATGGATGAAGGAAGGCCAGTGCAGTCACTTAGGAGTAAGAAGTTAGCTAACGTATGTGAAGATGACAATGAGCAAAATTTAATCATTCATAACTAGGGGCTAGTACGAGAGCTGATGAGCATGTAAGAGGCTTAGTGATTGAGGAAGACATTTACCTCTGACAATCTTTTTCAGTACTTTCAAATGGTACATTTCAGAGAACCAGATGCTGTACATCAGATGCAGGAAATATTTGCACAGCCTTCAAAAGGACTTTTGCCTGCATAAGGACTACAGGATGAGGCCAAGAGAATGAAAAACAGAAAAAGTAGATGTGAAAGATGGGAAGTTGAAATGTCTTAGCCATTCAAGACATCAACAACAAACACAAAATGAAAAAAGTAAGGTGACATTGAAAAAACAGATCTGCTTTTCCTTCTGCAACGTTCAAACATGGCAGCACTAAAGGTGAGGGTAAGTGATAATGCAGTAGGGGAAAAATAGTAAACAAATGATGCTTCAAAAGACAGATCTTCTGTATAAATAGCTCAAGTCAGAAAAAGAAAGGAGACTATGGGTATTCTCTACTTCTCAGGGTTCATAGAGGGTCATGAGAAACAAAACAAAAGTTAGAGCTGATGGGTTGTTTTCTGACTTGTTCTAGGAGCCAGGCAGGCCTCTGCACAACCACAGAATACAGAGAACAGACATAAAGCCACCTTTGCCACACAACCCAATTCCAAGTGCAGATCCCTGGCCTACTCATGTATTGCAGGTATCAAGGAGATAGTGACAGAGGAGCAGCTGTGAAAAACTTACAGTTTTAAAGGTCCTGTCTTCCCCTTGTGTGAGATTTTCCACAGAAGGAGATAACCTAGGCCACACCCGGGAGGTGCAAGGAGTGGGAGGACAATTTCCAGACCTGCCTTGGGTCTGGGACACATTTTGGATTGATTTTAAGGTAGTTTTTACATCATCTATCTCTTATAATGTAGGGTTTTACACAAGTGTTTCAAAGAGACACTTGAAACCTCAACTGGTAAATTTTTGAAATCCCATATTATTCCCAGTTTGAATGCCTATTGTGTTTTTAACAGAGTTAGTTTAATATAAATACATTTGGCACTGACAACTCTTCAGTTCATTAATACAAAATTACAATTCCATATCACACTGGGAAATCCTGTCCCCAAAGCAAAAAAGGCAGCATGCATCCCACTAGCTGAAACAGTTAAAACTAATATCAAAGGGCCTCCAGAAGTTTTAGGCTCTGCTCATTCACACTGACATACAACATGTCTCTCCTTTTGGCATAACACTCACATATGAAGAACGTTTTCTTCAATTTTTTAAAAAATACAGATTTAATGCAGGGATGTCCCTTTTACACTCAAACTGAACTTCTGCATTTGTGTGACATTCTCCCCCTCCGTGGAGGATGTTCTTCATTTGAAGCAGCTGTTCTTCATGTGATCTTGAGAAAATGCATTAGAGGAGAGGAACATTTAAAGGAGATTTTTGCCTTACTCAGAACAAAATTACTTTTTTTCCTATAATAAATCAAAGGACGTCTGACAAAAGAATTAAGTGGTAATGAGTCTGAAAGACTATAAATGGAGTCTGAAGGAATTAAAGACGGCTTCTCTGTAACCCAAAGTACTTTCTTTTGGAAAAAAAAACCAAACTGCTTTATGAGATGTATTTTGCTTGGGTGTATGCATTCTCTCTATACAAATATATAAAAATATGCATGATCTTATGAAGCTAGCCTAGCAAGAAATCTGCATGGTGAAGGAAAAAAAACTTGTGAAAAACTCAGACTTACCTAAATTTTGTTCTGGTATAAAAATTTCATAATGTTCATTTGAAATGTGCTGTGTAAATACTTCAGAAAATAAGAAGCAAACAGTAGGCAGGAGGAGCTCTTTCTCTAGGTAAAAACTCAGAACTCATCTGTAATTTTCCCAAGTGAGAAAACTCTCACTCAACTGTGTTTAGTCACAGAGACTCATTTCCTCAGGAGTCTGGTGTTTGAAACTCAATATGGGCCAGATCCAAAGCCTACTGAAGTCAATGGAAAGACTCCCTTTGACTTCAATGGGCTTTGGACCAACCCCGATAGGCTCTGTCATAATCACTGAAACACAAACACATTACTCAGTTATTCCAACCTTGAAGGAAATGTGTTCTTTTTTTTCCTCATTAAATCCATACTACCAAAGTCATAGAAATAAATGGTGTTGGCTCAGGGGATTGGCAATGGGAGATGGATTCTCTCACTATGTCACTGTTTTAAAAGTGGCCTAGGACAGTGTAGACAAAGTTTTATTAAATGATAGTTGTTTGGTGATCTATGTGAAATAAACTGATTGTTAGTCCAGTTCTTATTGGGTGTCCTCATAATGAAACCTAGCAGCACCATTGGTGGCAGTGTAATCAGAAAAGAGGAAGAACTGAATGGGCTCTGTAGATTAAAATCTCCCATTTATCCCCAGAAGAGAAGGGCGTAGCAGGTGGAGTTTGTAGTTCTGTTGTCTGTGAAGTATCTGCTAGGTGAACTGATAACTTCAGTCTCAAGTGCTGTTAATATGGAACATTTTGTGAACACTAAACTGGTTAAAACATTTTATAAGAAGGCCACAATTGTGTTTTTTATTTATCACCTCAGCAAAAGTGCTCTGTCACTCCTGAGCACATAGCAATGATTTCTCACACTGGAAAATCTGATTTTTGGTTGGGGAGGGGTGAATGATGTTTTACAAATAATTCCTTTGAAGTAACTGATAATTATGCAAGAAATTCCTGCTCAGAAAAGGAAGCTTTATGCTTTCCAGTTCACCTCATTAACTTCCATCTTCCTCTAATGGATCCATCACTCTGAAACTACTAATTCATTACTTTTCACCATGTGCATAATTGTCATGTTGAATATGTGAGAAGAAAAGCAAGGGCCTCACAGAAAGAAAGGTTTTTTTTCTAAGAACACATTCTATAATAAGGAACCACTACTTGTCAACAAGTACTAAAGGCAACTGAATAAAACCCACATTTTTGTTAGATAATCCTGTTACACTTTGCTTTAAGAAAGGGCCTTTAAGTGCATTCATGCTAAAATGCTTTGCTTTTTCTCCAAAGAGAGTACTTACCCCAGTGAATAGAGACGGCATTGCTTGCTTTTGATTCGATGAACTAAACTGAACCTGTCATCAAGACAGATTGACCATGGCTTCTTTATGGTTTCAGAGTTATCTGTCAGGCTGTTCACATTCATATGTTCACATGTAATCTGTTGAAATCAGATGAGGTTTTGTTTTAACTGCAGAAAACTAATCTATTTAATTTACTTAGTTTACTTTGTGGGGAAAGGATAAAGGGGAGGAAAAACTGAAAATGTTTTAATTATAGTCTGAGTCACAATCTGGTCCATGGCTATGAAGATTGGTTGTTTTTTTCGCTGGATGTGATGGATCAGAAAAATCCCTCCTAAGAACACCACAAATATTAAAGGCAAATAACTGAGCTTCAGTGTTATATATTGACTCCATTTTCCTGAACACAGTTCACCTCAGCATAAAAGTTAATTTATTTTTCCTTTCAAACCTTGGATTGAATTCTGTATTTTGTATCACGTTAGAAAAAAATCTCATAACACTTGATTATCTAAACTACAGGTCTGTGATCACTATCTCATTTATACAATGCCTATGTGTACTAGGCAATTTACAGGCAAATATAAAGTTGATGTCTTCTGTTTTGTCTAGGTAGAACCTCAGACAGCTCACTCTCATCCAGTCTCGACCAATGCTAGGAAAGCACATCTGGAACTGATGAAACAGAACAAATAAATAAAGGAGCTAGAATGGGACTGATGAAACTAAACAATGGGGCTAGAATGGAAGTTACAATTCAGCCTGAGCTATAGCAGTCACTGTCCATATCCTCTATAATAAATAAACAAAACAGTCATTTTTAATTAGGCTTAAGCTTTAAAATATTATCATCTGGAGAATTACCATTTGGAGGGCTGCATGCTGTGGTTTTTTTCCCTCTTTAGCCCATAATATTCATGTCAAATTCACAAAAACTTAAATAACTTTTCTTCATGCTATCTCCAAGATTCACTAAGCTGTAAACAAGAATTTGGACTTCTCTTCTCCCCCCGCCACCTTCCATTCAGTCAGATAAAAATCAGCGAATAAATGGCATTGTAATAACAAGCACATAATATATTGGTGCTCATTTTACAATATAAAAAAAAAATATGCACTCCACAGGAAATTAACTCGCAGCAAAATAAATAAACTTCGTAATGCTATCAGTTAATTGAGTCATGATATTCATAAGCAATTACAATGCTCAGAATTTCGAAAGCTTTTAATGGCTCTTGGCAGCATGAACAAGAGGAGAGGATACTAGATGGGGAGCGAGGAGCCAAGAGCCCCGGGTTGCATTCCCAGTTCAGCCATTCACCTGTTGTGTAACCTTCTGCAACTCTCTCCACCTCTCTGGGCCTGTTTCCCCTCTCCACACCACCCTTGCTGTCTTATCTAAATAGATTGTAAGCTCTTCAGATACGGACTATCTCTTACTATCTGTTTATACAGAGCCTAGCACAATGGGCTCCAATGTTGATTGAGGCCACTAGGTGTTACTTTAATACAAATAATAAGAATGAAACATACAAAGGTTCTCATGATAATCTAATCTTAGTATTCCCAGGTCCACAACTTGCTGGGTCCAAGGGATATGGTATCTTCTCCCTTTGGTGGCACTGGTCTTTCATTCCACTGAAATTTGCTCGATCCACAAGAAAAACAAGACCTGATTCCCAATTCTGTAAATATGTTTAATTTCTTTTAGCCTTTTATAGGGCAATCACTGTCAGTTATTAATTCAGTAATATCTGTCAAATTAGCAATGAGGGTTTCTTGATTTCATTTATGCTGCCCCAGGGGTCAGTCATCACTCGAGGAACTAAACCTCTTGATTGCGATGTCAAAAACTATAAACTCTTTACTAATTGATGCTCTTGTAGGTTTTGACCCAACTTGCAGAGTCTGTCACTATTTATTAAGTCACCGTTCTGTAAGCCTGCTTCAGCCTAAGCATCTTTACTTGACAACAAGAAGTATAAGTAATTTGAGTTCATTTAGATCTTACTGTCTTCATTTGAATCATCATCTTCACTCCAGCTTTCTCAGTACAATTTATCCTAGTGAGTGTTTGGGGCACAGATGTCACTGTAAGAATGATTCAAGCACTTCTAAACATTTAGCTAGGGCACTCATAGGCCTGCAGAGAAGCAGGCACTGTGTTACCCTCACAATTACCAACAGACAGGGATAGTGCTATGTTTCTCGATACATTCAAAGACAGATTCTTTGCTGTCCTCCTCAGACACACTGTATAAAGAAAGAATTTCTTATGGGAATGATACAAACACCCATCTGATAACGTTCTTTGTTATTCCTAGATGCAAGACACAGCATGGACAAGTTGCAAGTCAAGGTTTTCAGGGACTACCTGTTGGTAGATATGGATATTAAAATACCCACCTTGTTCTAAACTATGGCCATCTAGTGGCCCTTTCCTTTCTTTCTTAGGTGAAAGACACATCTAAATGTCATTGTACAAAGTTACATCTTTAGAAAGATGTTCAGATGTGCTGAGCACCTACAACTCCCTTTGATTGCAATTAGAGTTCTAGATGTTCAGCACCTCAGAAAATTGACCTCTCTCCCCTCACCAATTCTTTGGGTGAACATAAAAATATCTTGCCACAGAGAGACATATCTCTATTGACATTCCTGGGGAAACCTGTTTAACATATAATGACCTGCTGCCTCCCCTAAACTGGCTGAGTATCTAGAATACATATTTTTCAAGAAAATGTGCCTGGCTAAAAATGATTATTTAAAGGTCCTCCAGTACCTTCCACAATACTTTTGGGAACCACCCTCTTCCCTCCACCATGTATCTGAGAGAGAGAGAGAGATTGATTGATGGACAGAGGACCAGAACCATTTCTGAAATTTCAGATGTATTGTACTTCTGAGAAGAGGCACAGGTAGCAATGACAGATTTTATAAATAAATGTTCAAAGGAAAGGAGTCCCTTTCTAGCATCTCTTTTGATCATTATATTTAAGTTGATCATTATTAAGTTGCACAGTTTCAAAAACAAAATATATAATCTAAACAAGATGCAACCTCCAACTCGATGGGGAGTGGCAGTCATTGTAACTGTTGTTGAAGAATCTTGATTGTGTTTTGCAAATTTTTTTTAAACGAAAACCAACCTGAGAAGTGGTGATATACTTCAGGAACCTCAAGGCCTCATAATTCAGTGAAGCAGTTGGACTTGCCCAAGGCTGCAGGTCTACATGCCATCGTACAGTCTGTAAATATAGAAAAAACACTTAAAGGAATGGCATCTCTCAATAAAAGCACAAAATACAGGGGCACAATATATTGCTGGTGGATTCTCTGTACTTTGAAGCCTTTAAACCATTATTTGAGGACTTCAGTAACTCAGTCATATGTTAGGGGTCTATTACAGGAGTGGATGGGTGAGGTTCTGTGGCCTGTGTTGTGCAGGAGCTCAGACTAGATGATCTTAATGGTCCCTGCTGACCTTAAAGTCTATGAGTCTAAATTAAATGAGATTTAATTTTAAATATAAAAAAGTTTTCTAAAATTTGTTACTGATACGTAGAAAATCAATGTGAATGGCTAAAAATCCTACAATAGTTCACTAGAAAATATAATGTAATTGAATGTACCATTTCAGTTTCTGGTACTATGGGGAACTTATATTGCAAACAGTAATTATCAACGATACACCTTGGCAATCAGTAACTTTTCTTTTTTTAAAGTCAAGCTTTATAATTCAATATGGAATTCTGTATTTTTAGAAAAGATCCTTTATTCTTTCATGTTAACCTGAAAAGAATTATCAGAATTCTTTGTTTTCCTGAAAAATGGCAGTATTGTTGCCATGTAACTTCTCATTTTCATCTCCACAGGGAACTAGTTTCAGTGGATGCTTTTTATACTCTGTGAGAGGCCCATCAGCTCAACACCTTGGAGATTCTGTCAGTTTTTCAAACACTTCCCACATAAAGTAGGACAGGAAAGGTCTTTCAAAAATATATTTACATACCAACAGGATGCTGCACTCCCAGCAGCAATACCTTCCCTAAATACAACATCACTTTGTCATTTTAGAAATTTTCAACATCCAGCTCCTTCCCTCAAACACACATAAAAGTATACACAGAGCTCTTATTAAAATTAAGACCAAATCCCTATGAGTGAGCCCCACCAAAAAGATTATTCTTTGGATTGCGACAGTTCATTAGTCCTATAATAGGTTAGGTGGTGTCTAGCGTCCCTCGGTCATTTGTAATTAACTGAATTTCCAGGAAGACAACCAGGACCTTTTCATAACATTGTTTTGGCATCGAATAAACAAACAAAACAAAACAAAAAACAAAAAAATTGTCTGTGATCCCAACATGGTCTCGTTTCAATTAAAAGGTCTCAAAACAATAAAGAAAAACTAATTGGACTAGACTGAATACAGACAGAGCTGAAATCATAGGAAAAAGAAAGGGCCTTCCATCAAGCTGACTGACACAGCAACATTGACAGGCTATAAAGAAAGTTTAAGTCATCTCATCTCAGATAGTGGAGGGGCAAAAACAGAAGGAGGAAAGAAAGGGCAAAGCTCACAGACAAAGATTATCAGACAGGAACTCCAGACCAGATGGAGTTTTTGCCTTGAACTGGTATTACAAGTTTATATTTTTGCTGTCTACGTAAGTCTATGAGCAAATATGACCCAAGTGACCTGAAGGAGATTTTTGTTCTTGGTTTTTTGTTTTTTATTTTAACTGTAAAGAGATGCTGAAAAGAACATTTTAGAAATTTTTGCAGCAACAGCCAAAGAGTAGCCTTACATTTTCCCTCTCTACATTTTTTTTGGCTTCCTTTCACTTTCTGCTATTAGACAAAGACTTATGTGTCCCACTCTGCATGTCACAGAAGCCAAAATATCAAGAAACCCACTAGTGTCACAGACCATTGATACTCTGATTTTAAAGTGTGATGTTCAAACTGCTAATGTCAGAAAGTTAAGTGGACAGCTAGGGAGGGAAAAAAGAAGGTTACTCACTCTGTGCAATAACTGAGGTTCTTCGAGATGTATGTACCTATGGGTGCTCCACTTCAAGTGTCAGTGCCTCCCGTCAATTGGAGATTTTTAGCAACAGTGTCCATCCAGGTTGCACATGTGCAGTGTTTGTCTCACTGTGCCACTGGCGCCTCAATTACCACACACACGACCTGACCCCCTCAGTTCCTTCTCTACCACAGAGTCTCTAATGCAAACTCTGAAGCGGAGCGGTGGAGAGGGGTAGTGGAGCACCCACAGGGACACACATTTCAAAGAACCTGAGTTACTATACAGGGTGAGTGACCTTCTCTTCTTCTTTAAGTGCTGCCTCTGTGGTTGCTCCACTTCAGGTGACTGTAGAGTAGTGCCCTATTGTGTATGGGGGGCACTTTGCAGTGGTTCGAGTGTTTGATGTTAACACTGTAAAGCCTACCAGTCTGTCAGTTCCTGAGCTCTGCATGATTGTATAATGTTTTATAAATATAAGTTCAGAGGTCCAGGTTGCAGTTCTACAAATGTCCGTAAGTGGCACATTATTCAGGAAAGCGACTGAAGTAGCCATTGACCTAGTGGAGTGGGTTCTGATCCCCAACTGTGGTTTTATAGCATAAGTGGATGCAGCTAGAGATCCATTTGAAGAATCTCTGTGTGGATACAGTGGAGCCTTTGGGTCCTTCCATCGTAAGGATTAATAGTCTTGAGGATTTACAGAAAGGCTTAGTTCTCTCATGGTAGAATGTCATTGCTCTTCTGACATCTTATGTATGCCACCTAGCCTCCTGTTAGCTCCCATGTGGTTTGGGATAAAATGTAGGGAGATGGATCAATTGATTTATGTGAAAGGATGATGTTACATTTGGTACAAATGTAAGGTAAGGTCTCAGTTTGATTTTATCCCTAAAGAATATGGTATATGGAGGGTGAGCCATGACAGCTCATATTTCACCTACTCGTCTTGCTGATAGCAACCAAGAACTCTACTTTCATTGATAGGCGCATTAATGAGCATGTAGCCAATGGTTCGAACAGGGTCCCATGAGAGCTTTTAGTATCAAGTTTAAGTCCCATTTTGGAGTGGGATCATGGACTTTCAGGTATATAGGTGGGAACGTGTATAGTAATGTTGCTTCCCATTTGAGGAAAAAGGTGTCCCCTGAGAAACAGGATCCCAGTCCCGTTCTCGAGCAAAATTGTGGGCAATTCTGATTTTTTGCTGTTGCAAATAGGTCTATGGATGGGAATCCTCATTGCTGGAATATTGACTGTAGGACTGTGTCGTCCGTTTCCCATTTGTGGTCATGAAAGAACTGTCTGATCAGTATGTTCACTATAGTGTTCGGACAGCCTGGGAGGTATGAGGCTGAGATGGTTATATTGTGATTTATGCACCCATTCCACAGACTCATGGCTTCCGTACATAGGGAATGGGATCAGACTCCACCTTGGTGATTTATGTAGAACATACATAAATGACCAGTCTTGTCGGTCACCACGTGTACTGCCTTGTTCATTATCTGTGGAAGGAAGCATAGGCATACATTGTGGACCACCTGTAACTTGAGCGGGCTGATGTGAAGTCACAGAATCATATAAGATTAGGGTTGGAAGGGACTTCAGGAGGTCATCTAGTCCAACCCCCTGCTCAAAGCAGGACCAACCCCAAATAAATCATCCCAACCAGGGCTTTGTCAAGCCTCACCTTAAAAACCTCTAAAGATGGAGATTCTACCACCTCCCTAAATAACCCATTCCAGTACTTCACCATCCTCTTAGTGAAAAAGGTTTTCCTAATATCCAACCTAGATCACCCCCACTGCAACTATAGACCATTGCTTCTTGTTCTGTCATCTGCCACCATGGAGAACAGCCTAGCTCCATCCTCTTTGGAACCTCTCTTCAGCTAGTTGAAGACTGCTATCAAATCCCCCCTTCACTCTTCTCTTCTGTAGACTAAATAAGCCCAGTTTCCTCAGCCTCTCTTCATTAGGGGGCTGGGACACACAACTTATCAATTCTGTTGCTCTCCGCTGGACTGTCTCCAATTTGTCCACATCCTTCCTGTAGTGAGAAGTCCAAAACTGGATACAATACTCCAGATGGGCCTCACCAGTGCCGAATAGAGGGGAATAATTGCTTCCCTTGATCTGCTGGCAATGTTCTTATTAATACAGCCCAATATGCCGTTAAGTTGACTCTTGCAATCCAAGAATTGTAATGTAGAGCAAGAGAAATGTTATTCTGAGAATATTTTCTAAATAGGACTCACTGCAATGGGAGCCCGGATGCACTATAGAGATTCAGTGGATGGAGTAACCTTAAAACAAAGAAAGTCTTATAACATTATTCTTGGTTATTTGAAATAACATGAAGGCTCAGTTGAAGATCTGGGAGGGGGATGAAGTTTCAGACATTTCACACATATGGCCAACTTCTCCTTGGTACTAATGTGACACTAATTTAATTCATGATGATTTTCCCCTGGAGACCACATACTTCTACATTTTCTCCATTAATAGCCAACTATGATAATCATCTGATAATCTATTAATAATCTGCAGCATACACGTTATCATTTGTCATTCTGAAGCCATAATAGAAAATTTAAGTCAGCTATATTAAGACTAGGCTAAAGGGCAGGTGCAAAACCACAGACCTAGGAGGTTTGCAACTTTCATAGCCTTAAACACACAAATTGTAAATCACAGACCTCTTCATGGAGCAACAATCCAGGTTGCAGTGAGGTAATTCAAACTGCCAGGCAGTCAAAATCACCAAGGAATTAGCTTTTCCTAGGATAGAAAAGGTGAGCAAAACTTGAACCAGATGTGCAATGCTTAATGTATGTATGTACCTTCAGAGCTGAACTTTTTTTTTTTAAAGCAATCTCAACTAAACATAACAGAGTAAAGCACTGCCCACATCCAGGACCTTTCAATAAAATTTTAGTCTAAACTAACTTTAGTATGAGACATACTCATGATCTGTTTCCTGGCTACATCTCAAAAATGTTTGCTTTCATTGTTTTTAGTATTTGAATTTTTAAAGGGACTTAGTCAGGAAGTTTTCCATGATCCCATGTGTTTGATCTTAATAAGCACTTTTTTCACTTTTAAATTGTTTTTTTGTTTGGCATTCTCATGACATAATGCTTAATATCAGCAATGCTTATGAGCAAAAGCTTTCAAAAATCACCATTTGCTGCCAAAACGTCTACTGCTTCCAAGAAAGAAATGAAAGACTCCATCAGTTTATGCAGAGGCATCTTAATTGAGAGAAAAATATCTAATCCTCTAAGTAATAAAAACGTTTTACATTTGAGCCAGGAGCTAAGAAGAATGCAGCACTTGTGTGTTAAGAAATACCATCAATATCTATAAATATTTGTAAGCCAGAGAAACAAATTATTTCCCCACCCTCACCCTCTGATTTATTCAGAATATTTCTAGTTTCATTCCGTCTGATTTGGAAGGATATTGCTTGTAATCAGCAGTCATTCAGGTGCAGTTTTACTGAGTTTTATCAATTTAATGAGACTGTATCTACCACATAACATACACCATGCTGCCACTGAAAGTGTTGTGCTCACTTGACACGACTGTGAGATTCAATTAATGTTTAATTGGATTTTACAGAGGGAAGGTGGTATAAAAGATAAAAAAATTATTCAACAAGGATAAATAATACTTAATGATCTATAATGATCTTAATGATTCTCCAGGAGGAGAATACATGGATTAAGCAACACAAATCCACCACCCCATCCCTCAAGTGGAGCTGTCTATAGAAGACATAAGAGAATACAATAGAAGAATAGAATAAACATATCTCAACCTTGACAAAGTATTCCTGGAATTAATTCACAGATTCCAAGGCCAGAAGGGACCACTCTGATCATCTCATGTGACCTTCTTTGTAACACAGGCCATAGAACTTCCCCAAATAATTCCTATAGCAGATCTTTTAGAAAAACATCCAGTCTTGATTTAAAAATTGTCAGTGATGGAGAATCCACCGTGACCCTTGGTAAATTGTTCCAATGATTAATTACTCTCCCTGTTAAAAATGTGTATCTTATTTCCAGTCTGAATTTGTCTAGCTTCAACTTCCGGCCATTGGATTGTATTATACCTTTCTCTGCGAGATTCAAGAGCCCATTATTAAATATTTGTTCCCATGTACGTACCTACAGACAGTAACCAAGTCATCACTTAACCTTCTCTTTGTTACATTAAACAGATTGAGCTCCTTGAGTCTACCACTATAAGGCATATTTTCTATTCTTTAATTATTCTCATGGCTCTTATCAGAACCCTCTCCAATTTATCAACGTCCTTCTTGAATTGTGGGCACTAGAACTGAACACAGTAGTCCAACAGGGGTCACACCAGTACCAGAGGTAAAATAACCTCTCTAGTCCTACTCAAGATCCCACTGTTTATGTATCCAAGGATTGCATTGGCCCTTTTGACCAGTGTCACACTGGGAACTCATATTCAGCTGATTAGCAACCACAACCCCCACATTTTTTCAGAGTCCCTGCTTCCCAGGATACTGTACCCCATCTTGTAAATATGGCCTACATTCTTTGTGCCTAGATGTATACATTTCCATTTACCATATTAAAACACATTTGCTTGAGCCCAGTTTACCAGCCAATCCAGATCGCTCTGTATCACTTACCTGTCCTCTTCATTATTTACCACTCTCCCAATTTTTGGGTCATCTGCAAACTTTAACAGTGATGATTTTATGTCTTCTTCCAAGTCATTAATAAAAATGCTAGCACAGGGCCAAGAACCAATCCCTGCAGGACCCCACTAGAAACCCACCCATTCAATGATGATTCTCCATTTACATATTGAGATCTGTCAGATAGGCAGCTTTTAATCCATTTAATGTGTGCCATGTTAGTTTTCCCCAAACTAATCATCATCACTATTACAAGTTCACATTAGGTATATCCGTAAAGACTTACCACGCTGCTTACATAGAAGTAGCAAAATTACAGAGCTGGGACATCTACAACTTCAGTGAGCTTTCATTTAAATCAGATGTTTCAAAAGCAAATAGGACTGATTTTTACAGTTCCATATATGCTTTGAGTGAACTACTTAAATAGCTAAGACTTTCTAATGTGCCTGGTTTTATAGGTAGCACATCTTTATATGGCTGAACTGTTTGCTTTCAAGGCTTGGCTTTTTTACATACAATTTTTTTTACCCATGTACAGCATTACACAACTGGTTAGGTGCATCATCAGAAGGTGGGAAGGATAGTAGGGAGAGCGAAAGTGTTGCCGTGTTCTGAAACATCAGGCATTGGTCACTGTCAAACCCAGGATAACACACTTGGGGCCCAATTCTACAAACCCTCAGCCTAATTCTACAAACCCTGAGCATAGCATTCCTATTGATTAAAGAGGGAGTTCTGCTTGCTGGGTCAGGCCCATAATTAATTATTTTTACCTAACACTGAAAATTCTGTTTGCCCATTTCTAGCCTTTTAAGAGATAATCTGAGACAGGATGTTTCTAAAATCTTTGATGGCAGTATGCACACACATACTGTCTTCTTTGTATCAAAACCCTGAATAATAGCTTCATTCTTTAGAGGTATTAGTTTCATGCAGTAAAATGAAAAGACCGCATACGGAATCCATCCCACAGGAAGACTACACTGTTATAAAAACATAGTGTGTTAGCATAAAACTTGATCATGAAACTTCAGGCTGAAAAACAAAGCCTTGTGCCAAAATCAGCCAGTGATAAAATATGTACACAATCAAGTTCTCTTATGTAATATGTCTATTTGCAATACTCAAACTTGCATACAGAAAGAGATGCAGGGATTAAAATTCCCCTGGCAATAAGAGTTTGTTGTATATTTCAATAGAAGTTTTGAACATGTGTTGTCTAAGAGAAGAATTTTAATAACCAAAGGTGATTTATGTAGATATATGTCTTGATTTGTTTGAGAGAGAACTTCTAAGATTCATCTAACTCCCTCCTATTACTCCTTGTTCTCCATGCAGCCACCACCTCCAAGGTTCTGCATTGCCGCAAACCTCCTTCTGCTTGGAAAGGGCAGGATATGACTGCTTCCAGAGCCAATTAATACAGCTCAGAGCATCACCCACAAGAACAGTTAAGAAGCACTTGCTTCCCCAGGCAGTCTTGCACTGTAAGTGAATTGATTTTGTTAAAACATAAGTAACACTTCCTGAAAATGGAGGCATAAATCAAACTGAAAAAAATAATTAGTGGTTTAATTCTAATCAGATGAGCTGCAGGCTACAATATGGAAATTAAAACTGAAAGAGATCGTATCTTGGTCAATACACAGCAAAACAGCGGGTCTGTACATGCATAATAATTGCTGAAAGATTACAAACTATGAGAGGTCTACTTCCACTTTCTTTTTGTTAATGTCTGTGCTTATTTTCTACCCTTCCTTCACTTCTGACTTCTCAGCAGTGAGTGTCCAAAAGACAATGTTTAATGAAATCCAGCTGCATACATACAGACTGATGCACTCATCAAAGCTGGGACTTTCCACACCCAAAGCCTCTGCCATAAGCAAGAAAGTAGTGTGTTAACAAAAAGTAAACTCCACTAATTTAATGACCCCAGAATTTCATCCATAATCACTGAAACTAATCCCTAGGATGAGATATGATCAAATACACTAAGCTGGTGTATCACACAAACATTTAAATTCAAGTCCAGTGTCTCTAACTATTACTTTCAATTTTTCGTTTTTTAACCCGTCAAGCATTTTACATAATGAGCATGCTAGAAGTCAAAGATGCTTAAAATAAAAGTCTATATTTCAAAGACAAACTTAAAACAAAAGATTTTTGACAGCCATCTAGAAAACCTTCCAAAAATGAAGAAGACAGCTGCTAATGAATAAAAATCCAGGGTTTGTGTTTATGCCTCTGGGTCAGAAAGCATGTGTTCCCTGTACAGTTGCCAGTTTTTTAATTTTATTTTGTAGTCTTTGATGAGTTTGTAGAGCACTGCAGCTAATTTATTATTACTTATACAGAGCCACAAATATACTACACTGAATATGAAGAGCTTGAAAATAAAACCACTGCAATTAAAAACACTGAAAACCATTTGGATGCTAAAAAAGCTAGAATTTGGCAGTAAGGAAACTTCCGCAGACTTTTGAAATTGAGACTTCAAATAAGTATATCCAGCTGTCTTTGGAAAACAGGGTGGATAAAAATCAATGATATTACAAACAAACAAAATAACTAAATAACGACATAAAATCAGTTCTAATTGTGTTATTTAAATTACAGTAAGTTTTTTGTTCTAAAAATACACCTGTTTAAAATGAAATTTGAATTTAATAAAAATAAGTTAAGGCCTAAGCTTATTATGATCTCTTAAAAGATTTAAATAAAAAATAAATATGCTGAATCCATGAGCCTCTATCAAAAACTTTGAGTTAAAGGCTGCTTGTCTATATAAAGAAAGAATAAGGGGGGAAACATCTAACTTTTGAGGTCAAGCTTTATAAATATGGTGGGTCATGTACTATATTAAGGGTTTGATCCTGTGGGGACTCCGTAGCTATGCTACTGAATGTGTAGGGGCTCGACCTCTGACTCCAGGAGGCACCATCATGTATCCTATCAAGATCATCCCCTGAGCCCACCTAAGTTGTCTCATTCTATTTTACAGTTTTCACCGTATCTGAGCTCTGATTGGCTCAGTTCTCAAATTATGAATATTTATGACTCTACCCAGCATGGAAACAATGGTTATATCAATCAATGAGAATGCACCTTTTCTTAGAAAATAACTGAAGTTCAAAACACCATTAGATCAGTTATTCCACACCCCTTCATGTCTTTGTCTACACTTAGGGCTCAGCACAAAAGCAGGTACACTGATGGATGGCCACCGTTTTCAAACTCCTGGCTAAATCTGAGCAGAAACAAAGCCATTGATGTCAAGCTGAAACCTTAACTGTTGATTTGTTTGGTTTTTTAAATGAAATTCTTTGGTAGGGAATTTGTGATGTTATACTAAACTGTCTAACCAACATCTGACAGAAAAACATTTGAGATTTCCTTAGGTGGATTTCATGCTATTCAAACCATACTGCACACCAAATACTGGTAAATGAACAAATAGTTAAGTAACCAGGTAAATTGAATTTTGCATAAAATCAGGAACTCTACTAATGAACAACAAATATAGAGCTGGATCCAAAGCCCACTGAAGTCAGTGGGAATCTGTCCACTGACCTCTAAGGGCTTTGGATCAGACTTATAGTATGCAGCAAGTTAAGGATACTTGAAAACAAGTCTTAAAATAATAATTGTGCATGAATAATGGTATTGAACACCTGTATGGGGCTTTAGATCTGCAAGCAGTGTACAAATATTAAGGGGAAATCCTCTCCTCAGAACACCCTGACTATCTGGATGGTATGCAATGGAAGCCCCCAAGAGTCAGGACAGAACCTGCCCACTCAGTTCATAGAGCTGTTTTAGCCCATGCAGCTACTACCCATAGGTCTCTTCGCAGTGGTGGAATGGTTAGTAGATACATGGAATTGTGGATCCATGAGCTCCCACCCTCAATTTCTTGCTGGCAATATGGAAGGAACACCCTTGGAGTTGTGCCCTCTGGCATACAGAAAACGCAGGCCCTCTGCAGACTCCCTGCAGTCTTGCCTTCCTCCCCCACAAAAAATGTAACTGCTCTCGACTCATCCTCCCCTTTCCCCAAATCCTGAGGTTTGGGTTTAAAATCATGGGATGTTTTAAACAAAAAACATTTTGTGTGTTTTTAATTTGCCTTCTGTTTTTGAACCTTTAGTTTAGAGCAGTGGTTCTTAACCTTTCCAAACTACTGTACCCCTGAAGCCTGAGTCCCACCCCCACGGGGCTGAGGCATGTAACTTAGTGTCATGGCGCCCCTGTGGCTCCAGGCAATTGCCTTTCTTGCCACCCCCAATACCAGCTCTGCACTTGCGACCCCTCTAAACCCCCAGGTTGAGAAACTTTAGAGTGTATTTTGGTCACATTTTCAAGCTTTTCTCCATAGCCACAAAGGCTAGTAACTTAGGAAAAGGAAGGTTATGGTACTGCTATGTATCTTGAATAGTTTTAATCTCCATTGGTTCTAACACCAGAGATTTTTCTAAATAGCACGTATTTCCCTAAGAATTTTATCCCTTTCTGTTTAGTCAATCTTTTTCTTCCCACTCCTACCCACTTTGTTGTGGAGGTTTTTGCAGCAAAAGGAATCATGATTTTCCCCTTGTTGACCTCTGTCATAAGAATAACAGAGAATCTTTCCAAAACTGACAACAGGAGTAGAGAGCATCTGCTACTGTAGAAATAACTTTTAGAAGGAGCCTAAATCTGAAGAGTGACTCCTTGCAGAGCTTTTCCTGAACTGCTCCATAGGGCAGTTAAGGTTTCCCCTCCCACCTCTCCACACAGTGGGCAGGGGATTTCATTTCCTTGAAGCTGTAATTCCTCCAAGATCAACCCAGATCTAAAGGTCATCCATGCCTTTGTCACCTCCAGAATAACTACAGCAATTTCCTCTACATGGGGCTACATCTTAAATCTATCAATAAATGGAAACAGGTGCATTTAATTTATTATGGGGCAAATCTTTCCAGGAGTACATGACACCAGTCCTTTTGGATCGGAAGTACAAGCTAAAATTTAAGATGTTGGATTTGACCTAAAAGCCCTAAACGGCTCGAGACCTAGTCACTCATTTAAGAGAAAGGGCCCACCTAGCAGGGTATTCTCAGTGAGGGCCCCTCAGATTTGGAACTCATTGCACCCCAGTCCAAAACAGTTCTTGTCTATCAACCTTCAAAGTATGCTGTAAGAAGGAGAAGCACTAGCCATTTTGCCAGAGCAGAAAATGTTTTTCGTGCTACACCCACCTCCCCTACCCCCCAGCAGCCATGCAAAAGGGGGGAGAAGAGGGCTGGCCAACCATTCATCAGAGGAGCAGAAATGGACAGTCTGTCAATCAGAGCAGAGAAGGAAAAAAAAAAAAAGGGTAAGTGGCATAGTGGTCCAGCACCACCTGGCTATCAACACCCAAGGCAACAACCCTGCTCACTCAGCCTAGAGCTGGACCTGGCAGCAATGACCTGACAGCATTTGTTTCCTCTGGTTAAAAATGGTTACTAAACTTGTTGTTAGTGTTGCACATGTCCATTCCAATGTAGGCATGCGTGTGCCCCGAGCACAGTTGTCGAAATTTTTTTCCTTAGTAGTATCCGTCAGGTCAGCTCCAGCACCCTCTAGTTCCACACACTCATAGCACCAGTATAAAGGTCCCTGCTGGCCCTGTTCCCTTTCAGTTTCTTCTTACCAACCACCTCCAGTAAGAAGGGACTGAGTGGGGTTTTGGAATGGACATGGGAAACACATCTCGAGGAACACCAGTTACAGGAAGGTTAGTAACCATTTTCTCTTCTTTGAATGCTTGCATGCATTCATTCTAACATAGGTGACTCACAAGCAGTTGTACAGGAGGTGGTTTTGGAATTCAAAGTCAGGCTGACTGCAGGACTGCATGGCCAAAGCCAGCATCGTCTCTAGCCTGCTGGGTAATGGCATAGTGCATTGCGAACATGTGCATCAATGACCAAGTTGCTGCCCTACAGATGTTCTGAATTGGGAATTGCTTTAGGAAAGCGGCAGAGGATGCTTGAGACCTTGTGGAATGAGCTATCAGAGTAGCTGGGGTGAGATGCCCACAACTTCGTAACACATCCAGATGCAAGAAGTAATTCAAGATGAGATTCTGCAGAAAAGGACCTGGGGGTAACGGTGGATAAAAAGCTGGATATGAGTCAGCAGTGTGCCCTGGTTGTCAAGAAGGCTAATGGAATATTGGGCTGCATTAGGAGGGGCATTGCCAGCAGGTCACGGGAAGTGATTATTCCCCTCTATTCGGCATTGGTGAGGCCGCATTTAGAATACTGTGTCCAGTTTTGGGCCCCCCACTACAAAAAAGATGTGGACAATTTGGAGAGAGTGCAGCGGAGGGCAACCAAAATGATTAGGGGCTGGAGCACAGGACTTATGAGGAGAGGCTGAGGGAACTGGGCTTGTTTAGTCTGCAAAAGAGAAGAGTGAGGGGGGATTTGATAGCGGCTTTTAACTACCTGAAAGGGGGTTCTAGGGAGGATGGGGCTAGGCTGTTCTCGGTGGTGGCAGATGACAGAACAAGGAGCAACGGTCTCAAGTTGCAGGGGGGAGGTCTAGGTTGGACATTAGGAAAAAGTTTTTTACTAGGAGGGTGGTGAAGCATTGGAATGGGTTACCTAGGGAGGTGGTGGAATCTCCATCCTTACAGGTTTTTAAGCTGAGGCTTGACAAAGCCCTGGTTGGGATGATATAGCTGAGGTTAGTCCTGCTTTGAGCAGGGGGTTGGACTAGATGACCTCCTGAGGTCCCTTCCAACTCTAATATTCTATGATTCTATGATTCTATGATTCTCTGTGCAGAGATGGGGAGACCCTTCATTCTTTCTGCTATCACTCTGAACAGCTGAGTAGATCTGCAGAATGGTCTGGTCCTTTGTATGTAGAAAGATGGGACCTGCCTAACATCCAAAGATTGAAGGTGCTGTTCCTCTCTAGTTACATGTGATTTAGGGTATAATATCAGCAGAAGAATTGCTTGTCTGCAATGGAATTGTGAGACCACCTTTGGGAGGAGCAACAGGTGTGGTCATAACTGGACTTTGTCCTTGAAGAAGACCATATATGGGGACTCCAATGTGAGGGCCCAAATCTCTAAGACTCTTCTGGCTGAAGTGATGGCCACTGGGAAGGCCACTTTCCAGGAAAGATGCAACAACAAGCACATTGTTAGTGGCTCAAACAGGTATGTTACCAACAAGAGGAAGATTAGGGAAAGTGTGGGCCCTTTACAGAATGGGGGAGGCAACCTAGTGACAGAGGATGTGGAGAAAGCTGAGGTACTCAATGCCTTTTTTGCCTCTGTCTTCACAGACAAGGTCAGCTCCCAGACTACTGCACTGGGCGGCACAGAATGGGAAGAAGGTGAACATCCTGCAGTGCTGAAGGAACGGGTCCAAGACTATTTAGAAAGATTGGACATACACAAGTCCATGGGGCCAGATGCAATGCACCCGAGGGTACTGAGGGAGTTGGCTGATGTGATTTCAGAGCCATTGGCTATTATCTTTGGAAGCTCGTGGCAATTGGGGGAGGTCCCTGATGACTGGAAAAAAGCAAATATAGTGCCCATCTTCAAGAAAGGGAGGAAAGAGGATCCAGGGAACTACAGACTGGGCAACCTCACCTCAATCCCTGGAAAAACCATGGAGCAGGTCCTCAAGGAATCCATTTTAAGGCACTTGGAGGAGAGGAAGGTGATCAGGAACAGTCAACATGAATTAACCAAGGGAAAGTCATGCCTGACCAACCTGATTGCTTTCTATGAAGAGGTGACGGGCTCTGTGGATGTGGGGAAAGCGGTGGACGTGATATACCTTGAGTTTAGCAAAGCTTTTGATACAGTCTCTCACAGTATTCTTATCAGCAAGTTAAAGAAGTATGGGTTGGATGAATGGACTATAAAATGGATAGAGAACTGGCTAGAGCATAGGGCTCAACAAGTAGTGATCAATGGCTCCATGTCTAGCTGGCAGCCGGTCACAAGCGGAGTGCCCCAGGGGTCGGTCCTGGGGCCGGTTTTGTTCAACATCTTCATTAATGATCTGGAGGATGGGGTAGATTGCACCCTCAGCAGGTTTGCGGATGACACTAAGCTGGGGGGAGTGGTAGATACCCTGGAAGGTAGGGACAGGATACAGAAGGACCTAAACAAACTGGAGGATTGGGCCAAAAGAAATCTGATGAGGTTCAACAAGAACAAGTGCAGAGTCCTGCACTTAGGACGGAAGAATCCCATACACAGCTACAGACTGGGGACCGACGAGTTAGGCAGCAGTTTTGAAGAAAAGGACTTGGGGGTAACAGTGGATAAGAAGCTGGATATGAATCAGCAGTGTGCCCTGGTTGTCAAGAAGGGTAATAGCATATTGGGCTGCATTAGGAGGAGCATTGCCAGCAGGTCACAGGAAGTGATTATTCCCCTCTTTTCGGCATTGGTAAGGCTGCATTTAGAGTATTGTGTCCACGTTCGGGCCCCCCACTACAAAAAGGATGTGGACAAGTTGGAGAGAGTCTAGCGGAGGGCAACACAAATAATTAGGGGGCTGGAGCACAAGACTTATGAGGAGAGGCTGAGGGAACTAAGCTTGTTTAGTCTGCAGAAGAGAAGAATGAGGGGGGATTTGATAGCAGCCTTTAACTACGTGAAAGGGGGTTCCAGGGAGGATGGAGCTAGGCTGTTCTCAGTGGTGGCAGATGACAGAACAAGGAGCAGCGATCTCAAGTTGCAGTGAGGGAGGTCTAGGTTGGATAGTAGGAAAAAGTTTTTCACTAGGAGCGTGGTGAAGCACTGGAATGGGTTACCTGGGAAGGTGGTGGAGTCTCCATCTTTAGAGGTTTTTAAGCTGCGGCTTGACAAAACCCTGGCTGGGATTATTTAGCTGAGGTTAGTCCTGCTTTGAGCAGGGGGTTGGACTAGATGACTCCTGAGGTCCCTTCCAACTCTATGATTCTATGATTCAAACAGGGGCCCCTAAGTCCTGATAGGACAAGGTTCAGGTCTCAGGGGGTGATGTGATCTCTAACGTGGGGATACACCCTCTCCAGACCTTTGAGAAAAGTGATCATCATCTCATGTGAAAAAACAGATCGGTTGTCAACCTTGGGATGGAAGACAGAGATGGTCACTAGGTGAACCTTGACCAAAGAGGGCTAGACCCTGTTGTTTCAGCAGCAGGAGGTACTCCAAAATGAGCTGCAAAGAGGGCTGCAAAGGTGGAATTTGCCGTCGGGAACATCAGATCCGCTTCTATTTTGCAAGATAGGTGGCCCTGGTGGAGGGCTTTCTACTGCACAGGAGGATCTCCCAGACCTGATCTAAGCAAGCTTGCTCCTCCAGATTCAGCCATGGAGCTTCCAAGCCATCAGATGAAAAGCGCTGAGGTCTGGGTGCAGCAGAAGCCATGGGTGCCTCCACTGACACGCCTAAAAGGATGGTGAACCATTACAGCCTGGGCCACACTGCAGCTGAGAATGACCTGCACTTGGGCTTGCTTGATTTTCATCAGAACCTTGTGAATCAGTAGGATAGGAGAAAATGTGTAATACAGGTGCTTTGTCCATGGCAACAGGAACACGTTGGTGAGGGACACCAGGCTGTGACCTCGCAGGAAGCAGAACTGATGGCATTTCTTGTTATTGCAGGTGGCAAATAGGTCTATAAGGGGAGTCCTCCACCATTGGAAGATGACCCTTATGATGTCTGGTCAGAGAGACCACTCGTGGGGAGATGAGAAAGGCCTGCTGAGGTGATCTGCCAGCTGGCTCTGGTTCCTGGGAGGTAGGATGCCTCTACATTGATGGAATGAACAATTCAGAACTCCAATAGACAGATTGCTTCCTGACACAGGGGAGAAGAATGTGTACTGCCTTGTCTGTTTATGTAGAAAGTGGCTGTCATATTGTCCATGAAAATTGAAACAGCCTTGCCCATAATGTGGGGTAAAAATGCCTGGCTGGCTAGACAAACCGCTCTGAGCTCCCTGACACTAAAGTGGAGGAAGAGCTTTTCTTGGGACCAAAGGCCCTGAATTCTGAGGGACTCTAAGCAGGCTACCCAGCCGAAAGCTGATGCATCAGATACTAGGGACAACAAGGTTAAGCTGTCATAGCAACCCAGCAAGGCTTGCTAGTTCGCTATGTGGAGCTGTAGGCCCCCCCCTGGAATATGCTTTCTGGCTGAACAGGTCCAATTTCAGCACCCACCTGTCCCTGGTGACCCCTCTCATTGGCAGCCACTATAACCAGGGATTCTGGGGGGGTGTGCAAGAGAAGAAATTTGTACCCTTTAGATGGTACAAAGTACTTGCACTCTGTACACTTTGCTGTAGGAGTGAGGGAGGCAGTGGTTTGCCACAGGACATTGACCAGATCCATAATGGCTTTGTTAAGTGGCAGAGCCACTCTAGAGGGGCCCACCAATGACAAAATGTCTAAGACTGTGTGTTGTCTCTTTAACCACTTCTGCTTGGACCCCCCAAGTTCAAAGCTACCCACCTTAACAAGTTCTGGTATGCCTTGTGGTCATCTTGTGGCAGGGAGACCCTTGGTACCATTACCGCCTCGTCCAGAGAGGAGGATGAGGAGGTTATAATGGGCTGAGGAGCCTCAGTTAGTTCTTCAATGTCCACAGGAGCCTGCAGGGCTTCCTCCTGAGTCTCAATGCCATGCTCAATACCAGAGTCTGGATCTGGGGTCTCTTGACGTGGCACCAGAGGTGCCTTAGCCTCCAAGACAATGGAGTATAAGCGCCTCAAGGGGATGCCCTGTGGTGGGAGAAACCCCCAAGGGTTTGAAAACAGCCACTGCTGGTCCCCAGGGACCTGGTGGCCAAACATTCAGAAGTACCGCCGTACTTGGGGCCATGGTGGAATAGGAATGGCCCAGGGAGCAGCACAGTTGGATATGGTGACAAGAGGAGTAAGATCCCACCTCCGAGTCCGACAAGGAGAACGAGCTACGGTAAGGAGACCAGAGTGATGCCATACCCCTCAGTACTGGAAATCAGTGCCGAGGTGGAGATCTTGAGGCTGTCAACGGGGGTTTTCTCCTAGACAGTGGCACCAAATGAAGTCCTGACGACAACTCCCTGCCACTCTGTGGCACTGGTGGTGCTGAGTCTTGACCTTCTGGGGAAGCTGGTACTGGTAGGGTGAGAAGGTCCCTAGCCACTGTGAATGCCTCAGAGATCGACGGTAGCACAAAATGGCTGGTATGCTGTCTGCCCTTAGGAGGCAGCTGCTGTGTTTGTGTCAGTGGAGCATGCGGCGGCACCAGAGCTGCAAGCATCTGATGCTGCGTTGACAGGGGAGAAGAGCAGCCCAACATGTGTCTCACTCTCCTCGGTCTCCTTTCACCTTTGGCACCGGGGACCGGCTCTTCTCTTGATGTTTAAGTGCTTCTACTTAGGCACCGAGGAAGACAATCAGTGCCAAGAATCCCGAATCATGGGAGGAGCGCTTTGCACCGAGGCTGAGGTGCTTGGTGCTGAGTCTTAGGAAGATTTTAAGGCTGCCTCCATGAGGAAAACCTTCAGTCTTGCTGTTCAGTCCTTTTTGGTTCTGGGTCTGAAGTCCCTGCAAATTTGGCAGCGGTTCTTCCTATGAGATTCCCCCAAGCACTGGAGACAGCTTGAGTGTGGATCACTCAACGGCACAGATTTACCACAGGAGGCACAGGGCTTGAAACCCGGTGACTGATGCATGTCCTGACACCGGGGAAGTGAAGGCAGAGGTGTCTGAAACTACCTAAGTGCTAAAAACTTCTAAAATTACTAAAACTAATTCCTAGCTACCAAACTACAATAACTAATTTACACTAAGAACTAGAGAAAAACAACTAGAAGGACTGCCTGAGCAAAGAGGAGCCATGGGTGGTAAGAAGGAACTGAAAGGGAATGGGGTCGACAGGACCCTTGATACCAGTGCTACAAGTGCACAGCATCAGAGGGCGCTAGAGCTGATCCGATGGATAGCACTAGCGGAAAAAATTCTGGCAACTGTGCCATGCACACACCTACTTTGGAATGCACTCAAAAAACAATTGGGGGGACTCTGGTGGGACAGACTAAGTTTGTATGCAGGTTAACAGCTGCTGGGTTATGTGCTAATTATTTGACGTGGGAGACGATAGGAGTAGTCTATTTTATAAAATGTATCAAGGAACACATAGGACACAGGATAGACACTCCTTTATTATGGCATGAGTCTAGAAATCAAAAGTAATAAACAGCTAAGGGGATCCACCTGAGACAGAGAGTCATCCATACACAGACCTTGTACTACTGCATTGGCTCTAAGGGTCCCTATTCCCCTCTCCATTTCCTGCCAGTGGAACCATGCTACCTGGCTCCTGGGGAGCAGCTGCTCTCTTAAAGGGAGATTCCTCAATATGGGAAAACAATATGCCTGGGGCACATATGTATGGTGAAAGATCCAAATGCTTCTTGTTAGTACAATGTATGCTGTAGTAGGTTTATTGCCTAAGAATGCATGATAATGCAGCCTACAACTGATTATGCTATAAGGTACTTTGAATGCAGCTGGAAACCTTTCAACTGTTTCTAGTATAAATACGATTGAATCACGGCCATAAGGGTGGATTCAAAATTACAAATTTTATTCATCTGTTACCCAGGGCCTTCAGCTCATTTGTACACATGGCTTCTATTATTCTAATAAATTCTCTTACTCAGAAAAAGATCAGCAAGTCATCCTATCATATTCTATATAAAGAGACCACCATAAATAATGTCAGAGTGAATGATTTACAGATTCTAGGACAACCTATAACACTGTCTTGAAATTATAAATCAAACTTTCTTCTTTTTAAATTGTTCTACTACACTTTATCATTGGTTTTGCTTTAGATTTCAACTCACTGGGAGGATTCTTGATGATGTATTTATAATAAGTGGATGCAAAATCGAGCGTATCTACTCAAGTGTTTTACTGATAGCTGATTAAATGACTCACTCTCACCATATACTGGTGTGGAAAGCTGAATGGCTATCCAGTATGAATGGAATTCCAAGCAACTTGCAGAATAAGTTATAAGCAAGGGACTGTACAAGGTCTGAAAAATTAGTAATGGGACAGAGATACTATCTCACCCATATCTCAACACTTGAAATCCAAACAAGGCCATTAGTGACAGGTAGTCATTACCATGCAATGGTTGTTGGATAGTGTTTGTGAAAAGGAGTTGTTGCCCCACGTCCACATCACAACTTCAGCTTTTTGTGGCAGACTCAACAGAAAAAGGTCAAGGATCTGGAGGTTGATCCAACTTCCAATGAGGATGTTTGACTTCAGTGGGAGTTGGAGTGTGCCCTGAATAAGCTTGAGGGCTGAACTGTCCCCTCACTCACAAACATGATCGCTCTCTAAGCAAGGTTGAGGTGAAGTTGCGTAGGGAAGCTTGGCCTGCCATTGCCAAAGCAATACCCATTTTGTGGATAAAGGAAATATCTTACCTCTCAAACTCTGCATTCATTTTATGTTAAAGGTTCATTATTTCTTCAGGACAAATCTTAGAATCATAGAATATTAGAGTTGGAAGGGACCTCAGGAGGTCATCTAGTCCAACCCCCTGCTCAAAGCAGGACTAACCTCAGCTATATCATCCCAACCAGGGCTTTGTCAAGCCTCAGCTTAAAAACCTCTAAGGATGGAGATTCCACCACCTCCCTAGTAACCCATTCCAGTGCTTCACCACCCTCCTAGTAAAAAACTTTTTCCTAATGTCCAACCTAGACCTCCCACCCTGCAACTTGAGACCGTTTCTCCTTGTACTGTCATCTGCCACCACCGAGAACAGCCTAGCCCCATCCTCCCTGGAACCCCCTTTCAGGTAGTTAAAGGCTGCACTCTTCTCTTTTGCAGACTAAACAAGCCCAGTTCCCTCAGCCTCTCCTCATAAGTCCTGTGCTCCAGCCCCCTAATCATTTTGGTTGCCCTCCGCTGCACTCTCTCCAACTTGTCCACATCCTTTTTGTAGTGGGGGGCCCAAAACTGGACACAATATTCTAAATGCGACCTCACCAATGCCGAATAGAGGGGAATAATCACTTCTTGCTCCTCTCCACTTGCTCCTCTCCACTGTCTGTAGGTACACAATGTCCATGGAACAGAACCAGTGGGGTTCCACTGTGGAGGGAGGTTAGAATGCAAGGAGACCACACGGGCCACAGCACACAGCTCCATGGGGCTCTGCAATCTAGCACAAAAGGGCATTTGGATATGCGGTATAGTTGGTGGATTAGTAACTACACGGATCCATTAGCCAGACCCTGCTCTAGTTAAGGGAACTATTTCCTGCTGAGGCTACGCAATCTTGAAGCTGCAGTAATGCTGTGGAGCTGCCTTTGAGAAGAGTCTGTCCACCTCCACCACCACCAGATTCCAGCAGAGCACTCACGTGCACAGGTCATTTAATCTGGCTCTCCAGATTTCAAGATTTGAACATAAATCTGGACATTTTTCACAAACTCCATCGACTACCATGGTTTTCATGTTATTTTAAATACATACATAAATGCTGACAAGTGAATGGTTGGGTGAGTAAATGTTGATGGTAAAAAACAGATCAAGCTTCAATGAAAAAGCCTTAGCTGCAGCTTGAAAGTTAAATCCTGCTCTGCACGTGACAAGATATTAAGAAAGAGAAAGTGCTTAGGAGCACTGCAGAGATAAAGGATAAGACTAAAGACTCTGTGAGATCTGGGGTGTCATACAGGCTATGTCTACACTAAGATGCTTTGCCAGTACAGCTATGTTGGTACGCTACACCAGCAAATCATTTCTATTATGGATGCAGTTTATATTGGCAAAACTGGGCTTTTGCTGATGAAGGTAATTCCAGCTCCTTTGAGTGAAATAAGCTATACCTGCAAAACTCTGCTTTTGTCTGTATCTTTGCCTTTACATTTGGGGCTTTTATTGGCATAGTTCTGTCAACCAGGGATCACATCTCTAATCAACAGAGCTATGCTGGCAGAAGCCTAGTGTCAACATGGCCAAAATCCTCTCTTTCCCTCCTACTCCCTCCTAACAAGGTATGCAAAGACAGTTTGTGAGTAGGAGTGTAAAATTCAGGAGAGGAGGGATTCTGATTTCAGTGAAGCTGTTTGCAAGCTGTTAATGCGACCTGCTGGTGGTGTGCGGTCACTGGAGATAGTGGATGCTGACTTGTACCATCTGTCAGAAGTAAATAAATGTAAATATGGACCCAGTACTGGGGCCAGAAAAAAAGACCAGTCTTTTATCACACTTGTGTGTGTCACTTTTATTACACAATAGATTGGTGGCAACTGAAAACTAATATAGGTAACTATTCATATGAGGAAAATCCTGCCTCTGAGGGTCCCCTGGCTGCAGAAGTGGTGCAGATCTGCTGTGCAGGGAATCCACATGTAGAACCCTGCTTTCCATAGACCTACTCTGCAGGGGCTTTTGTAAAGGCAAAGAAGAGGTGGGAGCAAAGAATCCACTTCAGACGGAATCCTCTGGTCCTCCCCTACAGTGCGAATGCCTGAAGGGCACACAGGGTTAGTTCAACCACGGGCTGCAAAACCATTCTGCAGATGGGAGAAAGGGAGCATTGTTCCCTCTCCCCACCCCCACAAATCTGCCCCAGCACAGTTTCTTGGGTTGTGTGCTGCAACTCCATCATTCACTGTTTGGCTTCTGCCTTGAAGCATGATGGTTTATATCCCTTATAAAAGGGATATACCTTGATATATGATTTTCATCATACCATGGCTATCTAGTTCAGTTTATTCCCCAACTTGTGCATGTTGAAAAGAAATCTGGAGTACATATTTGGAATAAATCTATATACTATATTATTGGATATAATTAAATCACATAAAGCCTTAATGATTTTCTGAAAGATAACATTCCCCAGCTGCTTCCCAAAAATGTATGAAGAAGAATCTTTTCCAGCTAATAAAAACATGCTAGAATGTACTTTTATTAATAGTTGTTTTCAACAGCAAACAATCAATTCCCAGGAGCACCAGCCAAATGTACCACCAAATTGATGCAGCTGTGTCAGTAAAAAATACAGAAGCATATGAATTCTTTTCAGAGTAACTATGCAAGAAAAATACTGTCCTTTCATTATATTTTAACTGCAACTAACATTTGTTTAATAGACTATAAAGTGTGCATGTAACATTGTTTCTGACAGTGATGTCACTTGCTAAGTTACAAGGTAAATGATCTCACAGTAACCTTGATTCTTTTCTGCCTGATACCAATGCCCTGAAGCCATACTACTTTGTTATGTAATCCTTATGCACATCTTACATGCTAAGCAAGTTTGAGTTAGATCAGTACTTGGACTGAAGACATGTATATTAAGCCTATAAATTTTAACCTAATTTTAACTTAAAATGTGAATAGCAAGTGAAAGTTCATAAAATGTTACAATAACCCGTATTTCTGACTACTTAAAAAGTAACCCAAAAATAAATTGAGTTGTTTTCAATAAATCAATATTATAAATAAGTGCAAAAGAACCATACAAAGAAGCTGGATTAGTCCAAACAAACAGGACCTGCTAATAGGACTCAAAGACTGCTGAAATCATGCAAACAGAAGATGTGGAACCAGAATTTAATTAACCAAAATTGGTGTGACAAATATCAGACCTAATTGGTAGACAAAATAAGGAGGGGGATAAACTATGTCACCCACTTTTCCCCTTTTGGGGTTTCTTAAAGAGATATTTTAAAAATAAATTCATCTTGCTCTCACTCTGTCTCATCTCCATCCCACTTTGCATCCCAGCTCATTAAGGCTCATCTTGTCTGATCCCCTGACATTGCAGGCCACAGAAACTCACCCACCCACTCCTGTAATAGACCCCTAACCTTTGGCTGAGTTACTGAAGTCCTCAATTCATGGTTTAAAGACTTCAAGTTACAGAGACTCCACCAATTACACAAGTTTACTGCAAGTGCCCCATGCTGCAGAAGAAGGCAAAAAAACCCCAAGGTCTATTCCATTCTGACTCGGGGGGAAACTCCTTCCTGATCGCAAGATAGAAGGAACAGACCAGACTGAAAGACTTTCTACCTGGAGAAAACCAACTAGCCTTGCTCCTGTTCAAAGAGCTTTGTTTTCCAATTTTAAGTTCTGAAAATCATCATGACATCCTGTCCTCAGCCCATCAGTGGAGAAAACTAATTGTCAGCACCACAGAGACACATAAGATCCAGTTTTGCCTCCCCTTCCCTGTTGTGTTACTTTCTGCCCCACTATTTGTTTTCTCCTATCATCTCTCTCTCTCTTTCTTGGCTTTTCATCAAACCCTGTAATCAAACACGCTACATTAGCACAGAGAGATGAGATGTCCATAACCCTGCCCTGTCTAAGGAGCAATGACCCAACCACATGATATCCCTGTCCAGAAAGTGAACCAGGATCCAAGCAACAGTTGACCAGCCAGCCAAAGAATCCATTTGTGGCTAATCAGTCAACCATTGTTCCAAAGACGTGAACAAAAGCCTTATTTCCCCCACCTTGTCTAACCTCTTTCCTCTGTTGTTAGCAACGGGAGATGTGAATACCCTTTACACATCAAGATTGAAAGTAAAATTAATCCTTTCCTTTTGATCAAAGAAAGGTTATTCTGCAAATAAGAGAGAGACACTAATATTTTTCTCCAGGAAGAGAGAGACTTCAAAAGTTTTAATTATTTGTTTACCATAATCACTCAATTTCAGTTTCAATATAAATACTTGTTTAATTTCTTGTTCTTTCTTGCATTTATAAGCTTTCAACTTTAAAATCAACACTTAGGAGTGTTTGCCAAAAAAATCAAGTAAACTATGGTCTTTGTAAAAAAACAAAAACAAAAACAAAAAAAAAACTACAGAGAAAAAACAGCCCTCTTTGTATCACTGTTATTTTAGTCAATAAAAGAGTCTAACACCTTTAACTCTTTTGACCCTTGAATTTAACACAACAGACCCCAAGAGCTGAAGGAAATGGTGTCAGTGATGTTCTTCCCACTGAGGTGTTAAACTGAAGTCATGACCATTTGTGGTCATTGAAGACATCATAGCACTTTTTACAACAGTATGGATTTTTGCTCAGTGTCCTAACAAAATTTCAATTTGGGTAATTATATTCTGACTACCTAGACTGTGCCTCTACTTTTAAATGGTTACAGTATATTCTTCACTCTTAGGCCAAGTCTACACTAAAAAGTTAGGTCTATCCAGCTGTTACTCAGGATGTGACAAATCTGCACCTCTGAGTGACATAGTTAAACTGACCTAATCCCTGGGGTTGCCAGCACAAGGCTGACTAAAGGAGAATTCCTCCCATCACTGCAGACAGTGGCTACACTGAAGCACAGCAGCTGTGCCACTGCAGAGTTTCTAGTACAGACATACAAACAGTTGTGTAAGAATCTGTGCATTATTGAACTTTTGACATCAGATACCCATAAGTAGTTGGAATAAATTCTGCGTATGACTTGTGTATCAGTTTATAGTCTTTTGGGATCTTTCCATATTTAAAAAAAAAAAACTATATAAATGTAAACTATTATGATCATCCTTTGCAACTCTCAAATCTCAATAGCTTTCACATTACAATGTATAGACTGGGAAAAAACAATTACTAATAAATCAGTATAGAAAGTGACAGCCCGATCTTAAAGTGCTTTACATTACAGTATTGAGTGTATTATAAATGGCTAGACCAACAGATTAACTGACTTCAGGAGGATCAAAATTCCTATAAGAGTTTTAGCACTGGCTTGAGCAGAAGCAGGAGCAGCCCAATAATATGTAATAAATAATAATACCACCCAGCTCTTGTATAGTACTTTTCATCAGTAGATCTCAAAGTGTTTTACAAAGGAGGTCAGTATCATTATCCCCATTTTAGAGATGGGGAAATTGAGGCACAGAGAGAAGTGACTTGTACAACTAATATCATAAGTTTAAAAAAACTGAAAACAATTTAAAAACAATATACACATAAATCAACAATGAAAAATTCTAACATCAAAAATGTGTGCATAGCAGATGTATAAAAATGCTAAAAAGGATGCCTAGCCATATACTCTAAACACTCTTGACATATATTCTAAAAAGAAAAAAAAAATCCAAGGCTAGAAGCATCTTTTTTAAACAGAAACTTGTTAGTAGTGTCATATAATTAAAAAGAATGAGGAAAGTCATTTTAAGCTTAGCCTGGCACATCATTGCTTTTAATTGATGAACTGTTAACCTATGAATTAGCTGTTTCCTATCATTTTGAAGAGACCATTTCACCATCTAATGTTGTAATCAAGCATGCACATTTGAGTTTAGATTTTTTTTAAATTAGATCATCTCCCTTATTAATTTATAGAAACTAATGACTTTCTACTAGTAGCTCCATAAAGAAAACTAAGTAATCCAATAGACAACAATCATGAAAACCAACTTTCTCCTACCAAAAAAAAGCACAACTTAAATTAACTTAAATTTAATGCCCTTCTAAAAATAAACCGATTTTACAAAAATTGTGCTTTGTTTTATATAAGGATACTGTACAGCTCAGAACATTATCTACAGACATCTTTAATCCTAGCCAAAATACAGATGGACCCATCCAACAAAATCTAATTTTTAGTTTCTATTATATTGATCTCCTTTGCCTTATTAACATAGTGAGGGTAATTTTTAATGATTTATTGGATTTAAAATCTTGCCTCCCAAAGCTGGAGTTAAGAGGGTGAGTAATGTGTGGGTGTGTATGTCTTGCCAACACTCACTGAAGAGCAAAGGTGTATATGTATGAAAATAAAATATGTTTTTTCTTTAATCTGTACCACGTTAATTTGTCATTGTTTGGCAACATTTTAAAACATATTTGGGAACTTTATTTATATTATTTTAATCAAAACAAATAGTTTTATGTGGAAAAATGCACTGATGGGGTCCCCAACTTCTGTTTGTTACATCATAGCACATCATACCACTCCTCCTATTCTTTGGATGACAATTACAGTCTCTAAATGCCAAGCTGGGGAACACATTGCAGCAACATCTGGCTCCTTGGCAGACACCATGAGCAATTGCATCGGTAGCTCTGGAGTTGACCAGATATGTCACACGGTAGGGCAATCTTCCTTTCAGTTGGTATTTTACCAATTTTACATGCACCTTACACTCTGAGGAATGGACATACACATGTACTCTTTTGTGGTTAGGCTTGGAAGAATTTAGTTTTAATTATTGTATAATTTTGATGGATAAAAATCAATGTTAAGCTTTTCTAAATTTTCATCCATTTAAATTTCTACATTTGCAGGATATTGGGGGAGGTCAGACAATAATTAGTTAATGACAGTAGACACTGAGATTCAAAAAGTTAAAGCTTTATAATAATTGAAACTATCAACTATCACAAACTATCAACATCACATATCAAAATATACAAAGTAAATATTCTTTACTCAAACTTTAATAAGTTCTCAAGCAGAATTTTTCTTATTTTGCCTGTCTGTAAATTTCAATTATCATCAATGGAAATATTTTTTCATTGGTATGTATATGTACAGTGAAATCAACATTTACTGATAAAAATCTAATCCCAATGTATTTATGATATAAACTTTTCACACTGTCTTTAGTGTCACTCTCGTCAATCTTACTGTTGTGTGCCACTAATCACAAAACATATGCAATCAAATTCCTGGAATTGAAAGGGTAGGAGACATGTGGATGGATGCATCTTGGACCTTCTCATCTTCTTTGGGGATTTTTGTTTTGTTTGTTTCTAGTTAAAATCCTAGACAAGTGCCCTCTGAGTTTGTTCACAAACAAGATTGCATTATTATCAAGCACAAAAAAAAGGCAACTGTTTGTGAACATGACCTTTAAAAGAACTGATCATCTATTCTGTAGTGTTTCTGCCTATGTAAATTGTTTAATAGCTAGCAGAGTAGGCTATTACCCTATACCTATGGAAAAATTCTATTCAGTAATCTTTTACTGCATTGTTTGCAGGTCATATATTGTAATCCCTGCCAAAATAAATATCTGCAAGTAGGGGAAAAGTTACCCAATACCTCTGTACAGTACACTATATTGTAAAAGATCTTAACCTTGCTAAGGATAAGAAAGGGGTTGTAGACATACAGAGAACACAAGGCATGTGGGCTTGTAAGATCCACAATGAAATCCAGTTCCATCCTGGTGGATCCTGGAAGATCTGTATAGAGAGCTAGTTCCTCTGCATTGTTTCCTTGCCCTTCCCGTCCAAGAGAGCAGATAGAAGCCAGGGGGTATGAATGAAGAGTCTGTTTTGATTAAGGTAAGAGGCCTTGTTTTATCTTAAAACAGTCTGAAAAGACTTTAAATGAAATAAAATGTAACATGGTGAAAAATAAAAATGATAGTCACTCCATTTCTACTTTATTTTTTCTTTAAAATCGTTATTTAGCAACTTCTATATTAAAAATGACCAGCACCTAGAGTTTCAGAGCTATTTAATATCTGCTTAAGTACTACTTATTCAATAGGCAGTGACTATGTGTCCCCTTTAAGACCGTGTCTACCTACAAATTTTGTACATATAAATATAATAGGTATAACTAGTTCAGTTAGGGTTGTGATTTTTTTAACCAAAATAGTTATACTGATGCAAGTCCCTAGGCCTTGCCTTCACTAGGGACTAAAGTTGTGTTCTTAATTCGAACTAGCTACCTCAAGTTTACTATCTCGATGTAAAATTCTAGTGGAAATTACAAACTGCATTGTATTCACATGTGTTAGCAGGTCAGGTTAAAGACTAAGCTCCCCTATAGTCTTTAACTCAACCTATTAAATCAAGTAAAGACGACAAACTGCCTGAGTTAAAAACACACCTTTCTTCCTAGTGAAGACACAGCTTGTGTGTTATACCAGTACAAAGATGCCTTATCCCAATAGTGCTTATTTCCCTTCACATATAGAAATAATCTATGATAGTATATGAGAAACAAGGTGGGTGAGGTAATATCTTTTACTGGATCAGCTGCACTTGGTGGAAGGGACAAGTTTTTGAGATTAACAGAGCCCTTCCTTAGGCTGCCAATATAGGACCAACATAGCTACAACACCACTGCAAAATATGCCCGTACAAAAATGTTTATACTGGTATATTTGTGTTGACGCTATGGAGGTGATACCATCTTAATTTTGCCAGCATAGCTAAAGCAGTACAACTTGCGAGTGTGACGAGACCTATGTGATTTTTTGTTACTATTTTCCTGACTGAGCCTGTCTTTACCATTCTCTCTCATTAGTTAACTTGATTTCCTGGGAGCAGTCCCAGTTGAGGGAGCAGCATGATGAAGAGCATCCCAATAAATGAAGCATACTGTACTTTAGGTGAATGCTCATGAGGTCATTTTAGTGGCTCGGTGACAGTGTGGAAAAATACCACTAACGTAACAGCACAAACAGTTCTAATAGGCCTCCCTTTACTGTGTCACAATGCACGAGGGGTCTTTCAGAATCTTCCAGAATCGACTATGTCTGGGAAACATACCAGAAATTGTTAGGTAGGTACCGGAAGAGCAGTGCAACTGTAATGGTTTAGAACAGCGCTTGTGCTGATGCATGTGGAAACCACAAGATTTTAGAATATGTATCTGTATGCCTAGCGTGGACATCCAAAACTATTTATGCTTAAATCAATTCTATTGCATCAATTCATCTGGGAACAGTTCAGCTCCTTAGTGCAGACATGGACCGTGAACTGCAGTCACTTCAGTTTTAAATGGACTTAGAGCAACACAAAATAATAGGACTGTATCCTAAAGTGCTTGTGGGATGAACTGTCATTGCGACTCAACACTGGCACTGATACAGTGCCAACCCCACATATTCAAAAGTCATGAGTCAGGCCCCCCAAAAATAATGAGGCTGGCTTAAAAATTATAAGTGTAAGGCTTTTTTTATTTGTCTACTGACTTTTGAGCCTTTAAGCTGCACCTGTGTCATGTTTTCAAGTTTTTACCTACAAACACTAAGCAAAAATATAATATCTTTAATAAAAAAAAAAAAAAAAAAAAAAAGCAAGCTATGAATCTCCGGATCTCCCCTAATGAGATGACTCCAGGAGCTGGGGATTTAAGAAAACACACCAAATATTACAACACTTGACAATAAAATTGCAAGAGCTAGCAACATTGCATACTGATGCTGAAACATGATGCCAACCATCACAACATATCAGAATGTCACACAGTCACTATGTTGCAAGAAAACATGCCTTTTTCACTTTCTTCCTTCCTGGATGTGGTGGACAAGAGTGCTGTGTAGATGCGTTCAGGAGGCCCCTCTGAAACCCACCCCGCTCTCCAGACTTGAGAGCCCCAGCCAGAATGTCTGCGAGGCTATTTTAGCAACATAACCAGAGGTGAGATCTGGATCCAAACTTTCCCTCCAAAGCCCAGGAGGGTTTGGATTTGGTTCTCCAGTTCTGGTTCTTAGGGGCCTAGGGCTTGCAGGTTGTATCGCTAAAGCCCTGAACGGTGGGGGCTTGAAGATCCATACCGCTGTCCTGGCTGGACCTGGCCTCCAGGCCCAGCTTGGGCAGGCCCAGCCCATCCCACACCCTGGCTGCTGGCTACAAGCAGATCCACACGTGGGGATCATTTTGGCGGGACTGTCACACAAACATCCCCCGCCAGCTCAGGGCCCGATCCAGGGCACGGCTCTGCCCGAGGGGGCTGTTCCTCCTGTAGGGGCGCCGCTGGGCTCAGCACCACGAGAGACGGGGGAGGCGGAGAGCACCCCCGCATCGCACCTACGAGGTACCCAGTCCGACACGAGTCCCGCCCCCCCGACGCCAGCCTTTGTAGGCGCGGGCCTAAACTACTTGGAGTTTATAGCGCTTCATCAAGGGGGAGGGAGGGTTTCCCGTCACGACATGGTGCCCGGCTGCCCAGGCACCCCCCACGGGGCCCTACCTTCCTGCGGCTGCTGCCCGGGGGCTGCAGGGGGCAGCAGGCGGGCTCCGAGCTCCCCCTGCGGCTGCTCCTCAGGTAGGTCACCCGCCTCCTGCTGGCGGGCGCCGCCTCCGGCCGCCCGGTCCCCGCCGGCCCCAGGGACGCCTCCGCCCCGCTCTTGCGGCTGCCGCGGGCCGGCCCCAGCCGCCGCGCGGTGTCCCGGGCGGGCAGCGCCCCGGCCGCAGCTGCTCCCGCCTTCTCCTCGGGGGCCCAGGAGCGCCTCAGCCCCAGCTGCAGGCAGAGGAAGAGCGCGGCCGAGAGCAGGCAGAGGCGGAACGCGAAGCCCTTCCACAGCGGCTTCTCCTTGGGCAGCATCGCCCCGCTGCAGCCGCCGTGGCGTCGGGGCTCATCCCCTGCTCACTGGGCGGGCCGGCCCCTGGCAGCGGGAGCCTGCTGCAGCCGGCACAGCCCGAGGGCTGGATGTCCACCGGCCGGGCGTCTGCCCGAAGGGCCAGTGCGAGAGCCGGGGCGCTCACTGACAAGGCTGGGAGTGGGACGCTCCCCCGAAGCAGAGCCGCCCCCTCCCGCCAGCACGGGCTGTGCAATGGGGTGGGGCCGGGCCGGGCACAACCCACCCACACCCAGCCTGACACTCGGTTGCTGGGGGCGGGTATGACCTGGCTGAAGAGCAGGTTCCAGCAGCCTGCCCGCGGGCCGGGTTTGCTGCGCTTAGCGCGCGCCCCTCCTTGGGTAGCCCGGACAATACACTTCAGTCAACACCCAAATAGTTCGGTGTTGCCTTGTGGCGGTAGCAAGCCTCACGCTGAGCTCGCCAAGAAGCGGCTCACGGGGCAAAGGAACAGTGTGACAAGGTTCTGCCCCCCCCCCCCCCATTATTTTATCATTAGACCCTCACTTTGGTTATCTTGTCAACCAAGAGTAATTGTACTTAATATTTAGTCGCAATACTGTTTAAAGTGAAAGTAAAATGTGTATTGTCAAGGGCTTGAGGAAGCGTGATTGTTCCGTTGGAGCCTTGTACTCAGCCAAGAAGACAGTCGGATGGAAAGAAAGTTTTCAAAACTAGCGTGTTATGATTGATTTTTCAAATTTAAAATTCAAAGATGCACGATCCAGCATCAGTCATGCAAAGGGGTTAACTGCTGAAATGAAAGTGCGCTTACCATGGGTATTAATTTACACTTATTACCAGCAAAGCTATCTGAGCAAAACTGTTGCTAGTGAAATTAAACAAACCCCTTTTGTCTTGCGGAAAGGGCAAAGCCAATCCAGATGGAAAAGAATGGTATTGTGTAAACCAAGTATGAAGAACAAATGAAAAAGATGTACATTTTGTATTAAGTCTGTCTCAGAAAGTAAATTCTGAGGAAGATTTTTTTAATTGCCTCAATTGTATTCCATTTTACATACATTTGTGAATAGCTTGGTTGTTGTTTACACCTGTGGTTGAGATATAGCAGGGGTTTTCAACTTAGGGAGAGCCCCAAACACCTGGCAGCAGATTCAGGTTGCTTGCTAACCATATTGTTTAATGGGAGAGGTGTCCTTGCTAGATGGGAAGAGATTACTCACATGAACAGGGTTTATAAGGCAAGGCTGGGGACTTATGGCCCATCGGGATCTTAAAGGGAACACAGGAAACTAAACATCTACACTGAAATAAAAAAAAGCCACAGCACTAGGTCTCAGAGCTCTGGTCAATTCACTTGGGCTCCCAGGGCTCAGACTGCAGGTCTAAAAACAGCAGTGTAGACAGTCAGGCTTGGGCTCTTTGAGACCCACTGCCCCCACAGGTGTTTTTTTAAAGGGGTGGTCAATAGGCGGACCACAGGCCAATGCCAGATGCTTTTGAACACTTTTGACTGCAAAATCTTTTTATTTACTGATTATCTTTTTTAAAATTATTTTTACCCTCTCATTCTCTCACAATGCACTCTCCAATACATTGTATTGCAAATTAATAATTGACTGGTTCTCCTTAATTCCTTATTTGCTTAATTTGAGCTATCACAGTTTCCACCAATAAAAAAAACCGAGAGTATGTGTTTGTTTTTTGAAAAATTACATTTTCCACTGTACGCTCATAGGCTCATTTACACTGTTGAAAGCTGTAGTCTTGCCTCCGGAGCTTTCGACAATTAATAGCACTCTTTAAACATGGCAGCAAAAAAAAAGGAAAGTTGGCACCAAAAACTGTTTGTTTAAAGAAGAGTGGACCAATGCTTACTGTTTTATTTTGCCACAACATCCAAAGTCTTGACCAGTATGTTTAATTTGTTCAGAGACCGTGGCTGTTGTTGAAAGTAGGAACAGCACTACAAAACGAAGCACATGGATTTTGACAACAAGTATTCACTGGGCTCTGGTTTAAGATCAGACAGGATCAATTCATTAAAAGATGGATATTTTCAGAGCACAAATATTATTTCAAAGGCTACTTCCACTCAGGAAAAGGCATCTGAAGCTTCATGAGGTATGTGTGGGTAAAGGTAAAACACAGGAAACTTTTTACATACCGATGCAGACATTAAGCAGTGTATGGTTATTACAGCTGAAATCCTTTTTGCAGAGAAGAAAGACATTGACACTTTCAAACAAGAGCCGTACTCAGACACACAGCTGTTAGGCAGGCTGAGATGATGGCACAAGATGTTTTCAAGCAGTTGTGTGAGAAACTGAAAATGGAAACATTTTCTGTGGCAGTGAACAAATCCTGTGATATCAGGGACATAGCTCAGTTAGCACTGTATGTCCATATTTTTTGATGGAGAGAAATTTGTGGAGAACTTGTCCTTTATACCACATAAACAAATCCTCACTTGTTGCGAGATTGTTAATTCTGTTCAAACTTTTGTCTGATGAAGGTTTTGCCGTGACTCAGATTGTGTCAATTACAACAGATGATGTTCCTGCCATGATCAGTACTCACCAAGAGCTTGTAAGACCTGAACCCCAATTTGATTTCCTATCACTGTGTAATCCACCAAACCACACTTTGTGCAAAGTTTAGCAATGAGTATGCTAATGTAATGTCATTGGTGATTAAACTTGTCAACATCTTTCCGTCCAAATCAGCACTCAACACAGACAGTTCAAAAACTTTCTTTCAGAAGTATCTGCCAATTATGGTGACCTGTAGGTTCATAATGATATCCACTGACTGAGCAGAGGGCAAGTACTAAGAAGGATGTTGGAAATTTGAGTTCATGTGGAAGAATATTTACATAAAATTCCAGGGAAAAAGACAGAAGAGCTACATACCTTTTTGAGGGATGCTGCAAGCATAAACATCCTGGCCTTCCTTGTTGATTTGGCAGGCCACTGAAATGATTTTAATTTAAAGCTACAGGGGGGAAATTGCAATGTAGTGAATCTCCACAGTAGTGTTGCTTCATTTCAAAAGAAACAGTCTTCAAAAGTGATTTGGAAACTCGTGAGATGCTGCATTTCCTGACACTGCTAAGGCACTGCAGACATGAATCAAATGGCATCTCTGGACAGGCTTCTTCAAAACTTCCAGCAGCGGTTCCAAAAATTTAAAAGTGGTGAAGACATTTTCCTGTTTGTTAGGAACCCATTTGTGGCACAAGCAAATGGCACTTGGTGCGATCAAGCAAAAGCATCCTCTCCAGATGTTGAAGCAAAAAAGTACATCTGAAGCTTACTGATTTTCAAGTGGATGAAGTGCTTAAGGTGTGTCACACTGAAATTACATCTGAAACTTTCTGGACAACCCTTGTGCTGGACTCTAAGGGCTAGTCTACACTTAAAACTTACAGCAGCACAGCTTACTTACTGTGCTGCTGTAAGAGCATGTAGCCATGTTATGTTGACAGGAGAGTGTCCTGCCTACATAGCCCTGTCCACACTAGCACTTATGCCGGCAAAGCTTAGTCACTTGGGGGTGTTTTTTTCACCCCTGAGCGACAAACGTTTTGCCAGCATAAGTACTAGTGTAAGCCTAAGTATCCACACTTGAGAAAGGTAGCATTTAACATCTTGACTATGTCTGACTCGATATATGTGTGTGAGTCAACATTCTCAGTAATGAATAACATTAAATTGTGTAATCGCTCCATTTTGATTGATAATCATCTGAGCAATTGCCTCCATCTTGCCTTGACTGAACTCATTCCAAACTTCAAGACACTTGTCCAGGGAGGACCTGTCACTTTTCCAACAGTATTATAATTATACATTATTCAGGATATTTTATTTTAAATTTGTATTGCTCTATAAAATTAAATTTTCAGCAGTGATGCTACAGTTTTAACAGGTATTTCACAGTAATTATTCATGATTCTTTTGCTTAATACACGTGTGTGTGGGTATATGTTTGTTATTGGAAAGGCTTGAATCATAAAGCTAAGAGAGAGTTCATGTGTACAAAGTATTTTCTTTCAAACTCTGATACAAATATTAAGTCACAAAAGCTTGTAGGTTTTATATATGTCTGTCTATCTAATCTATGCCTACAATAATTTTATTTGACAAAATCAAAATTAATACTCTTAACTCAAAACAAATTCAAAACTTGAAACAGTTGCCTGAAAGTGTTTTAATGCTAATATTTGCATCTATTTGACATTTTGTCTATGTACTTTCTCAAAGTCTCAGAGGTAATTTATTACATCTTTCTTGGAGGTTGTTTTTAGGTTATACAGTGATTTGATTTGATTTTTCATTTAATGCGCTAAAAATATAAGCAATGGAATATATTACTAACACACAGCATTGTATGTGTTTGTTGAACAAGGGCCCTTGCGGTGTGAAAAATGTTTCTCTGGATTCTGGACCTTGACTATACCTTGACTAAGAAATTTTGACCTTGACAAGAAAAAAAATTGACTATCTCTGGGCTAGAGTGTCACATGATCATAGGACTATGCTGTGCCCTAAACTGGGAAGTTTCTGGTTCTGTTTTCTCTTTTTTCATGTGACTGGATCATAGCTGCAGTCTTCCAACAATTGTGGATTGTATTGTGACAGGAGGTAGCTTTCCTAAACTGAGCTATTTCTCTCCCTGCTGCTCTTCCCAGGCTGCTTTGCGTCTCTCAGCAGCAGCAACTGCCTCAAGCTTTGGCCTCTTCAGCTGCATCTCTTCTGTTCACAGCAAAGAGAAGAATTGGAGCTGGCCTCTGCTGAGGGAGGCGGTTGGGAGGGAGCTGCCTCAAGAAGAGGAGTGTGTAGGAGGCAAAGAGTTCAACCCCTGTCAGGAGCAGGAGGGGAGTGGAAGCAGCTGGATGAAAGAAGATAAGTTAGAAGAAGAGAGAGAGCAGCCTGTCTTATTTGGAAAACTATTTCTGGTGAAAATTTCCATATGGGCCTCTGTCTCAAGAATAAAACCTGAGGGAGGAACATTTAATGGCCATATAGGGTCATTCTACCAATTTACAATTGCCAACTTTTTTTTTTTAGTCAGATGTTCGTTTTAAATCACTGGCTACCTGCATCTGATAGGATTCTTGTTAGAGGGGCCCAGATCTTGAAAATACTGATCACATTCACGAGGACAGAGACACTTGCTTTAAGGATCACAGCTGTTTGCTAGATATTCCTCTCTCATGTTGAGTGTATAAATAAGGCATCTGCATGCAGAAACTAGGTTTAAAAAACTGGACTGAATACAATATGAAATGTGAGTGGATAACTGGTCCTGCAGTGTTGCTGATTCTCAGGGTTTTATCACAGTCTTACACTGTTGATATTTTTCTTAAAGTCCCAGTTCCTGGATCAGGTGGTTTTGTAAATGTGAGAATCTGCTTTCATTCAAATAAAAAGTTTGTAGCCCTTGTTGTGGAGAAAAGTCTTGAAAACATGAGCCCTAAAGTGCAAAAAACAGACAGCAAATAAAACCCACAAATCTATTTTTATAATCTTGTAATGTTTTAGTCATTAGAAATGGAAGGTTCCCTAAAATACCAAAATATGGATATTAAAATAGGTAAGGGAGGTTTGACTGAGTGGATGTTATTTCAAAACAATGTAGCTCCTGACTTTATCAGTGCAGATTTGTTATTTCTTTATCAGCACACAAGTTAAATAGAAAGCTTAATTTCTCATATCCAGCTATTCTTTCTATCATCACTCAGCCATAAAACATAAACATTGACTTTGTACTACAATAACAATACCAGGCAGCTCATCTTCAATTAACTTCATTTTGAAAGTAGATTAAGTGTGAGGCAGAAAAGAAAAAAGTGAAAAACTAACACTGGGCTGATGTTTTTTCCAGTAAAATAATTGTATTTCTCATACACTAAAATTCACCTCTCCCATTTTCCTTGGGTATAATCTCCTTCCCTCACAAAGGGGGATTCAAAATAAGGATAGATATATCAAACAGGGACAAGCAGAAAACCTACCTGGACTAAGGTGGAATATAATGGGAATTCATACACAGCCCTTAAACACTCTCTTCTCTCTCACTTCTCTTCCTTGTTGGCCCTCTCTCCACTTTAACAAGGAAACAGTGCTTCATTTGTGCTGGGTCTTGCTGGGGCTGAGCCCTGGCATCTCCAGGCTTGCCAGTTCAAAGCCCCAGCACCGCTGGGCTCCCAACCTCGGCACCTCTAGGCTTGGCAGTTCAAAGCCCCAGCACTGCTGGGCTCCCAGCCAGCAGCTGCCACTCTCTGGCTGCCTAGCTTGAGCCCCAGCACCTCTTTCGTTACAAATTAAGTATTGCAAAGGAATTATATGTGTGAGAAGTGATGGTTAAAAAGAAACTAGAGTCTAAAACTTCTAAGGCAATGTGTCAAAGCAGGAAGGAGGAATGACCAGAGCACAGTGCACTCGGGCTGTCCTCAGCTGGTGGATGGTCCTGTGGAGACCATTGCCAGAAGGTGCAAGCTGGAGGATCTCCAGGATGCTGTGACTTTTGCTCATGACTGGCAGAGAATAAGGCTTCCCCTTTTCTGCTGATCTTAAAAGAAACTGGATGCAGCAGAGAATCTAGCTCATAATGCTAACAGGAGCTAAATGCTACCCTTGAATGTGTTAGAGACCTCCACTGGCACCAATGAGCCCATGTACCAGGAATAATTTTCTGCAACTATATAAATCTCCTAGAAGATTTTTAAAAAAGTAAACCCCATTCATATCTGCAAATATTTGTAAACTATCTGTGGTTATATGCTCAGCTAAATTCTAAATCCATCCTCTAATAATGAATAAGGTTAATCTTGAGAAGGAGTTCACTGCTTCAAAATATTCTATGTAACATATAAATTGGATACCACACAGTACTGTGTTATGTAACAGAATCTCTCCTCAAACTAGTGAGATTTTCCATTATAAACATGCCAAATTTTAACAAACCACATCCTAATTCAAGGAATAGTCTGGGAGAGCCAATCTGATGCAATCTTAAACCATACTGACAACAGTAACATTGATACCAATTTATCTTTTGTTTCCCATTGGGCTAATGCCAATCAAAATGAAAAGGCAGAGAGCTCTATCCAATCTAAGGTATCTATGGCTTCTCAAGCCAGGCAGGCTGAGGCAGAATAGACACTGCTCTGGGGATAACTAACCTGATCAGGAGAAAGTTTGGTCTTGTGTGGAAAACTAATACGTCAAAAACAAGCAAACTCTTGTGCTGGGGATTTTTGAAGATTACTAAGGGGAAAATAGGACAAAGGAAAGTCCCTACAAATGAGCTCCCAGCCAATATGGCTATGAAGCCTACTGGGCTCTGATAGCCATAAACCCAAGACTGGATCTCATCCAGACTCTTTAAGATAACCTGGTGTTAGAGTTGGAGGGAGGCTTTTGACCTAACTGCTGAATGTCAGCAGTGCTCTCAAAGGCTCTTTCCTTCTTGGAGTATCAATGGATTCCAGCACTATCACTTTCTCCCCCAGCTGTTGTTTCTTTGAAGGATGTGTGGAGTGGTTCATCTTCTTCCTGCCTTTCCTACAGTCAGTCAGGGAGGTGCAGATCTCTTCAAGTTGTGCAACCCTTTGAAAAATCAAATTGGCGCAAACAAAAGTAATTTGATTAAACAGATAGAGAACTAAATAGCTTTTACGGAGAAGCTTGTAAGATGTACCAAATGAAAAACATTTTGCTAGCTGCTACCTTATTTGCTTCCATTTATCTTCTGCTAAAGTAGTTCCCTCAAGTTGTTATACCTCTTTTGTCAAGTGAAGTTGTCTTCAGACAAAACAGCATAAAGACCAGAATGAAAAAAGGAAACCCCAGAAATGTTGTGCAACTCAATATAAATACAATTCATCCTATTAAGAAGATGGACAGGAAAAGAACCTAAATATAATTTCACTAACACTGGTATATAAGAGAAGTAATGCCACCCACTGATGTAAAATGGAGAAGAGGCCCATTGTTGATTCACAGTTTTTCAGGGTGTTCTTCTTTTGAGTATTCCTCATTTTAACATATGTACTATAGTTTTCATTCTGCTCCATTTAGTAGCAAAGTTGGATAGAAAGAAGGACGAGATAGATACAGAGGTTAAAGACTAGCTAGAAAATCTGTAGATCTTTCTTAACACTTGTTTATCCAGTTTATTTTTCAGCTATCAAAATACATTAACCTTATTTGCACTAAATCCCCTCAGTTTTGTATGTCAAGTTCTCTTTTCATGGAGCAGAGTAGCTATGACACACTGATGGCTGTAATATGTTTTAGCAAAGGGCAGATAGAGTCCAGAGGAGGTGGATCTGATCGCTTGCTGTAACTGCTTGCAAACAAGGTAAACCATTCATCTGTACACCTTAATTTCTTACAGAGTTTTACTAGTATTTTCTAGACATGTTTTAAAATTATTGAGTGAGCATAGAATCATAGAAAGGTAGGGCTGGAAGGGATCTTGAAAAGTCATTTAGTCCAGTCCTCCTGTGCTGAGGCAGCACCGAGTATACCTAAACCATCCCTGACAGGTGTTTTTCTAACCTGTTCTTAAAAATCTCCAATTACAGGAATTCCACATCCTCCATTGGAAGCCTATTCTAGTGGTTAACTCTCCTAATAATTAAAAAGTTTTCCTAATATCTGACCTAAATCTTTCCTGCTGCATATTAATCTGATTACTTCTTGTCCTACCTTCACATGGACATGGAGAACAATTGATCACTGTCCTTTTTATAACAACATTAATTATTATTGAGGATTAATTATTGAGCTGTGCATTTGTTAATCAAACGTCTTGGCATATTACAAAGGGTTTATTTTTCTTGATGTTTTAGCACAAAAGCTGGTAAAATAGAAACACTATTGCTAATCCTGGGTAAAATAGGAGATTCCATTTTCATATTTCTTCAAGGATTCACTGGCTGTAGAAAGAAGCTTGAGCAGTATCACGATGGGGTGCCCAGTTCCTCAGTCCCACATCCCCCTCCCTTTACAGGGCCAAAGAAGCCCATGTAGATTGGGCAAGAGCAACACCTCCTAGGAGCAGGATCTATCCCTCGTGGCTGCTCCAAGGATTCCTAGGCAGCAGAATATTGCCACAGCTCCATGACACTGTTGATTTCCCAGCCTACCCTGTGAGAATTGAACTTGTGACATTACTTCTCTTGGACATGGAAACCTTTCTGCACATTGGAGTGTGGCACAGGAAATAGAATAAACCCATACTTGCCATCAGCGGCCTTGCAGCACCACCTGGGGCAGGCCCCTCAGCAAGGAGGGGGACAACCCTGTGTAGAAAGTGTAACGTAGATGTACACAGAAAGTTGCTGTGCTTGCAGGATGGGATTGTGTATGGAAGGGTGCTGGATTGCATTTGAAGACAGTGGTTTGTTTTTTTTTATAACACCACCAGCCTTCCCCAGGATGCACTGTCTTTAGCAATGGGACAACTGGTTGGGACAAAATAACATCTATCGACTGTCCTCTTTTGTCCAAACTAAAACTTTTTATAGGGATTTGATCAGTTTGGGCAAATCTCCCCTTCACTTCCACCTCTCCTTTATCTAATGGTTCAAGTAGATGGAAACAGGATAAAGAGCTTTCACTGCACCAGCCAGGGAGAGTCTGGGGGGAAGTACTGCTTACTCAAATCAGGGGGACAAGGAGGCACTTTCCCTCTACTGTTAGCAGAGAAGTTGGAGTGGTGCTCCCTCTTACTTTATCCCCCTATTCTTCCTTCCTTGCTCCTCCCCCATGAACTTTGATCCAGTTCCCAGTACCTTCCCTGCTGCCACTACAAGATCCTACTTCACCAATTCCCAGTAATCTTTCCCACCCAGAGTCTAACTGCAGGTTCCTATCACCTTGAATAGCTGATATGATTATATATATCCCATTGAGCACTCATAGTATTCACAGTGAGGTACAACTAAGAGGAAAGCTTCAGAATAATGGATAATTTGATATGAACTGCAAGCAGAGAAATAGCCAGATTTGTTAACATAGTGGATACTCAAGTCTAAAGTACAAAGGCATAAGTAAGGTGGGAACTGAGAACAAAGAGTATTTTTGTAGGGTGCGTGCTGCTGAAGAAGCGGGTTAGAGGCCCGGTGGTATCAGGTAGGAAATTAAGGCCTCTTGGGAAAGAGAAAGAAAGGCTGGTCTCTTATAAAGCATAGGGCTGGTTCAGAAGCCTTGGAGGTTTATTTAGGATTTTCCCTCATTAATGATCTTGTAGTCAGACATCAACTCACACTTATACAACCAGCGCTCCAAACTTTTCCAGTCCTCCTGAATTTTTAACAGTATGTATCCGTATCTCTATGTTCTATACTTCAAGTGTAGTGGTGTTCATAGATGTAATGAGGTTAATTGCACCAACTCTCCAAGGTCATTCATTAACACTTTGAAAAACTCAGCTCAGTCTTAAGCCTCACTTCAAACTCCCTCCTAATCTCAATGGGAGTTCTGGCTACTTGTTATTGCTATAAAAAATCAGGCCACTTATGTATGTATCTAAATCTACATGAGGTGCCTTATTTTAATCATATAAGTATTGGCCTAAGTGACTTGCCCTGGATCATGCAGAAAGTCAGTGGGAGAGCTGGGAATAGAATCCAGGTCTCCTGACTTTCACCTCCCCACCTCCCATATTTAGTGTACTAGGCCACTGCAGAACAGGGCAGCCCAAAAATTACAGTTCAAAAGATGCAAAATAAGGTGAAGACCTCTGTCTTTATTGTAAATGTGTACTCATCTATGCAGGAAGTGACAGATCCTATTGAGCTCTGAACATGACCCTGGACCTGCAAATGAAGTGTAACCACTACCCTATATTATGATTTAAATCCCATTTAAAACACAAAGAGAATAAATTTCCATGATCTTTAAGATTCTAGCAACCTTGAGGTAAAGTGTCTACTTCAGTCTATTATTCATACACCAGTGTTGAGAAATATGAGGCTTTGGGGCTGGTAAGGCTAAAGCTTAGCTGCATGGATCATTAAAATCACTTCTCAGTTCAGTCACTGGTAAATTTGAAGATAATGACTAAGATTTTTTTATGCAGTCTCCCATTAGCACTTCTTGCTCTAGTACGATATTTCAGGAGCTTAACATCAGATTGATCCTGATGTTCAGTAGCTTCATATGAGAGATACAGACAGAAGTTTTCATACCCCTCTCAATATAGAATATCAAAAACTTATTTATGATTTATCACAAGCTAAATTGTTCATTCTGAAATTCATGGAAGAGAAAAGATTTTGGTAATTAACAATCTGAAAAGTGGATTCTAGACCAAGATTTACATCTGAATTAATGCACATACACAAAAAGTGTTAACTGGCATAATAACAGAAAGGGAAACAATACACTTCGTGACCCATGGCTTCTCACTATCCTTGCGTGTTAAATAAATAAATGTAACTCATCATCATTTTAGCATCCACAATAAAAGTATTGCCTCCAACTCCTTTATTTCACTCCTGGCAATGAACAGAAATAATTTTATCACCTGCCTTCCTCTAAAGCATCTCATTACCCAACACAGGTAGCATCTTCTTTAGAAAAACAGACATATATCTGATCATATTAAGGAAAAAAGTTCTAGTTGTGGGGCATAAGATTCTAAATAAGACAGTGACTATTTTTCTAAATATGATTCCAATTTACAGTACAAAAATTAAGTTATGAAGTTTCACATGTAAGTCACACACAAACTTACAATCATACAAATATTTCACAATAAATTATATTATTAACAAGTATTTCCTTTTATGTCTGTATTACAGAACTAGATGGCAATACTGCAATGGTTGAATTTTCCTAAGTTCCCAAAACAAACTCCTATTTTCAGTAACTTAAATATTAACTTAATATATATAGCCTCAGGCTGGAAACAGTTTCTCATACAGAGTACAGTTAATGAAAAAAAATTGTTATGGCTGATTTCACAAGCATTTTTGCACTTTTAAAACTAAAAACAAATATCTAATTTTAAAATGAAATTTGGCAACTGCTTAGTCTATAATGCTTAAAATGGTCAAAACACTGAACTTTGCAAAGAAGCTACTGTCTAAGTTGTAACTGTTTTTTCTAACAAGGTACTTCATACTTTTTATTACACATATTTAATGTGTTTACATAGTACAGTACATGTGCCAAAGTATTTCTACAATGGATGATAATCACTCCGGAGTAATCTAACAGATGTAACAACTTGAGTCTAGACTGCTGCCTTCATCTGGATGTTCTTAGAGGAAAATCAGTCCAAGGGGAGATGGGATATGGAGTCATAGGCCATGTTTATACTACAAAATTAAGTTGACCAAACATACATTGGCATACAATCGCCACAGAATTACACCACTTGTGCATGTCTACACTTTGCTCCTTATGTCAGCAGAGCGCATCCTCATCAGGAGTGCTTGTATCGATTGTACTGTCAGTGTGGGGCATTGTGGGACAGCTCCTGAAAGCCAGTAACAGTTGACATAAGCAACCCAGTGTCTACGCTGACACTGCATGAACCTTTACTGTACGCCGCTTGAGGACTTGGAGTTATTAAGTCATGTAGGGGGCAATTACATCAGCAGGAGTGAAATTTAAGCATATACACTTCCATAGTTAGGGAGACATAAGCTGCCTTGCGTTGACCAAACTCTGTAGTGTAGGCCAGACCATAGGAGAGCAGAACCTTAATGAGAAGTGTAATAAGGCATGCTGGGATAAGCAGTTTCAAAAACAAGATCAGACGAGTAACTGATGCTCAGTGTACTTTTTCTAAAGGAGATCACAGCATGCCTTGCAATATGATGTGATATACTGGCTTGTGTCTGTACAATTTATGCCTCATTACACTGAATGGGATAAAGTGAGAGCTGGGTGCAGCTGGTTCTATCCTTCATGTCTGACCATTTGGCAAGTAACATTAATGAAGGGACTCTGTGGAGAGAGGGGTGTCTAAAGGTGAAGTAAAATATAATAGAACATGGACCAATTTAAAAATATGAATCCATATCTCATAAAAGTCTTCCACAAGTTTCTTTGGAGATGTAATTTATTCCATATTTATAAGATACTAAATAAAGTGTCATTAAATGTGTCTGTGACAAAAAAGGCCATTTCATTTAAATACGGCTACATACTCAGCCACATATCCCAGAATAAATATTGTTTACATTTTTTGCTTTCAAAGATCTTCTCGACAAATCCTGGTCCCACAAACAAAGTTGGAGAGAAATTGCTTTGCCCTCAGAGGTACAGGCCCAAATTCTCTGGTCTGGCTAAATTGTGGTCAGCACAGGACCAGAAGAAGTGCATGCAAAACTGGCTTTCTGCCACTTCTTTGGCTCCCCTATCCTGGAGTCAGTTAGAGGCTAGTTTGGCCCTTGGTGCAATGTATAGCAGCCTCAGGCTACAGAACTTTTTGGTTTTGTGGACTGAAGTGACAATCTCCACAGCTTAAATCCTAAAGATAAAAAGGAACCAGGTAGGTTTTGATTCACAAAGGAATTTAGGCATCTATATCCCATTTTTAGGCACCACTGTGATCCACAAAACCCATATATTCCACTGCCAGAAGGGACCATTGTGATCATCTAGTCTAACCTCCTTTATAGCACAGGCCATAGCAGTTCCCTAAGATAATTCCTTTTAAACTAGAGCATATCTTAAAAATCCAATATTGATTTAAAAGTTGCCAGTGGTGGAGCATCCATCGCACCCTTTGATAAATTGTTCCAGTGACTAATTGCCCTCACTGTTAAAAATTTATGTCTTGTTTCTAGTCTGAATTTGTCTAGCTTCAATTTCCAGCCATTATATCATGTTATACCTTTCTCTGCTAGATTGAAGAGCCCATTATCAAATATTTGTTCCCCATGTAAGTATTCATGTTCAGTTGATTGTCCACCATCAGCTCTAAACCTTTTTCAGGGTCACTGCTTCCTACGCTAGAGTCCTCCATCTTGTAAATACAGCCCCACGTTCTTTGTTCCTGACCATATTAAAGTGAACATTGTTTGCTTGTGCCTAGTTTATCAAGCAATCCAGTTCATGCTATAGTGACCTGCCCTCTTCATTATTTACCACTCCCTCAATCTTTGTATCATCTGCAAACTTTATCAGTGATTTTATGTTTTCTTCCATGTCACTGATCAAAATGTTAATTAGCACAGAGTCAAGAACTGATGCCTGCAGGATTCCACTAAAAATACACTAGCTCGATGATGATTTCCCTTTTATGATTACATTTCAAGACCCATGAGTTAGCAGTTTTTAATCCATGTAATGTTAATTTTGTATTGGTCTAGTTTTCTAAGCAAAATATCTTACGGTACCAAGTCAAATGCCTTACAGAAGTCTAAGTATATTACATCACCACTATTACCTTTATAAATTTATATATTCTTTTAATTCTTCATTAATCGAGTTCTGTAAGAGCCTCTCCATTATCTTGCCTGGGATAAATGTCAAATTGACAGGCTTATAATTATCTGGATCATCCCATTTACCCTTTGTAAATATTGGCACAATATTAACTTTCTTCCAGTTTTCCAGAACTTCCCCCATGTTCCAAGACTTATTGAAAATCAACATTAATGTTCCAGTGAGCTCCTCCACCAGCACTTTTAAAACCCCCACCTAGCTGCTGCCTAACCCTATATGTGCCTAAATTTCTGCCTCTGAGCATGTCCATTGCTGCCTCATTCTAGGGGGTCTCCTGCCTAAGATTACAAGACAGGTCCTACTCCACCGATCTCACATGCAACTTGGGTGCCAAAATGCCTATCTTCCCCAGTTTGTGGATCACTAGGAGAGCTAGGCATCTCCATGCAGCCCAGACTTAGTTGCGTATGTCTGAGAGATAGCATGCATCCCTCTGGTCAGCATCTAGCCGTGTAGCTTAGGTGGCTCACCTAAGCCTAATGGGCTGGCTTTGTGGATTGCAGTCTAAGGGGCCTACCTCTCCCCGTTCAATGGATAGGGACACCTAACTCAGGCTTTGTAGATCGCAGGGTTGTCTCATGATTTTCTAGCTACCTAAAAGTTAGGTGTCATGATGCTCAGCATTGCAATGTGTAACCCTTCGGTGGTGTGAGCATCTGCAAGATCCAGGTTCAATAGCTAGGGATTCCTCTTAACAATACAAACCAGAACCATTTCAAGTCCCTACCCACTAAACTGGGACAATTAAACACCACCCTGAGCACTTCTCAGAGGCAATATTTTCCCACTCTCAAACACTGAGTCTATGTTTAACAAAATAAAATGTTTATTAAAAAGGAAAGGGAACCAGCACTAATTTGGGAAAACATCACAACCACAATTCAAAAGCAAGTAACCATAAGCAAACATCCACCCCGCAGGTCATGGGGAGTATCCTTTGCCTCAGTTTTTCACCTAGCAGTGTGAAAGTCTAACAAATGTTCCTTTAACATGCCACTCTCCTTTCCCTCTGCTGCACCCCACTCACACTTGGTTGTTCTGGGTCAGCGAAGACCCAGAGTTCAGAGGTGAGTTCATGTGGGTTCGCCTGCCACTCCTGAAAAATGGGGGCAGCCAAGCAAAGCTTTTGCTGCTGCTGCTGTTGCCACTGTCACTGCTGCAGCTGGCTTACTGCTGCTGTTATCTCCGTTACTGTTTGCTGCTGCCTCTGCTCTCTACCACTGCCACTGTTGTCTCTGCCACCACTGGCTGCTATCTACCACTCACTGCTACCACTCAGCTAGCACTGCTACCTCTCCTGCTGTTATCACTGCAGCTGCCACTTCTGTCATGCTACATTCTGAGGTTCCACCACTTAACCCTGCTCTTATTGATGGAGTCTAGTCAGTTCTGGCTTTAAACCTAGGAGATTGAAAAATCAAATTGTGTTTAGGACTCTTGAAGCAGAATTTACACCATTAGGTAAGCACAAGGAACCCCCACTCTGACTTTCACAGAGATTTGGCAGCTCTATGGCCCCGCTTAGCAAGTGAAGTTCAGTTTAGAGTGACCCCTCCCTCCCCCCCCCCCCCCAATCAGGACAAGCTAAGTACAGTTCTGCTGGCCTTTACTCAGACAATAAGGATAAAGACATTTAATTACTCCTGCATTCAGTATATTAAAGTGACTTGTAACCCAAAACCAGCCAAAATTGATCACTTTGGCAAAGCAGCTGTTTGCTGAACACCAGGCAGAGTAGGTGTGTCTATGCAAATACAGTCTGCTCCTGAAGGCTTTTCCCTTAGTTCACCACTAGAAATCTGGGGAGCCCTCATTCAGACCCTACTTACAAATGCCTAAGTTCATACTGCAGGTGACACTTCTTTACATTACCTTCCATAGAAAGCCCAGTTTCCCCACAGGCTGGCTTCTACTCACCATCAGTCATGGATCCCACAAGCAGAGGCCTGCCAAATTAATTCCTTTAAAAAGTTCTAGTAAGAATGCTGCTGCGATTGAATTACATTTGATGAAGATCAGGGGTTTTTCTGTGGAAAATAATGCTGACAGATATTGACAATAGTTAGCAAAATATATAAATAAGAACCATATGTGCTACTATTTGTTACTGCTTGTAAAATTTCTTCCTGTTTTGCAAGCTGCTTCTTTAGTGGTTGATTATTATTCTAGAATTCTTCAAGTCTAATCAGAAATATGTTGTTTTCCTGCTGTGGAAAGATGGCAAAGAAAGATCTGAGTTATAAATAAAATTGTCTAATGGAGAAATCCTTTGGGAAGCAAAGTAATCAGGGGCTCAGACATAAACCCAGCTGTATACCCATATAGAGGAGAAAGGGGGAGAAAAGAGCCCCTTATATTCCTGCACAGGCTACCAACATTGACAGACCTTGGGGAAAGGTGTCACTGCCAGAATGCTGCTACCCTTCCTGTATAGGTGGGCAGGGGTAGGAAGTGAGCAGAGTCTTTGCTTTCCTCCTCACAACATGCCAGCCAGTGCAACTGAGCTGGCGCAGAAGGTGGAGTAAGCTGCACCAGGGAAAGGGCTGGTGTAGCTTACTTCTCCCATAGAGCAATGGGGAAGCAGTGACCCTTAGAATCACAGTTTGGTTCTTCTTTTGTACCCAGGGTAGCACATATTCACACTATCCTTCACGGAGGCCAGATTGCCAGGTGCTAATCTAGGTGGATGAGGGGCTGACTGGAGATCCTTTTAGAGCAAGGTGTTTTCTGGAAGAGGCAACATTTGCTATATATAATTTTTCATTTTTTCCCTCAGACTTAATATGGGTGAAAAGGAAAAAAAAATAACTGCTAAATGCCAAAGGCCCTTAAAAAGTGAGGATTTAGCTCATTCTTTGTGCTAAAGTGCTCTCTCTGTCTTTTACTTCACATAATACACCCTGCAATAAGTTCTTAAAACAGACTGAAACACTTTAGTGTATAATTATGTAATAGATGCAAGAGAATGGAAAAAAAAGGGAGTGAAAATATCTCTTCACATACTTTTTATTGCCTTTCACTTGAGAAGTCCATTAAATGCTAGAAAAAGCTATATCCTTCTGTTTGAGGCAATTACTGTATTCCAAATCTCCATGTGATTGTTACTGGAATGCCAACAATGCTCGGACACGTGCAGAACATGGAGCAAGATGGGAAGGACTTTCAAAAGCACTGATAAGTGATGTAGGGGCACAAGTCCCTTTGAATTTCATATTGACGTGTGCTCCTAAGTCACATAAGCACTTCTGAAAATTCTGTCTTTACAGTGTAGAGGAAATCTGAAATCTGCAGGTGCGCTTATAGCAGTCAGTATAGAAATGCTATTGAGGTTATTGGAAATACTGTGCGTACCACATTGTTTGAGTGAAGCAAAAGATCCTTTCTCCTCTTTCTATCTAGATGGAAGTCTTCCCTGCGAGTTTTGAACCGAGGGGGCTGAATCTCATTTGCTTAAACTGAAACGATCTAATTCAAAGAGTCACCTCTCATCACAGAAGGATATATAATGATGTGAGTCAAACTCTGTTTGTTGTATCTCATTATCACTGATGTATTCCTTTTTTTGTGCTCCAGGAACATCAACATCTGGCAATACAACTATGTGAAAAGAGTGCGTTACTTATCTTGAGCTTCCTAGTATACCTGTACAGTAGCAGACCACAAAAAGGTGAGGGTCCTTCAGAAAGTGGGAGAGGCTATTTCATTGTTCAATTTCTCTGTGGAAGAGAAGACTTTTAACTATGTATCCCCCTCTAACTCATATAAACTTAAGGAAGTTTTAAATTAAAGACTTGTATTTCTGCCAATTAATCAATATTTTGCTGTAGACTTCTTAGCTTATGCGCAATGTGCCACAGCTGACACATGACCAGGATTCATAACCAAATTTAGTCCCCTAGTTGGAGCGTTAGTTTCCTTGGCCCATGCCGGGTACTGCCAGGGAGTGCAACATGAATGCTGATCCATGCCCCCCTTAGCAGTAGTTAAAAACAGAATAGCAAAATGTGATAGTGACAGAAGCATGGAATGTGATGGATGTTATAGGTATCGGAGGCATATTCTCCAACTAACAAACAGTTAATGGACAACAACATAGATACAAATTAATGTGTGTTAAAGGCTTGATCCTATGCTCATTGAAGCCAATGACAAAGCTCTCATTGACTTTAATGGTGCAGGATCAAGGCCTAAGAATGAAGTGATACTGGAAAATACAAAAGCTGGTCAAAAATTTTCTGTTAACACTTATTGTTTAATGGAAAATACCTTTTCAAACAAAATTTTCATTTTCATGGCAACATTTGTTTAATTAAAAAATATTAGGTTTTTCTGACTTTCTCTCTCTTTTTTCAGTAGCAAAATTTAGACCAAAAGTTTTTGGTTTTGTTTTCTGATGAAAAAACAAACATTTTTGGAAATTTCTCACCAAAGAAGGGGTTAAAACAAAAAAGAAAGACCCTTTTTAGCCAGCCCTAAAAATACTGATAGTGTTTAAATAAGCCTCTGAGGACTTGTCTACATTATAGATGCTACAGTGGCACAGCTATGACACTGCAGCACGCAAGTGCAGCACCCTAGCGCAGACAATTCCTACAGTGATGGAAGAGGTCTTTCCATTGCTATAGTTAATGCACCTCTTTAAGAGGCAGTAGCTAGGTCAGCTGAATAAGTCACTTCGCAACCAGTCAGGGGAATTAGAATCATAAATCCCCACACTATCTGCAGGCTGCATGGGGGAGATAATAGGGTCTGTGGGGTCGTTACACCTGGCTGTGAATAAATGGGTAGGGTAGATGTGGAGTCCTTTAGTCAGAAGAGTTAATAGGTACCAGTGGGAGGGCAGGGTATGCTGTATCCCAGGGGTCAGCAACCTGTGGCACATGTGACCATTTTGAGTGGCATGCTGCACTGCTCCTGGCCTCAAAGCAGGGCCACAAAGCGGCCGCTCCTCCCTTCTAGCCCCACCCCTCTCCCACGTGGCAGGCGGGGGCCAGGAGGACAGAAGACTGAGGGGCTGGGTCAGTGCACCACTGGCCCTGGCCAGGAGCCATGCGGTGGCCACTCCCCCCGCACCTGGCCAGGGCACTGCTGGGCCCACGTGGGAGAGGGGCGGCCACCAGAGATGTCAGCGGGGGCCAGCTCCTCAGAGGAGAGCCAGGCTGGTGTCCCCTCTTCCTCACCCCCCCCCCCCCGGTACACCACTGCCACAGCAGGAGGGGGGCAAGAAACTATCCCACAGCCCGCTCCTCCCCCACCACCGCCACCTAACACCCTGGCCAGGGCACAGGGCCCATGGGAGAGGAGTGGGGGGAAGAGTTGGCACCCCCCTTCCAAAAGGTTGCTGACCTCTGCTGTACCCTGTAAAGAGCTGTAGCTGTGTACTCTTCCCACAACAGAAGCAAGTGGGCAAGCAAGGGAGGAATATGTCTCTCCAAGACACAATTTCTTCCCAGGCTCCTCCTAGGATAATGCACCTATGAGTAATCCTTTAATCAGGACTAGTAGCAATGTCACAGTCTAGCCCTTAGTTTAAAATGTATTATTAACATCCTATTTTTGTATATGTCTCCTCTCGCAAGCCCCATTTTATCAGATGGTTTTAATGATGTTTCCAGAAACTTGGTACAGCAGTAGCTGAATGTTGTAATTTCTTAAACTTAACTACAGCACCCAAACCCTACAATCCATCTGTGTTTTTTAGATATATTGGAGCCCTACAGCATGGAAAACAGCCCGCATTTCCATCTATGCTCACCACTCAGTTCCACATATTTTATTCCTTGTGCTAAGTTCTTGGTTTTCAGTACCTGATTGATCCAACAGCTCCCTCTGGTGGAAAATGAGAAATGTGCCAGAGCAAAAGAAATAATCAGCCTTTCACAGTGTTTCCCTGAGATATCACTGTAGAAAAATGTTATATGCTGTGTCAGATGATCCAAAACATTCAGGCCAGGGTATTCTCTTTCATTATTATACTTATTCTATAACCAATTCCTTAGACATCTGTTTATTCCATATTCAGTAGTGTTCAACTGAAAAAAATATATTGGATGGTGGAATGCTAATTTCCACATACTTGTCAGAAATTTGACAAATTTACTAAACTGCAGGCAGCAGATTACAGTGAGACAATATATCTTTATTGCTTTTGGTTGTAAATAAAAAAACCCAGTTATATAAAATGGTTACTTTTTGCTCAGGTTATAAAATCAAACATACAGGCCATCTGCTTCCTGTAATTATACGGATTGATAAAAATGTCTGAAATATAATTATTTCTTTTCCATTCCACATTTATGCCTTTGAAGCACATTATGAGTGTGACAGATTGGGCACCATCTGCCAGGAATTTATATTTGACATAGATTAGAAAGTACGGATAAAATGGACACATTCAAGGATAATACTTAGTCCTGCCTCACGGCAGGAAACTGTGCTAGATCAGTGTTCCTCAGTGACTGATCCATGGACCGGCACCGGTCCTTGATATCTCCCTGACACAGTATAGGAGCCTGAGATCTCCCTGACACAATATAGGAAGCCGGTCCCTGGTATCAAAAAGGTTGAGAAACACTGCGCTAGATGACCTGCCGAGGTCCCTTCCTGTCCTACATTTCTATGGCCCTTTTAACTTCTGTCCAGAGAGACATAATGATAAATTGCCTCGGATCATATGCTGAAGACAGGTCTCTGCTGAAGCCTAATTAGCATTCACAAGGATTTCAAACAAGCAAGAGAATGATATTGGCGAAAGGTTGCTATTTTAGGTAGAGACTAGAAAAGCTAACAAATGAACAGTATTCTGAAACAGGTATAGGCAAGATCAAACAGGAGAGCAAACAGCAGGGTGCAAAGCTATTCTGCAGAAGAGCGGATAGGAAGTGAACATGAATCTCCTTCCTCAGGGACACAACATCATATACAACAGTGAATGAAACTGGAAACATTCACTGGCTATCTAGGTCATAGAAATGACACAGAAATGACTCCACTTCCTAAAACAGGAAAGCTGGAGATGAATTGTGTCTATAAAAATGATGACATCCCCAATCATCCTCCCTCTCCTGGATGCTCATGAGGCTGCTGTGCTTGAATCCATGCACTGGTCCATGTGTAACAGTTCCAGAGGGGTAGCCGTGTTAGTCTGTATACAGCAAAAACAACGAGAGTTCTGTGGCACTTTAAATACTAACAAATTTTAATAATTTCCATCCCACCATCAACCTCAGCCTGGACCAGTCCACACAAGAAATCCACTTCCTGGACACTACAATAAAAATAAAGGATGGTCACATTAATACTACCCTATACCGAAAACCAACTGACCGCAATACGTATCATCATGCCTCCAGCTTTCACCCTAGACACATTACACGATCCATTGTCTACAGCCAAGCCTTAATATACAACCGGATTTGCTCCGATCCCTCAGACAGAGACAAACACCTACAGGATCTCTATGAAACATTCCTAAAACTACAATACCCACCTGGAGAAGTAAAGAAACAAATTGACAGAGCCAGATGGGTACCCAGAAGTCATCTACTACAGGACAGACCCAACAAAGAAAACAACAGAACCCCACTGGTCATCACTTACAGTCCCCAACTAAAATCTCTCCAACACATCATTAAAGATCTACAACCTATCCTAGCAGATGATCCGCCTCTCGCTCAGGCAGTGGGTGACAGACCCATCCTAGCTTACAGACAGCCCCCCAACCTGAAGCAAATACTCACCAACAACCATACACCCTACAAAAAGTCCAACCCAGAAACCTATCCCTGCAACAAACCCTGTTGTCAGCTCTGCCCACACATCGACTCTAGTGACAACATCACTGGTCCTAACCACATCAATCACACCATAAGGGGCTCATTCACCTGTACATCCACTAATGTTATATATGCCATCATGTGCCAGCAATGCCCCTCTGTAATATACATTGGCCAGACTGGACTATCACTATGCAAAAGGATAAATGGACACAAATCAGACTTAAAAAATAACAACATCCATAAACCAGTGGGAGAACACTTTAATCTCCCAGGGCACACTGTCACTGACCTGAAAGTCGCAGTACTTCTCCAAAAAAACCCTCCAAAAACAAACTTCAAAGAGAAACTGCTGAGTTAGAAATGATCTGCAAACTTGACACATTCAAACTGGGCATATCTCATCTAATCAATTTCTTGCCATTGCTGGGTCCTTGGGCACTGGTGGTGCCTTGGTCGCTCATGTTGTTTGTCTGTGGCACACAACAGGTTAGCCTCCTGAGGACCGAAATGCTTGAGTCTGACTAAAGTCAATGGGCTCAATACAGGGGTAGCTGGCTGAAATGTAATGGCCTGTGATATAAAGGAGGTCAGACTACATAATCTAATGGTCCCTTTTAGCCTTAAAATCAATGAAACTATGGCCCAGATCCTCAAAGGTATTTTAGGTACCTAATGGCCATTGATGAGGTGAGCCTCAAAGCTGCTTTCACTTGTGCTTGTCTGCCTATGGACCGAAGAGCCATAGAGTGTCAGCTGGGCAACATTGGGGCATACAGGTGCCCTAGCCACATCCACTTTTTCACTGGGCACACTCTTATGCCAGGGACCAGTAGGTGGAGTGGTGTAGGAACCACTATGGCAGCTATATGACACTTATGAATTCCCCTATAATAGGGCAATTCTTGAGGCTAGATCTGCCAGCTGTATAGCTGTTTTGCCCTATGAGAGCAAGGTAAAATAACTGGAACAGAATAGACACTCCAGACCAATAGGTTGATCCAAGAGTTTATGTAGCTGTTCATTTTCTACAGTTGGTATTATTGTTGCTATGATGATTTGTCATAGCTTGCATTGAGAAAGACAGTAGGTACATAAGTGTCCTTCCTATAACGAGAATCAAAGCTATTGCAGCTATATATCATAGCTATAAATCTATAAAAGACAAATTTAATATCATTTTTCAGTTGCATCCAAAGAGTATATAGTCCCTGGGTCCCACCTCTGGCCCCACTCACTGTATGGGAGGCTGAAAGCTCCTTCGGCCCCAAGGTTGTGGCCAAGATCTCCTCTGACCCTGGGTCGGGACCGGTGCAGAGTGCTCCTCCAGCTCTGCAGCTGCGGCTGGAAGAGTGATCTCCTCTGGTGGGGGGCAGAGTGGGGCCAGAAGAGGGGTCTTTCCCTGCTATCAGAGAAGTGCTATCAGCTCCTGTCATGGCCCCAGAGCCAGAGGAGCTCTCTGTCCTGGCCATGGTCCCAGGGCCGGAGGAACACTGTCAGCTCCTGCTGTGGCATCGGGGCCAGAGAAGCACCCTGCCCCAGTCATGGCCCCAGGGCTGGAGGAGCTGTCTTCTCCCCACCCCCCTCCAGGCCTCGCTATAATGAACACTTGGCTATACCAAACAAATGGCTTGGATCTTCAGAGGTTCATTATAGCAAGGGTTTACTATATGTATATTGCACGGTGAAGGGTTGTTGTGCTTTGGCCAATTTCTGGATAGGATCTATACACCCCATCAGAGAAAGTATCTGTCAACTGACCATATGAAATTATCCATTGTTGTTTGCAGTGTTGCTGCAGCCATTTTGGTCCCAGGATATGAGAGAGACAAAGTGGGTGAGATAATATCTTTTATTGGACCAACATCTGTTGGTGTAAGAGAACTTTCAAGCTACAGAGTTTTTCTTCAGGTCTGTGAAAGGTAATCAGAATGTCACATGTAAATACAAGGTGGATTGTTAAGCACAGGAGTTAACGCATATTGCTAGGGACCATTCAACATGAAATGGCTCATAAACACATAGGACAAAGGACGTTTGATGGGTTACAGATTGTTGTAAACAGACAATTGTGGTCATACCAGTGTCTCTGCTGAGTCAATACCCCACACAGCTCACCTTTCAAGATCCTTGGGTCTTACACAAATCTAGCACTACATATCCTGTATCTCATCCAGTGCATAAAATGCCCTATCAACAGCTATGTGGGTGAAACCAGACAATCACTATGCTCCTGAATGAACTCTCACTAGAGAAAGATAAAAGATCAAAAAAACCTATCCCCTGTGGGAAAACAAAACAAAAACAATCACTTGGTTATAGTGCAGAATGTGGCACACAGTTTCTTCCATTGCTTATAGAATAACATTCCAAAGGTATTACTAGTAGCTTTATTATAACCTACCACTAACTGGAAAGGAGGAACCTTTGATTATAACTTTGCCTTTGAAGAGGAGCCTTCCAGAGCAGCAATGCATTCTCCCACTAGTCGAGCAGCTTCTTTGGCAGTACCCCTGTGCACTGAAAAGCCACCTGAACCATGTCCATAATTGTGGACCACGGGTAGTTGTTTCCCATCATGGACCAGTATCTCTTTCTGCAATCTCACAGCTAACCTGGATGGCCTCAGACCCACCCTCACCTTTATGTCCTGGGCTCTTTGAAGTGAGGGTTCAAGAGCACAACATCTGTCATATATGTCTTTGCTACTGTTAGGATCTGGGGACAAGCTCCAGTTGTCCTTCTGCCTTGTCCCACCTAATGTTACATTGTGTATTCCTGGATAGATGTAGGTTAATCCGTCCCCATCCCGGATGAAATGATTCACCCAAGAAGCATGAACCTTGAGTACTTGACCTCTGACAGGGTATATCTCCAAGTCACTCACGAGTTCTCTGGATCCAATGCCTGAACAGTTGACAACAATATCATATTTGCTATGCAGTTCCCATAGATCTTCTATTCGTCTAACATACACCTGGCTGCCATTTTCTTTCAACCTAAAAAGAAACACTGGAGGTAAATCATGACAATTAACTATTAATAAATTGTCTTGATATTTTTTATGCAAGTCAAGTAAATAAGAGAATCTTTAACACACAGAAGAATAGAAAATTACAGGTTGAAGAAAAGTTAAAGTTAGGTAGCACAGGGCTTCTGTTTATGACTTGTCTGATTAAGCTGTTGGAATTAAGACATTGCAAACAAAAGGCTATTTATTTGTTTGTAAGATTGGACAGGGCAAAATATATCAGGTGTATAAATATTACAGACATGGTATGGCAAAAAAAAAACAAACCAAAAAACCAGAGAGATCTCATGAATTCACTCTTATGACGACTCCAAAACTGGGCAGTTTCTACCACCTAAGGATGGGCAAAATGTCACTTTTACATCATACACGTATTTTTTATATTAATAGGACTTTAGTACATACATTTCTAAGGTGCCTGCTACTTAAATCCAAATTCATCCCTGATGTCACTCTGTATATCAGGGATGCTATCAAATATGACACTATTTTATAAATTCATAAGGAAGAAAGGAATCAGCCTCATTTATAGAGAGTGAGATACAGCAGGTGTTAGCATCAATTCACTCTGGCTCCTTTAAAGTAGCTATTTAATGTAGAATGGGATGACATGGCTTAATATATATATATAAACAGATCTCTTAGACTGCATGTTATGCACACACATCATTCTCTCAACAAAAACTCATCCTCTTCCTGGAGTTTGCATTTATTGTTAACTTAAATCTCAACCTAAACTTCATTTTGAGCATGGCTTAAATTTAGGGTTCTCCCTGCAGGACCAGCTCCTAATCTCTCTCATAGGTACAGATTAACTCTCGGAAGTAGGAGTTCACCTGTAACAGTTGAGATTCTTCATCTTTTTTCAAAAACATGTTAGTACAAAATTACTAAAAATTCTACTGACTTCAGACAAGGTAGTGGAAGAACGTTCTTGAACTGTGACATTAAAGCTAACCTAGAAAGAGGGTATGAAACATGCTTTTGTGCTGCCAAGGCAAGGTACCATAAATATTGTTCAGATAACTTTGCAAAATAGTTACTTATTTACTATGCTCTCTTTCCTGGTACCCACAGAGGAGAAAAAATCTTGATCATCTTGTTAGACTGTATCCTTTCGGAAATGAGAAGAGTCTGATATAGGAATAAGGAAGCAGCAGAAGCCTTTGTGGCAAAGCAGCCTAACAGGTACTAAATAGATTCAGCAATTCAGTTGTTCCTCAGTACAATTTTCAGTATCAGTTAAGCAATGAAACACAACAAGGCGTGTGTTCCTGTGAGATTGTACAGAAGTCAGATGGCACCGGCAGCACAAGAGTATACTCCCACTTATGCTTGCTGCTAAAAACAAGAAGTGTTATTTCACATAGTATAATGGCATGGGACATAATCAACCAATCAGATTATTTGGAAATTTGTTCCAAGATGTAGATACACATTTTACTACCTAACATCAAATCACCTTGTATCTAATCACTATGTCTGTGAAATGACAAACATTATTTGCTCTTTTTAAATGCATTTAAATGGATTATACATACACATGATAGGATCTGCTTTCTGACTCTGCTAAAATTCTTTGAAATTGATGTGGCTTGAGGAGAGCTGGTCTTCAAAAAGAAAAAAATATAATCAAATGTAGGACTTTTTTCGGCACATGCATGGATTTTAAAGCCTTCATTTGTACAAGCATTTTCCACATACTAGTATTTCTGTAAGGTTTTCTACAAGATGATAATACAGAAAGGTCATACCCGGATTTCTTTTTACCCCTTTCCAGGCTGGTTTGTGAGATAAGTTGGCCAGAAGAGAGATTTTTGACCAAATTAGAGATGAATTGGCACAGCCAATTCCGAAATACAAAGGTTCAGAACATGAGACATTTTCCCAGATTTTCAAATTCTTCTGACAGTTTTTGTCTTTTCATAGCTCAAAACCAGTGAGACCTAGAGGCTTTGAAACATCACCTTTGATTTGTGGTGAATGACTCACAGAGGACTAGCATCTTTTACCATTTTTAAGAGCTGATGGGATGTATTTTGAAAGTTACACACTGACAAATGAGGAACATCCAAATACTCTTTGACATGTGGCAGACTTATCAATAATAATGCAGAAAAGGCAGAAATATTCAATAAATATTTTTGTTCTATATTTGAGGATGTAGTCTCATCATATGATGATAACACTATTTCCACTCCACTAATATCTTTGGAAGATGTTAAATAGAAGTTACTGAAGTTAGATATTTTAAAATCAGCAGTCCCTGATGGCTTGCATCTAAGAGTTTTAAAGAACTGCGTGAGGAGCTTGCCAGACCATTAACGCTGATTTTCAATAAGTCTTGGCACACTGGAGCAGTTCCAGAAGACTGGAAGAAAGCTAATGTTGTGCAATTTTTAAAAAGGGCAAATGGGATGATCTGGGTACTTATAGGTTGTAAACCTGACATTGATCCTGGACAAGATAACAGAATGGCTGTTACCAGACCCAATTAATAATGAACTAAAGAAGGGTAACGTAATTAATGCAAATCAGCATGGGTTTATAGAAAACAGATCCTGTCAGACTAACTTGATATCTTTTTTGATGAGATTACAAGTTTGGTTGGTAAAGGTAATAGTGCTGACTTAATATACTTAGACTTCTATAAGGTGTTTGTCCTGGTGTTACATGACATTTTGATTAAAAAACTAGAATTATACAAAATTAACATGGCACATATTAAATGGATTAAAATCTGGCTAACTGATAGGTGTCAAAATCTAATTGTAAATGGGGAATCGTCATTGAACGGATCGGTGGGGTCCTGCAGGGATCGGTTCTTGGCCCTACGTTATTTAACATTGTGATGTTGTATGATTAAAATGACCATTCATATCATTGTTGCTACCACTGTTATATAAGTGCAATGAATCTCGTATAAAGTATGTCATGTAAGGTAAGTTATGATTTGCTGAGTATGATTATCCTGTTTATATGCATATATCATATCATTTTTATATCTGAAGTTATAGATATTGACTATATAATGGCATTCTACGTATATGCTGTATTCCTGAGTAACACTCACCAAGTAAAATCTACATTGAAGCCAAACAGCACATTGTGAATGGACTATGCAAGTTAATGGCCCATTAAAGGACACTTAGTTTGCACAATAGGCCATAGAAGAAGCCTGTCCCCACCCAATGGGCCTTCCTGTGGACATATAAACCAGAATATGGGTAATGGTTGCTCCCATGACTCAACAAAATATGCACTGACATGTGACTTGCTCATGTGACCTTGGAAAAGAGGATATGTGTAACCCAGGGGTAACTCAGTCACAGGAGACAGACCAGGCAGGCTCTGTTTGTCCCAGGAAGGAAGGAAAGATTTTTAAATCCATTCAATCAAGGGGAAAAAATCCCAATTCATTGCTTTCAGGAAATAGCAGCCACCCCCATCAAAACAAACCTTTTCTCCAACCACAGCAGATAGGACGGGCAGTCACATTTCAGCGTAGTAAAAGCCTGACCAGATTTGTGCTGTGGAAATTTCTTCAGCTCCTCGTTAGTCATTGAACGAAATCCCAGGACAACATCAGACCAGAATGGTAACACTTCATCACGAATGGTTTTAAAGATCTGCCAGCTAAAGGATATGGAAGAGAAGAGCCTAGACTTAGACACGCTCATGCTGATATGACACAATTTATTTTGACCTTAGTTTAAAAATATTATGAATCATCTTCCATTGGTCAGCAGGATCTCTAGAGTTTAGATAGATAGAAAGTAACAAAGTAAAAGACCTCATAGATGATGACTATTTAATTGGCCATAAGATTTAGAGGAGTCTTGGTAGGACTTGGACCTACGAGTGAGGGCAGATAAAGCAGAGTGAGGCTTGTGGTAATGGAGCCAGATTAAAAATCACTAAATGTGGGGGATGCAGGGAATAATGGGATAACACAGAGTTAAATACATTACATGCAGTGAGTGGAAGGATGGGGGAAATAACAGTTCAATGTGTTCTGTGTCCTCTTATTTTCACTGTTTTCATTTAGAACTAAATTTGTGCTGAAGAATGAGAGCCTGGGCCATTAAAACCATATCCTTTCTGCACTCCATTTACTCTCCAGCCTTGAATCTTGTTGCAGAGATTCTAGGTTAATCCCCAGGAATCCACAAACTAAATTCAACACCAAGTTAAATTTAGAGATTGGCTCAAATCCAGATCTGCATCACAACTCCACTGTTTGAGCCCATCTCCAGGTAAGGTACAAACCTTACTCCCTTTAAGAGTTTAAACCCTGGGATTCCTGCACCATTGAACAGCTACAGCTAACACTTTTTCTCCCCTCACCTTTAAAATCCAAACTTTTACCAGCTCTCTACACAACACACTTATCCTAGCTAGGAAAGTACTAACTCCACCTCTTCTGCTGATTAGCTATTAACTCAGGCTTTCTAAAGGTTACAAAGCTTTCTGTCTGCAGCTTCTGGCAGTGTCACGTGTAATCCTGATCACACTTTCTTCCAGGTGCCAAGCCAACAAAGCCACAAACTGCAGCCTCACCTTCACTCACTGAGTAGGCAGATCTTAATGTGTATGGTGGCAGCAAACATATTGTGTTTTATATTTAGTTATCATACCTGAAAGATCCTACAACGTTCCATCTCCCATTACTAGGGTGATCACCTACATTTCAAGCAACTAAAGAAGGATGAATGTAGGGAAAATATGGGCTACAACTTATATTTAAGTGACACCAGCCCTGAATGTTTTCTTTGTGTGAGATTTTGAATTATTTTTGCTTGAAAACTCACTTCATCTGATCAAATGCTTAACACTGTAGCTCCTTTTGAATAGGGGTCTCAAGAGAAACTCCAGAGAAAGAATGTCCCTTGAGTACCAGATGGATTGTCACCCTGCCTATTACAGTATATAGCATAACAATTCTAAACACCTATTTTGAGCTCCTTTCTTACCCAGACACCAAATGGATGCCAGCATCTGAAGCCTCCGATGAATTATTGATTGCAAAAAGATAGTCGAAGGTCTCCCTAAACCACTGCTTTTGCTGGTGAATTGGTGTGCCTGTACATATGAAATAAAGCAAAAAACTTAAATGGACGGAGAAGATACAGGAAATAACTCCCAAACCAGCATCAGCCAAGAAAGACAGGCATCAGAGAAAATAGGAATAGTACATTTTCTACATTGGTAAAACTTTGTACATGACCAGGTAAATCTACACTGTACTGAACACACAACATACATGGGGATTAAACTGTATTTTGGTATTCATAAGGTCCAGTGTTATAAGGTAATGCATACTTCCTATAAGGTGCTAGTTACCGTCAACTCCCAAGAACTGCATGCATTTTCAAAGGGAGATGACAGCGCCCAGCAGCTTGCAGTATTGGGCCCTTCATAATCCTTGTTACACACTACGAGACTGAACCACGGTTCAAAAATCAATGCATACCCTGTTGATTGAATTATAAATTCATAGATAATATATCCTACTGCAATATCAAGGCCCCAGTCCTGCACTGGGATGCACTAGCACATACTCCTGCCCTACTGAAGTCATCAGGGCCTAAAGATGGACAGTTTAAGATTAAATTTTAAAAGTAAGGACATGCAAAAGTTGTATTTCCTAGAACATGAATTCAGTCCCCCTTCCACAGGCAGTATCTTCTATTGCTGCTTTTCTGGTTAAACGTGTAGGTCAATACAGTACTGGTCATGTCACAAAATGTATATCATGAAATATACAAGATGTGCCAAGCAGTCAGGTTAAAATTGCTGGAGGAGCTTTTAATTTAGTGTTTCCTGCCTTTTTTCTTTTTCTTCCTCCCCTCCTCTCTCCCCCAAGACACAATCTCTCCTAAATTCCCTTATAACCCTTTCCCAATGCAGGCCTGTGTATTCTATGGAGTATCTATTCTTTCAAGCAAACATCATACCATAGTAATGATTGAAACAGGGATCCTTTCATTAACAATAATGTCTGCACACTGTGACACTTCCCGGCTGTACCCAGGGTCGTGAGGCACCTCGCTATCACCTGCCCTTAGCGTGAGGAAACCTTGTGCCTCCCGGGGGTCAGCTCCACAACTCCACCAGCCACAGGCAACACAAGTCCTCCCTTCTAGGCCTACCATGCATGCCAGACCTACAGGTTAGTGATAGGCACACTCCAATCCTAAAGCTCTCTGACCATCCCGGGAAGGCCCAGCCCCTGCTCCCCTGGACACTCCCACTATTCAGAGATTCGCTGCTTCCAAAGAAACGGTACACCTCCGCTTACAAATTCCACATCAGATCACCATTCCATTTAACTCACAGCATTTAACACATAGCACAGATATGATTATAGTGAAATCAAGTATCAGTTTATTTAACAAAGCACAGAGATTAAAGTAGTAGCAGGTAGAAGTATTGGAAACAAAGGATTATATATAAAACAAAATCATAACATGCATTCTCGAGCCTAGACTCAAGAATGCATGTAACAAGTAACAAGATACTCTCATGTCTTGCAGAATACCGCTCACCCAAAATCCCTATAGCATTTTACAGCCAGGCTTGGCCTTGACCCTCCTCTCATGAGACAGGAAAGCTGTCTGCTTGTCTCCTAGATGAAGGATCTTGTGAGTTTCCTTGTACCCGCAGATATACCCTAACAATCCTTTGTCATTAGTCATAAACAGGACACCTTTGCTGTTTGTTCCCTCCTGTGAATTTCCTCTCTTGTAGATTTTGCAGTCTCTTTTATGTGTTTCTCAGTATGCAAATAGGGTTACATGGTGAGGCATACACTACACAAATGACTGGAAAGGGAGAAAGGTGTCTCCTGCCTGAAAGGAACATTTCTAGGGCATGTCACTTCCTGGTGAACTGCCTTAACTCAAAGACCTTGAGAATATAATTTTTAGTATAAATACATAACTGCTTAAATATTATCCATATATACATTTCGCAATGCTTATGACAACCCGTAGCCTACAGACTCTTGGTACAGACCTCACACGTCACTTTTTGGTTAACACACACACACACACACACACACACACACACAATGTCTCCAAACACCTTAGGACTGAAAATGGAACAAGAGCAGGTCACTAAGCATCAAAACACTGGGGGTTTCTACTCAACATAATTTATGACTGTTCAGAAAATAAAGACTGCAGACATATATTCTAAATTAATCAGATTGTAATAGTATCATTAGGTGGAATAATTTATCTTTGGTATCATCTATGAAGAACAAAATTTAAACCTGAAAAAAGTCATATAGCAGAAACTTTAATCCACATTGTTCTGACGTTTGAGTTATGAGCAGAGCAGAAATTTCACTTACCTTGATAAGTATGTGGAATAAGCATTCCAGCTGCTACATCACTCGTTGTGTTGGGAGTAAATTTGTCTGAAATTACAGTCACAGAGCATTTGGGGATGGATTCTGAAATGTACACTGCTGTGGAGAGGCCAATCAGCCCAGCACCAACAACTGCGATCCTTCGCTTATCCATATGCTATGAAGAGGAGGAGGGGAGAAAGGATTTCCAACAGGTTATTTAAGGCGCCACATCCAATGTAAATTTTAAAAAAATCCTTTCTTGTTAGTTCTGCGGTCTACTGTAAACAAGAGACAGAAAATACAATAGGGCTGGATCCCGTAAACCTTTATATATGTGAGTAGTTCCACTAAAGACCACAGGATTGATTATGTGGGCAAATAAAGCTTATTCCTGTGCATAGGCCTTTGCAGGATTATGGAAAATGGAATCAAAATATTTTCAGTCATCAGCATCTTATAGAGATAAAGCAACTTAAGGACTGAACAATGAAAACAAAATGCCATATAGATAAGCAGTTACTTAGAGTAGGGGTTCAGATATAAGCTGGAAAATGTCTTTGTCTAGGATTTGTTCTAGTTAATTCTTTGTCTCAGAGACTAGTTTACCTGCTGATTTTTGTCCCAGAAAATAAATACTTTACATTAACTGCAATGCATAGTTTTGCAGGGTATAGAGTAACTGCTTCTATACTTATGTCTAAAAATTGTTTGCAGATAGATGGTCCCTGTTGTCTTAATTATGCCTTGAAGGGTAGAGAGAGAAGGCCTTTTGTGCTTTGAAATCTATAAGAATACATTTCTGTCCCTAGGGTTAGAGTGACAACAATGGCTCCAGTCCAGTGTCTCCCTTCAACTAGGGTATGCATGAAAATTCTGTGCTCTAGTTCACAGATTAATGGGTCCTCCTCTGTGCATGAGGGTACAATCCTGAGCACCCATTGCTCCCAACTGACCTCAATAAGAATTGCAGGTGTTCACGACTCGGCATAAACCAAAGAATAGTAAATCCATCAAGCCAAGAGGACCTGGTGCCACTGGAATAGTTTGGGTGGGTGCATGCAGAAGCCATTGCCCCCCCAAACTGAGGTGCAGCATATGGGGGTGTCACACATGGTTATGTGCCACCCCCCCAATTTCTGCACATGTCAAGCTGCCCTGCAGGGCTTGCTCTGCTTGGCCTGCTGGGGCAGGAGGCCGGCTCTGGCACATCTCTTCCCTGCTCCCCTCTAGACTATGCCTGGCTGCTGTGCAGGTTTGCAAGAGAAGAAACATTTACCCCTTCATTGCATCCTCTCTGAGTAACAGTTGTAATCCTTGCAGCCCTTCTCTGGGACTTGCTTTGGCTACTTTCTTTATTTTATAAGAACATAAGAAGAAACATATTGGGTCAGACCAATGGCCCATCTAGCCCAGTAACCTGTCTTCCAACAGTGGCCAGTGCCAGGTGCTTTAGAGGGAATGAATAGAATAGCTAATCATCAAATGATCCATCTTGTTAGCCATTCCCAGCCCCTGGCAAACAGCAATCCCTACCTATCTTGACTAATAGCCATTGATGGACCTATCCTTCATGAACTTATCTAGTTCTTTTTTAAACTCTGTTATAATCTTGGCCTTCACAACATCCTCTGGCAAAGAGTTCCACAGGTTGACTGTGTGTTGTGTGAAAAAATACTTCCTTTTGTTGGTTTTAATTCCCCACCCTACTTTTACAAGTCAGCCAGAGATAAGGTGGTGAAGAGTACGCTTAAAGACTCCAGTTCTAGCAGTAGATGGAACCAAACCAGAAGCCTAGATCTGAATAATCACTCCAATCCTAAATTTGGAAAAATTCTGAGATGGACATAAGCTTTGCAGCTCAGGCCCATCTTCACATAGAAGCTGCTAGGTCCCTGGATCTGTAGGAATGAGAAAAGTTTGCAAAAGAGGGAAACGATTTAGTGAAAAATTACAAAATTTCATATTTGTTGTCATTTTCTGGGGTTTGAAAGGAACCCACTTTCTGCGACATTTTTTACTGAAATGTTATCAAAGTAATTTTCTGAGTTTCCATTGACTAAAATCCCAGTTTTCAGTAAGAACACGGGCGTTGTCAAATGAAGCATTTCAATAACTACTTAAAAAATTATTTCATTTAAAAATGTTGGTTAAAAAAACTACCTGCAAAACCCAGAAGATTTTGCTAATGTTAAAAAAAAATTTTGCAAGAAGGAATTGGTTCTGGGAAAAAAGGCCTTTTTAATATTGGGAAGCCATTTTTTAAATTAAACTTTTAATGAAAAGAAATTCCAACTCTAGTGAAAACCTTGTCCTGCTATCAGCAGATTCAAAGAGCATCTTGGGTCTCAGCAAAACATGTGATCTTACAGGATCCTGCTTTTCCATTGTATGCACCCATCATCCACCAGCCAGAGAACTAACCCTGATTCCTCCTCTATTGTCCTGTCTGACACTCATTGATACTAATGAGCCATAGCAGAGACTAAATTTTTGAATTTACCTCCTCGTAGCCAAGACAGAACGATGAGAGAGCCATGTCAGGAAAGGCTCAGGTTTGACCATAAATCATTCTCTCCAGACAGGGTTTTATCTCTCAGAAGCTTGTTTTACCTAAATAGACCCTAGCTTGCAGTGGTGCTGGAACAATTTTTATAGTGGGGATGTTGAAGGGGGAAACCATGTATTTGGGTTGTTATTACTACTTCAAGCTAGGAGATGTGGCAGCACTCTCAGAACCCCTAGTTCCAGCACCTATGCCAGCTTGCAAAAGCTTTCAGCCCCTTGCAGGGCAGTCTCCACTAGCAGAGCTCCCATGAATTGTGCTTTAAAGCTGCCCTCCACTGATAGAAACTGAAGGGAGGGCAATAGTGCAAACTCTATCTGCCCTGCCTGGTAAGGAATGCCCCTTGAGATTGCAGCTGTCCCTGCTAATGAAGATTTGTATATGCACCCACACACCCATGCTCCTCCACCAGTGCAGGTGAAGCAAGCTCAGAGGGTTGATTGATTAATTTAATGTATTCATTAACAAGCATTTCTGTAGCACTTGCCACTGCAGTTTATGAAAGTCAGGAGTCAATCTGCCAACGCGTACAAAACAAACTTGGTACAAAGTTAGGGCTAAAATCCACACAACTTAATTACTTCAGTGAGAAAAGCTCAGGCTCCTCTAAAATAAAACATGAACAAGAATGAAACATACACACTTTAACATGCAGGAGAATTCTGAGTTCTGCAGCACATGCTGCCCAAGCAGCTAGCAGCACTAAACAGCTTGCAGTAATACTAGTAAGAAAAAGCAAACGTCTGAACTTCCCATTGACCAAGACTTAGACATTGCCAGACATATTCTCTCTTCATACGGTTGAGATAATCATTTTAAAGAGTTTAAGTTTCCCATACCTCTGAGCACAAGTCCTATGGTTTTACTTTCTGCATTAAGCACTGTGGCTAATGGCACTTGCTGTAAACAGATGTGACAGGACAGCTCAGCTCACAGCGGGGCAGCCTCTAGCCCAGATCTAAACACAGCCCCCATATGAATTAGTGTAGCTGTTGCTTTAAGCATCTGTAAGTATCTTGTGGAATGAAATCTAGTATTGCATCAGTTTAACATCCGATATGTTGCCTACAAGGGACCACATCCTGCTATTCCAAAGGAATGGTCTCTGTGAGCGAACAGCTTCTTTATATATATAGCTAAATATATCTATGATCTTTTTTTAAAAAAGTGGGGAAGGGGAGGGAAATACCTTATGTGTAAAGAATCCAGATTCTCTCTGGCAAGAGTTGCTCTCCCAGGGCAGGGATTGCTTAGAAGTGCACAGAAGCATTAATAAGATAGAAAGGAAAACATTAACTCAATGGGAGGAGCAGTTATGACACCACATGAAACTCACCCCTTATTGGCCTTTTCTCCTGTATGCTCGCTGCTTCACTTCACAAATTAAACAATTGTTTGTGCCTTTTCAAAAGCTGTCCCCAGAGCTGACACAGTGAGAGGAAAGTCCTACAGCCTATTCATTAGCACTGAGCGAGCTTTGTCATTTTTTGTTCCATGTTCATTTTTCCTGCAGCTGAATTCCTCAATGCATTTAAGGGGAGATACTCTTTAGGCACCCAGTGTAGCTCCCCTAGAATTAACTTGCCTTCTCCCTAGACATGAGCAATTCATTACAGCCTTAGCGTATCCATCATGGCTGCCACAGTACTTAGGCAACAATGCTAATCATTAACCAAATAATACAAGATTATCTGTCAGCCTTTTAAACTCAGTTTTATAGTACAGATCAGGAACAGGTCCTCATTAAATTGCAGTTAACCCGTTATTAAATCAACAATTTCTTTTGACAATGAGCTTGATTTGCTAAAACCTGCTAGCACAATATAAAATGGAGATATTAGCAAGACAATTAAAATAATTTCAAACTATGTAACAATATCTTGAGGTTCCAATTTGGAATGCTGTTCTTTGCTACTGATTTAGTAAACGTTTTATACAATGCATTGGTTTTATTATCAGAGATAAATGGGAAATGATATTAAGTAAAAACAGAAGGGACAAACTGAAAGCTTTACTGCCATAAACACCACCACAAATGAAAAAACAAAACTATATAAAATCCTAAATCGCCTTCTACCCTCTTGTGGTAGTGATTGGAATGATCTCTTCTTGTTTTAAAGGAAAAACCTATGCCATCTTTTATACTATGAGATGTTTGTGTTCACGGGCATACATAATATTTAAAAAATTTAGTCTTGCTGTAGTCATTTATATATCTGTAAATAGAAAATCTTACTTATGTTATCCATGTATTTTTTCTTGCATATTCACTGGAAAAAGAAGTTTAAGAGAGACAAGATAGGTGCGGTAATATCTTTTATTGGACCAATTTCTGTTGGTGAAAGGTACAAGCTTTCCAGCTACACAGAGCTCTTCTCAGGTCTGAGGAAGGAAGCAGAGTGTCTGGGCTAGTCACAGATTGGGACAGATTGCTAAGCAGAAGGGGTGAAGCATATCGGAAGCAGTAACTTGAAATGAAATGGGCAATTGGGGGGTTAGATCATTATTCATAAAGGGTTTGCAGTGGGCAATTAAGGGCAGCAGGCAGGGTGGTATGCTGCAAATTGTAATGAGCCATAAAACCAATGTCCCTGTTAAGTCCAAGGCTTTTGGTATCTAGCAGAGTTATGAATTTAAGTTCCCGGGCTTGCCTTTTGAAAGTGTTGTGCAGGTTCCTTTGAGGACAAGTAGTGGAATATCAGCTATGCTTTATAAAGATATTGCTTTATGAAAAGTGTTTGCCCAGGGATGATATGGTATTTTTGTCTTTTATAATTTTTCTGTGTGTGTTCATTACAGAGTCTAGTGACTGTCTGGTCTCACCCAGATAGTAGTTATTGGGACGTTTGTCATTTGTTGTGACAAGCATGTGTAGTATCCATGGATCTTGAAAGTTGTATTGTGTGGGGTATTGACCATCATGGCAGTGGAGATTTGTCTGCAGGTTTTGAATCTGTTGCTTTGGCAGGGTCTGGTGTCACTTTAAGTTGGTATGTCTGTGGTGTTACTTGTCAGCTCTGTGTTCTTGGGGAACCGGGGCGCAGTAACCCAGCCTATCTGACTCACGAAGGACTCCCTCTCCCCCACCCTCTACTTGAAACAGGTCTGATCAGAAGAAAGACTTACAAAAGCAATGAAAAGTCAGTGGGAGACACACCTAAAACCCTCCAGACAAAGGTGACAGGATTAAGGCAATTCTCTAGCCTCATTTGCATCGAAGATGTGATGAAGAGGCATCTCCATTAGCATACAGAATGGAGAACAGAGAGTCCAAGGCACAGACCGCACTGAACTCTGGGACCAGAGAAGCAAGGAAGCACTGCATGATGGGGGATCTCTGCTCCCAATGTTAATGAACCCACGCCTGCACACCCCCAGCTCAGCAGTTATCAGACCAATTCTAGTAATGAACCCTCTACTGGCATCCAAATACTGAATCTGCCTTATTGCATTGTGAGCTCCCTCAAAGGAACACTGCCCATAGCCAGGAATGATCAGTTCCTATTGTTCATCCTAAACAAAGCAACTCTGATAGACTCCCTTGAGTATTAGAGCTTGTCTTCACTTACCTCCGAGATTCGGTGGCAATTGACTGGAGTTTTGCAAGCTACGCAAAAAACTTGCATAACTTCCATTGACTTCTCTTCTTCTCTTCTGCGCGCCATCTTTACTGCACTGCGCTGATGGGAACAGCATTCCCATTGACGCAGCGCCATGTTACTTGAGGAGGTGGTCTTAATATGTCGATTTCTGGATCAACTGAGTGGGTCTTCACTGATCGCTCAGTCGATCCAAAGAAGTCGCTCTGATGGTGGCGAATTTGCTGCCGTCAATGAAGACATAGCCATCATTTATCCATAAACAAACCTAGTGTGTTCCCTTGCACCATAGTTTTTTCCCTACAAAAACCCCTACCCAAGTTCTAAACTCTGTTCTAATGCCTGGATCCAAAAGCTGCATCAGCTCCACTGGGACTTCTCCTTTTCCTGACTGATCGTGTTGGGGGCTTTGCCTGCCTCAAGCACTCCAGACCCTAAGCCGAACAGCCTGTCTGCTGGGAACCTTCAATTGGTTCACACTGTGAGTGGTGAGACCCCAACTCACTCTCTCTCTCTTTCTTTCTGGGTAAGCCCACTTTTCCCCCTCAGACCTAATTTGATCTCTCTCTCTTTTGCTCCAGGTATAACTTTCTAAACCTGACTTTTGTAACCAAACTTGGCCTAGACCTCCCACCTTCCCAATACCCCAATTGAAACCTTGTAATATTGTAACTGTACTTGTAATTTTTCTCTCTTTGTATGGCTATTACTATGAATATCATAAGTTTTATATAGCTGGCAATCAAATAACTTCTAGCTGGTTGCCAGACTCTCTCTGAACTTTGTTTACTCTTGCGTGTTCTTGGCTTTCCCATTTGCTCTGCAGCAACACTCCTCTTACCTAAGCTAAAGATCCCTTTAGCGCCCAACAATCCTGTGCGGTTTTCTCATCAAGGGGGTTACTACCAGAATAATTGTAATGTGAAAGTGCGAATAGAGACATGCTGAACCTGTGGCATATAAGGGTGGCACTTGGAAGTGCTGTTTGACCCAACCTGCTGAGTCCAGGGACATATAAGGGGTCAGCTTGAGAATGCTGATTGACCCGGTCCACTCAGACGCACTCTGTTAATCTGTGAATGTGTGTGTGTATATATGGGTACTTATATGGTCTGGGGCTGGAGGAACCCAGCCCTGGGATACTTAGGTCCTGCAGGGTAGCTCCATTGGGAGGGGACGTGCAGAAGGGAGAAATAAAGCTCCATATGAAAACACAAGTGACACAAGCAGTAGATTGATAGGATTACAACTCCTCCTCCCCAGGAAAGTAACCTTAATAAATGAGCACACCCCAAAGTAATGGGCAAATCTGGTAACAGTGGGAAGCTTGCTTCTGATGATGAGCTTGGAGAGTTTGGAGGGTTGTTTGAAGGCCAGAAGAATGGGTTCAGGAAAGATTTCTTTGTGTGCGTAGTCCCCATAAAATAGGGGTTGTAATTGTTTATGGGCTCTAGTGTGGGGTCGTAGGTGACAACTAGGGGTTTGTGGTCAGAGGGGGCTTTATTTCTGTATTGAAGCAGGTTTTCTTGGGGTATTTGGGTGACCCTTTCCATGATGTGATCTATTTCTCTGGTGGAGTGTCCTTATTTGGTGAAGACAATTTTGAGCGTCTTAAGGTGCATATCCCAGACTTTCTCCTCAGAGCATATCTGTGGAGTCTGTGGTATCTGAGTACCTGGCTATAAATAACAGGTTTATTTGTGTGTCTGGGATAGTTGCTGGATCTATGGAGTAAGTGTGATGATTGTCTTGTATATAGTTGTTTGCATGGGCAAAGTTTGGGAGGGCATAGGGGGGCAATGCCCAAATTTGATGATTTTTTAAACCCGTCCTCCATGCCACCTGGTGCTACTCCCCCTCCCCCCCGGCATCTCAGCCACAGTGGCATACCGAGGGAAGGGGCCATACCTCTGGGTGCTGGCCTGAGGGGGGGTGTTGGCCAGGCTGTCCTCTGAGGAGCTGCCTCCCACTGACATCCCCGCACACCGACCTGGTCCACAGCTCCCTAGCTGAGCCCAATGCGGGGCTGAAGGCGAAGGGGCCAGGTCGGAGCAGCCGCTGGGAGGCAGTTCCTCTGGGGAGGGCCCAGCCAGTGCCCCACCCAGACAGTGCCCAGGGGCATGGTCCCCTCCCTCGGTATGCCATTGCTCCCCCAGCTGGCAGAGCCCCTTGCCCAGATGCAAGCGTGCACTCCCCAGCCCAAGGCGCAGTGGCATACCGATTGAGGGGCGATGCCCCCAGCGCTGGCCTCGGGGGGATGCCGTCTGGATCCTGCTCGGAGGAACCACCCTTCCCCCACTGACCTCCCCACTGCACCAACCTGGCCCCTCTGCCTCTCCAGCCCCGCATTGGGCTTGATTAGGGACAAGAGCTGCAGGCCAGGTCAGCGCGGCTGCCGGGATTGTTGGGGGGGGGCGGTTACTCCAATGAGGGCCTAGCTGGAGCCCCCCCCCAAAGCCAGCACCCAAGGGCAGATGGCCTCTTTGGTACGCCACTGCTGCCACACCCACCGGCCCACGGGAGAGTGAGGGAGAGCGGGAAACGAGCTCGCAGACCTGTCCGCCCGTGGATGCTTCCCCCATGGGATGCCCTAACCTCCCTACCGCTTGCCCCTCCCAAATTAAATATTCAAACTCCGTCTATGAGTTGTTTGTAGGGTTCCATTTAAGCAGATCATGGTGTCCAGGAAGTTGATGCTCTTGTGGGAGTGTTCTAGAGAGACTTTGATGGATGAGTGGTGGAGGTTGAAGTTATGGTGGAAATCTATGACAGTTTAGGTCGTCTCTCCAGATGGTGAAAATATCATTAATATAAATCAGGTATATAGTTGATTTTGTGGTACATTTTTCCAGAAATTCTTCCTCGAGATGGCCATGAAGAGATTGGCATATTGGCAAGCCATCCCAGGGCCCATGGCTGTTCCCATTGTTTGGAGAAAGTGTTTGTTATTAAATGTAAAGTTTTTGTGGGTGAGGATGAAATAGATGAGTTTGACAATGTGTTTTGGGTAGATTCTGAGTGTTGAGTGTTATCTTGCATGTATTTGAGACAGGCAGCAATGCCATTGTGGTGTGAGATATTGGTATATAAGAAGATGCAGGAGGACCTCAGAAAAACTGAATTTCTGGAAAAATGCACCACAAAATCAACTATATACCTGATTTATATTAATGATATTTTCATCATCTGGAGAGACTACCTAAACTGTCTTATAGATTTCCACCATAACTTCAACCTCCACCACTCATCCATCAAAGAAAAAAATCAGGAAATCTATATTCAAATCATGCAAGAAACCCAAAACAACTATCAGAAAAAGCTGATGATGGCCATCCAACGTAAAACAAAAAGTGGAACTAGCTTCAACAACTCCACAACCAATGCCTAGATGCCTGCCTCAGATACATACAAGATAATGCACAATTCTCGGAAATCCACCCAAAATACATCACCAAACTTAAATTTATAATTCTGCTACCCAACAAAAGCCAGGGATTTAACAGGGACACTGGTTTTATGGCTCATTACAATTTGCAACATACCACATTACCTGCTACCCTTAATTGCTCACTTCAAAGCCTTAATGCCTAACAATCTAATTCCCAATTGCCCTCATCATTTCAAGTGACTGCCTCCAACATGCGTTATTCTATTTGCTTAACAATCTGTCCCAATTTGTATTGAGCTCAGACACTCAGTTTCCTTCTCCAGATCTGAAGAGGGGATCTGTATAGTTCAAAAGCTTGTACCTTTCACTAAGAGAAGCAGGTCCAATAAAAGATATTACCTCACCCACGTTGTCTCTCTCATATTCTAGGACCAACGCGGTTACAATGACACTACAAACAAGAAAGTTTAAAGTAGATCATTTAAAAAACTTGAGCCCACTAGCATTGTCAACCACAGCATTAAAAAAATCAGGAGCCAGGTACCCCCAAATCATGGAATTTTACTTTAAAATCCTACCATTTAAAAGTCTTTATATTTGACTTCTCGTTTTTGAGCCTTTAGCGTTCATATTTTCTAGCTTTCCTCTGCAAATGTGAGGGCTAGAAACTTATTTAAAAAAAATTAAAGCTGAGCTTCTGACACAGTAACATAACTCCAGAAGCTGAGGCTATAAGAAAAACACCGAATATCTCAAGATTCATATAAAACTCACTAATACCAGCAACACTGACCATCTGACATAGAGCATGTTTTTTCCCAGGAAATAGTGTCAGATGCTATGGGGATAGGTGATAGAATCATTTAAACAGACAGATTATCCCTCTAAGTTTAATGACCCTCTTGAGATATGTCTACACTGCCGAGTGAAGTCGACTTACTTAAAGTCGCTTTTCAGCAGCCAATTTTTAGAAGTCGTAGCAGCGTGTACACACTACGCTGTTTGCGCAGATCTCGTGCGTCCACACTCACCATGCTTATTTCGACTTTCAGAGCAGTGCACTGTGCAACTAGCCACGTTAGCCACGTTATTTGTTGGGACGAGTGTCATTGTCCCATGATGCAACGCTGCTTCCCCTCCCTTCTTCCCCCAAACAAACAGGAAACCAATTTTCGCACCGTTTTTTTTTACTCTGCGCGCTCGCCATTGCTGTGGACACATGGAGCCAGCTCAACTCTGCACTATTATTGTGAGCGTCACAAATACATTGTGGCTTATCACCGAGTATTTTCAAAGTAGAGCAAGAAGCTGAAGCACAGGCAACAGCGATGCCACCGAGGCTGCACTGCTACAAGCCAAGAACAATTCATGATTGCTGCAAGCTCTAACACATCATCTGCACTCCATGGAGTGCTGGTTCTGGTCCCGGGAAACAAGCACAGACTGGTGGGACCACATCGTTATGCAGCTGTCGGATGATGACCAGTGGCTGCAAAACTTTCGAATGTGAAAGGCAACTTTCCTCAAACTGTGCTTGGAACTGGCCCCGTCCCTGAAGCACATGAATACTTGCTTGAGACAAGCTGTGATGGTGGAGAGGAGAGTCGCCATCACTCTGTGGAAGCTGGCAACCCCCGACTGTTACCGTTCAGTTGGGAATCAATTCAGAGTCGGTAAATCTACAGTGGGCACCGCTGTGATTCAAGTGTGCAGGGCCATCAAATAGACTTCTGCTATGAAGGATAGTGACTTTGGGAAATGTGCAGGACATAGTGGAGGGGTTTGCCACAATGGAGTTCCCAGACTGCGGGGGGAGGGGGGGTGTCATTGATGGGACACACATCCCTATCTTAAGTGCCTGCCCACCTAGCAACTGAGTACATAAACCACAAGGGGTACTTTTCCATAGTCCTGCAGGGCCTTGTGGATCACAGGGGTCATTTCACCGACATCTATGTGGGGTGGTCTGAGAAGGTGCATGATGTGCGTGTATTTCGTAATTCGGGGCTGTTCTCTAATATGCAGGAGGGCACTTTTTTCCCCGAGCAAAAAATTCACGTGGGGGGTGTGGAAATGCCCATAGTGATCCTGGGGGATTCTGCTTACCCCTTGCTCCCTTGGCTAATGAAGCCGTACACTGGGCACCTTGACAGCAACAAGGAGTGTTTTAATAACAGGCTAAGCACTTGCAGAATGGTTGTGGAATGTACATTTGGGCGTTTAAAGGCCAGATGGAGAAGTCTCCTTACTAGGCTGGACATGAGTAAAAAGAATATCCCATCAGTGATATCTGCATGCTGTATTCTTCATAATGTGTGTGAAGCGAAGGGTGAGAGGTTCCCCCAGGGTTGGGCTGTGGAGGCAGAAAGACTGGCCACCAATTATGAGCAGCCAGATGCCAGCACTACTCTAAATTTTTAACCATGAGAGCAATTAACCATTGGAACAATTGACCAAGGTTGTGGAGGATTATCCATCGCTGACCACTTTTAAAACAAGATTGGATTTTTTTTCGAAAAGATCTATTGTAGGATTATTTTTGGGAAGTTCTATAGACAGTACTATACAGGAACTCAGACTAAATTATCACAATTGTCCCTTCTGGCACTAGAATCTATGAATGCTTAAAACTTCCTGCCAGGATCATTAATAGTGGCTCTTGCTTCATTGACTAAATGCAAGTCATTTTTGGATCATTTAGGGTAAATAGCCAGGCATTAGGTGGGAAAATGACTCAATGGCAGTACTGATAGCGTTTGTGGCTGAGATTATGTTTCTGAACAATATTTGAGTGTTGATGTTTGAGCACCACAGTGACCTTTAACTCAACTGGGACAGTGCTTCAGACAGGTGCTGTTCAACTTTGTGATCCTCCTCTTCCCTGTGTTCTTTTGTTACCACTGAATATATGAACGTCTGCTAACTTGTTCCTAATCCCCAGGAAGAGAATGGAGTCAAGCTCCAAGATCAAGAAAGTCAACATCAGTGGCAAGTTATTTTTAGAACATAAGATTCCCATGCTGCTCATTTTACTGTTCACTTGCAGATGGCATTTATTCAGTTTTGGGAGACTACCCTCAACACAGGGTGAGATATTAGGAATATTGCCTTATATGTTAAGATGACTTATGATTGTATTTAACACAGAGCTCTGGTGATTCTTAGCTTCTTAAACATAACGGTCAGTATAACTGAAACTACTTTTCTTTCTAATCAACAGTAGTGATAGAATGTCATAAAATTTCCCTAAAGCTATGGTAGTCAGTTCTGTCCTCTTACAGTTAGAGACACAAGATGGGTGAGGTAATATCTATTACTGGACCAACTTCTAAATAAAAGATTTTACCTCACCCACCTTGTCTCTCCGATATCCTGGGACCAACATGGCTACAACAACACTGCAAACAACCATGACAGTCAGTTCATCTGCCACAAAACATATCAGAGGGTAGCACTAACAACCAGACTCCTATGGGTGGATCCTATTTATCTGCAACAAACATCTGAGCATTAAAGACTGTATAGAAGAAGGTAATGCAGCTAAACAATATGTTGTTTGGGGATAAATTAATCCTTCCACATTATTTCCGACAATCATACAATCTATGCACTTTAAAGTATATGTAGAATTTCTTTGAAAGGGTCATTTATATTCAGAAACCTTTGTGATTAGACTAAACTATACTAATGAATAGAAGTGTAACATGTTTTCTTGAACATAAAGGTTCTTCTAATGCCAGTCATTCATAAAAGACTTCTGCACTATTTGTCAAGAATTAGCTACACATACCAGTTCCACAGATCCTGTGTCTTCCACTGTTGATCATGTCTGTTCTATGATGCAGTATGCATGCATAAAGTGGCCTGAAAAAGGTGCATGGGGATTATCATTATCCCCATCCCTTGTCCAGTAATTAATTCTGCCCCCAAAGCCCAATCAGTCCGCTCCCCAGAGTCCCCTCTAGCTCGACATCAATTCTGTCTCCACATCTATTCTGCCCCCTCCAATCCCTCATAAATTCTATCCCAACCCACAGCCTCACCTCTGCTCCTCATGCAACTTTTGATGTGAAGTAATGAGTCATCCCTAAATTAGAGTTTGATTAAGCCACATGCAGTGATGAGTCATTCCTCTGCTAGGCTCCAGCCAATCCACAAGCCAGGATCTGGTCTGGTGACTTTCAGGGCAGGTATATAAAAACCTCACATGAGCAACAGCAGCTCAGTCTGCCCAATGTCATTACATGGCTTAGAACTCATAGTGGTGACAGACGTCATAGGCCTTGGCCTGCTCAAGCCCTGCCCTTGCTCTAGCCTTGTTTCCAATCCTGCTCCAGCCCTGCTCTTGCTCCAGCCTATCTCCCAGCCCCACTTTTGTTTTGTTCTGAACCGCCTCCTGACTCTGGCTCTTGTTCTTCACCCTAGCTGTCACCACACTGACCACTAGACCCAATTACCACTGCTCCAACCCTGATCTGACCCTTCATGCCTTGGCTGGTCACATCTGAGGTTCTTCATCTCTTGTGCCAGGCCTGGTGGGGATGCAGCAGGGTCCCCTCTTCCCAGGCTGTGTTGCAGTGAGTGGGGAGGAGCAGCAAGCCATCCTGTCTCCCCTGCTCACAGGAGGGGCAGGGAGAAGAGGGAGTGGAGTGGCTCTGAGCTGGTGGGCTCTTTCTGCTCACTCGTCCAATTTCCCCGCCTGTGAGAACGTTGTCAACTCCTGACTGGGGAGGGAGAGCTCTGCCTGTTTCCTGCAGAAGCCCTAATTGGCTGCTTTTTGCCAGGAGATGGGCAAAAGGGGAAAGCAGCCAATCAGAGGGAGTTTTCCCCCAGGCAATACTAAAAATGCATCTCCTTCAGACACTTGGCTAGCTTTTTTGAAATTTTATTACTCAGGTCTGCAACACGACATGCTTTAAGCACTGGCAGTCCAGGTCACTTTCTGTTACTCTGGATTTGCCAATGTCCCAGGTGTCTTTCAATGGGCACTTTTCTAACTGAGGTACATTCCTTAGACTTGATTCCCCTCTTATTTACACTGATGTAATTCAGCAGTTATGTCACTGAGCTCAATGGAATTGTGTGTGTAAAACTGGTGTGAGAGGAGAATCTAGCCCCTAATCTTTAACAAACAGGTCTCTGAACAAGCTTGCGGATATTTGCTCCACTAAATAGTTTTTGTTTTCTACATACATTTTTCCTACCAGTACCTTTCATTTTACTTCAGTGTTGAACCTAACCACCCCTACCTGGCATCTGGCAAGTAAAGATAAAACAGTAAGGACAAAGTATATGTCAGTGGAAAGTAGAATAACATACACCAATTTGGCATTCAGTGGAAAATAAATGTAACAAATAGTGCGGGACTAAAGAGGGACAGCAAGAAAGGTAGGTCTACAGGTTGCTTTACCTTACACCCTCCTGTTTTCCTGCTACCATATACCCCCCTGTGTGTGTAAGTGACACATTTTCCACACCCACTGAATGCCAAACTGATGCTTTCTGGCCAACTCAAACCCATCATACTACAAATACAGCCGTTTTTGTCACTACTGAATTTGGCTCAGAGACTTCTACAATGGCAAGTGTATATCAAGTCTGGGCACAAAGGATCACATTCTATTAGTAGCTGAAAGCCCACATGGTCATATGGGTGTAATTCATAAAGTTTTTTGTAAAAAAGCTAAAAATGGCCAACAAGCTTAAAAATGTGACAGTAAGACTGTGAATCCCATTTGTGTACTGGTTATGTTGTTGTGTAAGTGGTTGTGTTGATATGTGTCAAGGGCTTGTGCTGGGAGATTGGTGTTGATTTGTGCAGGTAGTGAAAGAGGGGTGTGTGCTGGCTGTGTGTGTTTGGGGTTATTGTCTGTGCTGGTTGTGATGTTGTGTAGATGGTTGATTTGTGTGTAAGGGGGGCTGTGCTAGAAGAGTTGTGTGGATTTGTGTGCATGACAGTTGGGCACATGGGTGTGGCAGTTGGACCAAATAATCCACCATCTGTGCAGTCTCCCTCATAAAATCAATGAAACTATTGCATGCAAATTAGCTGAAGAGTAAGGGTGGTGATTTGTTGAGTTACCTCTGATATCACAATGGTCTAGAACTCTACAGATATAATAGGCTTCAGAGTGGCAATCCTGGAATCTTATTATATTCTATAACCCCCAGCAGACAGAAGGAACTGCAAACACAAATGACAGAGAGACACAAGTGGTAACTGTCAACCCAAAGCACACAAACATCTTAATACAGTACAGTTCCCTGAAGGAAATAATTCTGTGAACTTCTAGTTGTTAGTATAGTGCCTCGAGTGAGTTTATAACACCAATGCATATGAATGAATATATAAGGGAAAAATAAAAATGCAGGACTCCCTCTGAAGCCATGGTGATAAAAATTAAATGTATATTCCACTTTATTGTTATACATATTTTGAGATGATAAATACATATTTGGAAAAACAAAGTTCCATTGCCCTGATAACACATTATATTAAATTCATGTATGCTGTATTCAACACAGTAGACAGGGTCAGTTAGAATGGTACATACATTCCACACATATTACCAAAACAGATAAATTGCCCGATATATAGAATCTGGTATTACAAACCAACTACTAGAATAACTACCATATATGGATTTCCCCTAACCTTGTTTCATAAGCGATTCAACAATATGGATGTTGTTTTATCGTGTACAACAGAAATTTCTCTTGATATCACAGATAACCTTGTTATTGTTTAAATTCATAACTAGTCTTTTAATCTTTTCTATCCTTTATATTTGTTATGAGATCTAGGCAACTATATTAGAAGTACATTTGACACATTCACACAGGACAAATCCAGTATCCACAAAGGACTCTCTAATGGTATGGAACTGCTGTACAAGGTGAGGCTGGATTTTGGAAGGCTATAAAAATGGGTGAATAGCCCATACGTGGTGCAGAGCCAAACCCTGTGGAGGGTCCCTGCATGACAGAATACAGGGGATGCGTGGACATAAATGGCGGGAACAGCAAGAGGAGGCCGGAGAATCTTCCAATCCCTTGCGCCCCAGAATTGGGAATGTGGGCCTTCTTCAGCATTCATGAACCAGCTACACAACCTCCTAGAGGGAAGATTCCTTCCACTGTTGCCACATTCAATGCACAGCCCACTGGATTTGGCCCATAGCTTGCATAGCTATTTTTCCCCATAGTTGATTTAAACTACCCAAATGTATTAAAAGACATTAAAGTCAGACATTAAATTAGAAAATACATATTAAAGCTCTGTTTAGAAAAATGCATTTGATTTAAAATAGCAAGCATATTATCTTATTATTTTTCTTCAGTTAGAAATAACAAACATTAATCATTGCAACCATTCATCTATTTAGTACTGTTTAGCAAGTACTAGTAGTCTGATAACTCAATGTTGTCTTATACAACATGGTGTCAATTTTAGGATGTAAACATTTTACAGGCAAAATGACCAGCACTCATGAAAACCACAATTAAAAGAAAATAGCTTATAAAACATCAGGAACAGTTGGAACCAATAATTAGTAGAATAAATTTGCAATAAGATATAATTGAGCCAAATGTATGCACTATAGAGGTTAAGGAGAAAATAAGAGACACTGTTAATAGGATTTTTTTATGAGCATTGAGAGGAAACTATGCCCCAAAAGATTAGAAATAATTATTTTCAGAATCAAAGATCTCTTTAAAGGTCCAGATCATTTGAAAAAATCTTTGAGAGAAACTTTCTCCCTCTGCATTTATGCTGTGTAATATTTATAATGTAATACTAGTGTCAAACATACTTTTGTCAATAGTACAATCCTTCCTAAAAGCAAACACTTTCTGAAATTCTACAAACAGGAAGATACATAAACACTGTGGTTTCCCTATTTAAAAAAATGTTAATATTTTACTAAACAATTGACGTGTTTCTTCAGTTGAAAGAAAAGGGTGCCCAATTGCATTCACAAGTCTCAAGCTGTATAATTTAGCTTAGAAAGCCAACTCTTCTCCATAATCCAACATGATGCCTGGGACCTTTGGCTAGGTAACCAGTTTTTTCCCCCCAGTAAAAATGTGACCACATTACTTTGGGACAAAAGCCTGGTTCCTTTTGAATCAAAGATGAAACTCCCATTTGCTTCAATAGGATCAGGAGTTGGCTCTAACTCACTAATAATTGATTATGTTGTTAAGGTGTATTGGACTTTATATATATATATATATATGAAATAATGAAGCAGAAAGCAACCACACTGTCAGACTGTCAAGATAGAAAGATCACAGTTGCAGGCAGAGATTTCTATAGTTCTTTTAAGACAATTTCTGGGGTCCTGTCATCCCAGGAGATGTCCATGCACAACTCCTATTGATTTCTCCTACTGAGTCCTTGTATTTTTCCAAGGTTGTTCTGGTTTATTTACATCCATGAAATGCTTAAATTTCTTACCTAAAAAGACATATAGAAATATCATTCTATTGTCTGAGCTCTTTACTGAAGTTCTAACCTTCCTGTCTTGAAAATGGTACCAGTACCTTGACGCCCGGATGCATTTTCTGTTGGAATTAGCATTAAAATTGCAGCTCCTAAGTATTTATCCAGCTTTCCAGTTAATATAAAGGGAAATGTTTAAACATTTTCAGGTATTAAGTACTGAGTTTTATTTCCTTCTTTATTTTACACATCCTGAACAAGGGTCTGGTCCTGAATTACCGAAGTCAATGGAACTTATGACATTCACTGACTGATCAGAGCAGACCTACATTGATTTTTCTTGTAGTCACCTATGTCAGTACCGGAATTCATTTTAGTTTTCCTCTAGTAGCTTGTTAGAAGTACATCGCAATGCTCCATATATGGTAAATGTTAAGGAGTAACTTTAGTACTCTTAGGTGTGGTCTACACTGCCACACTGGGTCGACGGGAGATATGCAAGCTACGTACTGTAGAATGTGTATCTCCCGTTGACTTACTTATGCTCCCTTACCATGGCATCTTCACTGTGCTGTGCTGATGGGAAATGCCCTCCGGTCGACGCAGCGTTACTCTTTTCTGGGGGGTGGAGTTACTGCTTTGAACAGAGAGCACTTCCGGGATCAACTGAGCAGGTCTCCACTGGCCGCTCAATCAATCCCGCTGCATCGATCAGTGGAGCCCAAAGCAGCGGAATCAGTATAGGCATACCCTTAGTCCTCAAGATGTTATTATACAATGGACCATATGTCCCAAGACAGCATCTGGAAATGTGTAACAGCCCAAACTATTTAATTAACAGTGGCCCTGGCATTTGTAATATCAGAAAATATGACTTCCTTGTTAGCATTATTTTATGCTGTTTCCCTCCTGCACTATAAAACACCAGGTAAAAGGGAGCTTGGAGAGAGCTGCTGGTGTTGAGCACAGCTGCTGAGGAAGCTGTATGGCCAGGGAGCAGTACAAAAGCACTAGAGCCCCAATTCAGGAAAACGTATTACTGTGAGCGTGTGAATAATCTCATTCCTGTTCAGGAAAGCATGTAATTAAGTGTTCTGCAGAGTGGGGATAGGATTACTCTCGTGGTTACGAGGAAACCTGTGTGTGTTTTGCTGAACTAGTGCCTAGGTCTCTTAACAAAAGCACCAGTCCTAGCTGCATGCCCTGAATTCTGTGGGATTTCCCTGTGTATATCAGGACATCTGTGTGATGGGAGGAGCACAAAGGCCCCTTTCTATTTCATACAGGATTATCTCATAGAAACTCCCTAAGTTTTGACTTGCTGATTTTTCCAGACTTCTAGGCATGTTTTTCCCCATACACGACATGATTTGGTCCTTAGTTTGAATGCAAAATATTACTTTGAACTCCAGGATAGTGCTGTTACCGACGAGAGATGCTTTGTTTCCTGTTAGAGAGGCATGGAAGTATTGAATCATACGCTTTCAGAATTCACCGAAGACAAAGGAGCTGTACAGATGTGACTGACAGCAGAGTCTAAACCATTACCTGTACAGCACGTAGAATCTGTATGCACAATACAGAAGGCCGCACAGATATGTAAGATGTCATTATGGTATGGAACAAACTGCTAGCTCTACAGGTAGACTAAAAAGGGAGGGCTGGGACAGAAAATTATAAAAATAGCAGAGAGAGTGAAAGGATGTTAGTGTTTTCTCAGTCCCCATCACTCATGTGGATCAGCATGAGTGATACAACAAAAGGGATGTTTTCAGAGCTGGTGCTAGGCATGAGCAAACTAAGCAATTGCTTAGATCCCAGAGCAGCTCAAGGGGGCCCCCTATTTGCTTTTTATTATAAGAACTTGCCTGTTTTAGTATGGGGGAGGGGGAATATTTCTACTTAAGGCCCCCAATAGGCTAGCACCAGCTCTAGATGTTTTACAGGCATCTGCAGGAATTAGTGACTGTTCCATCCATTTCTAATGGTTGATAAGTTTCTTCTAACAAAACTCCAATTTTTTGGCAGTTGGTTCTGTATAATGTTAAAAAAAATGGAGCTACAGATAGCTGGTCCATGAGAAAAATGGTTTGATGCTAGCAGCTATATATTAGTTATTCACTAAGGACCAGCTTAAAAGTATTTAGGTGCCTAACTCCTATTGAAATCAGGCTCCTAAATACTTCTGAGGATCTGAGGCTAAGGGCCTAAGCCCTGTATAGTGAGTCTGCAAAAGGCCTTTGCAGAGGGGTTGGTTTGACCCTTGGAGGATATAAAGAAACTGATGATAGGTCTGAACTGGAATGAACGGGAAAAGACAATTTAACATAACAATCTGGAATGAATAAGGTTTTCAGAAATACCAGGTTTTATCTGTATACATACACTTTACTGAGATTGTAACCAAGTCCCAAAGCAGTTTTCTCTCAAAATCAGGGATGGCCAAACTGTGGCTCGTGAGCTGCATGCGGCTCTTTTACAGTTAAAGTGCAGCTCGCGGAGGCCCCTCTGCCACCTCCATTCTCCGCCTGCCAGACTGGGGTTGGGAACATGGAACTTCTGCCCTACAGCAGGGTGGTGGGGCTAGAGGATTCTGCCCAGTGGAGACAGGGATCTCGGGAGGGTCAGTAGATTTGGCCACCCCTGTTCTAAATCAATAACAAAACATACAATTGACATTAAACAAAATGAATAGTATTTGGACAGTCTGGCAAATTGAGAATTTTTTTTTGTCAGAAGCTGTTGCATAGAATATTTTCATTTTTAGCAATGGCAGTCTCTCCAGAAGAAAGTTTGGAAAACATAAATCTTTATTTCTGTTTAACCTTTCACATTATTGCTAAGATTTGATGCAACTGTGAGTAATTAGGAGCCTTTTCTGATGAATTAATACCATGTGCTTGAGCTTACCATGTTAACAAGTCACAAGCTTGTGCCTGTCCATTGTAATATGACAGTTATTGGCAGGGGATTTCATGATGAGATTACAAGAACAGCTGCAGAAAATCTAAAGCAGTGAATAGAAATATTCTGTGAATCTGGGAAAACCATATAGCTTCCAAATGAACTATAATCACTCCACACAGTCAAAGCAAATGAAAAAAATGTTTAAAGTATGATTAAGTTTGAGAGTGGCTCTAAAAATCTTTCAAATTTTCTACCAGATCTTTTTATAGTCGTCCTATTGAAAAGGTAAAATTGTATACAAATGTGTGCATTAAAATATAGTCAGGATGCTCTAATAAAATGGTTTTATAGAATTAATGCGGATTAAAACTGGTGACAGCAATCTTGATGTTGCTTTATTCAGCAGTGCTGTGTGACTCTTGGCTAAGCATCTCTATCTTTTCTAACACTGCACCACTCTGTGCTGGGGGTGATTTTTCCGAACAGCTGTCCTTGTTTGTTCCCAGTTCTGCAGCTTCCGCCAAAGTATTAGTCAATGGTTTTCCAAGAGTTTCTGGGAGCATTAACGTTAACATTCCACTCAGAAAGGCCATGATTCCAACAACCAACTAGAAGAAATAAACAATTAATGTAAGGGATAAACATGTCTTTGGGTTCATGGAAAACATTGATCTTGTTTGAGAAGATACTTTTAAAATTTGGGAGCACTGTGAACTTCAATAAAAATCAAAGATCAAAAGTCTTAAATGTTCCTTGCTGTAATTGCTAAAATAAAACAAAAATACAAAAATTAGTAACAGATTGTTCAGCAAAGTTAACATAGTCCAAGTAAAATGTTTTACACAATGAGCTAAATATAGCTCCAGTGTAAGCAGGAACTACTTTGCACAAGTGAATAGAATGCATACAAATTAATTGAACTCTTTAGCAGGTATGTATTTTAAAAGTTACTGTAAGATTGCTTAAATTCATTTTTACATTTACTTTTACTGGACTACAACTTCCATATGTCACATAGTGGCGGAAAAGGAAGCTGTAGACTTTGTTCTTTGTCTACCAACTATACCCATCATCATAGTATTTGAGCACCTCTTTCTCCAATGCAAGCTGCAGGTCAGGATCTCTCAACTGTGATCACAGAGGTCCTGATTAAAGAATGCACTTAAACACATGTTTTAATCCATCCCTAGATGCTTAAGTTCATACTTAAGAACTGTTCTGAATAGAAATGATATCCTGAATCAGAGAGAGAAAGCTGACAGGGGCCCAGCTTCTAACTGACCCATGCATTGTGTCTATGTTCTGGATATGCTCACTGTGATTTCAGTATGCATTATTAATTATTATTATCATTATCATTTTATTTTATTACGGTGGTGGCCAAAGACCCCAATCAGGATTGGGATCCACTGTGCTAGGTGCACACACATAGGAAGACACCATCCCAAAGAACAATAGATGATTTCCCTTCACATTTGTTGTTCTGGACCAGTAATTTTCAACCTTTTTTCATTTGCAAACTCCTATGAAATTTTGAAAGGAGATGCAAGCACCTTTGGAAATTCAATCTGTGGTCCACAGACCCCTACCATAGAAGTCAGATTGAAAACTCACTGAACAGAATTCAACTAAAAATGTTGCATGTGCTAGGCACAGCATTTGATGCAGTATGAGAAAGGGCGCTGAACTATGGGCTTCTAAAGTAACAATAACACTTCCAGGTTTTGACCTGTAGGTGGGATATTCGCATACTTTTGACTGATCAGAAAAACAAAATGCCTTTTCTGGGATCTGAAATTTAATTTTCATGGTCACCTTTCACAGATCCCTTAAGATATAGTCTGCGGACCCCCACTGGTCCATGGACCAAATGTTGAAAACCCCTGCTCTGGACAATCAATACTTTTTTTTATTCTTCCTCATTTCCTCTTTTCTTTCATTTTTATGTCTTTGTTCAATAACAACAATAATACTTAGCACTTAACATCTTCAAAACATCGTACAGGCATTAACACATTAATCTTCAATCTTATCCCATTATGTCCCATATGCTCCTACTCTACTTCTCTGTAAATACATGTCTTTAATAAACCATTTCTGGTAAGTTACTTTTTCTGTTTTACAACTGTTATTCTGTGCATTTTGATACTGTGATATCCTCAACTTACCCTGTGCTGATCCCAACCTCTGATCCATTTTGTTTAATACTTTCCCTCTGAACATGAGTGAGAGAACATTTGAAATCACTGTGCCTACATCTGTCATAACACAGCCTGGGCATACTGGCATTTGCCAACCATCACCTATTCTAAATGAGAATAGCTTTTTGGAAGTCAGAAAGGAGCTTTCAAATTTGAACTCAGCTGTATGACCGGAGTTATTTTCAATTAGAAACACTAAGCTGTCTATGAACCCGCAGGTCCAGAACCACCAATTGTCTCAAGCCATCCTCTGTGAGAAGCAGAATCACATCTGTTTCAAACACTCTTCCTCTTACACTCAAATTGAATGCCGAAGCTAAAAGAGTAAAAAATTAAGCAAAATACTGTTGAATGCTACAAACTATAATGAAAATAAAAGTTACATTCCTACCATGAAGAGTTACAAAAGAGGGTTCATATTACTACTACAGTAGGAATGAATGCCGGACTGGTGGAGGTCTCTGTAGGCAAGTATACAGTTATAGGAGAAATATCAGTGAAGTGATTATTTCAAGGGGAGGATTAATAGTATACACTAACTACTGGATCCCATCTTTAATATTTGTCGGTATTTTCCTTGAAAACCCCTGTCAGCTCCTTCATTTTTCTGCCATCATCATGTTAGCATTGTACTGCAGTTGTGAGGAAAATAACACTTAATCTGTAAAAGCATCCAATGGATGCTTTTGCAGCTGGAAATTATTCATTTATCCTGTAGTCAACTCTCCACAGTTAAGAGTCACTCTAACCTGTGCCGCCACACTGATTGTCTAGAAATCTCCACACACTGCCTCTGTTCAGATCTTGCTTTAAAACTCTTAGGTGGAATTTCCAAAAGTGCTCAGGTTTGGCCTTTTCCTGATCATATTGATGTCAATGGTAAAATTCCTGATTCTCATCTATACTAAGGCTTCTTTACACAGTGCAAAGAGGTTGAAAGTAAGTATAAAACTTACTCCCACTTTAAAGTATCTTTACGCTACCAATGTGATGTAAAAGAGCCTTCGTGTAAATGCGAATCAGGCCCCAGGTGATTCCAGTAAGAATAGGAATAGGCCAGTGCTGAGTGCTTTTGGAAATCCCACCGTTCCTGTTCCAGATATCATCCAATTCATTCTGAATCATACTCACCACCTTCCCCCATTAAGCACATCTATTTAATCTCTTCCTAACTGTAACTACTCTACAAGCATACTCACTTCATCTTTACTATCTTTTACCTTCAACTGTTTACTCTATTTCATCCTCATGTGTCAGTTTCCCCTATTGATATGACAGCTGCTTTACCCAGAGCTGTAAAGGATTCTCTTCCTCTACCTCTCTCTACAAAGTAATTTGAAGTATTTCCTAGAAAGGATAAAATAGAAAAGTAAATTGGATGATATTGGATTAATAAATTAATATTAAACGAGTTAATTAATTACATTAATTAATTAATATTGGATTAATTTATATTTGAATATTATATTTGCTAAGTACCAAGCTGTAGACCTGCTTATTATTTAAGTAACTTATTTGTTCAAAATAATTTGGAATGGAATATAGGATGCGTGGCATAAACAGTATATCAACATTATGTATGTCAGTTTATTTTAAAACAATCAATCTGCTTTGTTCAAATTTTACCCAAAAATGTGTATGTTATCTGAGATCTTGCATGATAAGCTTCAGCCCAAGGCAGTTTTTAATAAACTTACAAATGCCCAAGGTCAGAGCTCATTAGGAAAAGACTCATTTACAGTCACTACTATTACAAAGTTTCACATACTGTATACAAGTGTTTTTAATGTACTGAAAGCTGTCCATATTTGAAATATTTGCAGTGCCACTTACACTGTCCTCAGATGTTTAAACTTTCCCCCAGCTGTGTTTTAACTGCAGGAGTTTTGAACAGATAAACCTTATCACTGCTAGTGAAAAGCAAAACTCAAAAGTGACGAAGAGTCAAAGGAGACTGTTCTCCTAGGATTACTGTGCTCTTCACATCTAGTTTTTCATGTTTTCTCTAGATTCATTTATTTGGTGTGATAACAGTGCTTTCTAGGAACTTTGTTTATTTATTCCTACACTCTGCTTCCCCATCATCACAAATGCATTAAAAAAAAACTGGAGCTAGGTTTCTTACATAATGGGCTGAGTTTTCAGACAGTCTCTCAAACCAGTCTCTAGCATTCACATATGAATATTTTATATTTGTAAAAATCAAATGGATACAATTCTACCTTTGTAGGAAAACCCAACTGTGTGTTAAAAACAAAAACACAGAAAGAGCAGCTGGGTTGAAAATTCAGCCCAATATATGTTCACCTTCTTAACATCTGTAATTCACATACAACCTGTGACATTAAAGGTGAATTTTAAAGTTTTTTCAAAGTAAAAGTAATTTAAAAAAATAAAATAGGTAAAATAAGCTCACTAACAGTTTAACTCCTCAATATAAGTTTTGTAACCATTTATGTATATTAACCTAAATTTACCCTTCTGAAAAAACAAGATTAAGCAATTTTAGAATTTCTGAACAGAACACATAACAGACTTCATAAAGAATAGGGGATAACTTGTGTGCACTGAATATAACTATAAAGTTTAAAATAGTTTGGACAAAATGAACTAAAAAATCCATGTAATGCTGAGGAAGTGCCCAATTTTTTCTACAAAGAAACTGCCCCATCTCTATTTTCATGGGACAGTTGAAGTTCCAGATGACTGTTGGATCACACAGTGGAATTAAGTTGAAGCCACATACAAAAAGAATATGTCTCTGAAATCCAAGATTTTGTTGACTGAGGCTTGCCGCCATCAGATTGACTTATCTGGATTGACTGAGCGGTCAGTGAAGACCTGCTAAATCGATCCAGAAGTCAACATACTAAAACCACCTCCTCAAGGGGCGTAGTGCTGCACTGACGGGAACGCGATTCCCGTCGGCACAGTGCAGTGAAGACGGCGCGCAGAAGAGAAGCACAGAAGTTGACAGGAATGACACAAGTTCTTTGCGTACTTTGAGTAACTCCTGTCGACTGCTGCCGAATCGCCGAGGTAAGTGTAGACCAAGCCTGAGTTCTAGTGAGCATCATCAGAGCATCATTTTCTTCTGTAGTCACCTCTTGAGCTGTTCTACACCAGGATAGTAAGAGCATAACCTTCTATGCCACCATCACAACATCCCACTGCCCCACTATTTGGCGGCTTCTGTCATTCTTTTTATCACTCCATATCAGCAGGATGCTTTGATCATAGTTAGGCTGGTGGTCCATGAGACCTTAGATATGATAGGTTTGTCCTCCATAGAGAGGGGCTCCAGTTCATCTCATGTGATCTAAAACGGTATCTATTCTTCAACCGACTGATAGAGATGGAGGACCCTGTCTTCATCAGCAGAATTTAACTTTTGCTCCCTTCCCCATCATCTGTGTTAGGCTATTCTGCTTCTCCAAAAGGAGATTGATGGCAACTAGAAAAGAAGTTTACTTAGTCAAGATCTTAACTAAACACAACACTTTTTCAATTTAGGAATGAGACACTTCTTCCAAATTACATGAATGATACAGTGCATCTTTGTACAAAAGATTTTACAATTTTATACCCGTATTCAATGCATACAAGATATGTCTGTCTTCTTTAAAGTGTCTGTAATATCAACTGTTCAGAAGATTTCAGAGGCTCACTTGAGTTCAGATTCATATTCTTAACAATATATAGTTAAACTATGAAAATTTAAATTAAGAATGAGAATATTTAATTCATTTTCCTTTTAAACATATCTGCACTTCAACTTTAAATCTCAGTAAGATGGATAACAAATGTTTGACTATCAAAATAAACATCTACCTGTGGCATGAAGATCCAAACACTTGTCAGGTAAACACAAAAAGGAGCAACTATACTCCCTATACGGCACATCATGCTCCCACTTCCTACAGCAAGTGACCTAGACATAAGACAAAAGGACACACAGCCCAGTGAGAGTGAAAGCAGATAAAGCAATTAATTAGAAATGCACAGATGCTTATAAAAATATTGGTATGCTAAGCTAAATTTATCTTGTAGTGAACTTTGGTTGCTTCTCTATATAGAATAAAAAGTATACTGAGCATTCAGTATAAATCATAGTTTTAATGACCATGAATATTCAGAAAGAGGGAACTGAATGTTAAGATAGCACTGAGCATTTTTCCAGTACCTCAGGGGACTAGTCTGTGTATAAGGGAACAGAAAATAAATGCAATACGTTTACTGCAGAGCCAAAAAAACAAACAAAAAAGGGATTGATCCTACTCTAGTAAAGTCACTTGGAGCATTGCCATGGACTTCAATGGGTGCAGGATTTGGCCCCAAAAGCATAACAAATGAAAGGAAGAATAGAAAAATAATTAAAAACATATGGCAAACTATTTTAAAATTCTTACCGTACAACTGTTGGATACAGTTCTGCTGTGTAAAGATAAATGAGGCCAAATGCAACACCTATTGCAAACTTTCCAGCCATATTTGCTAAGATAGTTAATATACTGAAATCCTATAAAAGAAAGTACAGATATAAACTTCACCATTTCAAATTTAATTCCAGTCCTTTATTTTGCAAAACTTGGATCATAAACTGTGATCCTTCTGTAAACAGTGAGCAATACTAATTCCATACTTTCCTGATTCGTTCCACCAATAAGTAATGGCTATATTTGATTTTGTTTACTAAGCAGTTTATTTCCAAACCTTTGTTTAATTAAGAGACAGAAATGGTAGTGTGGAACTCTTAACAGAAATATGGAAAATCTATTCTAAAGAACTCATCTTAATTTCTGAAGTATATTTAATTAATCTCAAACCTAAGAAAGAGATGTTGCATTAATATATCTCACATTCCACACAGTAAAGTACTAATAGAGATACATTTTAAATCATAAGTGACTAACCTGAGGGATCAGCATAATCAAAGCACAGATCAATGCACTTGATATAAGAAATGGAGTCAATGTGTTTCTTCTTCCCAGTTTGTCCATCCCAATGCAAGCAACGACATATGCAGGAAGCTCTACAGCACCTGTCATTATGAATTCATCTGGTGTTAAGTCATGATAATATGACTGCAAATATCCTTATAAATAATTCTAATTTGCTTTCTATGAGCATTTATTTAATCTAAAGATCAAATTGTTTTTTTTTAAAGTAGTCATCTCACAGAGATATAGGTGTTATATGAAAGGTATTTCACCAACATTTTGGGCTAAAGCCACTGGTGGCAAAAATGTCAGTGGAGGGCTTACACTGGCATAGATGTGGTGGTGGTGAATAAGAAACGCACCAGGAAACCAGACTATAAGGCACAAGGCAACTGCACCTCCACTTATGATGGGGCGATAGGCCTGTATGGGTATGCCTGCACTGCAAAAAAAAATCTGAGGCTGGCCTATGCCAGCTGACTTGGGCTCACAGGGCTCAGGCTAAGGGGCTGTTTAACTGTGGTATAGATGTTTGGACTTGGGCTGGGGTCTGGGACCCTGAGCTGTGGGAGGGTCCCAGAGATTGGGCTGTAATCCAAGCCCAAATGTCTACACTGTAATTAAACAGCCCTTTAGTTGGAGCCCTGCAAGTCAGTCAGCTGGCATAGGCCAGCCCCGGGTGTCTAATTACAGTGGAGACATACCCTAAGCAGTCAGTAAGATTATAGAAAGCAGAAGGCCAAGGCTCTGCTTTCACCAGGTTGACATTTATCATTGAAAATGTTCCAATTTTTTTAGTCTTTCTGCATCAATAATTTAAGAGTCTCCACTGTAAACAATAATGTATTTCATATGGACACCTGTGATCTGGATTTGCCAACTGCCCATGTGCTAAAGAGTTAAAGCCACAAATGCTTCTTACAATTGTAGACCATAGCACCAAAACAAACTTAATTACAAAAGGAAAACAATGGCCTTTCCAGTGAATTGTTTTCTGTCACTCACCTAGCTCACAGGTGTAGACAGCAGGGTTTACTCTGTCCCTCTTTGCTAATTAGAAAGATAGCAGTCCATTTACAATCACAGCTTTTTGTACTCTACATTTTCCCACCCTTTTTCCTTCTACTGCCTCCCTCCAGAGGAGCACTTCTTGAGCTAAAAAGGAACTAATTATTCCTTTTAAGTCTAGAATGCTTGTTTAGAACACAGTTTCCACACAGTTTAAACATGATTTGGATCCAGCCAAACTGTATTGAATCTCAGCTATATTGAACATGTTTAAACCCTTGGTTTGCAAAGAGTGCTGGCTAATATGCTCAGAACAAAAACAATGACTAGCGCAGAAGCGAGTCCTCAAAGTGCAAGAGCACAAATTGCATTCCTTGATTAAACACATAGGGGAGACTGAATCTGAAGTTGATGGAGGGAAGGAATTTCTTGAGTCTGCACTGTGTGTAGGGGGACTAGACTCTATAGTCTACATTAGTGATTGCTAAGTCACAGAAGACAAAGAAAATAGTTTTGAAATTTGCTAATACCATGATTTTACAGTATTGTATCATAACAACTTAGTTCTATTAGCAACATTACCATACTGTTCTCAACACAATAGTCAAGTTACTAACATGCTATAATACATGGCATTTTAAAATTAATTCACTAGTGCTCCAATCCTGCAAAGTGCTTATGTGCACATAAATAGTCACATTGACTTTATTGGGACAATTCAGGTGCTTAAAGGTAGGCACGTGCTTAAGTTCTTTGCTGGACTGGAGCCTACGTGCCTGATCCAAAGGCCACTGAACTAAATGGGAATCTTCTCAATGACCTTAAATAGACTTTAGATCAGGCCCTGTATGAGCTGACCAATTTTATCTTGTATAAATGATGTGTATGCCAAGAGAAAATTTGCAATCACATTAGATTAGAGGCTAAATTAAAGAAACATATCCCCTTAGATTTAAAAAAATACTTCTAACAAATTTAAAAATTATTGAATTAATAGTTCCAGAGGGGTAGCCTTGTTAGTCTGTTTCAGCAAACTAATGAGAGTTCTGTGGCACCTTAAAGACTAACAAATTTATTTGAGCATAAGCTTTTGTGGTTTTTTGCCCATGAAAGCTTATTCCCAAATAAATTTTAGTCTTTGAGGTGCCACAGAACTCTCATTGTTTTAAAATTAATAGTGTTACCAGTATAATCTAATATTTCTCTGACTAAGAAATTAGAAAAAAATCTCTATTTTTCTCAGTTCGTTTATTTTGACAGTATTTCATCAACTTCAGTTTCCCCTGTACTGCTAAGTCAATTTTCTCTGTTGTTTGTGTGGGTTTTTCACAGAACAGAGCAGAGAGAAACAATTTTAAAGATAGAAAAATGTGGTTTTACAAACACAATAATTGGAAGGAAAAGTCAAGGATGGTATAATACCTTAATATGCTCAAAGCTTGGTTTTTGGTTTTTTTGTAAATAACGATTTCAAGTTGACAAGAATAAAATCTGCATTTTTTAATGGGGTTGGTGATGGTAGGGGCAATTGGGGGGTCAGAAAATTGACTGTCAGATCTCTAGGCATTTATGATTTATAAGTTCTAGTTCTGTCATAAGCAGAATAAAATACATAAGATATTTACCTATGAGAAATAGATTTAAATATTCATTGCCTCCTAGATTGACGGAACTCAGGGAGAATACATAATATCCTAAACTCCCAGTGAACCAAATCAGCCAGACTGTAATGGTTCTTCTTGCAATGTGCCAATTATAAAATAGATCTAAGATGCTGTGCTTCTTCGTTGTAGAAATGTCATTATCACGCGTTCTGCTACTGACTAGATCATCTTGTTGGACTGAACACAGTTCAGAAATTTTACAAGGAGTGCTTACTTTATTCCATCTCGCCATTAAATTAATTACTTTTTGTGCTTCTTCATATCTTCCTTCTGACAGAAGCCAGAAAGGCGTCTCTGGGAGCATCCAGCAGCACAAGACAAAGGGAAGAGTTGTTACGGAAAGAAATATCTGATAGATCCACCAGGTTCTCACCAAAAATCCCACCAGTGCCACAGCCATAACTCCCACAGCAAAAAAAGCATGGACATGCATGGATGCCCATGTTCGAGCTTTAATGCCAACATATTCTGTCACATAAACAAAAACCACAACCAGATAGCCACTTGAAACCTGAGGGGAAAAAAAACAGAGAAAGGCTTAAGTCTATTCCTTTTGTGTGACAACACCACCAAAAACAGATGGCCAATAGTTCCAGGTTTGTGTATGTTGGAAGTTTTGAGAACCCACTAACTTGCCCTGTATTGGAATGCAATGCACTCAGAGTAAGCACATACTTTACAGGTCTGAAGTCAGTTGTATCAGGTCGTGATTTTCAGCGGCTAGTGATTTTGGATATCTCCGTTTGTGGGTGCCTAACTAGAAATACCTTTTTAAAAAGCCTTTAAAAATCAGGCCCCTGAAAGGTGTCACAAGTTGGAGACCTGAAAAATGGAACTACCCAAAACCAATTACTATTCTGAAAATCTTGGCCTCATTTTTAAGCATGTTATTAATAAAATGTGTATACTACAGAAATGGGTATTTCAAAATAATGATTTTCCACCCCCGGTATATTATCCTGTTTAATCATATTTTACAAAGTTGAAAGAGAATCTTCCTTACACTTTTATAGGCTCCCATAAGTTATCTAACCATACTAACAAGCTGTAATTACTGGCATGTTCTGCATTTAAAGTATTTCTTTATTGAATGTACTATTTCTCTGGCATGTATCTAGTGCTCTAGACACCTCAAAACACACAATTTAAAAAAATCTAAAGATGCTCCAATATAATATTTTGATTAATCAAATCTCCAGTTATAAAGACTCCAATTAATAAATTGTCATTCAAAATTAAAAATATATATATACATTATACTTCACCATCTAAATCATCCTTTAGGATCTGATCCTGCACACAGTGACTTTGATGGGAATGCACCCATTGATTTCAGTGGTGTAAGATTAGGGTTTTTAAGACCCAGTCCTGGAAGAGGATCCCTGTGGCCAGATACTTAGGCCTCTGCAGTTTCACTGACTCCAGTGGGGCTCAGTGCCTGCACTGGGTCTGCTTGTTTGATCAGAGCCTTCATCTCTAGCACTTCCACCTATGAACTCCCTCATCCTCCCTCAAACCTCATCCAATGCCCAGTGAAGTCACTAGAAAGACTCCTGTTGACCCCCTGGACACTGGAACAAGCCCTTAATGCCCATGAGAAAAGATAGGCTTTGCAGCATTGCTGGTCGTGAATAAATCTGTGCTCTGGCAGGTGAAGGAGAGAAGTGAATGCCAGAGTCAAGGACCCCTCTTGTTTTATGCTCTGTCAGCAGCAAGTACAGAGAATAATCTTTGGTGCTTTACACTTGGGAGAATGTTTCTTTCTGACTTCTAAACTATTTTAAACCACTTATTTCATTTTTCAACAAATGGGGCTTTTAAAAACTGGAGAAGGGAAGGAATAGAGAAGAATTATAGAGGGCTTTCATGAGGAGGATTAGGAAATTGCATTTAGGAAGAACTAGGATAAGCATCTATACTTACCATAGCAAGGAGAAATCGTATGACCATAAAGCTGTAGTAGTCAAATGTGAATGCCACTGCAATGCCAAATAAAAACTGACCAGTGCTTGTGAACCACATTATATACCGTCTTCCCACTCTGCATATTACAACAAAAACATCATAATTATTTCCTATTATTAAACATGTTTATTACGAGAGTGCCTGAGAGCCAACCAAGAACACGGCCCCATTGTGACAGGCACTACACAAACAGAGATGTAGAGAATCCCTGCCCAAAAAACTTATAATGGAAATAGATAAGATAGACCTGAGGTGAGGGAAGGGGTAGAAAAAACACACAGAGTGAACAATGGGGGTGGCATATGATAAATACTCTAAATATTGTACCAAAAAGCAAGTGCAACTTGGAAAATCTTATGAATAAGAATTAAAATAAATCTGAAAAGTACACTAGAGCTGTATTTAGTGCTCAGCACTATCACAGTACCCCTGGTTTGATTCTTAGCTCTGATATATTGCTCTCTAGGTGAGGGAAACGCTTTTATTTTTCTGTACCTATCACTGTGACCAATTTAATAGTATTGTTGAAACGGAGTCCCACCCAACTCTACTTGGCTGGAAGGAAGGTCTCCATAGAAAAGGGCACTATGTATGTTCATATTGAGCTTTAAATTTAACTTCTGTATCTGTAATCTGCCATTTTACACAGATTCACTCCACCCTATTTCTCTCTTTCTTAGACTTCTTATTTTAAGTAACAGCTACTTAACAAGTTTCAGCACAGATTAGCATGCAATAACACATGCTATCTCTTGCCATCTCAAAATAGAACTTGGGTTCCAGTGAATGCTTTCTGTACCTTATTTCCTCCCAATTAAATTAAGTTATATCATCTAATAAATGACAATCAGATACTTCCTCAGAGTTCTCTGATTTCACAAGTGCACACACAAATTCACACATACAGCAAGTACATTATTAGCAGGGAAATTAGGTAAAACTTTAGCTTCTCATTAAAAGTATCACAAGCCAGGTCTTAAATTATGTGTCATTCCTCATTCTGAAACAAGAGGATTTAAAACAAAGCTGTGAATCCTAAATTTGTTTGTCTGGTTTGCATATACTCTCTACAACAACATGCTGTATATAAACAAAAAATCAAAAGAAGTTAATACCAATAAATTCAACTGAAGAGAAAACAAACTAACAGAAAGATAATCTATTTATGGATTATCTCCGTTCTATTTTGTTTAACAATGTTCATTAATACAAAGTATGTTTCAGGTGTTGACTAGACAAAGAACAGGCCGTTTCATTTTTATTCTCTTATAATGTAAACTTAGAGATGTATTAGTTCCATCTTCAACAGCAGCAGCTTTTGAAGATTTGGGTTTGGGGTTGATTTTTGTTCTTTATACATGAATTTAATATCACATTAAAACAATACTGGAACGTGAAGTCTTACAGAACAAATATAGCCCAGACAGCCGTGCTGCAAATTTCCGTACAATGCCATGCCAATGTCCTTCAACCCTCACCTAAAAGAACGGAGGAGGTAGTTTTCTTTATGCCCGTTCAATCCTTAATCTCTGCCAAGATTCCTAGCAGAGATGCTAATTAGTGCCAGATGTGGTCATTCTTGTGTGGGGAACAACTGTTCACTGGAAACTGGACTGAAACTACTAATTTATTTCCCACCAGTCAAAAGCTGTCAGATAGTAATAACTTTCAGCTGTAAAATTTTTCATTGTAACTCCATAGAATACAATATGTTTATTCTCTTAAATGGATGTCTAGATCTTGAACTAATCCAACTGAGAATTATGTGACTATAGTGTCATTATCTGTGTCTGTATATTAACTAAAAATATTATGACTGATTTAGAGAGACATTGTCAGGTCAATTTAGGCTCTAAATTCAGGTTTGCATTAAAGAAAGTTTTACAAAGCCTTAAATTAACAGAACCAATTCCATACTTTTATAAAATCCAACTGAAAAAATAAGCTCTTCTTTATGCATTCACATGATGTGTTTACAACTGAAATAAGCAAACCAATAATGGTGAAAAGTGCAGAAGATTTTTAGTTTTAGTACTACAGGACCTGATTCTAATCCCAAAGTCTTTGCATCAGTCCCATAAAGTAGCAGTGACAGAAGTCAGATAATTTGATTTTTTAAAATACATTATTTTTAACCTTATAGCATAGCTTTAACTATTCATCATATCCATCATAAACATTTCTCTTTTTTATTATAAGATGAGGAGAACGGGGAGAGGGAAAGGAAATTATTACCAGGGAAACCCCACTATGTCCCTGATCCTGCAAAAAGCTCTGCTTTGACACAAGGTTCCACCCACATGGAGGACCTTGCAGGATCAGGGCCTACATTTGATATAAAGAAGGCAAAAAATTTTAAATAAATTTTCTATCAACAATTTTTAAAGTTTTTTGATAGAAAAAACACAGTCTGTACCAGAGAAAAATAAATATAAGTTCTGTTGAAGAACACATTTATTAATAAAACTGCATGAGATGAAACCTCTTTTAAATTAATACCTAATAGAAGAGCAAAGCCAATTAGGCACATACAGAGTTATTGCACTCTGAAGCTAAGTAGTAAGAGGATGGCACTATACCTGTCAGCCATATCACCAAAAATCACTGCTCCAAGCAGGACTCCAAGCATGAATGTGGGCTGAGTTAATTTTGCAAGCCATTCCCGGTGACAGACCAAATCCCATTCTGTAACAATGGTGCTCTTCCATTTTGTGTGATCATAGATGTAGCCATCAGAACAAGAAAAAACAGACTTATTGCCACTATATTCATATGCAAGATACAAACTGCCTTCCCGCTTGGACCTGCTGCACTGATCAAGTTCCCAAATTTCTCCGTTTTCCAGCTGGACCACAATGTAATTTTCTGTTAACATCCACAGTGTCCAAGCAGTCTCTATTCTTGAACTAGAGGAATTGCTGAACAGAACACTGGTCACATTTCCAGGGGCACTGCATACAAATTTAGGAGTAACAGCCATGAATACGGAAGCCAAGTAATGGATGCCACATGAGATAGCTTGAAAGACAGATGCAAAATAGACACATGCTTGAAATCTGTAATGAGAAAAAAAAAGTTTATGGGGAAAAAATACCTAAGAGATTTCCATAAGCAAAAGAAAAGGACCACCAAAATTATTTACTTGCTAAGTGCTAATATCAATCTAGTAATTTTTTAAAGTTGTAAAAGAAGTCATAATTAGCTATCTAGTGGGTTTTTCTATAGTGGTTCTTCTAAATTAATTAAATACTGCAAGAGAGCAATCATCACAGAGTGACACACAATTGTGTTCTCAGTTCCCCGGAAACATTAGAGTACACTCTCTTCTGTCAAAAAATAACTACATACTGATGGCTGTGTGCCTGGATGGACACATAGAAGGCGATTTTAAAAGAAAAATTGCGGCGCAGAGGCAGTAGATTAGATGACAAACAACAAATCCTTAGGTTAAGTAAACTGGCCTGAAAAAGAAGCCAAGGAGAAATCCATGTTGCAATGCCAGGATCTGCAGGACAGAGACACACACCTCAAAACACAATGGGTCACATTTTGTTGTCATCCACTCCCGTGTAACTGTATTGACTTCCACAGGGTTGCATGTGTGTAACTAAAGAGAGAATTTAGCGATAATGTAGTATTTTCTATACCAAATTTTGAACTGGGTCAGGTTTTAAGTTTGTTTTTTAAAAGTATGTGATCACGTAATTAAGGACTATATCATAATGCATGCACACAAATGGGATGGTGAATTAAGGTTGAACAGGTAACCTATATTCCAGCATTTCCTAACTTTTGAAAGCTTAACTTGGAGACTGCATATTCCTAAGTAAGACCACTGGTTTCTTCCACACTAAGTGTAGCTTGACTGGAAATTCTGAAATTCTGACAGTTTCAGGTATTACAAGGAGGCTTTTCTTGAATAAAATGTAAAAATGAATCATAGGGTCATTACAGTATTCAGATTCTTTGTTATTTATTATGATATTAAACACATTTAATTTTACTCAACCCTACAGTTTCATATTTCAGTGCACCATAATCATTTGATTTGACAATAAATCCATATCTGCACTGTAGAAGTTGTTGGGGGGAGAAGCTGGAGGTTTTCACAGGCATCCACTAAGGCTTATTCTACACTACACTATACCTACAAAAACAAAACCCTCTTAGGGTAGATGCATCTTATATCAGCAAAAAAGGTGCTTTCCCAGGATAGCATATCAGTTCCACAACAAAAAAAAAAAAAAAAAAAAAAAAGCTATACCAGCAAAAGCACTTTTATGCTGGTATAACTGCATCTGCACAAGGACTTTTGATGGTGTACAAAGGTTGCAAAATATCACCCCACCCCCCCAACCACTAGCACTACACCAACAAAAATTTTTAGTACTTGGCCTAGGTCAGTTTGTGATTGTGGGATATGCATATTATTAGCAGGATGATTTTGCTAAAAAGACCAGCAATGAAATAGTTAATGATGTTGACATTTTAAATGTGCATTTTAGGTTTCAGGGTTTAGAACACACTGAGAAAAAAGGGGACACTTCTCTCAGAGCTATTGTTTCAGACTATCTGCAGACTCAGGAAGACAAATAGCTTTGGTTTGGCCTTCATTTTTTATTTACCCAAGGCTGCCACAGAATTTCCAGCCAGCTGCACCGGCTTTGGCATAGATTACAAATCCACCTTACCACACAGTATTCAGGGCCTTGACAGTAAGAAATGAGAAACAATGCTTCTATATATTATTGCAATATGCCTCAGCTGTTGTTACAGGAAATGAAACCTGAAAACCAAGTGACTTTGCCCAATAATTGCAATAATTGCTCCTAAATGTCTTGTGTAAAAAACTGTAGATAGACCAATCCCTGTTTGAAATGGGATGCTTATTGTACTCCTTGCATAAATTTATCTAGCCTTGTCTTGAATTCCTGTAATAAGTGCCAATTACATTGTCATTACAGTATCTATCTTAAGCTTTTCTAAGGTATCACCATAAGCTATTTCTAAAGTATCCTTCACCAAAGGATCTAAGTGCCAGTTTGCTAGACAAACTGCTCTACTGTCCAATTATCCTTTCAAATAAAAAGGGGTTTCCTAATAACTTAGATCAATTTTTTCTTTTATCCTGTCACTCTTTATTTGTCCACTAGTAAAATGTGTGTTATTGCACCTTGCATTTATAGTATTGCCATTCAGCTCTGTATAGTATTTTTGTCTCTCCTCCCCTTAAGACAGTTCTACGCCGTACAAACTGACTCCTTTTAACATCCCCTAAGCAGTCAGAGGGTTAAATTCTCTGGTCCATTCTAACAATGCAAAGCAGCTCAAATGCTGGCTCTACACAGCATCCCTCCTGGCTCCCATATAGGTGGCATGACCAGGAGAAAAGGAACATGGTTACAGCTCCCCTAAACCCAGCAATCCACAGCTGCTATAATGACACCTTGTGGACATGGGTTGCTAGCAATAATTTAAAGCAATCTTAAATCTGTTCTAGCTCATGCTGGTAAGCCACATCAACTTTTAGCTTGCCTCAGGCTTAGGCATGAGTAAAGGCTGCTTAAAGCTATCTTCTCCATTCTGGCATTCTCTTTCTAAGTCTCTCTATCCCCAATTGGCACCTCAAAGAATTAAAGACAAACATAGGTAGTAACATTAGTTTGAATTCCTTCTTTTTTATTTTATTGCGGTTGTGGCCATGTGACATGGCAACTCTAACTTTACAAACAACAGGAGAAGATAACATTGTTATGCTTGGATTAATATTGAGGCATATAAAATTACAGAAGTTACTACTAGAAGGCATCTTATAAGTCAACAAATCAAAACTCCTGTGTCTGGTGAAGGTTAGACATATACCAGCTATGCAACAATGGCAGGTCTGGGAGCAGGCTGCAGGAATATGTTTTTCCAGAATACCCTGTTTCTGCCAGCGTGTGCCAAGTCTGTGAGGAACCATGATGTAAGGTGCTCCAGTTGTTCTTCCTCAGCTCAGGCAGAGTGAACTGATCAGAGGAGTACCCTCAGTTTGGGTTCAGCTAAATGGATTTTCCTGTGTAGGAAATACTAGGTTCAAAGTTTCTCCCCTGCCCAATGTGAGTGAGCAAGAAAAAGATACTCCCTCTCTTTCTCATTGGAAAGGTGAGGTGAGACTTGAAAGAAAATGACACTTTATAGGAGTGTTGGCTGCTCTACCCTTCCACTTAGCAAAACAGAAGAGGGTGACCCAATGCATGCACTGATTTTTGTAAAACCCCCATCACCACATCATCCCAGCAATAACTCATCTCTGCCCTAACTATTCCTTTGAGAGTGTTATCTAAACTCTTTCTGAATATTTCCAGTGATGGTGCTTCAATGACCTTTCTTGACAAACTGTTCCAACGTCAACTTGCTCTGTTAGAAAGTTTTTCATTATATCTAATCTAGATGTCCCCTTTTTTAGTCCAAGGCCATTAACTTCTTGTAATACATCCTTGGGCAACCTTCAATAAATCTTCCCTCTCTTTTACGATTTTTGTGTATGGCACTATCATGTCTCCCCCTCTGCTTATTTCTTTAAGCTGTATAAATTTGAGTCCCTTAACCTTTCCCACATAATTCTTTTTATGCTGTAGACCAGTATCTATCTCTGTAAAAAGCAATAAAGAATTTACTTTAAATAGAAATTTGTGTCGTGTTTCATTCCCTCAATCTTTCAAGAGTTTAAATTAGTACAACTTGTTCTTGTAAAAACTCCCTTTCTACTTACAACATATTAGCCAAGCCACTTCAGTTTTAATAAACACAACTCTGCTATCATATCCTTTTATTATTATTATTATCATCATCTATTTTGCAGAACCCAAATGTGAAGTCTGTATTGTCAGGATATGAATGGATCAGGTGATTGGTAAAGTTGGCATACAGAGACTTTAACATTTGGGTAGTGAATCTACATTTTTATAATCCGATGGTTGTTTAAGACCATTGGTTCTCAACCAGGGGTACACATACACCTGGAGTATGCAGGGGTCTTCCAGGAGGTACATCATCAACTCATCTAGATATTTGCCTAATTTTACAACAGGCTACATAAAAAGCACTAGCAAAGTCAGTACAAACTAAAATTTCATATAGACAATTACTTTATCCGCTCTACACAGTATACACTGAAATGTAAGTACAATATTTATATTCTAAATGATTTATTTTATAATTATATGGTAAAAATGAGAAGGTAAGCAATTTTTCAGTAATAATGTGCTGTGACACTTTTATATTTTTATGTTTGATTTTGTAAGCACGTAGTTTTTAAGTGAGGTGAAACTTGGGGGTACATAAGATAAATCAGACTCCTGAAAGGGATACAGTAGTCTGGAAGGGTTGAGAGCCACCAGTTTAGAGGCCTTTATTGTAAGAATTGGTGGCCCCACTCTATTTCCTGATGGACAAGTGCCCAGAATATAATACCAACATTTTCCCAACTTTTTTGGCAGTCTTAGCAAAGAGGTCAGACTATATGGAAGTATATATAATTGTGACAAAGCTCTTCTTCTACCTCAGCGGATGCAGCACTTCCTTCTAGCAGTTAGTCAGGGAACTGCTTCACCTTTTAGTGTTCTTCCACCCTCTAGTGGTGGGGGAGGGTAATACAGCCTCTCTAAGATGGCCACGCCCTGCTGGTTCCTTGTCCAGTCTCTGGTTCTCACAGACCCTTGCCTCTTGCTCCATTACATTGCATGGGCTCCTCGGTGTTAGGGCACTGGACTGCTATATGCCCCAACTCCCTGCATGCTTAACACCAGTACGCGGCCCTAGGCAGCTCTCTATTCTTTGGGATAGGGGGTTTGACCCTGTAGTTCGTTTTGCCTAGGTCACCGCATCCCTTCGTGGCCTCTGGCTGGCCCTCGGCTTCTTTCCCCTAATCCTTCCAGGACCTCAGTTGCTCAAACTCCAGGGACCAAGGCTGGTGGCTTGACTCGGAGTGAGTCTTCCCTGGGTAGTTGGGAAAGCCCCCTGGCTGCCAGCCGTCTTTCTACCAGTGTGACTACCTCATCGTAGGAGGAGGAGTCATTCTGGCCTACCCATGCAGAGGTATGGTGGTAGTCCCTTCATGTATCGGTCGATGACCAGGGTTTCCAGGATCTCTTCTGGACTATGGACCTCAGGCTGCAGACACTTCCATGCAAGGCGGGCAAGGTCGAACAACTGGGACCTTGGGGTCTTGCTTTCTTGGTACCTCCACTCATGATATCTCTGGGCTCGCATGGCCACTGTTACTCCTGATCGGGCCAGGATCTGTGCTTTCAGCTGTGCGTAGTTGGCTGCAGCCTCATTGGACATGTCATGGTAGGCCTTCTGGGCTTCCCCACACAGAAAAGTGGTGAGAATGCTGGCCCACTGGTCCTGGAGCCAGGCCTCATGGAGTGCAGTCCTCTCAAAAGTCAGAAGGTATGCCTCCACATTATCTTCCGCAGTCATCTTTGGTAGGTAGCTGGTGATTATTCCTTCCTAAGTGTAGTACTTTGCATTTATTCTTATTGAATTGCATCCTATTTAATTCACACCACTTCTCCAGTTTATCAAGTTAATTTTGAATTCTAATACTGTCTTCCAAAGAGCTTGCAACCCCTCCCAGCTTGGTGTTGTCCACAAACTTTATAAGTGTACTCGTTATATATACTATCATATGTATTACAACTTAAAAATGACACTAACATAGCATTAAAAACATGATTTTCACAGATCAAAGAAGGCTACTCCAGCCAAAGTCTGCCACTTAGTTATTCATAATTGATCCTCTTCCTTCAGAATAAATTATATTTTTTTGGCTAAGTGATTTATATACAAAGACAGGATAGATTACTTAGTAAAACACATACACACATTTTATTAGGCACACTCATTGTTTCAATTATTAACTTTCAAAAAATTAAAAATTAATTTGAAATAATTTTTCACAGATGAACTTAACCATGAATTTCCAAAACACTTTATGTTCCTTTGGTTTGGGTTTTCAATATTTTTAAACTTTAACTTTTTTTATTTGCCCTGGAATATAACATTTACTGTACTACTTACACACACAAACTCTCTCTCTCTCTCTCTCTAAAAGCTAGGAAAAATAGATATGTCCGATAAAAAAAACTTTAATTTAGCACTTGTTTTAAATCTGGATATCTAACCTTATAGTAGGAATTTTGCACATTTTAATTTCTTTTTATTAATGACCTTCAGTTTTAAATATACATTAACTACAATTATAGGAGGAAAAAAGTAGGAAGGAATTAACTTAATTAATTGCATCCATACTTTTAGCTACTTTGAATCCTTTCATGAAGTGTTTACATATTATTTTAGGGCTGGCAAGCAAAGATAAATGCAGGGATGTGATACAGTCCCAGAAGGTATTACATTCTCTGGCTATTTGCAGTATTTCTTTTTACCTCAATGATTTGCAGTGGGGGACAATTATTTGGGAAGTAGGCTCTATCAGTCTTGTTGTACATGTCAAATGTAAAAGGTTGGGGCAGCTTGCTTACATTATGTTATAAAGATACAAAATGCAGGTCTTTAATGAATGCCCAAAGTAAAATCAGCATAAAATGTCATCATAAATCCTTGATCAAGATACTGCATGAAAATATCCTTGGTCTACCTTTTCTAAAATATTTCTGTTAAATTTCTCTTAAATATCCTTCTTCAGTTTAGAGAAAAAAGGAGTTTTGCTTTTTGTAACCTTTTCAGAGTCCCTCACTGTACTTGTGTTTTATGTCCACATTTGCAATAAAAGCCACTCTCAACCTTGTAATTTCAGTATCTGGAAAGAACAAACATGTTAGATGTAAAGGTAAGGGGCCAGAGCCTCAGCTACTGTAACTATGTGTATTTCCACTGAAGTCCAGGGAGCTACAGCAATCTATGGCTTAGACAAAACATATTGTCAGATACTAATGGTATGATAATATCGCATATTTTGTGAATTTTTTTTTTAATGGCTTTTTTCCCTCCAGGATTAAATCTGCTGCTCACCACCAAAAGGCTATAAATAAAAAAAAAATCTCTCCAGCTTGAAAGAGATAAGAGTCTAAAAGAAATAAAATAGTTGTAGTAATAGAAAAGGAATTCATGGTTCCAATATTAGGAAATTAGTTTAGGAAAACAATGGGTAAACCCTCTGCTAAAGAAAGGGAGTCTGTCTTTCTTTCGCCCTCTGATAAGGAAAGGGAGTTTTTCTCTCACCCTCTGCTGAAGGAAGAAGCACTTATCTAGTCATAAATTCTGGCTTCAGGAATTTCATCAGACAGGGGTGAAAGGGAGGGAAAGTTTTCTTATCTGATAAGTGGAAGAATGTCAGCTTGAAGAAAACCATTAGACAGAAGGCAAGAGGTAACTTTAAAAGGCGCATGCGTAATAAGGTAATAGAATATTAGCACACGCCTTGCATAGAAAATTCGCTTATTAGCATGAACATGGATCTATATATGTTGTATGTGGAAGAAAATGTATGTAATAGGCGGTCGCGAAAGTTGTAAACCTTTTATTACCCAGCCAATGGGGAACAAAGGGAGGGATTTTCTCGGCCGGGATAGGGAATATAAACTGTTAAACAAAGAAAGGGGGGTGCGCTCCTTACAGAATAGATTTTTGTTCTGGAGTTGTGCCCAGCTTTGCAAACCTGTTAAAAAATAAAACGTAGTTTTTTTTGTTACTCTTTACCTGTATCCGATGTTCTTTATTAAACCCTTTTAGTCAAAGTTATTATTTACAAGCTCCACTGTAGCCATGTTGGTCCCAGGATATTAGAGAGACAAGATGGGTTAGGCAATATCTTTTCTTGGACCAACTTCTGTTGGTGAGAGACACAAGCTTTCAAGTTACACAGCTCTTCTTCAAGTTCTGTGTAAATTGAAAGCTTGTCTCCTTCACTAACAGAAAGGGGTCCAATAAAAGATATTACCTCACCAACCTCGTCTCTGCAGCTCCATGGCAGAGAGCTGCAAGGCTGCCTGGTCATTAGCAAGAGGCTCATAGTACGCCACAGGTTTTATGAGAACTAAAGTTACTTTTACTGCTTGTCTTTTCCATCACTCCATTGCTCATTTTTTGAAAACACAGTGCAGTGAACATTTGACTGAGTAGCTTCAAAGGGAAAAGAAAGAGTACAACAGTTCTTTACTACTCTTGTAATAACTAGTTTCCAGTGACTGTTGTTAACCCCCTTTTTTAAGGTAGTGAAAAATGTACATTCTGCCAACTATAAACCAAAAAATTGTAAATACTAAACTTTCTAAGTTTCTTGTTTTGGTGACGAAAAGAGTTTGAATGAGAAACTTAGCAGCAGCCTATTTATTATGGTACAGAAATATAGATTTGGGAGTTGCCTCAAACCTACAAATAGACACTCCTTTATTTGACACTGAGTGTCATAAATGGCAGACTTCCTTCCCTCCTCAGTCTGGTTTTAAAACAGTAGCAAACTATGCTACACGTCAAGGTGAACTTGGTTCACTCCATCAGTAGAACAATTATTTTCAACACTGGTTTGCTGTGGAAGAGTGCTGCTTTGTTTGACAACCAATTTAAACATGCTAACTCCTCTAGCGCAGGTGTAGCCTGACTCAAAGCCTATAGTGATCAGGAAAGTCCTAAAAATGACATTCCGAGGTCCGGTGAGAGGAAAAACAATGACAATCTGTGCACAGAATTGCATTGGCCTAAGAGTAGATCACTTATTTAATTATTTTTACAGTTTATAACTCCACTCTCCAGGTGGAGAAGAAGAGTTGTGATCCAAATTCTGTCCATTGATGCACATGTACAGATTCCATTGAGGTCAACAGGAGTCCTATGTGCACACCCCACGTTAAAATTGGGTTGTTCATCCACAGCCATTATGAAGGGAAAGACCTCAGTTCTACACTCAGAACACTAATGTATAGTTGGGATAACTCAATTTAAATCAATTGTGTCACACCAGCATAAAATCTAAGAGCAGAATTAAACCCACAGAATTATGAGCACTGCCAAACTATCCAAAGTAGCTCCAGAGCATGAACACCAACTTCAGGGCAAATTATCAAGAAGTAGGGCACAAACCCCAAATTGGTTGTGAGTTCTATACCTAGATTTCACCAACCAAGTAACAAGTATGAACTCCTCAAACTCTATAGCAGCCTAACCATGGAGACACAGGCAGTTCCTTTGGGTATTCCAATCTATCTTGCCATCCAAGCAAATGTGCCTTTGTGATAGATGGTCCCTTACAACAAATATCACAACAATATTCAGGTTACTCCCAGTGCCAAAGGACCGGTCAATTGCACCTTAGACCTCACACCACAGACAATGCTTGTAACCAATGCTACAATAAGCTAGCTAAAGATTTATTAACTAAGAAAAAAGATGAGAGAATTATTTATAAGATTAAAGCAGATAAACATACACATACAAATGAGTTAGTCTTAGGTTCCAAAAGGTAATATAAATTGCTGCAATATGCAAGCTTTTTATGTCCTCTAGAGCTAACCCAAGCCAAGCAACTTGGGGATCCCTTGCTTATGCTTATAAATATTGACTTCTCCAAAGTCTAAGTAACACAGTGATACAGTTCCCGTTGGTCAGGGATTTTTATTCTGTTTCCCCCAGAGTTCAAACTGATGAGACGAGAGTTTGCACATGTCTCCTCTTCATGTGTGCAAACAAAGTCTTTGTCCTTTGATGTTTCACAATGGCTCATTTGTTTTCAATGGGCCTTTCTGAGTGCAGGTCCAGCACTTTACATTAATTAATGCTTCTTTCCTGTTTAGTGAGTTACAGAGGTTTACAATGCAAACATTCAATGTAATGTTATACCATGGGCTACAGACATTATAACTGAGATCAATACAAGCAGCATCCTACAAGCATTTCATCAAGTCTAAACACATTCTTATAAACTTAACATCTGCTTTAAGAACACACAGGTGAGCCAAACTGGTTTCCGTTATGCATTTGTCAGTGTTCAGTGAGGTCTAAGTGCCTTGACATGAGCTGGCACCTGGTCTGCCAGAGTCACAAGCATATCTGTGAAACGTTCTTAAACTCAAGGAAGATCATCATATTATGGGTCTTTCGTGTAATAAATTTTCAGGAAAAACTGGAAGAAATTGGAGGATATAGCATCAGTATCGACGGAGCACCACAAAAAGTAAATTCACTCCATTCAGGTTCTGCAACCATGTGCAACTTGGCCAGACAGAAGCTAGCCTGTTTCTATCACCGCTTCCCTCATCCTCAATCCTCATCTCCTTGGCCTGTTTGTTAAAGGATTGCTGGTAGAGTCTCTTAAATCAGATGGTAAACGGGTAGAGGGTATCTTTGACTATATGTTTGTAGAGCATCTAGCACAATGAGGCCCTGGTGCTGTTAGACTCTCTGGGTTGGACCGTAATACACATAAATAATTTATTCTTGGTGGTACCCCCTTTGCTTTTGGCACCACAAAGTATTTAATTGAATTTATTTTAATATTTCTTCAAAAAGCTGGATGTATTTGCCATCTAGTGCCATGCACCTGGAAAAATTCAATGGAATGGTTGAGAATTCAACTGATTGCATCTGACGAAGTGGGTTTCTGCCCATGAAAGCTTATGCCTAAATAAATGTGTTAGTCTTTAAGAACTCTCGTTGTTTTGCTGAAAACAGACTAACATGGCTACCCCTCTGGAACTTGAGAATTCCCTGTTAGTGAAAAGCATGAAACTTACTCGGTTAATGCATCTATCCATTCTGATTTTTTACCCATCTTCATATCTTTCTACTGCCCACCCATAAAAATACTGTTAGAAGCCAATACTACTCTAAAAGGAATGCACAGTATAGTTTTCATAACTGGTCTCTCATGCTAGCTAATGACCAGACATGACCAATCCTATTTCTATTATAAAGGTAAGGCCACTGACCTGCCATTTTCCCTTTTAATATTATTAACACAAGTTGTTGTGTGCAATCCTGTAGTCTTAAAATTCAACCTAATGGGGGCTTTCTGCCCTGCAAGGTGAAATCCACTGAAAAAAATTGAATTCCTGTAAAAAAGTTCTGACTCTTTCTACAAGAGAGGTGAAATTTTAAGCTAATAGGACCATGAACACTTAAACCAAAAATTAATGTTTTACATAAACATTTGTTTAATACTAGTAATAATTAACATTAGATTTTAAAATATTTAATCAGGAAATGTCCTGGCACAAACAAAACAGCCTCGCTCCAGAACTACTGACTACTACTTTTTTTTAACCTGAGAAAGCTGAAAATTAGTTAGAGCTCACCAGAAACCCTTAAAAGGGCCTTCTATACAGGTCTATATTAATGAAGATCTTTGCTTTGTATTGGTAAATTGAAGTGCTAGTTGTCTAACCTTATACACTATGTACTTGTCTCTGTGTCAATAGTCCTACTGATTAGAGTGTTCTGTCAAAAGGTGATTTAAGACACAGTTCATTTGGGACACTGTGTAACACCAAGAAAGTTAATGCTGGGTATGTCCTTGGTTGAAAATCTTGTGTTTTGATGAAGTGGGTTGCAGATAAACTTAATAAATATAAACTGATCAAGACTGGGTGAAGGGTCAGATACTGAAGCTGTACTCACAGCTCATGAAACAACCTGGCATATATATTGCCATAATAAAAAGCAAACAAGAAGTCAGTCAACCTGTGATCATTAACTTGCTAACAGAATTCATTAAAAATAACTGAAGTTCTCACTCACAATGATCCACCATAATATGTGTCACAGATATGGCAATTTCCTGTATCACCATTAGGCGATTATATTGTATTAAGTTTATGTATCATTGTGGGCCAGGTATGCTATGTAATTCCATGGGGAAAGGATGACCAAAGCCCTCTAGGACTTAAAAACAATGGAGCATGATTAGACAAATTTATTCAGGTTGTAACACCTCCACAGTGGCTCACATATACTAGTTCAAACTGGATTCTCCAGAGATCAACAGACAAAGAAAGGACTTTTGATAAACAGCCTGACTTTGACCTGACTCAGGGCCTTCCTTCTGATCAAGAAAACAGACAGAACATTCTGTCCAAGGGGGACCCAATCCTTCCTGGAAAGATTTTGAAGGACTAATCCCCTACCAGAGCCTCTTCTGGAGCTGGGAGTGATCATGGTTAAGTTTAGTAGTATTCATGTAGGTTCTTTTATTGTTTTTAAAATATTTGCTCTGTAATGCTTTCACCTTAAGAACAAACATGCTTGCTTAGAAAGAGGTGTGTGGAAACTTGTAACTATGGGCAATCACACTGTTTATAGCCTCTGAGGAGAAAGCAAGGCAGGCTTGCTTAGGCAGTCTGACCTGCTGGGGAACTCACAACATAGACAGGGAACTGTGCATCCTGGAAAAACCCTGTCACGAGGGAGAAAGATGCAGGTCTCCATCCAAGAGAGGTGACGGATGAGGAGCTGGGAGCCTAAAGTGGGTGCCTTTGCTAGACCACAAAGTGGAAATACAGGTGCAGTTGCTCTGAACTGTGACACCATGTTGTCAATGCGCTAGGCAGCACCTGACACCAAGTCAGCTTTCAGTCCTCACAATGGACTAGCCAGCCTTTGAAACAGAAAAGTTAATTAGCACTGATAAGGCCTCAACTGGATTACTGTGTCCAATTCTGGGTGCCAAATTTCAGGAAAGATGTGCACAAACTGGAGAAAATCCAGAAGAGAGCAACATGATTAAAGATGTACAAAACATGACCGAGCAGGAAAGATTGAAAAAACTGGGTTTGTTTAGTCTGGAGAAGAGAAGACTGAGGGGGGACATGAAAAGAGTTTTCAAGTACATAAAAGGTTGTTACAAGGAGGAGGGTGAAAAATTGTTCTCTTTAACCTCTGAGGATAGGACAAGAAGCAATAGACTTAAATTGCAGCAAGGGCGGTTTAGGTTGGACATTCGCTAAAACTTCCTAACTGTCAGGGTAGCTAAACACTGGAACAAACTGCCTAGGGAGGGTGTGAAATCTCCATCTTTGAAGGTTTTTAAGAACAGATTAGACAAACACCTGTCAGTTATGGTCTAGTTATTACTTAGTCCTGCCTTGAGTGCAGGGGACTGGGCTAGATGACCTATTGAGGTCCCTTCCAGTCCTATACTTCTATGATTCACTGGTCAGTGAAGTCAAACAGGAGCTTTGCCTGAGAGAGGATTTCAGTATTTGGGCATGCCAAGACCCTTGGGATTCTGTTTGATGGCCTGCATTAAGATATGGCAGCATTCAAGACTATTGGTGGTTGACTAGAAGGTAGTGGCTGCACAGCACCATATTTTAAGATGACACAGCAACAGGCACAATAGATTCCTTCCTTCAGACACCTCCTCTTATTTGAACAATCATACATATTTACTGTCAATGCTAGTTTGCACATTCTTCAGCAGATTCATGCCAATTATCCAGATGCTACAGAGAATGATGAACCTGCACTTGTGGTCACTGATTGGTGTCTCATGAGAGTTACACAGTAATCCTCAGTTTTGTTACTGGACAACCTTTCCTTTATTAAAGTTAATGGATAACCTTGCCTTTAATTATGTTATACATTTTCCAGTTTGTGCATAAACTGCATGAAGCAATCTTTACCTTGTACACATATATCAATTCAGTTTTAGAACTGATGACACAGTTCTTTGTACTAGACCACCCAAATTATGCAGATTGCTTTTCTGTCTGTAGGACTGAAAATCACCTTTTCTATCAGATCTAGGTAACAAATCTTTATTAAGGAAAAACACCAGCAAGCAATTATCAGCAAGCTTACACATAGGAAACTTGTTGAAACACCACCACACACACTTCCATGACCAGCCAGTACACAGCTTTAGCTTCCCTTTGGCAGGCTGACTGTGATGGGGCATACCTCCCTTCCAATCAGGAGAAGGCTAATGAGCTCCTCTGGGCTCAGTCCCTACCAAATAAACACCTGCAGAGCAGGCTCCAGCTGGATGAAGAAAGCTTGAAAAGGAGATCTGGTCACAGGAAGGGACAGCAACCAGGAGGACAGCTGCTGAGCCTTGGAAGGAGATGGCTCTTATTACAGAGGACCTGAGAGGGAGAGCTGACAAGCCTCCACCACCCACAAAGACTTACCAAAACCCAAAAAGGCCTTTGAAAGAGGGAAAGGGCTCTGAAGCTGCCTGAGTGCAACCCCCAAGAAAGGCCCTGCCTATTACAACTATTTATACATTTTGTTATTTTTTTTAATGCATATGTATTGGCTTCTCGTTTTCCTATCCATTCCCCACCCCAGCAGTACAAGTTTTGTGCTAATTCAAATGGGTCTTTTTCAGCTCTGTAAATTACTTGCATCTTCTGTTTTCCCCATAAACATGATTACTCTCTGTCTCTCTTACACATACACAACACTAACCAGGATTACTCTGCAATTTCTTAAAAATGAGCAACACTGCTTATGCTGAGCTGTTACATGTCACCAGAACAGACTCAAGTCTGAATATGCCTTTGCTCTCAGTGCTGTCCTGCAACATGATAATCTAACTGATAAGCATGTTTATGTCTTTCAGCTGTTCTGTTACAGAGCCCTAGTTGCACACAAGACATAACTTCTCTGCCATACCCCTTGGTAAGGCACATGAACAGATTAATATGATTTATTAAGGTAGCTTTTTAATGAAGTCTTCTCAATATATCATATAAACATACTGTTAAAAGCATATTTAAAATCATCTTAAATATGTTCTCTCTCAATGTATAATGACTGTGAACTTCACCTTTTATTGCTTTATAACTTGGTTATAATTTTATTTTGTTGTTTTAACAGAAACCAATTTTTATTGTTAGGCATTTTTCTATTTTAATTTTCTCAGGTGTGCAGAATTATGGGTTTAAGGATCTTTTCTTAATTTTATCTATTTGAATTTTCAAAGTTATGGGAAAATAAGGGTGTGGGGGGGGGGGAAATAGGCTTAGGCTAAGGGAAGTGCTGACAGTGGGACAAGAGGGGGCTCTCAAAGTGGCCATGGGGTGGGAAGGTGTAGGGTAGGCTGAAGTACTGGCCTGGTGGTGCAGAGATCCCTGGGCCCGGCTGCAAGCCATACTACTGGCCACACCACTGCTGAATAGCTTATGCCCAGAGACAGGCCTTACACTCCTGGCCAGTGAGTGAATGAGGGCTGGGACAGCCGGACTGCAGAGCAGGGTCCAATCATAATTTTTTCGGGCCCAGTACCAACTTGTAACATGGGTCCCTTCCCACACACATACCACAATCCTCATCCCATACGTACAATCTCATGAGCCATGAAAAATTTTTTCCTTATGGTAATGGGGGTTGCAGGCTGGGCCGGGCCCCCCAGGGCCTCTGGGCCCCAGTAAAGGGTACCCTTTCCCCCCCCCAATGTGGGGGCCCTGCTGCAGAGGGCTCCCTGTGCAGCCAGGGATATTAAATCCCTGGGGGTGCTATACGAGGGGAGGCTGCACTTGCCCACTGTTATCAATGGATTTTTTGTCAATTTCTGTGTGTCAGGTGAAAGTGACATTTACAGATGACTAAGGATATAAATCGAATCCTGCCAAGGCTATTTACAACATATCTGCTCTGTAGTTGTTAGAGCTAAAAACAAAATAAAAAAAGGGAAAAATATCAAACATAAAACCAAAAGCCAAATATTCAATGGCACACATTAGTAGTTGACATGCACTTGATAAACTTGAAATAATTTTATATCTTACACCACTAATATACAGGCAACCACAAAAGAGTCTAATATTTCACAAAAGAACAGCTGGAATCTGACTCTTTTAATCTTAAATTGTTAGTTTGTGCACTTCTCTCTCTCTTCTAGATAACATGTCTTGAGGATATTTATCATGTAATTTAATAAAGGAAACGGTACAACTTTAAATTCTTCCATTTGTTTTTAAATGAATAGGACCAATGCTCCATTTCCAACATCCACTACACACTAAAACAACATTTTCATGACCGTTTCATGACGTTTCAGCATTTGCTACTTTTGTATTATCTATTCCTAAAATTATTTCTTGTAGGAAAAACTCAATACTAATAATATTTTTAACAACACTACTGTCTATCAATATGTTTGAATTTTGGAACAGATTCCAATTCCTCACTTTACAGTGTAGTTTCTACTGCACAGCATATGAGGCAGTAATTTCATGACCCATAAATTGAAAGGAGTCTAACAGAATATAAGAGAGTGTCCATCAAATTACAGGCATTAGGCCCGCCTTTTTGTGTACAATATTATTTAATTTCATTCTTCCTTTTCCATTTGGTTAGTGAAATGCTCTTTTCTATTTATCTTTATGGCTTATTTTATTAACTTTTTTCAAGCTATGTAATCTTTAATACATGTCTTGAGTTACTTATTTTTTTCTATTGAAAAGCTATATATCTGGAAATATAGGCACAAAAGGCACAAAAGAAATTATGAAGACTACGAAGTTTGTTTGTTGTTTTGATTAGCAATCTCATTCTGAACTTTTCGTTTCAACTGTAGACATTGGTTTGTCTAAACTAACTGTATCTTCTTCTGATAAGAAAGGTATTTTTATTTTTTCTAGTTGTTCTGAGGGATTTACACATTGTGATGTATATAAATTAGTATTCAAATCCTGAAAGCTGATATAATAGCTGTTGGATTTTTTTTGTTATACCTTCTTTGGTTTTTAATTAGACAGACAGCTTTCCCATGAACTCGCCTAATAGGATAAGACAAAATCTTATCAGGTTTATTGACCTTTCCAAAGCAGAATCTTTTGATTAGCTTTATTGTAACTTTGGCTCTTCAGTCATCAGAAAACTGAGTTTTCCTCGTACGTTTATTAATATTCAGTATGGCTCTTGGCTTTTTGTGCTCATATGTAGAGCAGATATTCTTTTGGTTTCTTCTCTTTCAAGGAAACCAATTCACAATTTTTTCTTTAAATTTCTAGATATTCAAATATATCCCCTTTAAATTATAGCCTGTTTTCCATTTCAAGATTGTACTGTATCATCTCATTTTACATATTCCAGAATACCTCTTTTAATCAATGACACTACCTTTGTTTTCTGCACTAAGGTATCATTTAATAGCGAGTTCTTTCCTTGTTTTTTTTCTTTTGTAAGTGGATTGTACAGTGCTCCCCCCCCCCCCCATAGGGGCATGATCTGAAATAATACTATTGTTTATCCCACCATACAGCTTATATAAATATTTACTAAAACAACTTATGGGATCAGCTTATCTACCTGGTGGCACAAAAAAAATCCTTTATTCTGGTTATAACTAAGCAGCTGACAATTCCTCTGGCTGAGCCAGCTCTTGTGCCAACTGTCTTTCCTTACTCCCATAAGAAGTGGAAGAAAGGGAAAAGATGTGTGTTGGTATTATTTGGGTTCCGGGACATGGGCGGGTGCAAAAAAGCCCCTCCCCCAGCCTAAGGGGAGGAACTATTGGGCCCAGGACTCAACTAATTTCAGGGGACAACAAATGAGAAAACAGGAACAGGCGTGAAGATCAAAGGGCTAAATGGAGGGAACCTGAAAGGGACACTGAGCAGAGAACCCAGACAACACCCACTGCTCCTCAAAACTAGCTAAGGAGTCAGCGGACATGGCCCAGAGGAACTCTGCCCAGATATGTGATCAGAGGAGGAACAGAAATAGGTCCCACATTCGCAGAGCACCTCCTCAGTCAACATCCTCTCCCTGGTGTTGTAGATGGCCACCTTGGCCAAAGCGAGGAGGAGGTTGACGAGGAGGTCCAGCAACTTTGTGGGGCCATGGATGGGGTGTGCATAGATCAGAAGGTGTGGGGAGAAGTGCAGCCAGAACCTCAGAAGAAGGTTCTAGAGAAGGCGGAATAGGGGCTGCTGCAACCTCGTGCACTCCAGATATACTTGCGCCAGGGTCTCCCTCACACCGCAAAAGGGACAGATATCGGGACGAGGGGCAAACTGTGCCAGGTACACACCTGTGCTCACAGCTCCACGAAGGAGCTACCAGCTAAGATCCCCGGGAGGCTGTGGAATTAAGGTGGAATACAGACTGGCCCACCAGGGTGCTTCACCCTAGACAGATGGCAAAAGGTCCTGCCACTTGGTATTAGGGCAAGACATAAGGGTGAGGAAATGGAGAGCGTAGAGCATGAGCGTGTACAAATGCGCCTATGGTGCAATTCAGAAGCGAACTAAGCAGCCGGCTCAGGGTGTATGGATAGGGCAGCTGGGGGTGCTTGCAGAGCAAGGAGCCTGATGAAAGGATCCGGAGGGCCCAGAGTGAGGGATGGGCGGGGAGCATCCTCCTGCAAGACCTGCTCGAGGTAGTCCCAAGTGGCGGGCAATAAGGCTGCCCTCACCTACTGAAGTACACGCTGGGGGATTCAAAGGGTAGAGAGACCCATGTGCCAACCCAGCGCTTGGAGGATCCACCCAATCCTCCCTGTCGTAGTCCAGGAGGTCTCTGATCTTGGTGACTCCTGCCAGGACCAGCCTCTGGCGCACCGGGGGGGTCTCTGCCACCTTCACACCAAGTTGGGGATTGTGTAGCAGGGGCTCCACCAGGAGATCGGCCCTCTTGGTGGCCGCCATAGACCCGGTTGCTGAGACCAGCCTCAAGGTCCAGAGGAGGTCCTGATAGAAGACCAGCAGCTTGGAGAGATCTTGTGGAAGACCTCCCGGGTGGAGATAAAAAAGAGTTGCCAGTCATAATCGGAGCCCTAAGAGGTGGCGGAGGAAGGTATGCACCAGTGCATGCCACGCCAGACTACCTGCACTATAAAGGAGTCTCTGCAGGGCCTGGAGGTGGAAGGCATGGACCTGGCTGCGGATGCAACATTGGCCCTGCCCCTTCCTCCAGGGGAAGGGTCAGGACCCTCGCAGAGACCTAGTGCAGTCCTGGCCATAATTAGCTTCTGGAGGTAGACCAGGAAACTCGGGGTCAGGACCAGGGTGTTGAGCCGGTGCCAGAGCATGGACAGGAGCAGCTGGTTAAGCACTGGTGCCCTCCCGCGCAGGGAGAGTCAGCAGAGCAGTCCTGTCCACCTCTGCAGCCGCTCAAACACCCTGCCCTCCAAATCCTGCCAGTTCTCCGGGGGAAAGGATGGGTGGAGGAAAGGTACACACTCAGGTAGAGCAGCGAACCCACACTCCACCGGATGGCTTGAAGCGCAGGTGGGAAGGAGCTCGCCTGCCACTCAGCCCTGACCATCAGGCCAGAGCTCCTGACCCAGTTGACCCAGGTGGAGGAAACTGCTGAGTAGAGAGCTTGGCAGGCCTCCACCCGCACCAGGTTGCCTGGTGGTCCTGGACCACAAGGAGCACGTCATCGACGTACGCTGACAGCACCATCCACAACTCTGGCTCGCGGAGCACCAATCCCATGTGCTGGTGAAGGTAGAGCATAGCCAGGTTATGCTGCAGTTGAGGATCTCATATACTTGTTCAGTTGTATTTTCATACTTGTAAGGCTGGTCAAGATAAGAAGTCAGCTATGTAGAAATCAGCCCCTTTCTTGAAGTGTACGTCTAAGTTGTAGCATTGCAGTTTCAGTAGCATGCACTGAAGGCATTTGGGGGCTGCTAACAGTAGCTCTTTAAAAATGCTCTCTAGTGGTTTATGGTTAATTTCTATTTAAATAATGTCCCATCCTTGAGCATAATGGACCAGCGTTTCACATGAGAACAATAATACAAAGCATTCCTTTTCAATTTGGGCATGTCTTTGGCTCTATTTGTGATAGTGATCTCAATGCGAAAGCTACTGGCTGTCCCTTTGGCATGAGTGATACCTGAAGCCCCACATCTCTGTTGTTACATTGTATGGTTGCCTCTTCATTCACACTACTATTTCAGGATGGGATAGCTGGTCACCAGCTCTTTGATACATGCAATGGCTGCATCATGCTGAAGTAATCATGTCCAGGCTACAACTATGTTTAGTTCAGAGGTTCAAACACATCTGAGAAGCTTGAAAGAAATTTTGCCAAGTAGTTTACAAAGCACAATAGTCTTTCAACTAATTTAATATCTTTAGGTGTGTGCACTTGCCTTACGGCTTTTATATTTTTGGGGTCAGGCTGGAGCCCTGGGGAGGTCAGCAAGTTTTTCAGTATGATACAGCAGTCAATCACAATTTCATCTTGTTTTTATTCAGTTTTAGATTTACTTCCCTGGCTCTTTCTGGAAGACATATAAGATTGCACTCATGATTTGCAACAGCTTCCATCATGCTGTCTCCATGTTCATATACCAAAATGTCATCAGTTATGAAGGTAATTCCTGCAACTCTTGTTGGTATGTCTTACTGGTAGTGTTGATAAGATTCCACTGCAAGTTTGATCTCAAATGGCATTCTCAACTATCTCTAACTACCTGCTGGTGTCTGGAATGTGGTAAGGTAACTGCTTTCCTTTCCCAGTAGCATTTGCCAACATTCATCATCTTTGGCATCAAGAACTGAGAATATTTTTGCTGTTGCCAAGTCAGATAATATTTGTTCAATTGTAGGCATTTGTAGTGAGCTCTTTTTAGTGCTCCATTTCAATTGCTTGGATCTATGCAAATGCAAAGCTTGCATGACTTCTCAATGGCTATCATGCTGCTTATTTAATTTGTGGGTTCAATAACTTCAGCAATTGTGATAGAGTGCTGGCCAACAGTCACTGTACCAGCTCTCTGATCACTGGATCATCAATTAAATTGCTCTCCTTTTCTTTTCCTTTTTATCCAAACCCATTGTAATTTGGCAGTAATGATATTAAATATTATAAATGATCTCTTATATACCAGACAGAGGCACACACCCCCAATCACCACCCAGGAGGCTGTGGCTGCAAGAAAAGCCTCTGGTGGCCACATTTGAGAAACACTGGACTAGATGATCATAATGTGCCCCTTCTGGCCTTAAAGTCTCGAGTACTGACACTTCAAGACCAATCTCAAGTGCAAAGTACTTTGCTACTGTTCAGGTAACTGTAATCAAAGGTTAGACAAAAACCTATTGGTCTACTGTGTTTGCAAGTACAAACTGTGTTTAGTGATTTTAGAATACTAGAAGCTGAAAGCCTGTGCACAGGTGTAATTTGTAAAGTCACGTTGGTAAAAAAAAAAAAAAGCCAAAAATGGCTGAGAACTTAAAAAATGGATGGTAACAGACCGCAAATCCCAGTAATAATTGAACTAGTGATGGCCCATGGTTATGGTTTTATGGTAAATATGAGTGAGGGCAGGAGAATGGGTGATGTGCTGGGAGAGCTGTGTTGATTTATACGGGTGGTGAATGAGGGGTGTATGCTGCTGAGAGGGACTGCATATGTTTGGGATAGTTGTGTATGCTGGTTGTGTTGAGTGGGTGATTGCATTGATTTATTTCTTGGGAGGTTATGCTGGGAAATCTGTGTTGATTTGTGCAGGTAGTGAATGAGAGGAAGCGCATCATGAGAAGAAGCTGTGTGTGTTTAGGGTTATTGTGTTTGCTTGTTGTATAGATGGTTTTGAAGAACTGTGATAGTTGGGCCAAGTAATCCACCATCTGTGCACTCTCCCTTATACAACCAATTAAATGTATGCATGCATATTAGATGTACAGTAAAGGGGGTGATTGGTTGAGTTACCTCTGTTGTCTCAATGGTCTAGGACTTTTGGCATGGCTGAAAGCCGGTGCTGTTGTGCGGGTGTAATTCATAACATCAAAATGGCTGAGAACATAAAAGCTGTGAACCCAGTGATGATCCAACCTAATGATATTCTAAATAAAAAGAGCTCTGAATAATGCTTATAGCTGCTTCCATTGATTCAAACTGACTCAATGGACATTCTAGGCTTCAGAGTGATACACATGAAGTGACAATCCTGGAATCTTATTATACAGACTAGGGAAAGACTGTAGTCTCTGCATTGTTATGGTTATGCCTAACTCTCTGTTAGAAAGTGGCTTAGGACGATCTGTCCCTCCACAGTAATTTCTTAAATTTCTTATACATGTGTATATATCTCTGCCAGAATTGTGCATTTTGAGGAGGTTTGGAAGTAATCTTTCAGAGAATTTTTGAGATAGGAGAGGTTGGAAAACCAAAGATACATTCAGTACATTTTTTCCCTAGTAAGAAATAGTGTCTGAGTGCTTTTGAGAGAGTTGGATTTTTTGGTTGTTTTTTTTTTGTTATTTGATACATCTTTTGTGCACCTAGGGAATTCCATGAGATCCCATGAACATATAGTAAGTTATGCAGGGTGTGGCCACAACAAGAGATGTGTGCTAAGACATAGGAGAGGGAATATAAAGCTATATATGAGAAGAGGAGTCTGAAAGAGCTCTGAGTGAAAAGGAGAGGGAAAATCTGGCTCCGAATGGATGGGCTGGACACAGATAAGGCCTTAATAAGTAGAAAAGAGAGGGAAGGCCTGGCATATGGTACTCAAATACTCCTCCTAGGACAATGAGCACATATAAAACTTAGATGGACTAGGATGGAGCTGGGGGTCTGGATATGGTAAAAGCTCCAAAGCAGGAATCTCTGGAAGCAAAGGAATCCAAAGCAGTTTTTAAAAGCTGAGCAGTCTCCTGCTGAACTTATAAATACTGGAGTCCTTGAATTGGCTGTTTCTTTGCTACAAATTGTAGCAACTCCACTTACCATACCATAAGTTTTCACACACCAGCTGTGTAAAAAGATTTTTTTAAAGTGAAGCAAATAAACCAACCAAAAATTTTGTTAAAACAAAGTTAAGGTAGCAACTATACTATTAATTGATAAGAATACTATTAGAGCATTTCACTTATTAAACACAAAAATGTAAACTAGAAAATTTGGAGTCAGGTTTAAAATCAAGTATTTGAAAGACAGAAATTTAGATCATTACAGTTCAAAAAAACCCTATACATCAGAAAGCGTAACAATATTTCACCAAGAAATTGACATAGGTAAATCCTGACCCCTTTCCCCTGGCATTTTTCCTCGTCTACTTTAATTAAAGTAGAAATCAAGACCCACCCATCCACTCCTAACACCCTCCGGAAAGCTCCACACACCTACTTGTAAACTGCAACCCACCTCCACTAGTGGCTCAAGTTAGGGCCTGGAATCCTGACCCACATCCATCCTCTTGGTATAGGGTATCTCAAATATTACTCTCTATTATTTATTCCAGACTAAACTACGGCCCAATTTAGCATTATGTGATGGGCTACATACCATGCTCTTCTCCCTTTATCTTCCCAATAACATCAGAGAATTCACACTCAAAATACAGGTCAGAGAGCAGCTTTTTAACCAACCTCCCTGGATTTATCAGCCAGACAACCTTCCCTTTGCCTGTCCCTGGCCATAATATACTCACATTCACAGTACAGGTCTCAGATTCTCCTATTACTGATACACACCAGAAGGGGAGAATGCAAGTTATTATTTATTTTTATTGCAGTTAGTACCAGAAGGCCCCAGTCAGGATCACAGCACCGTTGTGCTAAGCACAAATCAAACACAGATGGACACAGTCCTTCTGATAACAACAGACCATGCTGCTATAATTCATACATGCAGCAGGGAAGATGTAATTTTTTCTTTAACATTAGCTCTGTATTTCCTTTCAAACTTTTTTAAAATTCTAACTACTACAATTTACTAATATTGTTATTACAAATTATCTTTTTGCAACCTTAATGACATATTTTGTTTTGAAATGGCTTTAGACAAGGCCATGATCTGACTTTACAGGGACGCAAAGCTGTGAATTAATGTACATTTATAAAAACTGGGGTGACTTCACCAAACAGGGGAATAAATAAAAGATATGAAATATTGAGAAACTGCTGAAATATTTTAAATGAAATGCTAAACATCACAGCTTGAAATTACTGTTTATTTTTATATCAAAATTTTGTATGTATATGACAGAACCAAAATTTGAATGGCGATAGACACCAAAGTAGATTTTGAAAGGGATCCAAATTAAAGAAGTGATTAGTATTAACAATGCAAATTGAATGTTTTTAACTAAAAGGGATTTTTTTTTTTAAATATAACAGCTGGCCATTCTTTCCTGTATGAGCTGGATCTTAAAATAATCAAACCAGTTCCAAAATACTGAGCCATGTTTGGATTGCTCAGAATCTAACTGTGCAAGAACTATTTAAACCATATATAGCACAACATGATTTATATCACTTAATAAAAATAGGTTGCCCTAGGAAAGAATTTGATTTGCTAACAAGGATTGCCAACTGTATTCTTATGCCTAATCAAAACTAATTAAACACACACCATTGAAGCAGCCATTTTATAATAGCTAGAGATCATTTTTGATAAAGAAAAAAAATCTTGTTAGGTAATGATGTCAATCCTAAAAACAATAAGAGAAACCACTTGAAAAGGTTACTTAGATATATGGGATTATTTTTAAATGCTCACATAATAAGCCACGACTTTGTTTCTCCAGCTGTAACCCTTTGAAAACTTGTATAGCTCAAACTGAACACATAGGATTAAGTTTTTGTAATTTGGGGCTTAACCTGTGAGGTCCTGAGCTAATGTAACTCCTGTCAACTGCTAAAGGAACTAGAAACCAGTGACATGAGTCCAAGATCCGGCCTGAGTTTGCAGGCTGCCTCATTACTAAATTCTTATCCCATTATCTGCAAGCGCTGTAAAGTGAATAGTTTTGCAAACTGTCTCTAACGAGCCGGGAACTGCTTTAAAGGGGAGGTGCTGCGGGGTGGACCCGGCTCCGCGCGCTGACTAGACACATGCCAGGACTTGGGAGGGCGCCGGGCTGCTGGCTCCCGCTAGCAACTGTCCCAAACAGAGCAGCAGCAGCGGCAACATCAGCAAATACTTGGGGAGTGAGGCCCGGCTTCTTAGCTCGCGCGCACACGGAGAGGACACTGCTGCTGTCCTGTGGCCGCGGCTGGGGGCCGTACGGTGCGTGTCATGTGCGTTTTTTGAGGGGGGAATTCAACACAGAACCAACTATTCCTCCCCCAGCGTCCTGGGCACCAGGGTAGCCCCTGCCTGCGACGCCACGCACGGGCGCTGCCAGACAAGTCGCCCCTTGGCCGGGCCGCCGGCACGTGCCTGCTCCTTGGGGTCTCCCGCCACTCGCGCAGCACCGGCCCCGAGCCAGCCGGGCTGGCGGGCTTAGGAGGCAGCACCTGACCTGCTGCAGAGGTAGGGCCGGTGGGTGGGTGGGACTTGGTAGGCTGAAGTGGGACGGTCCCCCATGGGGGCCCGCTGGACCAGCTGGAGGCTCCGCTCCGTGGCCGCGGGTCGGGCACCCAGAGCCCCCGCCCGCCCGCCCGCAGGAAGGCTCCGTTTCCCTTGGGAAAAGCCCGCCCCGCGCTGCAGTGCCCGGCGCCCCGCTACCTGCCGAAGTGTCCCACGGAGTCGAAGAGACGCTCCCAGCGCGGAGCCATGGCGGGGCGCGGGGAGACTCAGAGCGTCGCTAATTATCCTCCCGGCCCCAGCCCAGCTGCTCCTCCGCCCACCCGAGCCTGGCCGCCGCTAACCCCTCCTCCCCTGGCCCCCGCCCCGCCGCACTCTGAGCCGGCCAGCCCACCGCGACACCCCCTCTGCGCCCCGCCGCCCACACCGGGGCCGTCGCTGCCTTCCAGCTTCCTTCAGTCTCAAGCTGGCCCCGTTGTCCTGAGCAGATAGCACGGGGATGGGCACCCCACAGTCCACACCTCCCCTCCATGAAGGGCTCCCTTGGATCCCCTGCTACAGTGGGAGCAGGGACATTCCCATCCTATAAACTTGTGCATAGGCCTTGACATAATACATAATTAATTCCTGCTTTTGCTCAGTGCCTTTGTCTATCCCCATAGCTGCTTCCCCTCTTCCCCAGAATAACCCAGGATCTATCTGCTGCCTTGCCACAAGACATTAATTTGTATTTACTGAGCCACATCAGGTGTGCTTGGCCCTGTACAGACTGTTCTCATTAGTAAGCACCAACGATGCTCTAGGCACTGCACAAGACACAAGAAGGAGGAAGGACATCCTTGTCTCCAAGGAGCTTACAACCTAAATTTGACACACATGATACAGTTCAGGCACATATGATGCACTATTTGAAGACACAGCCTCAGAGGCATGCGATTTTTTTTCTGTCCCCTATCTAGTCTGGCATCCTGAATGCAGCAGTGGCCAATAACTGTTATGATAGAGAGACAGCAACCACCTGCTAAATTAACCTACTTGTGTAAACTAAGATGCAGGGAAAATGGCAAGTAGTGGGAGAGAGGAAGGAATTTGCAATCCATCACCATGGTCTTGAACCAAAGGTATTGGAGAAAATCCTCCCTCTTACAAAAAGTTACATCCCTGTAGAGCAGTGTTTCTCAACCTTTTAAGTAGCAAGTACCCTCTAACTTCTGAAAATTTAAGAACCGCAACACTCAATTTTCCACGGGATTTTATATTTACAGACTAACGTGAGCCATATGTTGGAAGAAGGGCTGAGTATATAAGGCTGTGATATGACAGATGTTAGATCTAGTGTGGGTAGGGTTGCCACTTTTACACCAAGGGTGCACAACACAAGTATGTACCTGGGCTAGAGGTGATGTTGGCCAAAGCTAGGAGGCTTTGAGCGGCATGCCAATGCTGGGGAATATAAAGCGCTGCACCAGATTTTTTGCCATAGTTTTGAGAGGAGGAAGGGGTGAGAGAGAGACAGGGAAGGAGGGCGAGAGAGAGAGTGAGAGGAAAAGAGGGTAACTGGTAAAATCTGGGACTGTCATAGTTGTCAATTTCACTGTTCAGCTAGACCAGTGAAATTGACAAGTTTTCTGGGTACTGGGCTTTGAGCCAGGGAGGGGGGCTGCCACCTGGGCAAGTTGCAGACGGCCGCCTGGCTGCCAGCCCGGGAGGAGGGTGACTGCCACCCAATCCAGGCTGGAGCAGAGGAGGCTTCTGCGCCAGCTGGGACCCAGGGATGTGGGCAGGCAGCTGCTTCCCGTCTTCAAGTTGGTGCTGGAGGCTGTCCCTTGGCTCGGAGCTGAGGCGCAGGTGTCTGCCACTGAGCTGTGGAACCAGCTCGCGAGACTCAGGAGGCTGCCGCTGGGCTCCCACGTGGGAGCTGGGACCCGGCGGGAAGCGGGGCGCTGCTGCCCGCTTCCCCCAAGAGCTGGTGGCTTCCGCCTGCCTCCCCTTCACTCTGTTTTTCTCCAGGTACCCACTGCCTGTGTCTCATGTACCCCGAGGGTACACATACTACAGGCTGAGAAATTATGCTGTAGAGGGACAGACCTTGATCTTAAAGGTTTAATCTAAATCACTCACAGAAAAAAGAGCTAAAAAATTAAAAAGAGGCCATCTTGGCCACAAATAGGTTACTTTTTACAATTATCATTACATTATCATTAATTGACTGACTTACTTTGTACATTTTAATTCAAGATGATTGAAATTTTTCATTCTTTTTCAGTGAAAAATGGCCTTTTTCAGAAACAAAATTTCAGAGTTTTTTATTTTTCCATCCGAAAATTAAAAATTCAAAAACCAAAAATGGTTTTAATTTTTTTCTTCATTTTTCCCTCCTTTCCTTTCCCTTTTTCCATTTTGTCACTGGAAAAGAAGGGGGGATGGAGGAGGAGGGGAAAGGCATGATTTTTGTAATGGAAAAAATCAGGACATTTTGAATTTTTTTCACAAAAAAGTTTATTTTCTGAAATAATATTATAGCTGCCAGAAGATGGAACAACAATTAAAAATTTCTTACAGGACAAAAAGAAACTTCATCTTCTATGCTATCACTTTCTCAGGTTAGTAAGAAAGTTAAAATACAAAAGGTACTAGAGAGACAAGGAGGTGAGAGCTTAAAAACAAAGAAAAGCATGACAGCTTTTAAAGTAATTAGAAAATGTAAAACGACCATTAAATAACAAACCCAAAATCACAGTTGTTTGTAATGTTTGTAATGTACAATGCTTTCACAAAAAAAGGAAAATAAACATGCCAAAACCAAGGGTGGGGAGAGTTCCCTAGTGGAAACCCATACTGATTATATAGCAGAAAACTATTTACATTACATTAAGTTGGCAGTGATATCTCTTTCTGAACATGAAGAACTTTCAACAAAATAGTCTTTGTTTATTTACTTTATTGGTAGTTGAGCAGCCAAGGACTCTTTGATGTCATCAGAGTCAAACTAGATATTCTCTTGTCATTTCAAAACAATCCACAATTTAAAAAGAAGTTATAATTTCTGTACTACTAATATAGAATTTTTTTTAAAGAGTGAATAGTTTACATCTCTAAACTTGAGTCACCTGTTCAATAGCTCAGAATATAAAGAACAGTTTCTTCTGAAAGAAGATTGATGCATTCAAAAACAAATGCCAATAACCCATTCTTTTTGCTAAACTGAATTAAAGGAACTATTTATAATGCTTAATAAGATTCCCATGGAATGAAAAAATATCCTAAAATATTCTTGGTATTAATATATTTCATAAAGATACTAAATATTCTATTTTCATTTAAAGGAAGATAAAACAGTGTTTTGTCCTGGATATTTTCCAGTGTTAATAGGATTATTTTCAGTAGGAGTCTCATAATCTGCTCCATTTCTTAAATCTAATACTCTAAATTTACCTCTGTTGTCTTTCATCTTGGCAGTATACTACTAAAGCATTATGCTTAAACAATCAGAAAGAGCTCTAATACTTTCCATATCTGCATGAGTATTGTCAGTACTGTCATTATAGCATTGCTTCGACTTCAGTTGAATTTAGTCTATATTTTAATCCAGCATAGGCCAAAATAATCAATTTTGAATGACCTGATAACTAGCAAAACTGCATTCATGGAGATCTTTATAATCCAATGTTTGTTCTCAGTGTGATATCTCTAGCAGCCCTGTTGTCCAAGGATGTAGAATCTGGACAGTGGTGCTGGAACAATTTTTATAGGGGGGTGCTGAGAGCCATTGAACCAAACTGTAAATCCTGTATAGGAAGAGACCACTTCAAGCCAGAGGGTGCTGCAGCACCCTTAGTTCCAGCAGCTATGGATTTGGAAAGTACCAGAAAAAGAAAAAGTCAAATCACAATTCAACCCCACCCCCCTTCACCATTTTATTGTTCTCGGAAAACATGGGTAGAAAAAGGTTATATAATAATTTCAGAAATTTTCCATTAAACCAAAGAAACCAAAGAAAAAAAATAAAACATTGTCCCAAATATATGCTCTACCATTTATGTCAAGAAATTTCTTGATCATAAAGTTCAGTACCCCCTTTGGATGCACCCACTGTCTCGTCTACCATGGAAAGATGTACTGACAGACTTGTTGAGAGAGTTTTCGCAACAAGGACTCTAACAGTCCCTATCTTGAATTAGATGTTTTTCTACAAGTAAGGTAAATATTAGTTAAATCTTTTTCCAACAGGGATAACACTCCTGTCTACAGTTCTAATCCAAGGGCAAGCAAGACCTAACATCAGTATCAGACCTCTTTGCCTGCAACCAAGGGCAGGACCTTCCGTGTTCCTTCTCTCTGCTTCTACTGAATTGGGAGGGCTTACAGTTATTTGTCATTAGCCATGATGACCCTCCCCTCCCCCGCATTCAGGGATGCATGAAGCTGCCCATTTCTCTGGGGGAGCTCCAAGAGGAATTCTGCCTCAAAGAGTAACAGAGTTTTCCTCCTAGCAGGCCTGTATTATCCATTAGGCGCAATAGGCACAGTGCCTAGGGCCTGTGAAACTTTCAGGGCCTATGAAAAAAATTTTCATATATAATTTATTTTATTTAAAAAGCTATTTATTAATAGCTTAAAATCAAATGAGTTATTTCGGTCCGGGGGCCTACAAAGGCAAGTGTGCCTTGGGCCTACAAAGGTCTTAAAACGGCCCTGCCTCCTAGAACTCCCTGCAAACATGGGAAGGTGCCATCAGTTAAATCCGAGTGCCCGGACAGCTTTGCTAGCCTGTGCATACGTGTCTAGCCTCCATGTAACTCTACCTGGGGGAGTCACCCAGGAATACAACACATGTTTGAGATACAAGTACATACCCAATATTCATAACTTCAGACACGAAGATGATACATGCATATAAACAGGATAATCGTACTGAGCAAATCATGTTTCCATTGACACCTTACATGACATACTTAGTACAAGATTTATTGCAACTTTGTAACAATGGTGACTATTACTGTAACTAGTCATTTTTATACAGCATCACACCCCCACCTGACAAATGGCATCACAGAAACAGGATTCAGGGAGTTTAGACTGGGATCCCTAGGTACAGTGTCTGAGGCACAGGTAGCTGGAGGGTCAGGGACATTTTAAATAGTACAGGCAATCAACGAATCTCCAGCAAACCTGCCCTCCTCCTGGGAGCTGCCCTGCCCCAATGACTATGACATACCTCATGGAGATCCTATGGTTACCTCGGTTTACAGGGGATGGCCAGACCAACTTCACAGCTTTCCAGGCAGGGCTAGAATCCAAAAGAGGTCTGGGCTCAGGCTCAAAAACTGAGCCGCTCATGGACTTCAACAATAACTTCCAAGTGATCCTTCATTCCATCAAAAAGATGAGGCCCTCCTTGGCCCAGGACCTAGAATACGACCTAGCGTGATGATTGGCAGAAGGCACCCATAACGCTGTTGCTCAGCAGCCTTTGCACTCCCTACCGGTCCAGTGCTCCAGTATAGACTTTGAGAACTTTAAGGAGAAGGTTGTGGAGTCAGTGGGGTTTCAAACACCTGAAAGCCAGGGCAAGATAGCCCTCCCCATGCTGGGATTGGGTTACCCACATCTGGCATTTGGGGCCTGGCTGGAAGTGTACCGAAGCTTCCCAGTCAGCAAATCATCCCCTGAGACACAGAGGGAGAAAGCAAACTCCAGGACAAACGAAGATATTACCCAGAGAGCAGCCAATATGGTACTCCAAGCCTACCATGATGCTTTGGGCCACTTTGGCCTCAAGAAGACTGAGATGAATGAGGTTTTATTAGGTGAGGATGGCCTGAGCCGTGCAGGAGTGGTGCGACAACTGCCCAGTCTGCACCAGCAGAAGGAACTTCAGGATGGAAGACTGGGCCCCCCCTGCAGCCGATGGAGACTATGCCCTTGGAGTGGGTCACACTGAACCACTTGGAGATGAACCAAAGCCAATCTGGAGGATACTGGCAGATGAGAGGATTCCAGAGCATTTCATAGAACTCATTGCAACTCTATAATATCAATAGGAGTCCATGGTCCAAAGAGCAGCAGGAGACAGCAAATGGTTTTCCATTGGGCAGAGTGTGAGACAATGGTGCATTCTGTCCCCAAGTCTTTTCAATGTGTATGCAGAATTTATTAAGAGACAAGCCTGGGCAGTTGGATAAAGTGGAAGGAGTTGGGATTTCCATTGGTGAACACTTTTTAACTGACTTAGATATGCTTATGATATGATGCTCTTTGTTGCAACCATCAATGCAATGCAATGAATGTAGGAGTCTGTAAAAACAGTCAGTGAGGAATATGGACTATCCCTGAACGTGGTGAAAACTAAATGCATGTACATTGTACAATAACAACAGGATGCTAGCCAATACCACTATCACGCTCTCTGGAGTGGCTCACGACTGTGAGTGCCAACCTCAGGGCAGACTGTCAAGAAGCAGGGCAAAAACTCCAAACTGTTCTATAATTAGATTTCACCACCCCAGTAACAGGTGTGAAGACCTAAAGCACTAATATAGTCTTACCATGGAGTCACAGATAGTGCCTTTAGTCATTCCAGCCTATCTTGCCAGTCAGGCAAGCTGAACTTTGTGGTAAGTGGTCGCTTACTCCAAAAATCGCATCAATGTTCAGATTACTCCCAGTCCCAAAGGACCAGTCACTTACCCCAGGTCAACTGTACTTCAGATCTCAAACCAAGGACCATACTTGTCGCCAATCCTGTAATAAACTAACTAAAGGTTTATTAACTAGGAAAAAGAAATATGAGAGTTATTTACAAGGTTAAAGCAGGTAAAGATATACACACCAATAAGGTACAGTCTTAGGTTCCAAAAGATGATACTAGCTGCTATAGTATACACACTTTATAAGTCCCTTAGGGCTAATCCAAGCTAAACAGCTGAGGACTCCTTGCTTATGCATAGAAATCCTCACCCCTCAGAGTTCAAGCAGCACAGGAATAACAATTTCTCTTCAATGGGCATTTTTATTCCCTTCCCCCAGCATTCAAGCTGTGATGGGATGAAACCTTGAGCACTTACCATACCCTCCTTCAGGGATGTGCGGGAAGCAATCAACAAAGTCTGCTGTCCATAATTGCTTGTCTGATGTCTGTCCATCTTCTTTTGTTGGGGAGGTGATAAAACTTCTTGTGGTGAACTAGTATTTCACACTTGGTAATGCTTCTCCCCGACTGTGGGGGATTTACTGTCTTAGCAAACATTTTTATAGTTATAGAGCAAACATTTAAATATTTCCTTATAACATGTGATACAAGTAGGATTAATACATGCAGCATCCTACAAGAATGCCATAAAATCTAAACACATTCTTATAACTATTATTTATTTGAACAGTACTAACACAAAGGTTAGCCAGACTGGTTTCCAGCTATGCGTTTGTCAGTGTTCAGTGAGTCCCAGCACCTAATCTGCCAGTGTCAGAACACAATTAGCAGTCACGTTGTAGAGGAAGTAGATTAATTTAATTATCTGGGATCATATATATCCAGCTAAGGAGGCAGCTCCAAAGAAATTGGAAGAAGACTAGGGATGGCTCACTCAGCCATGATGTTTCTTATGAAAGTCTGAATCCCAGAAAACTAATGCTGCTAACAAAGGGAAAACTGAAGCCTTTGAGAGGTGATAGTGGCAAAGACTCTTCCCTGTTTCCTGGATGGAAAAGATAAATGCTTATGTTAAAAATATTATTGGAGAGAAGCAAACTTTTGTTTTTAAAAATCAACAAGCACAAGCTTATGTACTTTGGTCACATCAGGTGTAGAGATGGAAATATCCTCAAGGAAGTTGTCATGGAAAGAATGGTGGTGGGTCATTGTAGTAGGGGATGACCACCAAGGAGATGAAGAGATGGTGTGTGGCAGATCACTGGGAGGTCAGCTGTTGAGTGTGCAAAGTTCGTGATAGATTGAGAAGGTTTCCAAAAAAATTTGCTGATATCACCAGACGTCAGAGATGAATAAATGGACTTTACTACTACTTGGTAATGGTTATGAATTAATGCCTTTTATTTGAGTATTTCACCTTTAACTTTTCAAGATCTCCTAAAGGGTAAGGTTTAGCTTCCATTTGTAAAGAGGATACATACAAGTGGTACTCTCTCATCGAGTGTCATTTGTTCTGTTGTTGTTGGTTCCTTGATATAAAATAAAAACCATTCTGATGTAAAATGTGTGTGAAGAAAAAAAACAAGAGTTACGCATATCACTACTGAATGCTCAGTGCCTTTGGAGATCTCATTAACATAGGACACAATGTGTAACAATCCTTATCTGGATAATACTTTTTGTCAAATACTGACTTTGGTGTTGTTACTGTGCTCATTTGAGACTGCACTCTAGGAAAGGATTATCTGCAGTGGAGACTGGATACTTTAATCATAGAATCATAGAATATTAGAGTTGGAAGGGCCCTCAGAGGTCATCTAGTCCAACCCCTTGCTCAAAGCAGGACTAACCTCAGCTATATCATCCCAGCCAGGGCTTTGTCAAGCCTCAGCTTAAAAACCTCTAAAGATGGAGATTCCATCACCTCCCTAGGTAACCCATTCCAGTGCTTCACCACCCTTCTAGTGAAAAACTTTTTCCTAATGTCCAACCTAGACCTCCCCAACTGCAACTTGAGATCGTTGCTCCTTGTTCTGTCATCTGCCACCACCGAGAACAGCCTAGCCCCATCCTCCCTGGAACCCCCTTTCAGGTAGTTAAAGGCTGCTATCAAATCTCCCCTCATTCTTCTCTTTTGCAAACTAAACAAGCCTAGTTTCCTTAACCTCTCCTCATAAGTCCTGTGCTCCAGCCCCCTAATCTTTTTTTGTTGCCCTCTGCTGGACTCTCTCCAACTTGTCTACATCCTTTTTGTAGTGGGGGGGGGGGTCCCAAAACTGGACACAATACTCTAAATGCGGCCTTACCAATACTGAATAGAGAGGAATAATCACTTCCCGTGACCTGCTGGCAATGCTCCTCCTAATGCAGCCCAATATGCTATTAGCCTTCTTGACAACCAGGGCACACTGCTGACTCATATCCAGCTTTTTATCCACTGTTACCCCCAGGTCATTTTCTGCAGAGCTGCTGCCCAGCTCTTCGGTCCCCAGTCTATAGCTGTGCATGGGATTCTTCCTTCCCAAGTGGAGGACTCTGCACTTTTCTTTGTTGAACCTCATTAGATTTCTTTTGGCCCAATCCTCCAGTTTGTTTAGGTCCTTCTGTATCCTATCCCTACCTTCCAGGGTATCTACCACTCCCCCAGCTTAGTGTCATCTGCAAACTTGCTGAGGGTGCAATCTACCCCATCTTCCAGATCATTAATGAAGATGTTGAACAAAACCGGCCCCAGGACCGACACATGGGGCACTCCGCTTGTGACTGGTTGCCAGCTAGACATGGGGCCATTGATCACTACTCGTTGAGCCCTATGCTCTAGCCAGTTCTCTGTCCATTTTATAGTCCATTCATCCAACCCATACTTCTTTAACTTGCTGATAAGAATACTGTGAGAGACAGTATCAAAAGCTTTGCTAAAGTCAAGGTATATCACATCTACCGCCTTCCTACATGCACAGAGCCAGTCACCTCATCATAGAAAGCAATCAGGTTGGTCATGCATGACTTTCCCTTGATGAATCCATGTTGACTGTTCCTGATCACCTTCCTCTCTTCCAAGTGTCTTAAAATGGATTCCTTAAGGACCTGTTCCATGATTTTTCCAGGGATTGAAATGAGGCTGACCGGTCTGTAGTTCCCTGGATCCTCTTTCCTCCCTTTTTTGAAGACGGGCACTATATTTGCTTTTTTCCAGTCATCAGGGACCTCCCCCTGTTGCCACGAACTTTCAAAGATAATAGCCAATGGCTCTGAAATCACCTCAGCCAACTCCCTCAGCACCCTCGGGTGTATTGCATCTGGCCCCATGGACTTGTATATGTCCAATCCTTCTAAATAGTCTTGGACCTGTCCCTTTAGCACTGCGGGATGTTTGCTTCCTTCCCATTCTGTGCCACCCAGTGAAGCAGTCTGGAAGCTGATCTTGTCTGTGAAGACAGAAGCAAAAAAGGCATTGAGTATCTCAGCTTTCTCCACATCCTCTGTCACTAGGTTGCCTCCCTCATTCTCTAAGGGGCCCACACTTTCCCTAATCTTCCTCTTGTTGGCAACATACCTGTAGAAACCCTTCTTGTTCCCTTCACGTCCCTTGCTAGCTGCAACTCCAATTGTGCTTTGGCCTTCCTGATTTCATTCCTGCATGTTCGAGCAGTATTTTTATAATCCTCCCTAGTCATCTGACCAAGCTTCCACTTCTTGTAAGCTTCTTTTTTATGTTTAAGTTCGCCAAAGACTTCTTTGTTAAGCCAAGCTGGGCGCCTACCATATTTGCTATGCTTTCTGCACATCGGGATGGTTTGCTCCTGTGATGTCTCCAGGATTGCTTTATGTAAGTAATAAGTTATTTTTGGCATTCTCAGAGATCTAATCCAAAGAAAAAAACAAGGTTACTTACCAATAACTGATGTTCTTTGAGATATGTTGCTCATGTCCATTCCACTATAGGTGTGTGCACGCCTCCGTGCACTTTTTTCCCCTTAGCAGATCCCATAGCGCCGGTTCTGGTGCCCCCTGGAGTCCTGTGTACATGCTGTGGTATATGAGGCGCTGCCAGCCCTACACCCTCTCAGTCCCTTCTTTCCTCCAACTCTGGTGGCGAGGACGGGGGGTGGGTTGTGGAATGTTACTGGTAAGTAACCTTGTTTTCTTCTTTGAGTGCTTGCTCATGTCCATTCCACTATAGGTGACTAACAAGCAGTACCTTGGAGGTGGGCCGGAGTTAGCGGTGAGCTGCCTGCAGCCCAGGCCTGCTGAAGCCCACTCCTTCCCGTGCCTTAGACAGAGGCGTGGTGGGATGTGAATGTATGCACCGCCAGCCGGCAGCTGCTTTGCAGATGCCCTGCCCTAGCACTTCCACTAGGGTGGCTGTAGATGGAGCTTGAGCTCTGTTGGGTGAGCTGTGGCGTCCTTCACCTGCTTGTGGCCGAACGCAATACAGGAAATTATTCCCAAGGAAATTGCGCTGGGCGGAGACCAGAACCTTTCATCTGGCCAGATGCTGCGAGGAAGAGCTGCATCACTCTCTGAATGGCCTCGTACATCTGATGTAGAAGCCAGGGCCCCATTCGTGTTTTAGCAAGTGCTGCTTTCTCCTCCCTGTGGTTCGGGGAAACCTGGGGAGAATATATGATTGGTCCAATGAGACTGGGCAACCACCTTGGGCCGGAGGGCCCGGTGCGGTCTCAACTGAACCTTATCTTATAGATTACAGTATGAGGAAGGAGCTCTGAGGTCAGAGCTCTGATCCTGGAGACCTTCTTTGCCAACGTAAATATCCCCAGGAAGGCCACCTTCCCGGAAGGCCAGAGTAGAGGGCATGATGCTGTGGGTTTCGGGGGGGAAGAAGGGTGGACAGAGGGGGGGGAAAGGGGGCCCGTGGGCTGGAAGGACCAGGTCAAGATCCCAGGGAGGCACTGGGTTGCGGGCCTACAGATAGAGCCTCCCACCCCCTTCAGGGATCGCACTGCCATCTGACGGGAGGACCGCAATTCCCCTTCCAGCGATTGATAGAAGGCTGATATGGCTGCTAGGTGGGCCTTCAGGGAAGCCACGGTCAGTCCCTGGAGCTTTAGCTTTTTTTTAATTTAAAAGACCTGCAGCCACCTTCAAACATTTATCATTTATCATATATCATATCCATCCAGCAATACTGATGTACACATCATATATGCGTTTGAAAGACAAGCATAATTTGAGTTAGTATGACACCCTGCAAACTATTAAACCCCAACTATATAGTTAAATAGGGGGCTTTACCTTGCCCTGATGAAAGGCTGCTTGAAGGGTTGGATTCCATAATCAATAAATCACACTGCAATAAAAACACTTATCATTCTTAATAAGAATAACATGAACAAAAAAAGTAACATTATATAATATATGTTAAAAATAATCAAACATGCTACCCCTGTGGTGGATTGCCTGCTCTTTCCACCTCCACACCGGGAGTATGCAAGGAGAGTGGTGGGTGCAGAAGAAAATACAGACTAGCTCATTATTAAAATGGAAAAATACAACTTCAGTCAAAAGAAAAGAGACAGTAGGGTTAGTTTGCTATCTTGATTTTAGCTTCAGAGAAAACTTTTTGTCCACGCCTAGCTGACCATGCTTATCAGTTAGCACATTCTAACTGCCTTTTAGCCTTCAGCTGCATGCTCAAACTGTCTTTGTGACAAACTTCATGTTTCCACATGGGGTTACTTTATAATTCTTTTATCCATAACAGTATGTAAATGTATACATTTCCAACAGCACCCCATAGACCCTTATTTGGTTACATAACACCTATAAAATGAATATTAATAACTACATAATGCATACAGTTATACCTTTCCAATGTTTGTTGCTTAAAGGATTACCAGTCACCCTAACACCTATACATTTTTCACTAACATTGTTTAAAATAAAGGCCTGCCAGTGATGGGAAAATAGATAATATCCCTTTGCAAATATCAATGAATGGTTTGGGGTTTTTTTAATGCTTAAAATAAAAATTTACCACAACCACAGCACACACTCTACAAACAACATTGGTTGTTATTACAACAAATGCTTTTTAAAAATATGAAAGGTGTGTGATTTTTATTTTGGTTGTTGTTAATATACTATTTTAAAACTGTCATGACCCACCAATTCCTGAGGCTTTATTTTAAAACTGTCCAATAGCATTCAGTTACCCCCATCCCTCCCCCACCCCTGTTTACTGTAAGTAAGGCCCTGCAAACCTGTAACCTGATAATTCTAACCCCTGGTGTAAACAAAGGTTTGCTGAGTCAGGCCCATGTCTCAAGCATTCCTGGGTTTGTTTGTTTGTTTGTTTGTTTTTCTTCTACTAACACACTTCAGCTTTTTGCTGTAAATACACAAAGACACAGTAGCTGGGTTCTCACAAAAACGTTTTTTATTTAAAAGACCTGCAGCCACCTTGAAACATTTATCATATATATATATATATATATATATATATATATATATTAGGCCCACACAGGCGTCTTACAGAAACACAGATAGTCACAAAGCCCCTTTTCAATACTTTTATTTACAGCTAACAAGCCTGATCCTTACTGTAAGTGAGACCCCCCCAGACCTATTACCCGATAACTCTAGCCCTTGGCTGGCTTCTTGGAATTCTGTGGGGTGGGTGTTGGTAAGTCAGACCCTTGCCTCAAACATTCCTGTTTTTTTTTTTTAAAAACACTTTTTTTTTCCCCACAGGTTTTTACTACACACATTTCATCTGATACATTGCACATCACGTGGCTGAAAGCTGATACAAGAGGGTAGTGGTAGGTCACATCCTTTACACTCCCTGTCCTACACACAGCAATAGCTGGATGCAGAATTAGTACTCTGGCCTGACCTCTAGTCAACAAGTGAAATCCCAACCTTAAACTCATCAGTTTCACATAAACAAAGCTATTTTATTCTGGCTTGGCCAGTTCAGGATTGGACACCATATCAATTATTTTTATAATACACATAATACGTTGTTTAAATTCAATATTCACAACAATTTTGCAAGAAAAAGATGAAAGCCTCAAGTCCTTTGTCAGTTTTTTAATCAGTCAAATGATCATTGAAATCAACAGAAGTTTGCCTGATAAGGACCTCAGAATTTTCCCCAATAAGCTGGGCCACATGAATATGATGTTGAACATTTACGTTCTTTCAATCATTTCAGAAAGTGCAATGTTAATATCATAGAATCATAGAGTTGGAAAGGCCCTCAGGAGGTCATCTAGTCCAACCCCTTGCTCAAAGCAGGACTAACCTCAGCTAAATAATATCCTACCACTTTACCTTATTACACAGTTCTGGAATGCTTTTTCGCATAACTTCTGTTGTGTAACTGAATACTGTCTTGCAAATCTTGTCTTGAAAGTTGTCTTCTGAATTCATCTGTAGTAAAGTAGTATATGACCGGGTCTACACAGGAATTCAAACTGGCAAGACACAAAGCCACTGCATGAAATATTGAAATCACATTTTGGGCATGTGGGTTTTTTATCTGATATGATTTAACAAGGAAATCTAAAGGAAAACTGATATGATAAAGTGCAAAGCAAATCAGAAATACCACAGCACAGGTGAGGATCATCTTTAAAGCCTTTTTTTCTCTCCAAAGTCATGGGAAATGGAATTCTTTTCTTTTAATGATAGGATAGTCTTCCAAGAGCAATACAGAATTATCAGCAGAGGGGTTACAAACCCAATCAGCTCACCTATGGTCATCATCACAATGGAGTTGGAAAGTTTAATATCATTTATGGGGAGGTCTGCAAAGCACTTATTACTGATATTCATCTCACTATAGTTAAATCTTAGAAAAGGAAAAGGCAAACAGCCAATGCAGACTACAATCCACCCAGCGATACTGATGTACACATCATATATGCATTTGCAATCACTGAACTTGAAGGGGTACATAAGAAACAAAAATCGTCTTACGCTGATGCAAACCAAGAAGTAGATGCTTGCATACATATTTACATACTTAAGATAGAGAGAAAATATGCAGACGCCTCCTCCAAAGGGCCATGTTCTAGACATGTAATAGAAAATCCTTAGAGGTACAGATAAAACTTGTGCTAAATCAGCAGTGGCTAGATTGATCATAAATATCACAGCCCTTTTAGTTTCTTTCATGTAGCCATAAAAGACCCACAGAGCTAAAACATTCCCTATTAATCCAGGGACCAGAATCAAAATGAATGTTACTATGCAATTACACTTAACGTCAATATTGTTGTAACAGATTGAGTTGTCAGTTGTTGTGTATTTTCATTTAGCACAGATGCAAACTCTAATTAGACGTTTAGGTTATCAATGGAATTTCCAGCTACCTTCACATTTCTTAGAAAGATAATAATTAAAAAATATTGGAAAAGATGCAAATTTAACATTTATTTGTCTTGTTCCTTTGCATCCCCTTGCTTTCCTGTCCAGCATTATTTTGGTCTTCACAGGATGTCTTTTTTTGTCTACGTTGTGTTAATTTAACTATGTAAGATTGTTGCTTACAAGGCTTGAAAAGATTATTCCTCTGAATCTTCTTGCTGACCAGGTTGTCCCGAGGTACAAACTGCATATGACATTTCCTTCAGCCTTAACTTTTACGTTGAGGTTTCAGTTTCTATGTCTTTTATTCTGATTTTGGAATCGTACTCGTTCCTTTACCTGCGACCTGTTTCTTCCTTTGGCCTGTCCCACTGGCGACTCCCGCGACCCGCCCTCCTCCATGGGCACGGACAGCACAAAGCCGTCAGGCTCGTCGGGTGCTTGGGTTTCGGGCTCTGGTGTGTTGAACAAAGGCTGGGCCAAAGGAGTGTCCCTCCTTGGAACTGTCGCTAATGTAACGCTTTCTGCACCAAGAACTTAGGAGCCAAAACAAATTTCAAAGGCCTCATGGGGGTGGTGAAGGTGTCCATGTTCCCCTCTTGGCATTTTTCCACGAGCTGTGAACCACTCGGTCTCGAAAACGAGATGCTTTAAAAGGCCCCAAAACTTCCGGGGGGCTGCGCCGCCCGAACATCCCCATTGGTGCACCTTTCCCTTCTGGGATGGCCTAAGCCTGCTCTGCTTGGGGGTGGGGGTGCCCCGCTCCTCCCCATACCCTAACCCTTGCTGGGCCAATCCCAGCTTTTGGCGTGAAACACCCGCCAATTGGCGGAGGGGTCACACCGACCGCTTCTGGTCATGTGACCATCTGGGGTCCAATCCCGCTCTCGGGGTGGTCCCCTGCAGCGAAACCCTCTCCCATTGGTGCGGAGTGGTCAGGGGGGTGTTCTTGGAGGGCGGTTGCATCATCCGCTTCCGGTCAGGTGCCCCATCTTGACCAGGAAGTCATAACCCAAGAAGGGACCGGATGTCAGGTGACTGGATGGTGTGGGACTTCCGGTGATAGAGGCAGATAGGGCGGGGCTTACGGTAACGTGGACATTTGATTGAAGGTAGGCCCTTTGTACTACTCTGGCGAGAGGCCAGGCAGAGTATCTCGGGACTGCTCCCGGCAGGCAACAGGCATTTCCATTTAATCCGGTACATGACCTGCATGGAGGGCTTCCTGCTATCCATCGGTACTCACTGGGCTTGTTTTGAGCGACTCACTCATCACCTCTCAGCCACCGATCCATCACTCCCTGAGGTGTCGAGGGTCCAGCTCTGGGTACCACAGGTGACCGTGATCCTTGTAGCTGGGATCACGCTGGCTCGGAGGCTCCCAAGGCAGGCAATTGAGAAATCCAGCAGCATGCTGAACCCGTGCTGGCGTGGCCAAGTCGGAACAATCGAGATGGCATCTGTTTAGCCCCTCCTTGTTTTGAGCAGGACTGTATGCAGGAGAGGGAAGGCGGGAAAGTGAATATGAAGGGCTTTGATCGCTACAGACAAATGGCGTTGGCGAGCGCCCCTGTCCCTTGACCATGGACAGAGCAGCACTGCGGACACCTTGTGCTGCAGTCCAATACAGACGGATTCCCTTTGGGGAAAACCCCCCTCCAGATGGTCATAGATGCCATTAATGGGTGCCGCGACCCCTCATGGTGAGGAAGAGCGACCCTTTGATGCAATCCGCCTCGCCGTTCCTCACCCCTGGGAGGTTATCACCGCCAGGTTCTAAGGACCGATAGGTTCCCTTCATAAAGCTGACAAATGGGCTCCTGCCGCCTGTCGACGTAGTACATGGTCACTATACTGTCTCTCAGCACCTGTACCTCCCTGCCCTCGATAAAGCGGAAGGACATTCTGCAAGCGCTGCGAGCATTTCATGTGTCTTCGCAGCAGTGCCCCGACACCTCTCCTCCCTTGGCCAGATGCCTTGTGAGCCGAGGAGCCCTGATATAGCCCATTACCCTCTGCTCGAGCGGCCACTATCAAAGTAACTGAAGGAGCGTGTTCCATGAACGGAACGTCCCTTCGCACATCCCGAGGAGTCATTCACCAGTCTCGGAAGGCTAGGGCTTGCTGCTATTGGGTGTGTTTTTGGGTTTTTTGGGGGGGAAAGGGTGGAGGAGAGGGGATTGTATCCTCCCAGTGCAGGAGCTGCCTGTTTGGACTGTATGCATGTGGTCCATCCTGAGGGACTCTGTCCCACAGCACAGCTGGGGCAAGAAGGTCTGGTCCAGGAAGCAACCAGTCATGCTGATGCATTCCATAGGCTGGACCTGAGTTAACATGAACTCTGTGCATTTACCAGTAGGACCCACCAGCCGCAAGAAACGCCTGACTGGCTCACCCTGCTCTGGGCTTGGGATCTGGATCTGCCTGGGCAGATCATGAACCATCAAGCCCACAGCTACCAAGCCAGGCCTTCAGTAAACACTGTCGGCCAAGTAGCAGATCATGGAGTAAGCCGTAAGCATTAGAGGGAGTCAACCCCTATGAAGGGAAAGAACCTTTGAGGATGTGCGTCCCTGACATCCAGGGTGGCATACCGGGTTCCTCTTTCCACTACTGGAGCTGTGGGCACCATGCGAGATTTGAGCCCCTTGTTCGGTATTTGTGAGATGACATAGGGTGTTTGAGGATGGTGACAGACCTTTCTTTCCCCCCTCCCCCGGGGACAAGGAAGTACTTCGAGTAGGACCTCTTCCGCCATCACCTGCGGGACCTCTTCCGCTGCTCCTGGATGAGGTGGCCTCAACCTTTTGGATGTGGAATTGCCACTGAGAGGGAGGGAGAGGAAAGGGGAGGCATTGAGGGGCCAGGGGAAGGAGACAACCAGGGGCCCTAGCTCACCGAACTATCTCAAGGATCCAGTGGTCCGAAGGCCTTCTGGCTCACCCAAGCCTGAAGGAGGGTATAGGCTAGGGCGTTGGGGTGACCATTGCCTCTGAGGCCATCTGCTGGGGCTTTGGCACCTTTCATTTATGGTTGCTACCCCAGGTACTTCATCCCCAAGGGGACACTGAGGCACCGTTGACAGACCACTGCTGGGGTGCCCAAAAACCTACTGTGCGGTACCGTCACTCCAGAGAGCGACCCCTCGGCGATGATGACCTTGACTACCAGGTTTGTCGTGGGTGCTTTTGCCATAGCAGGCATACAGACAACGCTCCGGCAAACTGGGCTGACCCGAACATCATCCCTGCATTGAGGACTTTTTGCGCTCTGTGCGTCTCAGTGCTGAGTCAAGCTCCAGCCACCCACTCTGCCTGGCCTCAGATGACTTCTAGGGGAGTGTTCCTGCTCTACCCTAGGAAACTGGTCTGCAGGAGATCTTCCTCCCCATACCAGGGATCTCCTGAGCCATTCCGGGGGTCCCAACGCAGGCTTCCCCTTAATGCCAGCCCCTTCTCTCTCATAAAGGCATGGGCGGTGGTGGCGTATGAAAGGCCAACAAGGCTCTTGCCGCCCTTCGGCCACCGAAGTCGACGGTGCCAGTAGGTGCTCCACCCTGCCTGCTCCGATAGTGCGGGGAGTATCCACGCTCCATCTTTGCGGTGCCAAGTCAGGTCAGTGCTGACGATGCCCTCTGCACGCTGGATATCGCAGCGAAGCGGGATGACTCAGAGCCGGCTCGGGGGATCCATGAGCCAGGCTTTCAGGTGGATTTTCTGGGGGTCTGAAAGCCTCTCTCTTCTCACGAAGGGCTTCCCCCCACGCTTCAGGCAGTGGGGGTCAGTTAGCGGGAAAGCGTTCCCGCCAAAAGCACGTGGCTTGAAGCCATAACACCAGAGCATACCCGCTCCCGGTAAAGTCTGAACTAGACTATCTCAAAGTCTCTAACTACCACTACAACAGTTATTAATCTAACTAACTAATTAACACAAAAAATCCTGTTTAAAGTTTAAAACACAGGGAATTAAGCGCTTACAATGCAAGCGCAGGCAGTTCCAGTAACCGTAACGGGCAGAAAGAAGGAACTGAGGGGGCATAAGGCCAGCAGCGCCTCATATACCGCGGCATGCGCGTGGGACTCCAGGGGGTGCCAGAGCTCGCCCTACAGGATCTGCTAAGGGGAAAAATGTTCCGGTAGCCATGCACGGAGGCATGCACACATCTATAGTGGAATGGACATGAGCAAGCACTCGAAGAAGAACCAAAAATTGCCCCAAAATACAGCAAATATCAAACATGGCATATTAAAACCCTAAAACTTTTATGTTTATCTCTAGTGTTGTTCTTTTAATATGTTTATTCCCTGCCTCCGACAGGCTTTCATATCACCCAACAATCTCTGATGACAGAACAATATCAGAAACCTTTGTCAGGAGAAGCAGGGATCAGTGGAAGCATTTATGTGCAGTATTCTCTTAAATCTTGTCTACTCTAGGGTTTTTCAACATAGATTCCCCACCATTCCTACAACTAGTAGTGAAAGCTCTAGTGTAAATAAAGCAATTGCTACTGTTACAAAAGTGTTTTCTGTCTCAACATATATAGTTGGTTAATAGCTGCAGTGTCAGTAGATGGTCTTCAAGAATATGTAGCATAGTCTCTCGGTTTTGTAGGACCAATAAAACTTCTTGTTGTGCCCTACAAATGGTTTTCTCTGTGCATTTTTACATAAACCCTTAACTTGGTGTCAGAAGAAAGGTATTTGTAAAAAAAAATTGATAGCGAGACTTGGAGCTTAACTGATGATCTTATCAAAAGGAAAAGCGAGAGGTGACTTAATTATGGTATATAAGTATCTTTGCGGAGGAACATTCTGTGTACTAAAATGCTCTTTAATCTAGCAAAGAAAGGTTAAAGTCAGACAAATTCAAATTAGAAACAAGACATACATTTTTAACAGTGAATGATTAACCATTGGAACAACCTACCGAGGGAAGTGATGGATTCTTCATTTCTTGAAGTCTTCAAATCAAGACTGGACACCCTTCCAGAAAATATGGTGTGATGCTTCCTAGTGGTACCCAGGGGTGTGAGGTGCCTCACTACCATCTGCCCTTAGTGTGAGGAAGCATTGTCTGTGCCTGCTGTGGGTCTGCTGCCCAGCACTTTCAGCCTCTGGCAATGCAAGCGTTGCCTTCCAGGCCTCTGCAGGCCCCACTCTCTTTTTACAGGTTATCGACAAGCACACTCCAACTCCTGAGTCCTCCAGGCATAGTCCCCACTCCCTGATCCACTGGACCCCCACAGCATTCCCAGATCCACTGTTCCAAAGGAAAAGTACACCCCTCAGCTTCACAGTTATCCCACAGAACACAGTTCCACTTAACACACAGCACTTAGATTTGTTTAGAGAGAAAACAAGTACAAGTTGATTTAACAAAGAATAGAGATTCAAATGCTAGTAAGCAGAAATATTGGAAACAAAGGGTTACATATAAAATAAAATCATAACACAACATACTAGAGGCTAAATTTAACTAATAGGACATAATAATCTCATAAAAGCAAACATTCATCCCAAATACTTGCAGTGTATTACAGCCAGGCTTAGCTATGATCTTCTGTTCGTGAAGCAAGCCCACGGACACCTTACTTGTTAGGTGAGAGATAGTAGGATGTCCTTTTGCAATCCCATAGGTATCTTGATCTTTATTCATAAACCAGAAACTCTCCTGGTGTGTATTCCTTCCTGTAGATTTTATGATCTTTTGTTAATTTCTTAATCTTGATTAGCTGAAGGTGCGTAGCATGCAAATCGGTATCCATTGTGAAGTTTATGATACTCAATTTTCATATAACTGGACAGATAGATAAGTGTATCCTGCCTGTCTGAAAGAAGCATGTTTGTCACAGACCTTAAGAACATAATTTCCATTATAAGCACAACTCCTTAAATATTATCCTTACCTACATTTTGCAATGGTTTTGATGACCGGTGTGTTACTGGTTTTCAGTGGAGACCTCCCATGCCACACTTTAGTGAATTATTACAAATATAACTGATCCAGGGGATTCCTGGATCAACTCTTCACACCCTCTATGCCCTCTGCCAGTGGCCATCAAGAGGTTCCTGGTCACATGTGCTGTATTCACACACAAGTTATTGAGCTCAATAAAGGAGTAACTGAATTAAATTCTATATATAGAAATTCTGTTATATAGAAAGTCAGACTAGATAATGTAACGGTCCCTTCTGGCCTTAACATCTATTAATTTTATTCCTTTTATTCTCTGTTGTAGCAATGAGTCATGTTGGGAATGACTGTGACTAACATCCCACTCCTGCTATGATGCAAATGCATGGAGATATCTGAAAACTGGAACTTCAGGGACTCATGGATAAACTAGGAAGTAGTTGTAAGAATAATGCACTGAATAAAGCAATGGGTAAGGATTGCTTCCTAGTTTGTCAGCATTTACAGCTAGTAGATGAAGAAAGGCAAAAGTGTAACTAATCTGAAATGCTTTAGAAAAATTCTTTGTGCTTAAAAGAAATGCAATATTAGACGTATATTTTCAATGTATATAATGAAAGTGAAATAGAAGTAGTAGACTAATATGTAACAAGGTCATGCCAATTAGACATATCATGCAAATTTGGCACACTACAGACAAACGTATTAGAGAACATATAGTTTTAGACATCACAGATGATAAAGACAGAGTGTCCATACTGTGACAGTCAGAGTTGGAACTTAGTTGTGATGCTGCTATTTGCTGCAGCAACAAAACAAGCAAAGAAACAGCTACAAAAACTGAAACTATTAGAAATAATGGAAGATATGCACCAAACATATCAAGTAAAGCAAGAAACAGAATAGCCATCTGCAAAGAATGGCAAGCAATACATAACGTAAGAATGGCCATACTGGGTCAGGCCAATGGTCCACCTAACCTAATATCCTGTCTTCTGACAGTGTCCAGTGCCAGGTGCTTCACAGGGAATGAACAAAACAGGGCAACTGATCGAGTGATCCACCGCCTGTTGTCCAGTCCCATTTTCTGGCAGTCAGAGGTTTAGGGACACCCAGAGCATGGGGTTGTGTCCCTGACTATCTTAACTGATAGCCTCAGATAAATTCAGAGAAGGTAGGTCCATCAATGGCTATGTCTACACTGAGGGCGGCAAAGTCGCTGTCGTCAGATTGACTTATCGACTGAGCAATCAGTGAAGACCTGCTCAATCGATCCAGAAGTCAACGTACTAAAACCACCTCCTCAAGTGGCGTAGTGCTGTGTCAACGGGAATTCGGTTCCTGTCAGCGCAGTACAGTGAAGACGGCGTGCAGAAGAGAAGCACAGAAGTCAATGGGAGTTACACAAGTTCTTTGCGTGACTCCCGTTGACTGCCGCCGAATCGCCAAGGTAAGTGTAGACCAAGCCTAATTCTTTTTTGAACCCAGTTATACTTTTGGCCTTCACAACATCCAATGGCAACAAATGCCACAAGTTGACTGTGCATTGTGTGAAGAAGTACTTCCTTTGTTTGTTTTAAACCTGCTGTCTGTTAATTTCATTGGATGACTCCTGGTTCTTATGTTAAGTGTTATTTACTTATTTATTCACCTATTCACTTTCTCCACACATTCATGATTTTATAGACCTCTGTCATATCCCCCCCCCCCTTAGTCATCTCTTTTCTAACAGTCCCAGTCTTTTTAATCTCTCTTTATATGGAAGTTGTTCCCTACCCCTAATCATTTTTGTTGCCCTTCTCTGTATTTTTTCCAATTCTAATATGCCTTTTTTGAGATGGGGCGACCAGAACTGCACGCAGTATTTAAGGTGTGGTCATACCTTGGATTTATATAGTGACATTATGGTTCCTAACATTCTCTTAGCTTTTTTGACTGCCACTATACATTGAACATATGTTTTTAGAAAACTATTCACGACTCCAAGATTTCTTTCTTTAGTGGTAACAGCAAATTTAGACCCCATCATTTTGTACATACCATTGAGATTATGTTTTTCAAGGTGCATTACTTTGCATTTATCAACATTGAATTTCATCTGCCATTCTGTTGCCCAGTCACCCAGTTTTGTGAGGTCGTTTTGTAACTCTTTGCAGTCAGCTTTGGAATTAACTACCTTGAATAAGTTTGTATTGTCTGCAAACTTTGCCACTTAACTCTTTACACCTTTCTCCCCAAACTTTTATGAATATGTTGAAAAGCATTGATCCCAGTACAGATCCCTGGGGGACACCACTCTTTACCTCTCTCCACTGTGAAAACTGACCATTTATTCCTACCCTTTGTTTCCTGTCTTTTAACCAGTTACTGATTCAGGAGAGGACCTTCTTTCTTATCTCATGACTGCCTGCTTTGCTTAAAAGCCTTTGGTGTTGGACCTTCTTAAAGACTTTCTGAAAGTCCAGGTACACTATATCAACTGGGTCACCACTGTCCACATATTTATTGACCCCCATAAAAGGATTCTAATAGATTAGTGAGACATGATTTCTTTTTACAAAAGCCATTTTGTGACTATTCCCTTACATCATATTAATGCATTTGTCTGATAATTTTGTTCTTTACTATAGTTTCAGTCAATGTGCCTTTTACTGAAGTTAGGCTTACTGGCCAGTAATTGCCAGGAGCGCCTCTAGAGCCTTTTTAAAAATCAGTATTACATTAGCTATCTACCAGTCATGTGGTACAGAGGCTGATTTAAGCAATATGTAACATACCGCAGTTAGTAGCTCTGCAGTTTCATATCTGAGTCTGTTCAGAACTCTTGGGTGAATATGATCTGGCCCTGGTGACTTATTACTATTTAATTTTATCAGTGTGTTCCAAAACATCCTCTATTGACACTAGGGATGTAAAAGGTTAACCGTTTAAATGGCAATCAGCTGTTTAAATGGGGGGGGGGGGAGGGGGAGGGGAGCCACAGTTGGGTAGCTCTTGCTGGTAGGGAAGCGCAGAGCCCGGCTCAGGGCTGCAGCCCCAAGTGAGAGCTGCCTAGCTACCATGGCGGGAGTGGGAGAGGGCCACAGCTAGGCAGCTCTCACTCGGCAATGAGGAGCCGAGCCCAGCACAGCTCCCCCATCACCAGCATTCAACCATTTAAATGTTCTATTTTTACAATGTTTAAACAGATTTATAATTAAACTAACTTTTACATCCCTAATTGACACCTCAATCTGGGACAGTTCCTCAGATTTGTCACCTAGCAAGAATGGCTCAGGTGTGGGAATCTCCCTCACATCCTCTGCAAAAATGAAACCAATGCATTTCCAAAGACCAATGAAGACCCAAGAATTCATTTAGCTTCTCGCTAATGGCCTTTTCTTCCGTGAGTGCTCCTTTAGCACCTCCATCATCCTGTGGCCTCACCAATTGCTTGGCAGGCTTCCTGCTTTTGACATACTTAAAGTTTTTTGCTGTTAGTTTGTGTATCTTTTGCTAGTCACTCTTCACATTTTTTTGGCCTACCTAATTATACTTTTATTCTTGACTTGCCAGAGTTTATGCTCCTTTTTATTTTCTTCAGCAGGATTTGGCTTCCAATTTTTAAAAGTTTTGTCTCCAACTGTCTTTTGTACTCTGTTTTTTAGCCACAGTAACTTTTTTTGGTTCTCTTACTTTTTTATTTTTTTTAATTTGGGGTATACATAGCCTCTATTGTGGTGTTTTTAAAAAGTTTCCATGCACCTTGCAGCTATTACACTCTTGTGACTGTTTCTGTTTAACTAGCCTCCTCATTTTTGTGTTGTTCAACTTTTTGAAGTTAAATGCTACTGTGGTGGGTTTCTTTGGTATTTCCCCCCTACAAAGATGTTAAATTCAATGTATATGTTGTGAGAGAACATGAAAGAAATCAATGTCCATCATATGGTGCTATATTATGCTTACTGCAAAAAAATAAATAATTTTGCAGAAGTCTGCAAACAATGACAGAAACAGTTCTACAATATAGTCTAAATGGGGACTAACAATTATATGTCCTCAGATTATTATATTTCACCTCTACCTATCACATTAAGGCTGTGAAGAACAAAGGAAAAAAGTGTTTTGTACAGCTAAAATTTCAAACATCACCAGTTCAGATATTCAAATATTCTTCTGACAGTGGGTCTACTTGCAACATAACATTTAATGCTTACTCCCTAAACTACTGGAAAACAACTCTGGGCTAAAATTCTACAATAGCACCTTCTGGGACAATGTGCACTGACATGTCTATACAAGGTCAGTTGTATTGCCACAACCATTATTCCCTAAAAACCACGGAATAGTTGCCCTCAAGGAATGACTCAAGTGGATTCCTCCACCTGGATTCAGTGCAGGGGAGACTATGACCCTCAGGAGCTGGCAGTGGTTGCCAGAGAACTCTGCAGCACAGAAGTCTTGCCATTTGCCCTCAGGAGACTAGGAAGAGAATCAAAATAAAACCACATATAGTGGAAGAACAGTATAAAGTTATCTAGCTATTTCAAAGACTATATAGTTAATTTTAATTACTTGATTTCTTTTATTGGAAGAAAGATGTTACAAGAGCGCTCTATACATGAAAATAGTGATAGATAAGTTCAGAGTAGATGGCACTCAAGAATATAGCCTAGATTCTGGCTTTTGTAGGACCAAAAAACTTGTTGTTCATTGCCAATGGCTTCCTTCGTTCCACTCTTTATAGCTACTTTTCAATGGCTACCACCAATGTTTTAGCTCAATGTCATTTAGAACTACTCCTCTGGTTGCTTTTGCTACCATACAGAGATGGCATAATTTATCCCTTAATGTTTGTGAAGTGCTGGAAGATTCTCAGATGAAAGTAGCTAAGAAAGTGCAAAGTATTATTATTCACCAAAAATTAGCAAAGTCAGTATCCTCAGAATTCTGTTGCCAACATCATGACAATAAAGGTTTATTTTGCATTCCCTCTGGTACACTTGGGTCTGTGATGTTGTAATGAGAAAATGACCTTGCTTATACAAGGTTTTAGTTGGGGGGGGGGGGGGGGATTGCGCTGTTTTGGGTTTCACTTGGCTTAATTTATCTGCTACTGGATGTGATAATTAATGTCTGCTATGTGCTAAAAGACAACAGTAAGGCAGGTAGTTTCAGAATGTTCTTGCCAAGTTTTTAGGATTAGCAGTTTATTTAGCATTCTTTTTACATTCCATCGCACTTGACATTCGGAGTGGAAAATGGTAATTACTTGGGCAGATGTTGCTGTTAGCCAAAAGAATTCAAAACTAACTTTGTAGAGATTGTAGATTATCTGTTTTGAGTACCTTTTAGGTACTCTGCACATTGCTTCAATTTGTAACAGAGCAGGGAGGATACCAAACTGAAGGCTAAATTTTCAAAGGGTATTTAAAGTGCACAAACAAGGGGAAATTAAGGAATCAATTTATAAAAAACAGTATTTTGACAAATGTGATTTAAGCACCTATTGCAAGTGAAGAGGGATTTAGCGCATTCACATGTATGCCTAACTTTTCCTGGAGATTTCTCAACTGCACATCTAAAATATTATCATCCCTCTGGACTTCAGCAGAGTTATTCCTAATATATTCTGACATGAGAGTAGAATCAGATCCAGAGCATCTTGTCTATATGCTCTAACTGCACCATGTAGACCCTGCTGGCATGATCTAAATAAGGTAGCTAGTTTACATTAACAAAACAGAAATATGTTAACATGAACAAGGTAACTTTTAGAGTGCGCCAGCAGGGTTTTTATGTGCAGTTAGAGTGCTTTACAAATCACACCCTTTTTAATGCATTTTTTTCGGTCCCTCATAGACAAGCTAAGCAACTTCAGTCTACGTAGAGAGAATGGAAGAGGTATTGTGTATTGAAGGAAGCAAAACAATTGAGCTATGTGGTTTACTTCCATCTATTTGACATATATCAGATTATGTTTCAGGCAAAAAAGCAAGACAGAAAATTATGGCTATGGACATCCTTCCAAAGTAATTATTCTGGTGTAGTACAGCCAGCTATGCCCTCTCCCAGAGTCACTCCCTACATCTTCCCTTTTGTGTATTCATATATTTTACTAATTATTCAAAACACAAAGCAAAAGGAAAGAATCCAACAAATCAAAGCAGTAACAAAACATACAACAAAATATACTCATAAATTAGTTGCATTGTCATCCCTTGGAAATTCCAGAAGAGGGAGGAGACCAAGGCGTGTTGGCCAAAAAGTCCTGAGGGTGACCAAATAATTTAACTGTGTAACTATGTGGGGGACAGCTATCTGCTGTCCCCATTTCCAAGACCACAGTGGTCTAATCTGCTAAATGTTCAGGATAGTTGACCAGCCCTTGAAACAATTTCAAACTTAGCAGCACAGAAGATTATTAATTGGTTAATGGAAAGAGTAGAGCTATCCTTCAGGTGCTGGACCACCAACTTCAGAGACACTCTTCCTATCCATCGGGGTGCCTTCAAACCACTTCCCCTTTATTCTCTCCCAAGCATAGCTGCATTAAATCAACTTCATTGACTGTTCTCCATCTAATTCAGGAACAAGGGCAAAAAGAAGAGAAAATGGATTGGAGAGCTACTCCTGCTCCTCTGGTAAAAGTAGAAGAAAACACCCCCACAGCTCTTCTTCCAGTTCCACTGATGCAGTGAAAGCTTCTCTTCCTGTCTGTCTACTTTAATAACCGCTCAAGAGAAAGACTTTAACTAGCTCCAGGCATTTTCCTTTCCCTCTCTGCAATCCAAGAAGCCTTTGGTTTGGTACTTTAGGCATTTTAACTCCTTGGGGAACATTCCAAAGAAAACTCATAAGGATAAAAATGTGCCTGATCTAAAAAAAGTTTCATAAAAGGAGCTTTTTTGTGAAGGTTTCAATCCAAACAACAAAATAAAATCAATAAGCCTGCCTGAATTAACTGGGAATGTTTGAGATTAGTTAAGTAGAATAAAAGCATTCCAGTGCCAATCTTCCCTCCCCACAGAGCCAAAAGTCCCTGGCTGAGGGAATTTAATTTTCCTCCCTTATTACGGAGCAAAAAGATTCTTCATCTACTTTTCTCTCAAAACTCCCTTTGTTAGGGACCCTATGTGTTAAATTAAGTATTCTTTTGCTCCTTACATGTAAGAAATACTTCTCCTTTATATTTGAAAGAGCAGTGAGCAATTCCTGTTATAATACTCTATAAGGACTAAGTTTCTTATGCTAGGACATAGGTGAATGATGTAATTTAACTGACACACTCAATGAAACCGTCTTCAGACTTAAAAATAGGATCAGAGACAGGACAGATACTTCACTCCAAATGGAGACGAGTATTCAAGGAAACAACTTAGAAGTGCCCTTTTGATGTTGAAGCAAGCTGTCTAAGCAATGTTTAAACTGCACAATAGTCAGAGGTACTTCACTTTGACTTTCTCTGATCAGATCAGGTGAAGTTGTTAAAGTGTTTCCACTTAATACAGCAGCGAAGTGACTTCTCTCTAACTTCTGAATCACATAATGCAATGTGGGGAATTCATTTTGTAGCATGACTAAAAGCAGAAAAAGAGCTGACAATAAGCTATTTTTACATCTATGGAAAGCAAGTATTGAAAACTGCAATCAATATCGTATTATTATGGTGTATGATTCATGTCGTGCCATAAATAAGCAGTGTTTTGCTATCAAAAGACAACATTCCTGTAAATTGCTTAAATGAAAGTTTGTTTCCACATTTGAAGAACCTATTTAAAAACAGTACATGCAGTAGTTGATTTTAATAACAAAATGACCGCATACATGGCAACTTTGTTTAGGATAAAGAGTTAATGCAGCTCTGTGCATCCTTTGTCAGTTATACCCATTTCTTAACAACGTAATATTTTCATAGGAAGATCTTGGTCCATCTCATAGGAAATGCAGAATTAAAACTGTTTGCCTGGTTACACTGGAGATTAGAAAAAGTAAATACAGAGGCTTTCAGCACAAAGTATTGAAATGTTTATTAAGTATTCCACTTCTTCACTAAACCTGTATAACACAATTTCCTTCTCCCAAAATAAAAGACTTCTTACCCTTTCCCCCAGACTTCTTGAGCAAATGGCAATAGATAAAGAGAAATCTATTTTTAATAAGTATCTTAAAAAAAAACCTACAGTGAAACACAGTCTAAGACAAGTGAAAAAGCAGGATCTTTTTACCCTTCTAAATTACAGGGTTTGGAATGAGACCAGAACTTCAGAAACATGCTGTGTAGCCTGTAGCCTGTGATGCTCAGATGTGCAGTGAAATTAAAATAGAGATTGTCCTGACATTTAAGGAACATGCACACTTGTAAAAATCAACCACACTATGAAATATTAAGTATCAAAGGCCAATTCTAATCTCAGTTATCCAATGTAATGCTATCCATCTAAGTACCTTAGATAGTCCTGTCACAGGCTTCACTGACTGTTGGGCACCTCCTCAAAGCTGTGTTTGGGGAATCAGCTCTCTTCTGGTCTGGCACCCCTTCCGTTATTTGCTCACCCCAGCCCCTCAACTCAGGGTGGTCCTTCTTCATGACTCAGCCCTCTGGCCAGGTAAATATGTAGTCTCCCCCCCTCCTTCTGGGGTATCAAAGTCTTGCCGGACCAGTTTCTCACAATCCTGTACCACGTCCCAGTGGTTGGAAGGGGAGCCCAGGCCAGCCCTTTACACTGGGTTCCAACCCAGGGACCCTATAATAAGCAGCCACAGTCTGCACAGTACTACTCCTCATTGCTGTTTCCCTGGGCTTCTTCCTGCTCAGCCCTCTGAGGCTTTCTTTCTCCACAGTTCCTCTGGAGTTGACCCATCTTCCCAGGCTAGGATCCCAAAGCCTATTCTCTCTCTTGGGTTTTCAGTTTCCCCACCTCTCTACCCTCGCAGACTGACTACAGCCTCTCTCCCTGGAGCCTCCTTGCACTCGCAACTTCCTGGCTTTATATTAACCAGCCTGCTCCTGCCCAACTGGGCTTCATGTTCTGTTAAATCTTGTTCCCCCTCCAGGTGTACCCAGATACCATAACATAATTGGCCTATCAGGCCACATTAAGCCCTTCAGAGCCTGTGTGGAGTGCACACCCCATCGTAGACCCCCATTAACATAGTATCTGAGTGCCTCCATTTTTATTTTTATTTTAAATTGGAGTCATTGCATTGAAGTCAGTGGAATTACATGGATTTACACTGGTGCAACCAAGATCAAAATCTGGTCCCCAAAGTTTACTGAGCTTATTCATATCTAGAGCAACCATTGCTAAACTGGGTTGTTCATTTACTACTTTACTTCATTGCTGTTGTTAATTGGTTTGGAATAGTGCTGAATAAGATTTCATAGAATCATAGAAGATTAGGTTTGGAAGGGACCTCAGGAGGTTATCTAGTCCAACTCCCTGCTCAAAGCAGGAGCAAGCCCAACTAAACCATCCCAGCCAGGACTGTGTCAAACTGCACCTTAAAAACTTTTAAGGATGGAGATTCCACCAACTCCCTATGTAATCTACTCCAGTGCTTCACCACCCTCTTAGTAAAAAAGTTTTTCCTAATATCCAACCTAGACTTCCCCCACTGCAACTTGAGACCATTGCTCCTAGTTCTGTCACATCTGCCAACACTGAGAACAGCCTAGCTCCATCCTCTTTGGAACTCCCCTTCTGGTAGTTGAAGGCTGCTATCCAATCCTCCATCATTCTTCTCTTCTGCAGCCTAAATAAGCCTAGTTCCCTCAGCCTCTCCTCATAAGTCATGTGCTCCTGCCCCATAATCATTTTTGTTGCCCTCCGCTGGACAATTTCCAATTTGTCCACATCCTTTCTGTAGCAGGGAGGGAGGAGGGGGGCGGCAAAACTGGACACAGTACTCCAAATGTGGCCTCATGAGTGCCAAATAGGGGGAATAATCACTTCCCTTGATCTCCTGGCAATACTCCTACTACTGCAGGCCACTATGCCATTAGCCTTCTTGGAAACAAGGTCACACAATTGACTCATATCCAGCTTCTTCTCCACTATAAGCCCCAGGTCCTTTTCTGCCAAACTGCTGCCTAGCCATTTGGTTCCAAGTCTGCAGCAGTGCATGGGATTTTCCCATCCTAAGTGCATTAAGGACTCTGCAGTTGTCCGTGTTGAACCTCATCAGATTTCTTTTGGCCCAATCCTCTAATTTGTCTAGGTCACACTGTAGCCTTTCCGTGACCTCCAGCATATCTACCACTCCCCTCAGTTTAGTGGCATCTGCAAACTTGCTGAGAGTGCAATCTACCCCATCCTCCAGATCATTGATGAAGATGTTGAACAAAATGGGCCCCAGCACCGACCCTTGGGGCGCTCTGCTTGTTATTGGCTGCCAACTAGACATAGAGCCGTAGATCACTACCCGTTGAGCCCGATGACCTAGCCAGCTTTTTATCCACCTTATAGTTCATACATCCAACCTATACTTTTTTAACTTTCTGATAAGAATATTGTGGGAGACCTTATCAAAAGCTTTGCTGAAGTCAAGGTATATCACGTCCACCGCTTTCCCCACATTCACAGAGCCAGTCACTTCTTCATAGAAGGCAATCAGGTTGGTCAGACATGACTTGCCCTTTCAAGTGCAAATGTTTCTAGTTATACTCAAAATGCTACAACTGTTTTACCTTTCATATCAAAATTGATACTTATTTGAGGCTGCTTTTAATTGTTTGAATCATAAAGCATCCATAGACATTTTTACATGTGGGCACAAATTTATATTGTTTTAAGTATAAGATCAAATACTTAAATTCTGAAGCTCTTTTTCCCCCGAAAGGTTATCTGAGTCTTGGCTTTACTATTCCCTGTGATCCAGAAGAAACTTTTTCCAAATTAGACCAGGAAAAATTTTTCAGAACCAACTGAGTGACTTAGGTGCTTGAGTCCCACTGATATTTAATAAGACTTAGAATCCTAAGTCCCATTTTCCAAAGCAACATTGGCAATTTGGAGCCTAAGTCACTTTGGAGCTTTTCAGATATTCCTTGCAGGGCTAGGTTTGTTTCTCATATTTAACAGGGTGATTCCATTTCCCCAAGATTTGAAAACACTTCCAGAGCTTGCAAAAATATTCTCAGCTTGGGAACATTGCAATGATAACGTTCTGATGGAACATGATGATTCATGATGACACAAGGCCATATCTAATGGATTAATTTGTCCCATAAAGAAAACTCTCAGAAATGTCAACTTTAACATCAGGGTGGTCAGATCGGATATTTTAAAATATCATGGAATGAATCCCCTTGAGAGTTTTATTAAAATCCATCTCTTGGAAAACAGAGGGAAAAATACACATATAAAAGAAAATAAAGAAAAACATCTTGAAAGGAAGCAAACTCTGTATTTTAAGATTCTTCCAACCATTCGTTTATGTCAAGCTTTGACTAAAAATAATTGGCCAGATTTTCAAAAGAAACTGCAGATAAGTCATTGTTCCAAACTAGTATATGTTTTGGATACACAACTACATACATCCCAGAAACTTACTCTCTTATATAATTATAATAATGACAGTATGGTACAAATAGCACTTTTATTATAAGCCTATATTCAGGTATTTATAATTTTCTATAAAAATTACCTTTACCTTTCTATAAAAATTCCTTTTATTTGTCCTTCTTTAAATGTCTTAAAAGTGACATTTTCAGAGAAGTGTGGTAACATTTCATTTGATCATTTCTGAGTTATCCAAACATGACCAAATGATATTGTTTATACATTAGATTTATAGATGCTTTTATCTCAGTCAGAGTTCAAATAATTGTTTTTAAATGTCAAATTTTCCATAGTCCTCATGCTCAATTTTTTTCAGAGCTAAGTGTTTAAGAACTGCTGTCTGTGCATGTACAAGATGGATCAAATGTACCCCTCTTGAGAGAGTGTGTACACAGATAGGCACCCCTTAAATCTCATTTAAACCTATTTTGAGGAAATAAATGGTGTATAAATCTTCGGCTGACCTTCTGCTGAGGGATGAATTTCACCCCTTGTGACTTTCTACTAATGCTTTAAAATAAAACTCCAGGATGTGGAGCTCTAGATGTAAGCAAATGTATATGGCTCCACACATCTAATATAAAAGTCTCTGGGTTTAAGTGTTTATAAATTGAAATAAATGCACTTTTAATCGGTCATCTTAAAAACATGTAAGAACATTCAAATAAAGATACCTAGGGCTTGATCATGCAGCTTGGCCTCATTGCATTTCATGATACTGTTCATATGAAAAGAGGCTGCAAGTCCGAGCTGCCAGTGCATTGGTATGACTCTCACTGCACAATGTATCTCTATCTTAATGTGAGATGGAACAGTCATTGTGAAGACACTTGTGGCCAAATTTACCCTAATCTAATTCCACTGAAATCAAAGAACGATTTTGTCCCAAGGACGATTTTGTCCCATGATATGGAAATGTAAAAAAAAAAAAAAATCAGACATTCTGTGGTCAGATTGTGCATATGTGGTCTGTGTCTGTACTGACTAAAAAGAATTATCATTGGAATATATATTCTGTTTATTAAATAAATACAAAATAATGTTAAAACAGCACCTTAACATGAATTGCCAAGCCCAGAGTTTCTTTGAGTGGAAAACAGGATCAAGAACTGACAGGTTTCACATGGTTGAAAGCTATGAAAACTATGATGCCAAAGGTTTTATTAGACCCCAAAACTCCCAATTTTAAGCAGCCTTGGAAATCCTTTTAAAATTATATTAAGGAAAAGAAGCATTGTCAATATGAAAGATACAAGTGAATGAACTTAAAATAGGGTTTGGAAAAGGACGCATATGGCATTATTTTGTGTCATGAAACATTTCTTAAATTGTTCTCTGCATAAAAATGTTTTGTGTTTTTATCTAAACCAATGGAATAAATTAAGTTATTAAAAGTACTTTGTATGTTGATCTGTTTGCTACATAAAAAATAAACAACTGAATCCAAAGCTATTGTTGCAAAATAAGTTTTGGAACATATTAGCTCCTGTGATTTAATGTCAGCAGTTGCCAGCACAACAACAGAGAATGGCAAAAGCATGCTTTTATTCAACATGTCTTATTAAATTGTGAATTATTTCATGGATGCCCTTCTTGGAAGTATATTTTTTTTATTTTACAGAATCCTTCAAAGGAGCCCAGGATAAACAAAATATGCAAATACCTATCTGATCAGCTTTTAATCTTTAAAGACTTTTTAAAAATGATGGCTAAAAATCAAAAATGAAAATGCTAGGATGAGTCCACAAAGTAATTCTGTGATTCATACTCACACAAGTAATCCCACGGAAGATAGTACAAGATAATGCTACACTACTACTATATGAACCCACTGAAGGATATTTTACTGGGTTGCAGGTTTGGATCCTTAGTATCCTTTATAATTTACAGTAGAATGGGGGATGGGGAAACAGTAAAGATACAGTATTTAGATCAAATCATGAGGTCACATTCATGGGCTACTCAGTGATGGAACTGATCTCTTTCAGTTTATTCTTATGAAGATAAACAGGTGCAAAATAATCCAGGAAGAGTTCCACTGCTACTTCCTTCCTTTAAATATGCTGTCACAAAGATACTAATGGTTACAGCAGCAGTCACTGAGGAAAATAAAAACATAGTCCTCCCTTACTTCAGTGATAGGCTGATAATGGTTGCCATGCTTAAAGTGAGCTAGGAAATGCTTTGCCACACGCTTGAAACTAGGATTCCATCTTCTAAAGGAAAAATATTTCCAACTTTATAAAGAATTCCATATCCTGTCAGCTACCAGAATCAGATCCCTCTCAGCAGTCCCAAAAAAACTATTCCTATGCAGGTAGGGGCAGGGATCCCACGGAAAAAAGAATATGTAATCTTGTAATTAAAGACTATCATGCACAGACATTTTTGTATGTAATTCCCTAGGTTTTTTTTAAGTAAAAAGATAAAAACAAATCATGTTATTTGCAGCTGTAACTACTCCACATTATGCATCATCTTGAACTACCGCTGGATGGAAAAACATTTTTTCTTCTGAATTTACCGATTGGTTGAAATCAAAACATTGTTGAAATTGAACCATCTCTCCAAAAAGTTCCTCTGGAACCCAGGCAGGTTTTTTGCCAGCTTACCTATCAGACTCCTCAGCAGACTGGGGTTTCAGGCTACCAGGGTTTCCAAGGTCCATGGCAGTCCACCACATGGACTGCCTTGAAGTCAGGGACCCTAGAGTTTCCAGGATCCACAGATCTGGGGCATCCCACCAGGAGGCTACCTCATAGTTTGGGTCAGAGTTTCCAGGGTCTGAAGCTCAGAGGCATCCTGCCAGGTGGACTGCCCCAGAGCTAGGGCTCTATTAGTTTTCATGGAGAATTTCACAATTTTTGGTTTTATGTGAAACAGAATGAAACCAAAACATCAAAGTCTTCCACAAAATGGATATATCTTTCTCCGCCCTACTCTAGTTTGGGCCTGGAATCTTCAGCACTGAAGTAGGCCTACCTACATTATCTGGCAATAGAAACTGTTATCCACAGGGAGAATGGGCACCATGTGCTGGTTCCAGAGGGATCAGTGGGTGCTGACCTGGCTCGCTGACTTGCCACTTCCTGCTTCATGTGGTGCTCACGGCACAGGGATGTTCACCCAACAGGAATTTTTAGCATTCAGGAGCACTGGGCTACAGGTTGAGTCACTGGGAAAACAGCGGCTGCTCTCTGAGGTATCGTGGCTCACAGAAGGACTTGTTTGCTTCCATTGTAAATCATCTACTACAGCACATACAAGTATCAAACAGCAGGGGAAAGTGGACACCCTATGCACAAGCCTGTAATGTTATGCTTTATTGCCCACAGCCCTCACTCCTATGGTGCTGATGCAAATAGATAACCCCCAAAATATCCTGATATCCTTAGGCTGCTCTAATTTGACACAGAGACTAGCCTCACACAGAACAGCAGTGGGATCAGGGTAATGCAAAGATGAGCTTTCCAGCACCTATGCGCACATACAATCTGACCAGCACTCTATGCACAGCCATGACCCAGGATCTGACTCACATACTTTGTAAAATGCAAGTGCTCCTTTCTTCACTTACAGACAGAATGATATAAGCATTTACTCATGTGCAGTAGTAGGCAGTGAAGAACAGAAAAAAGTTTTTCAATATTGCCTAGAATTTTGCTGGCTTCAATTGTTGTGTTGCTTGGTGCAAAGGAAACAATGGCAGTGACTTCTTTGTCCTTTTCTTGACTGTGTTGGGACACATTCCAGGTTCTCTCAAGCTTTGTTATTTCTTTATCTTCTTACGTTTTCTGGCTTTGTCCCTTCAGCCACCAGTAGATGGTGAAAATTTATCTCCATCCAAGGGTCAGGATGCACTTCTACACTAAAAAGCCAGTGGGAGTGCATGACTGTGGACCTGAGAGTAGAATGAAGGAAAAAAGAAAAAAATTCAAGTGTAACTTAGTATCAGTCTCCTTAGAGACCACAGGATCCTGTTTTACAATGTTTCCAAGAGTGCTGATTTCAGGCATCACTTCTGGTGTAAATTGCTGTGCTGTTCCACCTCACCATCATGCCACTTCAAATACCATGTATATTACAAGCTAAATTTTAAAAAAGAGATGCAAAATTGGAATTTTGTCAATAAATGATGCTCAACAGTGTAAAACTTTGTACACTTCTAAATGAAAGCACAAGAGTAGGCCTGGGAGGGACCCAGTCATGGGAAGTGCACAAATGCATATTCAACACTGAGGAGAGCAAGTGTATTTCTCAGTTTAAGCAATGTGCAAATGGAACTTGAGTAGCCAACCTCATGTCTTCGGCATTTTCACACTCAAACACTTGTTTGGGTATACATTAAATTCTATGTGCAAAATATTCGGGCACAATATCAGATACCAGGTTAAATCCCCTCTGAAAATTTGGCCCAAAGATTCACACTCCAGATACATATGAGAAGGCTGCCAAATCTACCTATACAAATTTTCCCAATCTGATACTTTTTCATCATTAGCAAAAGGTGTTTTCCCTCTTACTAGGGTGCATAACTAAATTGTTTTTGGCTCAATGTGAGAGGAACAAGTTTGAAATTAAATAAATCTGACTGACCCTTACATTTATGTAGGGAACAAGTGCAGCTTGGTATTGGCATTGCAGAAGTACAAATAAGAAAGTGATCCAGAGTCCATCTGCTCAGCTTTAGGATATGTCTTAGATTCCAGCTCACTCTCCTAACAACTCCTCTGTAGCCTGTCACAAGAAATAGAGAATAACTGGCAGTGGGATGGGTCATTTCACACAGGAGGTCCTGCAGCCCTGTCACCAGTTGACTAAGTAGTTCCCCTTGGATGAAGCCTTGCTGAGCCAATCAGTAGTGTGGGGTATTTTTAGTTAAGTCCCTGCAGGGCAAGGTTCCCTGAGCTGAGGCAGTCAGGTGCATCTGTGTCTAGCGGGGCTCAGACCATAAGAAGGGGCTGGGCTTTATTCATGAGAGGAAAAGAGAGGATTGCTGACCAGGGGCCAGCACAGGAAATGTAGAGGTAGGAGCTGCTCTGTTTATGTGACCTTTTTAAAATATTGTTTGGAGTTTACAGATTGTTTAACTCCATAAAGAGAACATTGTCAGAGACTTTCCTACTTTCTGTTATTTTGGTTGAAAGGAGCCTTGTAAATGAACTGGAAAACCAAAAGTGCTTTGTTTTGTATAGCCTGAGTGTTCTGAGAACTTTCGTTTCAGCTGCTCCAACACCAACCTGCGAGAGGGGTGGAGGAAGAGGGGTAGTTCAGGTCCAGCCCCTACTGGGATCAGAACCATACCAGTATTTAAACACAGTTGTTGCTAGAAGAGGGACTTGTATTTCCATAGGATATTTGGCCCTCTATATGGTATCTGAGCACCTCACAGTCTTTAACACACTCCTGTGAGGTAAGAAATATTATTTTATGGATGGAGAAATTGCGATTGTGATAGATCTGCTAAACGGGACTACAACTCCCATCAGTCCCCTCCCCATTGCAATTCCTTTTCCCCTGGCCAGGAAAGGTCTTGAACCAGGAAGTGGCTGGGTTCTGTTGGATAGCAGCAGCTGCATGGGAAGCTGGAAGCTGTAGAGAAGCTAGATGCAGAGCTGTGCATGGAACAGGCTATGACTGCTAGACCTGCATCCAGCTGTAACATCTGTGTTGGGCTAATGGGGGAGCAGCAGTGGCTGGGCAGGGATCCAATGCAAAAGGGCCTCAATAAGCCTGGAAACCTGCAAGCTCCTGTTTGCTTGGAATAGAGATTGAATTGGAGTGTGTACTCCAGGCACTAGGAAGCCCTGATTCTTGACTGGACTGCCTCCAAGGACCCATACAAGGATCACTGTGGCGCACTTTGAGCTATAACTGTTAAACCTCCGTACCTAGGGTATTTGCAACTTTCCCTTTCCTGTCCTAGTAAAATACCCTCTCTCTTAGCCATGTGTCTGAATGGCTATTGGGACCCATCAGGACTAGCACCTACAAGGCCTAGCTGCTGAAGCACCTACAGTGCTTTCCTCCATGTTGCAGTACAGAGGGCATGCTATTGGCACCTTAGGGGTTTGGTATGTTCCAGCACTGAGCAGCCCCAATATTTACACAATACAGAAAGACTAACTTGCCCAAGGTCACACAGGAAGTCTGGGACACATCAGGTTATTGAACCCCGATTTCTAATGTCCTAGGCTAGCACCCTGAACACTGGACCATAGTTCCTCTCACAGATTAAATGGATTCCCTGACAAGTCATGAATATTTGTTCTACCACTATATTAGTCAATGCTAGAATTTACCTGGGGGATAGTGCTATCACTTTTGGCTAGTACCTTCTCAGAAAATATACCCTTTGTATAGCAGCTATCCCCATGTTTAAACATGGCTGTCATTGGCATGGATCTGATTTCACTATAGCTTTGAGTTCACAGTTCATTGCTTTTCTTGCCACCACTCAATACAGATATTTCTACAACTGATTTTACTTAAAGCATAGTTAGTGTATGATTTTTCAGTAAAAGGAGTGTTTGTGTAACTCATTGGGTGTTGAAGGCCATTCTTGATCTTTGGCAGGGAGAACAAACAAAATAATTTGTATGGCATCCTCTTATCTCTCCTCCAACATTTTATGAGCCCCTGCTGCCTACAAAGATCTGTGTACATTACTCTGTGGGAAAGAAGCAGGGGGCAGATAAGGCAGATAGGGAAATCTTTCACATACTAGGAGCTATATAATCTGAAAGTTCCTTTTTACAATCTAAACTGCCTTTTCATTACAATAGGATATTTAGTAATCCTTTCTAGCAAACACTGCTAGAGGGCTTACATTGGAAAGAAGCATAGGCCATCTTAAGAGAATATTGAAAGTCTCCCAAAGGTATGAGAGGAAGACTGGTGGTGTAATTAAGCCACAAGACTGGGTCTGTGAGGCTTAATTCATTATTTGTATAAGGCATTCAGACACTGCAGTGATGAATGCCATAAAAATATGTACACAAACATATACATGGGGCATGGCCATCCCTCACTGTAGACCAAACACAGTACATGGCTCAGAAAAGGGATTGCTACTAATGTAGGAAATGAAAACTGAGTTAAATCTTCCAAAATAGTGCACGTAACTGTCAGTTTGTTTTCATTCTAAGCCAAGAAATGTTAATGTGTGTTTTCCTTCCAAGCACAATTTTTGGACAGTTAAATTTGACCCCAATATATGTCTGTCTATCTTCTGTTTTTGAAGAGGCACCATTCAGAACACTTAGCAAGTGGTCATAAAAGTTTTACCAAACAAAAAGACAATGAAAATTTAAGAATCCTGTAAGAGTCAAACCTCAAAGAAGGAACCTGTGGAAGAGTTCACTCACTGCTGGTGTGAGTTCACTCACTGCTGGGCATGGGGTAGTAGGCTCTTTCCCCATCTGACTGCTGATCCAGCCTTGTGGTTGTCTCTATTCCTATGGCTCAGCTCTTTGGCCAGGTTACGATGTAGTCCCACCCTTTTGGGGGTTAAAAAGAAATCCAACGAATAGAAGTCCAAATGTTCTTATAAAATGGTCTTTGGCCTCAACTCTGGGCCCCATAGTTCTCAAACCCTTCTTTCAGGGCTCTCCATCATCCATGTCCCCTTCTCCCTACTCATGCCACCACACCACTGGCTGGAAGGTGAACAGAGCCCCCCCTCTGGGTTGCAGTCCCATGGACCCTATAGTGAGTGGGCAAGGTCTGTTTATTAACCCCCCTCTCCTCCCAGATACCTCTCTGGACTTCTTCCTACCATAATCTTTTACCAGAGCTTCTCTCCACAACCTCTCTAGGTTCAGCCTTCTCTCATGGCCAGGGCTCACAGGGCTTTCCCCCTGACATCCGCCAGTAAATCTCAAACCAAAAATATAATTTAACCTAATTTCCGCCCTCCTCTGGATTGACCTATTGTTCCCCTTAAGTTTCCCTTACATAGTTCCTCAGTTAAACACCTCCCAGAACTTTCCCCTTGGAAGGCCCAATCCTGCCTTTTTATCAGGACTCACCACCCCTACAGCTGCTCCATGTCTTTCCTGACCTCTTGCCAAGGCTTTCTCCTTGACTCTCCCAGTTTCTCCACTCTCTCGTCCCAATGAGTGACTGCAGAATTTCTCCCTGTGACCCCGTCTGTTCTAAACTTCTTCTGTTTAAACTTTCTTCTGTTTAAATTCCATCTTTGTTCAAACTATCCATCCTCTCCCACCTGGGAATCATCTTTAATTAAGCCCTTGAGATGCAGCCAGTTAACATAATTGGCCTCTCAGGCCTATATTAAGCCTTTCAGAGCCTGTGTGAGGTACACACCTGTCACTGACCTAAAAATATACCTACAGAACTACAAGAATAGGTAACCTAGCAATGGACAGTAACATAAAATAGGTCTCTGAAACCTCTCTAATCAGTCCACACATGCTAGAGTTATATTGGCTGGGTCTATGAAAGGAACAGAGGAGAATTCCCTGCTCTAAAAAGTGGGACTGTGATAACAGTCTGATGAGTGAGTACTCAAATTTAACAGTTCCAGACTCCTCCCTTTGCTATTGCAATTCAACCCACTGCCTTTTGCAAAGCAAGGCTCCACTTTTTTTAGACTCTCCATATCCGTACTATGTGTGGGAATAGACTGAGAACTAAGGATACTTACAAACACATCCTGGGATAATGGTAAAAATTAATCAAATCAAGGGGTACATCACCTCAGAAACATTGTAGCAAGAAATGTCTGCAATGAAACTTCTGCTTCCAAGCTAATATACCTTGTGATGTTGCTAATTGCTAATTAATTAAAAACATGGCACCTCAGTACTAGAGCAATGTATGCATTGGAAATGCCCAAAATAGATTAGATTACATAAGACATAATTATGGGATGTAGCTTATGTCTGACCTGAAAGAGCTCATCTTTGTGTTTGGGGGTGGGGTGTGCCTTTCAAAAAGTTTGCTTAATAACAAAGTAACATTAAGATGCCTGATTAGACACATGGCAGTGGTCAAATTCAGCCTTGAGATTGCAGACCTGGGGTCAAATTCAACCATAGTGTGAAAAGGTATAGCTCCATCAATCTGTTTACCCCTGGGCTGAATTTAGCCCCTTCTCTTACTTTAAATAATTGTTTTCAGTCCAAGCACCACAGAATCTTCCCTCAGGCAGGAATTACACTGCCATCAGCAAGAGATCAGCACTGCACTAATAAATCAACTAGTACTGTTTCAAATACAATTGTTTTCATGTTTCACTCATATTTTCTGTAGATGCCCTTGGACTACATCACCCTGTGTTTTTAAATTCAGTACAGGAGTGAGCCACTTTATTTCAGTAAATATGAGCCAGTGGAACGTCTGCAGCCAATTACTGTGCTTGAAGCATTGTCTCTGGCAGGTCTGCAGGGGATTGCTCTTTTGCTTGGATATGGCAATGTGCTTTTTCAGAGTTGGTTGTCAAGCCCAGTAGATGGCATTCTTTTCTGCTGACAGAAGCGGAAATGATTGTTCAAATAAGGGCATATAATAAATTGAACTGGTTTACTGTCCAATGGCAGGAATAGGAATAAGGGCTTCCCTATTAGTAACACACATTTTGAGGCCAAGTTTTTTTCTGACATGATAACCTTGTTTGTGCTGGTCCATTTTGTATCATACCCACAAAGGCAAAATTCCCTAATATGGTCATTGGTGAGATAAGATACCATTATCAGAATTGATATATTAATATTTTAGAAAAGGCCTAGTTCTCTTACTGCTTCTTTGTTACATAGATATACCCTGTATGCTCAGTATTGCTGCACCTCTAGACCTGTATGTTATATATTCTGACATTCTGAAGTAATTGATACTTATTAGGCACTTGTCTGCCAGAGCTTCCTAGACTCCTTGCAAAAGACCAACAATAAAATCAATTAAGATCTCATTAAAAATAAAACCTAAAATAGTAATCTGTTATTCAGCTTTCAATGGTATAGAGCTTTAGATGACATGTCCCTCCTTCAGTCTGGAGAGAAAGATAAATATAACTTGAATCCCAACTTGGCAGTGGTGGTAACTCAGCCTGTAATTCACAAATATCTTCAAGAGGCCAAATATAGAGTTGGACTGTAGAACATCAAAGATAGCTCACAGCCTTGAAATGTACCATGAGTATTCATCCAGTAGCATTACAGACAGGGATTGCCAGAACCATTTAAACAGCTTCCCAGCCATACATAACCAGTTACCCAAGTCATGTAGAATCCCATGATCTACAGTATGAAAAGTTGAAATTAACCTTAGATCACCTGCAGAAAGATAAGTATGGCCATACTGGGTCAGACCAAAGTTCCATGTAGCCCAGTATCCTGTTTCTGACAGTGGCCAGTGCCAAATGTTTCAGAAGGAATTAATGGAACAGGGCAATTTCAAGTGATCCTATCATCCAGTCCCAGGTTCTAGCAGCTGGAGGTTTAGGGGCACCTGGAGCATGGGCTTGTGTCCATGATCATCTTAGCTAATAGCCATTGATGGACCTATCCTCTGTGAACTTACCTAATTCTCTTTTGAGCCCAGTTATACTTTTGGCCTTCACAACATCCCCTGGCAATGAGTTCCACAGGTTGACTGTACATAGTATGAAGAATTACTTCCTTATATTTGTTTTAAACCTGCTGCCTATTAATTTCATCAAGCAAGGTTCAGCCTTCTTGAGGAACTGTTTTTAGTGAATAATTTTTTACTCCAACAATAGCAGCATACATTCAGTATTCTCAACTGAATGCAAACTGCAGATATCATTGCTGTGTGTGTGTTCCTGTAAATTCATCTGGAAGGTTGGCCAAACCAAGAGACTGGCCCATAACTACCATGTGTGGCAATGTTGTGGGAGCTTTGTTCAGTTTAGGATTCACCACAGCTCATCTTCAAGTCACAGCCCTCTTGTAATGACAACTGAACTACTATGCTGTATCAGGTTGACATCAATCTCTCCTGCCATTCAGAAAAAAGACTTGTAGGGAAAAGGATCCAAGCCGCAAGTCGCATGAAGCTCAGATGCTGATCTGAAGCCCTCCTGAGCAATCAATGGAATTCCTGACACCTAACTCCGGTAATAGCTGTATAGGTAAATTCAGATTATCTTGGAAATCCAAATTCTTGTCCTTGAAAACTGACCTGCTCTCCCCCGGTATCATGTCTATTGGCAGCTCGTAGTTGAAATGAATAAAACTACCATTCTGATGAGGCTAGCTGGATGGGTTTAGAAGAGGCGGCTAACAGTCCTACAAAAGAAGCAGATTTTACAAATATATAGAACCATGATACCGGAAGTAATGATTTTGCAAGGCAAATATGTCCTGCTCAAGTTGTATTACTCTAGAACAGACCCAAACCTTAATGGTCTTTGAGAAACTAGGATGGAATGAGAATGGACTGGTACTACTGTGTTAAAAGGAAATTATCAGACTTATATGAACTCTCACTGTTCTGTTAACATTTCTGGTGAAGGACAGACAAAAGTCTGAATACTTCAACATCTCCCCAGATCTCAAAAGATTAAGGAAATATTTGGGTGAATATTTATACATTTTTTATTACAAGAAGCAGTGATCTTGATAACCCAATGTTGAAAGGCAAACTATGATGATTTGATCTCCCAAGATATTTGGCACCTCCCCTAAGGATTACTAAATCCAATGATATCAGGTCCACCCTTTGATCTTTTCCATTGTGGCTATGCTAACTCATTGAATGAGATTAAATGAAACTATCAACTACTGGCATTTCAAAGCAAAGGCTCCAAAACCCTCTCATACCAGACTTGAAATCCAATACAATACAGATTCATAGGCCTTCCAGGATCATAGTCAAGAGCAACTCATTCATAAATTTCCTGCTATACAGGGTGATTGATATGTATCAGAAGAACCCTAAAAGATGGTCCTGCTTTACCTCATATACTCACAGTACTTGGTTTTTGCCAGACCTGGGTTCTTTACTTTGTGTTGGACCTATAAACAAAGGACTTTTACACTGTGTTCTGGGATACTGAATTATCAGAAACCAAAGCACCCAAAATTTGATCTGAATTATCATCCAACCATGCATCAGTAATTGATGTCATAGCCATCAGATTATCAAAGATTAAATTACAAAGAGCAGGTGTTTTATTTACCATAAATGTGGCAGTTTCCAAAAGCACGTTCACTGGTGCCTTTATGTCTTATTTAATTTCTCATTCAAAAAATTGAAGTGATAGACTGCTAGGAGAAGCCAGACAGTGAGGTATTCTTGCCTGACTACAATGTGTGCATATAGATGTTATAAACATTAATTACCTGAAAACCTCCTTTCTCCCTTTTAGTTTCACCCAACAGGGTAGAGGGCTGCTTGATCCTTTTGCCTTAGAAAGAGACATCAGCAAAGAGAGCTGAGAATCCAACCCCAGGAAGGAGCAAAAGCTACAAAGCTCCCCAAAACTACAGAATTCATTGGATGCCTGCACAGCACGATTGTTATTTACTAGCACCCACACAGATTTAGGGGCAGGTGACCAAATGGCAAGAAAAATGCAAGAGTCAAAACTTCTATATTACTAAGTGACCATTGGCCGTTAAAGCCAATGTTCGCAGATGAGTCAAAAGCAAGACCCAGATGCTGACCACTTACCCAACACAGCTTTCTTCCCACTCTCAGCTACTGAATCTTCCCATATACTTCCTATCCAGATAAATGTCATCACAGCTGCTAAACCATCCTAGTATCCTATTTGAAACATTTGTCCCACCTTCCCATTTTTTAAAATCACTCAAGGAGTGGCTATGGTAGGGGGACACCCATAAGAAGAACAGCTTCCAAACCAAACAGCTCTCATGGACTTCAGCAGTTTTTGGTGGCCTTTAAAATGTTGTGGCTCCACAGCATTTCAGCATCTGATTAATTAATTAATTAATTACCACCATAGCACCTAGGAGCCCTAGTCATCTAGCAAAACCTCATGCAGAATATTAAAATGTTAATTTTCCATTTTAAACAGAATGTTCTGGTCATTTGTTTGCAAATCTAGTTTTCCTGCCAAGCGTATGCTCGCGGGGGACACTGTAAGGAAATGATTACCTAAACACACCTTGCTGAAGCAATATTATACCTCAAATGTACATATCTTAAGGATACAATTGGGGTTATTGTGACACTAAAAAAACTCTTAAGATTTGTTCCGGATGTCATCAGGATGTCTTGAAGGAATTCCAGTCTCAGCTGGTACAACTGAGGTCACAATTTTCCTCCCGAAAGGCATAGCCATGTGGTATGTAATAGGTTATAGTAAGGTACAACTCATTTTTGTACCCCTCTTTATATTTCAGAATGGCTTATTGAAGCATCACTGCTGCAGCTGTTCCAGACTTTGCACTGGTATTAGGTTCTGATATGGGGAGTGTTTCTGCGTCAGGGATTTTGGCAGTGACTGCAGTCCTAGGGTCAGAGCCAATACCAACTGAAGTCAATGGGAGTTTTTCCACTGATTCCAATGATGATAAGCAGATTGTGCATTCCTGGTGAGGAGGAACCCTCGAGATTGTAACTTGAGATAAAGCCCTTAATTTTTATGAGGATGATGCAGAAAAGCATAAGGTGATGGAATCAGTCTGTCCCACAACACCGAAGCTGAGGGGGAGAGGTGATTGTGCAGTTTGAGCCCTTTATATGTCTCCCAATGAGACTGCACAGCAATTAGTCACAGCCTTTAGGATGCAAATCTACTGTGAAAAGTGGCTGTAAAAACTTTGGCATTCTCTTGCATTAATTCCATATCAAATGAGTTTACAGGTAAAAGTGTTAAATTCCCCGTGAATGCTGGGCCTGCAAATTCAAGCTGGGTTCTTTCGAGCTCATGCATCCTTATGTACTTATATAGAAAGGGTTACTTATATAGAAAGTTGGTTGAGAATTTTCAGTTGAAATGAGTTTTTGATGGAAAATACAGTTTCTCTGTGATAAAAATTTTTCACAGGAAAATTTCAAGTTTGCCAAATTTTTCAATTTTCCTGACAGAAAATTGAAACAAAATATTATTTGACTAAGCAGAATTTCCCTATTGCACTTTCCTCATTGGCGTTATAGTTCAGGCCCTCGTTCTCTCCTCTGGGCTGAGCTCCCTCTGGGACTAGATCTCCCATGATGCAATTCAGACTCCTTTCTGACCAAACTGCTTGGTGCATCCTGGGAGTCACATGACAGTAGGTGCACCCTGGGAGATGTAGTGCAGCCAGGAACCCTTGCCCATAAGGAAGAATGAGGGCAACTGGGAAACTACAGTTTCCATGTAACAATGAATAACTATGGGAAAATTCAGTTTAAATGTCGGACTGACTTGAATCAAAGCTGGTCAGTTCAACAAACCACATTAAACATTTCAGTTTTGGGAATGTCAAAATGTTTCATTTTTATCAAAAATGTCTACATGAGGCATTTCAACATTTTTATTGACTTTTTTTAATATTGCCTTTTGTGAAGAATTTCAGCTTTTCGTCTTAATGTGGGATGAAAACAACCGTTGAAATAATGACATTTCCTGTGGAATGGAAATTCTGATTTTTGCTGAGCTCGACTTATATAAAAAGTAATAAGAAAATAACCTTAGCACAGTGAACGTATCTTGCTTTCAAGCCACATTCAACCACATTTCAGTTCTTACGTTCACTCCACCTAACTCCATTTGCAACTGACAGAATTTTTCAACTCTGCTATGCAAAAACTTCCAGGCTTTGATGATGCAATAATTGTGGCGCACTGAAAACTGTGTTAAAATTGTGATCTAGCACTTTAAATTCTCAGGTGCTTTCTGGGTCCTGCTTGCAGCCTGGGGGCTCTGTAGGGAAGTGTGCAACCCAAGTGCCTCCACAGCCAGCCAGTTTCAAATGTGATAAGTTGTGCCTCTCTCTTTTAGGTAGCAACCTGCCTTGGCTCTGCCTATTTTGTGGTTCTTGTGTGTTACCATTCCCAATTCTAAGAAATAAAGTAGTGTTACGTTGCGGCCTTCCAGGAAGAGTATTTTATGTTTTTATCTAATGTCTCTGTTTGCATGCTGTGAACATAACAGTAATTACGCATAGTCACCACAGTTTTTAAAGCTCCATACACCCTAAATGGTAATAGGGGTTCTGCAGGCCAAATTATCCACTCATTGCATATCTGTGCAATTCCATCACCTTCAATGGTATTATAAATCTGTAGCTAACTGGAATTTAGTAAACAATTCTGTTGATGCACAGGAAGGAACAGAATCCAGCGCACACCCTTTTAACTATTTGCCTTTTCAAGGCTAATAAGAGAAAAGAGCAGTAAAACTTATTTTGTCACTACAGTAAAAGGATGTGACTCTGAATAGACATAAGGAGAGATGTTGGTTAAGAAGTTGCTTTTTAAAATAAAAACACTTGGATTTTGTAGTGGAATTGCACTTTAACTGCTACATCATTTTGTCACTGCTTTTAACTTTTCATTATTTAAAATTCTTGCTGAGTACTTCTGAATTATTCTTTTTCTAGAGCTATGTGCTTTTTTTTTTTTTGTAGGACCAGTTTTAGATTGCATTCTAAGGCCAGTAAATTGGCCTATAGATAAATAATTTGGGGTCAAGAAATGCAAATGGATTAGTTAAACAAACAAATATTCTCTCCCGTCCCCCAGTATTTCTTTGTAACAATCTATCCAGTATTCTACTTCTGCCAGAAAGTAAATTGTGTGATCCTAAGCAATTTTATTGTTATGCAATGACTTGGCTCTGTTTTAAAGATCTGGAAATCCAGTGCAACCACAAACTAACATGCCTCGAGAAATGGTCAGTTTTTACATCAAGTGGCACAACATGCATGGGAAATGTATGCATCTCACTTGTGCTTAGAACAGGGTCTCTCGTAAAACATTAATTTCTTCTTTCATATAGTGAATACACAGACACTCCTTATAAATACCTTCATAGTAAGTAAGCCATTTTTCTGTCTCCAAAGAGTGTTACAAAGTAGTTGGAGTACAGCTGTCATACTACCTTGAAGCGATGGGGAAGACAGTGTTTTTAGGTGTAATAGTATTTGTGCAAAGTTCGTTATAAAAGATGTCTACAAATCACAAGCAAGGGTGAAAAAATAAACAGACCTGCATATTCAGGGAATATTTGGAAAAAGATCAAATGCTTTGTCAAGTCAAAATATAACAGCATAAAGCTGCTTTAGAGCGATATTCTACTATGAAAAGTGGCTATAAAAACAGACATTGTTTTTCTTTGATTTCATATCAGATGTTCCCAATTTACAGGTATAGTGTATAACGTGCTTCTCAGTTCTCCAGAGCTAACCCAAATTTTGCACTGTTAGTAGCCAGAGCTGTATATAAAGACCTGGCTCTGCCCTCTATTTAACATCACCCCTCCCATGATAGGGGCTCACTTTTTTAAAAAGTCCATCTGCAATTTTAATTCAGACACTGCTTCTAGGGCAGAGCAGCCAGATGCAGGTAAGTTAATTAAACACAAATGAAACAGGAGAACTAAGAAATCGGACAGACAAGAGAAGCAAGATGACAAATTCTGGGACAGCTCAGTTCAGTCTTGCCTCTTGCAAAGCGAATGTTTAAACGCAGAGAAAAGGGCAAGAAGGAATAGAAACAAAATCTTTACTCAAACTTCTCTGGGGTGTGGGCTTTTCAGATCTCTTTCTCACAGGAAACCTTGCATTTTGTCTGAAGATCACCTGGATACTAGTCACTGTTTTCCCTGCTGTGTTTTAATGTTCTGCAGCAGTAAAGACAAATGCTCTGTACATAGAAGGAATGTGCTAGACCCTGGCAGGACCTAGAGAACATATTGATTGGCTCAGTGATTTGTCTGCAAGACACTGAAAGCTGTTTCCAGTCTCTATTAAGAGGTCCTTTTGCAGGTTGTCTGTTAATAGCTGAGAAGCTGGCTCTGAAGCCAGGCCAGGCTGATGATGGCTCATGGCTCCTTGGATTACTTTGTTCTGCCAATTAACTTTGATTTCTATTTTAACTGACTCTTTAGATATGAAGAAGGCAAAAGAAATTCTCTATACATTTGAGAATAGGGCCCTTTTTGTGAGAAAGAAGGATCAAGCAAAATGATGATTGCATTCTTAGGGACCCCTGTGAAAAGGGCTCATGGAAGAAATAAAATTACCTCAGACAAAGGACAAAATTACCTCAGGCTAAGATAGAGAACTGGCTAGAGCATAGGGCTCAACGAGTAGTGATCAATGGCTCCATGTCTAGCTGGCAACCGGTCACAAGCGGAGTGCCCCATGTGTCGGTCCTGGGGCCGGTTTTGTTCAACATCTTCATTAATGATCTGGAAGATGGGGTAGATTGCACCCTCAGCAAGTTTGCGGATGACACAAAGCTGGGGGGAGTGGTAGATACCCTGGAAGGTAGGGATAGGATACAAAAGGACCTAAACAAACTGGAGGATTGGGCCAAAAGAAATCTAATGAGGTTCAACAAAGAAAAGTGCAGAGTCCTCCACTTAGGAAGGAAGAATCCCATGCACAGCTATAGACTGGGGACCGATGAGCTAGGCAGCAGCTCTGCAGAAAATCACCTGGGGGTAACAGTGGATAAAAAGCTGGATATGTGTCAGCAGTGTGCCCTGGTTGTCAAGAAGGCTCATCATATTGGGCTGCATTAGGAGGAGCATTGCCAGCAGGTCGCGGGAAGTGATTATTCCCCTCTATTCGGCATTGGTGAGGCCGCATTTAGAGTATTGTGTCCAGTTTTGGGACCCCCCCCCCCCACTACTAAAAGGATGTAGACAAGTTAGAGAGAGTCCAGCGGAGGGCAACAAAAATGATTAGGGGGCTGGAGCACAGGACTTATGAGAGGCTAAGGAAATTGGGCTTGTTTAGTCTGCAGAAGAGAAGAATGAGGGGGATTTGATAGCAGCCTTTAACTACCTGAAAGGGGGTTCCAGGGAGGATGGGGCTAGGCTGTTCTCGTGGTGGCAGATGACAGAACAAGGAGCAACGGTCTCAAGTTGCAGTGGGGGAGGTCTAGGTTGGACATTAGGAAAAAGTTTTTCACTAGGAGGGTGGTGAAGCACTGGAATGGGTTACCTAGGGAGATGGTGGAATCTCCATCTTTAGAGGTTTTTAAGCTGAGGCTTGACAAAGCCCTGGCTGGGATGATATAGCTGAGGTAGTCCTGCTTTGAGCAGGGGGTTGGACTAGATGACCTCCTGAGGTCCCTTCCAACTCTAATATTCTATGATTCTATATCTAGATGAAGAACTGGAGGGTACTATTCAAGGCTGTGTTGTTAATCACAACCTCATTGAGCTTCCTTCTTCAGAAAACACCCACAGTACCACTTTCACCTTAGGCGCTTGGAGACTATAGTGATGGTGGCCACATAGAAGAGTCCCCCGGTTTGAACCTTCCTGCTGGACGTCTGCTTTTTGTAGGTTACACACCAGGAGTTGTAACAGAGAAAATGGTGATCTCCTCACTGGCAGGAAGAGCATAACACTCCAAAGTCTGAAGGCTTAAATCTGTGCCCCAGACTGCAATGTGATAACATGCTAGGGCTAGTTTCGGGCCACAGAACAATAATGACATGGGAGCAAAAAAAAGTTACAGTGAAGTGTTCTTTAGAATTTCTACTATGAGCTTTCATTTTTGAATACCTGCATTTCATGCCCCTGGAATTCACCAGCAGATGGCAGCCAAACCTTTAGCGTGTTACTTGCCAGCCACACCTTACCCATCGAGCACAATTCAAAAGGATAAAACTTCATTTCAAATCTCCTACATCTTAAGCCTGTAACTCCAGCTGAGTGGATTCAGAAAGCCATGCCAGCCCTCCATACCACTCAATCAATGAAGGGGGAAGAGTATTCCTCTTTGGTAGCATTTTACACCACTTTTCACTGATGTAAATGACTAGATAAGTGGAGAATCAAGCTACCCCAAATTTCAATTTTTGGACAAGCATATATTTAAACCATGTGACAACACCACTGAGTAGCGAGTTTGCTGCCTCACTGGATGAGCATTTTGTTGGGAAAATAGCTGCTTTAAAATGCAAATTTAAAAAAAAAATAACAGAAAGGAAAGGAAAAAGAAAATTGTCAGGATAACACCTCAAAGGTAGCTGCAAAACTGTTCTAATCATTGCATAATATAATCCCTTCTGATCTTATTGGCTTCATACCAAATATAACTAAACAAAAATAGAATTCCATCATGTAGTGCTAGAGCAGGGGCCGAAGTCTGGTCAGCTTAGTAGCAGGCAGGTCAAAGGCAGAAGAGGGAGTGACTAGGGCAGTCCTGCTTCCCAGCAACTCTAGGGGCTTGTCTACACATTCTGGAATAGCTATTCCTGATTATCACCATGCGTAGACACTTTTATTCTGGAATAAGAATGCCTGATTCTGAATTAGCTTAATTTGCTGCTCTCAGAGTTCTTTTGGGCGAGTTCTGCGGCCTGTGATGTACGACGAACACAGTTGTCCCTTCTGGCCTTGGAATCTACGACTCTACTTAGAAGTGACCAAGTAAGTTGGAATAAACAAAAGAAATAGTATTTTTCAATTCCCCAGATACAAGTTCGCTCAATCCTACTTCTTGTTCAGGCAATCACTAAGGCAAACAAATCTGTTTATATGTACGGGAGATAATGCTGCCCACTTCTTATTTGCAGTGTCACCTGAAAGAACAGGCCTTTGCATGGCACTGTGGCAGCTGACATCGCCATATATGCTAAATGTTCATATGCCCCTTCATGCTTTGACCTGGAGGCTCTAACGTTTTACACTGTTTTGTTTTTTAAGTGCAGTTATGTTAAAAAAATAATAAAAATTCTACATGTGTAAGTTGTACTTTCACAGCAGATTTCACTACAGTACCTATATGAGGTGAATTGGAAAATACTATTTCTTTTATCTTTTTTATAGTGCAAATATTTGTAATAAAAATATTAATATAAAATGATCACTGTACACTTTGTGTTCTGTGTTGTAATTGAAATCAATATAGTTGAAAATGTAGAAAACATCCAAAAATATTTATAATACATTTAAATTGGGATTGCATTGTTGTTTAATAGTGCAATTAAAACTGTGATTAATCAACTCTTTTTTTGTAATCTTGCGATTAATTGCAGTTAGTTCTTTTTTAATTGGTTGACATCCCTAGTTGGGGCTGTATTTTGTTTCTAATTTTTAATGCAAATTTCATGCAGATAATATCGCCAGAATGCACTTCAGCTGGCCTCAGTTCAAGCAGCACATGGAAAATGCTGGGACTGAGCACACAGTATTTGTGGCTGCAAATGTCAGCAGACATCCTGACAACAATCTACTTAACCTACATTACCTTTATTTCCAGGCACTGTCTATGTCTGGGATGTTCATATAGTTGTTACAGACTGCTGATGCTTGCCACTCTCTAATGCAGTCATGCAAGAAGCCATGCAAGTAACTTAACTTGGGAATTCAAAGCCAAATTCTGGAGCAGCAGGTGCAAAACACCTCTTAAAATTGGGATCCTTTTATTTAGGAGCCTAAATATGGGATTAGGTGCCCCACATTAGGCACCCGCATTTGAAATACCTGCAGAAAACATAGCTAATTAAAACACAAGTATAAAACTCTACCTTCAAGTTTTGTAACGCAGGTGGTGCAGGGGAAGAGACGAGAGTGGAAGTACTTGCTAAATGGACAATCACAATCACTGGGGAAAGGCATGTTTTGTTCAAGCCTCAGGAGGGTATTCCCAGCAATGGTGTGTGAAGAAAACATTGGGAACACTAGGACCTTACTCTGCAGCAGCTTCACGCCTTCAACTCTTATTGCAATCAATGGGAATTCTGCTATTGGGAGCTCTGAAAAAGTACTTGGCTGTTTCCATTAAATCTAACTGAGGGAGGTTTCAAGTTGTTCATGGCTTTATGTCAGAGAGACAGTATTTGGCCCAAGTCTTATCCAGAGACTTGAAATGCAACATCTGATATCTGTTAAGAAAACAGTATAATTAACACTCACTGCTCTACATGGAAACCAACCTACTGACAAAGATACAAATGATCCTGAAAATTAACATCAACTGCTTCCCCTTCCGATGTCTGTAGTTCTGTGTGAGATTTGTTGTTGGTAACAGGATGGACATACTTACCCGATGGCGTTTTATGGGCAGCTGAACTGCCTCTTCATTGCTGCCTGCCAAGGGAGTGCTCTTTTGTTGCTCTCTCACATTCCTCAGTATGACATATTGTAGCCGGCTGCCAGCAGATGTATGTAGCCAATAAATTATTTATATACTGGAAAAGAACTGCCATCATATCGAGTACCTGAGCTCTCTGGAAAAAACAAACCAGCAGCTCCTTTCTAGGACTGCAGAAGGAGGAAAGCCTGTGCTTATGTTCTGTCCTTGCTGCCCAACATACTGAGACACCTGCCATTGAAATGTCTGGTTCCAGATTCCTTAACAGAAGCTTTTTTGAGTTCACTGAGGAACTCCTGCAGCGGCTGGCAGATTTCCTCTGGATATATTTCTTGTTAGGCCAAGTTTCCTGTAAGTAGATTAGTGAATCTGGTTACAACAAATAAAAACTAACCAAGTCAGTCCATTCACTAAATCCAAAGTGTACAAATATTAACAGCAATAATACTTTTGTACTTCTATAGCACCTTTCCTTGGAGGGTCTCAAAAAGTTTCCATACTGAGCAGTTACCTAATAAGACTCTCAACACCCTTGGAAGCCATTATCATACTTCTCCTACAAATGGGTAACCTGAGGCACAGATGAGTTAAGTGACATGCCCAGGGTCACACAGTGAACAGATGAACCATTGAGAACAGCATCATGAGTCACAGTTCTTAGGCCTTTTCCACACACCAGTTTACTGCTTTGACCATCCCACTATAATTAAAGCAATACAATCCTCCCTAGTGTGGATGCAGTTATACCAATATATATGTTATCAATATATGTGTATGTATATATATATATATATATATATATATATATATATATATATATATATATATGGGTGCTTCATACTGATATAGCTATTCCCATATATAACGCTATAAGAACCTTTACACTGGTTTGACTGTGCCAACACATTCTGGTCTAAATATATTGGTAAAAAAAAATCACATCCATAACTGAAATAGTTATGCCAGTGCATAATCTGTGTGTAGATCAGGCTGTAGTCCCATCTTAAGTACAAGACCTGGACACCTCACCTAGTACAATGTTATTGCAAATCATTACGATGCTTGCAGCCGATCCATTGGGAGAACAAATATTGCATTAGCAGCATATTCCTTGTGAAGCTGTGTACTTAGTCTATCTTTAAAGTGCAAACCTACTATTTTTGTCAAGTGTTCGCCTGCAAAGGGGCAAGGAAATGCCTTTTCATTTTTCTGTATTCAGAGCACAGATTTTAAAGTCCATGGAGTCATGCCAGTTTACATCTGCAGAGGTGTAAACTTTATGTCTGTAGTAGTTTTGCAAAACTTATTTTATTAAAAACCAGAACTGTAAAATGTATAATTTAGGGTGTAAACTCTTTCAGGCAGGGACGACATTTCTGTCACTTGTGAAGCAACTAACACACTTTTGAGCACTGTAAAATATGGGTAATGTGATCACTAGAGAAGACAAGGTGGTGTGATTTTGGTTTGGGCAAAACCCCACATTGTGCTTTGGTTCTGCAATCTGTGATAGCCAACCTGTCCAGCCTGTAGGAAGCAAAGACAGATGCCCAAATAATCTTTGGAGAGTGTGTGGAGTCTGTCTATGCAAGGCTTATTGCTCTAAAATGTCCTAGCTAATGCTAGTGATGATAGCAGGCTCTCTGGACTCTGATATAAAAAGAGTGTGGCTGGAAGCAAGCATAGCAGCAGCATTTAGACACGCTGTTCCTGAAAGGTGTATGGGACCCTATTTCTGACCTACAGCAGGAGCAGCCACTGTAGACGTCTTATCCCTTGAACACACAGGATGAAGTTCATTTTTTCTCCGAGAAACCAATCCCATAGAGGGGTCAGAAATTGACCAGCTGCCCTAATTGGAAAACCCAGTTCAAAAAATCAGGAGGAGCTACGCTACAGAATTTCTCATGCACATGGAGCAGCAGCACAAGCTGAGACAGAGTCACCCAGCCTGTTCCCACTAGGCTCCCCCCTCCCCCAGAGTTGTTAAAGCATGTTCCAGTGACAGAAAAACATGAAGTGATTAAGCAAAAATAATAGAGCCACTCCCATATTCCCATGCAAAAATGAATCATATGTATTTGAAAAATAGCCAGATACAAATCAACCTCATATAAATTAAATATAAAAGAACAACTCCAAGGGCCTTATCCTCCCTCTGCAGGACACAAATAACTTCAAATAGTCTTCGGTGGAATTTACTCATATACCCTGAGGGAAGAGAATAGGCCCTAGCTGAGTAATTAGCAGTGGAGCTGGTAAGCACGCCAGGACGCTAATAAACTCACTCTCTTTCTGCACCCACACCCCAAGGTAAAAATGTTCATATGCCATGGGTTTTGGCCAACAGACCACAATTGCCTCCCTCTTACTCTTGCGTGCGTTGCTCAGTGGCAGAGTAACTGGAATAATATTTCCTTTCTTTCGCTTTCAGAATTAGCTGATGCTCGGCCTTCGGCTGGGAGTTGGGACTAGACAGATCTTTTCATTGGACCCTCTGAAGCCTGTCAATTGTTCAGGGGAGCTAAAATAAATAAAAATGGCATCCATTGTGGTGTTTACACTGCTTTGTGACCTGATAGCAGCAGTTACCCACCCCCGTCTGGCATCTTTGACCAGTGCAGGATGTTCTTGTTCATTGCAAGAAAATTCATCACGCTCCTAGTCTGCTGCACCATCCCTGTCTCCTTCTTTCCAGCAATGTGACTAGCCTGAACTATCAGGTAACTTAGGAAAGCAGTGCTGAGACTGTTTTTCTCTCTTCCTGCTGACTGAGCTCTGACACAAACTGTACATTACACAACCTGGGCTAGGGTGGCAGCAATTCTAAATTAGTGACGCATTAACTTTACTTTTGCATGTTGCAAGCAAAGGTATCATGGTTTCCACCAGCCTTTTCTGTCAGTCCCGCACATTGATGGGACAGATTTTTTTTTTTTTTTTTTTTTGAATGAAAAGACCCTGTAGCTTGAACCATAGGAAAAATTTCCTGGCAGGTGATATCTATTAGACAGTTGAACGGTCTCCCAAAGGAATGATGGAAGCTCATTGCCAAGAACCTTTAAATGTGGATTTGACAAAATACTCAAGCCTCTTGTAGGGAGCAATCTGGCACTGGTAGAGAGATGGACTAAGATGTTTCTGTTGCTAACTTCTCTCATTTTATGGCTGATGTGAAATCTGATCAAAGGATTTTGTGTTTACATTATAGACTTTGGGGCCCACTCCTCCTTCCACGAAGTTAATGGGAGTTTTGCTATTTACTTGAATGGAAGTAGGATCAGAATCATTCTCTACTGACGTTCTTAACTTTTGGTACCACACAAAAAACAGGTTCTCTCTCACCTTGGGATTTTCTTATCTCCTTGCAGCTGCCAATGTAGTTTTCATGAAAGATAAATAGTTAATTAAGGACTACGTGTTGCTTCAAATAGATTAGCTCTTTCTAATCATGGAATGGCTTAGGGGCACATATGTTTGCATCACAAGCCAGCTCTAAAATTTGAGTCAGAAATCACTATATATCATGAATATTGGCATTGTTAGGCTACTTCCTGAGAACATCAGGACCATGGGGATTTTGGAAAATGGGTCTCAATTGAAGCAGACATTTCAGAGTTGTCTAAAGCAAAGTGGAACAAAATGTCAGTGGGAGCTGCATTTACGTTATGAATCTTTTACTATGGATCCGAGAGGACGCTGTTAGCCAAAACAAGTCAGGCACACCCTGGAGAATTGACTCAGGCACGTTTCAATCCATGTCATGCACAAGGCAGCACAAGATTTAAAGGAAGGAACAAATGGTTCTTTTGACATTAGAATACCACAGAAACTTCAGTAGAATTGATCAAAGCAGGAACCACGATCACAATATGGAGCAGTCAGCCACTCACCATACTCGGTGACCACTCAAAACTGGCACCTGTCATTCTACCACCTGATTTTTGGATAAAGCTTGTCACATTAATTGCAGCTGAGATGGGGGAAGCATCTGAGTGGCAAAGCCCTCCCTCCAACTCTACCAGAATCAGGTGAACTGTCCTGATCATAGACCAGTCTCTCCATGGAACAGACAAGAAAACAGGTTAACATATTTCCATATAAATACTGTACATCAAAACTATTTACATACACATTATGTGGTGGGGAAAATATATCAGACCCACTCCTGCGCTCACAGCTCTGTTGGCTGGGAAGACATGCTGCAAGTGCTTCAGCTTTAATTTCTTACAGTTAAAATGAATTGTCACCCAAAATCTCTTATCACTTGCTGAGGTTGCATTTTGTAACTAAAGGTGCATGTTCTGGTGTTCTGTATGTTCTATGTGCTTAGTGGGTTGTAGGATCTTTGGATATAATTGGAATTTTTATTAGACTTTTAACTTGTTTCAATTAATACATTCTTTAGAACTGTGAATTAAGCACTATTGAAATGTATCAGATTAGGTCCTGAAAATGGAAGTCTTTTCTAAATATATTTAATACGTACAACATAATGTCAGTACAAGCTTCCCCCATCAGCTCAAATACCTGAACCCTGGAGAACTTTCATAACTCTTCAGTATTGGTCTGTAAGCCAGTGGCACGGTCCAGCCAGGGCATCACAATCCTTCCTTGGGCCCAGGCTCCGAGGAAGGCCATAGTGCCTTCCTTTAGGGGAATAACCAGTGCCCGTTTACAAGTCTTTAGCCCCGGCCGCCAGCGGGGCGGGCTAGCAAGTGGTCTGGTGCCCCTGGCCCTCAGGCAGGGCATGGCAGGCAAGCAGTCTACAGTCCCTGGCCCACAAGCCAGGCAGGGCTGGTTGGGCAGTCAGCAGCCCCCGGCCTTCCCACAGGTGGGGCTAGTAAAATAGTCTGGGGCCCCTGGCCTTGCAGGCAGGCGGGGCCAGTAGAGCTTGGGATCCTCTGTCTCCCAAACACAGAAGGTAGCACTCCCTCCCGGGGTGGTTAGGGAAGGGGGGAGGGGGACGTAGGCCCAATCGACTCCACTGTGTCCCAGCCCAGGGCCCTATCAGTGGCACAGCTGTTTGCCACTGAGTCAGTGGGGCTCCAGCCGCAACATGCTGATGGGGTTTCACCCCTGACTCAGCTGCTTGCTAGTTGGCTGTCCCTGGGCCACCTCCTCCCACCCTGTCCCCGGGTTCCTGCAGGAAGCAGTCTCCTTCTGGGTCACTGGGGTAGAAGGCGAGCGGCAGTCCCTCAAGTTCCTCACCGTCAACCAGCGGCAGGTCCAGGAACTCCTCTGCATTGTCAGGGAGGGCAGCTCCTCCAGGTCCCAGGGGTTCTTCCGGTCTATAGGGTTCAGTCAGCTCCCAACAGTCCCAGTGTCAGGCAGCTCCTCCAATTCAGGGCTGGCTTTGGGGTATTTCCCACCCAGGAGTCTCAGGTGGCTTGTTTCAGCTACTAGGGCCTGGCAGCCCCATTCAATCACTAGGGCTTGGCGGCCCTCTCCAAGTCACTAGGGCCTGGCAATCAGGGCAGGTTTAGGAGGCTCCGCTTGGTGGGGCAGTTGCTCCAAACAGCTGCTGGCAGCTTCCTCCCTACTGAGCTGCTAGGCCGGCCTTTTATAGTTCCTCTTCCTGCCTTGGCTCCGCCCCTCTGTTGCCAGGCAGTTTGGCCTGTAGGACCCTGCTCTGCCCAGCAGGGGCATCACGACCCTTCCTCAGGCCCAGGCTCCGAGGAAGGCCACAGTGCCTTGCTACATGGTCTCTCTCCGGAGATTTCCAGTAAGGATGCCAGTTAGTGCCAGTTGGCTTCTGTAACGTGGACAAATGCCCATTGGGAATAGGACTTTGCCTCCACACTCAGTTCTTACCAAAAAGCCATCCAATGGTAACAATTTGCAGTCGCTGCTAGCATGGGCTGACACTAAAGTGACAATTCAGAAGTGAAAGTCTCTCTATGCCATCCCGAGCCATCCCCAGCATTAGAGTCTCTGCTGAAAGAATAACCGTTATGTAGGTTGCATCTTAATTTCCAGAACAGCTTGTGAACATCCATTATGAAATGGAAACTTGTGAGCCTGTGATTTGCATGTAATACAGATCATCCAGTGCTGTAGTATGGAGGGTGTTTTTGCCTTACAGCACAGTAGTCCTAGCTTAGGTAATGGGTTTACCCTCTTGTAACTGTAGAAATGGAAGCTGGTCATGTATATAGCTGAAAGTAGTTCTCATGTTACCCATTTGAGAATGTCTGGCCTTGAGCATCCTAAGCTGAAACACATTGTGTATATCTGAAACCTTGCTGATATATGAATGTTAAGAGTTGCTATACTTAGTTCGTTATTTTGGCTGTTGAGGGTATCCTGTTTTCTTATCACATTTTTGGGTAACAGACCACGTCTTAACCCCCCCCACACACACACACATTTGGGCACATGAATAAGAGGAATGAGTAGGAAACAATTACAATTTTTTGATTGTGTCTCTTCAGCATGCAGAAATGATGGTGAACTGTCTTGGTATGAACACATCAGCTATATTACATGGGATGATTTAGGAGCTATCTTAACATATTTTGCATGAGCAAACCACAGTGAAAATGTACACTGTGCTCTGCCTGCTGGGGAATCTTGGAGCCTAAAAGCAAAAGTGTTTTTGACTTCTACATGTTAGTGTAAAGGGGTTATCATAGATTATTTTCATGCAATGATCTCGAAGTACCTCATAATACATGCATCAAAATTTCACAATCTACATAAGGGAGATGAGAGCACTGTAATACTAATCATTAGATTTTAAGGTGTTCAATTTGGGGCTACATGGAACTATGGACCACAGTCAAGATGCAAATGATATGATTAGTTACCCCATAAAGGGATTTAAGCAGAATGCATGTGATTTACCCTAATTATGACTGTTATGCATGGAGCTGTTGTGACAATGAGGTCCTGGAATAGTACAAATACCGTGTATTAATACGACACTCTGGGATTGCTATATGGATATGGCATGTGTGGGGAGAACCACTGCTTAACATGCCCTTCTCTGCCCTGAATGGCACGGCACTCATGCCTGAAAGTGCACACAGGTCATTGACAAGTATTTTACAAGACTTACATTAACGAGCCACAGCTGAGCATGTCTCCATATACTGCACGTACATAATGTTATCAGTGAGACTGGGTTCTCCGAGATGAAAGCACGTAGCCGGCGTGTAAACATGAAACACAGAATTACTCAGACCTATCAAACAGAGTTACGGCTCTACGAGCAGACCGTGTGATAACAGACATTACTTGAAGCTATTGTCTAGGATTGTCACAAAGGTGTTTTGTTTTTTTAAAAATATTCCCCATATTAACAGCACTATTTAATGTCAACCTGAGGTATGTCCCAACAGGTATATTCACATTGGAATGGTTGTATGTTTTCCTATTGTTACTTAAGTGATGGGGAATCATTTCTATTCTTATGAGACATGATGAGCCCCCCCAAATGCAGAAGGATGTAAACAGATGTGGCCATTATAGCAGAGAGGAGCATTTGGAAATCCCTAACTGTATGCAAATATTTAAGCATTTATGGATGGTAGGATCAGATACCAATGTCTGCAATCTTTTTGCCATGGATAAGTCAGTCCATGACTGGGAGTTGAGTTCTTTCTGCTAAATAAGCATAATTTGTGACCAATAACGTGTTGTTGGCTATTAGGTTAAACTGCATACCTTTGCCCTTGTCCATTTTACAAGTGCGATGCTACATCTGTACGAAAATAAACAGTTCCCACTTAACCTCAGTGTTTCCAAAAAGAATTACTATAGTTCATAATGCAATGGTCTGATAATAACTGTAATAACCTGCAGCAGAACCAATGCCAGCACAAGCAACAGGACAGCAAAGGGAGAAAGCCTGATTTTGTTTGCTTTCTTCCTGTTAATGAGTCACACTGAGTTCCGATGACAAAACAGACTATTCAAAGCTTTGCTTTTTCTGGCGTATCACTACCAGACCCCATTAACACAATTAAAATACATCCTGGATATATAGCTGGAAATAGAAATAACTTGAGTATAAGTTATTATATCCTAGGAATCTACTTACTTTATATCATTTTTAAAACTGGTGAAAAACTAGTATGTTTATACTGCAGAGCGCTTATACGGTGTAGCCCAAGTAACAACGACGAGCTCTGAGAATTTCCGAATGTTTCACATCACTACCCAACAGACCGGATGGCCACATGGTGTTGGTAATGGATTTTCGCCTTCTAGGTCTCTTTAATAACTCAGTCTTAGGTTAGGGGTCTATTATAGGAGCAGATGGGTGAAGTTCTGTGGCCTGCGTTGTAGAGGAGGTCAGACTAGATGATCATAATGGTCCCCTCTGACCTTACAGACTATGAGTCTATGAGTCTTTTCTGTGGCTTATATGAAATGAACTGATGGCCTAATGGTTATGTGTCCACATCACATAAGTAACTTTGCTGGGAAACTCAGGACTGAATGATCATAGAGCCTGAAAAACCTCTCATCCTTAGAGGTTATCCCTCTAGAAAGAGAGCTGTACCAGACTGCTTATTTGGTGTGTGGAAGTTTGCACTGTTGCCTGGTGTGTAGATAAAAGAAGAACTTCAGATTCCAGGGCTATTAATCTAGCCCCTGGAATTAGCATTGCATTCACTAACAAAAATCAACAGAATCCATACTTAACTGTTCTTCAACATGTTAACAAATAGAGGGTCTTGCTTTCTTTGTGATGTTAAAGTATGTTCTAAAGAGATTTATAATTATTTCTAACATTTGTTACAATGTTGCCCTTGAACGTGGCTCAGGACTCACACTAAAGCTATATGCGTCAGAGAGCAAGATCAGGCCTGTAATCAAAAATATGACCAACTACATTTACAGAAGCTATCAGTGATAGCTAGCGTATGAGGCAGTGTAGTAATAGTGTAAAAATGTACAACTAAGCACTAACTTTAGATATCTGACATGTCTTCCTGCCTTTTCCACATTCTTTTCCTTCTAAAGGTTTAGATTTGCAATGGTTCCTGGTCAGTTTGCAAGTTCTTCCTTTGAGGCTAATTTTCAGATTAATTAACGAGGTTATTTTGCAGCATAGCATGCATCTTCTCAGTGTTGAACAGTTGCTTTATGCAAAGTCACTTAGTTTTTTTTTTAACTTAGACTGGAAAAATTTGATGAGATCAGTTATTTGCATGACAATATCACGCAGAGTGCCCCAATCAAGATTTGGGCCCTATTGTCCTTTCCCCTGTATGTATACATTAAATACACTATTTGTATTGTCAGTTCCTCGTGGGATGGAGAGCGTATAGAACATATTATGATTACCACATTTATATCATAGGTTGTATGTCTTCCAACAGAAGAAATCTGAATTTTTTTTTAAACTGCTGATTCAAATATCACATTTAAAAATGAAAGAAGAGAGAGTCCTTATGTTTTAATAACTTTCATTGCCAGTTTAGATTTACATCCACAGAGCATGACTCCAACTTGTTACTGGGGCAAATATATCCCTTGTGTAACAATTGATTTCAGGCACCGATTTGACTCATTCTGTTTTATTGGCATCTAAAATGCATTGATATGGAATGGCATCTAAAGGCAACTTAGCTCAGGGAATACTTTGCTGACTATTTCAATCACAGCCAAGAGAAGACAACATTTTTAGCCATGTGGTGAATGCACATAATATATGTATGCATTTTACAGCATTCCAAATTCTCCACCCTATTTAAGGGACTCCAAAGACTACAATCTTACAGAAAATGGTATCGCACAAATACAGCACATGCATGCCAGGATGTTTATTTTCAAAGCTAGAGACATTGATCCTGTGATAGTGTTTCTCATATAATTATCTTAAATAAAAAATATTATGTATGCTGGCAATGAGGATTATGACTTTTAAAAACATTTACTGTGGATACTATTGTTGCATAAGAATTCTGGGAATTGCACAGTATTGTATTGTATCTAAATACATTGATTGTATCTAAATTCCTGGTACTCATATCCTTCACAATTACGTGAGTTGTTTCAATCATTATAATATAATGGTTGCACTAATAAATACTTCATTCACAAATGAAAAATAAATCCCTGCAGTGTCTTGATGCAACAATAAAATGTTTTTCTTTCTAGTTATAAAAAAAAACCAAAAATGAATCACATTTGCTGTGCTGGAAAAGAAGGGCATGAAATTCACTTTCATGGAAAACCAATGTCTGTTAAGTAATATTTCAGGTCAAAATTATCCTTTGTTGGCATCTGGAATAATGCTTGCTAAAGTTCTGAGTTTATCTAGACTGAGTTATAGAATCATAGAAGATTAGGGTTGGAAGGGACCTCAGGAGGTCATCTAGTCCAACCCTCTGCTCAAAGCAGGACCAGCCCCAACTAAATCATCTCAGCCAGGGCTTTGTCAAGTCTCAACTTACAAACCTCTACGGATGGAGATTCCTTCATCTCCCTAAGTAACCCATTCCAGTGCTTTACCACCCTCCAAGTGAAAAAGCTTTTCCTAATATCCAACCTACATCTACCATCCCCACTGCAACTTGAGACCATTACTCCTTGTTCTGTCATCTGCCACCACTAAGAAGAGCCTAGCTCCATCCTCCCTGGAACCCCCTTTCAGGTAGTTAAAGGCTGCTATCAAATCCCCCCCTTATTCTTCTCTTCTGCAGACTAAACAAGCCCAGTTCCCTCAGCCTCTCCTCATAAGTCATGTGCTCCAGCCCTGTAATCATTTTTGTTGCCCTCTGCTGGACTCTCTCCAATTTGTCCACATACTTTCTGTAGTGGGGGGCCCAGAACTGGACACAATACTCCAAATGTGGCCTCACCAGTGCCAAATAGAGGGGAATAATCACTTCCCTCCATCTGCTGGCAATGCTCCTACTAATGCAGCCCAATATGCCGTTCTTGGCAATAAAAGCAGATTAGAATCATAGAATCATAGAAGATTAGGTTTGGAAGGGACCTCAGGAGGTCATCTAGTCCAACCCCCTGCTCAAAGCAGGACTAACCTCAGCTATATCATCCCAACCAGGGCTTTGTCAAGCCTCAGCTTAAAAACCTCTAAGGATGGAGATTCCACCACCTCCCTAGGTAACCCATTCCAGTGCTTCACCACCCTCCTAGTAAAAAACTTTTTCCTAATGTCCAACCTAGACCTCCCGCCCTGCAACTTGAGACCGTTGCTCCTTGTTCTGTCATCTGCCACCACCGAGAACAGCCTAGCCCCATCCTCCCTGGAACCCCCTTTCAGGTAGTTAAAAGCCGCTATCAAATCCCCTGGATTGTTGACTCATATCCAGCTTCTTGTCCACTATAACTCCCAGGTCCTTTTCTGCAGAACTGCTGCCTAGCCAGTCGGTCCCCCAGTCTGTAGCTGTATATGGGCTTCTTCCATCCTAAGTGCAGGACTCTGCACTAGTCCTTGTTGAACCTCATTAGAGTTTTTTTTTGGCCCAATCCTCTAATTTGTCTAGATCACTCTGTATCCTATTCCTGCCTTCCAGGGTATCTACCACTCCCCCCAGCTTAGTGTCATCTGCAAACTTGCTGGGGTTACCTCCACCCCATCCTCCAGATCATTAATGAAGATGTTGAACAAAACCAGCCCCAGCACTGACTCCTGGAGCATTCCGCTTGTTACCGGCTGCCAACTAGACAGCGAGCTGTTGATCACTACCCGCTGAGCCTGATGATCTAGTCAGCTTTCTATCCATCTTATAGTCCATTCATCTAACCCATACTTCAACTTGCTGATAAGAATACTGTGAGAGACTATCAAAAGCTTTGCTAAAGTCAAGGTATATCACATTCACTGCTTTCCCCACATCCACACAGCCAGTCATCTCATCATAGAAGGCAATCAGGCTGGTCATGCATGACTTGCCCTTGGTGAAGCCATGCTGACTGTTCCTGATCACCTCTCTTCAAAGTGCCTCAAAATGGATTCCTTGAGGACTTGCTGCATGATTTTTCCAGGGATTGAGGTGAGGCTGATTGGTCTGTAGTTCCCCAGATCCTCCTCTTTCCCCCTGCTTTTTTTTTTTTTTGACCAAATTCATCCATCCAATCACCACGAGTTTTCAAAGATAATAGCCAATGGCTCTGCAATCACATCAGTCAACTCCCTCAGCACCCTCAGATGCATTGCATCCGGCTCCATGGACTTGTGCATGTCCAGCCTTTTTAAATAGTCCTGAACCTGTTCTTTCAGCACTGAGGGCTGCTCACCTCCTCCCCATTCTGTGCTGCCCAGTGCTATAGTCTGGGAACTGACAGTCTCTAAAGACAAAGGCAAAAAAAGCATTGAGTACTTCAGCTTTTTCCACATCATCTGTCACTAGGTTGCCTCCCTCATTCTGTAAGGGGCCCACACTTTCCCTGACCTTCTTCTTGTTAATAATACCTAGTGTTTATGTAGTGCTTTACATTTACAAAGTACTGTACAGAAATTAATCCTCAAATCACTACTGAGAGTGAGATACTTAAGTATTGTCCCCATTTTATAAACAGGGAAACAGACAAAGGTGAAGTGACTTGCCCAAAGCCACACTGAGTCAGTAACTGAACCAAAGTGTTAATGCAGGACCCTGACTCCTCCATCAGTGCTCATTCCTCCAGACAGCACTGACTTCAAATAGTATCTCCACACTCCCCTGCATCAGTATTTTTAAAACCACCTGAGGTAACAATTTATTGCCTTTAAAGTTTCAGCCTGATTTGCTGTTCAGAACTTTTATCTTTGCAGTCAGCAACAAATATTCTTTTAAGACACTTTTTGTTGCCTCTCCTACGCTTTGTACTAACTGTTAGCATGAGCTTGTCTCAAACACTGGCTTTGCAGCCCTTACCCATAAATGGCTGGATGCTGCGGGGCTGATTCCTCTTTAGATCATTAGTCTTAAACTGAGCTCTTTGACACAGAATGCCAGACCCCAAAGCTGGCATTCAACTTCAGCACACTGCTGGGAATGATGAATTATCTCTGAGACAGTGCTGTAACATTCCAATATGCCAGGGATTTCAAAAGGCTGTTGCTGATGCTGCACTCCACCAAGTGCAAGCTGAAGAGAAAAAACACAGTAGATGGCATAATGTAGCCAGAGAATCCTTCATATAACTATGTCTACTCCCACAGGCTAACCAGCCCTACTCTCATCAATAGGAACAAACATAACCACAGATGTTGAAGTTGCTTTGCAATGCTCGCTGAAGAGATTCCTATAATTTGTAAATATAGTCTGGAAAGTATTTTGGGATGGTGAAAGGTGCTACACACTGGAAATGCAAGTCATCAATCCAGACACAAAATAAAAGAAACCTGTGATAGCTTGCATGCATCATATTAAATCTAATCCTTGGATGCATCAAGAAGCAGGAAACAGCACCCTTTATCTCCTGGAAGCCAGCAGTTTAGTCAACAAGGGTACAGTAAGTTCTTACCTTGTCCAAGAGTTACAGCATAAATTCAAGCCTCTTTTTCAGCGTGGCTGGAGAAGCAAGTAAATGGCAGCTATTCTCACACACAGCTGGGATGGAGAAAATGGGTGCAGTTTATGGAAAAGCCAGTATAACAACCATCTCTGAAAAAGTGATTTGATGGAATTAAAATATGCAAGCCAACTAAGCACAGAAAGTCATACTGAAAAACAGAGCTGGGCTCCCTAGCTCATGTTCTCCAAACTAACATACTGTCATCCTAGATTGCTTGGGAACATTATATACAAAGATGGCCTGGAAATGGGATTTTTTTTAAGGAGGAGAGAAGTGGGGGAGCAGGGGGGCTTGGCCTCCGAATGCACAGCTTTTTCAGAAGACAAATATGTAAGATCACCAGGCTGGTAGTTTTATACTTGTGTGAGTGGTATCCAAGCTGCATGCTACATCACTTTTGAGAGAGTATCAAACCTTGATAGGACCATTCCACCTGTTTTGTTTTTCCATAAAGCTTCATTCTATTTCTGTACATACGAAATAGGAATACCCTTTTGGGTATTTTAAAAGGCTCTAATTCCAACCTTGAGGTTTTACAAGCTCAGTTTTGTGTGGTTTATGATGTCATAAACATCTGAATACAATTACAGGTTGCCGCTCTGAGATACATTTTGCTTCTTTTGTAACCCAAAGTCTAATGTTTACAACTTTCCAGCACACTTCTTTGATTTGAACCTTTTATTATTATTATTATTATTACAAATGTATATTATTTGTATTAAAAAAATTCACACTGAAGCAAGGTCAATTCAATTTCATGACAACCAAGAATATAAAATAAATGCAATTAACTCATAGTTTAGTTTTAACAGTCATTTCAAGAGTGCCATGAGGACAACTTAAAAGCAGTAAACTCTTAGCTCTAGAATGAGCAACAAATATTGTCTTGTGTGTTTTTGCAAAGCCATCAGCATAGGTAATGCTGTATGTGGCGACCATAGAGCTAAAGCAGCAAAGCTTTGTGGCAGCATGAAGAGCATATTAAAGAGCTAGAATTAAAACTACAAAAATGAAGGATGCGTGCAGGAAATTATAAAAAAACCTGAAGAGAAACAAGTACACTTCCACAAATAGTAAACATGGGAGAATACAAACTAGAACAATTTGAAAAGTATACTACATTACATATATAAAAAGTTCTTTAAATTGCTGTTAAAAAGGACATCTTCAGTCCACATTGTGTAATACTTTTTAGTGTCTACACAAGACAGATTTTTAAAAAAATTAAATAGTATTAATTTACTACTAAATATTTAGGAGATAACAGTGCATTAAGGATTTTTTTTCATATAGTTATACATATCGCTTCTGTGTGGCGACACTTTTAGAAGATTACATATGGCCTTATGTACAATACATATACTTAATCCTAAAACAATTCTTGCTTAATGGTGTTTAAGTACCATTACTGAAGATTATGAAGGGGAACTAAGTTTCAATATGTTTATATAAAACATTAGACATATTTGAATACTTCAAGCTACCCCCAATCCTCACCTCAGAATGCTCTTCCTTTCCCCAAAAGATACAGTGTCACAGATACAGTGCAGGACTGGCAGCTTTCACAATATTCTTCGTTCATTGTGCAGTTTGTGCTACATAAACTTCACCAATGTAGACTATGCTGCTAATCTCATTCCCCACTCTCCTGTCTTTTCCAACAATCAGACAAGAAACATTGCAGGATAGTATTTGACTGTCCACTGTTTCACCAAGGGAACAGGAATGAGAAAACAAACAAGTTGATGTGACTTTCCAGTTCTAGTTGCCAGTGTGAAATACCTTTTTGAGGGCCCACAGAGGTTATGGGTAAGGTCAAAAACTGTTAATAATAATGTGTCAATTACCAAAACTGCACAGGTAGAAAAATATACATGGTCCTGGGTTCCCATAACATATTACACGATTAACCTCTCAATACAAAGAGCATTTTTCCTCATGAAATTACCCCTGAAACAAGTTTCTCTCACCTTGGCTTCTATCTACCCTGAAATTCACACATAGCTCACCAGAAAAGGCCAAATATCAAACACCAACTGACAGAGAGAAAGCGAGCAAACGTGCACAGTAAACATTTTAAAGCAGTAATCACTGCTTTTATTTATTCCCCTTTCTACTTTTATTTTGAAGGAGGAGTAATTTATGGAGGAGTTAGCTCAGCTTTGCACGTGCACAGAAACTGCAAGGGGCTAAAGCACAGCAAGCAATTTAGATATAGCAAATACAGAAATATCTATTCAGTTTAGACAATGGTGATAGTCATTCTAGGGGATGGAAGCTCATTCAATTAAAGCACATTATAATTCTGTGTATCTTTGCACTCCATATATAGACGAACCTACACTATGATTTAGCTTTGTTGGCACTATCAAATCCAGCTTTACCACAAGCAGATTTGTCCCCCTGCCATCATCAATAATTTGATGATGAATAAAGGAGGTGGGAGGGGGTCAAACATTAGACAATTATGTTACAATAGTAAATGGTGTTTTGATAGGACAGAGGGATACAAAGAAGAGAGGAGACAAGGACCAGTGTGTCAAGAGCCTGGAAATTGGAAGACAGTCACAAGAATATCCAATAAGGTTGTTGTAGGACAGGGAGCCAAATTCTCCTTCAGATAGACATGGGACTTCCACGACATCATTAAGAGTGGGGGACTTGCATCTGGGGAAAGATTTTGAGCCCAGATACATTGCAAGATTGCAGATATGTTGCAGGTAAAGAAATTTACTAATAATTAAAATCAGTTCCTGCCAACGAAGTTACTCAGAAGCATAGAACATGTAGTATCACAAAGAATAAAGGTGGAAAGTATCCAACAGGAGATGTTTTGTCCTAATAATTTATATTTTCCTTCAAATTGCTTCTTTGCAATTGCATTTTTATCACCTCTTGACCATTCTAGGGTGAATGCTATCTTCAGTCACTTTCCAGAGAAGCCTGGTGTAATCAGCAAATGGAACAATGTCTTGTGGCAGCTGTTATGGCCAAACCAGGTTTCCAACTGTTCATAAAAGGCATGGAAGCAAAACATTTTTGTGGGAGGAAAAAAAGCATTAAAGTTGACTGAGAGCTCACTCCCAATGGAAATACTTATTACTCTTGACTACATGGGATGAAAAAACATTCTCTTCAGAGCAAACGGATCTATCATCTGTCTAGTTTCTATCACAATTTTAGTGTGGAATGTATTGTGGTTATGTCTAAAGTCTTGCGTGATTCAGGATAGAACACAGCTAAACATGACATCACACTGTGTAGTGTAAATGTCCATAATATGCATTGATTAAACATAACATGCTCCTTTCTTGACCTCTTCTCCAGCAATTAGTTAAAAAGACTGGTGCTAGGAACATTCTGAAGTACATGAATGTCCTTCCAGTTTTAGTGCAATGAGAATTGTCAGCCATATTTCTAAACGGTGAAAGAAAATAGTGCTGCTCCAAATGATACATTATGTGTCTCTGAATAACTGTGGCTCCGAAAGCTGGACAATGATCCTCCAGATTATGCTTGCAAGCTCTCATTGTTTGCCTGGGATAGATGGCCAGTAACCTATCCACTTATGGTCCTTAGGCACAATCACAACATGTTTGCTCTTGGGAAAAAGAAACATTTCAGTACAACCAAACGCATCTGGTGTAACTAATCTGGGTTAAGCACGGCAATGTGAAGAATAAAGAATTTGCATTTTAAACATGAAAAACAGACAATTTTCAACATGTTCTTCAAAACATACAATTCCTCTTAAATTTTATGATCTTATATAAAAATGGACAATTATTTGTTTTTATTTTATAATGCTTTAAAGTTTTGTCATTCATGGAAACTGACGGGAGACTGCATCAGAGAAGCCAGATATATAGAGCTCCCACACACATTAAAGAATGTTTTTTGTTTTGTTTTTTTTAAACAAGGAGTAATTTAAGTCCTCAACCACTCTCTCTCTCCTACTGAGATCCTAGGACAGTAAATACATTTTCCTGGCTTTTTTGGTGCCCAGCCTGAGAAGACATGACATTCCATTCCATTCTTCAGTTCCAAAATGGTGTTCTGAAAGCAACTCCTTTTCATGTAACTATCATGCGTTAGTTTAAAATAATGCTTAATTCAACACTTCTCAGAACATGGTGATATTATGTATGGAATTCAATATGAATGATTTAAGAAACATTCACAAACTTCTGTTTGGTGTTCAGTCCAGTACCATGAAGCATATTAGCTGTTGCAGAGACTTGGGTTGGGTTTTTTTGTTTTTTTTCCCCCTAAGATCTTGCCTGAAAACTAGACTAATAAAAACAGAATAGTAAAATACTCTGGAACAGTAAAATTTGCTGTTCTTGACATCCATGAGCAAAACCGTAATATCCTGTGAAAAAAACATAGTGCTTTAAAAAGGTGCATTATACTTGTATAGCTAAACTGGCTTGCCTAGTATAAAACTAACTATATACAAGCTTGAAAGCCTAGGAGTTCAAGATTTTAAAACTTTAAAATCCCATTAAAGAGATTTGAAAAGAGATTTATGGCGGTCACTAGAGCATGAGAAAGGTGCACCAGGAATCCTTCAAAAATTCCAGAGGTTAAAGAAGTTAAGTGCTGGGTTCAGATCAGACGGTTTCATTAGAGTAACCACAATGGAAAACATGCGAGGGAAGCATGGGGGGGAGGGGAGGAGAGTGGACTTCATAAGAATCTCCTTTATGGCAATAAAGAAGGAATAAAGTCATTGGAAAAAAAATCTTCAGTAAATAAAGTTTTCCTTTTATAATTGTGAATTTTAAATCTGTCTCACAGTTTGCATTTTTGGTTCTTCTCATTGTTAGGAACTTCATATTGCTGGAGTCTTTTGACTTTTAGTCCATTCCTTTCTAAGCACAGTCTAGTAGGTCTCTCAGTACCTATGAGACTGATGATACTGAGAGCTCTGCTGAGATGATGTGGAATAGCCCATTGTACTCTGGGACTGAGAAGATCCCTGAATGTTGCTTTGGTAACTCAGGCGTGAACTGGAGTGCTGGAGAAAAAGAAAATGGAAAAGAAATTAAAAACAGTCAGTTAGGACAATGATTCAGGGAGCTTTTCAACTGTAAGAGGTTCATTCAAATCAAAATACTGAGTGAAAGTGACTGAATAACATTACTATTAAGAGTCACCAGAATGATAATTAAATTGTTATTATTGATATAGCGCCCAAATGGTGCTAGGTGTTTGACAAGCACGTAAAAAGACAGTGGTTACAATCCAAGACAATTTTAAAATGATTTTAAGTGATTGAACCCCATTCCTAACTATTCATCTTTCTTGTTTCTTAATCCCATGTCTAAATATCAGGATTTATTTTTAATAAATATCTATTTTTATTTGTTATTTATATGCCACCATTAACTAAATAAACAAATATAAGGGACTGCCAGCTCCAAACCCCCATTCTCTAAATTGCTAGAGGGGCAATCCCAGAGGGGTAGCCGTGTTAGTCTGTATACAGCAAAAACAACGAGAGTTCTGTGGCACTTTAAAGACTAACAAATTTAATTTTTGTAGGCATAAGCTTTCGTGAGACTCAGTTCACTTCGTCAGATGCAGAGGTAGAATGATACAATAAATAGGAAACATAGATATACAATGTATTCAGTTCCAAAGGAGATAGGATAAGAATCAGGAAGAGATGGGGGATATGACTTAAAAGATACCAACATCTGACTGCGGAGAGACTTGATGAATTCAAAAAAATAATACCATCTTAGAACAGGTCTCGACTCCTATTCTGGTGCTCTATCTACTGAAAACAAAGATGTTTACTCAGAAATGCCAGTGAGTGCACATGTGCAAGACCACTTTAATGTTTAATTCCCTGAATTTGCTCTTAAAATTTCCAGAGTTGTGAAACCAGGTTTGCAACTTGTAACAGAAAAAATTTGTGTTATTCATTAATCTTAACACTTTGTTTGGTGCAGATCTCAACTACTTAAAGCATTTCAAAATATTTGACTCTGTACATACAGAATTTTGCAGATTCATAATAAAAAGTGACTTCATCTGTTCATGCATTCCAAGTTCCTTATCAATAAAAAGTTAAAACCTGGTGGCATATATCATATCATATAATACACTGTATAAAACAGATAGCCCTTTTCATGTCACATACTTCAAGGTCCTGTATGAATGATCAGATCTGGCCTTCAAACCAAATAAATGCTTGTGTACCCCTGATCTTAGCTTTTGTTTTACAAAGCCCTGATCCTGTTGCCTTAACATTTAACATCCAGGCATCCAACAAAGAAGAAAAATAAACAAATACGTTGTCACCAGCTGTAATAAACCTTAATCTAGACTCCAGTAAGAAGATGAATAAAGAATTTGGACTGGAGTGCTGAAAAAATAAGAGTCAAAGTTAGACAAAAAACAAGGCCACGCATACAAGTAAACCAAGAATTACAGTTGTCATTCTTAGAATGAATGAAAGGTGCTTTTATTAAATAGTAATAAATGATTGTTCACCACAGATTTAAATCCAGAAGATAAATGAGCCCAAAAGCAAAATGATTTTTCCTTTTAATCTTGAATAAGATCTAATGGAATAAGATTCATGCCATAAGACTACAAGAATGCATTTAACCAGGCTATGCTTACTTTAGTCTCACAAAAGAAAATTTCTGTTTTGACTCCAGACTTGGACAAATTGCAGGCATTCCATTCTGGATATAAGACAAACAATCAGCTAGAACTAAGAGGGAGCCAGAGCCAGAGCTAGCCAAATATAAGTGTAAAAATGGATAGTCAGATTCTTCTATTTAACAGCTGATGTAATGGGAACATACAGATAATTAACAGCACAGGGGTCAAAATAAAGCCTGGAGTGGAGAGGTCACTAAAACAAATGGCTACAGGCTGGGTAGAAAACAATCACAAGAGCTATATTTAATTTTCCCAAAAGGTAAGATTTAAATCAAGAAAATCCTGTAATGAGGAACTCTTGCCTAGAATCCAAGACTTTCCAAAGGATCCCATGGTCAATAGCATCAAATGAAGCACAAAAATCCACAAAATACGGACAGAAGCCAGCCAGCCATAAAAAGGGACTTGCCCACACCTCAAGCCACTCTGGAACTTTTCAGGAAAGAAACCTGACTGAGTTGTCGTTACTCCTAAATTGCCATCACAACCTTTAAAATCATTCCAATACAGGAAGAAAACTAGGAATGGAAGAAAAATGTCTAGCATTCAGAAATCAATTATGTGGGGAGGGGGATTGGTGGACTAGGAAGTCAAAGAAGCTCTAGAGTAAAAAGAAAGGTTTAAAAGAGCCTGAGATGACTTTTTATCAAAGTGGTGTCCTTGCTAAAATTATTCAGCAATAGCATTTAGAATCCTTGCGAAAACATCTCTCTTCTCATTCTGACATATTTTCAATGATCTTTTGAGATAAGAAAACAAGATTTGTTTTCAGGCATACTTTTTAAAAATGAAAAATATTTATCTGGTGATGCTCAGTGAGTCTTGTCTGAAATGTTTGTGATCTCCCCAAATATTCATGAGTTTGGTTCATACAATGCTTTGAATTATTTCATTGTATGTCACTTATTCAGTGAAAAGCATTCTAATTCTAGTAAACCAAGACAAATGTGCAACTTCAAAAGCAACACAGAAGTACTGTTTTCATTTAATATATTCTAATGTTGCTATAGTGAGAGCACACTGAGTGGAAAACACCACACCAGTTCATTGCAAACTATCTCACAAACCTTCCATTTGAAGATTCACATTTGAGTTCACTCACAGGAAGAATTTTAGAGATAAAATGGGAATCACTATATGCACTTATAAATCTATGCTATAGGGTCACTGAAGTTGTTGATCTTTAAGATTAAAAGAACAGTTATCAAGGTACTAGGGCAAACAACAGAATATGAATTGTCCCATCTATCATTATGACATGGAACAGAAAGTGCAGGAATTAAATCAAAGAGCATGTGCTGGTGACTCAGCATTTTTAAAGCGTCGGCTTCTCACATGGGGGTCAATCCTCCAAAGTACTGAGTACTCTGGACTCAATCCAGCAAAACACTTCAGCATGTGAAAGCAGTCCCACTGACTTCAATGGGATTACTCACATTCCTAAAGTTATGCATGTTTTAGAATGATATGGAAATTCTGAGAACAACAAAGGAAACGCCATTGAAATCTATATAAATACCAGAGAGTGAAAGCTATCTATAACGAACTCTGACACAGTGACTTTTTTTTATACTGAAGTAGAATTCAAGTCCCCAGTTCTAATATATTAGAGCATGCACAATTCCGTTATAATGAGCTTCATTTAAAGTAAATTTATTCTGTGGAAATAGTTGACTATAAAATAGGAAACTTCTACAGTGGAATACATCTTGCCCCTAAATGTAACAAAAGTTGTAACGAAGTCTGTACCTGATAATCTGAAGGCATGACAGGCCCGCCTGAGTTAGTGCCTGAAGGCCCTATGCGTGGTTTCTTATTTGGAGGCACCTGATTGAGGCTGGAGTCCTGGCTGTGCTGGAGTCCTGCCCCAGTACCTCCTCCTCCTGCTCCACCTCCTCCTGCAGTCCCATTTGTCTGGGTACTGTTTTGCTGCTGCTGTTGCTGAGGTGCTGCTTGCTGTTGCTGCTGAGGTGCTGTTTGTTGCTGATGTTGATTCTGCTGCTGTTGATTCTAAGAGAAAGCACAGCTGGGATGGTAACTTTTTTTCTGAATTATTTATTTACATTTGGTGTCACAAACTCATCCGCTTTCCCTCAGCCACACCAGGGTCAGAACTATCCACATGACAAAAGCACAGCTGGACTGTAGTGAAGAGCACCAAAGTAAATGAAGCACCTGTTCTCAGTATTCTGCTAGTTGCTGCAGGTAAATATTTGTGAACTGAGGAGGGATGGATGAATTTCAATGTTACTTAAACTTTGTGAGTTTGAAATTTTGGAATAGAATAAAATTATTTCTGGTTCATTTTTTAAAAAAAAAGTGGGCTAAGGAAAAAGCAACTTGAATGGCAATCTAGAAACTCCTATCCCTGGGCATCCAATCATAATCAGGTTAATAGTGAGAAGGATGGAAGGAACTATCGAGAAAATGGTAGTGGTCACATCATGAACGGGTGTGAATAAGCTGCAGCAGTGCAGGCAGGTAGCAGTGCTGAGCAATAATAAAGTAATAATACTTTGCACTTCAGTGGCACCTTCCACCCAAGAATCAAAACAACTTTCCAAATATTAGTGAATGAAACTTCACAGCAATCCTGTGAGGCAGGTGGCATTATCTCCATTTTAGAAAGAAGTCAAATGAAGCACAGACAGATTAAATGACTTGTCCAAGATTACACAGCAAACCTGTGGCAGAGCTGGGACTAGATATCCCAACTCGTGAGTTACAATCCTATGCTTTAACCACCTTGCAATGGGAGGGATGCTGGGAAAAGGGCCAAGCATGGTGCCCCAGGTACAGTGTCACAGAGTCTTGGTGGTGGCAAGAGGAAGAGAGTTCGTTAGAGCAGATTGCCTGGAGACAGAGGGTTGAAGGACAGAATTTTCTGGCAGTGAAAGGACTAAAGGAAAGATCTGGTTGCAAAGAATGAGGGGAAGGAAGGAAAAATGTAGCTGAAGGTAGAGAAGGAGAGAGGGAAGCAAGATAATTGAAAGAGACACTAGTGCCTTGTAGCAAATAAAAGTTTAGGGAAGGAGCCAGAAGCAGAAAGAAAAAGGGCAAAACATATGGATGCAGAATGTGGGAGCCAGAGAGCAAAGAAGAACCTGGCAGTCTGGCAGCAGGGACATAAGGATTTGAAAGAATGGAGACTGGAGCGTGGTAAGCAAGAGTTCCATAGATATTCAGCAGTAAGGAAACAGAGCCATCCAGCACTGCAGAAGACTCTGATTATCGGGCACCCATGCGGTCAAGGGGACTGCAGTAGTGACTATTTTTATTTGTTGTTTATGTAGAATATAAAACTCTCTCTTTAAAGAAACAAAACCACATCTTTATTGCAGTCTGAGTTTTGACAGCCATGTATTTTAAATAAAAACTCTGAAATGTTTGAGCCCTTTTTGGTAAATACTTTAAAACTTTATAAAATTCAGAAATAATTTCAGTTCCCCCAGGGTCTTGGAGGTGCAGGGTCTGTTTAACCAGGCAACAATTTATCAGTGTTTAGATGTGGTCAACCTTCATGGAAAATTTACATTATTCACTTCCCATACGTCTTTCCAACCAATTGCCTTCTGCACATACTTCTTGGCAGACTCACTAATCACAAGCTATGTAGCTTCCTCAAACTAAAGTGTGCATCGATTGCCATTCATCATGACAATGTCACAAGTTACACTCCAGATGAAATTCACAAGAATGTATTTATTTAGGAGTGCACAAAGGCTCATACTGTCTTGCATCTACATGGAGGACTTATATCTCTCTTTCCTTTCTACTGAAGTCAAGAATGTATCCTATTGCCTGTATTCCTTATAGATAGAAACTGTGTGTGACTATTTCGGGGGAGATCAACAAACTAACTCGTTAAAAAAAATTTAAAGTTAATGAAGTTTAACTTATTAAAAAAAAAAAAAAAAAAAGAAGTTATTTATTATCTCACAGAGGGAGATCAAACCATTATTAAAGATCTAATGAATTGTCAGATTTAAGACCCCATTTATGCCACAGTGCTGAAACTGTCATGTGGGTTTTTTTTAAACAATTATTTGACATTTTGTGATTTTTGTGTATGGGTGCTTGGGTATGAGCTGAACCATTTTCACTATCAATCCCCACAGCTGCCAAGTTGAAACCTGGGCTGCATGAAAAACCGAGAGCGAGAAATCTCACAACTGGGGCTAATGATCTGTCTCTCAGTGAAGGGCATGAATTCCATGTTTCTTCTGGCATTGGAGAAGGGAGGCATGGTGTTTACCTAGCTGGTATGAGATATCTGCAGCTGCTCTTCTTATTGCTTTTGAAAGAGGTTGAGGCCTAGTCTACACTAGAAAAGCTCGCGAGTATAGCTACAGCGGCAAACCCTTCTAGCTTATACCAGCTTATACCAGCAAAAGAGTATTTTTGCCTTTGTCATTTTTACCAGTTACCTGGATGAAATAAGTTATATCAGTGTGGCAAATGACAGATATAACTGTATTATTTTTTATGATTATATGTACCTCAATTTACCTGCCTGATATTATTCTGTCTGACTACATGGAGTTGAATTAGAAGGGGTTGTAAGAAAGACCAAAACAATGGTCAGAGATAAACTCTAGGTAAATAAGTTCAAAGGGACAATAGCTGGGCTATTAAATTGGGAATAGGTGCCAGAAAAAAGTGACACTGCTATTTTGCCAAAGCCAGAGCCTAGATATCAAAAGGATCATAAATAGTTCAAAGCATCCCCTGCAGAAGGGAAGGGTTGGGGGAATTGCTAGCAGCTGCTTGAGGTGAGACACTGGGAGTGCAGCAGTGAATGCAGCAGCAGTCTGTCTCTCCCAACCCAGAGGTGAGGTGTAGGAAGGTGCAGTTGCCTTCCTCCGAGCCGGGGCCCGAAGAAGGGCCACAACTGTGGGGTTGGCAACCGGGAGGCCGGCTAGTGATAGGTCCTGCTGGCTGCCCAATCCAGCACCAGAGGGACGGAGCCTCAGCCAGGGCTGAGGCTATAAGAAGCAGGCCCCACAGCTCAGAGGAGAACAAGCTGCCCCTGGAGGCAGATGTGCAGCCCTGCCGGCTACAGCTGAAGCCTGAACCAGGTCGGGCCGCTGACACAAGCGAATGCCTCCTGGGGCGAAGACCCCGGGAGCGGCCCAAGCGACCAACCGCCAAGGGTTGGATAGGGCCCCTGGGCCTCCTAGACTGGCCAAAGCCTACAGGCCCCCAGGTCTGGGCCAAGCCCATAGGCCCTAGTGATTGGACTGAGTCCCCTGAGCCGGAGGGCTGGGAGACACCCCGAGGCCGGACCTGACCTGGAGGAGCTGCCTGAGGCCGAGCCATCCCCCAAGACGGGACAGGACCTGGAGGAGCTACCTGAGGCTGAGCCATCCCCGGAGCCCTGGGACCTGGAGGAGCTGCCCCTCGCAGAGGAGCTCCCCGCCTTGCCACAGAGGGACTGGCGAGCCTGCCGCGGGCTGTCTACCCCAGTGACAATGAGGAGCCCACTGACACAGTATCTGGGGATACGGGGAGGAAGTAGCCCAGGGACGACCATAGCCATGGCTGAGATCGGGGCAAGCCCCGCCGACTTAGTGGCAATGCCTTTGCCACTACTAGGGCCCTGGGCTGGGACGCAGTGGAGTTGGGTGAGCCTGCATCCTCCTCTCCTCCCCCTTATCCTTACCACCCAGAGAATGAGTATTGTCCCCTGCTCTCCTGACTCAAGGACACTGCTTGCTCGCCCGCCCTGCCTCAGGGCCGGGGCGATAGACTCATAGTCAAAGCTAACATTCCCCTTGCAGGAAGGTGCAGTGGCCTTCCTCCGAGCCGGGGCCTAAAGAAGGGCCACAACCGTGGGGCCGGACCGGACCCCGTGCTACATGAGGTTACCTAGATCGAGTGGAACCTTCCTAAATTCGCATGAAAAGGATTAAGTCTAGATAAGGCCATTGTTGGTTTAACCCATTTCTCTGTCACAGTGTATCTTTGGGTGAATCAACAATACGTTTGTTTGGAAGGAGCTATTTTGAGCTACTTTAATCAGCTCCTGGTCACAGGTTCCTGAAGGGAAGTTTCTTGCAGGTGCCAAATACATGTGAGTCTACTCTGTTAACATGCTAGGAAATAGGAGGGCTGCCACCACAGGATCCAGCCTGAATGGTAGAACTGTGTGGTTCCACCCTAAGAGAAGTGAAGGTAATGAAACCTGTCAGTTGAGGGGTGCACTCGAGAGGGACTGCAAAGGGATCTAAGGCACTGCTTGCTCTGTAGCAATGACATCACGGGTGATGAAACAGGGGCTGTTGTAACTTGGTGCTCCACTAACAGACAGCTGAACACCCATAGAGAGACTGGAAGAAAGAGTACAGATGCAGTTCACCCCATGATAAGAGGCAAAAGCACTTACTTGCTAGGATAACTTTGTCCACAATAGGGCTTTTGCCAATATAGAAATGTCATAAAAATAAAGAAATCACACCCGTAACATTACTTTACCATCAAGTTTCTAGCATAGACCTGCCTGAGTCAGGAAAGCAGTGCTGGAGACAAAGCAAATGCAGCTCTCCCCCACAGGATGCAGGTCTGAACTGGCAGGCACTGGTGCAGTGGTTTCAAGTGTTTTGAAATGGTTGTGAACTGTTAAAGGTCATTAAGTGGTTTAACTTTTTTTTTTTTTTTTTTAAAATAGAGAATATTGGCAACCTCTGATTGGGAATTTGTCTTTTATTGTATTTCCAGGACCATGCCATGCTTTTTAATATAAATTACTGTGGCAAACAACAAGCTTTAGAAGGCATATATTACTTTTTCAAGACATTTAGTAAACTATTTCCAGACTGTATTTTATGTGATGGACATGAAGTTATAGATCCAGCAATAGCTATCACCGCAATGAAGGGTTTTGCTGCTCTCACCTATTAAGCTGAGTATCTTCCCACTGAAGGGATCTTTGTCACTGCTCTGTTTATTGCAACATAAACTCTTAAGTTGTGCTTGCATTCTATTAGGAAAGTAAATCTGATATTCAGGAATTGCATAACTAAATGGGCTGAAACTTGTTCTATAGTAAAGGTGTAAGGAAAGCAGCACGTTCCCCTGCATTGCCTCCTTCATTCCTTCTACTGTTTTAGTTAGTAAAAATCAGCCATGTGTCTGAAATAAGAGGGTTTTAGTTAAAACCCCATGATTTTTCTGTTTGTTTCTGTGAACATTTATTAATGAACTAACAAACATTTTGGAGAAAGGGTGTTTTTATTAAATATTTACCCTTCAGTTAAGGTGCAAGAGCTCCAAATACACGAGGTCAGAGACCTCCTGTAAGCCTTCCAGCAAAACCAGGAAATATCAAACTTGACATTCCTCATATTAATGTGCTTTTTGTTTTTGTTTTTTTAAAATCAGAAACAAATTTTAAAAAACGTTCTAGGGCAAAACAAGATACAAATCCATTATTTTAAAACATCCATCACAGGTTACCTTTAACAAACTTGTTGTGGAAACAGATTCAATGAGTAATACATAGTTTAAAATGAATTTTTTTCTAAATTAACTAAATATGCTGCAAAATCTTTATAGCATGCAATCTACAATCTCAGCTCAGAAAGTAGAATTTACTCTTTCAAATGTATCATTGATAGGGCATAGCTTTAAATCAAATTGGGCTCCCATATTTTACAGACTATCTGAACCAGAGGACAGGCACAGCCAGATGGTTCCTCTTGGATCAGCAACAGGACATGTCCTCATTCAGACCCCAGGACACAAGTTGATTACAGTTTGAGGCCTCTTTCTCTTTCTTCTGCTAGCTATGTATTACTAATAATGTCTAACTAGCTGTACATTTTTAAGTGTAGGAAAAATACAAACGATCTGATTTACTATAATTTACCATGCATTAATGTGATACTTTCTAATCACCGTGAAAAATGTTGAGAGAGTCTTGCATTGAAAACACATTCCTGGATACGCCATGTTCTGTTAGTTTTCCTTTTGTGGCATCACAACTTTTTTGTTGCATTTGGAAAAAAAGTACTCTTTACTATACCTTATCCCCTTTCTCTTCAGGTTCATCCTCATTGAGGAATTCTCGTTTTGGATAAGGAATCTGGCAGCCAGCAAATACACTGAAATATATCAAACAGAAAGCAGAGAGACACTAAACATACATGCTTCTTGAAATTAATTTATTTAATAGCATATATATTTCAGGTTTTTTTCTTTTAATGTTTTGTATTCTATGACTCCAAATTATTGTAGTGGCACCCAATAAGCACCCAACAGATATATAGCTACTGGTAGATGTGCACTGATTTTAGCTTCTGCTATATTTGCTGTTGGCAAACTGTCTTTTTCTAGAACTATAGCAGAACTGAGTGAGCACAAATGACAGCACAATTATTTGCTGTCCTGACACTGCATTTGTTCGCTTTGCTATGTGAATCAACCAGAAACTCTACAGCAGTCAATTGGGAATATGCATAGCACAGTGGATTGAGGACCTGATCCAGTGCCCATTAACGTCATGGGAGTCTTTCTATTGACTTCAATGGCTTTTGTATGACACCTTAAATGTACTAGCTATTCATCTCTGGAGAACTGGAATCAATTAGTTTCTGTGGCCTTGTTTAGAAGGGGGGAAAAAAGTAGTTATTAGATTGAGTCAGCTAACATGATTTGAAATACCACTTGTATCTAGCGTACACACAGTTCAACACCTTTAAAATCACATTGCCAGGTGTTGTAACCTAGCCAAAGGTAGATCAGTATGAGAGAGCAAAGACCTGGTAGATACTAGTAGATAAATTAGCAATTTTAAATTCAGCTGTCTTACATTTTGAAAGTGCTAATCTGTTCTATGCTAATTGCTAAGTGGCATTTCAAATCATTATGGCTGACTTGATATTTTTTTTTTTTTTAAATCCCTTTTTTCTAGGCCTGGTCTACACTTACCTAGAAATTCGGCGGCAGTTGACAGGAGTTACGCAAGCTACACAGAGTAGCCTGCGTAACTCCTGTTGACAGCTGTACTTCTGTTCTGCACGGTGTCTTCACTGCACTGCGCCTATGGGAACTGCGTTCCTGTCGATGCAGTGCTATGCCACTTGAGGAGATGGTTATACTAGGTCAACCGTGATTGATTGACCAGGTCTTCACTTACTGCTCAATCAATCCAGAAAGATTGATCTGATGGCGGCGACTTTGCTGCCGTCAGTGTAAACATACCCTAGTCTAGACAAGATCTATGCTTTCTTCCATGAGGGCTCTTACATCTAAAATCCACTCCCTGTTCATCATGTCTGCAGTCTCTCCTCCTCCATAAATTCCTCTTTAAGCATGCTGTTTTTCTATGAAGCTGCAAACAGTGAGGGGGATATCTGTATTGTATTTTATGAATATCACATGTTCCTCAGTATACCTGCTTGATATTAGCTTATCTGGCTGCATGGAGCCAAATCAAAGGAAGCTGTTGCAGGGAAATACACAGAAAACGAACAATACCACAGATAAGGTACCTTCAGAGAGAATAGCAAGAGTTGTTCTAGGATCAATGAGGGAGCTATTACTTGGAAAATGCCCACCTGCCTGGCTCCAACCTGGCTAGCAAGATCCAGACCTGAGCCTAGGATCAGTGGGGACTCTAACCCAATAAAGACCCCAGTATAAGGAAGATGGGGATTTGAGTGGGCAGCAACTGCTGGATGTGGATCTGTGACAGACAGACAAAAAGAATGCTGCAGGGGCTCTCTCTCATTCCCAAACCAGGGGAAGGGGTACACTTGGGGTACATGGAACGTACGTTTTATTATTTCCTTTCAAGGTTTGGATAAGGCCCAGGCAACTGGCCTCTTTGTTTTAACCCTTTCCGCTGCTTGTTCTGCACTTTTGGGCGAATTAAGAACAATTTGCTTTGAAGGAGTTGTTTTTGAGTCACTTTAATTGGATCTTGGTAACAGGCTCCCAGACAAAAAGGGCATAGAGATGCCAAATACAGTTGGGTCTGTTGTATTATCATGGTTGGTAAACAGGGAGCCTGCAGCCCATGCATCCTGTCTAAGGGTTGTAGGACCCCATGGTTCCATCTAGAGAGGCATCCATTTGAGAAGGATCAAAAAGAGATCTTATGTGCAGCTTGTCCTGTAAGAATGACAGAATCCTATAATCTCTAAAACTCCCCTCAAATAATGGTTAACAAAAGACTAAATATTTTTCAAAATCCAAACAAATATCATAGGACTAACAAGACTCGTGACAGAAGGTCACTGCTTGATCACTCAGACTTTTGTTGCATTGTAAGCTCTTCAGGGCATGGACCTCTTTTGTATACATTTACAGAGTGCCTGGCACAATGGGTTCTAGTCCCTGTATATTTTCTATTCAGATAATATAGCTTGCTTGGCGGGGTTCTTATTGTTTTTCTGCCTGAAAAGTTCTATCCGAAAAGTCCCTAGCACTCTTGGCACAATTAAATAATTACATACCCAAAAACTATGTTAAAAGAATGGTCAGGTTGCAACCACAAGCACTCAGATGTTAGGAAATTTAAGAAATGCCCCTGCATACAGTTATTAATTATTTGATTGCATGCTATTTTTACCACAGCATCCCTGCCTCATTAAGGGCACAGGAAGGATAGGGCTCTTTGAATAGATAGATATTCATAATCCTTTTTATCCTCTTCCCTGAGTGGGTGGTCCTGGGCCTTATTCACTGCACACCATTCAACCCCTGCATGGAATACAGAATTATTAATTTCTTCATGAGCTTTTCCATGCAGCTCATCACTGTGGCATAGGAGTACTACACAAACATGAATGTATTTATATTGACAACACCCTATAAGGTAGGGAAGCGTTACCATCCCCCTTCACAGCTGGGGAACTGAGGCACAGAGAGATTAAGGCCAAAACTATTAAGTGACCACTGAATTTGCTCAGCTTGAGATCTGTTGGGTCTGATTTCTCAGAGTACTTAGTATATGTATAGCAGTTTATATCTTCAAATCACAGCTCTCATCGATATCAGTTGCAATTGTGAGTACTCAGCACATTTGTGAATCAGAACCTGGGACCTCAAGCTGAGCACCTATAAAATGAGGATCACACAATTAGTGGACAACGGTGAAAAGTTTGGTTTAAGTGACTTGTCCAGCATCACATCGGAACTCTGTGGCAGAGGCAAGAACAGAATCCAGTTCTCTAGGGCATCATTCAACTGCCTAAACCATGCAACCATCTTTTCTCCTCCTGCAATCTCCTTCACTACACACCTTCCAACTTCTGAAACAAATGGGGCAGGAGTCTTAGAGACAACCTCATTCACTACAGAACATTAGTTCAACTCCTGTGCATTGAATGACGCAGGAATCCTGTGGAAAAATAGTATGTTATCATGTAATTAAAGTCTGTATCATAATGCGTATGCACAACATAGCTGAATTAAGTTTGCATGGGCAACCTGAAATCTGGCATTTCCTTACTTTTTGAGTGCTTAGCTTTGCAACCAAGATGTTCTTTTAATTACATATTTCTGATGTAATTTCCTAGAAAACTGAAAAACCAGTATCACATGAAACTGTACAGATCCTCCACATGGATCATCAGAAGGGCTGAGGATTCATGGCAGAGACCTCTGCCACCTGAGCTAATGAAATAACCAGCAGCAGCAGTAGCCTGTTTATTCTGTATCTGGACCAGCCACTGAGACAGGGTTGAAACACATTTTACCAGTGGGTAACTTTACTTTCACAGCTACTTGTTGACAGCACAACAGTGGTGAATCCTGGGCTCTTCTCCAGATTCTGGAGGTGACTGTGTCCTACAGCCTCATACTGTCCCCTTAGCCTATCACTCACCCCACCCTCAACCTGTCTCTGCTCCCCTTCTTCTAACACCCCCTAGCAGCCCTTATTGTCCCTGAACTGCAGCCTGTCCCTATCATCCTTCAACCCTGCAGCCTGTCCATCTTCCTCCTCGTTCTCCTACTGGAACACCCTGACAAATTTTGAGTTCCTGCTCCAAAGTAAAGATTTGTTTTCTAGCATGGACAAGACAGCATACCTTTCCTTAAACTCATTCTTGGAAACAGCTAAACCATTTTAGGTAAAACTTTCAACAAAAAACAAAATAAAAACAGCCTGAGGCTGACCCTGTGTGGTATGGGAAATTTCACATGATTAAAGTTTGGTAAAATTATAATGGAAAGTGTTCAGCAATCTTAACTACATGAGATGCTGCTACCACCTAAATCTATAATTAATGATGATAAGAAACTAGATTCAGGTCATATGTGAAAGTGTTTTTGGTATTCTTATAATAACAGCAGATGTATCTGTCCACGTCACACCACTTTCACAGGCATACTTCAAGGTCTCTGCCCAAAGGATACTGTAAACTAAGATAAGAGGGGCTAATTTATACGTAATCATTCAGAACTAAGTACATTATGTATAGCTTTGCTGAATGATGTATGCCTAAAACGGCCTATCGACAAGAGTTTTAGATAAATACTTCAGAATAGTTCTGAGAATCATCACTTCTTCCCTCCTATTTACCCACCTTTACTGAGTGCAGCAAATATAAAGTTGTTGCTCTCCCTATCACTGGTTGATTTACACGAATTGTGCTCCTAGAAAACTCAGAGGTGGAGTCACGGTGATGAGAAAAATGTTCTTATTTACAAGCACATTTCTTTATTTTTAAATGGTCACCATAAACCGTACATAAATAGTTAACCAAAAAAGGCATGACTGTAAAGAACACAAAAAGAGTGAGACACATACTCTGATGTAGGCAATGGATCCTCCTGGAAATAGGGATCCTGCAAAGCCTGCTCTGAGGTAATTCTCTTCGTAGGATCCATGGTAAGAAGTTTTTGAAGCTGTGTAGTGTAACATTAGAAGTAGTAAACAACCATTATTGAAACCATTATTTTTCAAACTAATGGCTTGTATGCCGCACTTACATCATGATCTGGTAAACTACAAATGGCTCATTCAGAAAAGCAAAATAAGCATTTCACGCAGAGAATAACTTCCTAGTTCTATAATGCACAGTCATCAAAAATATTATGACTATGAAGTTTTGCTGGTATGAGAAATAAAATTAACTGGGCTAGATTCTTCAGTGCGGTGTGCTGCCTTGAGCTAGTGAAATAAAGTGGCCCCAAATTCAATGTAACCATCCATGAAGGATCTCCCCAATATAAGGGTGATTCTCTGCTAGCACACAGTTGGCATAGGGGTTCTTATGTCACTCCCTGCTGCTGACACAGCCAGGAAAGAGGCATAGAGGAAAGTGGGTGCGACCAAGACTCCCCTTTGCTTTGCCCTTTGGTTATATTTATAAACAAAGTATACAAGAGCAGCCTTAGAGGAGCTGTAACTCACTGGATGGGGACTGGTCATACACAAAGGTTGCGTCCAGATCAAAGTGCAGAGGTGATCTTTATGCTGCTATTGTGCACCGATCTGTGGCCTGTCCTCTGAGCAGATTAACCACACTAGAAGTACAAGTACTACTCTGCTCCCATATGAGAGACAAAGATTGTATGCCTGTTCTCTTTTGCTTGCAGATGCAAATGCTATGGAGGCAATGTGCTCAGCCGTCCGCAGGTAAAAGTCCAACACAAGAGATGGACTTTGCAGTGTATTTGCAAGGTTTAAAGACCAGGGCTCTGGTGGACCTTTCTATATTATAGATATGTTAAATAGCAAATAATTAAAGAAAGCAATCATCCTTCAGAAGGAAAGGTGATCCCTCTCTCTCTTCCACCATACATGTATAATTCACGAATTTACATATGATATAACTAAACAGGGATTACTCTGTCTGTCTCAGAAAGGTGGCCAATTCTGGGGTGAAATGCAGAAGCTTTTTAATACCATATAGGGACACTAGACAAGCAAATCTGTTAAAATATTAAAAGCTATGGCTGCAGCTATCTTTTTTTTTTTTTTTTTTTTTAAATTCATATTCTTATCCTGCTATCATTCTCCAGTAAACAGAAATAGAACAGTTTTAATATTACAACACATTTCAAAGTAAAATAATCCCTAAAGCACAATGATGTACGTACCAAAAGGAAAACTTTACTGTCAGGCTTGACTTTGTGTTTCTCCATGTATTTTATGAGGCTACTATTGGCATATCTGGAAAATTGTAAACACATTTCAAAAGTAATATACTGTAGGATTATGGCATTGCACCAAGCAATAAAGAAAATGCAGACTAGTTCAAAAGGACACGTTTTATATTTCATTTGTTAGCAGATGTAATGTCCTATATGTATTCTGCCATTCACTCTATTTGTGAAGTGTGAATATTCGTCCTAGCTTTCAGTGTTAGCATTTTTAAAATTGTTTGTACTTTATAACAATGGAATGTACAGCTTTGATGGTATATGGCTGAGGTCTTGACAGTGGCACACAGCCATAGCAAATGTTGTGGGGAGAGCAAAGCTGCACTATACGAGTGGAAGCTACTTTGTCAAACAGGCACAATGGCGGCAACAGTGCAGCCCCTTCATCATCCATCATTTGCCATTTGAGCAGCTGTTGCAACCATTCCCTTCAGTTGGCAGAGAAACAAGTCTGTCTCTTTTCTGAGGCATGTGAAGCCATGTGAAGTCTTCACATTTCTTGAGCTCAAATATTCCCATTAAGAATAAATCAGACATAGAATTTATGTCTTGCTTTTATAAAAATCTGTAGACCTCAGTGGGTAACTATTATTATGATTATTTTACAAAGAGATAAACTGATGCACAGAGGAGTCAAGTGGTTTGATGAAGGTCACATAGAGAATCCAGGGCAGAGCTGGAAACAGTACCCAAATTTCCTGAATCCCACCTCTGTGCTTTATCGTGGACTATGTTGTTCCTTGTACTCTTTCCCTCCCTTGTCTATCAGTGCAGGGGACGATCTGATTTACTCAGCAAAACCTCTCGCCAACAGTGAAAGATGGACACTAACATTCTTTTAAATCCAAATAATGCTCTTCCAAAATCTAAACAAAACAGAAGATAATCTCTAGTGCTGATTTCTGTGGATCTGTTACAAGCAGGTTTTAATCACCGTCTGTGGTACAATCACTTACGTTGTTCTCCTAAAGTCTTTTTGAAGTGTGGGATATTCCGGCATCTTTCTTATATCTTCCCAGTCTTTATCTTAGACAAGATAAAGCAATTGAGCAGTTTAAAGTACAGGTTAAGTAATACGATGTACATAAACTAATATTTTTCTGACATTTTCTGTTAGTTGTTCAGTATTGTTATTCCACAAGTCCCACCACTTTCTTGTACAGAAATGCCAAATTCATCATACTGCCAGTTTTCATAAAGCTACAGAGCTAGTAATTTGCTTTAAACCAAAATCCAACTCTTAAGAGTTTATGCCTGACCTTTTAATGAAAGTAAATTACCTGCTGGGAATCCCATTACACTAAAAATGCGATCTAGCTGATCGTGATGAAAAGGATTGCTCGTTTTGATGTCTTCCTGACGACAGTGAAAAATAGGTTCTGAAGTCAATAGCTCAGCAAATATACAGCCAATTGCCCATATATCTAGGAAAGAGGGAAGATAATTTATGTGAATTGACCACATTCCATCAGCCTGATTTCTGTTCTACACAGTACAGACACAATACCTCATACTAAAATTCATTACAATAATTTAAAACATGTAGTAAATTAATACACGTGAAATGGAATAACTGCATCACCACATTTTAGGTTACAAGCCAAATCAAATAAACTCTCTTGTAAATTCTGTCTGAAGTTGGACCTGGCAGTCTAACACATATAGCAATACATTCACAGAGCAGAAGCCCTCCCAATATCTGCTGACAACTTAATCTTCAAGGCATTCAACTGATTATCTAAAACAGAACATAATGCTCCAAAGAGGATACATTGAAATAATAGCTCTATCAGATACTCTAAAGCAATTCCTGCAAGGCAATCAAGTACATACTGATAAAGAAAAATTATAACAGCTTGTGTGTCTGGCAAACAATGCAGACTAGATAAAATGGAAAGAGCACGATCCAAATTTTAGCTAAAAAAGAAGACCGATTGCAACTTTCTCAACCAGTTAAAAAGACTGGAACTAGCTCAGTTATGCCCACTGGAACTATTTTACAACAGTGTTATCTATGGTAGCTTGATAGCAAGTGCATTCATAAACAGCACAACAGAAGGGGATCATCTCAATGAATGCAAATTCTAGTAACATTTGATACAAAAAGGTTTTATGTTCTATCATGTTAACATGCTGTGCAAAACAAAATGTACAACCCAGAACAGCAATTTCAATTACAGTACATAAATGTATAGTTTAAATGTGATCTAGCTAACTCCACTAACAGCAGGCCTAGAGTTCTGTACTACAACCAAGTTACATTATGCTGAACACCCTAAAAATGTGAAATAGTCCAGCAATGGGTTAGAGGATAGGAAAAAAACACTGGTAGAAAAACTGATTAGTTAAAATGGAATACTGACACCACTTTAGAAAAGATGTTGAAATTAAATAAGTACAGATTATAGAAAACAGACTGTGGAGTCCTTGCTTGAGGCAGGATGCTAGATTAGATGATCCAAGAAGCCCTTTCCAACCCTGTAACGTCGGACAGATTTCATGGACACACAGATTAATTTACCCTTATTTTAAAAGTGGATTGTTTTTTAACTGGAAACTGGTTTACTGAATCTGTGAGCTGAATTAAGCATCACCAGAAAAATAATTTATATGAGACACTTCATATAATCTAAAGACATAAAAGAAAATGTAATCAATTTTGTGTGGACCACATTCTTAAAGAGTATCTGATGTCTTACAGAAAATTATTTAAAAGCAATTTTCCTATAGAATTATAGAAGTTACAGATGATGAAAGAGCTATTAGATCATGCAGGCTGTCTTCCTGTCAATGAAACACTTTCCCCCATAGTACCCCTTTGTATTAATTTCTCCGCTTAGTTTTCAGTGTCCCAAATTTCTCCACTTTCTTTGAGAAACGCCATTCCACAAGTCAACAACATCTTACTATCAGACATTTTCCTGATGGTCATCTTAAATTTTCCCTTTCATAATTTCATCCCATTATTTCTATGGTATAACTTGCTATACACATTTAGGTCACATTCTCAGGCATTGTCTTGCTTTGATTTTATTATTAGGGACAGTTGCATGAAAACAAGTTCTTAAGATTTTATCTCCTCCTGCATTCATGTGCAGCCTTATATTTACATAATTTCTATGTGGGTCAAGTGAAAAGACTTTATCATTCAGTCTTACATGAGGTGTTAACATCTTCCACTTAAAGTGCCATATGCAATCAGTGATCTCCTTTTGGCGATAAAGATTACCTGGAAAACTTTCTCAGATATGACACATTAAACTTTGGAAATCTATTCCCTCGTGAGCTAGCCTGTGAGTGAGGCAGTTTACAGGTGAGGATGGATTCAAGTATCCTGGGTCATGTTTTATAGATTAACAGAGAAAGTACATTTCTCTATCTTCCTGGCTTCACAAAAGTTGCCACAACAAACAGTGGAATTTTTTCTATAATAAAAACTTCTTTTTTTTTAATACACCTGGGCTATAAACTCAAAATTTCAGATTAATGTTTCATTTGTTCAAGGAACACATTACTGAGCAACATGAGAATACTTGAACTATGTTGCTTTTCAGTCATTACATTATTTAATATGTGCAGTTCATAATCCCAGAGTTTAGCCTGTTCAGCTTCTTGCCGGGTTTCCTTCAATTTCAGGGTATTATCAAAAATCTCCTCAGAATACTTATTAAATTATAGAACATCTGTAGCTTTCATTTTTCATTGAATCACAGATTTATGCAGACAGAAAAGGCATCATGAACTGCAGTAGATCAGGATTTTCTCTACGCTAATTCTTAACTTTTATGTAACCTGCTCTAACACACATCCTTGGCAGATACTACTGCAACTGCCTAATTGCCCCCTACTCCTAGATAGAGTCAATAAAAATTAAATATTTTTTAAAAAATCAGATTTTTTAAAATTTAAATCAGATTTTCTAATTTAAATTAAATACAGGTTTTTTTTTAAAAAACAAACTTATTTATAAGTAAATTTGAAATTATGACAACCTATGTTAAGGGCTAAATTTACTGTAATCTACTGAAATAATTTAAATTATTATTATTATTATTATTTTTAAATTAAGCAATACATGTTTGCTGCTAACTTTCAAAGAAAGTCAAACCACTGAACTGGTTGGTAGAAGTCACTAACTAAGCACCTGGGAACACCATGGTTTACTGAAGTGCTAAACCAGCTTTTGAAATCAGTAGCCTCTTCTGCAGATGCAGAGAAAAAAAAATTATTTCGGTTTATTCAGCTAGTTCAGCTCAAAGACTAGTTCATTCAAAGTTAAGAAACCAGTTTGGGGGCGGGGGGAGGGGAGAACAAACAGGAAAGCTTGTTTTCCTCTTCCAAGATATAAATAAAAACCAGGTGAGAAAGGATGAGATAGATCTATGAGTTCTAAAATCTTGAAGGACGTGGAGACCAGAAAAAAACAATTCAATTAACTAACTACAAATAATACTTCCTTTGTTTAAAAATTCAGTTAGTTTTACATGCATAACATGCTTTGATAAACTTTTTTTCTTCTGTATACAGCACGAACTAACTAAAAATTAAAAGTAAAATGTTTTATGCATTTTAATTGAATTTTAATTTCTATGAAACTAGAACGTGACAAATCATGTACAAAACTGATCTAACAAATAAGAAATTAAATGTAAAAATTAAGAATCTGAGTAAATGTGAGTTAAGCTATAATTGCTTAAATAATGTGTATAAAAATATACTGTATCCTCCTGATTAGCAAAAAGAAGCACAACATTTAGTGTAAAGGCTATATTTAGTTGCAAATCAACGTTTTAATGGTTGCCAACAAGTGAAACCCAACCTTTATTTAGGAAAATAACTAAAAAGTACAAATGCAAAACAAGATTAAAATTTGTGATTTAAATTGCTTTGATTTAAATCAATCCACCCTGCTGTTAGGCATGTTTTTCTATCACATTTCTCAATTCTACTTTTGTATAATATTGGCAATTTGTGATAATTATCTTTGAGACAATCTCCTGGATTATTTGTATTACACCAATCATGTATAGTTTGGGTCTGATTATGAAAATTTTTATAAAAATAGAAGATAATCCTCCTGCCCTTATTTATTTTATGGACCCAATCCTGTAAACACTTAGGCCTGGTCTACATTTAAAAGTTAGACTGACCTAACTATGTCACTATGGGTAGGTCTACACTGTCGACGGCACTGTTGGCAGTGCAGGATCAATTTTGCAGGATTGATTAAGCGGCAGTGGAGACCCGCTCAATTGATCCGGTAGTCAAGTCAATAAATCCACCCCTGCAAAAAGATTAATGCTGCGTCGACGGGAGGGCATTTCCTGTCGGCGCAGTGTGATGGGGACAACTCGCTAATTAGAATTTAGGAAGTCGACTGGAGATACTCAAGCTACTCTACATAGCTTGCGTATTTCCAGTCGACTGCCACCAAATTTCACCAGCAGTGTACACCAGGCCTGAGTCAAACTAACCCCTGGGGTAAACATGGCTAGGCTGACGGAAGGATTCTTCCACCTTTCAGAGAGCTGGATTAACTATATCAATGGAAAAAGCAGTTTCATCAATGTAGGAAGCATCTACACTATGGTGCTAGAGCAGCACAGCTGCAACGCTATAGCTGTAGCAGTGGTAGTGTGGACATACCCTTAGTACAGAGTTTAACCCCAAATGAAACCAAAGAGACTATATCCACAATAGTAACCACCTCCCTTGGAAGTGAGTGTTTGCAAAGTTGAGTCTAAACACTCAAATAAGATTTTAAAAAGTCTTTCAAATATAAAATATGTTGCCTCTCCACCTTTAGTGTTACAGGCACTTGATGTAAAATAAAGCATTAAAACAACAGTTTTAATGAATAATTGTAAAACACCCTTAAATAATAACTAAAAAGAGGTAAAAGTCTACCCCAATAGGTTCTCACCTTTCCCTATCCCTAAAGGTCAGGAGAAGGGATATTTCACTGCTCCTGAGCTGCTGAAGCTAAGGCAGTATCCATTCTGCTCCTCTACGCCCCCAGGACCAAAAGCACAATTTCATCCAAACTAGGAGGGTAACAATGCATATAAAGTTTTAGGAGCTTGGCAAAATAGATGCAAGATGACATGCTGGCTTAATATAGACAAGGTTGTTTTATTTTTGCTAAGTTAATTATACTCATACTTGATTTTCTACTATCAAACTCTTGCTAAATTCCAACTCTGGTCTACAGAAGCTGAAAATGTTGCAACCTGATTCCCTATGTTTTTGCAGAGAAAGCACATAATGTTCCCTGATTTGGTAAATGGAGATATCCTGATCCATGAACCAAATAATATAACTTTCCCTATCAGCCTGGTTCTATCAAACTCTCCTTTTCCTATGATATGGTGAAGATTGAGAGATGAACACATAGCTACCCATGGCAATGGTTTTTCATTGATGAAATACAGAATAATTTATAGTACATTTAGGGATGGAAGATATGGCAAACAAAATTAGTTCTACCTGTAATGGGTTTCATCTAGAAAAGTGGCAAATTTCAAGTTCAGATGCTTATTTGACCATTAACTCAACCATTTGAACTCTGTCTTCCATAGTTGTCCAGGCTCTCTCCCTTTTTCAAACAACACCAAGCTCAACCAGTCTCATTCCCCCTAATTTTTCTCTATAGCTTTTGGGGTGGACTATCTGTTCTGGGGGGAAATGATTAAGTAGCCTGTTCCCTTTTCCAATGTAAAGTTCTTTTTTATTACATTCTCCCAGTTCCCACCTGTAATGTCTTCTCTATTGTAATTGCTATCCACGTATTTTAAAAATATCTCATGATGTTTTATAATTGGGAAAACAGACTTTTAATATAACCAATTTAATTGTTGTTGTTTAAATATATACTGTTCCTATAAGAGCCTGTGACACCATATTACAGTAGAACCTCAGAGTTACAAACACCATAGTTATGAACTGATCAGTCAACCACACACCTCATTTGGAACCAGAAGTACACAATCAGGCAGCCACATAGGGGAAAAAAAAATCAAATACAGTACAGTAGTGTGTTAAACATAAACTACTAAAAAATAAAGGGAAAGCAGCATTTTTCTTTTGCATAGTAGTGTTTCAAAGCTGTATGAAGTTAATGTTCAGTTGTAAACTTTTCAAAGAACAACCATAACGTTTTGTTCAGGGTTACGAACATTTCAGAGTTACGAACAACTTCCATTCCTAAGGCGTTTGTAACTCTGAGGTTCTACTGTATTGGAAAGTTTTTATGATTGGCAATGTCCCAGGTTTGAAATTTGTGACAGTAATGGCTTTTTAGGACAGCTGCTAAATTAGGACTTATACTGCATAGCCCATTCTACACGTTAGCATTGTAGCTAAAGTGTAAGTATAAAAGAATCCAAATCTAGAGCATTTTTAAACACTGGGATGATTTAACAGACAAGTGCGCACATATTCTTTTCTTTAAATGGAAGGACAATCTCACTACTTTATTTGTGGCAACCTGAAAATACTATTTTCTTTGGAGGAAATCAGGACAACTTGCTTTAAATTCTTATACAATAACCTTGCAAAGAATATACAAATTGCTTTTTATTCCCTTAAAAGTGGTATAAAATAATAATATGGATGGGTTTTATAGAATACTTATTTTTCTCTGTTCAGCAAAGAGAATCGAGAAAGATCAGGAGTATCTTTTTGGAGAATATTTTTTCAGTGCAGTTGATATGTGGGACACAACATTATCTAGGTTAATTATTTCCAGTATCTCAACAGAGTAGAATTCATCCTTTTCTTACATAAAATACATCTTTTATGCAAATCTAGATTCTATAAAATTAGGACTAAGTTAATAAGGGGAGAGAGCAGACCAACAGAAAGCAGACTAGAGTATGACTGCTATCTAGATATCTATTCAAAAAGAGCAAGTGGGATGACCTCTCCCAGATCTAGCATGATATCAATGCCAGGAAAAATAATGGAAAAGCTCATGTAGCATTCAATTCAGAATTAAATATAGGAATATAATTAATGCCAATCAACAGGGTTTTATGAAAAATACATCACATCACACAAACCAGATTTCATTCTTTATTGAGATTATAAATTAGTAAAGGCAATTTGCGCAGATGTAATATAGAGACTTTTGAGTGTTTGACTTAGAACCGCATGACACTCTGATAAAAAAAATTAGCAGTATATTCTATATCAATAAAACACATTTTAAATGGATTAAGAACTGGCTAACTGACAGATTTCAAAAAGCAGTCATCAATGGGGAATCATTTTCAAATGGGAGTATTTCTGCAGGAATAGGGTTCTGCAAGAATAGGCCCAATGCTATTCAGCATTTTTATCAATGACGTGGAAGTAAATATAAAATCTGCTGATCAGATTTGCAGACACAAAGATTAGTGGCATGTTAACTAATTATGAGAACCAGCAGTCATACAGAATGATCTGGATTGCTTGATAAGCTGGATCCATTCAAACAAAATGCATTTCAATATAGCCAAATGAAAAGTTATACATCCAGGAACACAGAATGCAGGTGACACTTACTGAATAGGGAACTAGAAAGTCCTAGAAAGGAGTGACTTTCAAAAGGATTTATGGATCATAGTGAACAAGCAACTCAACACAAGCTACCCAGTGTAATGCTGTGGCAAAAAGGGCTAATACAATCCCTGGATGTATAAAAAGGAAGTGAATAGGAAGATGATTTTACCTTTGTAAGTTAGTAAGATCAATAATGGAATATTGAACTGAACCATGACCAGTTCTGGAATACACATTTTAAAAAGGAATTTGAAAAATTAGAGAGGATGCAGAAAACAGTCACAAAAAAGATCTGAGGGCTGAAGAAAATGGCTTAGAACTTGTCAACATTGGGAATTCAAAGGGAAAATTAGTGCGAAATAGCTAGGGTCTGAATTTAAAGCACAATAACTAGTCAGCATTAATTCTCCATGTGGGAGGCTCTTATTCTGCACTAATAGAGAGTGTCCACATGGGAGTTAGTGCAAGAATAGCTATCTGGCAGTTGCAGATTCTGGGCTTTTCCTCATGTAGCCCTTCCAGTGAAAGATTTAAAGAGCTCATTCTGTTTAGCTCAGTCGTTCTCAACCTATTTACCATTGTGGTCCACACATGCAGCTCTCTATCTGTTATGTAGGCTGCATCCACACAATATATATACTGCCTGTTTGGCCCTTAGGATGTCACATGGGCTGCAGCTCTGTGCTAATTGGGCCATAAGCGGACTACAGGTTGAGAACCACTGGTTTAGCTGATCAAAAAGAAGAATGAACAGTGACTTGATAAGTGTATAAATACCTTCCTGGAAAGAAAATACCAGGTAATAAAGAGTTCTTTAATCCAGCAAAGAAAGGCATAACAAAAACCAACATCTAGAACAGCGGTTCTCAACCGGTGGTACGCGGAAGACGGCTCGGTGGTACGCGAGGCAAACCTCGCCGCCGATTCCGCCGCCGAATCCCCCCCTCACCGCCGCCGATAAACCCTGCCGCCGCCGAATCCCCCCCCTTGCCGCCGCCGAAAAAGCTTGCCGCCGCTGAATTCTTTCCCCCCTTCCGCTGCCGAGAAACCTTGCCGCCGCAGAATCCTCCCCCCCCGCTGCTGCCAAAAAAGCTGTCTGTCGCCGAATTCCCCCCCCATTTGCCGCCACCGAGAAACCGCGCCACCGCCGACCACTCCCCCCCTTGCTGCCGCCGAGAAAGCCCACAGCCGCCGAAAGTCCCATCCTCCCTGCCGCCGAAAACGGTCAAACGGTGGCAGGGCTTCGGCGGAGGGCATCGATCCCTCCACGCAACCCCGCCAATTTACCGAGTTGTACTCGGGCCAGGTATAGTCTGGTACTTGACCTGACTGTACCTGACCCAAGTGGTACTCTGTAAAAAAAGGCTGAGAACCGCTGATCTAGAAGATCAAAGACATATAAATTCAAATGAGAAATAAGGCACACATTTTTAAGTGTGAGGGTGATTAGCCAGGGGAACAAACTACCAAGTGAAGTATCCACTAAGACTGGATGCCTTCCTGGAAGATTTGCTTTAGCCAAACAAAGTTATAAACTCAGTACAGGTGCAACTGTGTGAAACGTAATGGCCTGTGATATAAAGGAAGTCAGACTGGATGATCTAATGGTCCCTTCTGGCCTTAAACGCTACGATCTATTTATCTGTTTAAGAGTTTTATACTGCAGCCCATCACCACAGTATCTGAGTGTTTTCCTCATAAAATCAATAGCAATAGTGAAATCTCTAGTGGACTTCATGGAGTCTCTGGCACTTCTTTTCAGAACTCAGGCTGGGCTACAGGTTTTGTTTTTTATTGGTTGACATGGATTTAAGTATTCAAGGCAATGTCAATGTAGTGGGCTGCTGAAGCAAGCAAAAATCTTTCAGTATGGAGTAGAGTGAAAGAAGAAAGAAAGGGAGTGGGGAAAAAAAAAGACAGGTTCTATGCAGTAGGTATACTTGTGATGTCCAAGGAAGATTCATCAAGGCTTTAAATCACTAAAATGGATACTACTCCAAAAATCATTCCAAATTTTACATACAACCCTGAGTAGACTGGGCAAGAGTATAATTTGAAGTGCTAAGTTAGTTTCTGTGTGGTCATACAAGCAGAATTCATCTACTGAATTCAATAGCTGATATTGTACACTTTGATCCTGAATCTTAATATATTAATTCAGGACTCCCAACTGATCTGGGAACACAATGATACTACAGAAAAACAGCCTGACAGTTACTAAACAGAATTTCTTCAAGTACTTAAAGGCAGGTTAAAATGTAATAAAAATGTCTAAATATTTAAAGTTTGGAGAAAAAATTTTCATGTTTTTCTATATTTCTGATACGGGGAAATATTATTTGTCCTTGATTTACAAGAGAAATCCAATTTCTCCCTTTTAAAGACAGGGTTTTTTTTATTTTTCCTTTGAGTGGGACCTCTACATTTTATCTCTGTAATCACTGGAAGAATGACTCTTGGAAAAGATTGGTTATTGAACCTTTCTTTTGAATGTGATACCTCATGTGTAGATTTGATGACAGGTTTGCATGTAAATGGAGATGAAAGAGATAAAACCAAGAGTCATGAACTAATTTTTAAATACACTTGCTATTTATTTGTTTTTATCACCATTCCTTTAAATTGGCCTGTATTTTGCCAATACTTGCACTACAAACTTTCCTGAGTAAGGGGGACAGATCCATCACACTTACCCTAATGCTCCAGCCCCATGCAGTGCCCTAAGAGGCAAGGGATTTGGGTGGCTAGAGCCAAATGCTGTGTTTGGCAGGGGGTTGGATACTGATCTGGCTTTTTCCTCCTTTCTAATCCTTGTTCTGCTCCCAAATGGGGGCATGGGTGACTGGGACCACATGCTAAGTTGAGAGTGTCATCCTACCCCCTGCTATAGCTGTTTCCAGATGTTCTCAGTACAGCGTGTGCTGATGTTGAGGCTTCTGCTTTGCCAGCCTCAGAATGTGTGTTTAGTTATTATTTTGACAGGCTATAAAATTCTCCTGAGAGACAAGTAAGAGAAGGTAAATGGCCATATTTAGGTTTATAGCTCACCAAAAGTACAATAGGACTTCATGGGACAAAGAAAAAGCACTTCCTCATTGAATATCAAAGGGCTGCAGCAAATAATGGAGGTGAGAGAGCTTCTCACAGAAAAGGAAACAAGAATCTTTTATAATGAAAACAGTTAGGCAGCCCTAAGGGTTGCCATCTTCTCCTATAAAGTTGAAAGAATTAACACTATGCAAGAAATACTGCATTAGCAGAACTGTTTTGTAATAGAATGTTTTATAAAGATTTCCAAGCATCATGAGCAGTTCTTGAAAATCATGCTATGCTTTACAATTTTAAAGTGATTGCTGGGGTGTATTCTAAGCCTAGAACTGGAAGGCCAGGAACTTCTGCTTCATAATCCTGGCTCTGACTCCATTTCTAGACTTGGGCAAGCCACTTACACTCTTTGCCTCAGCTTCTCTCCTGGGAGTTTCTGTTAATAAAAGGACACACCCTTTATAAGTAAGGTTAAGATTCTGTCATGGTTATTTTTAGTAAAAGTCAGGGACAGGTCACCGGCAGCCCCATGAAACAAAAATTCACAGAAGCCCATGACCTGTCCCTGACTTTTTTTTTTTTTTATTAAAAATAAATGTGAGAAAACGGGGCTGGTGGGGAAGGACTGAAGCCTGAGCAGGGGAGGGGAGATGAGAACCCAAGCCCTGCTGAAGAAGGGGGGAGCTAACACCCTCTACCATCACAGCTCAGAACTGTGGAATGCCCCCACTACCTAGGGTGGCTGGGAACTGCAGGGTCCCTCTGCTGCCTAGGGTGGCTGGGAACTGTAGGGCCAGCAGCTTGGAGCTCTGGGGTCCCCCGCCACCCATGGCGGCTCAGAGCCACAGGGCCCCCCTGCTGCCTTCGGTAGCTTGGAGCTGGCAGGGCCCCCCACTGACTAATAGCTCTGGCCTGCCACCCTGGGGCTGAAGCAGAAAACATCAAGGTCATCTCTGAAGGTCATGGAATCCGTGACAATCTTATCCTTACTCGTAAGTACGTAGATATGGCAGTAATGAGCACTATAAGGAAACAGACAGCTATCGAATACATACAGAGCAGTAATGTACATATTAGAAGGTGTGACTTTAAGAACACTCCAGTACCAGATGGCATAGAGCTCTCTGGTATGTAGCAATGAGTCTGAGCTGGTCTGACCTGCTCAGTGCATCTCACATACTATTATGATATTTATTCAAAAGGGGGCATGTAATATATTACTGGAAAACTACTAACTGATCATTAATATTCTAGCATGATATATGCACAGATAATCTAAAAAGCATTATGTATATGTGCTGGAAATCTGTAACTAATGTGTGTTTAAACCAGATATGTCAAGGGAAGTTGAGAGACCCTTTCTTTTGTCTAGAAAAACTTGACACCTTAAGCCAGGACAGTGGGTTGTTCAGTTGTATCAGAGATTGCAGGAAGATCATTTGCATTGTAAAAAATCGTAAGGGGGAGAAGACAGCATGGCGTCTACACCTAGTAAGGGAATTTGGGGATATATTTCAGAAAAATACATTTCAAAGGTTTACTTGACGATAAAGAGACAGCGAGAGAACCCCCAAGTTATCCTTGTCTTGAGGTGACAAAGAAAACCAAGCGTATTGGGCTCTGTGGCTAAGGAATAACCAGTTATGCTGGAAGAATGACTATGGTAAAAAAACTTTCAACAAAAAGACTCTAGTTTGTTGAATTTCAGTCTTGCTAGCGTATTTTCACTTTTGTTTGTAACCATGTCTATCCCTACACTTCTACTTGGTATCACCTTCACCTATGTCCTTATGTTGTTAAACTTGTTTTACTGTAAGCAAACTCACTGCTGTGATTGAAGGGAAGGATGTGCTAAGTTAATAAACTGTTGTGTACTTTCTCTTTAAAGGAGCAGCAAATTTGCAAGCTTCTGTGAATGTTCCAGTGAGAGGGACTGGACACTACAGGGGAGAAAGCTTAGGGGAAACTTGGGATTGGAAGGGCTGGTGGTGTCACACTGCAAGGAGTAACAAGACTGGTGGAAGGTAGGGTGATGCCATTATGCTGCAAGCACATTGCTGGTATCAGTGCTCTGAGCCAAAGCTGCATGGCACCCAGGGCTAGAAAGGTATACTCTGCCTTTACCCATGTTTTCTGAAGCTTTACAGCTGAGGAGGGCAGAAGTGCCTCTGAAATGGAAAGGAAGTTATTTTTCTCTTCTAATCTGAAGATAGAACATTACAGTTGAACAAAATTTTGATGTGGTGTACAAAAGATTGTTCTTATGAGGTTAACTTCGTGTGAAATTAAGATGGAAATTGGTCTCTAATCTCTCTCAAGTACTCTCATGCAGCTGATGTAATAAACACTTCTCTGCGATGAGTTACAAGTTTTGAAATGCCAGTATGTTCTTAAGCTGCTACAAGGTGAGAAAAGGCTTCTTGCCTGGTGGAATGAGTCATAAGAAAAATGGACGCAATATGCTTTCATAACTTGTTTCAACTCATAGTGAAGTCAACAAGTGTCTTTCTATTGCCTTCAATGGGAGTTAGATGAAGCTTTTAAAGCCTAAGCTGCCATATAAGCTTCACAGGGAAGAAAGGATTAAGAGATATCTTACCTCTCAGACAGCACAGACACCGAGAGAGGGGCTTTATCTTCTTTCTAAGCATAGTGCTTTGCTTTACAATATCTTAGTGTCTCTGTGGTAATGAGGGGTTCAATCTTACATTAATTTGTTGTATTATATATGGGACCCAGAGTAACTCTTGTATCCTTATATGCAACTAAATTGGCTGGGCTGTGAAAGCATTAGTGCCAGGAATGCAGCCTGTGAAGCAATCCCATCCATATTTTGAGAATGAGATAGTCATCTCGAGCACTAACCTGCTGTGCAGTGTTGGGAGATGTTTGATATTGCTGTTTGATAATTACGTTTGACATTCAAATTGATGAAAGTTAAAATATTGCTCAGCATCAGGGTTTTGTACCCTTAGATGGCTATAAAGATTGGCACAAGTCGAATAGTTGTCTTTGATCAAGCACTGATCTCTAGACTACAATTTGGTAACAAATTTTATTAGTATCACTCTTTGAACAGCAGCCAATAGTTGAACCCTTTCAGAAGGTGCCTTTATTACTGCACTGATGAGCTGCAGGAGTGGCTTGCAGGAACCTCTTTGTTAATTGATGCACACTTTTAGCTTTCTAACAGAGATTTTTTTATGTAAAAATAAAGTAAGTTTTTAACCATTACCTTGTGAAGAGAGCCTTGAAAATGTAAGTGACAACAGATTTCTGAGACTAATAGGAATTTGCAGGTGGGACCCATTTCTGCAGCAGGAAGCTGAGGAGACCTAAAGATTCAACCTCACAGCGATTTGTATGTAAAATGTGTCAGTTTCATTTGGGACATGTCCCAAAGAATCATGTCAGTAAAACCCTTAGGCTACCCCTGCATCGTGGAGTGATGGAGACAGGGAAGGTGAGGGGTAAAGTGGTGGTGGCCAAAAAATTGTTCAGAACCCTCACAAAATGCTCCATTTGGTTCTGCTTGTTACATTTTCGACCCTTTGAGTGCACCCAACTATTGCTGTGATTGGCAGCAGCTGCAAGGGAAACTCCCTTATATCCTCAAGCAGTTGTCCTAGACATGCATGGGGGATGCACTGCATAGTCCTCACAGCACCACTCCCTAACCAGCTGCTACAGCAGTGCATGACAAGGCTGAGGAGAGGAGAAAGTGGGACCAAATGGCTGCTGTTCTGAGAGAGAGACCTCGGTGGCCACTGCTGCTGATGCCTGCTTGTGCAGCCTTAGTCCAAAGACTTGATGTTGGGAGGGAGCCTGGAGCCCCGCTCTCCTGCCCCACAGCCTAAGGAAATCCACTCCTCCACCGCATCTAGGGAAGACCTGCCCAATTTAAGAGGAACCATTTCCTAAGTGACCACCCAACCTAGCACCAGACAGAGAATACTCCCACTCCCAATCAACCAGCTATTCCAGAGCCAGAAGCAGACTGCTGATACTGTTAGGAACAGCTACCAGGTAGAAAAACCAGGTAGGGGAATCCCAATGAGGTACTGTAGAGGGGCAAGCACAGTGAGTCAGGAGCTACTGTAATGATTTAGGATTGGGGGAGAATATGATATGAATAACATTTTTTGAAAGGAAAAGAGTGAGCTGGGATTTTGGGGGGGAAGAGGAGAGAAGAAGGAGTTGGAGGAAAAGTGTGTGGAATTGATGGACCTTTGTGGGCAGAATGGAGAAAGACTATTCTGCCCATGGAACATCGACTGTACCTCTCATTGAGGGGGAACTTTTTCATGATATTTTGGCTTCACCTCACTGGGTAGTTGACATGGAAAACTTTCTTTGCCTAATGTAATATGCCCCCTCTTGAACAATCCAAAATAGAGCCAGTCATGCTAATTAGCCTGTAATAGTGCATCTGTGTATAACTCTGAACATGAAATTTAAAATCAAAGAACTTGGAGTCACTAGTCATTACATTTTGGGAAAAAATTAGCCCAACAAGAAGTTGTAGTGGTGTTGGAAGGTATTGGGTAACGTAGGCAGAACTGGGGCCAACCAACTTGCTTTTCCAAGCCTGGTTTAGAATATATGAGATTTTCAGTCTTAAGCAGAGACTGCCAATCATGTTGACTTATGTCACATTTTACGGTGGTCTGTTGATATTGGTAAAGGGGCAGCCTCACCCCAGCTCCTCATTTACCAATATCAGCTCACCACAAAATGTAACAAATTGACATGACTGACAGTCTCTGCTTACGACTGAAAATTCACAGATTTTTACATAAGGAATGAGGTGCATTTGGAGAGCTGTATGGGAAAACTTCATCAGCTTCCTCAAATGCAGGGCCAAATTTACCCCAGGAGGAATTTAATCTATGTAGGTGCTTATGTCCCTCAACACTGTTATATATCAGTACCCCACAATTAATGGATTTTAGCCTCACAGCACTGCTGTGAATTTTATTCTCACTTTACAAATGAGGAACTGAATCATGAGGTAGATTAACTGATTTGCTGTATACTACACATGACATCTGTGGCTAAACCAGTAATTAAACCAACACCTCGAGTCCCAGTCCAGGGCCTTTACCCATTAGATCTTCCTTTCTAACCTGCAGTAGAATAACTCCTGTGGCTTCAGTACATATAGATTTGCCCCTGCTGTCTGGCTCGAGTCATTGCTATTAATCTCACTTTCATAAGCACTAAATGCACTCCAAAATTTTAAAAGATGCATTACTATTTCCTTTTAATTTTAGAAACTAAAGCTTAGTTTAAGAAAATGGAACACCATTCTGATCAGACTACTCAGTCTGTATCATCTAGAGCCTTTACCAGTTTCTTTTTGGACATTGATTCTGGGGAATATTCTATTTAAGCTTAACAGCTAATTTTGAATGCAGACTAGACAGAGTTACATAACTAGACACAGATATAACTATTCCAATTCAGGGAACATTTAAGGTAAGCAAGGCTGCTATACAGCTTTTAACTCATGGTAATTTGTCAATTCTAACTGGCAGCAGCATAGGTTTCACAAAATACCAATTCCTCAAGTGCTCTTGAAATGTTTTATATAAATAACCTTGCAGGAAAAACTAACACCTGTTATGTGTCTGCCACAGAAACTTTGTGCAGTATTTTGGTTTTCAGGTGTCTGCTGTGATGGAACTAGTTCTTCCTTTTCAAAACAAGTCCAGAATTTACACCTTACACCACACACCCACATACTATTTTCGAAGGATGTCAAGTAAGAGGGAAATAACCCATGCTACTCAGCAATAAATCATCCATTGCTTACTGTAACTAGATAAAGAGAGCAACTTTTAATCTACTTTATGCATTTCAGAAAAGAATGAATGGTGATAGCTAAAAAACTACAGTAAAGAAAAACAATTCAACTACTATCTGAATCATTCCTGCACCATCAAATGTCGCTTAGGGCATGAAGAAGACTCTACTATCCCTGTTTCTCCTGTGCCACTCTTTGCATCCTTGTTCAGAAGTCCATATGTTTTCCCTCTCAAAGCACTGTTTGGTGGAGGGATTCTTTTGGTCAGCCCCTTTTACATGTTCCAGCAGCAGCTCTGTATCATGCATGCCAAGGCAGAAGCTCTGACTTCATTCTTAACATATGTCCCAGGTATTTCCATCTTCTTTCCTGCATAACTCTGAGGATAAGGAGATGTTGAGTTCTGACAAATCTCAGCTTTTGGTATAAATACATTCCATTCCATACACAGTAACTTCCTGGAGCATTTGCTTCAAAGGTGTGTCTGCCTATACCTTTGGTGGATTTCCAGGTTTCACATTCATATGTTAAGGTGGAAATACTTGAGTTGAAAATCCATAGCTTGGTCTTTAAATTGTAGGTTTTCAGTGATCAATTCTTGTTTATGCTGGTAAATGCAGTTGCCACCTTGCTAATTCATGACATTATTTCCTTCTGGATATCACCACTGGCTTGCATTTTACTGCCAAAGTAAGTGAATTGACCCATCCTCTTTTTCTTCTAATGTAAAGTTTGAGTAGGGAGCTGCTGGGGTTCTCATTAGGTTTTTTTCCCCACAATTATTAACCCTATATTTTGTGATGTTGGACAGCCTTTTGGTCTTTGCTTGCACGTTGGTTGAATAGTCATATAGAAGAGCTAGATCATCAGAAAAAGGTATCTTCTGCTAAGCTGTTGCTAAACCATGATATGCCTGTGTTGCATCTACGGTTGCCAACCCTCCTGGATTGTCCTGGAGTCTCCAGGAATTAAAAATTAATGTTTAATTAAAGATTATGTCATGTAATGAAACCCCCAGGAATACCTCCAACCAAAATTGGCAACCATCTGTCTGCACTTTTTCTCATAATATATTCCAGGGCAATGCCAAACGGAAGACATGACGTCTACCTTGCTATACAGCCTGATGATGATAATTATTTTTGTCAGCATCTCATACACTTCAAGATGTTCCAGAATGAATTGTGATAGAGGCTGTCAAATACTTTCTTAAAATCTATGAAGTTTGTGAAGAGGTTTTGTTTTTTGCCATTCAATGCTCTTTGATAGTTATTCATAGGGTGAAAAGCTGGTTGACACGTGATTGTCTGGGGCAAAATCTAGCCTGTCCCTTGCCTTTGCCTCAGCCACTTCCTTTATTCTGCTTAAGGTGATACTGCAGAAGACTTTGCCTATCAATGAAAGAAGCGTAATACCCCATCAGTTATTCCAATTGCTTAGATCACCTTTCTTTGGTATTTTGACTATAATGCCATTTTCCCATTATTCTGGAGGCTTTTCCTGGTCCCAGACTTCACTGAAAAAAGTTCAGTGATTTTATCAATGGTCTCATCATCATAACCTTTCTACATTTCCCCAGTGACTTGTTTGTCACCTGCAGCTTATCCAGATTTTATATTTTTATTGTGGCTTTCACTTATTTGTTGCTAAAATACTAGGATTCTATTTAAAAAAAAAAAAAAACCCACAGAGGGATTCTCAGTTATGCAGTTGTAAATCTACAGTAAACACCACAGCCTGTCAAGTTATTCTGGATTTATACTAGGATAAAAACTGGCCCTTTGCTTACAGATCTCCCAGTAGCAGGTAGTTACAGTAGCTGATTAAGATCCACAAAAGATAAATATATTTCCTGACAGAAATTAAATTAATGGTTATGGCTGAGACTATAAATGTTTAAAAAGAAAATCAGGAAATTAAACGTTATTCCCCGTGCAACTCTAACTCAGCCCCATTTCTTTTTTTTTTTTTTTGGCATGCAAGAGGCAAAATCTGTTTTCTACTTTTGTGAAGCAACAGTATTTTTCCAGCTCCTCCTTTCCTTTTTTCCCAAAGAAATAATCTTATATTTATGACACTACAATTACACTTGCTGTGCAAGTGATCAAATCAGAAATAGGGAACTTCACAGTGAGGAATAAGGAGCAAATGAAAATAGGAGAAAAAAATGTTTTGTCTTTATATAGGATATGTTAGCATGTCAACGCTTTCCTTGAGAGGTCTGCTCTTTATGTATAATTAACATTAGAGGAAGGAGAGCCAACATTAATTCAAATTTGGGCTTAGACAAAGTAGTCAAATTTTAATTTCATCCTTTTATCATATATATATATATATATATATATATATATATATATATATGCGCATGCGCCTGAGAGCAGACTAATGCCATCACTAAAGGCTATACTGTAGGAATAAAAAATATGGGACATTCTAGGTATTGATCCCCATTTCCCTAAGCAAGATCCTATGACTACACAGTTTGTGATCATAGATTCACTCAGTTGCTGATAGTTTAATTCCCATTTCAGCTAATCAAGAGTATTTTATGAATTTATCAAGTCCTGACTCTACTAAAATTTGCAAACAAAAATATTAAAAATTGTGGTACATAAAATTACTAGTCACTTTTTAAAATCTTGGCCAGAGAGAGGTGTATTTTATTATTTTATTAGAAAGAATTAAGAGTCATATGCCAGGGAGAAGAGATATATCTTGAATTATGATTTGCAAGGGGCAGTCAATCAGTTAGATATAAAGAGGCTGTTTCAGATGACATAGAGATAAGAACCTACCAAGCATTGTGGAGAAATAGCATCAGGCATCAAAAATATCTAGAAATTAAGGAGCACAGAGACCAATCTTAGGAAGAGAAAGATTTCAGATTGGAGAGATATACAGAATGCAGAAGGGAAGTAAACCAGAGATAAATCAGTAAAAGGAATTTGAGGACTAAAGGAAAGATTTTGTACCAGTCTCAAATGCCCAGGAAACCAATGAAGATATCTGAGAGTAATAAGCTTCTGGTTTCTGGATAAACATGTGGAGACAAGCTCTCTTATTTTGCACCAAATGAAGTTTGAAGAGTTGGGACATGGATACCATGAATGAGGAAATGCAGTAAACAAGGTGAGAGGATGGAAGAGAATAAAAACTAAAGCAGAGGTCTGATCTGTACCATATCTGATTTGGGCAATGTTTCTGGGGTTGCAATAGGTAGATTTAGAATAACGTTTAAATGCATCCATAATAAATTTGAAAAAAAGCTTCTCACAATGACAGAATAGTCAATATTTACATCAAGGATGAAAACTCACTAAAGCTAGCATAAGACAATTGCAAATGATCTGGCATTTAGCTATTAATTAAATGGGACAATATATGGATGAGAAAGGAAAAATAAACATACTGTGGAAAATAAGAACAGATGCTTATGGTATTTGTCACATTTTTATAAAATGCAATTTCAGAACCATCCAGGCAATTTTTCCTTCCAAATGAACAAGTTCTGTTCAATGAGCACCTTATCTAATTCAACAGCGATTACTAAAAAGCAATATATTCAACCTCTTGAGGGCTGTGGAACTTTAAGACAAGTTAAAATATGTTCCTCAGAAACACATTTCAAGATGTAACTTAAGAACTTTCTCTTTCATCAAAGGAATGTGTCTCTAATGTGTGGTCTGCAGCTGAAATGGCAACTATCCCTGTTATAATTAGCCCATTAAGATTGTTTAAGTGCTCACAATGCTAGAGGCAAAATACAAGTTTGGACTCATAACGAGCATAAACATTACAGTTGTCATGTTAAAAGCTTCTCCTCCTTGCCTTCAAACTCTGCATAATTTCACACCCATGTATATCTCTGTTCTAATTCCTTGTCTCCCTTTAAATCCTTCACTCTGCCAGCATATCCAGCTTCATCTCTGCCTTTGTTCCTTTCTCCTACCCTCATCTCCATGCTTTCTATTTTGTTATCCATGAGCTTGGAATACACTTTCTATCCGTTTGCACAAGGCATCACCCTGTCTTCATTCAAATCCCTCCGAAGAGTCACTTCTTATGTGTGGCCCACAAATGCTAACTCATCAGTAAAAGCTGTCATTACTCCATTACAAAGCAAACAAACCTCTCTAAACTAGCATCATCCTCTGGAATTTTACAGTGAGTCCTTGTATATTTTTGTTTAAAAGGTAAAAACCTTTGGGCAGGAACCAAGTAATCTTGTGCATAATTAAATAATAATAATAATAATTGTATACTAATTCATTCTTTGAAGACATCTCCTGAGATATATATCTCTCATCTGTATCTGCAAACAATTTGTTAGCTACCAGGAATAATTATCTGTGACATGAACTCAAGTGCCACAAACGCAGATGATACACAGCTCTACCTATCCTTCACCACATATGACCACACCACTACCATCAAGTTGGCCCAGTACTTGAACAAGATGAACTCTTGGATAAGAACAGCTGTCTGAAGCTGAGCAAGACAGAGGTGACACCGGTAGGCATAGGAAAGTACTTTGAAGAGCTTTCAGCCACTATGCAGTCTCTGTTGGTTAAAGATATACAACCACAATTGATCAGTTCCAGTCAGTCATCTAAGAGTACTCAGACTGCTCACTGATGTTAAACTCTCACACAGCAGCATCTGCAAGTAAGGCTTTCAACCATCTCTGCTTTGCTAGGAAACTCCCTCCCATCCTGGCAGACAAAGACCTGGGGCCTCAGTTATTCATGCCTTCTCCTCACCTCTTGGCTGGATTACAACAATGCAATATAACCAGACATGACACTTTCAGCACTTGGGAAACTCCAATTAGTTCAGAACATTGCAGCACATCTCCTCAGCAACACAGGCTACCACAAACATATCAAACCAGTCCCTCTGCTCTCTACACTGGTTTCCCAAAGAATTTCAAATCAAGCACAAGGTCTTGGTACTTATTTTCAAAGTGCTCCATGGCCTGGCCCCAGGATACCTAGAAGACTGTCTGAAACTCTGGGGCAAAGACCATGGTCGACAACTGTGCTCCTCTGGCACAACAGAATTCTCAACAAAAACAGTAAAGCATGTCTGTGAAGGAAACAGAATTTTCCCTGGGGTGGTCTAAGACTGTGGAATAAACTCCCTCAGGAACTAATGACCATCACAAACCTCATAAGAACATAAGAATAACCATACTGGATCAGACCAATGGTCCAGCTAGCCCAGTATCCTGTCTTCTGACAGTGGCCAATGCCAGATGCTTCAGAGGGATTGAACAGAACAGGCAATCATCGAGTGACCCACCCCATCATCCACTCCCAGCTTCTGGCAGTCAGAAGTTAGGGACATCCAGAGCACAGGGTTGCATCCCTGACCATCTTGGCTAATTACCGCTTTACTTTCCACATGTCAGGCACATTTCTTTGACTTGCCTTCTTTTACATAAACACATGAAAGAGGTATATTTATATTAAACATACAAACCCCCCCACAACCTACCAAAACAAAACTCTCCAGTGCAAATACTCCTTGCTCTGGGGAAAGGATGAGAGAACAACCAACATATAACAGATGCATAGTCAGAAGAGAGTGGGACAACAGTCCCCACCCAGAGATAGGTGGACAATTGGAGACCTGACTGAGCACTTCTGGAATGGTCCACAGAAGGGGAATACACATACAGTTACTCTGAAATGGTAAACCATTTCACTTCCCTATACAATAACTTACCAATTGCCTTTGTGTAATGTCTTGCACCAAGTAACAATTCTGGAGCTCTATACCAGAACGTCACCACAACTGGATCCAAATCTGCTAAAGGTTTCAGAGGTGAATTGAACAATCTGGCAAAACCCATGTCAGCTGAAAAATAAATATTAAAACTTTTGTTTGACTATACATAAGACACTTAATGACAAGCAATATTTATAAGCATGATAAAGCAAACTGTTTATTAGAACATGATGTGACCTAATAACATTGAACACTATAAATCATGGTTAGTAGATATCTGACTGAATTACTTCAAATTATACTGGGCCCAACTACATTAATTTCAATTAAATGATACTGTTATTAAACATTTAAAAAGTAGCTTCATTGTGGAACTCCAGTACAGTAAACAACTATATTAGGGCTGTAATCAGGGCGGGGCAGCTGCCCAAGATGCAAAGCCACAGGGGCAGAAAAATAGTGCTGTGGGGGAAGAGGGAGGGGCACATGCCACCCCAGATTTCTACCTTCCATTTACCACAGAGGTTTTCAAACTGTGGGGCCCACCCTCCTGTCAGGAGCTGGCAGATCGGAAGCTGGTGGGAGCTGCCTGGCCACTCGGGCCCCTGGCTCTCAGTGCTGTGGGAGTCAGGGGGCTGGCTGACTGACTGCTCCCCGAGCCAGGCCGCCTCTGCATGGCCGGGAGCTTCTCAGGCAGGGGGACTACACAGCTCCAAGCTGTGCCCCTGCGGTGCTCTACCCTCTCCCCCCGCCCGCTGAAGGAGCCTGGCACCTGCTAGCGACACCCCTTGGAGCCAGCTCTGCCCACAGATCCCAGCTGCCATGAGATGCTCCCCAAGGCACTCACCCGCCAGTGATTATGCTGAATCACTGCATAAAGCATTAGTATATTCTGTTTCCAGCTACTCAGTAGGATGTCAGTAATGTCAGGTAAAATGCAATTTTTGATAATATAATAATTGGCTCTAGTCCAAAAAATGTGGCTATCCACCACACTGCCTTGAGAACTTCAAGACAGGAAGACGATGTGTGATGAAGTGATATAGAAGATGACCTCCTGAATGTCTTGGAAGACACAAGAAAAGTATATCACATTAATTGTACCATGCTTAATATTTAATTGCTAAATTTGAAAACTTTTGTGCTAAATAAAAAGCAGAAATCACATGGAGGGGAGGTGACCCTCACATGCCCCCCTCCCACACATCAGCTCTAGAGGGCGCAAATATGCTTGCTCACCCCAGGCACTAAAATGCTTAGTTATGTCTCTGAACTATATATACTATTCTTGTCAAAATGAGCTGGGAAAAGAAGTTACAAAATGCTGTGTGTGAAATCCTGACCACACTGAAGTCAATGGAATTTCACCTTGTAAGTTTAAAATGCACTTTCCCCCGTTAGAGAATTTAGTGTTTGTGAAAGGTGGTAACCTGAAAGCCCTGGTGACTGATGCCTATTTAGCCACAAAATGAGAGTAAAACAATGGGAGTACAAGTTTCCCTGTACTATCCTTCCAATGTACCCCAACCCTGACTTGGAAGGATCACGTCTAAGAGCAAGAAAGTAGTTCAAGTCTGTGCATTGACAGAATTCCCTTAACTCCCATTACCAAACAGCAAGCTAGTGTACTGTAGAGTTACACCCTGGCTTGCAACGCAGGAACATCTTGTATAGACAAGCCCTAAGAAGTTTGCAGGATCAGGCACTAAATCCTGGCCTCTCTGCTGAATCTGCCAACCAGTGCCTGTTAATGTACACTTGATTGCAGTAAGTTGCAATGTTATCAAGTTGAATAAATCAAAAGTGCTATAATAATACAGAGATATACATTTATTTTACACAGGAATGGCTTTATAGTAATGAGGAGGAACATCAGAAGGAGCAGATGGCCAAGTATGGATAAACACTCAAAAGCGTGGATGCATACCTAAACCTTACCTGAACTGTTCTGCATGCAAAATTGCATTAAAAATCTCAAATAAATAGGTTCTCTCACAAATAGTTCAGTTCTCCTCTTTCTAGTAGTGACCCATAAAAGAAGGGTAGAGCCAAATAAACACAAAACTTTAACCAAACATTTTCAAAACAGTTCAAATTGATTCAAAGAATGGGCAAAAGTTCAAGTGGGTTACTATTGTGTCCTAACCGATTTGAACATTCCCACTCAATACCTTAAAATAGCATAAATTTGCTATATTAAAAATAAATTTTATATAGTTATTATTACCTAGTACCTGCATAGTATAGTTAGATACGTGATGAATAGCTTCCACAGTGGCTTTGTGTTTCTACTTTAATGCCTAATAGTTTTTTGTCATATAGGGAAATCTTTAAAAGAAAAAGTGCACCTGCTCTTTGAATTTTATATGCTAACTTTGTCTGAGGAAATGTTAACATATAACATAAATGTTTATGTTATTTAAATACCATTATTAATTCTTAGTTACTATAATTCCATTATTTCTCCGCAATTCTTAAGTATTGAATTTTTTTCTTTTTTCAAAATGGATTTCCAGCAATTGTGTTAATAAAAATGTGAATTAGCTGTTAAAACCAGTACTTAAGAACATAGGAATTGTCATTCCATATCAGACTAATTATCCAGTTATCTTTCTAGCCCAATAACCCGTCTCCAAGAGTCATCAGTACCAGAAGAGTAGGGAGAAGTTGCAAGAAGCCTATATTGGACAATTATTAATTAAAAAAGCAACAAGGAAAATTTCTACTTAACTGTTGACAGTTAGTATTGGTTTATGTCCAGAAGCCTAAGTGTTTATAGCTCTCATATATACTTTTATCCTATCTAGTGTAACTATAGATGTCCTCATTATCTATATAAAAGTCTAATCTTCGCTAAGATCTTAAATTCAAAGATACTTTTTGGCAATGATTCAGTTTAATTAGGTGCTGTGTACAAAATCCTCTTATTAAGAATAAAGTAAATTTTAGAATGTTTTGTTATTTTAAACTATCACATTGCATAGAAACAACATTCTTAATTATTCATTGCATATCTAATGAAGATGTTATTGAAAGGTTACCTATTTTGACTCTTCCTCTTTCAGGACCTTCTCCCATTACCAGAATGTTTGCTGGTTTCTGAAAAATAAAAAACAGAATATTCAAGTGACTGACACCTTATGAGGAATACTACCAAAACCATGGGTAAATTGCTCCAATGGTTAATTACCCTCACTGTTAAAAATTAACACCTTATTTCTAGTCTGAATTTGTCTAGCTTCAACTTCCAGTCACTGGATCGTATTATACCTTTTTCTGCTAGACTTAAAACCTCTTTATTATCACATTTCTACTCTCCCTGTAGATACTTATAGACTGTGATTAAATCACTCCTTATCCTTCTCTTTGATAAGTTAAATAGTTGGAGCTCCTTAGAGCTTTCACTATTAATGCAGGTTTTCCAATTCTGTAATTATTCTCATGGTTCTTCTCTGACCCCTCTCCAATTTTTCAACATCCTTCTTGAATTGTGCATACCAAAATTGGACACAATATTCCAGTAATGGTTGCACCAATGCAGAATACAGAGGCAATTAACCACCCTATTTCTACTCAACAATCCTGTTTATGCATCCGACAATCACATTAGCCCTTTTAGCCAGTGTCACACTGGAAGCACATATTCAATTGATTAGCGACTATAATACGCAAGTCTTTTTCAGCATCACTGTTTCCCAGGATAGAGTCCCCGACACAGGCTAGCTAACCCTTTAAGGCAAGCCAGACACAGGCTTGCCTTGTGACCATCACGCTCAGCTGGGGGATAGCTGTCTGGAGACTTAATTAAAAGTCTGCAGGGAATCAAAGAGAGGACAACTTAAACAGACTTTTGAACTCAGTCTGGGGAAGAAGACCCAGGAGAGAGGAGCAAGGGGAGTTCCCTCTCACTAGGAAGAGCCTGGTAAAATCAGGCTAGAGGATACCCACAAGGAGCAGGTGGGGCAGCACACAGTGGGGGAAACCTGCTCGGAAGCAGCAGCATAGGAAGAAGTGCTGCAGGACCCAGGGGTCGGGGCAAAAGGCAGAACATTTCAGTGTAGCACAAGAGGGGTAGAAGAATTATTAGTTTGTATATTTATTTGAATTTACAGTTGAATCTTTGTTACACTAGACGGGGACTGAACTTTTAAGTGACCTGGCCAGAGGGTCCAGACAGGCTCTTATGGGATCAAGGAAATGGTTACTGGGATGGGGATGGGTGCGCTGGAGACAAGGATCTCTGCAACGCCACAACTTTATGCCATTGTTCTATTGTTGTCGGTGCAATTGCATACAGTCCACCATTCTATAAGTATGGCCTACAATCTTTGTTCCTACATATATGACTTTATATTTGGCTGTAAAGAAATGCATATTGTTTGCTTGAGCACAGTTTACCAAGTGATCAGATCACTCTATATCAGTTACCAGTCTTCTTCATCATTTACCACTTCCCCAATCTTTGTACCATCTGCAAACTTTACCAATGATGATATTGTGTTTTCTTCCTGGTCAGCGATAAAAATATTAAACAGCATAGGATCAAGAACAGATCCCTGAAGGTTCCTACTAGAAATACACCATGAAAATAGTTAATATTGTCCTTTGCATAAACCTCTTCCTCGGCTTTTAATTAAACTTTAGTTTTACCTTTAAAAACCACTTAGAAATAATTAAGATGTCAGCAACTTCTACAATGAGGCGCAAGCACGAATCCAAAAACAACTGTCAAGAACATTCAGATTTCTGGAATCACAGCCCACGAAGTCCTTGTCTTGGGCCAGATCTACACTTAAATTTTTGTTGCTCATGGGTGCGATTTTTTTTTTAATGTAATTTTTATACCAGCAAAAGCCCTAATGTAGAAGCAGTTATACCAGCAAAAAAGTACTTTTGCCAGTTTAGCTAATTTTTGTTAGAGGAACTGGTATAAGTTATAAGTGGTTCCAAACCTTTTTGGCTCAAGGGCCACAGGTATCATTTTTACAACCTTGAAGGGCCACCAGTCTCCGCCAGCAGCCCCCCCTCCACTGCAGCCAAATGGAAGGAGTTCAATGAGGAGGCTGCCTCCGTGCTGATCTACCCTCCTCCTGGCTGCAGCAGGGAAACCGCACGCATCCTGTAGCCTCTGCACTCTACCTGGGTCCCTAGGCAGTGGCTCTCTTCTGCAGCCAGGGGGACGGGAGATCAGTGCTCCTCTCCCTCTGGCTCCAGCAGGGACCCCAGCACCTATGGACCCAGACAGAACTCTTTGCCATGCTCCTTGCTGATCTCCCATCCCCTTGGTTGCAGCAAGGAGCCTGCACCGGTCTTATAGCCTCCCGGAAATGCACTCTGCTTGGGTCCTTAGGCAGCAGCTCCTTTCTGCAGCCAGTGGGAGGGGAGCCACGGGCCACTTTGAAAGCCCCCACGGGCCACCTTTAGCCCCTGGGCCACAGGTTGGGAACCACTGAGCTATACCAACAAATGCAAACTTTTGCCATTATAAACTCTTGTCTACAGCACAGCTATACAGACAAATCTTTTCTAGTGCAGACTAAGTCTTGGCTGATAATACAAAGTCTTTATATGCATCTCATGCAATCTGTAACTGTTCGAAGCAAACAAATTGTCCACCCCAAATATCAGTCATGTAAAATATGCATATTACATTATGGCAATTGTTATACAATTCAACTTTAAGCAGGGTTTAGATTCCCTTAAACATTAATAGACATATCTTGGAAGATTTTCCATATTGTATTAACAGCTACCAAAAATAAACAAGATTTAAAATGTGAAATTATTTGAATAGAGGGATAAACAATAAAAACCTTCAAAGCATAACTTTAAAAATACTTTAATTCAAATACCATCATGAAATAGGTTTAAATGCATAGTTCAAAATTGCCAGCATCCCAACAGGTCACATCAAATTAGACTTTGTCTAAGAATTTGAAGAGAATGAACATACCCATACCATAATCTCAATCAGGTTATCAATTACAAACACCATATCCCTGAAGTTAAAAGAAGATTTTTCTCAAGATCTCTTAAAAGAGAATACATTTGGCAAGGACAAGGTCAATTTTAGCCCATAATTACTGCAAAAAATAGACCACAGTCTCTTCAGCAAATCTAGGCAAAATTAAAAAGATGATGTTAGCTCTCACTTCACACACAAAGACAAGCTTTTAAGTATAATTAAATGGACATCTAAGAGAAAGTGGGCAAACTTTTGATGGAAATTTCAAATTGGCCAGAGCAGACATCGTCTGAGTTGAAAGCATCTCAGAAGTTGGTGCCTATGGTGTCTGTCACCAATGCAGTAGGCATATGAAAATAGTGGTCATTATATAGGTATACTCAAAAGACTTACATAAAATGTAAGCAACATAGAGCAGGGACTGTCTAGTGCAGCCCTGACATGGATGAGGCCTTTACCCTATTTATTATTTATTTAACATTTATATTGTAATGTTCCCATGTTACCTGCAGTAAGTAAACTTCATTCAAATAAGGACACTTGCCAAGCACAGCTGAGGATGATGGATGACTGCTGTGCAATTAAGTTGAGGCTGCTCTTTCTTCAGAGCAGACATCCAGTGAGGTCATAATCAGCTGTCCACATAACCAGCTGTCCATCATGCTACTGCCAAACCACTACTACAAGCTGATATTATGTTTCTATGGAAGAGCAGACCCAATTTCAGGTATCATAATATAATTAAACTGCTGAATCACCGCATACAAACATTAGTATATTCTGTTTCCAGCTAATCAGTAGGATGTCAGTAGTGTCAGGTAAAATGCAATTTTAGACAATATAATAAATGGCTCCAGTACAACAGTGTGGCTATCCACCACATTGCTTTGAGAACATTAAGACAGAAAGATGAGGTGTGCCAAAGTGATATACTAGAAGTCCTCCTGAACGTCTTAGAAGAGAAAGACAGACTATAAAAGTACATCACATTAAATATTGAGCATGGTACAATTAATCCTTTAAATACGTGATGCTTAAAACATCACAACTGCAAAGACACATAACCAACAGTGCTTAGCTAAATTTTTATTTTGATCTTGTGTCTGAAATAAAGGCAACAATAGAGAAGCACATATGCACTTTCCCTTAAAAAGATTTTTCACATTTCACACCTGAAACATGTCCAATCTGGAACTTCCCGTGCCCTTTTTTGATACAAACCACACTTGCTTAATCAAGTTGTGTCTATTTTGTTCTCAAAGACATCTATTTACAATATATTTGTGCTCCTATCTTGACAATCACAGTAGCTTTGAGAGGAATAAAATAAAATAAATGTCACTGATACTGTGAGGGACATTCTGATCATTGTAATATTGAAAGTACTTGACTTTTGGGAGAAAATTTTTTAATTATAAACAATTATTTAAAAATCCCCAAACATCAGATTGATCTACCACAACTAAAAATCAAAGCAGTGGTCAGAAACAACCTGCAGACCTTAAGGGGCAGATCCCTCAGTTGGTGTAAATTATCATTTTTCCGTTGAAGTTCCTACAGTGTACTACTCTGAAAACCATCACTGTCAAAAATGGAACCTTCATACTCAACAAATTAGGTTCCACTAGGTATTCAGAATTCTACCTGCTTACCTTACTGACTAATGTAAGTTTTTAACTATATTTTAATCCTGTTAACATCATATAGCTAATATGGGAGATGGAGATGGATTCCATTCAGAACTATTATATAAATTCCCACTTCAGAAGCCTGATTGTGGCTGACTGATGGGCTAGAAAGAACCCAAAATAACTTTTAGATTCTGGGTTGATTTTTGCAAGTCTGGCAATTAGACAATGCATTTATTTGTACATTGCACAGATTTAATCTGGAAGTGAGTTGGACAAGAATGAATCCCACAATGTTGCTTTTATGTACTCATTTTATAGTAGAACTGCAACTTAAAGATTGACTGTGAGGCATCAGGAGATTGGCTTAGGACAAAAAAACAGAAAGCATGCAGAACTCACAAAACAGCTAAACTCCCCCACAGGCTCATGTTACAACCTGCACTAAAATATTAGCTAAAATATTAAATAGCTCACAATAATGCACATAGGCTATGATGGAATCCAGGTTAGTAGCTGTTTTTCTATTGTTAGAAAACTGGAAACGGTTTATACATTGTTGTGATAAAGATTCTAGTCTGTACCTGTATTTAATTAATCTGGAGACAGAACTCTGCTGCAGCTGCTAGCAAAGAAGTGTGCCTATTTCTACGCTCATAGTCTGCTGTTTGATCACACTCTTCTGAATTTCTTTTCTATAAAAAGTTTTAAAAGTTAATAAGAAACTCCAAGTGGGCGTTTTATTATTCTAAAATATACAATAGCACACACTACCAGATATCACACAGCGACAAGGTATTGTGAATAAAAACAACAGGGGGCCAAATTCAGTAACACCAGAGATGAATTGGCCCTAATACTGTATTTTTATGTGCAGTATAATATTTGTAAATTTAGGCCAAAAGTTTCAAACCTGGGTGCCTATATTTAGACATCTAAATCGTTATATAAACACTTAAACAAATGGCCAGATTTTCAGAGACGCTTGGCAACCACAACACCCATTGACTTTGGAAGTAAATGTTGGAGATATGTCCAATCAGCAGCTAAACTGTTATACAATTTTCTCTTGCCATAGGTTACAAAAATATTGAAGAAACGTATGCAAAAATCTGTTCTGAATATTTAGATACACTCCTCTCCAAAAACGTGTGTACTGGAATTAGTTGATTCATTAAATCTTCCAGTGGAAAGCAAATAACGGTACCAGTTCTCTAATGGTAACAAAACATCTAATACTCAAAAACGGAACTCTAATTTACCATCTGTGTATTCAGAATAGCGGAAAACTGTCAAACTGAGAAAATTTTGCAGGAGTGAAAAAAGTAGGGGAAATGCCCTAAAATATGGCCTGATTTGGATGCATTAACATGAATGTGTATCTTTTATATCTGAGGTCATTACTGAAAACAGTATGGTACAGATTACATTGGTCTAATTCATTTCACTGTATTTTTCTTCGTTTTTGCGCTTTTTTTGAAAAATAACATTGAAAAACTATAAAGGCCAACATTCCTATTGATGTCTTGTATGGCAAAAATTGGCTAGCTTGGCTTTTTTGTGATTAAACACTATATACATAGGAGGCTGGATTTTATACCTTTTTATCCATACACATGCAAAAAAAACATGACATTATGGATGTCCTAGTCAGAAAAATCAACTTTTTTTGCTTTAAAATTCAGCTTTTATGTTTACATCTTTCTGACATACTCTTCTTAATAAGTATCTAATCAGTGTGGCTTTTCCTTGAGTATTTTAGGCTATGATGTACTTAGTCATGATTGGCCACTTTGGCACCTGTTCATCATCCAATATGACCAGGATATTGCATCCAGTCCTAGTGTCCACACTGAGAAATTGGAAAGGATACAGAAAAGAGTCACAAAAATAACTAGAGGACTAGAAAAATGTCTTACATTGAGAGACTTACAAGCTCAATCTCTTTATCAAAAAGATGGAGCGGTGACTTGATTACAGCATAGAAGTACCTTCATCAGTAGAAAATACCAGGTACAAAAAGAGCTATTTAAGCTAGTGGACAATGGCATAACAAGAACCTTGGCTGAAGCCAGACAAATTCAAATTAGGAATAAGGAACAATTTTTTAACAGTAAGGACAAACTATCAAGAGAAGTAGTGGACTCTTCATCTCTTGATGTCTTCAGAATCAAGACTGGCTGCCTTTCAGGAAGGTATGCTTTAGTCAAACATCAAAGTTATTGGGCTCAATTCAGGTGTAACTGGATGAAATTTAATGGCCTGTGATATACAGGTCAAAGTAGATGATGTAAAAGACTCTTCTGGCCTTTACAATCTATGAATCTAAGACTTTTTACAACATTAAAAATAAAGAGATGCTGTCAACAGGGATATTGAAGTCTCTCAGAACAGTAAGTCTTGGAAATTTCATAACCATTTCAGATAGCATCTCAATTAATCCTGCTAGGAAACCTTTGCTTTTTGGAGGCCTACATATTAACAGTAGGAACATGTTGGACTTTTCTCTGGATTTGTACTGGTCTTTGATTCCCTCAAACAATTTCATCTTGAGATGGTCTCTCTTACATTTGAGGCTGGACTGGACATGCTGGAACATGGTTACAAGCCAACTGAGGAGACGAGGACAGAAGAAGTGGCAGTAATAAAAAAGGGAAGATAAAAAACCATGTAAGATTGTGGGTAGATGAAGACTAAAGACTAGACATGGCCAATATTACAGTGGTTGAAATAAGACTTGTAATAATTCATATGATGTAGAAAGACTCATTCTAGATCATAGACAACATCAAGGGCTGTGATGTCCATGGTATCTAAGAGATTAGAAACAAAGACATGCACAGAGGAAATCATGAAGCTCTCCTGTTGCCTAGGAGGATAGCATTTCATTCAAAGGAAATAAAGAAAGGCTATAGGAACCCTTGAATCATTTAACAAACTTATCTCAGTAAAAAAATGACAACACTTCTAACCCAGTTAGCATCCCAATTAATACATTCTGTACTTTCCTAAAACTCTCCCCTTACTGTGAAGACAAAATGCCAGCTGTGAAACAAAGTGATATTGCTGGTTCCTGCAAGTTTAGTTGCTATAGAAACAGTAAAAGTTGCAAGTCTCACATTTAAGTTACAAGCTACAAAAAACAAGACAAATCCCTGCTGAGATGCATTTGAGGTTTGATTGTTTACTAAAGGAACAATTGCAAAAAAGAACAAGATCAACAAATAACTTGTGTGAAAATTTGAAACATATGCAGTAAGGGGTCTAGATGCTGATACAATTTAGCAAGTTCTTTACAAGAAGTAAATGTAAATTATTGTGTTTTCTTTTCTTCTGTCAGTGAGCCAATGACAATTAACAGATCTCAGCTGAGAGAATTGGAAATGCTGAAGTAACAAGTATTTATTATTTAAGAAAAAAATTAAATGCAAACATTAATGTGACCATATGAACACTGATGTTAATTGAATCAATGTGGCTCCTACAAGGTCTTTAACGTGGGAGTGGTTGGAGAAGAAAAAAACAAAAAGTGAAACTGTTTACAGTCTTGAGAGGAACACAATTAATCAGGTCATAACAGGAACAGTATTCTAACAATAGCTAGCGTATTAATTGTAATAGCTATTACTGTTCTTGTACTTAAATACAGAGACACAATTCTTCAGAGATGTGATAAAGAACTACATTCCCATGAGAGCCTCCTTTGGTCATACAGCTTTCTATACCCTATTCTTTATTGTTTATACCCAAACAAATGTGTTTTCCTGTTGGAATGTATCACTGCACAAAGAATGATTTGTAATTAGGTATTTACTTTTGTTAAAATAAAATATTTTTCTAAATAAAAAGGTCCTTTTCACAGTTACAGAAATTAGCAGGATGATCAGGGTTTTTTTAGTCTTGGTTATTTAACAACTATTTATAGGCTAAGCAGCACAAGTCTTAATATCTCACTGACCTTTTGCCTTTGGAGACCTATCTAAATGCACTCTTAAAACGCAAACAAAAATGAGCTTGGTGTTCTCCTCCTAGCCTTTAAATCATAAACACTCACATCAGAAAGCCATTAGCCTGCATGGCACAGTTCTGCACCACTGACAGTCTGCTGAAAAGTAGCCAGTGGTTGTTGAAGGTCAGGATTTAGGTGCACTGTCAGATTTGTTTAGAGAAACTTGCACACAGCTTGTCTGCACTATTCCACAATCCCCTTATTCTTTCCTATCCATGAGAAATACATTTATACAATAAAGCAGGAAAAAAGTCTGTAAATGGCTTTTAGTCAGAAGCTCATCAGAACTAAAATCCACTCTTCAAATTTAAAAAAATTAAGTCAAACATGTTACATTACCAAACTAATATTTTTGCAGCTAATCATGAAGCTTAATAACATAGTAATTCAGTCACAAATGGCTCTTTACATCTTTTATTGCTAGACAAGCATTACAAACCTCTGATAATTTTTGGTGTTCTTTTCTGAACTCCTTCCACAGTATTTAAATACATAAAACACAGTGTCTGTTAGTATTGTGATTCCATCTATTGTTAGAAAACTATCTAGTCAACATCTTTCTGGTATTGAGGTACCTCAGAACAGGACACAATATCTAGTTAGTTCTTCACATTGTGATATGATAGGGCTACAAAGAAAAGCAAACTCATATAAGCCTCACAAGAGGTCTCTTTTCGCAAAATGAAATTTTCTCCCTTCCATTGACCTATCAGCATTTCAAACTATTTTCCCCCAGATTAATTTAGTTTATATTTTTCCAAAGCTAACTGCATTACATTCTATGTCTAGATTTTTAATCCCTCATTATTTTTGTATTATTTCTCTGTTCTAATGCTATTAGCATTATCTATCTATGAATTTCATCAACATGCTGTTCACCATTTCTTCCACAATGTTTTATATACAAGACCAGATTGATACAGACTACTGCAATACACGCTAGAGACAGAATTATGTCGGACAATCTGCACAAAAAAGAGTAGTAAATCTTTTTTTAAAAATAGTTGGAGATCCTTCAACTGCAATTGAAAGTAGTCTAAGTCTAAAAAGAAAAATGGGTTAGAGGCAAATGTGGTTAAGCAATTAGGTAGCAAGAAGAATAAGTACAGTAGTGCAATGCAAGGTTTTTAAAACAAAATGATCTAATATGAACAAAGATGAAGAATGATACAGAAAGTTAACAGACACTATTAGATTGGTAGGCCTAGACTTTCTGGTTTGCTCAACACCACCATCTTGACTTCCCCCTTTTTATTTAAATTTGATGACGATTAGACCAAAAGCTACTACTGCAGTGAAAGTGGAAATAAAAGTAAATATGGATGTTTACAAATATAAAGCTAAGTGTTGCCAGATTTTTATCTTTTAAAGAAGTGTAGCTTCAAAATTCCATATTAATGTACTGTTCTCCGAGCAGCAACAATTTTGGACACAGAGATATGCTTCAATCATACTCAAAAGGATCAGGACCTAATTCCAACATATGCCCCCCCACCCTTTTTTTTTTTTTTTTTTTTTTTTTTTTTTTTTTAAAGAGTTGATAATGAAGACAGCGTTTTTTGTCTCCTCCCTTCCCAAGTCAGACATCTACCCCTCTTTCTCTTTGCAGGATGGTAATTTTAAAGTGAAATGTACAAGGCACTGCTTTTTAAAGACCTGAATGAAACAGAGTGCAGTTCTGAATTTGAGACCAAGGAACTATTGAACAGGTAAAAGAGAGGATAAATAGACAACTGTGAGCTGTGATGACTGCTAGTGCTGCAGACCTAATTTTTTTACTTCTTTATTGTCTACAACTATTCGATTAACAAAAACAGATTCAGATACTCATTAACTCTGGAGACCTGAAATTCTTCCAACTGCAACTGGAAGTACACAGCTTGCCTCAGGCTCTGGGACAAATTACTATACTTTGTACTCATATAACCAGAAGTAAATAATACACTATATGAGCTAACTGATAAGTGAAATACTTTCGCTGGAAACTTATTGGTTAACAGACTTTGCACCAGATCCTTGCCTGAGGCGGAGGAGCACAGGTCAAAGGAGGCTGTTTTCATATCATAGTTTGATTCCAAAGATGATCAATCCCAAAGATGATCAGTCAAATGCTGGGATCAGAAGCTTGAGGAGTGGAGACTGGAACTGACTAGGTGAGAAGAATGGGACTGGGATGAGGAACCAGTGATATGGTAGAAACAGGACTAGGCAGGGTCAGGTTGGAGGAAACTGAGGAGAAGGGATCCACCTTTGGAGGAAATGGGCAGAAGAATCTGTGCCTAGTAGAGCCCATCTTCAGTGTCTGAAATGGAACCTAAGATCCCTGAATCACCATTCCTCTGCTGAGAGCAAGTGTCTGTGAAACCAACTGGTAAAGTGTCCCATCCCACTGTAGTGCCGGTCCCCATAGAGAATAACTTGCTCTACTTCTGTCAGTCACAGTTAGTTCTAGTGGCAGAGGTCTGTGCAGTGGATCTAAAAGTTCTGGGTTATCTACATGGCATCATATGATGGAATTTGTTTTTTCCATTTTTTTTAAACCAAGGAAATTACACACAAAAATACATTAAAAGAAAAGTTAGGTTGCAAAGTCAAGCACACACAAGTTAGGAAATGCCAATATAAGTCTACTTGTGTGTTCTCACCTTATGAGTAGCTATTCAATATTTTGACTTCTCCTCCCTGCTCAGTGTGTGACCCTAAGCCTTATTTACTGCACACTATTCAAATCCTTCTTTGAAGACAGAATTATTAATTTCACCCTTGGCTTTTATGTGGTTCTCAATACTATGGTATCTTAGTTCTTCACAAACAATGCATTTATTTTCACAACACCCCTTTGAGATTATTATTTTATTGTTTTACTTTATCCATTTTATGGATGGGGACCTGAAGAACAGAGAGATTAAGGTCAAAACTATCCATTAATTTTAGGTGCCTAATGTGAAACATCTAGCACCTGATTTTTCAGAGTATGTCACATTATATAGCGTTTCATATGTCCAAAATGTCCAGCTCCCATTGACTTCTGTTGCAGCTTATTGTACTCAGCATTTATGCAAATCATACTCAAAAGTCTTAAGTGAGGCACCCAGAAAATGAGGAACACACAATTAGTGACCACCAGTGAAAAGTTTAATGTAAGTGATTTGTTCATCATCAGACAGGAATTCTATGGTGGAGACAGGGATAGACTCAATTCTCTGCAACTTCTGCAACAAATAAGGCACAGGTCCCACAAACAACAGTCTTCTTCAATGAAAAACCTCGATTCATTCAAAGAGCAGGGGGGAAAACATATTATGTGGTGATGTAATTAAAGAGTGTACCATAATGCATACAAACAAGGGGTCGAATTAAGATTTCATAGGCATTTCCTAGTTTTTGGACTCGACTTTGCAACCTTAAAAATGTTTTTTAACATAGTTTTTGATGTAGGGACTGGACCACAGGGAATGGATCACTTGATGATTGCTCTAGTCTGTTCATTACCTTTGAAGCATCTGGCATTGGCCACTGTCGGAAGACAGGAAAATGGGATAGATGGACCATTGGTCTGACCCAGTATGACAATTCTTATGTTCCTTCCCTCACACTGCCCAAAAATGTTAGATATAATGTTCATGGTTTCTTATATATATCACTTAACTAATGATCTGATGTGATTTCTTGCAAAACAGCAATTTCTATAAAACATATGGTTAGTTTATAAACAGATGTAATATGACCACAACTAAAAGATAAATAGCAGACCTATATTTTGATATGGTTTTCTATATGTAACAAAATTGTTTTGAATTATATGAACAAAAAAAATCTATTCACTGCTTGATCTATGAATGAAGCAGTTAAAGGAAGTTATGATACCGGAAAATTAATTGCTAATATCCAGGGTAAACAAGGTCAATGTCATCAAAAGTGGAATGTAATATGGAACTATACAAGGATTCACAAATGAAAGGATCCTCCTTGAACATACCACGCTGGAGACTCAGGGATTTCTTCAGGTTGACTCAGGATGCTGGGTTTTTGAAGAATGTTTGCAAGACAAAATTAAAACTCAAGTCAGACGCAGGATGCTGAGCATGCTTGCATTGTACTCTACTTCATAATGTATTGCTTTGGTTTGTTCCGCTTGATGACAATGCAGTTAAAGTTACAGAGAAAAGAAGTGTAAAAAACAAATAGGAGAATTCCAAAACATTCAACACAATTTAAATTAAAGCTGCTATGCATCATTATTCAAAAGCACTCTACTGGTGCAGATTCTGCAACAGTATTCTTCAGCTTAAAATACTACATGGTGTTTCGGGGAGGGCAAAGAAGAAAAGGAATATGAAGGGGAGAAATGGATAGAAAAAATAAAAAATGGTAAAATAATTTAAATTAAAAAATCAAAAGAAAGCAAGTGTTCAAAATAACATTTATATTATCTCAAGGTTTCTCAACAAATCACAATCCACTTCAGCTCAATTCCCATGAAACTTTTTAATATTGGATCATTTAGGGCCAGATTCTGTCTGGTACTTGGGTAGATGTGCAGTACAGGGGGTGGCGGCAGAGAAGGACCAAGGGTATAAGGAAATTGCCCCACCCCTGCTAGCTCATTTAAGGGCCGGGCATATTTTCAGACCCTGTGCTCATGGGAGTACAGGGACTGCTCCCAAGCTGGTCCCTCATGGGCATAAGGCATCTCAAAAAGGATGGGACCATTGTTCTATCCACTTAGACACACCACCTGCAAAGAAATGTGGAGGAAGTAAGCTGCATCCCATAAAAGATGTAGTAATAGGTCACAATCTCTACTTGTGTAATAGCTCTGGAACACATTCTGCACAGCTCTATGTTTCTCTTTACCAGAGGCTCTGCCTAAATTACCTTTATTTTATAAATGTAGAATAAAGATCTGACTCCAAAAATATTGAGATGGAATTTATAGCTATATATTCTTAAATTAGGACTTCCAAAAATTAATGACACACTGCTACAGTATGTAGTTTAATAGCAAAGGCTAAAGAGAGAGACAATAAGTCTGGAAGAAAACTAATATAAAAAACACACCAATTATCCTAAATAGTTCTAGATTAGAATCTGAAGGAGGAAGGAAGTGAGATTAGGGCATTCATATGAGTGATTTACACCTGTTCTCCATTGTTGGAATTCTTGTGGTTGTGTGTGTTGTTTTATTTTCATTACAATTCTTGGTCTTGAGAGTTAGGCATCATAATTGCTATGTCTGATAACACTTTGAACTATGACAATAAATTCAACTATTGTCAACTTCTGGTATTTGTTTTATACTGTATTCTGACTATTCTGCATGGTCTAGTGAAACTATTAAAACAGGAACTTGAGGCCTTTAGCCAATCTAAGTACAAATAACTAAAAATGAGAATATTGCCAAACATTATAAAACATTTTGTTAATTGTACTTAATCAAATATCTTAGATACTACAATTCTGATAGTTTGTTAGTCTAAAGGAGACAAAGAAGTGAAAGTTTCTAACTATGATAAATAATACAGAAATAAAAGGAATAGTTTCAAAATTAATGCATTTTCATCACAAGCTTGATTTTGCTTGGTGTGATTAAATTAACTCAATTAGGTTAAAATATTAATCCTTATGTGGAAATCTTAGAGAAGGAAAAGAAGACGGGAAAAATAACTATTTATAAAGTGGTTATTTTCCAGAAAATTTGTCTTGAAGTCTTTGCCTCTATGTCTATAGGTGGATTTGGGAATACTTCAGGGACAATGCACTAAGGAATCAGATTGTTCTTTGTATTTTTTTAGGGAGAAACTTTAGGTAGAATTCAGGAAAGGGATAATATGTAGTAATTATTCAGTGTAAAAGTTTAGTGATAAAAATGGTTATTTCTAACCATCTTTCAAATTTAAATAACTCTTTCCAAGATAGAATCATAGAATATTAGAGTTGGAAGGGACCTCAGGAGGTCATCTAGTCCAACCCCCTGCTCAGAGCAGGACTAACCTCAGTTAAATAATCCCAGCGAGGGTTTTGTCACAGAAAACTAATATAAAAAACACACCAATTATCCTGTGCCAGTTCTGGTGCCTTGCTACACTGCCTCACTGTGGAAATACTCCCCAAAAGATGCATATATACACCAAGGACTAGGCCAAAGGTTCTCAAATGCGAGTCCGGCCAAAGTAAGTGACCCTCCTCCTCTCCCCCCGGCATGTCTGTCTTGGGGTTTTCAGCCCTCCCTGCCAGGCACTGGCTGCCTGCCTGCCAGTGCCTGGGGTCCCGCCTCCCACCCCCTTCCTTCCCGACAGCAACCCTCTCCCTCCCAGCTGCGCCAGTGCCTGAGGTCCCGACTTCCACCCCTTCCCTCCCTGCCTTTCTGGCACCTGCCGCCCTTTCTTCCCTGCCAGCTGCTCGATTGCCTCCAGGGTCCTTGCATTCACCCACTCATCCGCCCCCTCCCTGCAACCGTGCAAGTGACCCCCAGCATCCCCCTCCCTAAGCTGCAGTTCTTCCCCCCCCCAAAGCAGCCCCCTCCCTGCCTCTTGCCAGGTGGCTCAGGGCAGTTGCTGCATGTGTAGCCAGATTGGCTGCTCTACAGGGAAGAACAAATAACTCCCTCCAGCCACCTGACAGGAGGTGCAATTCTTCATGCACCCCACTCACCAAAGAGCTCCTCAACTTTTGCTAATATTCTTATCCACACAATTGATGCATCAAAACCCAGAACTTATTATTTGGACATGTATATGTGCATGTTTATTTGATATTCCTAATGTTAACTGAATATATTAGGAAAAGTGGTCAATGCGGCCACCAGCAAGAGTTGGTGGCCGCACTCTGAGGCCACCAAAAAAATTGTTGCAAGAACCACTGGACTAGGCACTCCACCCAAGATTATTCCTGCTTGTTCCATCAGTTTGAGAGTGTTGTGCATAGGGCTATTGCTGACCAAAATATGTTTGCTTATCAAAACTGTGTCAGTGTGAAATTTTCAAAAGCACCTACAGGAGTTAAGCACCTATTTTCAGTAGACTTTTAAATGGAATTGGATATCTAACTCTAGTGTTGTCTAAAAATCAAAATATTCCCATTTTCAGATGTTAAAGAGTTTAATGATAAGGGAGTGATCTGAGTTATAAAAGTAAAAATACAATAGATCTTATTTTGTATACAATCCTTCCAATAAATTATTCCCAAAATGCTTTACATGAGCTAAATCCAAAATATTATATGTTGTAAATATAGAAAGCAATTATACAAATACAATGCATAGTGAATACATTATTAATTTGTAAGCTAATAACTGAGAAGGAGAAAAATTAAGGGACACAGGGAAGAAGAGAAGTTTAAAAATCTTAATGCAGAGAAGTATTAGCTGTTCCAAGGGGCAGGCATTTCAAGGAGAAAGCACTCCTACTGACGCTGACAAGATTATGGGAAGGAGCAGGTAGCAGCCCTGTTCTAGAAATACAGAATGAGCCAGAAGAGGGGGCAGGGAGAGTCATAGGCTTCAGCAAGTTCACAAAGAGTTTTAAATAAGGTAAGGCAATTTTGATCTGAATCTTGAAACGAATAAGAGTCAGAGGAATTATTTGAAGATTGGGGTGTGGTGAATGCACTTGTTTGTACATGGGACAAGGTATAAAGCAATAGTCTACACATGATGGGGCCTGTATATTTAAGGCTGGGTGAGGGCACAGAAAAGGGAGTTGCAACAATTAAGGTAGTGAAGATGAAGAGAGAGATGATGATTTTAGGAAAGATGGAGTCAAGGCAATATAAGTAATGAAGAAGATGTGGCAAAAGGCAGATTGACAGATACAGGAATGTGGGCAGAGCAAGAGAACGGAAGCAAATAAAAGATATGTTTTAAGAAAGAAAACAGCAGATGGTGTTGTGAATTAGAAGGCACTCGTGGCCCAAAAGAACAAATTCTGTCTTTGACATGGCTCAAAACTACTAACATTTTCTCCCCCTTTATCAACAATTATACCATCTATGTAGAATAACTTGGAAGAGTAGGTAGTTGCTGTGAGACAACAGCATTTCTCAGATACTGGAGAACATGTGGCTTAGTGCCTAAAGATGGAGATAGGCACTTAACCTGGTTAGGTCTTTTTGAAAATCCTATTGGGGCCTAATTCTCTTTCCTTAGGGACTGATTTTTAAGTGGAAATCAATGAGTAGGTGACTAACCTACCTTAGACACTTTTGAAAAAAATCTCACTAGGTGCCTAGCCTACCTTTGAAAATCTAGCCGTTGGCAAGAGCCATAGAACATTGATTTCTGCCGCACAAATATACTCTGCTCTGCCTTATTCCTTACTGTTACGTAACAAACTACATCCTGTGCCATTCAGTTTAAATTATTCCTTTAGCACAGTTGCAATCATTATATTGAGAGACTGACATTCTGACAGCTTTGGATAAGGCTCAAACCTGCTGAGCTTTTTTTATTATTGAGTTAACAGCAGCTTTCATACTCTTGACAATAAAATGACTGTTACAGCAGATGGACTTTTAGAATAAGAGTCACGGGCAGATTTGGCGCCGTGACTAAAATTAGAGTTCAACAAAATAAGACACTGAGTCTAATATTTTTGAAAATATTTATGATAACTTTAGGGTGCTTCCCATTTATTAGGGAAAATATATATAGTAGGTTATAGAAGACTGATGGGGAAGGTAAGAAGTGTATTAGTCCAAGGTAGGGTAATGAGTTAATAATGACTTGAGGGTAATTCCTGTTATTATACTGACATTTTTAAATTATCCACATTTTAAAGGGGAAATCCCACAGAAACAATATAAATGCTGCATTCTGCTGAATGGTAAATTGTCTAAAAATAATTCATATCTTTATGACCTCCTCCTTCTTACTGCACTACAACCCCTTCCCTCAACATTTTTTTCTCTCTTACCACCTTTCCTCATTTACCCCTTCAGGTTTGCAAAGTTCTTCTCCCCAAACACAGTATAATTTTATATACATTGTGTTTCAATGGAAAAGAGAGACTAGGAAAGAGGAGGGCTGGGATTCTCCCAATGTAATCAAAAATTATAAACACAAAATATGACAGTTATGGGGATCAATCTTAAACAGCAGTGGTTCTCAACCAGGGGCACATGTAATCCCAGGGGCACCCAGAGGTCTTCCAAGGGGTACTCTACTCATCTCAACCTGAGGGTTGTGACCCCCCAGGGGAGGTTGCAGGACAAGTTTGGGGGGTTGCAACTGCAGGGCCGGCATTAGGGGGTGGCAAACAAGGAAGATGCTCAGGCCCCCACACCACAGGGAAAGTTATGTGCTAAACTAAGCCAAGTTACACGCTTCAGCCACACATGGTGGGGCTCAGGCTTCAGACAAGGCTCACAAAGGGAAACAGGCTCAAGTATCACACTGAAATGCAAGTACAAAATTTATTTTCCAATTGATTTATTTTATAATATGGTAAAAATGAGAAAGAAAGCAATTTTCAATAATAGTGTGTTGAGACACTTTGGTATTTTTATATCTGATTTTGTAAGCAAGTAGTTTCTAAGTGAGGTGAAACTTGGGGCACACAAGACAAATCAGACTCCTGAAAGGGATAAAGTAGAGTCTGGAAAGGTTAAAGCACTGTTCAGGGTATTGAGGGGACAGGGATAAAATGAAGTCATTGACAAAACTCACATTCTGTGAGAATAGAACTGGGCTTGAAAGGAAAGATGAGGCAACAGCTATTTTCTGGAGGGAGGAGGAGGGTTTCAAACTTAAAACACAACTTCTTGTCATCAATTTCCTTTACTTTTTGGCTCCCCATTTCTCTTCAACATATTTTTAAATGCTGCAGCTGAAAGGAGATATTGAGGCAGCCTTTGTTGCTGGCAAAGAGCTTGTAAATTTGAAGTACAGGAGCAACCTAAACCGAAAAATTAGAGTAGTCATTTTGAGCAAAGATCTTCATAGAGAAATAACCATCCACTGAAAATCCCTGCATTCTAGCTAACAATGGTCGTCAGCTAATCAGAGCATATATATTCACCAATTCTATGGTTATTGAGATATACCTGTACCATCATCATACGAAACAGGTATCTAGAACTTCATAACTGGGGTCCAAGTATATATTATACAGAATCTATTCAGAATCTGTGCAACACTGTTGCCTTCTTAGTGGCTACGACAATGCAATATATAGCTACATAATGACCTGATAAGAATATGTTTCAGAAATATTTGAGTTTGTAATGTCATCGGTATCTTGAATTTTTTTTTTTAAACAAGAAAGAATCCAGCGTCCCACTTAATTGTTAAAATCTAATATCAATCGAGTTCCCAAATCGGCCCACATGGCTTTTGTTTTAAAAGTTCAATTGCTGTAAAATTTAGCTTCAACAGCGTTAGAAGTTCCTGCTAGCTCAATAAACAAAGCTTCACCAAACTTGATCCTTATCCAAAGCTCTGACAAATATCAACCACAGTCATTACATCAAGAGTTATTGTTTTAAAGCTAGATTTAAAACTGAACTGCACAAGAAAATGCCTCCAGCACCTGACTGAGAACTATAGATTTCCTGCATGCTGTGCCACATTATTCCATTTAGAAAAATGGTATAATTGACTCTTGAATGAAAGAATGAATCAGGGTACATATTTCCCAGCCAACTCTACAACAAAAGTTCTTCAAAGGGAATTTTTGGAACTCTGAATATGGTCCATACACGTTATTTCCAAAGAAAAATTATATTAAAAATACTGGCTGTTGATGGACCCTCCACTACACTTTCCTATTCTAATTCAATATTTAATCAAGAAGAATGGAGTTAAACTATTCTGTGGTTTTGAAGTTTAAAGCTCTGAAACTGCTATTCTGTGTAGAATGAGATGAATACTTCTAAACACCAAATTTCACTACTGCTTGACTACAAGGATCGTCTCTACATTTAATAAACCCCTTAATAAAAATAGGGGTGATTGAATGGAAATGTAAGACTGCCGTGCCTAGAATCAAGCTTTGTGTATGTACTCATGCACAACTTCAAGCTTCATCACCTTCCAGAATTAAAAGTATGAACTTTTTTAGCCTTCTTCATGATGGACTATGCCACTGAATAAGAAAAAAAATTAGATTCATTATTAGCTAATCACATCATAGCTGAGAAAGGGATACCTTATCCAAGAACAAAACAAAAGAAACAGCATTTGCAAGATTACAGTCACTGGAAAAGAGAAACTTTAAAGAGCTGTTTTTAGAATGTAAAGTTCAGTTTGCTTACTCCAACAGGGCAGCTGCACCAGAATGCTAAATACACCATCTATTTACTAAAAAGCTTCATAAAGCAGATGGCATCTGAATTTGCTTTATTAGAAATGAGAACCCTTCCCTTCTGTTTTTTCTACATCAAGCAAAGAAATAAATTCCTGAATTACTTTTATTTTCTGTCCTCATTCTTCCATTCTCCACTCCACAGGAGATCAGATAAGCAGCTCTCACAGGAGCCACATATAGCTGTTGAATTTACTGGTAGAACGCAGCCAGAGGAATGTAAGTCAGTACCTCCTTTCTTCTGACTTATCTTACTGACATGTTTTATTTCCTGTCAGAGTTTTGATGTAAACCTCTTTCTAAACCTTGGGTTAAGTTTTTTCCTAACTGCAATTATAATTCTTCATTTGTAAAATTCACCTACAAATTACAAGTCTTAACTTGGTAAATAATCCAGAAATGGAAAGCATGTGCTAATGGACCTGTGGAAGGTGTCTTGTTGTTTGGATGTATTCAAGTACTGTAAGACTCAGTGGACCTTAATTGACATATGTAACCTTAAATGATTAGTCTCTCTAGAACTGAAGAGTCACACACTAGTGTTCTAAGCAAGGACACTTCTGACTTTCTGAAGTAGATGCTGACAAACACACAACATTTTAAGACTAGAGAAAAACTGGCTGGTCTACCAAAACTAAACCTATTTGTCAGCCAGTTAACCCTGCTTTTAGCTGACATATTCATACATTGTTAGATGGCAAATAAACATCCCTTTAAAGGTATCAGTACAATCTGCTTCTACTATGTCTTTCAGCATACTACTTCAAATCACTCAAGCAGAAACTGCCCTTCCAAATATCTTCTCCTGCTTTATCTTCTAATCATTACCACCCTCCCAATATGGGAACATGAGCAACCCTCTTTTGTAAATCCTTATTTGATGCTTTAAGATACTTACATACTGTGATAAGATCCTTGGGCTGTTAAGGGGCAGGTGAAATGACTGAGGAATAGGCCTCTCTAACCCTTTTTGTATAATATGGGACCCACTAGCCAGATGTAGAGAAACACCAATCAAAACAAAAAAAATTACAAGCAGTATCTATTTAAGGACTTACATTTTTAAATGGAAAGAATGTTTTAAAAGCAAAACAAACTGGCAGACAGGTTGGTTGCTTATTTATTTATTTATAGAAAAGCATGTATATATCCTGAGTGATGCCAAGAAAATCTTCAAGCTAGCACAAAATTGTTGGCAGCAGGGCAGGTTCCAACAGTTCTGCATTCCTGCTCAGCAGCTGGTTGTCAAAAGACTGATGTGTGAACATAAGTCTAAATTTACTTTTGATATCAGCTTTTTAAAATCCTTGCTAAGATTCATTTGTGGAAGGGGAAACAGTCAGATTTCTTTAAAGTGAGCCTTGTATTGTTCATTGTAGGTTACATGTTTCAAAAGCACGTACATTTTGCTTCATTTGTAATCTGAAATGGTACTTTGAAAAACTGCCTCAATTCTGCAGCATTTTAGGTAATGTTTTTAACTTAATCCTTGCCATAAGGACAAACTTTTTGAGACAGGAAACATGTCTTACTCTATGGTTGTAGACTGCAGTGTAAATTTATAGCACTTTATGAATCAATACTAATACTCCACCCCACAAGAAGTTCATCCAAACGTGATCAGTTTCTCATCATCTACAAACTCCATGTAGAAATCAAGAGTTCCTCTTTCTTAGAGTTTACCAAAATCTTTCTGATGTATTGTATAAAGCAGACAAAAATGGAAGAAGCTTTTTGTCCAGCATGTAATTAACTTTTATTTTAAATGCTCCTTAATACTTCCAACTCACTGGGATGAGTTCATCAAAAAGATATAATGTTTTTAATTTGAAAATATCACAACACATGAAAATATTAAGTAGGGCTTGCCAGAAAAGAATTTTGTTTCATGTAAAATTTCAAGGTTTCAACATTTGTTTTCATTCTGTGAAAACATCTTTTTAAATGTTTTTCATGAAAATGAGTCTAGAACAGCCAGTATGGCACACACCTGGGATATGGGAGATCGAGATTCAAGTCCCTGCTCTGCTTGAATCAGCACAAAAGAGACACTACGGTCTGGTGGGCAGGATACTGAATCAGGGACTTGAAACTGGGTCTCCCATATCCTACTTCAACAGTTCCCAACCGAGGGTGCGTAGCCCTCTTGGGGCACCAGATTACAGGGAGTGTGTGAGGCTTCAATAATATTGAGGTCATGCAGGCCACAGAGCCCCAAAGCAGAGGAACAGCATGCCCCAAGTTAGGCAGGCACCCGGCCAGAACGGAGCAGCCCCAGCCAGCCTGCGAGCGTCCACCTCCATTATCCTCATTCCATTAGGGACGGGAAGAGGTGGGGCCATAAAAGGCATGCAGTGGTGGCTGCGCTAGGGAACGCTTAGCTTCTTATTCAGGTAAGAGTAATTTATTATTTATTTATGTAATTAGTGCTATTATTGTGTGTTTTGTTTGTGGTCAGTGAGGGGGGCAGGTTGGAGGTGAGGGTGTGTGTGTGTTTTACCTAGTGTTAACTAGTGGGGCTTTCACTCAAAACGGTTGAGAACCGCTGACCTAGTTGAGTGCTCTTACCACCAAGTAAAATAGCTCCTACAGGAAAGAGTGAGATAAGACTGGGTTATGGAAGACCCAGGTTCAAGTCCCTACTCTGCCTGATTCAGAGCAGGGATTTGAACCTGTATCTCTTACATACTAGGTGAATGCCCTAGCTACTGACTATGCTGGGCTGATCTCTCTCCTGCCCCTGCACCAACCATAAAAATTCTGTCGTGGCCTGAGAAAGCCTTTTTGGTGAATCAGCATTTTCCAATGAAAGACTACTTAGTCAAAAAAAAAATCTCAACTAGCTCTCATATTACACCCCATAACATCCCTGTGGATTAGATAATAGATGAAGTAATTGAAGCAGAGAGGGATTAAAAGACTTATCTAAGGTAACACAGTGGTAATGCTCGGAATAGAAACCAAACATGGGTCCTGATTTTAGTTCTGTACTCCAACCACTGAAAAAGCTGCCTCCCATGATGAAATGCCTTTTGGTTTTTTAATTCATACATCCAGTCTCTCTTTACTACAAATCTGAAAAAAAGGTAGATAAAATTTAGTATTGGCCTTAAAACTAGTATAAGAATTGAAAAATTGAAAAGTGTTGGTTTTCTAGACACATGTAAATATCATGATTACCATTTAAAATACACATTTTTTAATATAACAAATAAGACAAAAACTGAAGTGATCCCCATGTACACAATAATCTTTCTGACCACACTCTATTTAAGTTTTTCCCTTTTTGCTTTGCCTGGATGGAGAAGATAAAGCCATGGAAACCACATCAATGGCTGTGATTTCCATAGAAATCTTCCTTTGGAAGAAGGCTAGCTATTGCATTATCCACTGCCTGAAACTCCAAGAGAAAGATGCTGAGTTGGTATTCCTGAGGAGACAACTTGCCTTGAGCCAAGTGAAGTTCTATCTGAACTGACATTGGTCACTATGCAGATTTCTCGCAGATCTGCCAAACGTTTTCCCTTGAAAAGGTAATAGGGTGATCACTACTGAATTAACTAAATATTCAGGGTGATAGTTAATAGGTGGCCCATAATTGAGTTTGTTAGCTCCAGAGCCTGATCATCCAAAAATTCAAGCAAGCTAGTAGTGAAGAACGGGAATGGATTACCTAGGGAGATGGTGGAATCTCCATCTTTGGAGGTTTTTAAGGTGCGGCTTGACAAAGCCCTGGCTGGGATGATTTAGTTGAGGTTGGTCCTGCTTTGAGCAGGGGGTTGGACTAGATGACCTCCTGAGGTCCCTCCCAACTCTAATCTTCTATGATTCTAAACTCTGAAATAGTGGATTACTTGTGGCTTGAAAGCTAAAGGACACTATCCCTGGGCAAGGAGACTCTGGGATGAAGCAGAAGGCAAGTGGTGGGGTGACTGAGGCAGGGACAGGTCAGTAGTGCGAGGTCCCTCCTTGGAACACTGTATACAACCGGAGCTGGTCACTGTGACAGTTTGATGGGAAGGGCCCCACTGGGCCCGCAGTACTTCTCTCACTAATCTGAGACTGACTGCCAAGATTTTGGCGCATGGAGAGCAGGAAAAAACCCCAACAGTAACTATGGGCATGGGAAGCATGTGTGCATGCCGATAAGGAGGAGACAGTGAACAGTCAGGTACCTGCTTAGAAGAAACTCTCAAAATGAAGTGATAGAAATTTGGATGGCAGGGGTTCCAGTGCATGAAACCAAACGTGGAAGTGGAAATGGAAATATTGCCACCTGCGCTCCTTTTAACCACTGAAGTGGCTGGAGAAGACTCTGTCCCTGTAAGATGGTAAATCAGAAACCCGCATAAATGGGCCATATACCCAGCAAATGGAAGCCATCACTATACCAAAGCAGATGGCAACACAGGGCTATACTGGTTGCAAGACATCAAATTTTGCCAAAAGTAAATTACACTCCATTGCCCTCAAGACACAAAGACTGGTATAATGAGGATTGGCAGACCTGGCTGCGAAGGAAAGGATCACATACAATAGACAGCAACCCCAGAAAAAAATTAGTACATTTGGGACTGTTTCCTAATTAGCTAAAGATCCCTGCGGGAAGTTTGGATGAAAGGCAAGAGACAAATCCACACACTCCCTCTTCCCATCCGCTCTCCTCTGTCTCTCTCCCTCCCACTCCTTCCAATGCCCTTTTCCCTCTTGGCTTTGATTTCCTTAAATTTAATACATGCCATAAAAATCCTGTGCTGAAAATATTTAAGTTAATTCTTGGGAATCCAAGCAACCGTGTAAATTAGACTTTTCTTGGTACTGGTATATAGCCTTTTTGTGTTTATTCCAGAAATTGGCACCTACAATTTGTTATAAGAAAAAAAGACTGAAAAAATGTAACAAATGATGAAATGGCCTGTGCCTCTTATTTCCCATCAATAATTAATACAGGCTGTAAAGAGATATATCACCACAGGTAATATCTGACAATTGCCAGAATGTCCAGGACTCTTAACATTATTCTAAAAAGCACTGTGGACAGTGTGTGGTGGATTCTGTGGTTAAGAGTATTTCCAGATCTTGTGATTGGGTAGGCAAACTGATCCATTTTCTAAAAGATCTCACAGAATTAGTCAGAAGGCAAAAATCTGCATTATCTTTGAAATATATGGTTGTAGCAGATGCATTGCAAGCTTGCCCTTTAATGCCATCATGTCTTCTTTTAAAGAGCTAACGGCAGTGGTGCTCAACCGGCAGCCCACTTGAGGCCCAATCAGCACAAAACTGAGGCCTGTGTGACATCCTCAGGGCCATACAGAGACTATATATATTGTGTGGATGCAACCCACAACACAGAGAGCTGCATATGTGGCCCACAATGGTAAATAGGTTGAGAACCACTGAGGTAGGGTAAAATTAATTTAGAATCTAAAGAAGTGTTTCTTAACCTTTTGGATACCAGGGACCGGCTTGCTGCCTTCCTAAACTGTGTCAGGGAGATCTCAGGGACCGGTGCCGGTCCATGGTCCAGTCATTGAGAAACACTGGTCTAAGGAACTGAGAGGAAAAAGGCATATCAAAGCAAACAGCAGTTTATTTGTGAACAAATAACTGCTCACAGAGCATTGTAAGGGATAATTTCCTTCCTGTTGGTTTGTTTTCTCTGAGTTATCCTGTAATAGTTCAGGCAACTGTGAAAATAAGGAATTTTGTTTCTGATATGAATGGATAAAGACTGCTCTGATTTCTGAACGACTAACTGTCCACACTCTCTGCCATTCTGGAACCTTGGTGGTTCTCCCATTTCATTAGGTTGGCATGTATTGTGATTACCAACATTGAGTTGAATATTACCAATATTTCAACAAACCCTGCCCAGAGTTTTATTAATCACGTTTATTATGGTAGTGCCTGTGACACTGGCAGACCAAGTGCCAGCTCATGCCAAAGGCTCAGGGCCTCACTGAACACTGACAAATGAATAGCTGGAAACCAATATGGCTTACCTGTGGGTTAGTATAGTTAAAATAGATCTTAATATTATAAGAATCTGTTTAGCATTTAGACTTTATGGAATACTTGTAGGATGCTGCATGTATTGATCTCACTTATAACCTCTGTAGCCAATGGTATAAATTTACATTGAGTGCTTGCATTGTAAACCTCTATAATTGTGTAACTCACCAAACAGGAAAATAAGCATTAATTAAGGTAAAGTGCTCATCCTGCACACAAGATGGCCCCATTGAAGGCTAATGAGACATTGTGTAGTATCAAAGGACCGAGACCTTCTTGAATGCATTCCTAACTCCCTTCAGAAAGGGAAGGTCTGTGCATGAACTCATCCCATCAGTTTGGATTTTGGGTTGAGGAGGGATAAAAATCCATGACAAGGAGAAACCGCATCTCTCTCATGCTGTCTGGACTGTGAGGGGCAAAGATTTCTATATGTAAAGAAGAAGTCCGCATAATCTTGGTATGGGTTAGCCCTAAAGGACATGATGATGGCAATCACTCACAAACGAGTAAGATTGTCTTCCAAGGATCTCAATAGTGAGTCCGCAGGTGGCTCCATAGTTCAATCCTAGACCAACATGTCTTGTCACAATAAGGACAGGTGTTTCCAGGATGGATAGGCACGGTGTTGCTGCGTTGAATGTTCTGATGTTCTTTCTGCCTGTTCCTCTTTTCCTCTTCTACCTGTCAACGAGTTGTTTCAAAGTGCTGAGATCGCTCCAACAGAGCCTTCCTCCATTTTGGACGGTCCTGAGTGAGGGTCTCCCAAGTATTGATGTCAGTGTTGTACCTCTTCATGTTTGCCTTCAAGGTATCTTTGAAGTGCCTTCTTTGCCCTCTGTGACTTAGCTGACCTTCGACATTGCTGCTCTATTTGAAATTCGATGTGCTGGAGAAGGACATCTGAAAGAAGGTGGAGGATACACTTTCTTTTGGAGAGGGAGAGCAAAAGAAGAACCATGGATACATAGAGTTGGTTTTGCCATTGAAAACGAACTTGTGAATTGATTCTCAGAACTCCCAACTGATGTCAATGAACGCCTTATGACTCTTCGTCTGAAACTCGCCAAAAACCAACAGGCGACGATTGAGAGTGCATACGCCCAGACTCTTGATGCCGACAAAATCACAAAGGAAAACTTCTACTCGCAGCTTGACATCATCCTTTCAAATATTGCAAGGGAAGACATGATCATCCTTCTTGGAGATTTTAATGCCAGAGTGGGATGAGACTCATCACTTTGGAATGGCACTATCAGAAAAGGTGTTGGAAATGTAAATGCTAACGGGGTCCTTCACCTGATGAAGTGCGCAGAACATGGACTTATCACAAACATCCTGTTCCGTTAAAAGAACAAGTTCAAAACATCCTGGAAGCATCCTAGAACAAAACACTGGCATTTGATTGATTATGTGATTGTTTGGACTTGCGATCTCTGGGATGTCCTGATTACGAGAGCCATGACTAGCACTGATGACTGTTGGACTGACCACCCCCTCGTCCATTCATGCTTGTCCATCAGGATTGCTCCTAAATGTAGAATGCAAAGGAAGCAGATCAGGCACAAGATAAACACTGAGTGCTTGAAGGACCCACTCAAGCAGAGAGAATTCCAGCAACTCCTGAATGAGACATTACCAACAGAGCACCCAGAAGTTGCCGAGGAGCACTGGACAGGACTCAAGACAGCTGTTCTCTTATCCTGTGAAAGAACCATAGGATACAAGACCAGGAAACATCAAGACTGGTTTGACGAAAATAATGTTGAAATTCAAGGTCTTATAGACAGAAAACAGAAAGCTTTCTGTGCCTGGCAGAATGACATCAACTCTGCCATTAAGAAAAATGCACATCAACAAGCAAAGTCAGAGATGCAAAGAAGAACGCAGGAACTGAAGAATGAGTGGTGGATTCAGAAATCAAAGGAAATCCAACATTTTGCTGAAATCCGTGACACTCATGGCTTTGTCTGTGCTACCAAAGCTGTCTATGACCCTAGAACTCAAGGCCTCAATCATCTAATATCAAAGGATGGAAAAATGCTCCTGAAGAATCCTAAAGGACATATAGAGCTGCTTATTATAGAAGCTTATTTTACCTTTTTAAATCTAAGACTAGATTAAGACAACATATCTGTGTGTATGTTTCATGTTTTAACCTTGTAAATAACTTTTTTTTCTTAGTTAATACATTATTAGTTAGTTTATTACAAGATTGGCTATAGGTAGTGTTTTTAGTTTGAGATACGAGTATAACTGACCTGGGGTAAGTGACCAGTCCTTTGGGACTAGGAGTAACCTCAAGATTGTTGCGATTTTTGGTGTAAAGTGATCATCTATCACATAGTCCAGCTGACCTGGGTGACAAGATGGACTGGAATGCCGAAGTGGACTGTCTGTGACTCCATGGTAAGACTGTTGTAGTGCTTTAGGGGTTCACACCTGTTACTGGGTTGGTGAAATCTAATTATAGAACATACCACCAGTTTGTGGTTTCTATCCTGAGGTTGGCAGTCATGGCCATTAGCCACTCCAGACAGCATGAGAGTGCTTACAGATCCAAAATGGGGCCCCACTTTAGTAGGCACTGTACAAAGAGTAGTAGATAGTCCCTGCCCCAAAGATCTTACGCTCTAAATAGACAAGACAAAGGTAGGGGAAAGGGGTACAACACAACCATAGACAAACAGTGTGATGACAGCAAGCATCTTGTTAGTTTCATACTTTTTTGCCTGTGTGTGGAGGGAGATAAGCTAAATGTGAAGACAAGGAAAGGGAACAGAAGCACTGAAGGGAAGGGGTAGGAGAAGAGAGCAGGAGAGAAGATTAAGGGGAGGAAGGAGTTGGGGCAGGTGTAAAGTAAGACTAAGGTGCAGAGACTGTGAGGGAGAGAGCAGGAAAGGGTTGGAGCAAATCCAAGCAGTAGAGGAGAGAGAATGCCTAGTCAAAACTGTAGAAAACAGACTGATGACATCAGTGTCTGTTGGTCCCTGCTTAAGCTGTTTCTGCAGCTGCTCCTACTGGCTTCAGTCTCTGGCTGAGTCCTCCCCGCAGTTTCTTTTTCCAAAGCCCACATTGTTGGGGGGAAACCACATAGGTCCTAGTTTCCCCAGAGCAGGAAGTTTCTCCTGCACACTTCTGGGTCTGGTAGGTGCTGAGAGGAGAGGGGGGCTCCAGCTGGGTCCCATTTCACCCTCTTTCCTATTTCCAGTGCAGTGGTATCTGCTCATGTTCTTCCCCTGTAACCACCAGAGAAGACCTGCTCACAATGCCATGCAGCATACAGTCCTTGGAATGCAGCAATCAAAGAGAATTGGAAAGGCTTGAAGCTGGTTCATATGCAGATTTGTCTCTGGCCACTCATCATATAGGCTTGTGATCATATAGACCATAATAACCTAACTTAGCCTGCAATTATATGCCCCCCTCTTTATTCTGGTGTGAAATCTGGGTTCCCAAATAAACCAAGAAATGAGATGGAATCAGTAAACACAACCCCAGGTTTATAATCTGTGCCTACAGGATATTTTGCACTCTGTGGATGGCAGTTTTTGTTTCCTCCTCTGATTTTGCCATATCTGCCAGAGGTCCAATTAGACTTGAACAAACTCCCCACATTATCTAAGCTAGTACAGAGGGAGGTGGATGAAGCCTCTTTTTCCATTGAGGAGATCACCAAAACTGATTACTCCAAAGCTATATTGGTGGATTAGAAGAAATCAGTCACTGATATTTTGGAGTAGGATTCATGTTATTTTCATACAAGTGGTAGAATAACCAAATGAGTCAGTTTTTTTCAGTTAATACACCACACTACAGGGAGAGTACTGTACAACTGCATTCAGTTTCTTTTATCTGTTTATTAAGAAAAGAGGTACAGATTTAGTTTCCTTAAAGTAGGCAGCCATGATATATGTAAGGCTTTTAAAAAAATCTTAATAAGGAGGAGATTACTATATAATATCTATACAAATGAATGGTCATTTATAATGATAATCCCCCATCTACTAATAATGTCAATAAAGTTAACAATGTACTTCTTTGTATCTTGTCTTTTAGGAGTGGTTGCAGTGCTGAAAAGCAGAGATAAGATTTTCTTTTCTTTACCCAGCAACATGTAATCCAATCATAAACAATCATTTTAAATGTCTTGATAAGCAACAAGCATATGTATCTTGTAGACTATTTACTACACCAGCTTCAAGGTCAGTAAAGGGACATAATGCTATTGAAAGAAATCAAAAGCTGACAGTAGCAACAGCATGAACACTGTGCTCTTGTCTCAGACTCTGTGCTCCCTTCTTTTTTGCTGTATTCATAGATTCTTAGATTCCAAAGCCAAAAGAGACCATTGTGATCATATACTCTGACCTCATGTAGCATATACAGGTCACAGAATTTCCCCAAAATAATTCCTAGAGCATATCTTTAAGAAAAACATTCAATCTTGATTTACAAATTCAATGATGGAGAATCCATCACAGCCCTTGGTAAATTTTTCCAATGGTTAATTACTTTCATCTTTAAAACTTTACACTTTATTAAAGAGCATAATCAGGTAAGGTATATCATCTCCAAAACTGCTTTCCAGCTGATGAAAAATAAGTGTTTAATCTCAAAAATTATTTGTATTTGTACAAAGCCATTCAGTCTTTCAACCTCCCTCAGGAAAAAAAAATCAACTGCAATATTATGAAGTTTTATCAACACAGTTACATGAAATCTAGAGAAAAAAATCTCATATAACCAATAGTAAATCACTTTGACTTGAACATTTAAACGTTAGAATGATGACATTTTCCAAACTGCCATGCAACAGGTACTTGAGAAGGTGCAGACAAAGAACATACTTCTTCCTAAGAACCACACTTGTTAATTGCTAGTAATAGCCTTTATCCTTCTTAATGTAGTGTTATTAAAATAAGATTATCAATTTCTCATTTTTAAAAGTACGATTGTTCCACACTGGCACAACAGTAGAACATTGTGGCTAATTCTCTATTTTGTTTACATCTTTATATTTTTGTTAAAGAGTAGGGCTGAAGAATGAAATCGCCCTTTTAAAGAATGGTATTTACCAGTATGACACCATATACCCATAATGAAGTCACTTTTTATTATTAATGAAATTGTCTGCCAATGTGACTTTGTATAACTTCACAAGTTGCTCTGCATAAAATTGAAGAAACCAAATTTTATGAATGGTGTTTTATAAATGAGACAGTGTTCATCCATAAGCGCGCCACCAAGAGATATATATTGTAATTCCTTTTAATACATTATAACTAAAGGAACTCCATTTTGACATTGTAACTAAAGTGACACCATTTTGTAACTGAAACCCCATCTTAAACTTATTCCATCTTTGTACTTCTACTGAAACTTTGTTTAAAGTTAGGTGTGTGCAATTTCATCTAAAGATGTGAATGTGGGCGTGTGTGATGAGATCAGTCCCCGAAGCCAGCCTGTCTCGATGACCAACTGCCAGCCGCATCTTGATGGCTGAAGAACAATGTGGATGAGCTTTGCCTAAGAACCCACCCAAGAAAGAGGGGAACAAAAGCCCCATCAAGGAAAAGATCTTAGTCACATCTGCGATTAACTAAGGACTCATGGTCATACAGTGCCTGGAGGCAGTGTGACACGACACGATCTATGGACAAAAACATATAAAAAGATGGGTGAAAAATCATAGCTTTAGGTTTGGTTCTACAATCATCCTCCAGGAGCATCGGTGCACACTGACAAGCACTGGCTCCCCTCCTTATGTCTAGGCCACCGTACTAGCACAAGCCACTGAGATTGGTAATTACATCTCTCTCTCTCTCTCTCTCTGAATGAATGAAAAAATGAATGAATTACTTTTCTTTCCTTTTCAGAATTCTCTGCATTCACAATAAACATGGCATATTGCCTTACCCCCTAAACAAGATTCTGTTAACTTTATTTCTCAAGTGTAACAAAAGTAAAATGAACTGAGCAGGGAGGTGATGTGAATAGGAGAGTTCACAACAAAAAGATCCATTAGACATGCTGGACAAATCCATAAAGTAGTGTAAATTAAATCTTCTTACAGTAGTTTAGACTCCCTTAAACCTACTTACATCTGCCTTACCCATTTGTAAGGGAGTCCAAGATATAAAACAAACAGCTAGAAGGTGGTGTAAGTTAACATCAAAACCATTGTATTTTGATTTTTTCCTTCTTGTGGTGACTCTGCATATATGCTACTCCAGATTACATTCGCTTATACTTCAGCGGAGAGGATATAAGCAAGCTTAATGGGGTCTAACTTTTACCAATTTATGCATCACTTTTGAATTTGACCATAAGTCTAGAGGATGTTTAAGTTGGTAGAACAAAATACAAGAAAGGATGTCGAAAAAAGTAAAAATTGCATGACTTCAACTTACACATGAATTTCACCCCATGGCTTTTTAAAATCCTCATGTATTCCTCTATGACTGTGTATGTCACCTTTCCTGGATTTGTGAGTTCACATTGTTCAATTTATTTACCAATTTGCAATTCTTTACATTGACTCTACTGGCCAATGCTGATGGTCTTTTAAAAATGTCTCTGAGTAACTATTTTCAGGTATCCAAGAATACAGATCCTGTGATCTCCAAAAATGTCATTGTTTAAAATTATATTTACTATCTTAATTTTTTGCAATTTTCTTTTGATTTAGTGCAGCACCACAATAAAATGTATTCAATCTCTCCCCCACAACTTCAGCAAGTATCTAACTCTTAAATTTCTACATTTTTCAATGTAGTTTGTGTGCAGTAAATTATAAAGATCATTTCTGTTATATTATCCTAGAACATTCTTATTCTGGCTGAAGTGCTAAGAATAACTAGAAATTAGTTATACTATCTAATCAAGAAGACACCACGTACCTTGCAAAAAAAACCCTGCTTTACATAAAATAGTATTTTGTTTCCAAAGGGTGTAACCAAACCAACTAAGACAAAACAAGAAACAAATATCTATCAGGCTTAGTGAGTAAGGGAAATAGTTCACATATACACACTTTGATTCAGTTGAATTGGGATATAGGTACAATTGTTTTATAAGTACAAATAACAAGAAGGTAAGAAGGTGGATATATTGGGAGACATAACTGAGTTTATCATTAAATGTTTAAATGAGTTGCTAAATGAGCATATTAACTCCAATCTCAAGAGTGGATGTGAACCACTAGAGCAAAACTAAAGTTTTTTTGCTGTGCATCAATAGATTAAACATTGATTTTAATTACTTGAGACTAACAAGATTCTTTAAAGGGGCTTTATTTTGCATTTTTTCTTCTTTTAAAACACACAAGCATTTTAAGAGTCTCTAATCACCATTGCAGTGTGTCTGTTTATGGGTTTTCTGTAGCATCCCTGGCTGCAGTATCTAAGCACTTCCTAGTCAATTAGATTTACATAGCAAGAACCCAGTGAACTTCAGAGTCTTCTCCCTTCCCAGTTATAGAAAACTTTGTTTGGCACCATTATTCCATGTGTGGTATGAAAAAAGAATTCTTCCCTTCCACAAAGACACTTTCATTTCCAAGGAAAAATAAAGAGACTCCTGGCACCATATTTGCTCCATATATACCAACAACAGACAGGATCCACAAAAGAACCATCAGCCAACCTGAGTGTAAATAGCAAAAGTTAAAGAGAGAAAAAGATAAATTGGAAATAGTAAAGGTTAAAGAGAGAAATGCCCAAGTTTTTAGGCTTCTCATAGGTAGCTGCCTTGCCAAGAAACCAAGCTCTCAGAGGACATGTCTTTGAAACTAAGATCATTTATATTTCCTTTAAATGTAGTTGAGTAGTTTTGTTTTTACGTTTTTGTCGTAAGCCATTTTTTATTATGGTCTTCACATTTTGCAGAAGTGACACCTCTCTTCCACAGATCTTTTCCTGAGGAAAGTGGGAAATTGAGCACTACAATCAATCCTATTTTTGAACTTTGTTTCCTGCTGTTGCTCTGAACTACCATTTATGCAGAAATGCATAAATATATTAATATCCAAGAATAGAGGAATAAGCTGTTAAAGTTTTAAAAACCATTAAAGAACAAGTCAACTTTAATATGACTAGAGCTATACCAAAATTTGGACCATATCTCTGGCAGACATAATAGCAAGAACCTGTTCCAATTGGCTTCAAGATAACTCAAAGGCGGAAGGCATAGATGTCCTAGTCCATTCATTAACTTTCTGCAATGAAACAGTTATCCTGGCAATTAGAAATACGAGCCAGATTCCCTCCTTTCATTTGATCACTAAAGATATGGCAACAACCCATGTTACGTCCATCAAAACCTGAAAATGATGGAAATCTTTTAGCGATGTTAGTAGCAGACCAAAAAGCCATTGCTAACTACAAAAAACCATTCAAATGTTAGCTTTCTGTAGCTGTGTCTATACTAGACTATTTTAGCACTCCCCCCATTCCTACAACAGATACAGTTCTAACAATGGTAGCACATTTAACCACTATGTTGTTTACCCTGCTCAAAGAAATTCTGGTTAAAATCTGATTGGCGGCCAGCAGGCTATCCACATTAGCATTTCGCTGCATTAATGCTAGAAATGGCGGCAAACTTTTAGATAAAACATCTAGCAGATGAGGCAATTGGCAGCTTTCATCATTTGCAATCACTTTCAAGAGCCATCCTAGGTCATGAGAAACTTGCAAAGCTGACAACTTGGTCTCAATTCACTTCCCACAGCCAGAAAAAAATATCACATGAAAAAAAATATTCCACAGAAGAAACTAGTGTTCCACTAGCTTTTATGATAACCTTACACACTATTTGGCTTATGTGCAAGTTATCAATCACTTTCACAATAAACTACCCTTTTAAAGTAGAGCACTCACTTAACTAAGACTAATGCCTAACAAATACATACCAGCTGGCTAGTGTATTGTTTCTGGATATTGGTATCTGCATTCCTTATTCCGGATGCAGTATCATTGTCTTAGTTCAGATGTAGCAGATAAAAACAATGTGAACACATAGTTTGTTTTCATTTTTAAAGCCTCCCATGCGATCCAGCAACAATAACAGGAAGAGCTGTAAGGATCGATATGTGAGATTACTACTTGGGACTTTTCTTCTCCTTCCCAAGAACACACATGTGAACTTTTAATTATCAGATAAAACAGACTACTTACCAGGTCCCTGTGAAGCACCCAGTTTGCATGGAGGTAATGGATTCCATCAAGAATCTGGTAGAGTAGTGATTTAACCATAGATCTTGGCAACTGCATGGGCTTTTTATTTGCTTTTGAGGCACGGTGAAACTTGATAATATGCTAGAAATAAAACAAGTAGAAATATAAAGCTTTTTTAACAAAGTAAAAGCTTCCTCAAATAACATTAGCTAAGGAAAAGAAATAAAGAGCTTGTTGCCTTCTGCAATGCAAAGGTGACCTCTAATTATTTTTCAGATGTGTGTGCTCTCAGGGTTACACTCTTTCATTACACTACTCATTTTCAAAGAAAATCTAGATAATATCAAGTCAGCGACTACTTACCACCTTATAGTCACTGTGGTTCTTAGAAATGTTTTTTCCATGTGGATCCCACCCCACTTATGGTACGCATGTGCCTCATGTGCATGATATCGGATTCTTCTGTCCAGCAATGTCCATTGGAGCTACACTTGTGCCTTGTACCCACCCAAGGACATATGGGCCAGACGAGCCCTGACCGCCTCTCAGTTTCCCTGCTAATTCACAGTCCCAGCACAGATGGACTCCAAAAGGAACAGAGAACAGGGGAGGTCATGGGATCCATAGGGATAAAACAACCTGATGACCACAGTTAAGGTGAGAATGATTACCTACCCTACAGAGTCTTGGTCAGTATGGATCCCACTTACTGACTAGCAGGTCCAAGATTAACAAAGGAGGGCATGAGGAGCTTTAGCTACAGAACTGCTGCCCAAATTTGTCATTTGATTTGCTCTCTACCCAGGGTCTAATGTTTGATAAGGCTATTGAATTAGCTCCAAGTGGCTATCCTATAGCTCTCTGACACCAGAATATATTTTAGGCATGCTGAAAAGACTCTAGTTGAGTAGGCCCCGAGAGAAGGGTCATATCTGCTAGTCGGCAACAAGTTGAAATGTACTTAGTGATCCACTTGGATACTCTATGGGAAGAGGGTGATTCTGGAGTTGCTTGGGGAATCCCTGAGAGGAGATGGGGAATGGACATCTGGAGATAGGTCTCTGCTTAATTCTGGAAAGAGTGTGTGGGTGAAGAGAAGGAAGAGTAAATATATTCAAGAGGTGGTGGTGACATCTCAGTTAGGACAGGACAGTACCATACTGAAGGTTTAATTCTCTTGTGCCAAAGAAACTGGCTGTAGCGGCATCAGAATTGAGGCCAATGCCAGGGGCTCAATGTCAGGTGGCAGGAACAGATCCGCTAATACTGTTATGGACTATAGGACTGGGGATCTTGGTGCCCATGAGGAATCTTTGTTTCAGTATCAGAATAGACTTGATGCCCTACTATCTTGTCCAGGTAGCCTTTGGGTTTGTCCCTAATTAAAGGGATACTTAAGGAGTAGGATCTCTAGAAAAGGAGTCCCTATTTGGTGTAAGAACACTTTTCAGGATCCAATTAACCCCTTATGGATAAAACTCTATCTACTGGAGCCAAGTATCTCTGGGGTGATGTATTCTGCTAAAGAAGAAGCAACACACAGAACAGTGGTCTGGATCATGGCTCTTGAAAAAGAAGACACCAACTATGTCCATCAGTTCATGGAATAAATGCATCACATGATTAGCATGACTAAAGTCAGAGGATTTAGGCTCAGCCATTACACAGACAAGCACCCTGGCACTAAGCAGGAGAAGGAAAGAAAATCTAAAGAAAACAAAAAAGCTCTTCCATGAGGGTAGAAAAATGCTCCTGAACTACTTATAGTAATTACTAATACTAACAAACATTTACAAAATTGCTTTAATGAAGGAGCACTATGGGGTAGCAGGTGGACACTACCAAGTTTCCTCTCGCTGTCACTGGTAATAAAAGGGAAGTGAGAGGCGGTTATGTCCTCAGTTGAAAAGTAGGGTACACAAGGACATACACGGAACAGATGTGGTCCCAACAGATACTACTGGTCAAAAGATTCCAATCTCCCATGCATGAGATTCAGCACACCATAAATCAGATTCACACAGATGGAGATTTGAAGAACTATGTATGCATAACAAGCCAACTTTCAATGTGCAGGATGAAATTAATACAGATCATTTGCATACATTTATTTAGAGCAATTAAAGGTGTTAAATTTGAGCAGTGACAAGACTGAATTACTTGAACTTTCAGTAGAAGCTTAGTAATTCAAATTCTTTTTTTTCCAGCTTTGAAGCTTTAGCTATCAGGCTATAATTATCAGGCTGTCTACATTTGACTTTTTCTCTCAACATTTCATTGCTACCACTGATGAAGCTCTTCTGGCGAGAGAGTTAGCATAGGCCAGCCACCGGCCTTTTAGACACCATGTCATCTAACCACACTCAGAGCAGCTCTTGATGATACAGTGAGGTTAAAAAACTGGCAACTCCTTGTCAACACTAACATTCTCATCCTTGCTTCCACAAGAGATAATGGTGTGAAAGACAGAAAAATGCCTAGTATAGACAAAGCCATAAGGTTACCACTTCTTGTCACACCAACATACAATTAGTAAATAAACCCCGAAGTCCTATACCCAGGTATCCAAATACCTGAATATTCTGGTAACACAAAATTAAATCCTTAAAGGATCCTTTTACATATTAGACAGGAACCTCCCCTGAAGTTTTTCCCTTTCAGTCATGTCACAGAAGAAGTTTGAGAAAGAACTTGGATTAAAATTCAAGAGTTGCTGGCTCCCAGTACTGTGTATTGCTCCTTGGACAAGAACTCTCTCATGTACTTCCAAGTGCTTTTCAAAAGGCAATGTTGCTAATTACTATAATTTAAAAAAAAAAAAAATTTATTGGTATACAATCAAAACTACAGAAGCAGCAAGAAAACATAGAGGTTACCGTGTCAAAGCTCCACACACTAAAGCAGTTAGTAAAAGCTTAGTCCTTTTTCATGGAGCATGTATTGATAAAAGCATTTCATTGGATCCATTTCAGAACTATTCCTGGGGTATTTACCATTAAACCTACCTATTGATAGGGGTAACTAGAATCCAATAATACAAAATAGCAAGGAAAGTTTCGCCGACCCTAAAAATTCCCTGAATCTAAGTTTGATTGATCTAGTTAGTGAAAAATGTACAACACTCAATTTAATTCTCTGTCAGATACTTCCTTTATAATTTATGTTCAAATATTATTTCTTAAGTACCAACTGAGTGTTTAGAGCTGTAAAGCATGCTCAACACATTTAAGTACAATAAAGGAAATTATGTCTTTGGGTCGACTACAAAGTTAAAAGTTTCTAATTTGAGTGCAAAACTACAATATGGAGCTCAAACAGTGGATCTCAGGATACAGCAAACAGCTTTGAAATTATTCAGATAAACTCATTGAGGATCCTGAGATGAACTCTGTGCCACTGCTACAGAAGGGAAAGATATCCCACCAATTGAGGACAGCAAAATGGATATTAATTTTCCTTCAGAGCAAGATTCTAGTTAAACAAATAGGGAAGATGTAGAATAGAATACACATGATGGAGAAATCTGTTGCATATTTCAATCAAAGAGCATGTAAAGGGAATACTTCCAGTATTAGAAAAGGGATGGCAAAGGTTTATTGGTCCAGCTGGGAAAAAAGAATCTTATACATCTCGGAACTGCCGGAAGTGTATAAATACATAATTTTTGCCAATAAAAACCTCATTCTCTAGCCAGAGTTCATCTGTGGCCTTTTAAAAAAAATCTTACAAAGAAAAGTTAAATTTAGGGGCCGTTACACATTTGTTTCTTAAAATTTGAAAAGTGATGTAATAAAATGCTTATGACGCACAAAGCCTTAAGCTATGACAAAATAGGGAAAATTATATGAAAACTGAACATGTCAACAAAGCACCTTAATTATAAAACAGCAAGACAGACATTTAAAATTTCCTTTTAAAATTTTTTTATATGGGCTGCATTGCAGAAAATAGGTATAATGGTCTAGGGACTTACACTTTTTCTTGGGTATGTCACATCCATGAAACACATATTATGGGACTGTACAGTCATACAAATGGATTGGAAATAGGCAATTGGAAACATGGTCATCATTTTGCACATGGTCTTTATGACTAGCTTAGTGATATGTAAAACTAATAATACTTCTGCTCTGAAGATCATTTAATCAAGAAAGACAATCTGGATGCAAATTAGATTAAAAGTGATCAAAAAGAATAGCCATTAGACACTGGAAAGACAATGTACCCCTAAGAGAGGAATAAGGGATGGCTAACCTTACCTCAGATTGCATCATTTGAAAGAGAGACTGAAAAAATACAGGACAGAATTTATTTTAAAACATATGGAAGCCATTTGTAGATTACACTGAGGGTTTTGGAATTAAAGTATAAAACCAAGTGTTATTACTGTATTGGTTGGATGAATTGCTACATTCATCTTTAAACAAGCATTCTTCCTTCAAATCATATGAATTATTTTGCTTTGCCTGCCTGGTATAAATTGGGAGATGTTTTGGGGATGCAGTACGATTAGATTAGTTAACAAGTGGGTAATTAATATGTTTGCAGGGAGGGATAATACAAATATTGATAAAGACTTAGTTAAATGTTTTTAAGTTATTGTAGCCCTCTTCACCCTTTCTTATGCCAAACACAGATGCTAACAACATAAATTACAAGTAAACTTTATAGTTTATTATATTTATTGTCAAATGTGAGGTGGTTTGTGATACTTCTATATGAAAGACACTGAACAAAAATAAGTAGTGTTTGTTCTTGCCCATCACAAAAGAATTTTAATAAAATGTAATCATCATCTGGATCCAAAGACTCTCCTTTAATAACTGTGCTTCTACCCATCATTTTTGTTCATTAAAATAGCTTGAATTTTTACTGTATTACAAAATACGCAGAAGATAATATCTAGTATATTTCATTATTCATCTTCAGCCAAAATTTTCTAGCATAGGAGCCTAAAGATAATCACTTTAATTAAAGCAGCCTGATTTTTATAAGTGATGCGTATTTACAGTTCCCACTGAAGCCATTAAGAGTTGCAGATGCTTAGCAACTTTGATGATCAGGTCACACTAATTTAGGTGCTTAAATACAGATTTGGGAAACTAACTTTAGGCACCCAAGTTTGAAAATGTTGATAGTCTGTGTATCTCTCTCTCGTTAGTGAATGCACATCTATTACCCCACAACTTCAACAACAACAAAAAAATCTTTTCAGACAGATACAAACATTGAATACACTTATTTTGTTTAGGTAGTGCTGTGAGAGTATACAGTGCTGTACGGTAAAAAACCTGTGCAAAACAACTAAGTTGTCTTCCCCAAAAGGTTTAAGGGTACAAGTTGTGCAGCACAGGATATGGAAAACACCACAACACAGAATGACAAGTGGACATTACTACTGAAATGCATCACAAAACAAGTGATTTTAAGGAGCTTTTGAAGCAGGAGAGTGAAGGCTCTTTACGTACGTTAACTGGGAGGCTGTTCCTGTGTAGGAGGCAGCATGGAAAAAGACACAAAGTTGGGAGTGAGCAAAAGAGACAAAAGGGGAATTTAGGAGTGGTGTTTGGGAGAAGTGGAAGGAATGAGAGGCTTGTATAGGAGACCAAAAGTTTAGGGAAGAACCAAGTTATGGAGTGCCTTGAATGTGACTAATTTTATGCTGAGGAAGAGGGAGAGTCCTTGTAAAGATTAAGTGGAGAGACATGATCAGGTGCATGGGAAAAGAAAATTATTTGAGCAGCACATGTTGCATGGAAAGCGGTGAGGAGTGATGGGAAAGTGAAAGGCCAAAAACAACTAGGGTAATAAACATTACATCTCAAATAATATATAACAATTAACTAAACAACAGCCAGAGCCATCAGGAGTGATGAGAACATTAAAACACAGTGATTCTTCATCTAAAACTATTAGTCATGTGGTGTTCTTCACATAATATGAATACCACATGCCCCAAAAAGACTAGAATAGCAAATGTTAATGAAAAGGGTTCTTTAACTTGCCAGTCATTGCAGAACTAAAATGGTTCTTGCGGTTGCCCTAAAAAGCAAGTAAATTCAACGGATGGACAGAATTATTTAAATTCTATGCATGTAAAATTATACTATATCGAACGGGAATACAACACTTAATTATCAGTTATGAAGAGTACACACATTCTTTGTGCAGTTTGGCTGATAAAAAACCTACAAAAGAGTGACAGAAGTGTCACCCTGTCAGAGCAAGCTGAAGCAACTAGATTATATGCTGAAGGATGAAATCTCATTACTTGATTCACTCAGATATAAGTTCTCTCTTACTTTGTGCACGGTCTGTGTTTACTTTCCTCAGCAGTAAACTTCAGATTGTGTCTTGTATAAGTAGCTCTCATCATCTAACATATTTGTAATTACAAGCAATCAACAATCTGCCATTGACATTAAACATATCATTAGCAATGCTAACTTCCATATTAGTGATGCCGTAGTAATAACATTGGGACTGACACTGGCAAGGATAGAAGTGACAAGAACATTTGCAAAAAAACTAATTCACCACAGATTATTCTTAGGACGTTTCTGTTTTATTTTGGGCCTGAACCAAGCCCCCAGACCTAAGCAACCCATATCTTATGGATGGGGACATCGAGCTTGAGAATCTGTACCCAAATCCCAAACAATGTTGTAGCAAACCTCTGTCTATAACAGATCAAACCAAATATGAGACTTTTGATGGAAAAATTCTCTTTTTCCTACTGACATGCTATCACTACAAGGAAATAGGTTAGCAATAGAAGCTTTCCTTTTTAAGTCTCCAGAAATCATTTCATGTCCTATCCTCCTATCCTAAACTCAATGGAATAGGCTCCACTTATAGCAACATTACAAATTCAGATGTTAATAAACTTTGAAATTGGAGCATAAAATACTTGGATTTTGGTTTTCCACACTAGATATTGATGAGGGGAGTCAGTGAACTACTCTCTCTTTCTCTCATTTAATTTTTGTAACAAAGTAGCCAAAAGAAAGTGAAAAGAAAGCTTCTTCACACTTTATTTTAGGGTGACAATTCAGGAAGCTCTTAACCTATTCCCTTAAAATCTGGGAGAATATTCAATTTTGCCTTCAAATCTAATCTCCCACTTTTTAAGATGAAGTGACATTTTACATTGATTTTGGAGGAAAGGCCAAAATTGGACTTTATAGTAGATCCTCAGTTACAACCTTAATTATAGGACAATATATATTACACACAAACTCATTTCAGTGTCAAACATGAGCATTATATAAATATTTCAAAACTCCAGAAAAATCTGCACTTACCCACAAATCATGCTCGGCATAATCAAACAGCAGCCAAACCTTTCTGTCACTGTGAGAAAGGAAAACCTTCTGTAATGCAATCACATTGGGGTGCTTCAATTCTCGTAAAAGCTGTAAGAAAAGATGCAAAAAAGTTCGTATTTCTGCAGCTACAAAAACACCATTTACATGATAACAGTTTGCAATTCAAGGTACCAAATGAGAAAGACAATTAATTGTGTTACCAGAATTGGAGACAGATAACTAAGGCAGGTTATAATCACACAGGATACTTGCAACAAAGTAACTTTGGTTCCATAGACAGTATACCCAAAGCAATTCAACACATTATTGCTATTAACTTCAAATTGTGCTTGGGCAGGACATAGATGTAGAGTGGTGTGCTGTAAATAGAGCATCAAGAGCCTTCCTACCCCCTTCTATGGCCTGCTGAAGGATCAAACTGAATTAGAGTGTAGGGGCTACTACATTTCTACTTCTGTTGGGAGAAACACACACAGCCAGGCCAGCCTCATAAAGGAGTGCATCAGTGAATACATAACCCATATATGTCAAGCAGCTCCAGAAGGCATACTGCATAGTGCCTCATGGTATTCCCTCTGGGATAGTGTGACTTTGCTTAAATGGCACAATTGAGCCTCAAGGACGTATATCCTGCTGTGTTTAAGACAGGAGTTTTTCACCACTTACACATTGTTATTAGTAGTAAACATTTCTACTAGTGTATACCCTCCCCTCATAGCCCTCTATGTTAAAAGAACATTAAGGTTCCAAAGTCAAGCACTTAAAAGTTAAGAAATGCCAGATACACAAGCAACCTTAATTCTATGTGGAACAGCACTAGAGGGGCCTGAGACACACACTTTGCCACTGCATTTCACAGATATTTGCAGACAGCAGAGGAATGGTGAAATTCATGAATCTTGGGTTCCATTCCAGGCTCTGGACAGGAGTTCGCTCTCATGGGCACAGACTTTTCTATATGTTCCCCACAAGCTTTACCCTTTCTGCCCCATCCACTCCAGACTGTCCCATCCTGACACTTTCCCACTACTGGCTTCTTGCCCCTGTCTCCACTCCTCAAGCTTCTCATCCCAGTTCAGACAGCCCTAGTTTCCCTCTCTGGACTCACTATCCCAGTTTTACTTCTTCTCTCCACTCCCAGTCTGCATTTCCTTGTTCAGAGAATCCCAGATACCACCACTCATGACCAACTCTATCCCTCCATCCCCCAGTCTCCTTGCCCAGCCAGTCCCATTCCCCTACTCCTGGCTCCTTGTCCAATCCGTCTGTGTCCTCCAGATCCTGTGTCCAGTTGTCTTCCTACTTTCCCCCCCACTAGCTCAGTAGAGTCTCAGTCTCGTGTAATAGGATTCTTGTCCAATCAGTCCCGCCCACCAACTGGCTTCTTGTCCAGTAAGTCTCAATTCTCCCCATCTTTGCACCCTGGCTCTTCATCAGATCCCATGTGCCTTCCCCTCACCACCTTCCCCTCTACCCCACTGGCTCCCAGTCCGTCTCCAGCTAGTCCCACTCTCCCTCCCACCCCAACTCCCAGTCCCAGTTTCCCTCTCCCACACCGAGGCTCCTTGTCCCAATCTGCTTCTCCCCACCCCTGGATCTGTCTCGTTTCCTCTGTATTTAAATCTGGCAGCTTCCTCCTTCACACTGCTTAGGCCCAGCTGGGGCATTAGCAATTGCACAGAAGAGAGGGTCTCCCTGCAATCAGTTTTGGTGCCTGGCCCAGTCTAGCTCACAGCAGCGATCACATGGAAAGTCCTGTTCAGAACCCTGTAGGCCTTGGCTGAAGCATGTTCAATGAGGATGGAATCTCTTGAGGTTTTCCACTATAAAGCTCTAGCAAGTCTCTACTGAACACATGCAAACTGGGATTTTCCCAAGACACATAACTTGGCCAAAAATTTGGGCAGATCTTCACAGGGATAGCAAAAGTCACAATTCTGAGAATAAAGCCAATCCATGTTAAATTTCAAGTTCCTGCTCCAAAGCATGAGTATGCTTGAAGTTTTCAAAGAAAACATTGCCAGAATTTTTAACGCAGGCAAAACAACATACTTTTCTCTAGTCTTCTTCTCAGAAAAGACTGAACTCTCCTGATGGAAATTTCTCCCCCCAAAAAAATCAATCTGAGGCATAGACCCAGCAGGAAAATTTCACCCTAACTGTTAAAGGATGGTAAAGTTATAAGCAACTGAAAACAGGGTCTTATAATGGGAAGTGTTGGGCAACCTGAAAAATAACCCATGCTACCAGCCCAGCCTATAATGATAGAACGCAAAGGTTGCAATTGAAATTTTGAGTTCCATGGTGTTGGGTGCTGCACAAACATAGATAAGATTCAAGCCCTGTCACTGAATGTTTACAAGCTAAAATATACAAAACAGGGTAGGGGACAGTGTTGTAAATGTAAGTAAATGAATCTGGTGAAGAATTGGCACAGCTTTGTTAGTTACATGGTTTGCGATTTCCTTTAAATTAGAAGTAAAGGGAGTGCAAAGAATGGCAGGAATGGGGAAGTTAATAACAGTATACAAGTAGGAAAAGTTCTGCAGATTGTAAGCCCTTAAGGACAAGTACTGTCTTACCTATGTTTGTGCTGGGCCTTTGAGTGCTACCATAACATAAATATTTAATAATGCATAATAAGAAAAAGGAATATTCACTATACTCATATTGCTTCATCAGGCTTTTGCAACTTATGGTCAAATGTCCATCTACAACTAAATGATAAAACCTACAGCATTCTCTCTGCAGCCAACATCAGCAGTGTAGAAGTGCAGGACATGAAACACCAACTCCGTTGGCCTGGCCACTGTGATGTGTGACACTTGCCTTCTGAAGCAAGTCTTCTTCTCTCAGTTAAGTCAGAGAAGAAGGGCTTGCAGAGGACAGTGGAAGCGCTTCAAAGACATACTGAAAGTACATCTTAAAAAGGGTGGTATCAATCCAACAAACTGGGAGGACTTGGCGCGGAACAGAACACAATCATGCCATACCATACACCGAGCTACAGCCCATTCTGAGAACAGACGTGCTCATGAGACAGAGAAGTGTCAAAGGAGGAAAAAAAGGACACAACATTCTAGTCAACAACTATGTCTGCTCCAAGATTACACCGGCCACCTCTGTGGGAAAATCTGCAGGCACAAATTGGGCTCTTTAGTCACCTAAAAATTCACCAATGAACCCTTTGTGCAGACATCATCCTTGTATCGATGGATAGCTGAAGACGACGACAGGCTGGGCATCTGTAAGCACACTGACACTATCCACCTTCTACTCTACTTGTTCCAAATCCATGTTTTGTGATGGACAGGGAAGCCTTTAGTCAGGAGGCTATAACAGTCAGGGTCTGAATAATGGTTAAGAGGACCCATAATTCAATTGTCTGTTTGAGGATCCACAACTGAATGGTAGGCTGAGGGCATAGGCTGTACAGCTACGGTTTAATTCTGATAAATAAATTCAATCTCTCAAAAAGGCTGGGAACCAGTGCTTTCAAAGTACCACTGTGGGTGAGCTATCAGTTTACTCAAAGGAACTGTGTAAACTCATTTGAGAAGGGGATTGATCATTTCTAGTTGTCTGCAAATCACCATGAACACTTGTGCCACTACAAAAATATTTACAAAGCAGTGAATCAGCAAACAAAATAAGCTTCCAGGAATATCTAAGAAAAACAAAACCTTTTTCTATAGAAAAGACTTCAAGGTATTGTTACTGTGGAAACATTTTAAAAACAGATTTAATCATAAATTTATGTTCTCATTTTACAGATTACAAACACCAGCATTTTGGCCACATGGGTCTCTCTGAAGACAAGAGTCCTTGTAACCTCTAGAATAATGAAACTGCTTAAATCTATTACAGTTCCTCATAAAATCAATCTCAAATATATTTTTTATTGTACAAGAAATCTGGAGAAATAATGTGCCAGCAGCTTTCATTCTCTCCTTGGTGAAAAAGGACTTTTAGCTATTCTAGTTGCAGCCTGTTTTTTTACTAAACTTAACAGTAATTTCCAGGTACCATATATCTTACACATTAAATCATATTTCAGTTATTTAGTAGCAATACGAATTTGCAAGAGTTACACAGGGGTTTTGTTGGGTTTTTTTAAAGTTAAAACCAATAGACATCTGTACAAATACTATAATTATAGTCAACCATAAATATCCTCATACAACCAACCAGATTTCCTATCCCAGAACCTCTTCACAAAATATTAACACAAAATGTGGGAGTCACAAAGAGGACCGAGGCTGAGCATTGCAATGACTAACTTTTAGATGCCTTCCACCAAAGGGAATTTACATCCCCAATTTAGGTGCCAGGCTCCTTATACAATGCACAGGGAGAGTTAAGCACCTAAAAAAGGGAATCATGGAAGCCAGCAAGCTGAGCATGAAGCCATCTAGAGTTAGCTAATAGGAAATGCCAAAGTCCTGCTTCTCAAAGGGAGGTAGGCACCAAGGTCTGTGCTAGAGGGATGCACCTCCCTCCCTTGGAGATTCACAACTTTGAACCTTCTCTCAGAGTTAAGCACCTAACCCAGGTGGAAGAACTGCAAGATCAGGCCCTTTAAAAAGACAAGCATAGTCTGAAGTGCTGTCTTCCTTTTTTTGCCTTATTTACTCTATTGCATTATTTTTCTTTATTGACTGGTGAAGAAGCTTCACAAGAACACATTCTCTGGGGTAATTATATTTAAAGTAGGGTTTGATTGGATGCTGCTGTATTTTAAATCACTTCAGATTATTATTGCCATAGAAAACATATTTAAGCCAGTTCTGTTGCTCTGACTGCGTAAACAATGGAGGAAATTATAGAAGATAGAGGCAAGCATGTGGAACTGCAACTTTCTTATGAATGAACTCGGTTTCCTAAGGCCCAATATGAATCAAAGACATCCATCTTTCTTTGGAAATAGAAGGTATCTTGGATAAACCCTTTCCCCATGAAGAAAAGTTCCAGAGGGGTAGCCGTGTTAGTCTGTACACAGCAAAAACAAGAGTCCTGTAGCACTTTAAAGACTAACAAATTTAATTTCTGCAAGCATAAGCTTTCATGGGCTGTAACCCACTTCGTCAGATGTAAGGAATAGAAATCACATACGAGATAAATATACATATCCAAGGGTAAGTAACAACAATGGGGATACCTCCTATGTGATTTCTATTCTTTACATCTGACGAAGTGGGTTACAGCCCACGAAAGCTTATGCCTTCAGAAATTAAATTTGTTTGTCTTTAAAGTGCTACAGGACTCTTGTTGTTTTTCCCATGAAGTTGTTCAGAACTTCCTCTATAAAACCTGATTGGAAGAGGGAGAGAATTTCTGATTTTAACATGCTCCCATAAGAAGGGTCTGAGTCCCCCTGTTCCTTCCTCTCTTTTATGGGCCACATGGAGAATGAGATGGTCTACTTTCTCTTCAACATGCCCATAACACTTGCAGTTCTGTATTAACATAATGACTATAATCAAATCTCATGCTTCAGGGATTCAACTAGTCACCTGTAGGGACTAGGAAGGCATTCCGCCCGCACTCCCATTCAATGCATAACTGGCCAGTTGTATTGTGGATTTTATTTTTCCCCACCTTCCTCTGAAGCATAAGGGATTGGAGACATTTGGAGACAGGACACCATAGGTGGACCAATGTTCTGAGGTGGTACAGGCCAGCCAGGCATCTTGGTTCTACGTCTTGCTCACATGGTCACACCGATTGCCAGATTTGGGGCTGGGAAGGATCCCCCCCAAGTGCAGACTGGCAGGGCCACTGGGGGGTTTGCCACCTTCCTCTGTAGCATCAGGTGCAGTTTGTCTGCTGGGATCATCTCGGCACATCTCACCTGATCACTTCCCTGCCATTGCAGGGGCCTAAGGCACTGGTAGCACCTTGGTCTCTCCTGTTCTCTGACTGTCACCAGTTAATCTTGATGGAGACATTCTCTCTCTCAGACCTGACAGGTAATATGTGTCGGAAATTGGAAAGACCAATGACTGGAGTGGTTCCTGAACCATCAGCTGTAGTAGGAAGGAACAGAGACCGCCATTAACACCACCACCACCCCCTTTTATAGCCTCGCCCTTGGTGCATCCAGGAATGGTGCAGGGCAGGGGTGCATGAGTGCCCCAACAGGCACTGCTAGTTGGAGTTCCACCATCTAAGCTGCACCCATAGGGCTCATATCCCATGAATGGGAATATGCAGAACACACTAAAAGAACATCAGCTTTAGTTCATTTCATCTTCATGCTCTTGTTCTGTCTCATTTAGAACTACTGTGCAAATATAAGCTGTGACGGTGGCTGGATTAGGGTGGCCCTTGAGGTGTATTCTGAGGAGCTCTGATTACTCCCTTCTACACCAATCTCGCATTGGGGGTGTCATGCTGGCTGGATTTGGGGGGTGTGTGGGTGTGGTTTATTACATTTATTTATTTATTACATTGTTTAACATCAGTATGTCAAAATCATAATAATTCATATGAGATATGCCGTGTCAGGTACTGTTGGAAAGGCTATAATGTGCTAAATAAGATAACGTTTATGTTCATGTGTAATGGAAGTTACGGATATGGTTGATATATCTGTATTTCAAATTGTGCTGTGTCTGGGCGACACCCCAGACAGGCTGGCTGCAGCACAAGCGCCTGCTTAATGGTCCATTAAGGAAACTCACAGATATGATGGGCTGGGGGAGAAGCCAAGGATATATCTGATGAGTCACCAGTCACTCATGTGACCCTGGACTCCATCTTATTCCTGTAAATTTCCACAGCATGGCAAAGGCCAAAGGACATAAAAGGCAGCTGTTCCACATCCATTTGGTCTTTGGTCTTCAGCCTACCTCTGGATCAACTCATCTACAACTAAACTGAAGCTGTTAACCAAAAGGACAGATCCATCCAATTATTGGATGTATACCAGAGGGACTGCACAAGCCTGCAAACTCCAGAATTCTATTAGAAACCTGATATATATGGACTTTCAAATCAACTGTATTTGTCTGACTGCTTTAATCCTTTAACATTTCTCTTATAGTTTGTTTCTTTCTTTTTTATAATAAACCTTTAGTTTTAGTTACTAAAGGATTGGCTGGCAGCATGGTATTTTGGGTAAGATCCAAACTTATATTGATCTGGTACTGTGACTGACCCTTTGGGATCAGGAGAAACCTTTTTGGTAAAGAGCATAGAGTTTTAAATAACTGGTCTCTTTACTGAACCTAATAGCTGATTGGGAGCCAGAGACTGAAATGCAGTAAAGGGGGCTGTGTGTATTTTTATTTTGGCTTCTTGATAACCACTGTGGGGAATAAGAAGCACTATTTGTGGCTGGTTGGGAAGTCTGACTTCAGTGTCACCCACCAGTGTTGGGACAATGTGCTCTCCTTTTACAGTCTGCCCTGACTTGGCATTTTCAGGTGGTTACCCTAGGCATGGACGGGTCACATAAGCCATAGCCACTGTTAGTACATTGACTACCAAATGAGATACTTATAGCATATACCATCTCAAGTTTCTTCACTGGTCAACAAAACTCCATGTAACTACAGGTCTGTTACATCCTGTGAAGGTCTTCAGAAGAGCAGTGCCTCCACAGGTCCACAGGAACTGTCCTTCAGCCTTGTGGAGCTAAGGAACTCTGCAGTGCTGAAGCTCCTGATTATCCTACTCTCCACTTTTAAGGCTTTCAGGTGTTCAAGATTTTGTACTGTATTGCAGAAGAGAATGTACTCTTTGCAGTCACTATACATGTGCACCTACATTTTAGTTGTATGAGAGAACTAAAAAGAAACTTTTTGCAATAAATTTATTTTTACTGAAGCATTAAGGATGATGTATCTGTATCATTAGCTTTTAGAAGAACAATAGAACTGGCTTTGTCCAGCCAGCCAGCCCATTTCAGAATACATTTCACAGTCTACAGTTTATCTCCTTTATATATTTTTGTTATCCATGTGACAGTCATGCCTAACATTTGCTAGGTGCTATACATGCATATACCAAAGTACCTGCCCCAAAGGGCCCATACGCTAAACCTACAAAACAGACAAGGGTTGTAAGAAGGGAACATACTTAAAAACCAAAACATCTGAGATAATTTTAAACATGCCTTGTTCCATTAACTTTTGTTTACTTTTTATTAGGTCTCTGTCTTCCCTGCCTGATCCTTCCACCTCTTGTTCCTACTGTTAAATGCATTACTCCATCCTTCCACCACTCTGCCCCGCTCCACAGATTTAGGGATGAGCATGACAGAAAAGACACCTAATCAATCAGTCAACATTAACCAGTGTTCAAAAGATGGAGATGGAGTTCCTGGAGGCAGGAGCCTTCATGACCACTCCTGCTCCTTAAATCCATGCCAGTTCCTGTCTCTCTCCTCATATGAAAGGAGCGGAAACTGGGTCCCTTGGAAGCAGAACCCCTCATGATTGATCCTGTCCCCAAAGTCTCTGGCAGTTACTGCTTGCTTGTTCCTCATCAAGTCAAGTATAAATGTCAGTTAAAAGTATTTTTCATGCTATTTAATCGTTAAAAATAATCCCAACTACTAATCCAGTTTGTAATTACATTTCAAAGAGAGCAGAAAAGGAGGAACCAGATGGTTAAACAAACTGATAGTATGCTACAAAGCATTTTATCTATAAACCACTGCTTCATTTCCAGGCTAGGTCTGTAGTGATCACAGTCATTAATTAGCCATCTCAGCAGAGAGTTTGACTAGACAAATACTGAGGCACACTTTCAAGGCAAAGTGGGGGAAGACTTTCTGAAATACTGCTGGAGTTTTCAAATCTTTTTTTATAATGCAGACTATACCTTAACAGAGACAGTGTCTTGTGGGCCATCTTGAGCACTCTACTATGTGGCCTAAGCCCCTTTAGGATCTATAATCTCCTTGAGTTGTTAGCATTCTAGGCCCATGATATACAGCTGAGCAGTTTTGAATTCATCTGAAAAAAGCACTGCTTATCAGGTCACTAAAACACAAATTCTATACACTGTATAATGGCAAATTGGCATCAAATCTAAAGATACAGATTAGAAATAGAAAATAATATACAATACATGATTTACATTAACTGAAGGGTACAATATTTAAAATGAGAAACCAACGTGTGCATATACTGGAATTCTAAAAACAAATAGGTTATTGCTATTAAAACTTCAGAAATCTTATATATCAGTTGGCATAGATCAGCACAATTTGACCAATAAGTGAAGTATATGCAAAGTCAATTGAGTACCAAGAAGTTAAGAGGAAAGAGATTCTTTCACACTACAGAAGCAATGATCATTTTTTTTTAGGAATGAGAGAGATGCACAACTACTGATATTCTATACATTTGAATTATTATTATAAATATTTTACATGTATATTATAGCATTTAAAACAAGAAGGCATGAAAAGCATCCTTGTCCAAAGCTTCAAGACTATAACTGGGAAGAACTAGACTATGATTAGCCTAACCATTTACAATGATTTCATAAAACTCAGAAAAATTACTGCTTTGGTTTTATGTAAGGTATGTTGGTTGTATATAATGTATGTTTTTAATTTATTGTATAAAACTGATACATCTGATCCTAAAATTGAAGGAGTAGTGCATTTAAATGGAATATCAAGAATTCTCCTTAAAAAAGTAGTTGTGATTTTCAGGTACTGTATGAGCCTCTGTGTAAATTTGTAGTCAATCACAGAAGCCAAGAAGCAACCACCAAATTACCTAATTTGTTTGTACATGCTACAAAAGTACACACTGTACACATACTTTTTAAAACTGTCAAGCTCTGAAAGCCAAATTAAAGATATTAACATTCAAAAGAATTTTGAGAGGCTGCCAAGTGAAATTGACTAGTAAGATTTATAAACAATTAAATTGTAGGCGCACAAACTAAATGCAAGATCCTTATTTAAACTTGCTAGCTGGATGAATGTATACGATTAAATTAGCAGCTGTGTCTCAAGCATCTACAGTAGCCTTTGAACACAGATATTATAACTGCTATTCTTTAAAAAAAATCAGATAGACATTAGTATGTCACACAACATTCTTTTAAAATAGAAACAACAGCTATTGTTCAGAGACTAGAAAAATTACACATACTGTAATACAAATCATCATTCTGTCTAAGCAGAAATGTCTTTCTTCATTAGGGCTCTGCACGGGAACCGGAGTCTGCCCTAATGAATCTAACTGCAGCCTGCAGTATACTCAAAATTCAATAATGAATATTTATAAATTTGATTCCCTGAGATAAATCCACACTCTAGTCATTCAAATTAGACACCAAAATTCTCCAAATAATTTTTTTAATTAGATTACAGGCTGAGGCTGGCTGGAGCAGGGTATAGAACACCAGGTGTATATTAGATACTCGTACCTTTTTATGTTCATGATAATTCAATTATTGTACAATATTATATGATCTGTGCCTCAAAGAGGCTCATTAAAGAGTAGATAATATCATTTTAGTAATATCCTTGTCAAAATAAATTACCCAAAAAATAAGATTTTTTTTTGTTTTTTTTGTTTTTGTTAGGTTGCTGTCACCAACACCATGGTTTAAAGTAAGATTAATGGAGACAGTAAGCAGGAAGTGGACATTTTCCCCTCACAGTTCATTATAAGCCATTCTGAAGGGACAGATCAATTACCTGTCATTCATGAGAAATACTTTCTGACTCATTACCTCTCACTCACAACAATTAAAAATAAAAGTTTATTCCATCGTTTTAACCAAGAGATACTGGTGTACATCTGCTGAAGATATACCAAAACTGTAATTTGGTACTGGCCACAGCAATTAAATAGAAGAAGATAGCGATAGCTTTAATTTTATAGAATGTTTCCAGTAACTCACTATGTAGTATTGAAGAGTATTCCAAGTACATTTCCATTCTAAATTCAATGGAAAACCAGTACAGGAAGGATTGTAAAAACTTCTTCCAGATGGTCATGCTATTTAATGTGCCCAGAACCTGAGTTCAGCATACACTACCCTACTAGGGAAACAGTAAAAAAATGAATATATTCACAGTGATGCTGATGTGCACTAAAGAAGTCTAGAAAGCGATTTATATCATGGTATATCTCTAATATATTTCAGATAACTTAATTATACCCTGTTTAGATCCCTGATGATTCTAATTATTTTTGCTGGTATTCCATAGTATACCATAATTTTCCAAAGACTGTCTCTACATACTGTCAAACGCCTTCCAGAAAGCTATTAAATTTATCACAAGAGCTGCTTGCCACTCCACACTTGGTGGTATATGTCTGAGAATAACAATATGGTCTGTATGTTATCTCAATGGTCTAAAGCCTGCTTGCTACTCTTTAAGTTGAAAGTCTATTTGTTTCTTGGTATGTTCCAGGATGACATTACAAATGATGTTCCCAAGCACTGAGAGCACTGAGATTCCTTTTCAGTTATTGCAATTGGTAAGCTCACCCTTCTTTGGCAATTTTACTATAAGGCCTCTCTTCTACTGGGTTGGGTTCTTTTTTTTCTTCGTACCATATTCTATCCAAAAACATAAGGAAAGCCTGGAGCATTGTTTCAACACTTGCTTAAAGACTCTCTCCAATAATGTTACTCCCTCCAGCTGCATTATCATTTTTGAAAATTTACCAATGGCTTTTTTAACTTATTCCATTGTGATATCTCTTAAATCAATATCAAGCTCTAGCAGTAACTCTTCATGTATTTCTAGTAGTTCATTTGGATCAGAAATGACGACAACAACATGAGCCAGAGGTTTATAGTGGCAACTGGAGTAAGGCAAAGATGTACTACATCCATTATGTTCCCCACTATAGTTTGTACTGGTCATTATCTATGTCATGAGGAAAGTAACTGCAGAAGGCAACTAAGAAATTTTATGGACAAATGATAAAGCGCAATTGGATGACCTAATTTTTCCTACTGACACTGTCCTGCTTAGTTCAACACATCACTTAATGGAAGAAAATACATCTTTTCACAGATACAGATGTTGGTTTGTTCATCAAGAACGGGAAGCAAAATATAAAATGATGGTCAATGATGTCAAGCAACAAATATCAAAAGCAGCAAACAACTTTTATAAACTTGAAAATTTATGGAAAAGTAGCACGACTGGCACGGACAAAAAAACCCACACATTTTTAACTCCAGCATCATGTCTGTCCTTTACGAGCAGAATCATGGAAATCTGTAACAGAAATTAATAAGATCAACTCATTCTAAAATAAAAGCCTGCAGAAGATCTTTGGAGTCCATTGGAAAAAAGTTTCTTGCACCATCAGAAATTCTAGGTACAGGAAGCCAATCTAAATAATCAAATATGATAATGCGACAACTATGGACATATTTAGGAAATGCTTTACGGATGCCACCAACCTGACTTCTATGGCAAGTGATAATATGGACACCACCAGGAAAGAGAAAAAGAGGGTGACCTAGAAAAACATTACACAGAATAAAGAAAAACTAAATTCATCCACATGACACTCGGAAGCCTGAACAGAGCAGCATAAGCCCGAAAAAATAGCAGAAACTAGTGGATGCCGTAGGCTCCTAAAGAAGCAGGAGGCTAAAGAAAAAAGAATTATACCCTATATGCTTTATATGTAAAAAAACCTGTGCAAATATTAACAGTTAAGGCTAATTCATTGGATATCCCAGTGCAGCTTCTAAATCGTTTCGTAAATATGCATTCTGTTTTGCTAGACCCCAATACCACCCACCATTTTTAAATCATGAACTCTGACTGTGGAAATTAAGCTCATCACATTTTAAAACAAAAATAAAAACATTTGTTTTTGCTTTATCTGTTTTTTCTGTTGCAAAAAAGCCTTTCATTTCATTGTGTGTCCTATGAGAAGGAAATGGATTGAAATTTTCTGAATCAAGGAGTGAAACAGTGAATTTTAAATTAACTGTCTAGAGGATGAGGGAGAACCTGAGTTAGGCTGAAGTTCTGGCGTGGCATGAAAGGCTCAAGTAATATTAACGGGCCTTCAATCTACTATGGAGCAATAAATGTGAAACCCCCACACAAACAACTAAACTTGCCAACACGCTTTGACTTTAGACTCCTTATACCAAATTCAGATGTGAGACACAGATTCATCTGAGAGATCTTGATGTCTGCTTTTGCCAAGAAAAGGTCACATTTAAATATACAATGTCCAGAAGGGAAAATATTGCCCAAATGTCTAAAATACAAACAATTTTAAAAAATCTGGTCTTGAATTAAAACTAGTACTGTACCATTGCAACTTTAGATTTAGACTCTTATCATACAGAGAACTTTCTGATATTTCCCTTGATATACTGGAAGAAAAGCATTTGTGTAAGAAATGACTTTCCAAGCAATTTCAGCCCCTTTCTTCACTCTCCCTTCCACTACCCAGTGTGTTGTAGGGCACCTTTTGCCAGATTCAAACAGCACTATCTCATGGTCACATGCCAGTTCTGAATGATTAAGGTGTCAGTTCACCACAGATATGATTCAAAGAATGAGTATTTTTAATGTCCTGAGGATGTCATCACAGTTTGTAAGTCAGACACTTATCTAGAACCCTCTTGCAACATAGCACACTGTTTACACTCTAAGAACAAACATGATGGACACCTCCAGTACTATTGGCTACTATGTGCTTTCATACACCTCAAGTCCAAACACAATAGGGAGCAATGAATACTTTATTCCATCTCTTTATACATTACAATCTGACTAGATTTTATTATATGTGGATGTAACTTGTGTGTAAAAAGGCCATATAACTGTTTGAATTTAATTAAATACTGACAGGATGGACTGATTTAACTCAAAGCTATTTTAAATCACAGATTTTAACCATATATCAGCAAGCAGGAAATCTTCAATCATCAATTTTAATTTTGTTTTCCATTTGTACTTTTTAGTTATTATCCTAAAGAAAGATGGATTCTCACTGGGTGGCAATCATTAAAACATCATGATTTTCAACTAAACAGCCTTTACATTAAATTTGGAGCTTCTTCAGGAGGATACACTATATCAATATGTATTAAAGCAATTATATAGCTTAACTACATTTATTCACATTCTTAATTTTTTACATTTTTATTATGCTAGAAAATAGCAACTCATGAATTTCTTATTTACCAGATTAAAAAAAAAATTTAACTTGTGATCTGTGTGAAGCCCTATCTGGGCATTCAAATTCAATTAATTGCACAAGTTTTTTTAAAAACAGTTTTTTTGAAGAAAAAAAAAGTTAAATAAAGTTACCATAAATGTACTGGATACATAAGAAACTTTAATCAAAACATGTTTTGCATTGAAAACTAATATATTAGACTAAGTATTACCTGTAGTTTAGTAAACTGAACTGCTTGTTTCTGATCACCATGGTCCTTCAAGATTTTAGAACAAGTAGATCTCATCCTCTTTTTTCTGGTTTTTATTTATATATTGGAAGAGGAAAAACAAGCTCTCTCATATTTTCAACTCCTAGTTGGTTTCTCAACTTCGAATGACCGAGTAATTGAACTGAATTAGTTGAATAAACTGAAATAGAGAAAATATTCCCTCTGCCTCTGCACAAGAGGCTACTATTGTCAAAAGCTGTTTAGCAGTTCAACACAATCAAACAGGTTTCAGGTAGTTATCCAATGACTTCCATCAGTTCAGTGGTTCGACTTCTTTAAAAATTTGACAGCAAACATGTATTGCTTATCATTATTGTTTTAATTTAATCTGAATCATTTTAATATATTATAGAAAATTTCTATCTTAACATAGATTGTCAAACTTATTTAAAATTAAATGTGAAATTATTTCTAAAAAATAAACCTGTATTTAATTTAAATTAAAATATCCAGTTTCAATTAAAAAAATTAGATTTTTTAATAGATCTTTTTATCCACCCTGATGACTAGACTGAACATTGTGATATATTTAATAACAGATTAATTTATTGCCCCGTTTATAAATCTAATCCAATAGATGTATCCCAGGCTTTAATAACTTTTGCCTGTATCCCAGGTGAATTACAGAACAATTATTTACTTATTTTAAAAAATAAATAAGGGAAGGGTTTGAGAGAGAAGAGCTAATCCACCACTTTAAGGATTTCATTATATTTAGCAGCACCTCACCGTGTATTGGTTCCATCGCTTTAGCTATGCTGTACAGCTTCCCACTTATAAAAACATTTAAATGTGAATATTTCTTGCATCTAGTCAAAGGATTTTTTTTTATACACCCCTTCACCATAACGTCTTTTGTATCAACTGATCATGTGGTCCTGGCCTCAAAACTCTGGGTTGGTACAGCCTGGAATAGTTTGTAGGTTTTTTGGTACCTACATAATGTATACCAAGTTGCTAGTGACTTTCTCTGCTTTCTGTCAAATGAACTGTATTTTGAGGGGAACAAGATTCCCCTATCAGTAGATCCAATGTATACTGAGGAAAAAATAGTATTGAAAAACTTGCAATGTTTGAGAGAAGATAAAGTAGGTAATGGAATCAGCAGAGAAGCTTAAGTGTAAGAAAGAATCTTTACACAAGTAAGGAACATTTCAAGGGACAATGCTCACAGAACCATTTCTTTGCCTTTCATCGTTTGCCCCACTAACTAAAGGACAACATGCTGATAACTTAGCTTTGACAGAGCCCAAGTTGTCTTAAACTCTTTCTTATATTAATGTCATCCATTGACTATCTTAGGGTTTGTACTGCCGCCAATAGCTGGAATATACAATTGCCTTCCACATAAGATTGGAAATACCAAAGTCTCTGGCTCTTTACTTTTTGGAAGATCAAAAGCTCTGTTTGGGGTAGGGTCTCTTTGTGAGGAGAAGTGAGGTGTTGTTACTGTGAATGTCACTCTCATTATGATAAAAAAAGCTTTATCAAACATGAAGGCTTTGTAACATTTGCTAAAATGGTCAGATGCCAGATTCATCAAAGCTACATCTTCACTGACAAAAAAAATGTGTTTTTAATCACAGGATAACTAATGCACATTAGCTTTCCTGATGTTAAAATTTAATAGAAGCGATGCACTTCAGTTATACTAGAGTGGTAAACTAGGTGAGGTCAACCGTGAGCAGGAGGTACGATGCTGACTTTGCTTAACTACCTCACTATCTCCAAGTGGCCAACATGAAGAGAGTAACCAAACCGGACAAAAAGATTAAAAGTTTACAAACACTTTTATAATAAAGGTCACTCAGAGAACTACCAGGTCTAGAACCTGTTGACTGTGTTCATGACAAAGTGGACAGAGAAAAGGGATGGATAACTCCAGCTGTCATAAAGAAAAAGAATTCAGCACCCAGGTCATACTTGATCAAGATAGTGAACATCATGAGTTTGTTCCTCAGTAGAAACAATCAATCAACAGAGCAAACTTTACAGATGGTAGATGCAGAACAAGAAAAGAACTCAATGATTCCAAACCAACCACAGCCAGTCATTGCAAATAATGGACTGCCAGGTGACCAAATTGTTATGCATTTGGATTATGTAATTAGAAAACCAGAATGATTCAGAGAAACTTAACAGACTGATCCATACTGAACTTCAAAGACAGCGTGATAGTGTAAACCTTTGTAAATGGTAGCAATGTAGAACTTAAAAGGGGAGGTGTAATGTGATGCTAAACTGTATTTTACTGGTTAGTCACCAGGTGGCACTATGAAGAATGTCATTGGGGTTAGTCCTGCTTTGAGCAGGGGGGTGGACTAGATGACCTCTTGAGGTCCCTTCCATCCCTAATCTTCTATGATACTAAGGTCTTTAAGTTAAAAGATCAGGAACTGCAGAAGTTAAAGGTTCCTCCAGGGAACCTTATTTTATGAAGAAAATACCATTATTCAAACAAATCTCAACCATACCTGGTGGAGTATTAAAGGGTCTTATGATGAACATATCTGGTGTGTATGAGCATATCTGCTACAGGAGCATGATATGACCACACAAAATATCAAACTTGCTTTCAGATGATTTATCTAAACTACTTATAAAACAACAGGTCCAGCCAATTAAGTCTTGTGTTTTCTTTACTTTGGGTATCTACACGTGTTCCATCTGGTTTTAAGGCTAGTTCAGCTGAATTTAGTTTTCAATATTAAGGGAAAATTTCATCAGCATAGACATAGTGCAGTTGTTCCCCTGGCAAGAAAGTAAGCATCACAATATAGACAGCTTGTTGCTGCACTGCTAACCTACACTTCCAAACAACTGTTTCTCTGGTCAAATATTAAAAGAAACAAAGGAGGGACTTGCCAATATCAGTCAGGTGTGAACTTTAAAGAATAACTGGGGGTAGCTTTGGCTGTTGCTCTTTTCTATTTAAGCAAAAATGTATAATACAATTAAGCTCGGGGAGTGGTAGATATGCTGAAGGGTAGGGCTAGGATACAGAGTGACCTAGATAAATGGGAGGATTAGGCCAAAAGAATTATCATGAGGTTCAACAAGGATAAGTGCAGAGTCCTGCACTTAAGACAAAGAAATTCCATGAACTGCTACAGACTGGGGCCAATCGGCTAGGCAGCAGTTCTGCAGAAAAGGACCTGGGGATGACAGTGGGCAAGAAGCTGGATATGAATCAACAGTATGCCCTTGTTACCAAGAAGGCTAATGGCATACTGGGCTGCATTAGTAGGAGCAATGCCAGCAGATCGAGGGAAGTGATTATTCCCATTTATTTGGCACTGGTGAGGCCACATGTGGAATACTGTGTCCAGTATTGGGCCCCCCACTAAAGGAAAGATGTGGACAAATTGCAGAGAGTTTAGTGGAGGTGATAAAATGATTAGGGGGCTGGAGCACGACTTATGAGAGGCTGAGAGAACTGGGCTTATTTTGTCTGCAGAAGAGAAGAGTGACAGGAGATTTGTCAGCGGCCTTCAATTACCTGAAAGGGAGTTCCAGGGAGGTTGGAGCGAGGCTGTTCTCCATAGTAGTAGATGACAGAACAAGGAGCAATGGCCTCAAAAGTTGCAGTTGGATATTGTAGATTGGATATTAGGAAAAACGTTTTTAACTAGGAGGGTGGTGAAGCACTGGAAAGGGTTACCTACAGAAGTGGTAGAATCTCCATCCTTAAAGGTCTTTATGGCCCGGCTTGACAAAGCCCCTGGCTGGGATAAATGTCATTGGGGTTAGTCCTGCTTTGAGCAGGGGGGTGGACTAGATGACCTCTTGAGGGCCCTTCCATCCCTAATCTTCTATGATACTAAGGTCTTTAAGTTAAAAGATCAGGAATTGCAGAAGTTAAAGGTTCCTCCAGGGAGATGCAGAAATTAATGTTAACTGGGTATATTTAACAAGTATAAAAGAATACTACGCACAGTAGTATGTGCAATGTGGCCAAGTTAATGTTGCTGTAGGAACCTTAGCTTTTTTTGTTTCCTGCTTCTGAAACTTTATTTTAAATGATGTAGCTGTAATGTGAATTAACAATTTCTCTCTCCTTGCCTCAGGGGTTTCATGATAAAGGACTTAATTCGCAAATGTTTGTTTACAGTTTCTAAGCTAGTTTCAGGTTCTTCAAGTTTATCAAGTTGCCCTAGGTTTTGCTGTTTCACCAGCTCAGATTGCTTTGCTCTCTGTATAGCTGTGTCTAGGGTTAAATCTCTCTTCAATTATAGCTATTTTGAAAGTTTATCTGTTAAACCAATAACCAGCCTGTCTGATATTGTCATGTTTGGCCGAAAACTGTGATTTGGGGAATGCAAATGTATGCAGAGTTCTAATAAACCATTCAACATTTTCCCCTGGTTCTTGACTTCTCTGGTGAAAACATGGTCTTTCATAAACCATATTTCTCTGAGGCAGCATTTCCCAATCAGTGTGCCACGACACACTGGTGTGCCGCCATACCCAAATAGGTGTGCCACGGAATTTTTTTAAAAGTACATGTGAGAACAAGGGGGGGAGCCTTCTTCTGATTGGCCGTCTGCCTCACTGCTGCACTCCTCCAGGGGCGGAGCAACCAATCAGAGTTCAATCTCCCTCTCTTCCCTCCTCCCCTTCTGTGTGAACAATGGGTTGGCTCCTCTGCCCCTCCCCTCCCCTCCTGCAGCCAGTGGCTGGGGGTGGGGAGAAGAGGTCTCTGAAGCTTGAGGTGTGCCGTGGCAGAGAAAAGGTTGGGAACCACTTCTCTGAAGTATAAAGTACACATCTAACATAACCAGAAACATTTCACAGTCATCTTTGTGATTGTCTTTAGTAAAGTCAAAAGATTTAAAGATATGCTCTGTTTGCTTCCTCACAGCATAAATTCAAAGATACACAGGTATCTCCCAGTTTCCTTGTGGAGTTTGCAATTTGAAATTCTGCAAAATACTGCTTCCAGTCTGTCCATTGTGAACATTTGTCAAACCTGAAGTTCTCTGGGGCACTGACAAGTATCATGTTGATGAAATCCTGCAACCTTTGTTGCTTTGTTCCTTCTGTTCCTGTTCTTGGTTTACTCCTGACACCATATCATGTACTTCTGCACCCCAGATGTGGAATGGTTACATAGCTTGCTTATACACACCAGATGTGTACATCATAAGATCATTTAATGCTCTGCCAGGTATGGCGAAGGTTTGTTTAAATAAGGTATTTTACACATAGCACTACATAGAGGCTGAAAAATGTAAAACAATTTAGCATTCCAATACAGGCATAGGTAGAAGGTGTTCACTTTAAATGAGAACTCAAAATATTACAGAGGAAGAAAAGTTAGTTATGAGTCTCAAATTAAGACTGCAGGTTGTTGATCAGATTGTCGCTCCTAGATGGATGAAACATAGAACAGCAGGGGCTGGCAGTGGAGACAAAAAAGGCCTCCTCCAAGTAGAGGAGATCAATCCCAACAATAGAACTGTTTCGCTAATAGCTCATCAGTCTTTAAGCTGAAGAGACCTTTGCTTTCAAATGGGAGGTCTTCCAGCCTATTTTTAGTTGTCTGTAGACAAAGTGGACAAAACATGCTGATGGCTGCTAAGTGGACCCTCAGGAAGCTGAAGGACAACCTCAAGGGGTAATAGGTAGTTCACCACACCCAGGATCTGATTGCAGTGGGGAAATTCCCCATTGATTGCACAAGATTGCAAACCTCCTGCACTTCATATTGTAGCACTTTCTGTTAGTGCTCTTCCTATTACTAAGGATACCTTGAACACCTGCAGAAAAAGCTTTCTTTAGAGCCAACATCCACCCAAATATCATACTGTTAAGGACAATGCGAATAGGCTGAGATGGTATGGCTTTCCCTCATACTGTGTAAAGAGATCTCGCACCAAGTAAAGGTGGAGAGGATGCTGAGTCAACAACTGACGGAGTGTGGGATGCCAGAATTGATGAGGCCACCCAGGTGCTATGAACCATTGTAAATCCTCATACATCATCAGGTCAGGGCCCTGAGGTGATTAGTATCAGTACATATAAAGTGGGAACACCATAAACTGGGAGTATTGTGACACAGGTCTCCCAAACACCCTCTCTGGGCTCTACTCCCGCGAAAGGTACCCTCAGGGAGTGGTCCAGAGACAGTGCTTCCTGCCCCTGATAGCCCTAAGCAGAGTGAGAAGAGTCGGAATCCAACAGGGGAGTTCTTGGTACCGGAGTAGGTGATGACGTCCCTCTGTTCATAAACCGTACCAGCAAGAATCTGACTCTACCCTGGCTTAAGAACGGCATCGGAGATGAGTACTATGCTGGGGACAGTATCAGTTGGCATCTTTGTTCAGGTCTCCAGACAGCAACAATAACCCTAGTTCTGGGAGGATGAACAAGTCATCCAGTGCTGAGTAGCAGGTCAACACTGATGAGAGGGCAGCAGCCTTTTTTACCACAATGAGGGTGGCCAATACTTCACACTCAAGTGCTGCCAATCTACATGAGGCCACAAGGGGTACTAAACTGACACCCTCAGTACCAGCAAGTATCATGCTCTCGCTATTGGCAAATGTGCCAGACTGATACTTCCGTGAACCACACTGTACTGAGCCAGAATACAGCGCCTTACCCAATTTAGAGTGGGACAGGGACTTGTGCCTCTTTTTGAGGACTTGGATAAGGAACTCTCTCCCTCTTTCCATTCTGGGTGTGTCTGTGTCTTCCTTTCTCAGTCTTCCCTTAGCTATGCTCATCCGAATCTCTCGGAGTCAATGCAGGATCTGGAGACCCTAGAACCAGCCAAAGCCACACTAAAAGTGGTGCTGTTGTCATCCTCAGACAGATGTACAGGGGGCTCTCCTTGGTCAGAGTGCAAATCCACCATCATGGACTTGCTCACAAGGATCTTGATGCAGATCTCCTATGACTGCCTCATCCTCCATGATGCAAGTACTGCACTTGGATTGGATGAACGTTTCTCCCAGGGAGCTGTTCATCATTTACCGTGACGGGATGCTGGCAAACCACACAGCTTTTGAAGCCGTGGGTCTCTGGCATGTTCTCCACACTGGATAAAGCAAAAGGGAGGGGACCCAATGAGAACTTATTAATTATCCTTAGTACTAGCTAACTACAACTATTAGTAACTATCTCTAAGTATTTATAGGTGAAGCTGAAAAGATGCAGCAAACACTGAAGGCTCCTTCCTAGACCCTGAGTGATAAGGAACTGAGATGACAATGGTCTGGGCAGCCCCTTTGTTCTCTCAGTGTGCAACAGAAGCAGGGGTGCATGTGTGAACTGAATGGACATAAGTAGGAAGAATTATCCAGTACTCAGTGCTCCTGGGACATGTGCAATTCTGAAGTGCACTATACATAGGGACAGGCACTCAAAGAACTGTGGTAACTTAAGTGCTGACTTTTTAACAGTGATCACAGTACTTTTAGAGTCAGTAGTAATTATACAAAGGTTCAGGGCCTTCTAGTTGTGATCCTGCCACGTATAATGTTTGAGCATAAGGTAAATTAGTTTGAGGAATGGGTCCCAAGTGTTTAGTGCTGCAAATTCCCGAGACTGGTCAAAAAGCTATGCTTTTTACATTTGAGTCAGTCTCACATGTACTTGAAGCAGGTTAGGAAAAATATTTTAGATTGGATGCTCACTGTTCTGGATTAAAATATATAATCTCATTTAATAACAAAGCACAGCCAAAATTAAACTGTTTCTCTCATATACTTCAATGGCTTGTCCCAGGAATTTCTTCAAACACTTGACTTAATACAGTTTGGCAAGAATCCAAACAGGACTGCTTTGCTGCTCCAGAAAAAATAAATAATGAAGGGACCTGGACTTTTCCCAAATTATTATAAATTTCTGTCAGGAGGAGGCAGGCTGGTAACTTGTTTTATACTAGTCTTTATTGTTTGTGTTACAACAGTAGCAGCCAGAGACCCCAATCAAGATCAGAAGCCCACTGTGTTAGGTACTGTGCAAACATATGGTAAAGAAAGGCAGAAGTGCTGACTAGACCCAGAACAAGTGCAGAGCTCCCAGCTGTTAGTGTTTTAGGGTCTATTTTTAAAAGTTTCAATTCCCAGTTTTGTTTGAATCATCACAGCACTAGCAGCCCCAGTCATGGACCATGGACTGTGCTAAGCATTGTATCAACACAGAATAGCCAGGCTGTCCCTACCTCAAAACCTAACAATCTAAACTTAAAACATGAGCAAAAAAACCAGAAACAAAAACAAAAAAACACAGAAATAGACAGAAGAGGGAGTACAAGAAACTGAGACAATATTGCTCAGTATGATAAGCTATGAACTCTCCCAGAAGCAGCCTAACCATGATCAAGGTTTTTGTATGCATCACCACAAAGGAGAATTTAGAGAAGAGATTTGAAAGTGGATAATGAGTGCTTTGCTGATTCCCATGGGAAGCTCCTCCCAACCATGTGCGCAGCATACAATGCACAAAGGTGCTAGTTTGAAAAGGTAACAGGTGGACAATGGAGCCTAGCATCAACATCTCAACAGCAATGATCTCTCCAAAGATGAATGGTAGGATGGGGGATAGGCCATGAAGAGAAAATAGCCTTGAAAGTGAAGACAAGCAGCTTATATCTGATGCAATAGAGAGGTGGGAGCAAAGAGGGGGATGACACGGTCAAAGAATTAGGAAATCTTTGCAGCATCATTCTGAATGGATATGAGTGGAGCATGATTGCTTTTGTAAAGACCAGAGAAAAGGGTGTTGCAGTAATAGAGATGCTATATAATCCATCCATACAGCTAAAACACTCATCCAGGCTCTCACTTTGCATCTCAAAGATACAGCAGTTACAGCAGAAAAGAACATGCAAGATTTAAACATAGCCTGAAAGCGAGAACCTAGAGAGGGTTCGAACCTAGGTTACGAACCTCAGGGACAAGCAGGACGGTAGTGATGTCTGTAGTGATCAAGAAAGGAGGGAAGGAGTTGGGTGAAGAAAAGATTAATAACTGTATTTTAACCACGTTAAGCTTGAGCCGATATCTAGACCACAAGTGTCAGAGAGACAGGAGACTTGTAAATCTGCAAGTCATCAGCATAGAGATGGTAGTTGAATTTGTGTTCGCAGATGAGATAACCCATAGATAAGGTGTAGAGAGAGATGAGAAAGGAACCCAGGATAGAGTCCCATAGAAACCACCTCCTTCCACCCCTCCCCACCCTCCACAAAAAAAAAAAAAAAGTTGGGGGGGAAAAATGAGAAGGATCCTCCAAAAGAGCAATTAGATAAAAGAAGAACCAGGCAAGGAGAAAGAGAGGACAAGATTTCAAGAAGAGAAGCATGGTCAAAGGTGTTGAAGGCAGCTCGCAGGTCAAAAAGGAAAAGAGAAGGAAAGGAGCAGAGGGCTGAGAACAGACAAGAAATCATCAGCAACAATGGACTGGAAGTCACAGAAAGGCCAAGAGATAGGGCATGAGGAAGAGAGCTGATAGGCAATGCTGAAAGAGACCAAGTGTTGGTATCTTGCAGCATCTATTTCTCTTCCCCCTTTCCCTTTTCAAGAAAATTGATTTTAAACTGGAACTGGTGCAGAGAAGAGCTAGTAAGATGATTAGGGGAATGGTGATCTTATCTTACAAGAGAAGACTAAAAGAGCTTGGTTTATTTACTCTAAAAAATAAAGTGGGGAGGGGGAATATACGATTGCTCTCTATAAATGCACTGGGGTGTAAACACCAGGCAAAAAAAAAAAGCTACCTAAACTAAAGAAGAATGTTGGCACAAAAACAAAGCGGGTAAAAACTAGTCATGAATATGTTTAGGCTACAAATTAAAAGGTTTCTAAACCATCAGAGGAATGAGATTCTGGAATAGCCTTTCAATAAGAGTAGTTGAGGAAAACACCCTAACTAGTTATAAGACAGAGCTTGATACATTTGTGAATGGGATTATATATTCATGATAGCAGGGAACTAGACTCTATAATGCAGGAGGCCCTTTCCAGTCTTATGGCCCAAGTTCCTACATCAGATAGGGGAAGCTCAGCAACAGAGATTAGAGAAAGTATTGCTTGGTAAAGTGAACGGTTCTTTTGTTGAGTGGGGAAGTTGAATCAGGGCTGCAAAGCTAATAAAGAGGTGAAGATGAGGAGGTCCAATAGGTCATGAACATGGAAGTTAAAGTCTCTGTGGATGAGTGTGGGATAATGTGATGAGAGGGAGCATGCACCAAGGGCCAAATCAGCCTTCTTCTCTGATTGGGGAGGAGATTCGAAGATTATGTTCATCTTAATCTTTTCAGCCACTACTGCCATAATATTTGATATTTTGGGGTAGTTTCCCAACATGTCACTTAATATGTGATGGGATAATTCAGCCAATTAACCAAATAAACCAAAAAAATTAAGGGATACATAATATTCCTTTCTTGTTTCCATGCATTATGACATGTTTTAGTTTGATTTATCTGACCACATATGTCCTTTATCTGAACCGGAAAAAATGTATGGGCAAGGACACTTTCCTCTACCCCATATTGTCAAGACAGAAAAAATGCTTCTGCAATGCCCTTTATAATAGCATAAAATAAAGGCTTTCCTTTCTATTTCTGGCAAGAAGTATGGAAAAAGTACAGGCAAGACACCAAAACTTGAGCTAGTGTATAACGGCATATCTTCACTGACATCTATAAAGTTATGCTAGTGTATACTACCAGAGGATCAGGCCTAAATTGTGCTTTGTTCTTCACTATCATAACCAATATCAGAGCTATTACTTTCTTTAAGTAAAAGTTGAGAATGCTATTCCCTAACCTGGAAAGGGTGGGCTACCCCAATGGAAAGAGAATAAGCTATACCAGTAATACAAGTGTAACTACATTCACACTAGGGAAGCTGTACCAGCATAAATATTTTGGTTAAAAAAAAAATCAGACTCCCTAACGGTAACAGTACAAAACGATAACTGGTACAAAAATCTGGGTACAAATCAGGCATCAGTATAATTTTACGTGATCTAGAAGCTGAACACTAATATTTTTGGTCTTCTAAGTTAAGGGGATCTACCCAATTTCTTTTTCATTTTCAGATGTTGGAGAAGAGTAACACAAATTATCAAAGACGTAATACTAGACTGGTGGAGCACAAGGATTCAGCATGTCACCAATGGAGGATTACCACAAATGAGTAAATGTCAAATCAAAAGGAACAGAAGAATGCACAATACTGAAGAAAACGCAGTGGCAAAATGTAAGTGTACAAAATCTAAAAAGCATTTTAATGTGGAAAGGGAGCATTGATAAATTCTATTTAAGTTAAAATAAATCTCAATAATAAATCTCATTCAGAGAGTCAGATAAGAGAAAGACTTCCCTCTCCCCCACATTCTTCTTCCTTCTATTCATGGAATATTAGTTTCATCACATGCAATGGCAAAGTAATAAGCAGTTTAATTATTGCCAACATTATATTTACTAGTGAAGGTGATAATTGGCTGTGATTCCACACTGCTCATAAGAACATCTATTCTTTTCCTTTCATAGGTACTGAAATACATATTCTCTGTTGCCTGGGTAACAAACATTCTTCCCTGAATAAAATCAAACATTTTAAAGGACACTATCAATTTTAGTCACACTTCTGTCTAATTTTCATTCCCCTCCCCATATCATACTGTATAACTGAGTGGTTTTCAAACTTTTTACCATCAGATCCCACTCTTATCAAACAAATAAGCTCAGGCTCCACCTTTATGTATGCTAAAGATAACATTCATTTTGCCATCCCTTAGTTGAACAGAGGTCAATTGTGTGGCCTTGAACCACATCAGTTTCCATTGTTGACAGAGGTGACATTGTGGAGCATGGTGTAATTCGTTTATCTGACTCTCATCAGTCCTAAAATAAAAACACAAAACATGCTGCATTCAGGCAAATCTGGAAACCCCAACTCTGTTACCATGAGTTGGCACAAAGAACAGCCCCCTTCATCATTTTTCCTCCAGTTCTCTAACCATTTTCCCCAAGTGCCTTGGAACCAACCTTTACTGTCTGCCGTACTGCCCTTCAGCAGATCAGCAACAGATTCAGTCCTAATGGACGCCCTCTGCTGTTCTCTTACTGCTCACAAATTCACCACACTATATACATTTATTAATGAAACACTAGAATACTAAAGTACATCAAATTATGAAAGCTTTTACCAGCTTGACATTTCAATGAGATTAACTTGATTAACTTGTTCTGAGCCTGGTGCTTTTTAGAAGGAGAAGACTAATTGAAACTGAAACTGGAAAGTGATCTATGAAACCTGAGGCAAATCAAAGCTGTAAGGAGAGTTGAAGGGGGAAAAAAGATTGGGGGACCCCAAGGACAACCCATGTTACCTTCAGCCTCTTTCACCCTTCACCATCCTACTGAGAAGGCCCTAACAGAGCCAGCTGCCTCCTCCTTCACCCATTTTCTCCACCCAGCAAGGCAAACATTGAGAGCAGAAATGGTGGCTGGGATAAGTCACTGAAAGTGAAACCCTATTCAGTCCCTGCCACCTTGTTAGCTGCCACTATCACAAATAAATAATTATGTGCTAGGCACTTTCCAAACCCTTAAGGATGGCCCTTCCTCCAAGACCACAATCTAAGGATAAAGACGAGTAGACAGTCAGAGGAAGGGGATCAACAACCAGCAATTTATAATCAAGAGAACTTGATTCAGTATAGGCAGCACAGAAGTGGGTTTTCAAGGAGGACAAGGAAGGGAAGAACTTGAAGATGACCTCAGGCAGATTGTACCACATGTGGGGCTACTTGGTATATATATATATAATATTGGAGATAGAGAAAAGAAGCTTAAAATTTAGTAAGACAGATGGAAAGCCAGTGGAGGGGTTTAAAAGAAGAGAAGTGGTGACATTTTGTACAGACTGAAGGGGGACGTGTGTTTGAGAAGCCAGAGAAATGGATCTGGTAGTAATCTAAACGGGATATAATAAGGGCCTAAACAATAGATCTGTCCATGAGGAAAGGAAAGATCTTGGAAGTGTTCATGGGAAAGAAGAGGAAGGATTTGGAAATGGCCAGGACATGTGAGGCAGGAGTTGAAATTAACACTCAAGGGTGCAAGCCAAGGTGCTGGGGAGAACAGACACATTGAGAATGACAAAAAGGAAAGAAGAGGTTGGTTTTTGCCATGCTGTTTCAGGTGACAACACATCCAAGAGGAGATTTCAGAGATAAGCTGAGTTGTGGGACTAGATGGAAGGAGACAGTTCGGTAGTGGAGAGAAAGATGTGCACGTCATAAGTATGCAGATAATAGCTGAAGACATGAGCTGATGAGACAGGGTGTGAAGTGTGAAGAGCAAAAGGAGTAAAATAGCCCTGAGGAATACTCTTAAAGTAGAAAAAGGAGACGGACCCATCTATTAAAAGAAAGATCACAGAGGCTAGAGGAGAACCAGGAGAGGACAGAAGAAGCTCAGTGGGGATGAGAGATAAAAAAGGAGATGATGATCAACGGCATGACAAGCAGCAGAGGGACTGAGGATGGTGAAGACAGAGTAAAGGTCCTTAGATTTGGCCAAGAGGTCATTACCCTAATAAGGTCAATTTCAACAGAGTGGAAACATCAGGAGCCAGATTAGCATGGATGTAAGACAGTGTTGGAGAAGAGGAAATCAGTGCATTGCTTGCAAACTGCTTGCTAAAATATTTGAGAGATGAAGGAAGAAAAGAGCTGGGTAGGGAGTAGGAAAGGCGGATACGGAGAGGGGAGTTCAGAGTATGCTTATATTGAGAGGAAAAAGGACAGACAGGTTGAGAAGGAAAGAGCTGAGGAGAGAATAAGGACAATGGAAATGAGGTGGGAAGGGATGCATTTATTGGCACAGGTGAAGAGGAGAAGGCAGAGAACTCAAGGTCAGTGATGAAGAAGATCGTGGGGGTCAAAAGATCTCAGCAAATTTTATAATTTTTTTCTTTGAAGAAATGGGTACTTAGCTTACAGTAAGTGTAGTTCTTAGATATGTATTGTCCATAAATATTCCACTGTTTGTTGTGTGAATGCATCCAATTTAAGATTGTTTTTGGAGCCTGTTGGGGACCACACTTGTGCCTTGAGAGTCCTTATGCATCCAACCAAGTGTGTGAATGGCAGGATTCCCCAAACATCCCTTATTTCCTTCACCAATACAGGATCTGGGAGTTTCAGACTCCATAATAGTGAGGAAGAGGGGTGGGTTGTTGCAGACATATGGACAACATCATGAAGAACCACAGGTACTATAACATAAATAAGTTTCTTCTTTAAGTGCTTGTCCATATATATTCCACATGCAGTGACCTATGTTATAGGAGATAAATGACAGGAGTCCAACTAAACAATGATTGTAGGACAACCCTTATCAAAATTAGTGTCACATCTCAATGCTTCTACTAGACAGTAATGCTGAGTAAACAAGTGCACTGAACCAAGTAGCTGCCCTACATATCATAGGAACATTTCTCAAAGAAGACAAAGGTTGCTTGCCAGTGGTTCTGCACTTGCTATTCTCTAGCATAGCTCAATACAATCAAAGATCCAGTGAGAAAGTGTGTGTTGAAATGGCCTGTCCTTTCACACTGTCCCCATAAGTTATGGGCAGCCTGGGCAATACCCTAAATGACTTAATTCTACGTAGAAAGAAAATGCACTAAGAACACCTAGGATGTGAAGCTTGATCTTGCCTTTATCTGAATATGGTTTGGGGAAAAATACAAGTACGTATTGTGGTAAAGTCAGGCCGGATGGCCACATAAAGGTATACCAGGGCCAGTATGTGAGCCCAAGAATGCCAAAAGCCCCTTTTCCTGAAGACAGAGGACAGATTACTGCAGGGCAATTAGAGACACCTGGACCCAATGAAGGGCTACTCCAGGTGTACTTAAACCCTGCCTTCACTAAAAGGCAGGTGGAAGGGGGCAAAGGAGTAGGAAGCTGCCAGAAGGTTTGTGGCAGCTGGGAGGAGAAATTTCCCCCGGGCTAGGAGACGGTGCTTCTCTGAAGCCAGAGCAGCAGAGAAGGAGAAAACCCTTGGCCCCAGCCAGCAGTAGGGAGCCACAGCAAGGTACCTCTCCGGGCGCCGGGGGCATGCCGAGGCGAAAGGACAAAAGGTTTGTTCAGTCTGGGGGCGGAGTTGCCGCAGGGCCCACTGATAGAGGAGACTGCTGTCAATAGGTGAGAACAAGGGGGGTGTTGCTATACCACAAGTGGTGTCAGGAGTGGGATTGGCCACAAGTGTGGAGAACCACCCGGGGCAAGGTAACCCAGCCCCAAAAATGGATGAGGTTGTGAGAACCCCAGTGCAAGCCACAGCGGCCCAGCAGGAGACTATGCGGGTCTAGATGGCTGCCCAGCAAGAGTCAGTGCGACTACAGCAGGAAACAAACCAGCTGTTGATTAGCCAGGCAGCACAGAACCGAACCACCCTACAAGAGAGAGTAGGCCAGCTGAAAACCATGGCCCGTGGCCATGAGAGGTCACGCCCCCTAAGGGCCAGCAGCTGTCTACAGAAGATGACGGAAGACGACGATGTGGATGCATATCTGTTCGCCTTCGAGAGAACAGCCGTGCGGGAGGCCTGGCCCCAAGGTCAATGGGCCAGCATTCTCACCCCATTCCTGTGTGGGGAGACCCAGAAGGCCTACTATGACCTGACAGAGGAGGCTGCCTCCGATTACCCTCAGCTGAAGGCAGAGATCCTTGCAAGGCTGGGAGTTATGACCGCCACCTGAGCCCAGAGATTCCACGAGTGGAGGTACTGGAAGGGCCAAGCACTAAGGTCCCAGCTCCTCGACCTGATTCACTTGGCACAGAAATGGCTGCACCCAGAAGTCCACAGCACGAATCAGATTACTGAGACCCTCGTCCTGGACAGGTTCATGCTGCCGGACCTGGGGGGAGAGGGGGGTAGCCGGACTGACCCCACCTCATATGATGACTTGGTCGCCCTTGTCGAGAGACAGTTGGCAGTCAGGGAGCTTTCACGGACTGCTGGGGAAGAAGGGCATCAGAACAAGAGGTTATCCCCCGCCCCAAGGGCTCGGACTCCTGAAACAGCGGGCAAGCCCATGCTGGGGAGAAGGGGGTTTGGGGACCCCAGGGGGGCAGGTTATAGCCTGAAGCCTGGCAGCCCAATGGGTAGGGAGCTGTCTCGACCAGGGTACAGGTGCTACGCCTGTGGGGAGCTAGGGCACCTAGCCGCCCGATGCCCAAATGCAGGGGAACCCATGCAATGCGGGATGAGTGAGTTTGCCGGTCCCTGCAGCCTGGTCTACCCGGTGGGGGTGGCGAAGACCGCCCATAGATACACCCGGCCAGTTAAACTGAACGGCATAGCGACCACTGCTCTAGTGGACTCGGGGAGCGCCGTCACTCTGGCCTTGGGGAAACTGGTGGGCCAGGACCAGCTGTCCCGGGCCAAATGCACTGGAATAACCTGTGTGCATGATGCAGTCAATTTGTACCTGACCACTCCGGTCAAGATTGGGATTCAGGGGCAGACCACGAAGGTAACAGTCGGCGTCATCCCGAAACTTCCCTACCCAGTCCTCATAGGCCGGGACTTCCCAGGGTTTGGGTCCCTACTTCCCGTGGGAGACTCCCCGACGGGTAGCAACCCTGAGATCAGTAGCAAGAACTCCATTGGTTGTCCTCCCCCCGTGTTCGCTGAAACCACCCAAGTCCTGGTCCCTGCCACAGGGAAACGGCAGAAGACGCGGCAGGAGAGGTGAATGGATGGATGGTCACGGGGGCACGCTTATCCGACCCAAGTAGCCCAACCCCATGGTGTTGAGCGGGGAGGGAGGGGGGGTATATGTGGTAAAGTCAGGCCAGATGGCCACATAAGGGTACACCAGGGCCGGTATGTGAGCCCAAGAATGCCAAAAGCCCTTTTTCCTACAGGTAGAGGACAGATTACTGCAGGGCAATTAGAGACACCTGGACCCAATGAAATGCTACTCCAGGTTACTTAAACCCTGCCTTCCCTAAAGGGAGGGGGAGGAAAGGAGGAAGAAGCTGCCAGAAGGTTTGTGGCAGCTGGAGGAGAAACTTCCCCCGGGCTAGGAGATGGTGCTTCTCTGCAGCCAGAGGAGCATAAAAGGAGAAAACTCTTGGCCCCAGCCGGCAGGAAGGAGCCATACCAAGGTACCTCCCCAGGCCCCGGGGGCATGCCAAAAGGAAAGGACAAAAGGCTTGTTCAGTCTGGGGGCAGAGTTACCGCAGGCCCCCCCAATAGAGGAGGCTGCTGCCAATAGGTGAGAACAAGGGGGATTGCTATACCACGGTATATAATCTGAAAGACTATTTTAGGTAAAAATTTAGAGTGAAGTCTCAGGGACACACAATCTTTATGGAAAATTGTATATGGGGCCCTGCCATCAGTGCTTGTATCTGGTCCTACCCTTCTTCTGGTATCCAATGTTACTGCTGTAGAAAGGCTATTTAAAAATGGAAAGATGAAACAGGGAACATGTAACTAATGGCTTGAAAGGTGGGCCCATTAACCCTATGAGAATTATATTTATATTATATATTATATTTAGTCCCAAGGAATCTGGCCACTGTAGGATGTGAAAGCATAGAATACTCAAGAATTAGATGGTTGAAAACTGTTTGATTGCTAGGTGAACCCTCAGAAAACTCACTGACAGTCCAAAGTTCCATAAGGACAGAAGGTAGTCAAGTATCCATGCCAGAGATGGGGATACTGCACCCGGCTAGTGAAGCTCTTCCACTCAGAAACATAAGTATGCCTTGTAATCTTCTGTGGATTAGGATGTTTTGTTCCTCGGATCAAATAGGTTCTTTTGCCTGATGTTAGCCAGCCAGCATCAATGCCATGAGATACAGAGAATATGGATGAGGGTGGAGGATTTGACTATGTATCTACTATATTGCATGGATAGGCAGTTATTAGAAGTTGGATGGAGAGATTCTTTATCTCCAAGTACCAGAACTGTCTCAGGCAGAGTGATCATGGCAGCCCCAGTGAGGTCACGTGAGGGCGTCCTGAAAATCCTCAGGATTAATGGAATTGGAGTTAGATTACACCAACCCTAGAGACCACAGAAAGAGGAATGCACTGGATAGTGATCCCAACTTTATCCCCCTTTGGAGCAGAACATTGGACACTTTGTAATCATCACAAATGAGTAATTTTGTGATGGACGCAACAATTAAATCAATGTACAGCCTTCTGACTGAATGGATTTTGCTCCTCCACATTTGTTTACATAAAATATGGCTACAAAGTTTGTCTGTCATGATTTGAATGGTCAGTCCTTTTTGAAGCTGAAGGAAAGCTGTGTGAAGGAAAGGTACCCATGAATAGCTATTAGCTCCAAGACATTTATATGAAATCTCATTTCCTGAAGAATCCACATACTTCAGTGTTTGAAGTTTGTCTAAATGGGCTTCCCACCTTAACATGGAGGCATCTGTCACCAACATCTTAGATGGTAATGGAGGAGCAAAGGGCGCTATCTTGCAGACTTTAAATTGGTGGAAAGACCCCCTGAACGACAGGCTTTCTGGTGGAAAATGTACTAACATATCCAGGTGATGTCTGCTTGGCTGATATACAGACTTCAACCATCCTTTCTTGCAGCAAAAGATGAAGTCTGGCAAGCTGAATTATATAGGTGCAGAAGACCATGTGATCTAGCAGCCTGAGACAGGTTCCCACAGATGTCCTCTGGTGAGCTAGTAGGTGGGTGAAAAGGTTTAGCATGGCTTGAAATCTTTCCTGTAGTAGGTAAGCCACTGCAGTTGTGGAGCCTAGAATGGCTCCTACAAACTCCATCCCTTTAAGCCGGAGTCAGTTTGACTTTATTTACTTTCAGGCCAATGGAGACAAAAAGTTGCAGAGTGCATTGAATGGAGTCTTATTTGTTGATAGGACTTTCCATAAACAAGCCACTCTAAATATGTGAGAAAAACCTTTAAAAAGCCGTTACATATTCCCTTATGAAAACTGAATTTAAATTGCACAGTTTATACATGATTAGACAATGTAATTTGGGTAAATCTCATTTCAGAAGGGACTGTCATGTTGCTGAACAAATAACTTTCCTGCTATTGATTCATGTTTTATAAATCCCATGATGTGTAGACAATTCTAGCCAATACACGCCTAACACCTCTAATGAAATAACTATATATTATACATTTAAGGGATTTTTTTTTAAACTACCTCCAGCTATTGAAATAGGGAGTAGAGTGTCAAGGTTTCCATAAACACAAACAAGCCGTTTTCACATTCAAAAGGAATTGCTATAGAAATTTCTACTGAAAAAGTGTTTTAGTTTATTTTAAGGGATACATGGTAGATTGAGGAGGGTTTTTTGTTAATGCCTCATATTATTTAAATTATGCTCTAAAAAAGCATAATTTACGTTCCACCTCACAGCAAATATTGCAAAGTGCTACTGAACTCTAAGATCAAGGACAAAAGCGAAGGTTTGAATATGGATGCAAGTCCTCTGTTTTGGTTAAAGACTACTAATTAATAAACAATCGTGTAAATTATAAAAGACATTTTGTAATTGTGTCTTAAACATTAAAGACGTGCCACCTACGTACATTTTAGATCTTCAAAATACTTCAGTACTGAACAATCAATCCTCACTCAGAGTTTTTTCCACATTTCTAAAATGTGAAAAGAGGTCAAGTGACCACAAGTCACTGGCACAGCCAAGACTAGAATCCAGGATTTATTAGTTTCATGTTTACCAACAGATTACATACGGTCTCTAAAACATTGCCTATCCTCATAAATTTACTGCACTAAGAACCATTTGTTCCCTCTGGCATGTTGTAACACATTTTGTGCCCTGTACCCCCTCTCCTCCACACTCCAAATGATTTACAAGAATGCTGCAGTCTATTTGGATTACTTTCAGTAAAGCTAAATTAATGTTCTAATCCAAACAATTTCAGCCTATACCATATGGACAGAAGTTACTAGAAATGGTTCAACTAGTCCTCCCACTAGTGTCCCACAGTACATGGACAGCCCGCCCTTTGAAGTCTCCCAAAATCTGCTGCTTCTGGGAACTGAGTGAGAAACTGATATATAGACACAGGGCGTTGCAACTGAAATGGTTTTGAACCCTATTCTTAATGCTGACACAAAGACAACTGCAGCAATTCAGAACACTTCATCATCGCTAGTGCAGACACAACAAACTATTTGTGGCTAAACTAGTGCAATACAAGTAGTTCATAAAGGAATAGCTCACTTATCTATCCTGAAACAAGAGCACTGATCTACAACCCTAAATATTGATATTCAGTTTAATTTCCCCTACACAGAAATCCAGTGATATTTAGAACTAAGTCCACTGTATCTAGTTACATTATACAGAGCATAAGAAAAAATAAGCCTTGAAGTAAGTTCATGGCCTTTTTAAAGTGCTAAAAATAAGAGTTTTGAGTTCTTAAGATTGTTACAATTCAGATTGACTGGAAAATTATAATAAGGAGCTTGAGCTTGAGGGGAAGTGTTGGAAGAAGAGGAGTAGAGAGACTGTCTCCAAGGGCATAGCTCAAGTACTGAACCATGCATTAGTGAAACAAGACTAGAGAGTTTTGACTCACTGAGCTCCAGTACCACACTTTGGATCTGATGGCTACATAAAGTTAAAAGAATTAAGAAACCTTGGTATATATGGTAGAAAAATATCACCAGAACCCCTTCACAGAATTAAAGTCCTCTAATTCACAATTACTTGTAACACAACTTGTTTTGTATGTAATATACAGTAAATACAGTAAAAAAATCAGATATTTATCTTAAAACAGTTTAAGCTGTTTGATTTACTTAAGTGATGGCTGTAATATGTTAAATTTTCATCAAATGCTGTAAACATTAGGTTATAACCAAAGTCACAATACTTACGATGAGGTGGGGAGGGGATTTTAACAAGAGTACTCTAAATTTGATAGATCACATTATTTAGTCCTAACATATAATCCAACAATTGATCTCTTATGTAAAGATGGATTTAAAACCTAGCTATAAAGATTTATTTTAACAAGCTTAGTCAAAATTTTTGGACTGCTTCTCACATTCTTTGGAGAAAATTGTATTAGCAAACAGCTTGTCCACAGGCTATGTTTTAGGAGATAAATTATATTTATTTCAAGAATATTTCTTATTCCAATTGTTGCTAGAAAACAAAATTGGAAAATAAGCAAGTTTATAATTGGGTATAAGATGAAAAGCCAATTTTACATAAATATTTCATTAGCTTTCCAGAATTTTTGCACTACTATATGTTATTCAGTGGTTTGCCACTCTCACAATGACAAGAACATAGAAGTCAAAATAATGAAGGTAACAAAAGAAAAATACAATGCTGGGTATCCAAGCTATGATTTCAAGTACTTTAAATGATGAATATGTATGGAAGGTATCTTCAAGATTCAGAGAAAATTTAAATTTTCTTGAAAAGGATATGTTAATGCTCAAGTCAGATCAAGTAATTGTTACAAGATTAAGCTTAATAAATGTATTAAGACTGGGGTCTTTCATTGCATGATCATGCAACAGTGGGCACTGTGGATCATACTACTTTACAAATACAAAATATTTGCCTACATAATATTATAAACGTACCATAAAGGTATTCCTACACAAGCTATTAAACTGATAAATAAGAATCTTAGTAGACCATTTTAAATCCAAACAAGTGTGCACTAGTAGTTATGTTGTAGCTCATGCAAATGTTCAAAACTGGATCTCTTCAGAAGCAGATTTCCAGATTATACAAGTATAGTACAGATTTTAGTATATGAACTACACATCTGAATAAAAACAGATTTCCTATTCCTTTCAACAAGTACAACATCAGAGTATTTTTCCGTGAAGGGAGTGTCAGTCACAAGCAATGTCTGGGTGTGAGGAACAAGTCCTGACTCCAAAACCCCAAACCAATTGCCTGCTCTCTCTCTCTCTCTCTCTCTCTCTCAAAAAAAGGTTAAAATAAGAGGGGCAGGTCTTGCCATTTCTTCATGCTCTAATATTACTCTAAGTATTAAGACTATGGTAGTGCTTTTCTGATGCTTTCAAGTCTTGCATGTCATGGCCAGAAACTGATTCAGTGATTCAAAAGGAACCTACATACCCAATTATTTTGGAGATAGCAATTGAACAGAAGTGATATAGTAATGCTTACCTGTTTATTTATTTTCTCTGAAGTAGCTTTTCCACCAATCCACTCCTATAGGTCCTTTCACTGTAGAGAACAGAGGCAGTTTCAAAGTAGTCATTCATGGGCAGCCTACTTGAAATGACCAGCCCTACATGACCTTCCCACAAGGAGGACAGTTGAGACTCCCACTCTAAACATAAGCCTCATAAAACCGCATAACACCTGTTTTTTGTTTTGTTAAATATACACAAATTTTGCCATAATGCCAACTGTCTGTAGCCATTTACTTAGTTTCAATTAACAGGGTTGTTATGGATGATGGTCATGCTGCTCCAGAGAAAAGAAAAAAAGCTTAGTTTTTTTGTTTGTTTCTCTTAGAGTGACTGGTGGAACATACACTAAGGAAGTGACTAAGATTAAGTAAAGGAAGAAGATTAACAAAGCATAAAAACGATGAAGTTTAACACGAGTTCCATGACTCTCTCAAAGAAGTTCTTAAATCGAGTCTTCAGCAAGGTGACCTCTGCTTCCAAAATATGGATACGATGATCTCATAAATCCAGTTTATAATCCCTTGTGTATCTCAATATTTGGCCAAACTGTAGTTCTTCAGTATCTCCTCTTTATGGCAAAATTCTTTCTGCACCAAAATAATCCATATTGTTGCCCTGGGGAGTTAACCTTATTCCCTGTGGCAGCCGAATCCCTTTTATTTAGAGGTTTCCAATATAGTTACTATCTTCCAACTGATGCTTCTGAGTTCTTACTGCTACATCTAGGGTGAAAGGAACTAAAGGGGAAGATAATTTTTCTCAAGTCCTTGTTCTCTGAAAACATACTTCAGTTACCCTAATGTCTCAGTACTGGAATAAAGAGCATTTTTCCTTGAAATATGTAGAATATGGTATTAGTTCTATGAGTGAAGTCAGAAGAAATTCATAACAGTATTTTATTTTTATGAACACCATCCTCAGGAATCTTTTTTTTTAAACCAATGTTACTAAATCACTCGAACAATACAGAGAAAGAGAGAGAGCAGCCCTCAAGCGTTCCACCCCAGAAATGCACCTGCTCAAGACCTTCTCTTGAACAATGCAAGCTCATTAATTAGTTCACCACTTCATCAAAGGACAGTGGACATGCACCAGCCTTCATAATCTGAGCAGATTACCCAAGCATTTAGGCAATCTGACTGGTAAGAATAAAACATTAAAATAAGTTCATTAATAACAGAAAGATAGATTGTAAGTGATTATAAGTTTTAGGCATTGAGGTCAAAGTTGGTTAAATAAGAAATAAAAATAAAATCACAGTCTAAATTCTAAATTTTATCAGACTAAGAAAGGTTTTAATCAAGCAATTTTTCTTGCCCCAATAGGTGTGGTAAATAGGTTATAGTTCTTAATACACAGGCTGAATTCTTTGCTCAGCCTGGGACCAATCTCGCTGGTTCAAAGTCTTTGTCTTCCAAACAATCTTCTAGGTGTTGAGATGGGGGAGGAAAGAGGATTTTAGGCTGATGTCACAGATTCCAGTTTTTACCCCCCCAATCCATGGGCATAGGAAGATACTCTCAAACATGGAGTCAGGGATCAAATATTCTATGTCCCTGGTTGAATCACTAGGTTAAGCAATCCTTATGGTCTAGATGCTTGTTCATGACAGGCCCACTGGGAGAGTGGATTCTTCTTAATGGACCATCAACACATGGCCAGCTAGTCCTAATGTAAATCTCTCTTGGGGAGTTAGTTGCTCCTTTGTTGCCACCGAAAGACCAGATGTGGGCATTTCCCAGGCTCACAACATAGTTCAGTAACACACATATAGCAAAACTTCATAACTTTAGATACAATAGTAACACACAATTCAACAGGATAGTAATATTCAACAGATCATGACTTCTCAAATGATAACTCACAATGTAAGGAAGTGGCTCTGTGTCCTCCTTGCCTCCCCTCCCCCTCCCCCCCTGTTTTAATGTATATAGTTATAGGGGTCCATACGTGTGTGTGTGGATTCTCTATTGTTTTATATGAAGTGGGTCCCTGTCCATCAAGATGACCTAGGTCAAAAGGTCAGAGCAGGCAGTTGAGCAGTCAGGAGAACAGTGACGGCCAATCTGCCTATTAACAAGGCACTGACCAATGGGAACCAGAGATTGGCGCTAAGGGCCGTGTGCATAACATCAGTAGTGCTGAGTGCAAAGCTGGAGTGGCGTGTGCACAACCCCGAGAAGGCGGGAGAATCCAGCTTCCCCATTGGCTGGTAAGACTCTAAGCGAGTCTATATAGGTTCTGTGACAATGACAGTTGGTTGCTGTCCGTTTCAGAGACAGAGTGGAGGGAGGTGTAGAACAACAAGGTTGTAGGGAATTGGTTAGGCTCGACGTGGACCAGGAATAGAAGCAGACATGGAAAGAACTAGGACGAGAAGCAGACGTATACATCAGTATCAGACGATCGGAGACATCAACGCCAGGAGGCGAAGCCAAAGTGTGAGATCTTAAGGACTTGGGGAAATACTTACCAGGGTTTGTGTTTAAAGGTTTGGGGTCCTGGGGTTCAACCCCATTGTGTTCTGACCCCTGTGCTTGTGTTTATTGTTTGTCACCCAATAAATTACCCTGTTGTTTTGGAAAGGAACCCTGCTTGGCTCATTTGTTCTTCGCCTAGAGCCGCCATTAAATAGCGTCAGGGTCAAGACCCCTTAACCTGTTTGGGAGGAGGGATCCTAGGACGGGAAGCCCCTTTCTTTCGCAACAACAAGGCATACTTTGTACAAAAACATATTATAATCATGTCACATGGGGGTTCCAGGGTGCTATTTTGAGGTCCAGAGTGTCTCACTATTCATCTACCAAGAACTCCCAAATGCTCAGAACTTCAGCTATCTTCAGAATAAACTCTAGCCAAATTCTTGCATATAACTAGAGAGTAGTTCCACGTCCAGAATAAAATACTACATAAACTACATATTCTGAATAAAAACTCCATCATATTAGGATCTCCTTCTAAACCAAAACTGGAACCAAACTGCTGGCATGTAAAATCAAAAAGGCTGTAAAGCCTATTTTAAACCAAGGGCGGGGAAAAAGATGACAAATGCAGAGGAGCACAATGCTTCGGGCACAGCTGTGTAATTTACCTGTGCATGAACACTTTTCACAAAGCGATCACTTTCTTTCTGACTTATCACTCCTTATCCTCAAAGGAAACCTGCACAACACTTTCAAAAGATAAGCCTGGGAATTTAAATTCATAACTCTGCTAGACACTAAAAATCATGGATTGAACAGAGACACTCGATTTATTACAACCAATTGGTAACCCACTAATCACCTTCTTTTTGTCCTATGATTGCGGAGTGTTAATGGGCCACTCACCTAGAATGGAAGCAATCTATTCCAACTTGCATTTAACTGTGAAACTCAGAGTACCTTTCCCAGAACTGAAGAAGAGCTCTGTGTGGCTCGAAAACTTGTCTCTCTCACTAACCGAACTTGATCCGATAAAAGATAGTGCCTCACCCACCTTGTCTCACCATGGTTAAACAGCAGAGTAAATGAGGCAGGTAGAGGTAAAAAAGCATCCTTTAAAAATTGGAAGTCAAATCCGAGTAAGGAAAATAGAAAGGGAGCATAAACTCTGGCATGTCTAGTATAATTAGGTAGACCCAAAAAAAAAATTTGAAGAGCAACTAGTAAGAAAGACAAAGCAATTTTTTTTTAAAAAGTACATCAGAAGCAGGAATTCCTGCCAGTCAGTCACTAGACAATCGAGGTGCTAAAGGAGCACTCCAGGAAGACAAGGCCTTTGCGGAGAAGCTAACTGAATTTTTTGCATCAGTTTTCACCGCAGAAGATATGGGGGAGATCCCTACACCCAAACCATTCTTTTTGTGTGACAAATCAGAGAAACTGTCCCAGAATGATGTGCCAATAAAAGAGGTTTTGGAACAAATTCATAAATTAAACAATAATAGGTCACCAGAATCCGATGGTATTCACCCAAGATTTTTGAAGAAATTCATATAGGAAATTGCAGAACTATTAACTGAGGTATGTAATATAATTGCTTAAATCAGCCTCTGTGCCAAATGACTGGTGAATAACTAATGTAATGCTGATTTTTAAAAAGAGGCTCCAGAGGCAATCCTGGCAATTACAGGCCAGTAATCTTAACTTCAGTACCAGGCAAATTGGTTGAAACTACAGTAAACAACAAAATTATCAGACACAGATGTGTCTGATATGTTGGGGAAGAGTCAAACACTGCTTTTGTAAAGGGAAATCATGCCTCAGCAATCCATTAAAATTCTTTGAGGGAGTCAACAAGCATGTGCACAAGGGTGATCCAGTGGATATAGTGTACTTGGACTTTCAGAAAGCCTTTGACAAGGTCCCTCATCAAAGGTTCTTAAGCAAAGTAAGGAATCAAGGGATAAGAGGGAAGGTCCTCTCAAAGATCAGTAATGGCTTAAAAAACAGGAGATGAAGGGTAGGAATATATGATCAGTTTTCACAGTGAAGAGAGGTAAACCAAGAGGGGTCCACCAAGGATCTCCATACGGACCTGTGCTGTTCAACATATTCATAAATGATCTGGAAAAATGGGTGAACTGTGAGGTGGCAAAATTTGCAGACTACAAAATTACTCAGAGTTAAGTCCAAAGCTGTGAAGAATTATGAAGGGATCTCACAAAACTGGGTGACTGGATGACGAAATGACAGATGAAATTCAATATTGGTAAATTGAAAGTAATGCACATTGGAAAAAATAATCCCAACTGCAACTACAAAATGATGGGGTCTAAATTAGCTGTTACCACTCAGGCAAGATCTTGGAATTGTCATGGATAGTTGCTTGCAAAACACCTGCTCAATATGCAGCAGCAGTCAAAAAAGCTAACAGAATGTTAGGAACCATTAGGAAAGGCACAGATACAACAGAAAATAGTATAATGTCACTATATAAATCCATGGTATGCCCATATATTGAATACTGCATGCAATTCTGGTCACCTTATCTCGAAAAGATGCATTATAATTGGAAAAGATGCAGAGCAGGGAAATGAAAATCATTAGGGATATAGAACAGTTTCTATATCAAGAGAGATTAAGGAGGCTGGGACTGTTCTTCTTAGAAAAGAAATGACTAAGGGAGGATATGACAGTTCATCTTAGAAAAGAGACTATTAGGAAGGGATATGATAGAGGTCTGTATAATTATTAACAGTATGGAAAAAGTGAATAGGGAAGTGTTAGTTACCCATTGACATAAACACAAGAACTAGAGGTTACCTTATAAAAATAATAGGCAGCAGGTTTAAAACAAACATAAGGAAGTACTTCTTCACGCAACACACAGTCAACCTGCGGAACTCATCAACAAGCCATGTTGTGAAGGCCAATAATATAACTGGGTTCAAAAAAGAATTACCTAAGTTCAAGAAGAATACCATGAACAGTTATTAGCCAAGATGATCAGGGATACAATCTCATGCTATAGATGTCCCTAAACCTTCAAATTGCTAGAAGCTAGGACTGGATGACAGGGGATGGGATCACTTGAAATTGCCCTGTTCTGTTCATTCCTTCTGAAGCCTCTGGAACTGGCTGCTGTGAGAGATAGGATATTGGGATAGATTAATCATTAGTCTGACCCAGTATGGCCATTCTTATGAACTCCAACAGAATCTAAATTACAATGTGAGTACAACAGGCTCGAATGAAATATGGATTCCTGCTTCAGCAGATGTCTAAAAGTTGAAAAATGGGATACAATCACAACCACTAACTCTGGGAACCATTATTTATTTGACACAATCAATTATATGAGCCCTTTCCTTTCTGTGGACAGGGCACATAAAGAGAGGTAAAGGAAGAAACGCAAGGCATAAAATTATTTGCCATGTCCTAACAAAGGACCGAAAAACTGATCCATAAACTCCCTGGAGAAAGGTAGTGGTCTTTGCATTTCTCCTTGACAAAAAAAAGTCAGCCTCTAGATCATAAAGCCATATCTGATATCCTCCTATTTTGTGCAATGTCTTCTATATATAATGGCTCTAAACCTGTGGACAGCTGAATGGCCTCTTAATCCAGTGATAAATTCCTGGAACCTCAGATTTTGCTCAGGTATAACACATGGCCAAGCATCATAAACAGGTTGTTTGCACCACATTCAGCTTTCCTATATGCAACCTCATTTTCAGATTTGAAAGGAGCCACATATACGCCATTATGGCGATGTCCCCCAAATATTTGGAGACTGGCATTCATCCTGATCATTCCTCTGAAATTTGTATTATGCATGCCAAAAGAACTATCCACACAATCTTAATATGGCCTCCTCCCAGTCTGAATCTTTCTTTTTTTTAAATCAATAACCTTGCCTTCGTTGGTATCTATTTCAAACCTGTAAATGGAAGATTTATAGTAAAACTGGACTATTTTTGTTTGTTTTAATCATAAATGTTTTTCTGTAAGGAAAATGTTGCTGATCCTGAAGTCAGCAGGAGTTTTATCACTGACCTCTATGGAAGTAGGGCTGGACCAAACATGTTCAGTATTGCAGACACAATAACAAATTCCAAAGACTGGACTTCAGTTGGAAAGTTGTCCTAATGAGAAAAGAGAACAATGCTTTGTGTCCTGAGCATTACCAATTATCATAATCAAGATCTTGGTAACACTTTGGGAAAGTTTCCAGCCTGAAAAGCAGAATTATGTTGACAAGCAAACCTTGGAAGTTTCCTGTGCAATAATCAATACATGAAAATAAGCATCCATTCTATTATTGTCAGTCTCTCAAAAAAGAGAATGATTCTGCTCCTCTCTCCCCCAATCCACTCCATACTCACACCAAAAGACAGCATAAAAAACTTTTGCTAGTTCTGACTCTGCTATCATCTCTAGAACATTCTCCACCCAAATCCATTAGCTCTTTTTACATTATGTTCTGAGATGCTGTCAATTTGAAATATGGAAATCTGCATCCTTTAGACCCACCTATGTAGTGTTCAGCTTTTCAAGAGAACTCTATAGTCTCCTCCCTTTCTGATGTTTGTATTGTATTTGTACTGAGCTTTTGCACGATAATACTGGGTTTTAAATATGAGGACTAGTTTCCTTTTCTTACAGACTCTTTCTCCCCCTCTGAATCCCACCTCCTCATCGCCACCTGCCTCTTTTCTGTAGGACTATGGCAGACGGTGCCTGAGGATCCCCCACGCGGGGGGAAAGGGCGGAGAGAGTGTTGGTGCAACTCCCATCCTGTGCAGGCCCTGAGATCTCGTGCGCTGCCTCACTGTTCAAGAGCTCCCTTGGTGCGATGGGGCCCAGTAACCCACCTGTGCTGACCAGGCGACAGCCCTGGAGTCTCGGTGAGCATGGCAGGGCTCCAAAACAGTAGCGCTGGGCAGTAAAACAGGCCGGGAGCCTCTCTGGGCATGGCTGGGCCCAACAAACCAGTGGTGCAGAGCAGTCAGCAGTCCTGAAGCCCCTCTGGGTGTGGCAAGGCTCAGCAAAACACTCCTTCTGGCAGGCTCTGGGAGAGAGTCTCTCTCCTCTATTATCCCATCCCACTTTGGGGCCTCTGCTGGGCTTTTAACCCCTGCTTCCTGCCAAGGAGTGTGTAGCTTGCATGACAGGGAGGGGCTTTCTGGCCCCCGAGGGAGCTGAAGGCTCTCCCTCTGGCAGGAGGAGCATATATACCCCATCACAAGGATTTTCTAGGTTTGTATAAGAAAACCCTGTACTGCAGCATTTGACACACATTTTTGGCCAAGCTTGTGAAGACTTAACGCTCAATTTGATGGCATATCGGTCTGTCACACAGTAACTTTCAAACTCCATGCCCAATAAATTCCAAAATTTTAGGAAATATTCTAGACATCGGTAGCCAGAAGCCTATTGATTTGGGGGATAATCAGAATATTAAAAAAAAGAAAACAAGGGACACATTCAGCCAGAGTCTCCTGTTAATGGCACCCTATTCATGCCTTCCATCATAACAATATCCCTGCCCACCCTCCCAATAGAGTTTAACATGTTCACACCCTGATCTCTGAACGATCAAAGGAGAAATAATTACTCTCCATGCCTGGAGCTGTTAGGTGGATGCTCAGCCTACATGGGTAATCGGAGAGAGGATAGAGAAGAAGGCTTCTTTCATTCCTTCCTTATACTCTGTGTCCTCAAAGCCTGCTCTCCAGTTGGGCAAGGGAAGGCACCAGCCATCCATCCACTCCATCCAATCAGGGAGGATGAAAGGGTTAGGTATCCTTTGAAGGGTGGGGAGGGGAGAGAGACAGAGCCTCTAGTACGGTGGGGAAATGAGGAACAGGGAAGAGAATCACTATTATGGTGTGGAGAATGTGCAAACCTGGTGTGTGGGGGAGAGGGGAAGGGTGAAGAGAGCCCCAGGTACGGTGGGGAGAATGGGCCACCCTGCAGTAGTGGAAGGAGGGACTGATGGGGCACACAAGACACCTGCAAGAGGAAGACTAGGAAGAGTTACAGAGAGACCCTGAAATAGAGGGGAATGGGGGGTGGCACATACAAGGCTTGTGGGGTGGAATGCATAAATACAAAGAATCCCTGGTGTGTGTTTGGCCTACAGAAGTTATGAGGTATGCATCCACAGTGCCCTTGTCAGCATAGAGATGTTATTAAATAGACACTATCCCTTTGTTTTCCTTAAGAGTTTTGTCTATGTTTGGGAGAACAGGCTCCATAGTACAGTCCTATGGTCTCATAGAGAAGGAAAAGTTACAAATGTGAGAACTGAACCCTCCTCCACAAAATATTAATGCAATTCAAAACTAAGGGAGTAGAAATTCAGAGATAAGAAAAGTCTCACTGCTGTCATAAGATTGATTGTATACTAACAAAACACATTCCAGCACTGATATTACATAGAACAGCTGTTATTCTCTCAAAGGCAGAAATTCTAGCAGAAAGGTCACGGAGGTAGGTTCTTTTAATTGTAATTGAACAGCATTGCAGCTACCTATAATCTCCACAGTCAATTACCTTAATTTAATAGTGACAGAGGCACTTTAGGAAGAGTACTTTTAGATGCAAAGCCTCTTTAGATTATGCAAAATTACAATGTATATTATGCTAAACAGAAGTCAGTGGCCTCTCAATTCCTGACCACTATGAGCTTCTATTGTCACATGATTCATTGTGTGTCTGAACAGCTTATTTTTGCATTAGTGTACTAGAGTATAAAATGCCAGAGGCATAAATCACATCTTATGTTTATAAGCACTGAACACGCTGTCAGCATTCAAATATATATTAGATCAAGCAAGTGCATCTCTTTTACAATGATGCAGTAGGCATTGCATTACAAAATTTTATTCCCCTTACAAGTACTTTAATACTAATGCAGTTGTTTTCAGTCTCAAAATAAAATATCTAATGGCTAAATTCTGCCTTCAGATACAGACAAGTAATTCTAATCATCAATAGAAATTCTATGATATCACGAGGAGTTGCACAGGCATACCTAAAGGCAGAATTTGCGCTCAGAATTATGTAATTCTTGTATTAACGCTTTTATTCTCAGATCTGCAGCAGATACCTACAATGAAAGAAAGCATTAAAGGAAAATGGAAAAATCGTCTAAGACAACTTTCTGTACGTAGGAGGCCAAACACAGAATGTAACGAGACTACACTGCATTTTCAGACATCAGACGAGGGTAGGTTATCATTATCCTGACATAGATCACATTAGGTGACCTTTTTATAGTGCCAACTATAGTCTCTTTTGGAACCTCAAATATTTTTAAAATTTAACTGAAATAAACTTTTAAAAGATACTTTCGGATTCCCCCCCCCGACAAATAAAGTAAGACAAAATTATACTGAAAAAAATATTATATTCTTTCCGCAGATCTGACATTTATAAGTTATTGTATTTTAATAGATTTACAAAACATAGTTTATACTTTAAGCCTTTGGTTGTGCTGCTCACAGTGCAAGACGCACATTATTCACTACATAACAAAGTATAAGAAAATACTTTTTTTTGTTTATGTCCACTTACTGCAATTTCTCTACAGGCCGACATCGATATCCCTGTACCTTCAATTTGCTTCAGTGCATACTCCTTTTCATCTTTTCTGTGCACAAAAACAAAAAAGAGGAAAATTTTATAGATCTCATTTATATTCAGTTAAACTGATAAATGCAAATACATTACACTGATTTGCTCTTCTTAAACTAGATCAAGACACTGAACCACTAACTTGTTAGAACATGAATTACAGCAGAATGAGGATCAAAAGAAATCAAACCATCTTCAACCACTGGCACAATCATCAAAACTGAAAATTGTAACAATACAAAGCTGTCAATCTGTAAATATCTATATTTCTTGAAACCATAAAGCATTTGCAAGGATCTCTATATAAAGAAACTCCCTGGGCACTTTTTCCAGAACTTAACAGGACATCAAGCATAAAAATATATAAACACAAACACAAGGTGTCTGTCTGCACGATTCTCTCAGGAAGATCAAGAACCAAGCAAATGACTCAATTCCAAATAAAATTTAATAGTCTACTTCTAAACTTGAAACCTTTTGTTTTGAACATTTAATCTATCACTGAAAGAATATCAAGCTCACAATGCAGGTTTTTAAAAGACAGTTTTCCTTATTATACTGCAACAGATGTAGCGAAGTCTTTGCTGTGTCCTCATCACTGACAGTTTCAAACTTCATGTGCTCTGTATGGTTCAGTGCATCCTGGGATGCAAAGCCCCAGAATGTGAGATGTTCCTACTGAATAGATACCATTCATTTAAACAGCCATAATAGGGGGTAATTAAAGCAACAGATTGGCTAGTATGAAGTAGGGAAAGCCCAGAAGATCAAAGTTAAAGATAAAGCAGTCTCACCATGTCCCATTCATGCTCTAACTTAACCTCCTTATTGTCTGCAGTTAAGATCACTATTAGCTTCCATAATACCACCTGTTTTTGCACTCCTATGTCTTTGGATACAAAATTTGTTTGGCTTGAAATTTGTCAGATTTATTCTTAAGAAAAAAGAGAATTTGAAAAGTTACGTTGATTGGAAATAGGGTGTTGACTAACATGGTCTCGCTGTAACACAAAAGTGGATTATTACTCCTTCTTCAAACTAACCCTCTTGTTAAGTCTACAAAATTGTGTGCTAGTTTAAGTTTGAAAATACACTGTAACGAAGCCAAAGTTCTTGATTTTTGGGGTGAGTAATTTGGGAACAATTCTGCTCTATTTATTTCTACAAGAGAGTTTGGCTTTTTACCATATTGCCTTCAACGGGAGCAAAGTTAAGTACCTTAATATGCATGTGCCCTCTGTTAGCAGCTTAGTTGAAAGCTAACATTTTCCTTTAGTATAAGTGATAGAGGCCCAGTCCAATAGTTTTTGCAACTATTGGACTGGGGTTCTAATTGTGCTCTGCAAATGTGTGTGGGATTTACGATGGAGACATAGCAGCCTCTTCATACAAGGGCTGTAATTATGGTTCCATTCTAAGGGAGATAAAAATCAGCCTTATAACTACCAGAAAACCGTCAGGTTTTCAGAAGTTTAAGGTTAAGGCTCCATAAGAACTAGAATTTTTTTTGAAAATTAAGTACTTTGGAGATTACAACTTCAGAATATTTTGCAAAGTTCATGTTTATGTCCCTGAAACTGAACGAAACGTTACAAAGTTTGAAAAAACAGATAACTTTTAACTTGGGATTTGAATAAGAGGCCCTTTCCAAGGATAGGAATTAAGAATGTTAAAGACATTATTGAAAACTAGACCCAATTTTCTGTCAGTAAAGCTGATTGCAAAAAAGAGAGTTACTGAGACTATTTTCAATAATGATTTCAGAACTGGACAGGGCTACTTTCAAGAAGAATGAAAAGAAATGCCAGAATCTCTGAAGAAAAAAGTAACTGACTCCATATGTGTTTTTAAAACAAAAAACCAACAGTCCCTTAGTCTACAAGGAATGTACATGGGTCCATTTTTCAAATGAGGTAGCTGAGGAATTGAATTTAAGTAGATTGTCAGAAGTTACATTCACAGATCCAAGAAAGAATTCCTAACTTTAGAAATGGCAGACTCATACTTATCGCATACAAATTGCTTCAGATTTCAGTATTTAGGTAAGCCAAATGTAAAACAAGGTCAATAATAAATGCTCACCCATCTTTTTGAGCTACTATGATAACCATAGAAGAGTTCCATGTGAAGTGCAAAGCATTAACCTCTTTTTCAGATAGGGTAACTGAGGCCCAGAGACATGAAGCTTGGAAGGCATTGTCTGTGGAACCAAAGACTAGAGCTTTAGCCCCAATCAGTGATCAGACAGTTACATTTGCCATGCTTTTTAAGGAATTTTTTTTTTAAACCAGCATTTAAGAGTGAAGGTAAGGCTGTTAAGTGCACAGTGAAAGAGACAAAGCTCCACAGGAGTGTCATTAGCTTGGCTCACTCTTCTGTTTTAATTAGCTGGTGATCCACCCATGCTATTGAAAATTTAAAAAAACCTATCGTCATAGATTTCTAGAAACATAGTGAAAGAGTTAGGTGTTAAAAGAAATAAAATAGTTGTAGGTATAGAAAAGTAATATTTTTGCTATATGCATATATTAACTTAGAAAGTTACTTAATCAGCTTCAAGCCTAAGAAATGCGTGAGAAAGAAAAGAAGGGGGGGGGGGGGGCTAATAGATAAAGAAGAAGTTGAAGGCCAAGCAGACATCAAGTGCCTGGATACAGATAAAGGGCAAACCACAAGATGAAGAAACTAAGGTCTACCCCCTTCCTGCTTTTGCTAAAGTTATGTGCCAACTTAGCTAATTAACGGGCCCAGTAGTTGGGAGTTGCCTTCCTGGAATAAAAACTCCTGATTAGACAATCCTGTTAAAAGGAGGTCAAAAAGGCACCCTAAAAGACGCATGCGTAATAAGGTATTAGAATATTATCGCACACCCTGCATAGAAAATTGGTTCATTAGCATGAACATGTGAAGATGTTTGTATAAAAAAAACCCATGTATGTAGTAGGCGGTCGGGAAAGGTGTAAACCTTTTAGTACCCAGCCAATGGGGAACGAAGGGAGGGATTCTTTCGGCCGGGATAGGAAATATATACTGCTGAATAATAAAGGAGGGGCGCGCTCCTTTCAGATATTTTTTTTTCTGGAGTTGTGCCCAGCTTTGCAAACCTGTCAAAGAAATAAAAAGTACTTTTCTTGTTTTACTCTTTACCCGTATCCGATGTTCTTTTATTAAAAACCTTTTTAGTCAAAGGTATTTCTTACAATAGGACTGGAAGGAATCTCAACAGGTCATCTAGTCCAGTTCCCTGCATTGAGGCAAGACTAAGTATTCCAGACCATCCCTGACAGATGTTTGTCTAACCTGTTCTTAAAGACCTCCAATGATTGAGATTCCACAACCTCCCTAGTTAATTTGTACTAGTGCTTAACTATCCTTACAGTTAGGAAGTTTTTCCTAATGTCTTACCTTGCCACAATTTAAGCCCATTACTTTTTGTCCTCTCCTCATTGGTTAAGGAGAACAATTTATCACCCTCCTCTTTATAACAATATTTTACATACTTGAAGACTGTTACCATGTCCCCCCTTTGTCTACCTACACAAGAGAAAAAAAGTTTTAAAAATTTAGATTCCAAAATCCAAAAACTTGTTTAATAAATATAAAAGACTGCTGTGGGCAAAACAAATGTACTTATTTACAAAACCCAATAACTAAAAAGAAAGGAAATAGCTAATTAAGGACATCATAAACCTTACTCTGCCCATATAACAGACAATATTAATAAATGTATAAATCACAAAACTTAACTCACACAAAATACTACTTTCAATAATTTCAAAATATGAAACAACTTTTCTTGAGAAGATGATCTGTACACATTAATGCTAAATTCTTCAGCCTGAAATGCAAGTCCATATTCATAGTTTTATTACAGACCAGTGTTAGCTGTTTCTTGATAATGTTGAAAATGTGTTTTGAGTATTTCACCAGAAAACTACTGCCAACTGATATATTTTGGATACTATTATTTCCCACATAACAGTATCCGTTCAGAGAAAACTAAAGAACAAAAGCCATTTAAAAATCCAACATTCCATGAGTCAGTTAAGACTGTTGCACTTTGATGAGATACATAGTTCTGTATACTTGGTAAGTATGTTTGCATGGGCAATATAAGATTTCTTATGTCCTTAGCTAGACAATTTCATGCTTTTAAATGTGGAGGTTCTGTAAAAGAAAGCAATATGTAAACACACTGCTGGACCTAAACCTTTAAGCAGCCTTTTTTTTGTTTGTTTGTTTTAAATATTTGAATGTATGATGCTACAGGATACACACATGAAAGTTTTAGTGAACTATGTAATATGCTTAAGAGTCAAATATGTTGGTATCCCTGTCACAGTATAAATCTCCACAACAGTGTTGTAAGTATTATATATATATATATATATATATATATATATATATATATATAAGAGGAAGAATATGAGTGCAATTTTCATTAAAAGAGAGGACCAAGAATTGTCTTTGTAATGCATTCCTCAGATCTGAAGAGTCATGCAAGAAGCCCTTATTCTATAGTTCTGCAGTTTTGGGGCAATCCAACTTATTCATACACAGACCTTTGACTATTAGCAACAAATCAGATAAGAGTTGTTTTTACTAACAGACAGGTTTCTCCGGTAGTGGTTAGAGCACAAGTAATTCCATCCAATGATCTTCCAAAAACAGAGCATAGTAGATCACTGATTTAAAGCATCTACTGTTACAGCTACTAGGCATGTCAATTTATGAAGTTTTAAAATTCTCATATCCACAACTCTGGGTATTATTAAGGGACTGTCGCTCCTGGTTCCAGAAGTGTTATCAACCTTCGTATTCTGCCTTAAAATTTTCCTGGCTCCAGACTTTGCAAACCACTATGAGGAGCATCCAGATGCAAAAGCCTTCATCCCTAGAAAGTGACAGATAGATAGGAAGCTCTTTCTATTGTAAAATGCCACACCAGGTGTAATGAGTGAGGTGATTTCTCAGCTTAAAGTTTCTCTCCATCACTAGGCAATACTTCTGTAAGTCTTCAATGTTAATATTTCTTAATTTGTACGGTGGAATAAAAAAACTCTTAACGGATTTATGTCCAGATACAGTACTCCTTGCATAAAAGCAAAATGCAACTTTATGCTTTCTTCCTGGTGCCACTTTCACTTCGCATTTTCCTCAGACTGAAAAAACAAGTCCATTTGCAAAACGTGCACCTCAGAAGAACAGAAGACTTAAAACCCTTAACACAGTTCAGAGGATTTGGAGTATTGTGAGACATAGCATCAAAGAATCAGAAGGCATATTACAGGTAAGTTGACAGAGAGTTAGAAGAGACCTATCCAAGACCATGGTTTCTGTAACAGAAACCAGGAAGACCTGACATCTAGCCCATTGCTGTAATCTCCAATACGGTTTAATGTATACTACTCTGAATATATTTCAGATATATCATAATGGCCTCAGTTTGAATTCAAGTAGGCTTAATTTGGATATCATTACATATAGTTCAGCCTGTATACCAAAGTCATGATTCACTTTCTGCATCTAGGGATTGCTCTGCAACGGCTGTTTCCCCCAATGCACATTCTAACAGTCACTGTTACACCAGCTGGAGCAGCGGTTCTCAAATGTATTTGATCACACTCCCGTTCTTTGTGTCTGTAGTAGTTTACACCCTCCTTCCCCACAAATACATATAGTCACAAAGCTCTGAAGGCAGTGCTGCCGCCAGCAGCAGCAGCAGAGAAGTAAGAGTGGCAATACCAGATGCCTTCAGAGCTGGGTAGCAAGCCAGCAGCTGCCATTCTCCAGCCATCTGGCTCTGAAGGCAGAGTGGCTTCTTGCCCCCTCCCTTCTCCCAGCATACATTCTACAGTGCCCCCCACTTTGAGAACCTCTGAGCTAGAGAATACAGGAATGACTGCATGTTATATTAAAGATTACATTGTGCACCTATCACCACTCTAGTAGTTTATACAATAAAAACAGTTGTAAACCCATCACTATAAATTTAGAAGACCTCCAACCTCACTCCTCCTAAACAAATACCCCAAAGCTTAAATAATGGTTTTGCATGTTAGACCAGAATGGGTGGGAAACTAGAGTGCACAGTCCTTCACTGAGAATACTATACTGCCAGTACCATGATATTTAAATCTACAGAGTGTTTGCCTCAGAATCACAAATTAATCTCCAACTATAGATGTAAACCATAAGTAGAAATGTGATCACCAAGATATTTAGAACATAAGTTATAAAGCCCTTTTTATTTTTTTAATAGATCAGAACCAAGGCACTGAACTGCACCCAGAAATGAACTGGAAACCTAGTGCAATCTTTGGAGCACAGGTATAATGTTCTTCATGAGTGAAACACTATTAAACAAGTGGGCACACTGGGCACTAGTTAAAAGTTTCGAAGTGGCTCTCAAGAATAGCGCCATGAAGAGCACATGGTCGTAGCTCTATGTAGAAATAATGAGCACAGATAATGGTGGCGACATGTGTATCTGACTGCGAAGGAGGATACAACCTTTCCTATGAAAGACAAAATTCTAATTTGCAGCTACCTTTTGGATGCATAAAAGCAGCCCTTGTGATCCAACAAAACTCCTAGATTTGCCTTTTGATACTCAAGTTGAAATAAGGGCATATATTCAGTATCTATGTATTTTCCCCAATCCGAATTAAGTCTTATTCAAGAATTGCATCAGTTAGCTCTCTCTTATCCACACTTACACTTTTGAGGTTACCAAGGGGTACAGGGTAAATCACTACTGCCGGCTTACAGCTAGGAGGTGGTTTGTCTGTGCCCACCAGGGGAAACCCACTGAAAGCTACCAGCTGGTGGCAACACAAACATCTCATTCATGACTCCAAGTCCCACTCTTTCCCTCTGCAGGCTAGCAATTTTCACACTTCAACCCTTAAGCGAGTTTCTGGGGCAGAGCAGACAACCTGTGGCCAAAACTATGGAGATAATTAGCCCCCTGAGTTCTGCTCTGGGCCCAGGTCCCTCCTACTACTCTGTACACCCCACTTCGTTACACACGAGTCCTTAGTCCTCAACTTCTGGACGCCTGCAATGCACAAAGATTCACTGCCTTTCTGGAAGCAGTGCCCCCAATTCACTAGCTTTACCTCAGCACTCTCCTTAGCATATAGCGCTAAGTTACATATGTAGCAAAACCACACCGAAGTTTATCTGAGAAAGCTTAAGATAAAGATTCAAACAGAAGCAAGTATAAGGATTAGAAACATACGGTTACAGATAAGAGAAAAAATATAAAACACCATCTAGAGCCTATACTTATTAACAAGTTCCTTTCCTAACTAATAAGTTCTCTCTCACCCAATGGTCAGTCTACATGATGCTTGTCCAGTCGAGAGTTGGAATGCACTTTTCATGAGACACTCACACTGTCAGTGTCACCTCTGTAATGGATACTATATCATGCCCTTCTTTCTCCTTTTATACAGTTCCAGACCTTTTCATAGAATGATAGGACTGGAAGGGACCTCGAGAGATAATCTAGTCCAGCACTTGTGGCAGGACCAACCATTAGACCATCCCTGGCAGGTGTTTGTCTAATCTACTCTTAAAAATCTCCAATGAGGCAATTCCTCTAGGCAATTCCAGTGCTTAACTACCCTGACAGTTAGGAAATTTTTCCTCATGTCTAACTTAAACCAGACGATGAAATTTAAGCCCATTGCTTCTTGTCCTATCCTCAGGAGATTAAGGAAAATAATTTCTCTCCTTCTTCCTTGTAACAACCTTTTATGTACTTGAAAACGTATGTTCCCTCTCAGTCTTCTCTTCTCCAAACTAAACAAACACAATTTTTTCAATTTCCCTCAGAGGTCATGTTTTCTAAACCTTTAATAATTTTTGTTGCTCTTCTCTGGACTTTCTACAAATTTGTCCACATCTTTCCTGAAACATAGCACCCAGAACTGAACACAATACTCCAACTGAGGCCTAATCAGCATGGAGTAGAGCAGAAGAATTACTTCTTGTGTCTTGCTTACAACCCTCCTGCTAATACATCCCAGAATGATGTTTGCTCTTTTTGCAGCAGTGTTACACTGTTGACTCATATTTAGCTTGTGATCCACTATGACCCCCAGATCCCTTTCTGCAGTACTCTTTCCTAGGGAGTCATTTCCCGCTTTGTATGTGTGCAACTGTTTGTTCTTTCCTAAGTGGAATACTTTGCATTTGTCCTTATTAAATTTCATCCTATTTACTTCAGACCATTTCTCCAATTTGTTCAGATTATTTTGAATTTTAATCCTATCCTCCAAACCACTTGCAACCCCGCCCAGCTTGGTATCGTCCACAAATTTTATAAGTGTACTCTCTATGCCATTATCTAAATCATTGAAGAAGATATTGAACAGAACTGATCCCACTAGATATGCCCTTCCAAACTAACTGTAAACCACTGATGATTACTCTCTAGGAACAGTTTTCCAGCCAGTTATGCACCCACCTTATAGTAGCTTCATCTAAGTTCTATTTCCCTAGTTTATGAGACGGTCATGCAAGACAATATCAAAAGCCTTACTAAAGTCAAGATATACCATATCTGCCATTTCCCCCACATCCACAAGAATTATTACCCTGTCAAAGAAAGCTAACAGGCTGGTTTGATAAGATTTGTTCTTCACAAATCCATGCTGACTGTTACTTATTGCCTTATTATCTTCTAGGTGTTTGCAAATTGATTGCTTAATTATGTGCTCTATTATCTTTCTAGGTACTGAAGTTAAACTGACTGATTCATAATTCCCTGGGTTGTTCTTATTCCCCTTTTATAGATTAGCACTATATTTCCCCTTTTCCAGTCCTCTGGAATCTCTCCAGTGTTCCTAGACTTTTCAAAGATAATTGCCAGTATCTCCTTAGTCAGCTCCTTGAGTATTTTAGGATGTATTTCATCAGGCCCTCCTGACTTGAAGAATCTACCTTGTTTAAGTAATTTTTTTTGTTCTTTCCCTATTTCAGCCTCAGGTCCCACCTCATTTTCGCTGACATTCACTATGTTAGATATCCAATTGCTACTAACTTTTTGGGGGAAAACTGACACAAGAGAGTCATTTAGCACTTCTGCCATTTCCACATTTTGTGTTATTGCTTCCCCCTCCACTGAGTAATGGGCCTACCCTGTATTTAGTCTTCCTGTTGCTTCTAATGTATTTGTAGAATGTTTTCTTTATGTTTCCAGCTATTTTAATCTTGTTTTGTGCCTTGGCCTTTCTAATTTTGTCCCTACATACTTGTATTATTTGTTTATATTCATCCTTTGTCATAGACCTAGTTTCCACTTTTTGTAAGACTCTTTTTTGAGTTTGAGATCATTGAAGATCTCCTGGTTAAGCCCGTGTGGTCTCTTGTCATACTTCCTATCTTTACTACGCAGTGTGCTTTTGTGCCCTAAATAATGTCTCTCTGAAAAACTGCCAACTCTTGAATTGTTTTTCTCTTTAGACCTACTTCCCATGGGATCTTACCTACCCACTTCCTGAGTTTGCTAACGTCTGCCTTCTTGAAATTCATTAACTTTATTGTGCTGTTTTCCCTCCTACCATTCCTTAGAACCATGAACTCCACCATTTCATGATCGCTTTCACCCAAGCTGCCTTCCACTTTCAAATTCTCAGCCAGTTCCTCCCTATTTGTCAAAAATCAAATCTAGACCAGCCTCTCCCCTAATAGCTTTCTCCACCTTCTGAAATAAAAAATTGTCTCCAATACATTCCAAGAAGTTGGATAATTTATGCCATGCCCTGCCATGTTATTTTCCCAACAGATGTCTGTGTAGTTGAAGTCTCCCATCACTACCAAAGTCCTGTGCTTTGGATGATTTTGTTAGTTGTTTAAAAAAATCCTCTTCTTCCTGGTTAAATGGTCTGTAATAGACCCCACTGTGACACCACCCTTGCTTTTTACCCCTTTTATCATTACCGAGAGATTTTCAACAAGTCTCTTATTTCCATCTCAACCTCAGTCCAAGGGTATACATTTTTAATAAATAAGGCAACACCTACCTTTTTCCCCCTGCCTGCCATTACTGAGCAAGCTGTACCCTTCTATACCAATATTCCAGTCATGAGTATTATCCCACCAAATCTCTGTGATGTCAACTATGTCACAGTTGTGTTTATTAACTAGCATTTCAAGTTCTTCCTGTTTACTCCCCATTTCTTGCATTAATATACAAATATCTAAGACACTGATTTGATTTTGTCTCTCTTCAATAACCAAGGTGTTTCATTAACTTCAGTTAGCCCCAATGGTCCACCTAGACAACGCCTTTTTTCTGGGGCTCTTTTGTGCTTTGCAGAAGCCCAAGCATATAAACACTTAGCTAGGCCGAGTCGAACAATGTAAATTGTCCTCATTCTTGATTAAGTTAGCTCTGAGAACACCTTGCCCCAAGTGACTAGTTTCACTTCCAACAGCTTTGGAACACAAAATATTTACCATACATACATCCCATAATAATCACGACAACCAGTGGGTTCTTGGCTTTCGGCAGAGACTACACACAGTCCTCTTCAATTAAATAACATGAAGGTAGAAATCACAGGTGAAACACCCATCTAAGCAAGACCATGGGTATAGACTCATAATTATGTACCAGCCAGTGGTCTGTTGCCAACATCAGGTGACACACACCCCAATATTGCCAGACAGTGTAAAACAAGGGTTTCCCCAGACTAACTGGTATTAGACTGTTAGTCAGTCTCACAATAAGCTTTCTACAGCTACTGATGGTTATCTCCCAGTGTCAAATACTTTCACAGTCACAATGCCAACTGAATGATACCATACTTCCTATTCTTGTCTCCAAATGGAATGCCTGAAGAAGCCAGTCTTTCCTCTTGCTCACTTATCTCAGAAATTCCTTTTTTGTTATAGGGATTTTAACTGTGCCAAGGAAATAAGGCAGAAGTTCAGCTACTTAGGTAGTGGCTTTGATATAGTTGCACTCTACCTTCATCCAGCAATCCAGTAAGTCCATAATACTAACTTAGCCCATTCTTCAAATTCCAAAATTGTTTCCAGATATGAATTTAATCAGCAAGACAAGGCAGGCAATGCATACTTAAGCAATCACAACATTTCAAGAGATGTTAAATGCATGAATTCAATGATTAAAATATTATTCATATGCAAAGTATAAAATATCAGGTGCAGAAGAATATTTGAAACCTCTCAAAATTAAACTAAGTGCAACAAAATCGGAAAATAGTGAAAAAAGGAAAGCAAATGGAGAAAAGTTAAAACTTTTTTAAATATATAAGGAAAGAGTTCAGAAGAAAACAAATGACAAACTACTTGGGGGGAAAAAAAACTATGGTCATGAGACCACCTACTACTACTAATGGGAGTGAAAGTTTGTGCAGAGGAATTTAAACAGTATTTTCATACTGATGTGGTGGAATGGAGTGGAGAAATGTTTACAAATTTGTTAAATGACTATGGAGAATTGATCCCAACCATCTACTAACATACGAAAATGTAAACAACAAATATAGAGAATTAACTAAGATAGTGAGGTGTAACCAGAATGAGATGAAATGGAAAGAAAATGTAATCTATCAAAGCCAACACTATGAAAATCTGATCTCAGACTGTGAAATAACCACTCTAGTGAAGTGGCAAAAGTCTCCATCATTTGAGATATTTTAAATAAGACCCGACAAAGCATTTAGGAGCAAATTTTGATGTCAAAATACAGATAGAGTAGCTGGAATGTATGTTAACTAGTTCCCTGGAGGCTGGTGAAAGGAGGAATCCTCTCCATGTGGGAAGTGGCAGAGCAGCAGCAGCAGAGTGGTTCAACAGTTGCTAGTGCAGGGTCAGAGTTTCAAAACTGTACAAGGAATGGTTGATGGATCCATGCAGTCATGTGTTCTGACCTGGCTCCCAATCTCCCCTGTACGCTGGTCTGGAAAGAGCTCTGCTGTGAAACTAGACTCCAGAGCACACAGGGAGTACCCATGCATTGCAATGCCTCATAGCATTCTGCCCTTGAACTCCCCTACATTGGAACCATTCCAGTTCCATTACCAGCATGAGCTGGGATACCTGGGAAGTTGATGGTGATGGTGGAATTTGTCACCAACAGAATATACTATCTATGAAGAACATACCTAAGATTTTATTAAACTATACACTTCAACACATGCTTGTCAAGTATAAATAGCCTTTAAAAATCTAAGAATTAGAAAGAAAAGTGGAAGACATGCCAGAAACATTTTCTAGGGTTTAAGAAAATACTGAAGCAAATCAGACACAACCAGAAAAATACTCAGGTGACAAGAATGGTAATCCATTTTAGGCAAGATCTTATTCACTTTATGTATCGATGACCTGGAAAAAAGTGCACAATATTTGCTTTCAATATAAAATTGAAGACAAAACAAAGGAAGAGTGCAACAGAGTTTATAGCAGTTTGGAAATCATAGCAGCTTATAAAATTAAAGAAATTAAACACTATGTTTTGCTTTCTGGGATCTTCAGGACATTAAAATCTCTTGATGAGAGATCATCTTAATGACCAATTTTTAAACAAAGCTCTGCTTTAAAGGACTGCAGCCTAGAATTATTCTTCCCGAGAGTGTGAATACCTGTTTAATCATTTAGCATTCAGAGCTATCTCTAATGAGACAAAGATAATTTTTCTTTCAATATAGAAACTAAATAATCTGTGCCTTTCATATACAATAGTTACAGCTTTGGATCAGCTACTTCCATCTCTTCTGGAAGACAACAGCCAAGACCCCAATCAGGTGGTGGCAACCTCACCAGAAAAGAAAGTCTCACAAGAGGACTCAAACTCTGGCCAAAAATGTACTAAGGTATTTCAGTGTGTAAAAAGCCTTGAAAATAGAGCTAGGGATATGGGACATGATTGAGATACAGATGGAGAGGAAATGTCAAAACCCTAGAGATGTAAAGAGGTACACATTCAACATCAATGGGAAAGATGAAGGGCCATATCCATTTGGAACAAGTGGCAGTCTTAAATACACAACTGAATAGGAGTTAAGGCAAGCAGGAAATCTCTCACAGTAAGCACAACAGACTGCAATTTTCAGGGAACGAGCATTTGAAGCGCTTATCGTCCCAGCTGGAATTTTAATTTATGAAAATAATTTTACACGTTTGGATTACCAGGATGTCACTGTCCAATTTACATTTTTCAATACCACTGCACTTTTTGTTATATGGTTCCTTCTCTCTAGTAGATCACCACACAATGCCAGGCATCCCAGCAAACATACAATGAGACCAGAAGGCAGCACTCCTCTTTACCTTCTGCTGAATATTCTGCTACCTCCAAGGCAGGAAGTCCATACACGAAGCCTTCTGGAATCTACGAACACAGCAGAAGTAAAAGGCAGAGAAGTTTATGTAGATTTAAAGGTTACACTTCTCAAAACACAACAATGCCAAATTCCTCAATGTTATGCTTAGTTTATTATTACTTTGTTCTAAGCCAATTTATAGACTTGTCAGTGTACTGTATTTACATAAATACCCAAAACAAAGCAATTACTAGGACTCAGCATCCAAAATGTAATTTGAGTCTACACTTTGTTTTAAAAAAAGTTCATAAATTTTGCCAAAAAGGTAAAAGTTCTCAATTCAGTCTACTGAAAGTATTGTACTAGAAGTAGTTCTTCTACATACACTGCACACAAAGCCAGTAATTTTTAGAAATTGTGTATTTCATCAGAAGAGCTAATCTAAACCACGACAAATGAGTGGACAGATCGGATTTTAAAAAAAAGTCTAGTTAAATAAATATTATACTAAAATAATAAGACACAGGAAATCTACAAGATAGCAAACTAGACGGAGCTGGTGCTATTGGAAACTGAAACATTCCAATTGCATACAAGAGATTATAACATACTATTAGAAACATAACTAAAGCCTGATATTGCTCTCCATTTGGTAAATATATCTAGCTGCAATTTTAGAACAGACACTATCAACATAGCTGCCTTTTTGTGTATTTATTCCTCTGTCCACCGGGGTCTATGAACTCAGAAAGATGTTTATAGCTCAATATATCAGATTCACTACTAAATTCTGCAAAATTCATGCTTTAAAATACCATATTTATATGTTCTTCTACTTTGCATTCCTAGAGAACTTGCCAGAAGATCTGAAAGCCTATTGCAAAAGCTGAACAAGTCTCAAAGAACCCATTATAGACAGATATTTATCCACATTTAACTTCTTTTGTTTCTCCATATGTAAAGTGATTTAACCTAGACAAGACAAATCAACAGAGAATCTGTGTTTATAATAAATATTCTGGATTTAATAAAGCCTATCCATGAGCCAGACCAGTAAACTGAGTCATCAGATTAGGACGGAGACAAGCATTTTTTGAAAGAAAGTCTCTCTCTAGTATTTATGCAAAAAGAAACTTGCAGGCAATGCAGGAGACATTCATGAAGCAGGTCTTTTTGTACTATTCCAGCACCATTAGTAGTGGATTGACCCAGTTCTCTTCCCCTTCTACAGTAACTTCTAGACTAGGAGAATCATAGATAAACCCAAATTGACCATAAAGGCCTCAGACTACTATACAATCAGCAATCCCAGCAAGTTTTTAGGGTTTCTATTTGCTAATTAGAAAGAGCTTATTAGCTGCAGTTTTTCTAATCCTGTTGTAGAATACAACAGAAAAATGTCTTCTTTGGTACTTCATTCTCCTTTCCACCCAGAGACTGCCTTCGCTACCACCATCTCTTGATGAAGATTCATAGGGCTATCACCAAGCTAGAGAACTGTCACAACTGCTAAAATGAAGCTGACTCTGCCGGACCCCTACTGGCTGGGAACTACTATATATGCAGGTAAATTTCTTTCAAGGTTATGGATGGTAAGTTTGACAGTCTGCTTATAATATAAAAGCAGGAGTCTCCATGTTAAATAATTCTGAAGTGCTAAAAATGTATCTACTTTAGATCCAGATGCAAGTAAATTCTTTCAGCCTTTACTAGAACTGTCTGGAGCTGCACATATATTCTTGCTTTGTCACAATCTGACATGATTAACAGTAAAAAACAGTTACTAACCTGTTCTCTAACTGTTAACCTTCAAGATGTATTACACATTTCCATTCCACTTCAGGTGTGTGCATGCTCAGTGCAGAGTCAGATTTCCCCCTCCCCCACTTAGTGGTACCTGTCAGGGTTGCACATGTGCCCTCCACTGCCTCGTGCTGCTGCAGAATGGTATAAAGTGCAGCACCAGTTCAGGTCCTTCTTACCCAACAGACTCAGACAGGTGGGAAGGTGGGTCATGGAATGGACATTGCAATACATCTCAAAAAACAGTTACACAACAGGTTAATAACCACTTTTTCCTTCAGTTGATTGCACATATCCATTCTACTTCAGGTGACTCACAAGCAGTTCAAACCAAAGGTGGGTTTCAGAGTCTATCTGAACAAGGACTGAAGACGTACTCATGCAAACTTGGCATCTCCAGAATGCTGAGATATAATGTAATAAGTATGTACCAATGACTATCAATTTCAGCTTTACAAATGTCTGCTAGAGGTACCTGAGGCAAAAAAGATGTGCAAGTTGCTTGACATCTCAGAGTGCACTACCATCCTGCTTGGAGAGGGTACATTGGCAATGTCATAGCACAGGCATATATGCAGGACAAAATCCAGGATGCAGTCCTCTGCGTTGAGATGAAAGTTGTAGACAGGGGATGAGAAGCCTAAGACAAACAGCTGGGATGACTATCTAGTCCTGTCCAAGTAAAAAGCTAACACCCTTCTAATATTTAAGGTATGGAGCCTCTCCTCATCCTGATGAGAATAGGGTTTTGGAAAGAAAGTCATTAAGAATATGGCTTGATTGAGGTGGAATTCCAATACTACTATAGTCAGGAATTTCAGATGCGGAGGTATGCATATCTCATCCATATTAAAAAAAATGTGTAAGAAGGGTCAGCTACCAACGCTTGTACTCCGCTTCCCTTCTTCTGGAGGTAATACCTACCAAGACTGCTTTTTTCAGAGAAAGATGCAGTAAAGAGCCTGCAGCCATCAGTTCAAAGGACGGAACTATCAAAATTTGTTTCACTAGATTTAAGTGCCAAGGAGGAATCAGATCCACCACAAGGGGATAACACCTGTCCAGACTGACATAATATTCGAAAATACTGAGCAGCCCACAATTGATGGGTGGAAGGCAGAGGCAGCTGTCAGGTGAACTCTGACGGAACTAATCAGTAGGTCTTGTTTCAGTTGGAACAAATAGTTCAAAATATTTGAAAAACACCATTCTGTTTTGACAATAAAGGAGAACAATTTCCACTTCAACAAGTGTATCAAGTCCTTGGCTCCCTGCTCTTCAACAGAATGTGCTGCACATTCTCTGAACACTCCACTCATGAGGCGTTAACCACGGAACATCCAGGCCGTAAGTTAGAGAGCAGCTGCATTGGGAGGCAGCAAGTGACCATGGCCTTGAAAGCTCAAGTTAGGTTCTGGAGGTAGTGTCAAAAGAGCCCTAGTAGGAGGCTCAGCAGAATGGAGAACCAATGCAGGCAAGGCCATGAAGATAAGACAAGCATGATCTAAATGGAGCTTAAACACCTCTGTGGAAAGGAGCAGAATGGGAGGATAGGCATACACCAGTTAGTCTTAGAAAGTAGGATTTCTATCAGAAATCCCTGATTGTGATCTGCTCTGAAACAAGAAAATTGGCACTTTCGGTTGAGGCAAATAGCAAACAGGTCTATGTGAGCGACACCCCAGGTTTGAAAAATGAATCTTCAAGGGATGCCATTCCAATGCTCTGTGCATGGCTTCTTCTGCACCGGAGTAAGTGACTGGTGCCAATTTTCACAATATCCAGAGGAGCACTCACCCCAGGTAAAATTCCTGGGTGCCCAACTTAAGCAGGAAGTTTCAAAACACAGACACAGGGAGCCTCCCCAAGTTGGTGGTGCAGTCTCACTTAATCCTTTTTTCTCTGGGACTTGAAGTCGCTGCAGATCTGGCAATGGTCTCAGATGTGACCCTCACCAAGACACTTATGTACCTGAAATGAAGATCACTCACCAACAGATTTTTTGCAGCTGGCGCAAGGCTTAAAAGCCTGGAGACCAAGACATTCCCCAGTAGCAGTCAACAGTCCCCCTTGCATAACAGGGATCTGATGCTCAGAGCTGTAATGGAAATAAAATAAAAGCTACTCCAACAAGTACTACTAACTATTTACAGAAGGCAAATCAATCTGCTGGAGTTGGAGAAAACTCAAAGTAGCATGTTGATGAACTCCCACCACTGATCATGGGCAGTAAAAAGGAACTGAGGAAGGCGTGGAACAACTCTGCCCTTTACACCACGAGCAGCACGAAGTGGCGGAGGGTGCATGCGCCACCCCAATAGTTACTACTAAGGGTAAAGTTCCTGAATCTGCACTAAAGCACACACACCTGAAGTGGAATTAACATGTGCAATCACTCAAAGAAGAATGGACGGATTCTAAAAGCTTTTCTTTCAGGGGAAGCAAAGAGCACAAGAGAAAGAATTAGCCTAAGATAAGGGGGGTGGGAGGGAAGGGAAACATTACTGCTGCATCATATATACTAAGCATTAAGTGGCGAGAAGACTGATTTATACTTCAAAGATGTTAAAAGCAGAATATCATTGAGTACTGCACTACCTAAAAAGAGGAGCGATGCACTTCTATTTATCTGTGAATTATACATCAAGGCCACAGCAGTAAGGTTCTTTGGACCAAGTAAGAGAAACTCAACACATTTGCCACCAGTTTCACAGAATTCTGTGTAATAATTTTCTTAGTTAAACAATAAAGACTAGGCATTCTTATTCCTAAATAATTAAACAATAGCTTTAGCTGCCTGCTCTTTTGCAATTCTGTAAACAGAGCCCCTGGAAATAACAGTGTGTTGTAACACCAAGTTCAGCTATAACTAGCTTAGTCTGCATACTATCTTTTCCAGTCAAATGCACCCCTAGCATACATACTGGGCTACAGAAAGGGTAGAATATAATTTTCTGGAAACACCAAATATTAGATCTATCCTGATCTTATTGGGAAGCCTGTACTGCTTATTCATCTGCTTATCAATGATTAAGTGTGTGGAACATTCTGAATATAGATTCTTCTCCAAACCATTATGAAGATCATAACATCCCCATCTTCATTCAATTTGTAACAGACTAAGGGGGAAAAGAAACAACTTTGGCACTAAAACCCACAGGAAAGAAGCACCCATGAAACTTTTAATGCTCCCCTTATGGCTCACAGGAAACAGGAGGCCCATCTTGCAAGCCTAGAGATGTCAGAAGGGTATCTACCGGAAGCATGCTATGGAGCTAATGATATTCCCATCCCAGGCCTACCCAGTTCAGTTAAATTACCTTCTGCAGTCTTCAACTAGCTTTAATAAAGGGTGTAACGTGTAGGCAGTTTGTAGATAAACTAGATTTTAAATACAGAAACTGCTGACGTCAGGTTGCAATCTGACTGATGAGGAGGCGGCAAGACCTGGCAATCTGCACTGTCAGAGTCAGACAGACTGCATGTTTATCCTATCTGAAAAACACCCTGAGGCAGAGATTGGAATGGAAGATAGATGCCTGGTCAGGTCCAATTTCACTCATTGCAATCTGGAAGGTTAACTATCATTGCTAATACATGCTCCAGATTTGATTTTTTTCAACATATAAAAAAGATTAAGAATTTAAATCATTATTAAGGTGTCAGACTGGCTTGTACATTACAAATACACAAGGTTAGAACAGTAGAGACAGCATGAGTAACAAACTAAAACCACACATTTAGATTTTATTTTACTATAAAAAATAATTTTGTTACTCTTCTACTTGCTGTCAGGTAACATCCCTCCTGTTTGCTATATATTTATTTGTTGAGTCATATTAAAATAGAATGGAAAACCTTTTGTCTCAATGCTTATCAAATTGTATGTCATGTTTTCACAGAGGAGGTGATTACCAAGTATTTTAATGCCACTATCAAGATTTTAAGTAGATTTCCTGGAACATATGATAAAACAATAAGTTATTAAATATCTTTAAAAGAACAAGTTTTTTTAAAGCAAAACATGTTCATTTCCCCACTCTCAGCAAGGATAGGTTTAATTACAGATTATCATGCACTGCACCAAACATTAAAAGCTTTACCTTTTCCATTTAAGTGACTAACGGTCTCATTTCTGCAGAGAACAAGCTTACCAACAGTTTGTCAACTGCACTTTCCTCCCTGAAAGGCTTACCATGAGCTTAACCACATACAGCAGCCTGGCATCAAATTTCTTAGATAGCTTAAAATAAATAAATAAAAATAGTAATAAAGTCACCACCTCCACTCTCAATTTTAAAATGATGTACATCATACAATCTGTTGTACATGCCACAGAACATTTACATGCTTTTCTCTTTTGTTTATAGTCAATAGGCATTCTACATTTTACAACATACATAGATAAACTTGAAGCAGATGGAATATAAAAAGTTGCTGGTTAAACATTTGTGCAATTGTTAATATTAATTACAAATTGGCCAAATTCTGTGAAAAATTAAGTTGTGTATTTTGTATAGTAACATAACAAGGAAAGCCGTCAGAACACGGCAATCACCTTTTGTGGTATGGTCACAGACTTTGGGGACAAAATTTGCTCCTTCCAGACTCAGTACAAAACGCCCCTTGTCAGGTGTGCTCATCATCTCTAGCAAAGCAAAGCTCTGAAGGAGATCCAAGTACAGCTGCACACAGAGGGAAGTCTGTAGGAAAAGCTACACTGGAGGATGACAATGTATGGATAACTAGAAATTGGTGAGAGGACTGGACGAAGGGAATTTTTCTGCCCTTACCAAAGAAGGGAAACATAACAGAGTGTAGTAACTATTGTACCATCTCCGGATATCTCATGAAAGCAAAGTTCTGCTCTACATAATCCAGTATTGTATGAAATGAAGCACAGAAGCAGAACTAACAACAACAAGCTGGTTTTAGAGAGGGCCAAGGGACAGGTCACCAAATCATGAATATTTGTCACATCATTGAAAAATGTAGAGGGTACAATCACCCATTGATCACATGCCTCATGACTACTCAAAAGCATTTGATACTGTCCGACACTGCTATCTTTGGAGGATACTGGTAGACAAGGGAATCCAAAGCATATCATTGAATTCATTACCAGTATCTACCGTCAATGACAGACGACTGTATAAACAGCAGTAAGCAATAGTAAGTGGTTTTTCATTGGGCAGTGTGTGAGACAAAGGAGTATTTAGTCCCCAAGCTTTTAACTTATACAGAATTTGTTACAAGGCAAGCCTTGGAAGGTTTTGACAAAGTAGAAGGAGCAAGGCCACCCCTTTATCAACCTCTAGTATGCTGATGAAATGACTCTTTGTTACAACCACTGATGCAATGCAATGAACGTTGGAGTCTGTAAAAACAGCAAGGAATGTGGACTACTCCTAAAAGTGACAAAAACAGAATACATGTACGTTGATACAACTAACAAAAACAGGATGTAAGCAAACATCACAATTAATTGACAAGATGTAGGGGCAGTAGATGCATTTAATTATCTGGAATCGTATACATCCAACCAAGGAGGCTGTTCCCAAAAAATTGGAAGACAACGAGGAATGGCTCACTCAGCTAGGGCCTCCCTTAAGAAAAATGTGGCATCTCAAAACAAATGAAGGTACAACTGGTGAAAATCCTAATTTTTTCTATAGTGACTTAAATATGTCAATCATGGGAAGTTAACACTGCTGACAAGAAAAGAACTGGAGCTTTTGAAATGTGGTGCTGGACAAGACATATATCTCCCAGATAGGAAAAAAAGACAAACACCTATGTGAGAAATATTACTGGAGAGAAGTAGACCCTAATGACAGAAATCCAATGCAAACATATATTTTGGTCACATCAGGCATACAGATGGAAATAACCTTGAGAAAGTTATTGTGGAAGAAATGGTGAAGGATTATCATAGTAGAGGATAACCCGAGAGGAGATGGATGTATGTGTGTGGCAGATCATCTACGGAGTGCTTGAAGTTAGCCTTCACAATCTATTGCTTTAGAAAATTCTGATAAGTTGTCACTGATATCCAGACATGAATAAATGGATTTTCTTACTTACTTTACTTAAATAACTTGATCACGTGACCTCATTACAGCTCTCATCTATGTATTTACCTGAGAGTTCTGAGAGCTGCTTATTGATGTTGATTAGCTAAATGCAGATTAGTTAATTAATAGTTCAATCACCCTTGCTTCTTAAACTCTCTCCTGCATGTTGCTGAATACCACGCTTATTCAATATGCTCCAGAATTAGCAGAATCAAGATGTTTATAACCTTAAGAATGCTTTTCCAAAGCCTAATAAGTTGTCCAACCATTTTATATCACTTTGTCACATTGACAAGAACAGGTTATTTGATTGGGCAAGTTTAAAAAGAAACAGAATAATTCCTTTTATAATTTAGCTTGTCTGGTGGATTTTCCCTCAAAAAAGCTAACAGGATTTCATAAAAAACCACAGTAGGAGTTGAAATATAATTTTAAGCTAATAGTCTAAGAAAAGAAACAAGCTTCTAGCCAAAATATAAAACAATGCTCATTAATATTCATGTATATTTTTGTACAATAAAGTTAGGCACAAGACCAAATCCATCCCTGCTGTAACTAATGAATTCCATCCAATAACTCTGATCTGCAAATAGGACAAATAACCTCAACAATTCATAGCTAAACAAGATAAATCATGAAACAATAATAAAGTTAAACTGTACTTAAAATTTAAAATAAAGCACAGAGTGTCAGTTGTATTACTCTACATAGCCACACAAACCGAAACTCAATTCTGGAACTGTAACAAGTGCTAGGAATGCTATGCATGCATTATGCTCAGCAATATCAATCTGATGACCAATCAAAATAAAGATCCTTGGGAGAGTTTCTGGATTGGAGACTATCAGATGTGGAGTATGTGACAGATATGGCAACTTCCAGCAATATCTCTGGGAAACCACACCACATTGTTTTAAGTGTATAAATGGTTTATGTATCATTGTGGTCCAATGATTGTGTGCACTCCATAGGGGAGGATTGCCACAGCTCCCCCAGGAAGTGAAAACAGTCGGAGATGATTAAGGCAAATCACTCGGTTATAACACCTCCAGAGAGATACCACCTCCCAGGAAGGCTCACATATTCTGGTTCAGACCAGACTTCCAGAAACCAACTAGCAAAGGACTTTTGGATAAATAGCTTGAGCTTAAACTGACTCGGGGCCTTCGTTCTGCTTTCCTATCTAAAGACTGACATGAACTTGTAACCCCAGGGAAAATGCAGTTGTAGGGTTTGAAGAACTGATACCTTCCAGTGGCCTATGCTGGAGTTGGGGGTGTACTGTGAGAGTGTACTTATTAGAATGTATGCAGGTTCTTTTATTTTTTATATGCTTTCACCTTAAGAATAAATGTGCTTGCTTAGAAGGAGCTGTGTGGTAACTTATAACTATTGGCAACATGCTGGTCACATCCCTCAGAGAGAAAACAAAACAGGCACTGGCCTTTTACGCAGACTTAACTGCTGAGAACATCACAGTGTAAGGCAGGGAGCTGTGCAGCCTAAAAAGCCCTGTTCAGAAGCAAGTGAGATGCAGGTCTTTGCCCAGGAGAGGTGACAGCTGGGAACCAGAAACCATTAAGTGGGTTCCCCTGAGGGACCAAAGAGGGGGAAATACTGGTGCAGTTTTCCTGAAACTATGACAGAGGGTACCATTCAGCAGCAGCCAACCTACATACTTGTTACCATAAGCAGAACATAGAAACAACTTCTGACAAGAGATCCGCAACTTTGAGAGAATATTCTTCTTTCGAGTTTTACTTGCAGCAAGGGATGGGTCAAGAAGTGATCCAAGGTTTCAAAAAAAAAAGTATTAGTGAACCAGAATTATGCAGAATTTCCTTTTCATGTGTAGTTTTCATACTACATTACAATAACCCCACCCCCTCCAAAATAAATACAAAACAACTTCACTTTATTAAATACAAGTATTTGGGTATGGAAAACTGCCAAACATGGACAGTACTGTACCTCTTTTTTTAGGAAAGAGAATTCCAATTTACTTCCCCAACATCTTGAATATTTTTCTATAAGAAATTTCAAAAGGAATCGCACAATGGATAATTACTTCCCTTGAAATTCTACTCCTTTGAGGAACTCACAGGATTCTCAAGCTGATCTCAAACCTCTAGAGAAAGACTGGCCAAGAAGACCCACAACTACAGAGTTTAAAAGAGCTGCAAATCCCACCTCCCCTCCTTCCCTGCCCTCAAGCCCACCTAAATATAACATTTCAATCATCCACTGCAAAAAGTACAGCCCATTAGTGCCCTCAGCTGTCAGTTCCTTTTGCTGAAGAAAAACATTCAACTATGCAGAGCTCTAAAAATAAACTAAAAAGAGAGATCTTGATTGGACTGGGGCAACACAGAGAATTCTGCAAGATTATATCTTCAAAGAAACAGAACTACAAAGCAAATAGTTTTTCCTTCTTTAAAGATATAATCACAAGCATCTCAATCTGGAAGAGTAGAGTAGCTCAAGAGATGCCCCCATCCAATAAGGAGAGCAATAATACACACACTGCATCAAGCACAGTTGAAAATACAAACCATTCTAAAAAAGCAATCTGATTTTATTTTATTTTTAAATAAATGTTGAAAGGCGGAATCTGGTTCCCTCCAAATGAGATACATTAAATAGAACTTCAGGGATATACGTCTCCATAATTAAAAAATTGGAGAAGTTAAAAAGGGGACACCAATAGAAACAGAGACTCCAAGGGAGTGGGGGAGAGTTTGGATCTCTCCGCTCTCAAAGGCAGGTCATGCAATTCTGAGACATCAAATCAGGGCTTCACTCCTAAATACATACAATTTTTGCTTTGGGAATGTATGTAAACCCATGAGAACCATGTAGCTACCAGCATCTGATCATGATTTAAATATCTGAGGTTTCTAGTAAAACCTCCCCTCCCCTCTGATAAGGCTCATATTATCTAGGTCAAATTAGTAAATGAAACAGACAGGAATGCTCATGGAATGGGTATCAAGAATTATTTGAACTATCTATAGTTTGTCAGACTGGGCCCTGCAGCCAGCAAACCACACTGGTTTTGCTGGTTTATGGAGTGAGCCAGGACCATTAATGAAGACTGAGAGGGAATAATATGTGACACAGGTAGAGGGGACATAGCAAAGGGCATTCTAGGATGTTCACTAGATGAGGCAGTATAGAGCAGAACTGGTGGCTCCACTTCTAATACCAACCTTTCTGTGGTTGGGTGACTATTTCAAACAATTGTGCCAGCAACACCAAATGATTGATGCCAAATTTGTCAGGACTAAGTAATGATTGAGCTTGGAACAACATCAAAAGTCCCTGACAATCCACTGGAGCACTTGTTTGGGGGCACAAAGTACATTTCAATTGAGTAGGGGAAACAAATGATACTCAGCCCTGCAATATTCTCTAATATAGACAAGATCTTTGTCATATGATGACACCCTCCTTTCTCTCAGTTATCCTGCAGGAGCTCCTCCAGCTAGTGCTACTTTTCAACGTCCTGTTGCTACAAAATCCTTTCTCCTCAACCACTGCTTGGTTCCCTACTAGTCACCACCAGATATCAGAGCAATTCAAGAGTGGGACTTCACACCTAAGCCTCATGGCACTAGCACCAAAAAGCTCAATGGTTTCTCAATTTCACAGAGATACTTGCAAAATTGTGCTTACTAAGGAGATTATAACCCCATCCTTTCATAAAAGTTGTTTACAAGCAGTTATCCTGGGTATTGACTGCATCCAATGAGAGAAGTGGACAATAACTGATAACTCAGGCATACTGAAAATGCTGGAATCAGAAATAGTTGCATTGCAAAAGATCTTAATATTACTTCTTGCATCAGGGCATCTAAAAAACTGTATTATTTACTCTGAAACTAGCACTGACAGTTTGAGAAATCTATGTAAATTTATTAATTCCATTTGAGTTAATGAGCCCCATTTCTGACTATGACCCTCTGTGTGGATTAAAATCTACACGTCAGAAAATAAATGATGTCTGAGAAACTGAAACAGGGATGTCAAGGACTATCAACAATTGAATAGCTTGCCCTAGCAGAACAACAGAGGCTACCAACCAAAGATTATTGACTTGCTAATGACTTATTAGCTGTAATAACTATCTGTGCTAAGAGCCTGAAAGAGGGAAGAGGAAACTAACTCTTGTACATTTATATTAATAAAGTGTGCAGAATTAAGAAGTTCCTTTGCAAAGTTTGTATGTTCCTTGCTTTAAGTAGTCTGATGAGTTAAATCATAAACCAGAGTACTCATGAGGGTCAGGGGGAACATGCTTACGATATTGGGAGACCTGGGGTCTTCAGCAACTAGGCACTGGTCTTGTGGCCTGGATCAACTGGGCCCCACATCCTAAGAAGGGATCCTAGGCAGGAGTGTGCCTGTCTCGTAGTCTGGACTCAGATGCTGTTCAGAACCAGGAGGCATGAAGCACGCAAGATGCCTAAGCTTGGTTCCAAGACAGCAGCCTGCTATCAGACCACAAGAAAGAACTCAGCCAGAGCTGTAAATTTCCTTCATTCTTTCTGAAAAATAAGAGCTTTGATTGAAGAAAGTCATGCCAAGGTCTTTTGCAACGCAGTATGTTCAGTTTGCACTGCATGGCACAGCCAACTGAACAGGTAAAAAAATAATTCACTGGTTTGAACTGAAGTCCATCTTACACACAGTTAACAGAAGTCTTCACACACAGTAGCATGCCATTATTAGTCTCCAATATTAGCTAAAACTATTTCATTTACATGAACTACTCATTCAGAGTAAGTGATATATGCTAAATACCAACACCCAGGGTAATATTTTTAGCCCCATTACACTAGCATTCGGGACAACAGAACACTAAAATCATATCAACGCTGTGCTGTGCAGTATTCCGATTATTCACCATGGAAGCCAAATTATTGCACACAGAACATGTAAGCTGATCTGAGCTCTTTGTTCCCTGCCTCCACAAGATACTGTTAAGCAAAGAGTACTATTTTAGGAAATGCACCTGCATTGTTCTTTTTAAAGCTGGTATTTTGGATGCTAATGTTTAGAACAAAGTACTTGGAACTAAGCAGTTCCTCATCTTTTACACTGACACACTTTTATAATAGATCTTAGTGTATCTGTATTTCAAGATGAGGAGCTTTGGATCCACTTTCAGAACTCCACTTTGCTTGTATCTGTCTGTCAGCCTATGCAATCTGTCAGAGCAGCATGAAAAGGGAGAATGCGAGGAAGAGAGAAATCACACTAAGGTAGATAACTAAGCATGCTACAATTAGACATTATCATTGGATTTATGCAACTGAAGCATCATGCTATCATGCACTATCAAAAGTCTACCAATCTATATATGTGCAGTACACTATTTAAAATACTTTTACCTTCATTTCTAAATGCCCAAATGAAAAACTACATTAAGATGGAATTAAGGTTAAGTTATTACTAATTTAGGATAAAATATTAGAAACTATGTTGTAATTATCCCAAATTATGCAACTGAATCATAACTGCTTGTTGTCCCATATTGGAATAAACAGATTTTTAAAAACATAACATTTTCTCCCATGGTTTCCCTACGGGGCAGAGTTAAAAGGTTGCTTGAGTTCCTTAACTGTGCATTTCCATACCTTTACACATCTGGATATCTTTTAAGTGTAACCTTAGTTCTGAATTTCTGGATTTATAATGGTTGTTATGAAGATAATTACCACAGCCCTGTAATATTTTTATCCTAAATTATTGATAAGTATTCTCAACTTTAACATCACCTTAAATATACTTTTCGGAATTTCCTTGTTTCTTTAAAGATAAATATTTCACACGTGAACACTAAACAAGAAATGTAAAGAGTGCTACCACACACAACTTATGATTTGAAGATACACAGCCTTAACCTTAATATTTTTTCCAACTAAATTTTTAGTATCAGAATCATTGTTGCACTCTGAGTGCTATGCACCACTATGGAGCAGTGCAAAGCAGTCAGAGAGCACAGACAGTTAAGTGGATTTATAGCCATCTTGCATTGCCACAGAAGTACAAACCAGCCAGAGAATACACCTAGTTTATCCTCACCCTCATGCTTGACCCATTCCCCTGGGATATGGCCAACTTAGAAGTCATATTGAGGACTTGCCTTCACGTACAGCAATGCAGCAGCGCAACTTCGCCACTGTAGCGCTTCAGTGAAGACACTACTACACAGACAGCAGAACTTCTCCCGTTAGCATAGTTAATCCATCTCCCTAACAGATGGTAGTAGCTATGTCAATGGGAGAAGCTCTCCCATCAACATAGTGTTGTCTACACTGGGAGTTTAGATTGGCATAAATACATTGCTCAGGGACATGGATTTTTCCACACGCCTGAGCAATGTAGTTATACAAATATGTCTGTAGTGTAGACCTTACCTTAGAAATTTTTCCGTTATTTTTAGAAATACAAAGTTTGTTTCTTTCTCTAATCTTCTTAAATAGTTCTTCAGTTTTCAATTTGTTTACTTTGCATTTAGCAGCACTTTGTAGATATTCAACTTCACCATTTGCCTGTGAGATATTTCACAAACCAATATGAGAGAAGTTTAAAAAAAAAAAAATAAGACGACATCTTAAAACCACAAGAGTTGAGATAGGGACTGAGGATCCAGTCAGTGCATTACCTAAAATTACTAAAAAAAATTTAAAATGTATTAGATTGCCAATTAACAGACCCTTTTAACCTATCAGAGGTAGGGATAAAACTGGAAGTAAGTTTATAAGGATGGTTTAGGACTTGTCTACGCTGCAAAATTAGGTTGGCTTAAATTAGGTCAATCTACAGTCACCACAGTAATTCAATCTGCTGTTGGTGTCCACATTACCCCCCTTCTGTTCGCTGATTCTTTTGTGAAAACAATTGTCCTGAAGTAGATTCAGCATTCTTTCAGTCAAATACATCACTGTTGAAACAAAAAACTTTTTAAGGTCAATTACTACTTTGTTTCATCCAAGGTGAAACCTGAGATATTAAAAAAAAAATGCTGGTTTTGTTTCAATTCCTGAATGCCAGCTAGCAAGGTCAAGAGAGGATACATCTTTGGGAAGCAGAAAGCAAAATTTACAATGTAAAGAAAAAACATTTTCCCATTCAATGTTTGTGTTGTACTACATTTTTAAGTTATAATTGAGGGAGCAAAGGAGTGTGGAAATAGAGGAGAGGTTATAGAAAAACTATTCAGCTCCTGACCACCTCCAGTTCAATCTTGCTTCTGCAACACCTTTCCTTGATATCCAGCTATCACAGATTCAAAACTTAAAGCAAAAGTGAACACATTTTTCCTCCCAAACACTTTTCTTTCTCCCTTCTCTAACATAACTGGCCAACTCTATTATCCTTTCTGTGCTATAGGCTGGTAACTTATCAATTCCTTGAGAGCCTCCCTTCTCGCTCTTCAGTAAGTATATCACAAAATGCTTGGGACTGGGGCCGGAGGGGCTCCTGGCCAGCCACTGAGTGTGTCGGGGGGAGGGGGGGCCGGGGCGGGGGAGAGAGGTGCAGAATGGCTGGGCCGCACTGGGGACCACTGTGCTCTGCACCTCCACGGCTGAATGCCATTAGACGCTATGCAGCTGCCTGCCCCTCCCCCCAAACAGAAATATTGGTGGAGCTGGGCCCATCATCCTCAATGATGGTGGAGCATGGGCACCATGGGCCCATATAACTCACTGCATATGCCTAAACCTTCTGGGCACTAAAATAAACCAGACTCCTTCAACTACAGCTCCACCCCCATTCAGCCTCTCCAAATTTTCTCATGCATAAATGGAGGGAGGAGGAGAATCTTATTTTAGTATTTCACCCAAACACAAACACTTGTGCCTTACAATACAAATCTCAATATATCAAATACTATTGTGGCCTGATCTTCGAAGGGAATTAGATGGTAATATAGCTGAACCAATCTTGTGTTGGTTGTCATATCACATTACATGAGAGCTGAGGGGAATGTACTTACTTTTTCAGACAAGTTACACAGGGTGATTTAAACAAACAGACTTACACAAATGTAAAGTTAACTAATATACTATGTGCAGCAACACAGGAAATTTTACTATGGTAAAGTACATAGCATTGCACATTCAACGTGTCAGAAGGCAAGACAGCCTTTTGAAGCAGCACAAGGCAGTGAATAGTACATAAGTGGGTGAATTGTGCAGTCTGAGTTTCATCCTAGCTCTTCTGATAACTTATGGTATGACCTTGGACGAGTCACTGGGTGGATAAAAAACAATGAACTTTTTTTTCTGAAAAAATAAAAATAATTGGATTTTTCTTTAAATTGGATGTTTTGATAATTTAAATTACAATAAGTCTTTCTTTTTAAATAAACCTGTTTAAAATGAAATCTGAATTTAATACAAACTATGGAAAAGCATGTTAAAACATTTGAATAAAAATAAATGCTGCAGTGTATTTAATCAAATTCTAGTTTCTGTCCTAAAGCAGCTTGACAAATCATGAGCAAAAAGTTAATTATCTAGTAAATAAGCAATATATAATTCACCATTTTGTAACACACTAAAAATGTACAATTAATCTGAAAATATTAAGCTACACAATTGCTTAAAGAATTAATATAGTTAGTGTACTCGCCTAGGCAGAAAAAAAGATATACCAACTTTAGTGTAAAGGCTCTATTTAGTTGTAAATCAATATGTTTTATGGTTATGCCAACCAATAATAATGCACCTTTTTTAAGAAAATACCTGAAGTATACAAATGGAAAAGTTGATCAAAACCAATTATTTAAATCAAGGCTTTCCACTTGGTAGTTTAAATCAATCCGCCTTGGCAAGACACAATCACTCTGCACCCATATCATGGGGATAATTTATTTACCCACCTTTGTAGAGTACTTTGAGACCTCTGGAGTAAAAATATTATGTAAGTAGTAATTACTGTTTGATAGCGATTTTGTTTTTATCTTTGCTAAGAGTTGTCCAAAGGCAGTTAATGAACAACCAAGCAAAGTAATTCAGAACATGCAACATCACCACAGCTTAGGAGAGAGCAAGCTAGTTCAAGGCACTGGGCTTACATAAAGGTTTACATAAAGAACTGACCATGATTAAAAAGATTACATTTACTTGAAATCCTCAGCATCAGTTTCAGCTTTTGTAGTTGCTACTTCTACTACAAAACTAAAAATGGTATGGACACTGTATTTGATTTGTGAATCCCATTGCTTCTCCTGTTGTCCTGATTGGCCCAAGGATTAACAATATTATCTTTCTAGGAGATGAGGTTGTCTGGTCAAACCAAAGCAGCAAGGCAGACAAACTACATGAAAGAAATAGGAGCACTATTTGCCTACACTGACACAGAGGCTACAGACTGCTCTTTCTTGAAGTGTAAAAGAAAAATCTTTTCAGTCATATGATGAAACCAGAGATCCAGATTCTTTTCTCCCCTGTAGTGAGGGAAGCCAGATTTATGAAGCTCACAAGTTAAGCACACCACTGTGACCAGGGCCCAAGAATATTTTTTTCAGGCCCAGTACGAACTTGTAACATGGGCCCCCTTCCACACACATATCCATGGGGGTCGCAGCCTGGGCCGGGCCCTGGTAAAGAGTACCCCTTTCCCCCCCAAGGTGGAGGCCCTGACTGTGGCTCTCAGTCTCATCAAGACATTGTAAGGAACTTAACAAGGAAATTGAAGCAAAAAACAAAAAAAACCAATCAACGCAAGACTAGTCACACTTTTGTAGATGTGGTTAGGAAGTGTTCTCCACATATAGTGTTTCTTGTTGGACAAATGTGAACAAGCCATTTTAAACTGGGTTTCTCAGCTGCAGCACAAATTAATAAGCATTTGGGAAGAGATCTTTTTGTGGAGAAAAGGACTCATTAAGGGTTGAAAACTGGAAGAAAGTGGTAGTGTCACAGCCAAGCTCTAACCAAAACCCCAGTTACTGGACATTTCCATTACTGTGATTGGAAAATGAAAGTTAATATTGACATTTAAACTGTACTGATCAGATTTATTACCACCTCTGTACCATCTTTCTGAGCTATCAGTTCAGTCTTTGTGCAGACTTTGAAAGAATGCACTGCATCAGGTAATATAAAGATGGTTGCCTTCACAGACTAAGACTTCGGCACCTACCTTTGGAAAATTTTGGCTTAACTTTATGCAAATACAGTACTAGGCATCTAATTAGGGACATGGTTTTTCTAAAGGTGCTGAGGACTACACAAATCCTACTGAAGTAAATGGCGAGGCTTAGCAGGTGCTCTAGAACTTTAAAAATGAGCCCATTGTCATTGTTTGATTTTAGCCCTGATTTTTTCTATTAAAGCTTAACTTCTCAAGGAAATTGATGAGGTCACTAGACATGCCACCAAATGCTGAAGTCAAATGCAGTAAATGCCATGTCTAGAATCTCCCTTCATGTCCAAATATATCATCAAGATCAGAATAATGCAGCCACTTTTACAAGCACTTTATGGAACAGCTTACCGGCCATATAACATTTTACTGTTGCAAAAATTTGGTTTATAAACTTCATGAAACATGAAGTGACAAACTGTGTGTGGAATGTTTGCAAAGCTAGGAAGTATTGAATGCGTTCAGCCTCTTGTGATAGTAAAACAAATACAAGCAGCATGCAAATGGAAATTTATTTTGTACAAGATTGTTTCAGTGGCCTTTGTAATTCTGAAGAGCAATCTGTGAGAGCTGCTAGAGAACACATCCTCTACCAAAGAGCCTCAAATACCATGGTGTTCGATGTACCCCAAATAAGCATCACTACTGAGTTTCTGTTTCCAATACTGGTAAAGTTCTCTCTTCCATCACTAAGGATCCTTGTATAAAAACTGATGCCAGAAACTATCATCCTGGCCATGCAGAAAGAAAGACTAGACACAATGATGTGGTTTAATTAGGATGCATCTTTATTCACTTAATTTATATGGGAATACCTGGCAGTAAATCATACCATGCAAGTCATCCTTATTTCCTTCAGCATTTACACTTATTTGGGAGGACTGCTGTCAGTCCTCTCTCTTTCCAACCTGGCCCCAGCAGCTATTGCTAGAATCCTGCCATGCTCCCTTTGTCGGAGGCTTAAGGGAAGAGACTAGGAGAAAGATGAGTTGTCTCCCCACTGTACCAGTGTGACAGTCTGTATCCCTAGGTTCATCTTTTTTACAAGACTATGATAAACTTTGTACAACGTATGCTTCCTAACGTATCATTTGAAAGCTCAATTGCTGATCATTTTTGTCCTGGTAAAATGTGTGGCAACACTGTTATTGTAAAGTTATTAGAGTCTACTGTATAAAATTACTGAGCCATGTTCCAACTTTAGAAAAGCAGGCACAAACCAGTTCCTCAAAAGGCCTCTGCCAAGGTCAACAAAATCAAACAAATCAAACAAAATCAAATAAACTAAGGTTAAATGGCCAGTCTTTGGCAGGAAAAAGGATGTGAATGAGAAATCTATGTTTTGGCAAAGAAACAGCTGGAGATTCCCATCCCCCCAGACCTTCTGTCTCCTGAACTTCAGCTGGAGAGGATTCTCAAAGGAGGGGAAAGAGAGGGAACAGACACCCCAAATCACCTCTCCCTTCATCTCTACTCACAGCATTGACAACACTTAAAGGACAAACGAAGCATCATTGGACTGTGGAGGGATCCTGGCAGAAAGAAATTCAGCCAGTAAGAACATGCTAGAACATGTGATGAGAGATTTTTTGCTTTGAATGCCCTTAGCTTGTTAAGTTAGGTGTTAGTTAGATTTTACCTTTTATTTCTTTGTAACCAATTCTATCTTTTACACCTGATTACTTGTAATCACTTAATTTAGCTTTCTGAAGTTAATAAACTTGCTTAATTGTTTTTATCTAAACCAGTACGCTTGGTCTGAAGTGTTTGGGAAATTCCATTTGAGACAACAGGATTTGTGCATATCTTTTTCTATTAAATAAATGACCAACTTTATAGAAGCTTGTATTGTCCAGAAGATGGCTGGGCTATATAAGACACATTTCTGGGGGAAATCTGGGACTGGGAATTTGATGGTGGTGCTCTGCAGTGTAATTCAAGAGGGGCTGGCACTCTTGAAGTATAGCTGGGAGTAACTTACATGCAGGAAGCTGTGGGAGAGCAGACCAGGAGTGATTGTTCTCACAGAGAAGCAATGTAAAAGGCACCCCAGGTTGGATAACTGAGGGGACACAACTGTTCATCAGTTCAGATTGTACCTTGGGGAATGTCACAACTAGATGTTGGGAGTCTCATGCCTCCTTTCCCCAGTTTCCTAAGGAGATACCTCCCACAAAAACCTCTTCCAATTCCTGTTTGCCCTCCAACCGTCTCTTCCGTAATGAGTACAGGCACCTGTCTGATATAAATACCACCTCCACCCCAGACACATGTATGGCTAGTGTTTCCCCATACCTGGGCCTGCCACTTCCTTTCCCACCTCCCCACTTTGTTCAAATGAGTTCTCCCTTCCCCCTCCTCACAATTACTTTGAGTAGCTCCTTAAAGAGACCCCCACCTTCTGTGGCCAGACAAGGACTCTCTGCATCTAGTTGCAGTGAGCATGTTCTATGAAGACATTTGTTAGCTTTGTCCAGAAGTAAGTCAATCATTTCAGCCCCTTAATCATTTTGGTTGCTCTTCAAATTACTTCTTATCTGGTGACATCTCTAGTACTGAGGTACCTCAAAAATGTACAATAGATTCCTGTTGTGGTCTCACTAGTGCCATACAGAAAGGGATGACAATTACCCCCATGCTCCATAAAGTGAAGCTTCTGACTATGCGGGCCAGAAACCATATTGGCATTTTTGCCATATTACACTGCTAGCTTATATTCCATTTACTGTCCACTACCACCTTTAAGTCCTTTTCATCATCACTTCTTTCCACGTCCTTTTCCTACTGTTCACTGTGTTTTTTGGATTATTTCTCACACAGATGTATTAGCTACCTTTTTTCCATCTTCAGTCTCATTTTATTTTCTGCCAATATTTTTAAAAATTATAATGGTTCTAGCTACAAGTCCCTTATAATGCTTTTCCATCATTAACTAACTAATCCTTCCAACACTCATTTAAAGTAGAGATAAGCAATATCCCCATATTATAAATGGAAAAACTGAAGGGACACATTCAAGTTTTAAGTTTAAGACAGAAAAATTATAGTTCAGGGTTTTGGGGTTTTTTTAAACCAATTCTTACAAGTAACTCCAATGATTACTACAACAAAGATTTTTTTTTTAGTTTACTTGTGTTTCAGAGCACAGAGTAGTCAGTTTAACTATTATTTCTTATTGTTTCCAAAAACCTTTCACACGGTAACAAGGATAAGAGCCATAAAAAAGGAAAATGTAATTATAAAATCACCAAAATTATCAGGGGAGCTCAAGTCAGCTGTAGTACTTGGAACTCCTTTACATGCTCTTTTTGAAGAGAATTAGACTTTATGCTGAAGGCTACACAGCAGCGAGCTTCAGAGCTGGAATCAGATTTCCTGACTCTCAGTTCTCTCTCTCTCAACTATTAGCATCAGTATTATATCCTAACAATTTAGTGTGTCTTGCAAATTTAGGTTACTCTAATAGGCTCTTTACCTCTACCAGGAGATCAGAAGAATGTGTTAAAACTGAACCAAACACTGATTGCCCTGCACAGCACTGCACTGGACAGAACTCGGTGTTCTATCATTCCTTTGTATCGTGATAATGGAATTTAAATGATAATCAGTTTGTATTTTTAACATCCTGTTGCTTTTCCAAAACTCCACTTGACTATACTGATGGAAGTCTACGTAGATTTAGTCATCTGTGGAAAGATAAGAACTTACAAGTATATTTAAAAACTGAATATGTATAAAGCAGTTCTATAAATGCACCCTTCCACACACAACCTAGACTGCCCTCAACACAAACACACAAACACACACACACCCACACCCACACACCCATAAAGAGTATGTAATACTGTAGTTCTGTTAAAAAAAAAAACAACTGAACAGGCACTATCCTATGTTCCTATAAGTCTGACTTGACAAGTTGACTTGAATGAGAGGTGTTTAAATAGCATGTATATTCACCGGAGAATATAATAATTCTAACGTGCGGATCAACATATGATTTTTTAAAAACCTTAGAGATTTTAATCACAGAACTGCAATACAACGAAATGAGACAAGCAAGCAATAGTAACAACTAGCTAGGGCAGTACCATCCCATCTGTGCAGCATTATAGGCAGGACAGCAACACATCTTATTCAGAGCCTAGCTATCAGCTTGTATGAAGTCATACACGTCTCACAATTACCAGACTTATTAAAAACTACAGCACAGTTCTACACAGTAAAGACTAGAAAAGTAGAAGTACTCACAGCAAGTCAGGCTTTTAAAAATAATTACTGATTAACTCTGGAGGTGCCAAAGCTTCACACATAGAACACAATACTCCTAAGGGCTTCTCCATACTTAAAAACCTCACACTCATAGTAGAGAAACCAAAGTAGCTCACTAGCACAACAATCAAACCTGACTTTTTAGCATGACCTTACTCAACTTCTACTAGACTGTCCTATTTACTGTATCACAAAATGCATAAAGGAACACTAACCACCATCACTGAGCAGCTAACAAATTTCACAGCATTAGCAACTCTGGGATGATGATGAAAAGTGTATTCAAAACCAAAAGAAGATATTTGAAGCCACGCTTGACTGAAACCTCCACTCAGTCCATAAAGAACAAACTGGGCTAGCATCAATATACCCAGAATACTCCTGACATTGGTTATTTGTGTGGGAGGAGGTTGGTTGTTTATTTTAACAAAAAAGACAAAACTAACACTCAGGCCCTGTATCAGCTTGTGGAGTTGTGCATCTCCTCACCACCACCACCACCCAAAGTTATGTTTTGTAAATACATTTTTTGAAAGCTGAATTTTCTATTTTGGTACAATAATGTTTACACAACTTTTTTAAAAGTTAGTGTCTTTAGGCTATTTCTCCCTTTGCCTCACCATCACTCATGACTTCAAATGAAACAGTGCAGTTACAGGGGTGGAGTGTGGGGAGGAAAATTGCTAGTGCCCATCTTTTGCAAAGAAAAAAGGCCACTGAGACACACACACACACACACACTTTACCACCACAGCTGCCACACAGTCCAGTTTCAAGCCTCTACCCCTCGCCCGGCAACCTTCACAGCAGGGCTCTCCAGTCCCCAACCTCCCTGATACTGCCCACCCCTCACACCCCCCACTTTCAGCCTCGGGCTGTCCCCTTCCCTACCTTCTGCTGCCCCCCCCCCCCGCCAGCCCCACTTTCAACCCAGGCTCTCCCCTCTCCCCCCCAAACACAGCCGCCCCCCACCTTCACAACCCGCTTCGCCCCCAAGGACTCGCCCTACACCGCCCCCCGCCCCCCCAGCCGCGCTCCGCCCCCTCCCCGGAGTGCGGGCGGGGGCGAAGTTTCTGACATTCCCACTGGCAGGGGGCGCGGCAGCCAGCGCCGCCCGCCCCCGTTGTCACCGTCACCCCCCGCCCCCGGGGGCCACAGACAACCAGCCTCGCCCGGCGCCAGCCCCCGATGGCGACCGGGGACACCCCCTCAGCGCGCAGCTGCAGGGAGAGAGGGAGCCGCGGCGGCGGCGGCACCACTGCCGCCCCCAGCCGAGCAGGGGAGACTCGGGGGCGAGCCAGGAGCCCCCCGCCCCGCCCGACACCCCCCCCTTACCCGTCCTTGCGCCGCGCTTTGTAGACGTGCCCGTAGGTGCCTCTCCCCACTTTGCAGCCCTCGTACTCGAACAGATCCTCCACCCGCTCGCGCTCGGCCGCCAGCTTGGATTTGAACTCATAGTCCATGTCGTTCACCCATGGGGGAGGGGGGAGGGGGACGCGGCGGTATCAGCGGCGCCCCCAGCGCCGGGAACCCCCTCCCTGCACCATTTCCTTGTTTTGGATTTTTTTTTTTTTTTGGGATCCACTCCGCCGCCACCCGCTTCAACTGGGGCGGCTCGCAGCGTGGCGCGGGGCATTCTGGGACTAGTAGTGCAGCTGGCGGCCCGGGTCTGAAGGCCCCAGCGGAAGGCCGCGGCGCGCGAACTACAACTCCCAGCAGGCCACGCAACACTCGCCCCCCCCCTGTCGCGCCTGCGCGCTGCGCGCCCTGGGCTGCTGAGCGTTTCAGCCGGCGCTGGGAAGTTGCTGACTCTTCACATTACCGGCCGCGGGGGCGGGAGTAGCGGCTGCACGGGGCAGGAGAAGGCTCCCGGGGAGACCGTTCTCTATACCTGCGCCGCAGCTGCGGCCTGAGCCCTCCAGCTGTGGCTATGGGGGAGGGGAAGGACTCTGGTGCTGGATCTTGTTTATCTCGTGAGCTGCCACTCAAGCGGTGGCCCCGCCCTCCCCCTCACCGCTCTTCCCGATTGGCCAAGGCTAATCCCGCCCCTTCGCTGACTTAGCCACGGGCGTAGGTGGGAGTGGCTGGCTCGCTCGTCAATCACCGGCCCTGGCACGAGCTGCTGGTGCTGGGGCGGAGGGGAGCCGTCTGGAGCTGAGTGTCTGTGGTCGGACTCGGCGCGGCCTGGGCGGGGGTGTTGCTCTTGAGTGTCGCGTTGCAGAGCACGGCCCGGCCTCGGGCCTCGCCGCAGGGTGGGCGTTGCTTGAAGGGAGCAGGTCACGCCTCAGATTGGCCGGGGAAGGGGTGGAGCTGGGGTTCCCCCTGTCCCCGGAACAGGCGGAGAACGCAGCCCCTCCCTGTCCCTGTCCCTGTCCCTGTGCACTCCCCACCCCCACATATTTGCCCCGCCCCCCCACCCCGTGTAAGGTGGGGGCAGCAGCAGCAGCAGCAGCAGCAGGTAATGCTTTGGTTTCTTCCTGCCGGACCAAGCGGGCAAGAGATCTGTAGGTGTCCCCTGAACCCTGCCTTGCGCCCTGACATTGCACTACTGCCCTACCATGGCCCTATTGGGTTCTGGGAAGGCCCACTGTTGCATAACAAAAGGCCTGCCCAGGGCTCCTTACACAAATGTGAACCTATTGGCAGAGCTTTCATGGCTGTGGGAATGGGAGGCCCTGACAACATCCCCAGGAGGCTATTATGTTGCAAGAGGAAACATCCAGTCATAAATGAGTTAAGCATGACTATCAAGAAGAAGGATTATACCTTTGTCTCCTAGGCTTGATCTACCTTTAACTTGTGTTGGCATAGCTACCTCAATCAGAGGTGTGAAAAAACTACATTCCTGACAGATATAGCTGTGCTTACAAACCCCCGCCCACGGTAGGCACAGCTAAGTAGGCAGAAGATGGCATGGGTTGAAATAGCCAGAGTTGGTCAGGGAGGTGGTCCTAGAACAACAACAACAACATAGTTCTTATAGGTCAGGTTCTCAACCAGGGGTACATGTATGCACAGAGGTCTTCCAAGGGGTATATCAACTCATCTAGATATTTGCCTCGTTTTACAACAGGCTACATAAAAAACACTAGCAAAGTCAATACAAACTAAAATTTCATACAATGACTTGTTTATACTGCTTTATATAATAGACTGAAATGTAAGTACAATATTTATAGTCCAATTGTTTTATTTTATAGTTATATGGTAAAAATGAGAAAGCAAGCAATTTTTCAGTAACAGTGTGCTGTGACCCTTTTTGTATTTTTATGTCTGATTTTGTAAACAAGTGGTTTTGAAATGAGGTGAAACTTGGGGGTATGCAAGACAAATCAGACCCCTGAAAGGGGTACAGTAGTCAGGAAAGTTTGAGAGCAACTGCCATAAGCTGTGTCTACACTACAGGCCTATGCTGGCATAACTATACTGATACAGGCTCCATAGGTAGAGCCCTGAACGATTACAAAATTTGTATCCACATTGATCCAGGATCTGCAAACATGGTCCGCAGATGTGGATAGTTGTAGATATAAAGTGGATAGCTGTAGATTTGCAAGGCTCTACCCATAGGGTAAACATACTCTCAATTGCCATTTCTATTTTGAAATTGATATTTGCTGTAGATTTGTCATATCAGGCTGAAACTAGGGATGGTTTGAAGAGTTCAGAATAGGGTTAGATTTACACGGTTTCAGGCTGAATCTGGGTACCACCACCATGTCACAAGCGGTTCTCAGAAGATTAATGCTATATGACCATATACAACCAATTTTTTTTTAAAGTCCCCCTTTGTTTTTATTTTTAACTGAGAATCAATTCAGTAAGGACAAGGTTCAGATTACAGGATTTGAATCCAAACACTAACTGCAATCCAAAATTCAATTTAGAGGTTCCAATTAAGACAAATTTATTTTACTTACCACAGCCCCAAACACTGAGTCATTGAGGACTCCAAAAGGGGAAAAGCTTCAAAATAAGCAGAACAACATTTTCAGAAATTAATAAAGTATTTAAAATATTTGAGAGCTCAAAGTAATTTAGTCTCTAAAACTTTAATGTTTAGTCTTCATGATGTTTGTCTGAGGACTCCTTTGTAGTCCTAGTATGTTTAGGACTTTCTGATATTTGCCAGGCTAAGAACTTATGTTTTCACATTGCTTAGGATTCCTTGACATTACAAAAGCACCAAAAAGCCTACATCAAGCTTCAGGGCCACATCTTGCTACATGCGGTACAAGCAAGTAATCAGAAAAACAGTCCCTGCCTAGTGAACTTACAGTCTGTTTGTAATAAGCAGCAACAAGTAGATTCATTGAACAAATGTGATGTTTCTGGGATGACAAGGGAAAAGTAAATCATGTTTTGCATATTAGCCAATAGTCTGAGTTTACCACCTGCCTAGCCAACCTTAGCTAGCTGTCAGTGTTTGGCAGGTGTCATGGCAGAGGTGAGTTGAGGATAAGGTGGTAGCTTTGTTGATTTGATGGGGAGTTTTTGTTGATGATAGAGGTTGACCTTGTTGACAGTACAAAGGCAGGATATAAAAGAGTGCAGCGGGAAAAGGGTACTACCTCTTTAAGGGACAGGGCAGAGCTTTCAGCCTGGGAATAATAAAAAAGGCCCTGCCCCACCAAGGGGCTTGAGACACATAGAGGGGAACAGGAAGTGGAACAAGGAAAGCAAAAGCCATGTAGGTTGCAGTGGGTGGTAGTTGTTTATCAGATATCTTGAGAAAGAAATGAGTTGATTCAGAGGGATACACAATGATGCCTGCCTTAAAACCTGATTAAAAGAGTACATGGTATTTTGTTAATAGCATGTTGGTTCTTTCTTGTCTTGTGTGTTTAAAGTGAGTGTAGTCCTGCTCCCCTTGAGAAAACTAAGATGGATACAGCCGTAGTCGTCATACTGGGCAGCAAGGGATGTGTAGATGTGGGTCAACAGCACAGTAAGATGATACATCTGAAGAGTAGGGCAGGGATAATCATAAAGGGCCATAAAAGTCATAACAAAAAGCTTTTATCTGAAGTTGCAAAGAGTGACCATAATTATTCTGAAGTGATCATTCTTTTTTTTAAAAAGGTAGGTCAGTCAACCTTTCTTTTCCCATAGCTCCAAGTACTTTGTGAATCAAAATTGTCTGATAGCCCACTTTCTCCCCTTTTCCCATGCAAGTTTCTCTAGAGAATGGAGGATGCTGTCCTAAGCAGGGATTTATTTGCAGAGACAATAGATGAAAATCCGTAAAGTCTGATCTTGAGCTGGTACATTTGCTAAATACATTGGAAAGATTTCCATTTACCTTTCAACATTACCACCATTAAAAAAAGTTTTAAAGTTAGCTAAGATTTTCTCTAGCTTCACTTTAATAATTTTAAATTTTGAGAACTGACCTCTCATTTTAGTCACACCTGGTAACACCCCCCTCCTGCATTTGAGAGGGGCGGGAGGGGGAATCAACATCTATCTAGGATGCTATCTTGCCCAATGACAGGTATTAATCCAATGTTAACCAATATAATAAATAAAATTACATATTTCAGAAGTGTTAATAAAAATAAAACCACTACATAGTTTTAATCTTTGGTCAAAATAATACTTCAATATTTCCCATTTGTCACATTTTCCCCATCCTTCACTTCTGTCATCTTCCTAAGCAACTCCAACTTCACCATAATTTATTACCCATCTGAAGTCCTAGCTGTCTTTTTTCACCTTTGATTCCGTTTTCAAACACTCCCCAACTTCTCTTGCTTCCACTTTTCTCTCTATTCTAGCTTCTTCATCAGCTTCTTCAGAGAAAAATTGAAAAAATGCAACAAGACCTTCACCCTTTACTCACCTTCCTTTTCCCTGATACAACTCATTTTTCCCTGTCACTGATACAGAAGTTTGTCTGCTCTTATCCTCCAGCATCTTCACTGACTCCATCACATTTGCTGATCTCTATTGCAGTGACTCTCATCCCCTCATCTCCTTCACCTCTTACTCTTCCCCAGTTCTCTCTCCTCATAATACAAGCATGCTTTAGTCTCTCCCATCTTAAATCATCCCACCTTTGACCCCACTTTTCTCTCCAACTGACATCCCATCTTCCTCTTATCTGTTGCCTCACGAAATGCACTGTCCGTAATAGGTGTCTGGACTTTCTCTCCAAATCCCTCCTGGACCCTCTCCAATATGACTTCTACCCCTTGCACTTCAGTGAAATGCCTCACTAAAGCATCTAAACTCAGAACCAATATTCCATCTTCATTCACCTCAACCTGTCAGCTGTCTTTGATGCCATTGACCATGCTCTTTTGATATCTTATTCTCCCTTGGCTTCCATGACTTCCTCTCACCGACATAATACTATGTACACTAGTGCTTAGGTCGGTATAATTTACATCACTCAGGGGTGAAGATTATTCACACGCCTGTGCGATGTAAATTATACCAAAGTAATTTGTAATGTGGACATAGCCTTAGTTACCAACAGTGTCCTTTTCTCTGGCCTTGACAAATGAGGGCTTGCCTTAGCTATACCCATTCCAGATGCTGCTGCAAAGATCATTTCCCTAGCTTGTCACTTTGACTATGTCAGCCCTCTTTGCATCACTACATTGGTTCCCCTTTCTCTATTATGCCAAACAAACTACTAGTTTTCATTTTCAAGGCCCTTCTTGTGTCTTAGCTTCCTTCCATTGCCTTCATAGGAAAAGAATAGATTGTATCTGCCAACCATATGAAAGGAGGAATTAAACCCTTAAGGCTGGAACAGAAGAAAAATCACACCTTTGAAATACAGGTAAATGGATGAGGCTAGAACCAAACAAGACTCAAACTTTTAAAGTGTAAGATTTTTAAAAAGTGAATTAAAGTGTCTAAAAAAGCCAAGAACCTGCTTAGGACTCCAGATCATTAAGAGGCTAAGTGAAGACCTACTATATTTATTTGCAATTTTTTAAACAAAAATTCAGTTCTTCACTTAGCTGCCAAGACCTAAGATCTGGGTATTTTCCCTGCAAAAGAGTCTTAAAGAAAGTGATCTCCTGAACTCTTGGAGAGACAGTACCTTTACCTCAGGTCCTGGCAGGTAAAAACTCTGAGTTAATAACATTATGTTTAAAATTTGTGAGCCTCATATACATGTATTCTGTTGAACTTGGATCATAAATCAATTTTTAACAGCATTTCAGATCACATACAAGTAGTCTTAAGTAAAGCTTTAATTTTGAGTAGTGCCCTACATGTAACAGGGCTGTTCCCTCAGGCAATAGCTCTACAGTTGATGAGGGGGGGAAGGCATTAACATTCCATCACAGCTGGTTCAGTCTTTCTCTGGACATTCACCTCTGTTCACTCTTTTGACAAATGTAGTCCGTAGATTAAAGGGACTCTCATCAGGCAGTTTGGCCCGACCTGTTTTGAGAGGAAATGGTTACAAAAATTAGCATTAATAAAAGTGTCTTCACTAAAGTTTTAATTTAAATGAAAGCACTTTTTTTATTTAAGCCATTCCCTGGAAGCATTGTGGTGGTGCATTAGAATCAATAAAGGATGCCAACTAGAAATGGAAGTGAAACTGGCTAGTTTTTTTCATTTTCCAAACTGAGTAAGATACAGAAAGAAAAGAGGTGGAAAAATAAGTGATATTTTGAATGTGTTTTAATAACCCAGGGTATAAGTAACAGGTAAGGAAATGTTCCAGAGGGGTAGCTGTGTTAGTCTGTATACAACAAAAACAACGAGAGTTCTGTGACACTTTAAAGACTAACAAATTTAATTTTTGTAGGCATAAGCTTTCGTGAAACTCAGCTCACTTCGTCAGATGCAGAGGTAGAATGATACAGTAAATAGGAAACATACAAGTGCATAGAGAACAATGGGGGAGGTGGATGAAAGCCGGGTACTTGGGGGCTAATGACAGTCATTGAGTAGGAGGTGAGAATGGGAGGTAAGGAAATGTATGTTAACTCATTTTAAACTTGAGTGTCCCAGTGCCTAAGAACTCAAGGAGAAGCAAACAAAAAAAGGAAGTGGCTATAATCACTGTTGTACCATTATAATGATGCTGGCTGTCCTATCTGATACTAAGCTGAGTTTTAATATAACTGTGGTATGGGTGTGAGATGTGAGTTCCTATTGCATTCCTATTTCCACAAACTTCCAACCTGTCCATATAAGAGTAACCCTGTGCTTCAAATGGCTAAGTCCTCCTAGGATTAGCCCAGGCCTGGGGCCAATAAGGATGATTTTAAGAGGTTCAATTCCCCCTAGGTAACAAAAAACCAAACAAACAAATCCTCCCTCCATCAACTCCTCACATGGGGGTAGAAGTCAGCACTTTCTGCTCTCCCATAAAAATGGGAGTAATTAGAGGAGTTAGTCTTAACCTGTCTGACTTGAGACAAGTTGATGAGAGTGGGGAAAAAGAAGGAAAATTATCCATTTGGATGTATGCAGCTAGGTTTGGGCAGCTAGAGAAGAGCTGCAAGAGACTCTCTTGTCTCTCCTTTGCTCTGAGAGGGAAAGCTAAGTAGTTTACACAAAGCAGAGAATCTATGAGCGACAGCGAATGCGGATGAAGGGAAGACGGTCAAAGAGTTGCCTTCTGTCAGGGGGTAATAATACTATTTCCAGTGCTTTTTCAGTCTAGGAGTATGCCAGTAACATGCATGCAGTTTAAAAAAAAATCTTGCATACCAAACCCTGATGAGGTGAAATGTGGAGGTCGGTGAGGAGAAGGAATCAGCTTTGTACTTATTCACAGTTCAGGGACTTTCCAGTTGTTGAATATAATTTTGACACTGATGTTGGCTGCTTATGCTGTTCTTAGAAGTTTCTCAGTTTTACTATATTGGTATTTTTTCTATGCTTTCTGTCTCAGCTGGGTCTATTTCCTTGTTTTCTAAGGAAATTAGAAGTGAAATGGCTTTCTTAAAATACTGTTCTTTTCCTTTTGTTGATATATAAAGTGGCCTAAAAGTCTTTTTTTTAGTATTTCTTACTTCAGGAATTAATTTAGATCAGGAATGCCAATTTTGGCAGACTCCAAGCATATTTGTTATATATTCTAGCATGTTAACTGGAGATGCAAAGGTGTTGCTTTGGAATAAGTAATTAATTTTTAACTAAGTGTTAAATCACGGAAGTTAAATACAAAAAGTATTGAACAGTCTTACTAAAAAAACCTTTCTTTCTCAATTGCTCGGCTTTTGTTCTCTTGATGATTTCACTAATTCTTTACTCATCATACCCTTCCAAGGCAGACAAGACATGAATTTCTAAGGTAAAGACCAAACCCCCCTTTTAAACATGTGTAGGCCTTGTTTATACAACATGAAGAAAAAAGGACATAGGCTCAATTATTCCCCTTTGCAGGTTGCCTTTAGAACATACTAACTTCTTCTTTGTAGTTTGCTCTAACTTCCTTCCTACCCGTATTATCTAGATAAATTTCTCAAATGTCGTACACTGTTTCTGTATATTTATCAGGGAAGAACAAAAAGTTCTTATCTCTTCTTTAACTTTCTCTAGCCCACAACCTCCCGCCAACTGGAGGCTGTATAATCTTTGTTGCTTCACTCTTCGCTGGCTGATCCATAACTTCAGCATTCACTTGCCAATCAGGTTCAGTCAGGGAGCAGTTTCTCTTCCGATTCTTAAAGGGCTAGAAGCAGCCTTTTTCCAGCAGCTCTGCTAAACTTTACAGGCCATTGCATTGGTAAGCATATAAAATACTTATTTAAAAAGTATACTTCAGTTAGACTCAAAATGAAGCTGCCTTTCCTGAAGAGTAGAAGAAGATCCGTCTCTTGCAGTACAAGGAAGTCATACTGGAGTCCACAGAGGGGGAAAAGGCCGCAAAGGAGGAGTTTGTAGGAGGTTTCTGCAGATCTTCAAATAGAAGTGCTGCTAAAGCACACAGAGGTTCACTTAAGAAATGAAGTCATATAAGCACACTGGAAATTTCTGCTTGGTGGTATAGAAATATATCTGGGGTCTTTATGGGTGCCTGCATGTGAGTTTCAGGAGTGTCTACAATGAAGTGGGGCATCATAGCATAAATAGATAAATCAAGAGATTTCCTAATCTACTCCTAGTGCTCCCATACCTACATTAACTGCAAAATCTGAATGTGAAGTAGCAGCAGAATCCACAGTGGCATAAATTCAGATGTCTTATTTAAATTATAAACTTGTCAGTGTTACAGAGGAAAAACTAGTTTGTGTCAGTGAGTTTTCACATTAATGGTTTTAATTAAAAAAAATTTCACTTCTGTAGCATCTTCCATCCAAGGATCTCTCTAAGTCCCTTACACCCATTAACTAATTTAACTTCAAAATACCATTGTGATATAGAAAAGCATTAGTCCCATTTTACAGGTATGGAAAGTGAAGCCAGAATGTAAGTGATGTGCCAAGGATCTTATAAAGAGAGTGCACACTAGGAATGGAACCTAGTAGTCGTGATTTTTACTCCCATGATCTAGCCACTGACCTATATTGGCTTTTAAATTCATGTATTAGTTTATAAGTATCATAATAAAAATAGAAACATTGTGCTGGTTTTCTTGGGAATGACCTAGTATTCTGGCCTGAAAACAGGAGGTTCTGCCTTTGGCCAACTGCTTTATTTGGGGGGGAAAGGGATAGGAAAACAAAGTGTTACCTTACAAAACAGCACAATGATACTGTAGGCAAAGTATTCCTTGTCCCCGGATTAGCAGAGTGCTGAGGCTGAAGGACAAATCACAAAGACATGGTAAATCAGACGAAATGTCCAGTTATAGAAACAGTGGGGCACAGTAAAGACAGATTGAGATAATTCCTTGTTCCCTTGGTAACACCACAGGTTTTAATTCCTAGTGGGGTACAGGTACCACACTCACTTAATCTAGTTGGAAGCCTTGGAGTATACAAATAATAATCTTCCCCTCAATTTGATCATTAGAATGACTATTATTTCAGAGGACAGATCACTGCCGCTATCCTTAGTATTGGAGGCAAAGATTTAGAGGCCACTTCTAAGGCCATGTCTACCATACAAACTTTGGTCAACGCAAGTTACGTCGGCATCAAGCTACTGAAGTTAGTATATCAATTGTTCATGTTCATACCTGGTTCCTTACTTCAGCACTGTGCATACTCACCATGAATGCTTGTATTGATGCACAGTGCCATGCACCATAGGTAGGTATCCTTTTTCCCCAAGGTAAGGAACCAATTTCTATGTGGGATCTGAATGTAATACTTAGATGCCTTATGAGGCCCCTCTCTTTGAGCCAATGGCCACCTTTTCCCTCATTCATTTTTCAGACAGCCTTTCTGGTGGCCATCACCTTGCTCATATGGTTGGAGAAATAGGGGCTTTAATGGTAGATCTTCCATTTATGGTATTTTTCAAGGACAAGGTTTCATTACGTCCACACCCATAATTTTTACCCAGGTGTCTTCTGAGTTTCATATCGACCAAGTTATCCACCTTCTGTTTTTCCCCCCAAAGCCTCATCGGTCCAGAGAGGAGGCCATATTTTACACACTTCGGATGGTAGGAGGTCATTCACCTTTTTATTTGGACAGAAATAAGTTATTTAGGAAGTCACCCACACTATCTATGTCTATTGCAGGTATATCCAAAGTGTTGGCGATTTTCACCCAGCGACTCTTCAGGTGGATTTCTTATTGTGTCATTTTGTGTTATAAATTTGCTGACATACAGCTTCCTTTTAGGGTGTAGCCCATTCCACAAGATCTCTATCTACATCTATGGCATTACTCAAGAATGTTCCTATTCTGAACATTTGTAATGCTGCCACTTGAACTTCCATTTATACCTCTTCCAAATATAATGCAGTGATCCAGTCTTCTAGATCAGATACTGCATTGGAAATGTTATATTATATTCAGTCTTGGACTTGGCTCTGAAGACTCTTCCCCCTCTAACAGAAGGCTGTGCTCAATAGTCACCTGAAGTGGTGCATCCATAGGGACACTACTCGAAGGAGAGGTTATTCATCTTGTGTAGTAACTGGAGTTCTTCAAGATGTCTGTCCCTCTGGGTACTCCACTACCCGCCATCCTTCCCCTGTGCTTTCTTCTGGGGACTTCATGGTAGAGAAGGAACTGAGGGCGATTCACCCATGCAGCCCTATATAGCCTCAGAGCAGGGCATAAAGAAGTATAGGGTATGTACACAGGCCAAACGCATTACTACCAAAAATCTCTGAATAAAGGTGCAAGTGGTGTGAGCACACCTGAAATGAAGCAAACATAGGGGGACACAATTCACAGAACTCCAGTTACTGTACATGGTGAATAACCTCTCCTTCTTTGGCAGTTACACACCAATAGTTAGTACATGGGATCAGGAGGTTCCAGAAGCCACACTCATAATTCAGGTCTGACCGAGAGACAGAGAAAGAGTGTTTGTAGAAGCAGTGAGGGTCAAGTGGTGGCAGTCGAGGTGAGGAAATGTTTTAGTAGAAAGGGAAAAGATAAAAGAAATTGAAAGTGCCTATTTATGCTGCTTCATCCAAAATAATATTTAAAGACACTAAGTAGTTACAGATGGAGGTGAGGGAAAGAGACTCAGTACAGAATGCTGAAGATTCAAGGAGAATCCTAGCTGAGGAAGAGAGGATTAAGAGAGTCTAGAACAGACTGAAAGGCTGTGGATGGTTAGGCTTTTGTTTTGTTTGTTTAAAAAAATAAGATTTTAGGAATCAAAGAAGATAACTAAGAGGACATCATTCAACCCTTCTCCAAGATAATCTCTGCAGCAATCACATATGAATTGCATATGTAATTGTTTGGGAGCCCAAGGTTGAAATCTGATCGTTTTTGGTCTTTATCTGGGACTTTGGACCACTGTCATCTTATGTTACCTGGCTTCTGGAACAGCCACTTGAGACTCTGAGCAGTCCTAAGCATGCTCTAAATTATGTCAGTAATTTAATTAACTCTTAGCCAGACCCAGAATTGGGAAGCCATTAAGAGTGCTTAAAACCAACTTTCCCCAGTCCATGCCAAGTACAAGTCAACCAGACTAGAAGATACATCCCCAGCCTAAACATCTAAGATTACAAACACAGCTTCTAGATTTTGCATTTGTAAATATGAATTACATTAAAGGAGTATTCTGAGAAAAAAATCTAGGTAAGATTTCAGTAAATATGTATCACTATATTACTTCCACTTATTCATTCCTTGTAACGTCAAATCTGTCCTGCTTATAGTAAATAAGAATGATTATATATTTGGAGTCTAGGTATAGTTCTGGTCAGCTCTATCATTTCCCTGATGGAACAGATGGTATCATTAGTCTTGTGACCTCATTTTAGTGTATTATTACATTAAAAATACAGGGAGGTAAAATAAGAGGATCAAATGAATCGCTGGTATAACATTGGGGAAATGCAAGACAAGAATGCCAATTGAACTCAATGGAGTTACATCAGCAAATAACATCACCCACTTTCTGCATGTACTTCTGGCTATGAACAAGTCAGTTCTTCTTTGAGTGCTTGTGCATGTGTCTATTGCACTTCAGGTGTCCTCATGCCAGATAATTTTTCCCATAGTGGTATCCATTGGGCTAGCATATGTGCTTGCCTCATGCTCATGCTGCCAGTGGAGAGTATAAAGGAGTGAAGGTGCCTCAACCATCATCAGTTCCTTTGCATTGCCCATGCTTGGTAGTTGGAGTGCGTAGGACCTCTTCTCCTTCATTTTTTCCTTTAGATTTATTCTAAAGAAATTTCTTCTTGTAAATAATTCTTTAGCATAGTTAGATAATTAGTGGTACCTGTTTTTAAGTTTCATTTCTAAAGTTTTTGTTTTATTTTCTTCATGCTTCGACTCAGTACCTGGGCATGAAAAAGTCCCCAGGTTTCAAGTGCTGTTATGCCTGTAATAAGTCCAGACCAGCTACAGTGAGGTGCTTCCCAGTACCACTTTTTAGCAGCCTTGAGTTGTTGACTCGGGCACTTCACTGGGTACTTCAAGACCGACTCTGTTGCCTGGACCTGTAACAGCATCATCTTCCTCTGCAGTGCATCTGCCTTTATCACTTCCCACAATGCCTGAAGCCATACGTATCTGCCAAGGAACTTCTGTGTCTGTCAGCACCAAACTTACCATTGATACAAGAAGAATTTGTGGCTCCTATTTTTTCAGTTCCACAAGAGTTGGCTGTGGGATTTACCTTGGTACCCATTCATACAGCACTGTTGGCATCAGACTTAACATCGGTACTGTCCAGTTCTGGTGCTTCAGGACTTCAAACTAAGCACATGATGCCTTCTATGGGAAAACACATATGCAACTGCTGGTACCATCTCATTGGCCCCATTCCTGCTCACCATTTTCTCTACCAGTACCACACTGCTTTGGCATCCTAATGCTGATTCTTTTTCAGATTCTGAAGTGGTTTCCTACAGGTCGGATTCCTGTTTCAGAAGATCCCAGTGCTCTCCATGCTCCTTGTTGCACAGATCAAGACCTTGGTATTGTGATCCTTATAGCGGCTGATCCAGGGAGAGGTTCCCATGAGGCTGGGCTCTGGAACCCTTACCCTACCAAATGCAGTAGTGGCCCTTTTGAAATTCTTGGGGTGCTCCTTAGACTTCAAGGTTTCTTCTCTTCAGCACCACACTGAGATCTCCATTGAGGCACCATTCCCGGCCCACTACAATTCTCAGTACCAGTGCAGTACCCAGCAAGCTGTGGATGTTATCCCTCCAGCTTTGGACCCCGCTGTTGCAGAGGTTCAGTTACCACCAGAGCAGATGGACACACTGGTGCTTCTTCTCAATACCTATTCATCCTCTCTGGATGAGGCTATGATATTGGAGCTGTGATCTCCAGTTGCAGATGACTACAAGACCTATCAAGAACTGATGAAGAGGCTGGCTGTCTCCCTTGGAATACAAGTTGAATTGGTTCAAGATAACCCTTGCAAACCTGTGGACATATTGCATTCTACAGACCCTACTAGAGTTGCCTTACCTATTAATGAGAACATTTTAGGGCCTATGAAAATTTTTTGGCAAATTCCTGTTTGTTTGACTCCTACTGCCAAAAGATCTGAGAAGCGGTACTATGTACCTTTTCAGAGATATGAATATTTTTATTTACACGTGCACACACTTACACAGAGTTATTTGGTGGTGATGGTGGCTAAGAATGAAAAGAGTTTTTTCAGTCTACAGCTAAAGATAAGGATGCAAAGAAACTGCATTTTTGGTGGGAGAAAGGTTTATTGGTCTTCAAGTATACAATTCAGGATTGTGAGTTATCAGGCTTTGTCAACCTGTTATGATTACTCCTTTTGGGACTCAGAATCTAAATTTTCAGACAAGCAGCCAGATGATGCACAGAAAGACTTCAGGGCTCTTCGAAATGAAGACTCTCTGGTTACTCATCCATCTCTACAAGCTGCACTGTATGAAGCGGATGAGGCTGCTCCTGTCATGGTGATGGTGGTCACCATGAGGTGGGACTCTTTACTGTAATCATCAGGTTTACCTTATGAAATCCAGCAAACAATCAAGGAATTGCCCTTTGAGGGCCCAAGCTTATTTTTGGAAAAGATAGATGAGGTTCTGTAGTCTCTTAAGGATTCAAGGGTCATCTAGAAATCGTTGGGCATGTATACCCAGCCGCAAAGAAAAAACAGTACCACTCTCAGATCAAACAGAGATACTCTTTCTAGCCAATTAGGCAGGCGAATCACTCCAGGAGGTGACATAGGTCTCAGAAAAAGAGACTGCCTTCTCCCCCTCCCCATTCTGCTGCCTCAAGCATCCAACTTCCTCCAAGCAGTCTATTTGACATCTTATTTGAGGACATTGAACCAATCTATTCAATCTCTCCTTCCTTTGGCATCCAGTTGTCCCACTTCCTAAGGGCTTGGACCTATTTCACAACAAACAGGTGGGTTCTAAGCATAGTGGAACTGGGATATACCCTGCAATTTACCTCCATTCCCCCTTCCCATCCACCCTCTCTCCTGTCACTTTTCAGGGATAACTCTCACGAGACTACTGATTCAAGAAGTTCAGCCTCTGCTATAGTTAGGGGCTATAAAGGAAGTGAGTCTAAGTGAGTCAATAAATACATAAAGAAAATAATGTTTTGTATGGTTACCCTAGTTTCTCTTTTCTCTATCTTTCAACAGCTGATTCACTGCCTTCAACCTAAAAGATGCCATATGGCCATACATCAGAGTCACAGGAAGTTTCTAAGGTTTGTCATAGGAGGAATTAATTATCAGTTCAATGTCCTCCCCTTTAGGATGTCCTCAGCCCACAAGTATATGCAAAATGCATGGTGGTAATGGCAGCACACCTCAGAAAGGCAGGGGGTTCGTGTGTACCTATAGCTGGATGATTGGTTAGTCCAATCAGCAAGTGGAACAGAGCAATGACAAGATCCAGTCCATCTTCCAGCCTTGGTCCTGTTAATCAACAATAAAAAGTCAGTTCTCCTCCCTGTACAAAGAATTAAATTCATAGGAACGGTTCTCAACTCAACGTCAGTGAGGGCATACTTACTCCAGGCCCGGTTCCAAATAACTTTCAACCTGTGCACAGAGTTCAAGGTATATCCCTATATAACTGTAAGGAATTGTCTGAAACTTCTGGGCCACATGGCAGTTTGCATGTACGTGATTCAGCATGTCAGACTGCACCTCTGAGTCATGGGGAGGGGTAGTTGAAGTCTGTCTACCGTCCTTCTCATCATCTATTGGACATGCTGACTTATGTACTTGCAACTGTCCTGTCTGCCCTGGACTGGCAGATGGTCCAAGCAGTGCATGCAGCAGAGTTCTTTTTGTTCCAACTCTTCTCTCCATGGTCTTAGTCACACAGATATGTCACCTCTTGGATGGGGAGCACATCTGGGGAAATTTTAGATCCAAGAACAGGACAGACCGTCTCCTTCTACATCAGTGTCAGGGAGCATCAAGCTATTAATTGGCCTGTCAAGCTTCTCTTCCTACCGTATTTCCCCATGTATAAGATGCACCATTTTTCAAAAAACGTGGGGTCTAAAAACTGGGTGCGTCTTATACAGTGGTTGTAGATTTTTTTTTACCGTAATACATTTTTTTTCAAATTTCGGGCCCCAAAATTAAGGTGCGTCTTATACATGGGAGCATCTTATACATGGGGAAATACGGTATATTGCAAGCTGTATAGGTGCTCACAAACAACACTAGTGCGATGTTTTATCTCAACAAATATGGAGGTGCTAGGTCAGAATCCACTTGCCAAGAGGCAGTGAACATCTGGTCCTTCTGCATCATGAACAATATTTATTTCAAAGCATCTCACTTTCCTGGATCTCAGAACTGTCCGGCTGATCATCTCAGAAGATCATTCAGAAGAGATCACAAATGGTCTCTAAGGCCTGACATAGCAAAGTCCATTTTCCAGATTGCAGAATGCCAGAAATTGATCTATTTACCACCTGACAGTACAGCAAGTGTCACCAGTTTTGATCAAGGGGTCTCTGCTTTGGGGCCAAGATAGATGCTTTTCTACTATCGTGGAAGGGGAAGATTCTCTTTGCTTTTCCTCCCATCCCTTTTATTGCCCAGGGTACTGGCCAAATTCAGACAAGAACATGCTGTTCTGATTTTATTAGTGCCAGCTTGGCCTCATAAACACAGGTTCTTGGACCTGCTGAACCTTTCCATTTGGGATTTCATAATCCTGCTGCAGGTTACAGACTTAATTTCGCAGGACCACGGCCAGACTTTGCATCCTACCCTGCTCAGCCTAAACCTGACTGCTTGGGTGCCCAGGGTTAAATACTCAAAAAGCTTTTCTTTCGGCTGTGGTACAGAATGTTCTTTTAAATAGCAGAAAATCCTCCACCAGATACCCTTTTTCATGAAATGGAAGAGGTTTTCATTGTGGTCCCAGCAGAAGGACATCTCTCTTTCAGAAGCTTCCATTCAATGTGTTTTGGATTATTTGATCCACATAAAAGAAAAAGGTCTTTTGGTCAGTCCCTTGAGGGTCCTTCTAGCTGCCATCTCTGCTTTGCATCCTCCTATAGAGGGGAGATCAGTTTTTTTCAATCTTATGAATATTCTGTTCTTTAAAGGTTTGGATAGACTTTACAACCTGAGATCTAAATTTGGTTCTCTCTGTATTAATGGGGGCTCCCTTTGAGAGCCTATGTCTATCTGCTCCTTCTTGCAACTCTTGATGTGAAAGTAGCATTTTTAATAATGATTACTTCCACCAGGAGAGTGGTGGAGGATCAGGCTTTAATGCCTGATCTTCCTTATACCATTTTTTGATAGAGGCAAAGTGGATTTTTCATCAGCACCCCAAATTTCTTACAAAGGTGGTTTCCGATTTTATACGAATCAGGTGTGACAAAGTCAGACTGGACAGCTACCAGAGAGTGGTGGAAGACAGATATATCAACTCTAGAATGGTAAAGGTCCCTTTTCCCCATGAGCTGAAAAGAGATTACCTCAGATCAACTAGGGACACCTGAGTCAAAATAAGAGCTGATCGTGACCTTTAAAAACCCCTCTTTTGGTGAGAGAGAGTGAGGAGAGATGGGTGATAAGCTGCAGCAGGGAAAAAAAGTCTTCTCCTGGACAGAAGGCTGCTTTCCTCCATATGGAGAAGAACCACACTAATATGCTATTTGGGGAAGGACTCACCCAGAGGCAACACCTCTGGGTGTTGAAGGGGCAAGGAGAGGTATTCCTTTTTGTGTTATGAACTTGTTTCTTTTTGTTTGGCTGAAAAGTGTTCCTTGGGCCTACCTTAAGGCCCACCTTGTAAATATTGAAGAATAAAAACCTGAGTGAGGAATAAAAACTCTCCAGAGTGGGACTGATTTACTCCAGGCCGCCACAACCAGAGAGGAAACGCTGAGTTTGGTGAGACAAAGAAGTTGTCTTGCCACAAAGGCTATGTATTTACCAACCTTTTTTCCAAAACCCCACTCTCATAATGATGAGGAAAAACTTCATACTTTGGATGTATGCAGAGCACTGGCATTCTAACTGGACAGGACTATGGTCTTTCAATCATTTCCTCAGCTGTTTGGCTCTTTCGCTGGAAAAGTGTCAGGAAAGCTTATTATCTCTCAGGGAATATCTTGCTAGATTTCCTCCTGCATTTGTTTGTGCTATGACATTCCTAAAGTACCTCTGGTCCATTTAGGGAGTATTAGCACATTCTACAAGGGTTCAAGTGGCTTCAGCAGCTTTCCTGGGTCATGTTCCTGTGGCTGATATTTGCAGGGCTGCCATCTGATTTTCAGTTCATACATTCACCACACACTATGCCATCTTCTAGACCTCTAGAGACTATGCTAAGTTAGGCAGAGTATTGCTACAGTCCTTGTTTCGGTAGACTCCTATACCCACCTCCATTTGGGTGTGCTTGTGGGTCACCTAAAGTAGAATGGACATCTGCAAGCACTTGAAGAAGAAAAACGTTACATACCTGTTTAGTAACTGATGTTCTTCAACATGTATTGCACATGTTCATTCCACAATCCATCTTCCTTTGCCCTCTACTTCAGAGTGAATTCAAATACTGGCTTCCAGTGTGAAGGAGCTAGGGAGCCAGGGGGGAACAGGGCAGCTCTTCCCCATATGGTCTTGCCTGGCAGCAGAAGCATTGTAGAGGGTATGTGTGCTGCTTCCTTGGATATCACTGTGGTAAAAAGTTCTCCAGCTCCACTGCATTGGCATGCAGACACCTGAAGCGGAATGGGCAGATGCAACACATCTTGAAGAACAACAGTTACCAAACAAAGAGGGTGACCATATGACCCATTTTGGCCTGGCAGTCCTTTTTTAAGCGCTGTCCCAACTGTCTCCACTTTTTTTGGCAAAACTGGGCATTTGTCCTGTTCACTCTTACCAAAACTGGGAACAGTACTCCAGCTGAAGCTCACCAGTGCCGAGTAGTGCTGAACAATTACCTCCAATGTTTTACATACAACACTCCTGTTAATACACCCGAGAATTACACTTGTCTCTTTTGGAACAGCATTAGATTGTTGACTCATATTAAATTTGTAATCCACTATCATCCGCAGATCCTTTTTTTCAGTACCACTGCCAGTCCAGTTATTCCCCATTTTGTAGTTGTGCATTTGATTTTTCATTCTTAAGCGAAGTGCTTTGTACTTCTCTTAACTGAATTCATCTTTCTGATTTCAGATCAATTCTCCAGTTTATGAAGATCATTTTAAATTCTAATCCTATCCTCCAAAGTGCTTGCAGTCCGTTCCATCTTGGTATCATATGCCAATTTTATAAATGTACTCTCCACTCCATGTACCAAGCCATTAATAAAACTATACAATAATACCAGAACCAGGAAAGACCTTGTTGCACCCTTGATGGGGTGTATAAACCCTACACTAGGCAACAAGGGATTATTTTGGGCCCAGCCAACCCCACCCTGCCACATCTGCAGCAAATGTTTCATCTGGTGGAGGAATTAAAAGATGGAAACAGCTCATTTGGTGGCAGACCTGGAAAAAAGCAGACCTGAAGCTCACAGCTCCAGCAGAGGAGGACCACCTCAAAAACAATCAGAGAGGGAGTATTCCCTACTCCCTGCATGTGGACCCTGGACATAGGTAATCCCCTCTTATTTTCTTGATTTGGACTCCCCCAACAGGGGAAAGCTTTGCACTAAGATGACCGGCGGTGGTGGGGGAAAGAGATAGGATGTGGCCAAGGGAGGGCAGCTGTAAGGAGGCTCAGTTGCCAGACCACTGGTTGTCCCAAAGGGCCCTCAGTCAGAGCCCGGTGGAGTGAGAGAGCCTGGACTCCCCTACCAACAATCCCTCTGCTGGCCATGAGTTGCAGCCATGACCACTAAGCCACACTTCCCAACCAAACCCTGAGTGAGGAGCATTATAGACCCTACTTGATGTCCTCCCAGATTGACAGCAAACTGTTGATAACTACTCTTTCACTATGTTTTTTAAAGAATTGTGTGCCCTCCTTACCGTAATTTCATCTAGACATATTTCCTTAGTTTGCTTATCAGAATGTCATGTTACACTGTGTCAAAATCTTACTAAAATCAAGATATATCACATCTACTGCTTCATCCTTATCCACTATAACTAATTAAGCACTAGGAAGTTGTGCTGCCAAAACTATATTGGTTTCTAAACCAGTATAGTTATAATGGTACAAAAATTGTTGTTAGACCTTCGCCTAAGAGTATCACACACAAAGTTGAACTGGTTTAACTAAATTGGTATAAAATAACACTTTCAGTTAAACTGACACAACTTTGTGTGTAGATGAAGCCTTACCAATTGTAGAAGATCCTTATTCACCAAATATGATGAAAAATCAGACAAAACTGTGTGACTTATTTCAGTGTTTAAAGGGACATAACTTGAAACCTAATACATTTTTTAAAGAATAGTTTAAAGTTGCTTCTGGTATTAAAATTTATGGGGAATGGAACAGTCCTTGCATCTGTTGCTGTGTGAGCAACCCACACAAACAGGAAAATGCTTCTAAATATGTAAATTAAAGTGATTACTAGAACTGAAAGAAATTAGAGAAAAATATGAAGGCATTGTATCATTTCAGACAGAAGCATATTTTTAATGTTGTCTGTTTCTCTTTAACTTACTATTCTGTGTCATTTGGAAAGTTAACACATATTATGTTCTCTGCAATTTGTCTCCATGTAGCACAATGTAAGGTATCACATGCCAGGGTCATATGATAACTAGTAAATTTTATTTTTCTGCGGTCTGAGGAATTGGCTTTCAGCATCATACACCTAATGGCACTCGACACGTTACTGAATTGGGTCCCAAGTTTCTTAAAGCTTTCAGCAGAGTTGGAAAGAAACATCATGTTCCTTGTTCAGGTCACTGTTACATGCATACTCTGCCCCTGAGAGCCAATTATTATTAGTAGTACTAGTAAACTTTTATATTCTAGTAGCACCCAAAGGCCCCAATTGGTATGGAGACCCTATTGTGCTGGGGATTGTGCAAATACAGAAAAGGGACAGTCCTCACTCAGAAGGGCTTACAATTTATCTTTAGGCCATGAAAAAGCAAACTTAACTAATCACCTTATATCAGAGTTACATACCGTATTTCCCCATGTATAAGATGCACTTTTTTTCGAAAAATTTGGGGTCTAAAAACTGGGTGCGTCTTATACAGTGGTACTTACCGGTGATGTACCATAATACATTTATTTTCAAATTTCGGGCCCCAAAATTAAGGTGCATCTTATACATGGGAGCATCTTATACATGGGGAAATACGGTATATATCGGAGATAGATTACACAGAATATACTCTAACACGCACCGTTCATAGTGACATCAATGTATAGGTTAAACAATTGTTTAACACTGAGTCACTCTTTTCCTTATTCTTTTTATGTTGTAATGAAAATACAGATCTTCCACAACAATTGTAACTTTAACCTACCTATAATAGGGTATTGGTCTCTAGGTACATGTCCAATGCACCTGTTCCAAGGCAGGTCCTTTAATGAATTGGTTTAGCACATGTGATGGAACTGATACCCGGACTCCAGTGACCCATAGGACTAACATTTATAAGGAGACACATTCAGTTAGGGTTGCTTTTTGGTGTAAGAAAATAGGATAATGTCTTCCTAGCACTTCCTAGCAGAAGTAGGGAGCAGAAACAGCTAGGAAGGCTAAGGAGATAACAAGCTTCCTGGGAGGAAAGCCTCAGTAGGGACGGCTAAAAGATTGTGATCTAGCAGGAGGCTGCGTAGATTTATATTTTGAACTTCAATAAATCAGATTCCTAGAAGAAGACGTTCATTCTGAAAAATCCTGAAGTGTGAAGTTTGATTCCCTGGGGAAGTAACGGGGCCCAATGCTGGACGGGGTGAGCCCCTTCTATATTTTCATAGTCTTCTAAAAGGTTCTAAAACACTGAAAACATTGAGTTAGGTTATCTTATTTTTAAATGGTCTGAATAACACAACTGTTTTACTAGCTATAATAATGTTTTGTTTTAAAGTTATCTTGTGCTTGTGTCAGTCCTGATATTACCAACATCCTCTGAAATCAGTTGGATTTTTCTGAGTGAGGATCAGTGACAAATTCAGCCCCTAAAGCCCTAATCCTACAATTGGTTCCACTCAAACAGATCCCCGCACCAGTGCAGAGTCTGTTGCAGAACTGGGGCCTAAGTCAGTAATTCATTTGAAGCAGGACTGCAGGCTTCTCTTCCTGTCTTTGAAATTTCTATTGAAGAGGATTTTATACGACTAATTTAACCTCTTCATGCCTCACTTTACTTGAACTTAAAATTTTATTCTATTCAGTTTCTTATACTGCCCTCATCACTGTAGCATCTGAGCATCTTCTAGAAGTGCATTAAATAAAGTGACTAATCCTTTTCATGCGAGTCTCCTCTTCTGCCATCTTCCTCTCCAAAGGGAAAAGTGCATTTTTCTTTTTTGAATATTTTTTATTTTATGGCTGCTCTGTGTGTTTATTAACTAAGACAAGGTCAAAGGTCACGCCTTACTGTTGGAATGGGAGTGATGATGACTGAAGTGATTCTTAGATCCTGTAGAGTTTTTCAGCCTTGGCCTGGCCCCTAGGACCTCTGTTTCCTGCATAAACAGCTTAACCTTTGCAGTAGCTAGCTCTCTTGTGTCTGAAGAGGTGAGTTGTTGACCACAGTCCTCATTCTTGAGTTCCAAATGGCCTTTTAGGTATTGCGGGTCCAGACCATTGACTCACCAATGCTATCTGAGACTCATGATAGTTTTAATAAGACTGAAGTTTGTGAATTATCTTGGTAAAGAGAAGTCATCCCTGTTAACAGAAGAGGCAGATGCAACTACTATCTGTTTTTCCAAGATGATACTGTGACAGGATACACGGACTACAACCTGGAACTGTGGGACCGCTGTGCCCCCTTAACTCTCCAGCCTGGGCTGTTTGTTGCCTGCTTCCTCCCGGCACAGGGCATTTATTCCTCAGGTGATCAGTGGAATTACACTGATAGCACCTTTTGGGCTCTTCTGTTTTTACAGGAGGTTTTGGATGTGGTTTAGAGGAATGGTTTTGGGGAGGTGAGTGGCCAGCCTCCCAGCCACCCTCCCTTTTTCCCAGGTGTAAAACAGGAACCCTGCTTCCCATCAGGTTTCAACCCATCTTTCTGTGGTTTACTTTCAATAGATGCCTTAGTCTGCTCAAAGGCATCAGCCAGAAGTGCCATCTGATCCATAGTTTTCACATCTTTATCCCACAAGCATTGGTTTACATCATCTTTACATATGCTTTAGAAATATTCTTGAACAAGGAGATCAAACATTTGTTCAAACTCTCAACACCTTTTCCGCTCACCCATTTTTCCATTAGATCTTTCATCCTGTTTATATATTCGCCATTATTCATACCAGCATTTCTAGTTAAATTTCTACATTTCATCCTATACGTTTCAGGGATAATCTGAAATAATTTCAAAACGGTTTCCTTGAATTTACAGTAATCTAAAGCATCCGGAATTGGTATTTCATTGAATATATTCAGAGCTTTACTCAGTTAAATTTGCAATCAGGGTGGGGACTCTCTTGTCATCAGGAATCTCATGAACTACACACAGCCTCTCAAAAGTAGTAAAATATTCTGTGATATCATCTGTCTCTTTGTATGCAGGACACAGTTGTTTACAGTTGTGGCTTTTTGGAGCTATAGGAACCAGTAGGGTGGGAGAGTTCTGGTTCTGTTTGTCTAGCAAGTCCAATTGGTGTCTCTGTTCATTCCAGGGCCTACTGATGTGCTGATTCTTTGGCTTGTTTCTGGGCCCTTATTTCCAGTTCTTTTAGCTCCAGTGTCATTGGTGCTCTTTCTTCTTTTCTCCTGCTTGCAGTTCATACAGCGCTTCCCTGGCAATTGCATCACCCTCACTCGTTTGTATGCCTTTCTGTTCCTGTTTCCCTTTCCCAAAATTAGCAAACAGAAAATAACAAGTCTAACCTTTTCTTGACTGTATTCAGCAACTACCCTTAAAGCTTCACTTAAAATCTTTACATCAGTGTACGAAGTACAAATCTCACTCAGAATAAGTTATGCATTTCACCCTGCTCGCTATGCCACTGTGACGGGATCCCTGGGGTAGACCCTGAAACTGTGAGACTGTTGTGCCCCCATAACTGTCCAACGTGGGCTCTGTCTCACAAAGCTATGCCAGTGACAAACAGCAAACCCCTCCAGGCACTGTGATCACTCAGCCATCAACACGTGGAGCTCCACCCCACCCCCCCTAAATTGCAAGAAGGCTCTCCAAGCCATTCATTAATTATACAGAGAGAGGCACCAGGCAGTCACCTAGCCTTGTACCCCAGAAATATACCATCTTACACTGCTCAAGACTCCCTTAAACAATGCAAGGTCATTAATTAGCTTGCCATTTTGACAAAGGGTAGTGGACGTGCAATCATAATCATACCACAGTGGTGAATGTGGGAGTTCCAGGGTACTATTTTGAGGTACAAAGTGTCACAGATTCCCTCTTCCAACTAATACCACTGCAATTGGTCTGAATTGAACCTTAGTTCACTTTCATCCAACTCCCTCTCTTGGATTCTGTATTGCAAGAGTCTCACATATTTAAAATAACAGTTTATATTTTATTGTAGAATAGTGAAAGGTGGGGGTACTCTGTCACTGAAACAGTTTACTGAAGGAAGTGGTAAATTCATTATTTCTTGAAGTCTTTACAATGAGATTGAATGTCATTCTAAAAGAGATGCTCTAGTTCAACCACAAATTATTGGGCTTGATGGTATTTACATACATAGTAGCAAAGAGCAAACATCTCCACTGCTGGCATCACTGAATGAAATTCAGTGGCCTGTGTCAGTGAGCTTCACTATTTTTCAAGCAAGGGCCACTTTGGCAAAAAACTTTCAATGTGAGAGCTGGTGACTCCTGCCTTTGGGGAGGCTGGGCTGAGGCCCCGCCCATGATCCACCTGAGCTCCCATTTGGTCTCCTCCCCCGAGGTCCTCCCCCCCCAATTCCCTCCATTCCCTTCCCATTGCCTGCTCTTCTCTCTCAAGCCAAAACACAATGCCTCCTTGTTCCAGCTGAGTCCGGCTGCTCTCCGCCCAGCAGCCCAGCCCCCAGATGTGTTTTCCACTGTGCCGCGTCATCAGCCCGGTGCTTCAGTCCATCCCCCAGCCCAGGTCTGATCCCTCCCTAGCAGCAGCCAGGGGCTCACCTGGACTTAGTCCCCAGGCAGTTGGGAGGGTCCCTCCACGCGAGGGGGAAAGGAGCTGTGGGGCAAGGAGGGACTCTCCACGTGGGCAGCGCAGCCCACTCTGCTGGGAAGAGCTGCCCCCTCCGCTCACCACGCTCCCAGGACCCTGCAAGGTGATGAGTGGGTCACTCATCAGCAGGTCAGCACTGTGCGAGGCAGAGGAGCCAAGGCCAGCAGCTGAGTTACTGCTGGGAGCAGCGGCCACAGGAGTGGGACGGACGCCGAGGGAAGTGCTCACCTCTGTCTCCCGGTGACTTACCCCCTCCTCGCCCCACATAGCTCTGTCCCCTCTCGCCCCAACTTTCCAGGTTGCAGGGCAGAGTTAGTCAATTAGTCAGGGAGCTGCACTTCAGGTTGGTGGGAGCCACCACTGGCTCGTGGACCTTGCAATGAAGAACACTGACCTATGTTATGCAGGAGGTCAGACTATGATTATTATAGTGATTCCCTCAGCCTTAAAATGTAATAATATTTAGACTAGAGGACTGACCTCATCTACACTACTGTGTGTCTGTGGAAAGGATAAAAACTCAAAATAAGAAACAGACATTTCAAGTGTGGGGCATTTTTGGGGCATGAAGCAAGTTTCTTAATTCTTCTAGAATTGGTCTGCAGTTGTTTACAAATGCCTCCATGCTAGCAATTAGTTTATAAAAGTCAGATTTCCTAGTCTTTGAATTATCACATGCCAGTGATTTTTCTCTGACCATTGTGTGGGACACCAGAAGAATGAAGCTGCAGACATATGGTTTTAAGGTAACTGCAAATAAATACTTGTGCCATAACGACTGATCTGTGAGGAAACTTCAAAACAAAAAATCAATACTCTGTATCATCATCAAATAAGTGCTGTATAATTTTCACCCTCAAAAGCCCTCTGCCACAGCAGCCGTCTTTCTAGGGGAGAAGGGCTGGACATGACTCCTTTCAGAGATAGTCAGTGTCTCTTTGTGTGTCAGACAGATCTAGCTCTAAAATAACAAGCTAGTGACTAGAATACCTATCCAGAGCTCCAAGTCCCTACTGGTATAGAAGCAAGAGAGTAGCTAGGAAATCATGCTTGGATCTCTTAATAGCCTATTGTGCTACCATCAGTTTACCACAAGGTAAAGCTATAAATCTCCTATTTTAGTGAGAGACTAGATATAAATTTGCACATTATTACGTGCATATATATTGTGCCTATCACTTTAATATCTAGGCACTCTTTACATGGTTTGATTAAAGGAACAATGTTGTCAAGAAATCAAGTCACTTTCCAAAAACTGCTGGTACTACAGGTAATCTGGGGGCGAATGTAGTAAGGTGACGTGGCCTACCTCCGAGACTGATGGGGAGAGACTACACCACTCCTCCTGGTGGGCGGAGCCAAACAAGCCACACACTCTGTCCCCCCCCCACTCCCCCATGTCAGAAGCAGAGGGGTGGGACAGGAGGCTTAAAAGGCAGGCCCTACAGCTCAGTTGTGTATGAGCCGGGGAAGTGAGCAGACATTTCTTGCCACTGCCAAGCTCTGCACCTGAGACTGAGCTCTACAATGCCCAGGACCCAGAGAAGTTGCCAGGACTGCCGACTGCCAAGTATCCAGAGATGTTACTGGGACTGCTGCTAGCTGTGTACCCCAGGGAGACCGAGGAACCCCAGGAGACAGAGATACACTTAGAAGGGATAGTAAGAAGTGGCCCATGGACACCAGATGGCAAAATCCTCTGCCACTGTCAGGGCTCTGGGCAAGGACCCGGTGGAGTAGTGTAGGCCAGGTCCCTCTACCGCCTGCCACCAACCCCACCTCTGGAGTGGCCACCTACCCACCTTAAGCCAAGAGGTCTGTGTATTTTTATGCTGTCTGCCAGAGCCAGAAGGCCAGGCAAAAGACTGTTTTTTGCTCCACCCTGCCCAGAGGGCCAGAGCCCGTAGACTGCTAATTCCTCTGTTGAACATTGCATTTGTTGACACAACATAGAGAGGTCCTGTTGTGTATTTTGTGTCTTGCCTTATTGCCTAGGTTGCCGTAGCAACAGAGCTTAGTTTGTTGCCATAGCAATAGAGTTAGACTATTAGGGGACAGCTCAGCCAGTCCTGGCTGGTTTTAGTGTAGTTCAATAAAGACTGTTCATGGGTTTGCATCTCTCTGTATTCCGTGCTGATTTTCTCTCTGAGTACAAGTACTTTCCAAGGATTTAACATAACAAAAGTGGCAACGGAGGATGGGATCGACCTGTGCTGCACCGGCAAAAAAGTAAAAGTCAATGTAAGAAAAAACCTTTTTGCTGTTTTGTTGGCTGGGCTGTTTACATTGACGGTTCAAACTGAAACTAAAACAGGCTCTGCTTTGTTCTGACTGAAGTGAAGCACTGGGAATTGTTTTTGGAATTCAGAAACTTCACCAGTACCTGTTTGGATGGAAGTTCACATTTTTCACTGACCATTGACCTCTAACATCAATTTTTGGACCATGCACAAGCAATTCACCATTGGCTGCTAGTCATATGCAATGATGGGCATTGTTGCTTTCCGCACACACATGAGATCAAATATCAGAAATCCACTATGCACTGCAATGCAGATGGTCTCTCAAGGCTGCCTTTACCAGTTAAACATCAAGATATTGGCCAGAAAGAAATTTTCTACTTTGAACAGGTAGAGAACACACCCATCACTGCTACTCATGTAAAGAAGGCAAATCATGTTGACCCAGTACTTTCCAAGTTATGGACCTAGTGATGCATGGAACATCTCAATAGGACTCTCAGGTCTCACCTGACTTTCTTCCCTACATGTCCAGGAGGACAGTGTTATCAATCCATTCTGGTTGCTTCTTGTGGGGGATGCACATCTTTATTCCACCACTACTGAGATCACAGATGTTAGAATAGCTACATTCAGGTCATTGTGGAATAGCGTGCATGAAAGAAATTGCACAAAGCTATTTTTGATGGCCTGGCCTGGACAGTGCCACTGAAGAGAAGACAAGAGTTTGTACTTCATGTCAGAGTGTGAGGAATGCATCCCCATCACACATGGGACTGACCTGAAAACCTGTGGCAGCGTATTCACGTTGATTTTGCTGGCCCATTTGAAGGAAGCATGTTCTTGATTGTTGTAGACGCCCACTCTAAATGGTCAGAAGTCTCTGTAATGCTGTCCACTACTGCTGAAAGTACTATCTAGAAACTGTGTGAAATCTTCAGTCATTTCAGTCTGCCAGAACAACTTGTGAGCGACAATGGACCGCAGTTCGTCTCTCAGGAGTTTGAAAATGTTATGAAAGCAAATGGGATACATCACATCACTTCAGCACTGTATCATCCATCCACCAATGGATTAGCTGAAAGGTTTGTGCAGACCATGAAACAAGCTTTAAGATCTGCAAGGGGACATTCATCCATTCAAAAGTGTCTGAAAAGCTTCTTACTATCCTACAGAAACACACCTCATACTACAACCAAAGCGTCTCTGGCCTTTCTAATGATGGGACAACAGCTGCGCGCTTGCTTTGATCTGTTAAAAACCAACAAAGCACGACAAGTTGTGCAACGTCAACAGCAAAACCAAGTCATCAGACGTGCGCACAGAGCAAAAGACCAAATCTTTAGTCCTGAACAACCTTGGAACTATGCTTCTGGAGCTACATGGGTCCCTGCTACAGTCATTGCCCAAATAGGACGTTTCCTACACTGTCCAGACTGCAGCAGACCTCACCTGGCAGCGGCATGTAGATCGGTTGTTGCCAGATCATACATTTCCCAAGGACACACCTCCAGTTGAATTGCCTGACCTCACCATTACAGGTGAGATATCATTGAGTCAAGAGCCACTCATTCCTGACTCCCCTTCTCAATCCACCTCTGCAGCAGATACAGCTCCCTCCCCTGTTTGAGCAGATACAACTCACTTGTTTAAACTACGAGTCCTGAGCCCATTGTTAGACCCGCACCAAGAACACCAGAAGTCTGCTGTAATCCACCTAGAGAGAGAAGGCCTCCTCAACGGCTGGATCTTTAGCTAGGGCAAACCCATGTTACGGGGCAGAATAATCCCTGGAGTTTAGCCAGGAACTGAGGCAGTCTATCCTCATTCCCTAGTTTAGTGATTGTTCTGTTAAATGGGCATTTTCATTAAGGAGGGAGGAATATGTTGTGTATTTTGTGTCTTGCCTTATTGCCTAGGTTGCTGTAGCAACAGAACTTAGCATGTTGCCATAGCAATAGAGTTAGACTATTAAGGGATAGCTCAGCCAGTCCTGGCTGGTTTTAGTGTAGTTCAGTAAAGACTTTTCATGGGTTTGCATCTCTCTGTGTTCCGTGCTGATTTCTCTCTGAATACAAGTTCTTTCCAAGGATTTAACATAACAGGGGGCATGGCCTCCCTCTGAGACTGACAGGGAGGGATGGCCATGAACTACTACACTGACCATGCAGCAATCACTGACACCTTGTCTACACTAACAGTCCCACCACTGCTACTACCTGTGGAGCTGCAACAGTGTTAGGAACAGTGGAAAATTTCAGGGGAGAGAGTCTAGCATAGACCTAATGATAAATAATCAGCACTTTCACTTATCTGGGCTATGGTTTTTGCTGCAGGCTCACTGTCTCTGTGAGCTCTTGGGGGCCCATTTTATCTAAGATCAACAGGTTCTTCTTTGAAACGACCTCCGCATATTCTCCCATGTGGGATACACCTTCTGACTGTATAGGATTTTAGAAACTGCAAGGGGAGCTGCATATGCTCAGTGCCTGAAAAGGGTGCTGGGTAGTACCGAACACTTGAAGACAAGTTTATATTAGCAAGGTGCAGTAACCAACTGTTTCAATTCCTTCTGTTGAACTTCAGAGTTCAAAATTTAGACCAGAACCCTGAGGAAGAGGAGAAGGTGGACAGAGCGTGTGGTTATGCAGGTATAAAACTCTTTTTGAGGACTCCAGTCACTTTTAAATAACCTCTATTTTTAATTAAGGTGGCCCCTGCATATTATCAGTCATGGTGCACATAGGAGTGAGGGAGGTAGCAAGTAGAGGAACCCTCAGGGAAGTGGGCTGAGGAGTGCTAAATGATGAGAATAATGGTCTGGATAAGAGAGAACTAAGACATGACCTTGGGCAGAAATGTAGAAGAGAGATGAAAGATGTGCTTATGGAAGTCTGAAGGAAGGATCATCTGTCAGAAGCATCATTTGTCAGAAGCAGCAATTCACTTACTTTATGGCAATCACTGATATAAGTGTAAATATACCTCTCAAAATAAGGTTATTGTGTTATAATTTGAAATACATCTGAAAAGCATGCTGTCCCAAAACCACTGACCAAGATTAGTAATGGTCTGTCACAGTGGTAGTAAAATTTACCAGGCAGAAGAGAGCTGGAAAGTTGGGAGGTTACACCATGATAAAAAGGCTATTTAATGGTAGCCAAGATAATACAACTGGTAGTCAAAAAAACAACAGGGATTTTATTTAAACTGGAATGAACCAAGTTAGATTCCACCTACAACAGCATTAAATAGATGAAGAATATATATAATAAAAAAAATAATAGTTGTATAGACTATAACTTACTACTCAATGTACTTAACTAGATATATCCCTCAAAATATATCTCTCTCTGAATGCACAGGCAATGATCTATAAGTTATTGTGATTATTATTTAGTTCAAGATTCCCCTTTTCCCAGATATCACTGGGTACTGTCTAACACCCAAGTCAGTCTTTGAGCCTCAAGCACATCTCATGACTTCATAAAAAAGATGGACTCGACTCCAGTGATGCTTGCTTGTGGGGGGCACACATTAGGTCAGACCTACTGGATCTGAAGGATCTTTGGTTCTCCTGTTCCAGATTTCTGGGACCATATGGATCAATGATAGTAGATGACCAGACTGATGCTCACGAACTGATGCTCAGGAATATGCTATCAAACATGGACTGACTTGACCAGCCAGCTTTAAACTAAAGAGACCCTCTTCTGCATGTCTCTCTGCCCTGCTCAATCTGTGTCTCAGCTTACTTTCAATTTATCTCAGTCCTGGTTTCCTTCTGTTCCCGTTTCCCCTTTCCCCCATCTGTCTCTCCCTGTTTCTCTCAGTTTACTCCCAGACTCTCTGTTTTGCTCTCTCAAAGCTCTCTTAAGCTGCCCACTGCCTACTTCTGTCCCTCAACCATGCCCCTTTTCTCCACCGTCACTTCCCCTCCCTCTGAGGGAAGAGGCTGTCTCCTCTTACTTTCTCAGAGGGAGGGGCTACCTCCCTTCCATAGACAAATGACAGTGCATTCACTCTGAACACACCCGAAACCGTATATCCCCATGCAGGGTCGAGTCCCTTTACCATATTTACATAAGGAAAGAGGAATGACCTTACGAAACAGAGGTGAAACAAAGAGTACTCTCCCAAGAGCTCAAAGCATGCCCCTAAAAGCCAGGCAAGCACCAAGCTGAGGTCCCATATCAGAACAGGGTCTTAGATTGAAGAAAAACATTAAGCAGTCCTTTCAAGTATCTCTTTACCATAGCGTGATTGAACACTTTAAAATTGCCCACAAAGTGATAGTGCACAGAGACTACTAAGAGGAATACACTCACAGGGAAAGACTTTAAGCAGGTAACCCAGGAGAGGAAACAGAGGCAGAACTTGAAGACTTGAACTTATCCAGTGCACATACTGATCAGAATTTTAGTGTGGATGGCTTTCTAGACTGAAGTATATCTACTATGTTAGAAAAAGTAAGGTCAGACAAAAGTTACAACCACCACAGCTCAAGCAGCCAAATTAAAAAACAATATTACAGTGCTGGATTAGGACATTCTCTTGAATCAGTAGATCTGGACACACACAGAGATAGAGGAGGTTCCTGAGATAATTTATCTGTTGCTTCAATGTGGTATATTCCCATGTTGAACCGTTGAAGCATATCTCGGTATGAGACAATAAATTAGAATTATAGGAAATGTCAAGTAGACAGGCTAGAAAGTTTTCAAATTTGGATGTGTATTCCCATTTGAATGGGAGTGAAGTAGGAGGATTCTAAAATTCTAATGACATGCATATACATTGACACCAATCGCTGAAACAACTCCTACAGCCATTTTTAAACTATAACTTTGTGGGAAAGTCACCTATTACAAAAAAGCCCAAATAAATAACCTCCAAATAAAACAAGCCCAAAAAAGTGCAACCCTGTCTGGCTCTGAGTGCAGTGATCAAAATGACTCTGGCTGTATCTTGTCATTTTCCCAGTCACTTAAGAGATTGGAAGGAATGCATGAATTAACTCTTGGCTTCAAAGTATGGACAAAGCATCTGTGATAGAATGTCTGCCCAGGTCTGCTTTAGAGTCAGGATATTAACCTTTTGTGACTCTGACCTATATCAGGTGACATGGACCAAGAAATAAAGTTCAGTCTCCTACCAGAATGTGTGTGTGCATGCGTGCATGTTACTTTTATTGCAGGGGCAAAAGGCTTTCTTTCCAGGAACAAGGAAAGTGCTGCCAAACAAGAAGAGCTCTTCTTCTGCATCCCTAAATCTTAGTATATCTTGTCACATGCACAAAGCAAACAAACTGAGGGGAAATAATTATTTATTTTAATTTTTCAGGTATAATTATCTTAGGTGTATGTAGCAGTTGTAAGGTTTTTTAAAAGCTTGTTTTTTAAATCAGCTATGTCCCTTCATATGTCTTTTCCCTACATCAGGAAGCATATATTCCAGGATCCACCACGCCTGCCATGCAGAACTAGCTCACTTTAAAGAGAAACTCCAGCAGTACATTAACTACTGCTGAGGGAATTCTGCAACAAAAAATTAAAAATTCTGCAGACAATATTTTAAAATTCTGCAAAATTCTGCATATTTTATTTGTCAAAATAACAAAATAGTCCTGCCAGTTTCATTATTTTAATAATTTATTTCAAAATACCTCACAGCAAGTCTGTCTGTAACGATACAGACAAAATCAAAGGTTCAGGAAATGTCACACAAGTGGATCTCCCGCTGACAGTCCCAGACAGCTGGGGCTCCCGCTGACAGCTCTGCACATGGCAGGGCTCCTGCTGGGCTGGGGCTCCTGCTGAAAGCCCCAGGCGTCAGGGGGCTCCCACTGTCAGTCTTGGGAGTCTGGGGCATCATCTGAAGCTCCAACTGACAGCCCTGTACAACTGGTCCTGCTGTCAGCCCCACATAGTGGGGGTCCCACTGTCAGCCACACTGTCTGCCCCATGTGTGGTGGGGCTCCGGCTAAAAGCCTTGCACATGGCAGGGCTCCCTCTGGCAGCCCGCTCAGCAGGGGCTTCGGTAGTCAGCCCTGCTCAGCTGGGGCTCTGGGTGAAAGCCCCAGGCATGGAAAGGCTTTGGCTGACAGCCCTGGGCAGCTGGGGCTCTGCTTGACAGCTCTGAGCACGGGAGGGCTCCTGCTGTCAGCCCTGTGCAGCTGGGGTCCTGCTATCAGCCCTGCGTGTGGCAGGACTCTGGCTGACAGCCCCGCACATGGCAGGGCTCCGTCTGACAGTCCTGGGGATGGGGCTCCTGCTGTCAGCCCCAGGTGGCTGTGACTCTGGCTGACAGCCTGCTCAGCTGGGGCTCCCGCAGTCATACCTACTTGGCTGGGGCTCAGGCTGAAAACCCATGGTATGAGGAGACTCTGGCTGACAGTCCCTGGCAGCTGGCGCTCTGGCTGACACCTCTGTGCATGGCGGGGCTCCTGCTGTCAGGCCTGGGCAGTTGACAGCCCGAGCCTCACCATGCACAAGGCTGAAATTTATGATTTCCACCAAAAGGAAGCATTTTGGTGGAAATTACAAATCTGCAGGAAAAACAGAATTTTGCAGGGAACATTATGTCTGCACTAATTCTGCACTGCGCAGTGGCACAGAATTTCCCCAGAAGTAATTAACGACCAGGAGATCCCAGAACCTTCATTTAGTGGAAAGCCTAGACAAAAAATGTCTTGTAGCACGCTCTACAAATGGCCTCGCTTGGGTTTAGACTCAAAGCCACAAATGGAGACTTAGTCTCACATATAAAACTAATGTAGTATTCTGAAAACATAGAAGGATAAGGTTAGATTGCTGCAGAAATATTTACCAAAGGTAAGGCCATAAAGTGTAACTCACTTAAATAGAAAGCTGGTGAAACATCACAAAAATGCTGTTGAATCAGGAATAACAGAAAAATATTTTCTATAAGCACCTCCTATACCTCTATAATCAACCCCAAATTTGCCCAGCTCTAGGAACAAGTGTTGCCCTCATATCCCCAAAATGGATAAACTATTATTTTTGTATTGTCCAAAAACAAACCCTCTGTCAAGATTCATTCTAATCTAGATCAAATTTCAGAGCTGAGTCATGACCTGTATCTAAAAGGAGGTTTTATTTTGGAAATGCTGACACAAGCGGAGCTATAGCAGTGCCAGCAGCAGATGCTGCTATAGTAAAATTTAAATCACATTGCCACTGATAAAGCATAATAGATTATTTCAGTTGTAAACCAGCTAATTATGCATGCATTCTAGAGTTCTAGGCCGTTAAGCCACACAGATTCTACTCCTCTTTGGTATGAGAAACCGCTTGTAATTTAATTTGTAGGTGAAGTATGGTACAATACATAAAATTGTGGCAGAGCCACTTTAATGTTTTTATCATATAACATTGCCAAGTCTCACGATTGTCTTGTAAATCTTGTGACATGTCATCTTTTTCTTAGATCCAGCTCCTGTATTCATGTGACTGTGGGAATCTTATCTGTTTTTTATAAAGTAAGTTTCCATCCCTCATTTTCGCAGAAAGAAACTTAAAAATGTGAACCCCAAAAATTCAACACCAGAAGTCAAATAAAAATAACTCAAACATTATTTTTTAAAATCTCATGACTTTCAAACAAACCTCATGAATTTGAAGACTGGCTATTTTTTTTTTTTAATTTTTTTTTTAATGCTTAGGGTTGGCAATGTAGTCATAATTTTAATACTATAAACCTCTGGTTCCCATTTGAACTATTCACTTATATAAACAACCTTTCTACAACATTTTTGTGATTGAGGTGATGAATTATCCTTAAATAAAGGCGGTTAAAACCCCATTACAAACAATCAGATGTCTGTGCAAGCTAAAACTATGACAGAGGAATGGAACACCCTAATTGCCTACCTTCCTTCAGTGAACTCTGAAAAAATTGATCATGTCCAACCTCTTACAAAGGTGTGTATAATTCAGAACAGGAAATAATACTATCTGGAATTGAACTGTGGGTTTTCCTCTCTTTGTGCTATTTAGCTGAAGCAAAGGTATATAGTTTGTTCTTTCTTGTCTCTGTTTAAGAAAAGCCTTTTCAAATAATTTAGACCATAGCTCTTGTCTGTGAGGTCATAAAAGGAAAAGAATGTCTTTTGTCTTTGCTCTTCTTTGTACATAAAATTATTTCCTCGTGCTAACATTCCACCCACCTAGGGTTGATTCCTTCAATTAATTTCTATTGCACTGTCCAGTTTCTTTGACACATGTAAAAGGCGATCTACAAAAGATCTTTAAAAATTGGGTTTGTGTCCTTCCTTGCAGCTTTATGACGTGTTTAAAGAAGGCTTGATGTATTTAGTTTTTAAACAAATTCCTTGTATTTTACCTTTAGAAATATCAGGGATGAAAGTCTGGCCTTTTCTGGTTTTGCTGGAGAATAGGGAGGCAAGGGGGTGTCTCAAGATATGAAAGTTTGCTATCCTTTCCCTTAGATGTATATCCTAAAAACTTTAACAAAGTAATTCCTTCCGCCTAAGTGCTCATAATGCATTGAACTAAAATCGGCATTAATACAAACAATAAAAGAGTTCTAAACAGTCTGTCCTAAATCCCTTCTCAATAGCCTAGTTTTCCATTTGTTTTTCAAAAAAACAAAAACGCAAACAAAAAGATCTTTAAACTCTTATACATTATAAAGAAACAAAAAGGGGAATAGGCCCAATCCCTCTTCCCCCTTTTGAAGATCAAGTAATTCACTTGTTCCTTGTTGAAAGGTGGCATTTTTCTTCATCATCATCATGGCAAATCCAAAAGGGATGCAGCCTCTTTGCAGATGGGGCATCACCTGGATTGATCTCTAGCTAGATCCTTAAGGTGGTCTGGTGGTATTGGTACAGAGGAAAATCACCTTTCTCCTCTCACAGGGGAAATAAAATTGTGACACTGAAGAGAAGTCATCCCATCTCCCTCTCCATGTGTCATCAGTTTGGTCCCATTCATGCAAACACTTGCACATGAATAATTTTTAATCCAGTGGACTTCAAAGTTCATCTACTCGTGGGCATAAAGTTAAATATTTGCAGGGTCAAGACCTTTGTTTGCGTACTGAATTCCTTTTGACTGAAATCAAGTGATCCATATGGGGGAAAGGGGACGTGAGAGGCATACCCAGTATGTTTGTATTGCCATTATAGAGTCTGAGGCATTCCTACTGAAGTCAGTGGATGCTTTTTTGCAAGTACAGTTTAGAATATCAGGCCCATAAAGAATGAGTTTATTTTTGTCTGTTTGTTTGTTTGTACTATTTAATCTGTTGATTTTAGGGATCCCTAGGGCCTTAACTGTAATTTTCCTATTTAGTATTAGTCACTAAAAGTCACCACTACTTCAGAGGTATCAAAAGATACTATTGATCCCATATTTAAATTTGAGAGTTTTAAAGCAAATCCTTTATTTTCTGTCACACAAATTTGCCAAAATAATTTCCAGTTGCAGCTTGACATACTTGTTAAGCATCCAACTATATGTGTTAAATTGATAAGAGGCTTTCAGAAAACTGATCAACTTATTTTTTATTACACATACTGTATAACAATATAAAACAATTTAATAGTGCCACAATCTTCCACTGAATTTATAATACACAGAAAAAAAGTTATTAACTAGTACATATTGCAACTACTATTCAGCTAAGAGTTTTCCTGAATAGCTGTTTCAACTAAAGAGAAAAAACCTACATCTGTCATTCTAAACAGTTAATATTAATTAAATATACATGAATATCTACATAGTTGACAATCATTGTCAAAGAAGGATGAGCTGAGAATCCATGTGAAAAATTTAATTTGAAAAATAATTACTAAGATTTACTTATTAATTATACATTTCTTATAAAGATACTACAAGATAGTTGTTAAAGTGCCATGTTCACTTATTGAGCTATATAAATAATAAAACTTTATTTATTGTAAATTAGATCCTATTTATTTAAAATATAAATATTATATCATTACAAATCTACATTTCTGATGGGGTTTTATATACAAATATTGTTTTAATTAACATTTTTTACATATATACACTATTTATTCCAGAGGCAACGTGAGCTGAAAGAAGTACAGAGTTGGGACTCAAGAACATGAGTTCTTACTTTTGCTGCTCATGCACTCATTGCAAGGCCTTGGACAAGTCACTTAAAAAGCTCTTCCTACGAAACTCAGACCACCAACCTGTTTTAGTATCTGCAGTTGTGAAAAGGGAATAAAATGTACCTACCTCACACAGTGTTGTGAGGATTAATAAACTGATGTTTGTACAACCTACCAGCGTGGCATGTGGGCACCTATCCGCTTTTACATTAGCTCTTTATATGCTTATATCACTTGGATCAAAAATGAAATTTTTGGCCTTAGGGTGTAATCTACCTTTGAAAAACTTTACTGAGTGATTATTTAATATTTTATGTATTTTTCTTTTTATCTGTTGAATAATTCATTTTAAGTAAATTGTGGAAAGTTCACAATTTTTTTAAATTAAGGCATAATTTTCAATATGCTGTCCAATTATTACATAAGAACTATTGCTCTTTGCTATTCAGCAAATACAGAATTTTGCAAGGTGTAGCTAAATATTCAAGTTATTGTGAGACTATTTTTGGGACCACTAAGCAGGTACCTTATGAACCTAGCAAAGCAGACAACCACTGCTTGCTGTAGCAGACAAAACCACTGCTAATTCCAGAGTTCAGATCCAAGGAACAGGTTTATTTCAGCATAGGTACAAAGTGTCACACCCCAGTGATCAACTGAGGTATGTGAGGCCAATGATTTGACTGTAGGTACAGACAGGGTCTGTATACATAAACAAAGACTTAAGTCTCCATACACTCTTTTATACCCAGGATGACTCCATACTTTTATCAACACCCCTCTCTTCTTATTTGTTACATAATAATAATATTTTATGACCAAATACAAGATTACACATTACACCCTAAATTATATAACTTGTTTATCTATTTATTAACAATAACAAAACTATCAATCTTAAAATTTGACAGGGGTTTGTGGGATTTTGGGGACTTCCTTTGTTTACCCTGATTATTTTTGTCTGGGTCATCGTAATCTCTCATTGTTACTTCATCCTTTTAGGAGCTTGTCCCCAAATTGGGGACATTTCAAGAACTGAATAACAGGATACATACTAAGCCAAAAACATTGTTTTGCACTTCTTCCGAAAAAAAGGTTATTCGAAGGTCTCATGCACCAAACTTTATTAGCCCTATATTTATATTGATTATGCACTTGCATATATATTTGTTACTAGCTAATATGTGATATATATATATACACACACACACAATGCATTAAATACACCTATGCCTTTACCATTTTGCATGAAGTAAGTTCAACTAATCATTGCACTTTGAAAAATATTAGTAAACTCTGGGCTTGATATCAGAGTTTTACTGTACTCCTGAAAAGGGATCAGATGGAAGGACAGCACTTTGTATTTATTATTATTATCTAATTTAATACAAATACATCAGAATAGCAACTGGTTGTGTACAAGAAATCCACTCTACATCCCCTATAATAACAAACATATAAAACCCATGCCTTGACTATTTTGAAATGTAGATACTAACAATAGATAGTTGGCAAGTAAATATGATAACTATCATTGCTAGTTACAACAGACATAAAAACTAACAGGAATTTCCACAAGGTAAATGAACAACTTATGTTTGCAGAGAGAAATTTTGACCACTAACATTTGACCCACTGAAGCAGAAAGTTGGCTGTAGTTGCTGTCTTGTATGGGAAAGCCAAGGCTGTTAAATCAAGATGAATGTGGGAGGGCAGAGCTGGGCTGGGAGTAGTACAGGTGAATAAAAACAATGAACACTTTTGCCTAGAAACTGGGCAAATATCTTGAAAGTCATTCATTCCCTATATGTACAGACTAGATCAACGGCAACTAGTTTTTTCTATCTATATCCTTTGAAAGTGTCCTTGGAAATATGTGATACAGAGAATAAGCAAAGCAAATAAGCATACAGTCAACAGTATGACTGAGCTGTGTTTACCAGAGAGACCCCTCCATGCAACGCACTATTGTTTTTATTCCCTCACACACACAGATACACAATTTATCTCAACAGCTGAAAAATAGCCATTCAGCCAGCTATACAAGAAACGAGAAACCTCTGTACATGAGGAGGATTCTCCAGGGGCTAGTTCTGAATGCTTAACAGCTTCTTTTTTCTACCAGAATGATGTAAAGGGGCTGAATTTGTCCATTTTCTTTTCCTCACACTAAAGCATGGACATTCTTTCATCACTCCCTCTCTGGAACTGATTCTTTGCACAGACCAAGCTATGCTCAGCACAGGGAGAGAAATGGGCAAGGACAAAGGTGGCTTTATGCTATCTTTGTGCTCCCTGTATTCTGAGGCTGGTGGCCCCCAGCAAAATGCAGAGCAACCTTAGAGCTGCTCTAACTTGCATCCAGCTGCCTATTATCCCAAGGTGCTGTTCTGGCAGGCAGAGATAGCTGGAGTGTGAAGCGAGTCTGACCATGGATCCTTTCCCTTGGTTATGCTCCCTACATCGATGATTGATTGGAATCTTTCATTTGTGAGAGATGGTAGAAATTGCAGCCTATGATGTAGACGATTTGCAATGTTTCATATGATTAAATAGTCCAATCTGAGATTTGCACAATCTTTGGCAGTTATTGCAAATATATGTGTCTTGGTTGAGTGCTGCTTGCTTCCCACAAGCTTTTTTCTCTTCAAGCTGTAGGCACCAGCTCCTGTCATGGACTTTTATGCCCTGATGGAGATGTTGGCGTCACTTGTTATAGTCATTTGCCAAGGTTTCCCATAGGTTAGGATCAATTCCAAATTCCTTCATATTTCACTTGCATGTGTCTTTACAGCAAATCTTGGGACATCCTCTTGTTCTTGTTCCCTCTGATAGCTCTGCATATAGTATGTCCTTAGGTATGTGTCCATCTTCCAACTTGCTCATATGGCCCAACCAGCGCAGTCGTCGTTGCTTGAGCAGGGCTGTCACACTAGGTACATTTGCCCTTTGAAGAACCTCTACACTGGTAACTTTATCTTGCAGTTGATGTTGAGTTTATGGCATAAGCAGTGTAAGTGGAAACTGTTTAACCTTTTCTCCTGATGTGCATAAGTTGTCCATGTTTCCCCACTGTACATGAAAGTGTTGAGGATGCAAGCTTGATACACTAGCCTTTTGGTCTTGAGGGTAAGCTTTGAGTTCCATGCTCTTTTAGTTAGTCTACTAAAGGTGGCAGCAGCCTTTTCAATGCATACATTTAGTTCTTCATCCAGTCACTGTAGAACCTAAGTAGCTGAACTTTGGACTACTTCTAGTTGGTTTTCATTTAAGGTAATTAAAGGATCTTGTGGAGCCCCCTGTCCTAATACAACCGTTTTCTTATTGCTGATGGTGAGAGCAAATGCCTGAGGAGCACTTGAAAGGCGGTCCATGAGTTCTTGTAGTAGATCTTCATCGTGGGCTATAAGGGCAGCATCATCAGTGAATAAAAGTTCCCTGATTAGCACCTTTTTTACTTTAGTCTTTGCCTTAAGTCATGAGAGATTGAAGAGTTTCCCATCTGACTGTGTGTGGAGATGCACTCCATCTTTCCTGACCTTAAAAACGCAGTTCAGGAGTACCATGAAAAAGATTTCAAAGAGTGTAGAGCAAGAACCATCCTTGCTTCACTCTGCTTTTCATCACAAAATTGTCTGATGTACACTTGTCAAACTGGACATTTGCTCTCATGTTGTCGTGAAATGAACAACAAGATTGATGGACATATCTTTTTAGTATTGTAAATAGATCTGCTGTGTCAAATTCTTTCGTTAGGTCTACAAAGGCAATGTACAATGGTAAGTTTTGCTCTCTGCACTTTTCTTGAAGTTGACACACAGAAAATATCATCTATAGAGTTGATCTTCCAGACCTGAATCTGCACTGTGAATTAGAGTACACATGATTTGCCAGCTGTTGTAGGTGCACTAAGATGACTTTTGTGAAAACTTTCCCTGCTTCACTTAGTAGTGAGATACGCCTGTAGTTGTTACAGTAGCCCTTTTTTATAGAGTGATTATGTTTGCATCACGCATCTCTTGTGGCACCTCACCCTCTTTCCAGCACTTAAGTAGCAACTGCTAGCGATATTCCTACATCAAGAAGCTGGAAAATGGTGGTCAGCACAGAGTTACAGTAGCTCTGTACCACCTAGGAATTTTCTAACAGGAGGAATTCCCAGCTGCTCAGATACAGTGGCTTTACACCCCCTTTGCACCTACAAAGCAGCATAAAAGCACCATATCACAAGCAAATATTGTGCCCTCTGTTTCACTATCATCTAATGATCACTATGCTGTGCTTTGCTCACTCATTCTTTCACACCTTGTCTACATGCAAAACTTGTACTGATTTAACTAAATTAGTTTAGAAACTGCTTTAATTAACTTGGTGCAATCCCCATGTAGGTACTTAAATAGGTTTAAGAGTGCCTTATATCAATTTAGCTTATGTTGATACCTTACCATTTAAAAAAAAAGTTAGTTAAATCTGTACTACTTTTTTGCATAGACAAGGCCTCACACACATATGCATGTGTTTTTTCTTACACCGTCATTGTTATTTCTCTCACACACACTATTTCTTATACCCCTGCCATGTCGGCACACAAAAGTTATACCAGTTTAACTAAAATCACTTTTTAAATTGTTTTAGTTAAATTGGTGCACACCCCTTTGTGGATGCACTTAAATCTGTTTACAACTGGCTAATGTTGATTTAGTTTAATACACTGGGGTTTGCACCACGTTAAAAAAAATAGCAAAACCACACATTTGCCCTTTCTCCAGTAATCACCCCTTTTCTTTCACATACATAGCCTGTGCCTCACTCCTCCCTTCTCATTCTCGGGATCACTGACATCCCCCCACACCTCACTCTTAAACACCTTCTCTCCCTCAGCTCTCTCCTCACACGCCCCTCACACACGCCCGCTTTCCCCATGTCGCTCTCGCTCGCTCGCAGTCCCATGCCTGTCCTCCCCTGCTCACACACACGGCTCAGTCTCTCTCTGGGCGGTCTGCCCGTGGCGGGCGGGGGCGGGATGACAGGCAGCTGCGGTGTCCAATGGGGACACGGGGAATGCGGGGCCGGGTGGCGCGTGTCCAATGGGCGCGTTCGAGCGCCCAGTTCCCTGTACCTGTGCGGGTATAAAGGCGGCTGCGTGCGCGGCGCCCTCTCGCTTACACAGTATGGCCGGCGACATTAGCTAGCGGTCGCCCTACGCTCTTCTCTGCAACAGGGGAACACACGGAATACAAGGAACCGAACCGAACCGCATCGCCTGCCCCGCGCCGGTCCGCCCGCCCGGACTGCAAGCCCCGCGCTCACGCCGCCGCAGCCGCCGCGCAGCCGGGCGGTTTCGCTGCTGTTACTTTCGGCGAAGGGTCACGTAACGTTATCCCCTGGAAGGTGACTCGCGGCCGGGGACCCGGCGGCGGCGCGGCCCGTGCAGCAGCGGCCGCCGGGGCGGCCGCCGGGCCGGGCTTAATTTCTGTGGTTGTTGGTTGCCGAGTTGTCGCGCCATGGAGGAGAACGGTGCACACTTCTTCGAAGGGACCGAGAAGCTGCTGGAGGTGTGGTTCGCCCGGCAGCCGCCCGCGCCGCAGGAGCCGCACCAGAGCAAGGGGTCCGGCGATCTCCGCACCATCCCCAGGTCGGCGCGCGGGGAGGCGGGCGCGGGGCGGGGGGGGGGGGAGGCGGGCTGGGCCGGGCCGCTGCCGGCGGTGGGGTCGGTGGGCGCCGCGGGTCGCTCCGGGGTGCGGTTGGGCTGGGGGCACGGCCCGGAGGAGGGCGGGGCGCTTCCCCGGCCGAGGCGCTGGGGAGGGCGGGGAGCGGTAACCGTTTCCCGGCCTGAGGCGCGGCTCGGCCTGTGCGTGCCCAGGGTGCCGGACTGGCTCCGACTCACACCCGGCCTGACCTTGCCTGATCTGGGCCCACGGGGGTTGGGGGGCGGGGGGGGAGCCTGTGACCTTCCCCCGCCCTCCAGGGGCCCCAGCGCCTGGCTCCCCGCCCGCTGCCCCCGGGAGAGCGCGTCCGGCGGCGAAGGTGCTAGTCAGTGACCGGGCGCTCTGCGCTGCGCAGGAGCCATGACACCCGCCTGCGCCGCGTGGAGCCGGTAGGGCCCCGCAGGCAACATGTGGTGCCGGGGCGCCGCCGGGCAGGGGTGAGCGGCGGCAAGTGTCGCAGTGCTGCCCGCGGCCAGGCACACGCGGAGGGGGCCTTGCGCACCCTGCGGCTTTCGGCTGGCGCCTGGCCCTTCCCCTGGTAACGAAGCTCGGGGAGGAGCCGCCTTTATGGCGGGGTGCCTGGCTGCCAAGCGCCCGGAGTGAGGGGAAGGAGGAGAGCTTGAGTGACCCATGGAGCGGCATGGGCTGTCACCTGTGTCAGCGCCCTCCTAGGAGTGGGTGAAGGGGGTATCCGCTACCTTCCCCCGCCCCCATTGAGCCTGCAGCGGGGAAGGAGTCTTGCACTGCTGCAGAGGCAGGGTTGGGGGCTCCCTCAGGGGAGGGTTATTGTAGCCGCTCCAACTGGCTGTAATGCGTAGAACGGGTTTAGATCGCAACCTCCCTCCCCCAGGAGCTGTTAATCCACGGGGATCCCCCATCGGTGGCTGTGGCGCAGTGGGGCAGGCGGTAGGGAGTAGTAGCCCCCTCCCAGTGCTGAAGTGTGGCCGGAACCACGGTTACACGTGAGTTTCCTGGCTCAGCCTGCCCCCCCCCCAACCCCATATGGAGCTGCCTCTTCTTTCCCATTGACAAATTCAAGCCAATGAGGTTTGGGCCTGGGGCTGTCACCCAATGGGCATTTCAGGAATGTGCTGGCGCTTCTTCCACCACCACTCCTGGAGGGGGGAGGAGAGGGCTGAGTCTATCCTGTACACGTGCTTCAAACTACTCTGCTTTATGTAGGGACAGCGTCTCCTCTGGGCTGTGGCTGTTCTGCTTTGTCAGTGCAGTATCTAAAATCGACCTGCTGGGGCACAGGTCTTTGATTAAAACAGTATTGGGTGTGAGAGACATGAGGGTTCTGCTACTCTAGGTTGTGACGTATGCACTGTATCTTGCATGGGGAGGGGGAAAAGGGGAACAACATACAACGCGGAGTAGTCAGGGTGATGACTGGCACACTTTAGTTCCATGACTTTTTGTGTGTAAGCAAGCGATCTCTAATTTCCCTTCCACCTAGCAATTATTAGTTGGCAAATTTCTTGCAGATATTGCAGTAGAGGTCTTAATCATTTGAATCACAGGAGGGCATTAGCTTTTCAGATCAGCTCAGGAAAAGCCTCTCATATACAGAGGGCAGCAGAAATGGTTATAGGAAGAATCGGATGAACTTTATCAAGGCTGGCACCACAGGTGGAGATAAAGCTTCTGATCTGGAAAACATGCTGTCAGACTATTGGGAGTAGCTCATGAGTGAGAGTGGCAACCTCAGGGCAGACTGTCTAGAAGCAGGGCACAAACTCCAGATTGGTTGAGTTCTGTACTTAGATTTCACCAACAAAGTAACAAGTGCAAACTCCTCAAGTACTATAGCAACTGAACCATGGAGTCAGAGACCATCTCCTTGGGTATTCTGACCTATCTTGCCACCCAGACAAACTTGCCCTTGTGATACATGGTCCCTTACACTAAAAATCACAACAATATTCAGGTTACTCCCAGTCCCTAAGTATAGTCACCCCAGATCTCACCTTAGATCTTACACCGAAGATAACACTTGTAGACAGTTCTATAATAAACTAACTGAAGATTTATTAACTAAGAAAAAAGAGTTATTTACAGGGTTAAAGCAGGTAAAAATCACATTTAGTCTTAAGTTTTCTCTGGCGAGATACATAATTTTCTGAAGTGCAGTTCCAGTTACCCCTTGGCAGGGGCTCTGTATCCAGTCCCTCATATTCCATTTGGGCATGCCAGGGTACTGATGTTTTCAGTGGGAGTTGGGCACCTAAGTGCCCTTTGTGCCTTGGAAAATCTCCCCCTTAAATTAGAACAGTAAAACTAGTTAAACCAATGCAAGTTATATGTATAGAAGGTCTTATTTGTCAAATCTATAGCTCTAGAAGTATTTAGGCACAGGCCTAACACTTGCACTTCAAGAAACTAGGCACACTTATTCCTATGGTTTATTTTCTTTGGTTGAATCAAATGGAGAGGAAGTTATGCTGACTTCTTTCCTTGTCTGTTCAATAGCCAGTTTGCAGTCTATTAAAGTATGTTCTGTAGTCTTCATTTTTCTGCATAACTCTAGATTTCTTCTCCCTTAATCTATAGTAAGGATCCAAAATAACTTTTAAACAGGTTTATTTCATATCTTTTTGCCGTTAATGTTCATGCCTATAACTTTGTGAAGTCATTTCTAAATATGGTTCATTGGCTCTGAATAATTCCTCTGAAAACCAATTAGAGCTCACTTTTACTTATGAAATCATTGCTACTAACAGTATTTTGAGCAGCCTATCAGTCCTCTCACTTTTTAAAATGTAATCAGATTTGAGAACTTCTATGCTTTCTGTCATGGGTTTTAACTTCCATGGGATTCTAAAGAAAATAAGTTAGAATTTTATGTTGGACAATACTGCATATTGTTTTCACTAATTGAAAATTCCTTCTACTTTGTGTTGCTACATCCCAATATGTAGCAATTCCCCTTTGATAAACTTAGGTAATGTAAAAATCAAATACAAATTTCCTTATGGAAGAAATCTATATACCTTATTATACTTAATATTTAGATCACTGAGCATTTAACTGTAATATTAAAATTACTGCTGTTTCTTACAGTAAATCTTCACATGTGAACTAAATTGATAAAGGCAATTTGAGAATAAAAACGTCTGAAATGCTTACATCAAACTCTGTGCAAACATCCATATTACACAAGTTATTGTCTCTTCCATAGAACTGTAAAATAGTTAAATGTAAATATTTCTAGTTAATTGGAAGCAAGTAACTGAAAACACCGTTCTTTATAATATGCTTACAACTAACTCTAAACGACCTTTTCACACTGCAAGATAGAGGCAACAATTATAAAAGTTAAGATAAAGGCAGTTATTAGGCAAATGAGAACTGGAACATTCAACACAGGGTTCTCTGCAAAAAGATGCTTTTCCATTGATGATACTACAATTCTGTGGTAGCCTTAACCACTTGGTTTGAAACTAAAATTGGAACCATCAGAAAGGTTACTGGCAGGTGTACAAAACGTGTGTGTGTGTGTGTGTGTGTGTGTGTGTGTGTGTGTGTGTGTGTGTGTAAAATATAGTGAATATAATTTGCTTCCTACTGGTAAATATTAAGTCCATTTTCTTATGGAGAGTGCTTGGGAAAAGCTTACTGGTTTTTTTCCTCTCATGTCATAATGCTATTGGCAGTCTGACTAGATGGAAATGTCAATGTGTTGGTGCACATTGTAAGCATTGTAAGTAAGTGCATACTTGCCTTCTGATAGACCCACTTCTCTTCACATGCAAAATAGCATCACATCTCTTTGGCAAGTACAATAACTGCTTACATGGAAAGAAGTATTAGGAAAGCTTGTGTTTTCAGCTATATCTTAGAGCAGTTAGCTCTTAGCAACTGAAATACAGAAGCACCATATGACTGGTCAGCTCTGACCACCAAGACCTTTGTAATGCATTGTACTCAGTTTGCCGAGAGCTGTATAATTTCCATAGAAATAAAAATTAAAAAGAGAACCATACCAAAATAAATCACAACTACATAGTCTTAGTGACATTCGTGTTTGACAATTAAACTGTATTTTATCTAGAGTTGCATTGCACACCCTAATGATATGAACATACTTAAGAGCAAGCAGACAATTAATTAATGTTTTGGGTGGACTTATTTCAGCTGGAGAAATTGAGTGAATCTTGGCTGCTAGATTTAAATTGTTGGCCTAGAATGCCCTTGTACATTCTACAGATGTAGCCTGAATTTAAATTCTGGTAATGTGTAAGGAACATAAAATATGGACTAAGATCGCTTTTGAACTATGAGGCAAACATAACTGGTATCAATTTACAAAGCTTCAGTAATAGGAGAAATTAAGTTCTGAATCAGTATATGAAACAGTTTGAAGCTGAAATCTATAATGACTAAAAACAGCACTGTTTAACACCAAGCATGGTGGATTTAAAAATATATACATCTTTTTAGGAAAATAGGTTTATTTTTAAAATATTTAAAATAGTTATTTAAATAACTTATTTCAAATTTAATTTGAAAATGACAACCTATGTTAAGGTCTAAACTTACTATAATCTTTTTGTATTTAATATAAATGATTAAGCAGTACATGTTTGCAGATGAAGCTTTCAAGTTAAACCACTGAACTGCTGGTGGATGGAAGTTGCTGGCTAAGAGCCTGGAACCAGAGTGTAAGTGCTGATCCAACTTTTGACAACAGAGTAGCTGCCTCTTCTGCAGGTGTGCAGGGAATATTTTCTTTTCAGTTTATTCAGTTCATTTCAATTACTAGTTCATTCAGAATTAAGAAACCAATTGAGAGTTGAAAAGCAGGAAGCCTTGTTTTTATCTTTCAATCTAGGAATAAAAACTGGGTATGAAGGGATGAGATCTGCTAGTTGAAAAATCTTGAGGACATGGAGACCAGAAATTATAATTTCAGATAATACTTCATTTAATATGTCAGTTTTAAAGGAAAAACATGTTTTGATAAACTTAAATGTATCCAGCACATTTAAGGTAGTTTTCTTTAATTATAAAAAGCAAATGCTGTTTTTGTGCATTTTTAATCAAATTTGAATTTCCATCCAAATAGAATTTGACGCACATCATAAGTAAAAAAAGTAAGTCATTCACCCATTTTCCAGCAGAATAAAAAGGTAAAAATGAATCCAAATAAATGTAAATTAAGCTATATATAATTGTCTACATACATGTGTAGATATAGTTCATCCTCTTGGCTAGCAAGAAGTACCAAGTTTAGTGTAAAGGATATATTTAGTTGAAAATCAACATGTTTTAATGGTTTCCAACCAGTGAGACTCAATCTTTCTTTAGAAAAATAACTGAAGTACAAATACAAAACACAAAATTTATTTAACTAAGTTTCCTACTTACTGGTTGAAATCATTATTAAAATTGGTGATTTAAATCAGTCCACCTGTTTCATACACAGCTTGATAACAGGAAGACAACTACAGGGTCCATCAGATCCTGCTTTGCCCTATGTATGCTGTTTGTCCTGGGCAATAAAGATCTGAATGTGATAACACTCATGAAAGCTGTCCCTTTGACTTCAGTGGAACTACTTGTGCATGAATAGACCACTCACATGAGTGGGAATTCCAGAATGGGCCCTAACATTTAATAGTTTGTGATTTAGAATAAAAATTTAAATCACACCACTGGTAAACTTTAACATTTAGTAACCCATAGTGGCAGCAATGACGCTAATTACATTGTGTACAGGTTCATACTACTTAATACAGGTAGAATCTTAAGTACTGTACTGTTTGTGTTTACCTGTAATGACTAGTCTGTAACATCGTCATTCCTGTACAAATACTTATAGTAGCTTTTATAATAGCAAAATGCATTGATAGACCACAACAGAGCAGAGTCTTGAAATAGCATTTATTCAAATTGTTTAGCAACTTAATATCAAAATATCATGCTTCCATGGAAACTTTTTTCTTTCAAAAAATCTGAAGATGAATTTAAAAATAGGAAGAACCCGGACCTTCATTTTGTTTCAGAAGTTACTCAGACATTTGTTTTACTCAAAGAAAAATAAGTCACTTTTTTACACAGCCAGGTTGGTACATCAACCAAAAAGACCATGTTCAGGAAAACGCTAAAGTACTTAAAAGATTAAGCTGAATTTCAAACATTGGGTAAAATATAGAATAAACAATTCAAAGGGACATGCAATTTGAAATCTAGTCAGATTAAAATAAAACTTAAAAGTTGCTTCATGTTCTAGGCTTCCTAAACCCCCTGCCAATTTCTGAAAGTTTGCTCTTTTCCAAATTAAAAATCTCCTGGTTGTTGCTGCATACAAAATCACATGCATTACTTTTAACCATAGTAGGGAAAAAATTAGACATTTCTAAGCTTGATGTCCCTCTAGCTTTTCCAAATTGAAAAATATAAGTGTAAATGAGTGCATTCTTCTGGAAAATATTTTCATAACTACCTATTGAGTAGCTAGTTGGTCTACATTACAGCATTTCACCTTGGATTTTAAATGTCTGGATATGAATGTTGCTATTGTCTGACTGCTGACACTGTTCTTTAGCCAGCCTCCATGTTCCTGCTTTCTGGTTGCTGAGCATAATCATCTGACCAGCAATTAATGCAAAGCCTGACTGCTCTGGTCATTGCTTTATGAATTCTCCCAGTAAACCCTGTTCACTCAACCTGCTAGTGAACAAGATAAGACATAGTTCTGAATGTGTATAAGATATTTTGGAAGGGGCAGGGACATCTTTATACAAGTAATCTGGTACTTGAGTATTATGTAATTTAAAAAAATCTTGTGGCAGAGTATGAAATAGAATGAAATCCATTTTAAGTTACTACCTTAGGATCAGCAGAACAAAAATCAGTTGTCTGGTTGAGTTGATCAGGCCAAGTCAAATGGAGCTGTATAAGAAACCTTGCTTTGAGCAGGGGGTTGGACTGCTTAAACTGTCTTCTGGAGGTGATGGTCATGATACAGTTTGCTGCATGTTGTAGTCCCTTACTGTAGATGTGCTACAATAATGTAAAAAGCAACCTACAGCAGTGTCTTACCTCCAAATGGATTAATCTGTATTGGTGCAAGTTACTTTTATACTGATGGTGTGCATGCTCAGGGGGGTGGTACATTGGTGTAGCTTTAGTTAGATTAGTGCAAAAGTTTCTGGCATAGACAAGTCCTTTGTGCAATCATTCTGAACCTTTTCCTTACCAGGACTCCCCCTTCTCCATTAGCAATATGGAAAGGGCTGGGTGGCCACAACTCAAACACCTGCTTGTAACTCCCAGGTTGAGAACCCATGCCATATTCTGCCTCTGCAGATAAACTTTCAAAATAAAGCTGTACTTCACTGATCAGCATTCTGTGAGGCTGAGCTATGTTGAGTAAGCAAAATCCTTGTTTCTTAGAGCTCAAACACACGATTCAGAGCTTTGCCTTGTGAAAGCAAATACCAGTGTGGAAGAGGTGCTGCTGCTGAATACCCATTTCCTTTCATAAAATAGAAAAGGCATGCATTTACCTGGTGAAAGTTATAAACTTTAAAGCCTTATCAAGTACCTTTGTCAGTTCTGCTGGCACTGCTTTGCTGCCAAAGCTTTCTGGTGAACTGAATGACCAGTCCAAATGGCTTGGGGTATAATAAACTGGATTCTAGTCTGTGTTGCTCCGGCACAATCAGTGCAAATACTAATCCAGCCCAAGTACAAGACTTTCATAGATTCCAGGGCCAGAAGGGACCATTGTGATCATCTAGTCTGATTGCCTGTATAACCCAAGCCATAGAACCTCCCACAAAATAATTTCTAGAGCATATCTTTTAGAAAAATATCCAGTCTTGACTGCAAAACTGCCATTGATGGAGAATCCACTGTGACCTGTGGTAAATTGTTCCAGTGGTTAATTAGTCACTGTTAAAAAATCTATGCTTTATTTCCAGTCTGAATTTGTCTACTTTCAACTTCCAGACATTGAATTGTATTCTTTTTCTCTATCTACTAGGTTAAATAGCCAATTATCAAATATTTGTTCTCCATGTAGATACTTAGACTGTAACCAAGTCACTCCTTAAGCTTCTCTTTTAAGATAGATTGAGATCCATGAGTCTGTCACTATATGACGTGTTTTCTAATCTTTAAATCATTTCCATGCCTCTTCTTTGAGCTGTGTCCAATTTCTCAACAGCCTTCTTGAATTATGGACACCAGAACTGGACAAGTATTCCAGCAGTGGCCGCACCAGTACCAAATACAGAGTTAAAATAACTTCTGTGTTCTGAGATTGCCCTGTTTATGCATCCAAGGATTCAATTAGCTCTTTTGGCAACAGTGTCTCACTGAGAGCTCATGTTCAGCTCATCGTCCCCCATGATCTCCTAAATGTTTTTCAGTCACTGCTTCCCAGGATGAAATTCCCCATCTTTTAAATATGGCCTACTTTCTTTGTTCCTAGATTTATATTTAGCTGTATTAAAACATATTTGCTTGAGGACATTTTACCAAGTGATCCAGCTCGCTTTGTATTAGTGACTTGTCCTCTTTTCTTATTTATCACTCCCCCAATATTTGTCGTCTGCAAACTTTATCAGTGGTTTTGTTCCAGGTCACTGATTAAAATTTTAAATAGCATAGGATCAAGAACCGATCCGAGCTGGACTCCTCTAGAAACACCCTCTAAATGCTGATTCTCCATTTACAATTACTTTTTGAGACCCGTCCGTTTTTAATCCATTTAATGTGTGCTGTGTTAATTTTCTTTCTAGTTTTTTAATGGAAATGTCATGTGGTTCCAAGTCAAATGCCTTACAAACATTTCAGTATATTACATCAACACTATTACCTTTATCAATCAAACTTGTAATCTCATAGAAAATTTAATTTGACAGGCTCTAATTTCCATAAACCCAAGTTGATTGGCATTATTTATATTGACCTCCTTTAATTCATTATTAATCAAGTCCAGTATCAGCCATTCTTTTTTCTAACCCAGGATCAGTCTCAAGCTGACAGGCCTATGATTACCTGGGTCATCCCATTTACCCTTTTTAAATATTGGCACGTTACCTTTTTTGCAGTCTTTTGGAACTTCCCCAGTGTTCCAAGACCTATTGAAAATCAACATTAATGGTCCAGCAAGTTCCTTAGCCACCTCTTTTAAAACTGTTGGATGCAAATTATCTGGACCTGCTGACTTAAACAGTTTTAACTTAGTAGTTGCTGTATAACATCCCTCAGAGATACTAGAATGAAAAGTGTTATCTGACTGTCATGTGTTTTTTCCACATACAAAACAAATATTGATCACTTTCCTTTTCTGCATTCTTGATAAATCTGCCGTTTCCATCTAGTAATGGACCAATATCATTGTTAGGATTCTTTTTGTTCCTAGTAATTTTATACTTCTTATTGTCCTTAAATCTGGTGGCCATAGATTTTTTCCTTGTCCCTTTGGTTCCCTTATCAATTTACTACAATTCCTATTTTCCTAACCTATATTCATTACTATCAACTTCCCCTTTCTTCCATTTTATATATTTTTTTCTTTTTATAGCTGCTTTCACTTCCCTTCTGAACCAGGTCGTGTTTAATCAATACAGCCTTCTTCCTTGATTGTGGCTTTTTGGACTTCTAGTAAAGCGTTCTTAAACAATTCCAAATTGTCATTCACATTTTCCTATTGAATTATTCAAGCTAATTTGGCTCAATTGTTTTCAGCTTTGAAACTGGACCTTTTAAAGCACCATATATTACTGGTTTGGACTTCATTCTGTTTGCACTTTATAAACGTGATTAAGTTATGATCACTTGTACCTAAACTTACAGTTAGCTTCAAGTTGTGTGATTAGTTCCTCTTTTCCCTCAAGAGGAGGTCTAGTGTAGAATTCCTCTGTATTGGATGTAACATTTTTTGAGTTATAAAATTGTCATCTATAATACTTAAAAATTCCATGGGTGTTTTAGTACTGGCGCATGAGAACTCCAGCATATGTCTGGTTGAAGTCCTCTATGATCAGACAGCTTTTTTTCTGCACATTATAAATAGTTGTGCAAGGAGCTAGTCATCCTGTTCCCTTGTATGATTTGGTGGTCTGTGGCAGATGCCAATTAATACACCATCTTGTGGTTATCTGTTAGGATATTTATCCATAAGCTTTCAAAAAATCATTTTCTTCCAAGTTATCAGTGACTCAAAAATATTTTTGACTGAGTGCCACTCCCATTCCTCTTTTTGCCCTCTTGATCCTTCCTAGACAGGTTATAACTATTTATTTCAATGTTCCAGTCAGAGATTATCCCCACCACGTTTTAGTAATAACTAGATTGAATTTATGTTCATAAATGAGCAGTTCAATTTCCTCTTGTTACCCATGTCGTTTGCATTGATGTATAAGCAATTGAAGAATTTATTCTCCATGTCCTTTGGTTCATCAACTAATTTTCAGCATCTTGATTTTTTTATGCTAAATGAGTGCTTGTATCTTCCCTCTTTTAACCCTCCCCTTTTGTTATTAGTTTAATGTCCTCCTGACTACTCCAGCCAGCCTGTTTGAGATTGGCTCCTTTTCTACTGACATATGGAGGTCATCTAAACTATGCAGTCTTCTCTTACCATAGAAGGTGAATGAAGTTCCACAATATCAGACCTCCACACCACTTACTTAGCTAGTGCTTCACTTCCAGAATCTTCTGCCTTGTCTTCTTTTGCTCCCAGGACAGGAAGAATCTGAATCACTTGGACATTCTTTTCCTTCCACACCCTTCCTAGTACCCTGAAAAATTGTATGATCTGAGAATCCTATCCATTGTTAGAGTGATGTCACATGTTTTGCCTCTAGAAATGCAGCACACCATCCTGTTCTCCACCTGTGTCTTGCAGAATGTTTTTTCAGATTATTGAATCCCCAACAAGGATAGTCTGTCTTCCTTAGACAATTAGAGAACTTTTCATGGGCAAGCTTGATTTTTTTTTCTTCAGGTTGACTGAGTTGCCATCTACAGGTGGCCTCCATACATTTCTCTTTTCCCTTAGACCAGCTAGATTTTGAAAGATGTCTTCCACAGTTTACACGTTGACCTGGTATCAGTTGGAAACCACTAGCTGTGTAGAATTCCTCCTGGTCCTCTTCTCTCCGGTGGCCACAGCCTGCACATTCTCCTCTGTGTAGAATGTTGCTGTGACCTCTTGCCTCTCATGCTTATGCTTGACTAAACCTCCTCTCTGACTTCCTCTTTCCCAGATTCCTGGATATCCAGCTTCTTTTGTTCTTGAATCTGGGGTACTGATGTTTCCTGTACCTGGCTGTCCAGGAACTCCTCAGCTTCTCTACTTGCCCCTTAATCCACAAATCTTTTTCTCAGCACATCCACCACCTTGGATTTTATGCATAGGAAGTCCCTTCTGACTTCAGACAGGAAAGAAAACATGACACAGCTGTTGCAAGTCACCACCACAGTTCTGTTGCCGGCCATCTGACATGTCAGTGTGGGAGCTGGAAGGAAAAATCTCACTTCTCTACACTCTTGCCATAACTATTAGCTGCCTCTGTTCACGGCTCTGTAGTTTGCCTGAGAAGTGACTTCATATACCAAGTCATCCTGCTAAGCCCCTCACTACCAGGGAGCAATTAACAACTCAGACTTCAGACAGTGGGGTTGATCAAAGATCCACATTCGTCTCAGCGCTTACCAGAGTACCAACAAACAGACCTCCTCAGCTGCTTACGTGGGGGCATTCAGCCCAGTTATGCAGCCTGTAGACCGAGAACAAACAGTCAGACAATCCCCAGACAAACCAACTGCACCACTCACCGAGTCTTAATACCTCCAAGCATAGCTACACCCTCCAAAACTCTCCTGTTAACTACCTCTGTTCATGGCTCCTTCAGAATTTTTTCTTAGCATGTTCTGTCAGTAGACATTGAAATTGGCAGTCATAGTGTATAGATTTATCTCTAAATGGAGCACAGGATCTGGTCCAAGAGGTGAATATAGCTGAACTACTTGGTAATAGTGACCATAACAATAACATTTAACATCCCTGGGGGGGAGAGACACCAAAGCAGCCCACCACAGTAGCATTTAATTTCAGAAAGAGGAACAACACAAAAATGAGGAAGTTAAGCAGAAATGAAAAGGTACAGTTCCAAAAGTGAAATCCCTGCAAGCTGCATGGATACTTTTTAAAAACATCATGAGAGAGGCTCAATTTAAATGTATACCCCAAATGGGGGGGGAAAAAAAGGTATTAAGAGGACCAAAAAAGTGCCACTGTGGCTAAACAAAATAAAGAAGCAGTGAGAGAGCAATAAGGCATCCTTTAAAAAGGGGAAGTTAAATCCTATTAAGGAAAACTGAAAGGAGCATGAACTTGGTCAGGTGAAGTGAAAAAATATAATTAAGAAGGCCAAAAAAGAATTTGAAAAACTAGTCAGACTCAAAAAGTAACAGCAAAAAAATTTAAGTACATCAGAAGCAGAAAGCCAGATAAACAATCAGTGGGGCCACTGAATGATCGAGATGCTAAAGGAGCACTCAAGGAGGATAATAAGGCCATTATGGAGAAACTAAATGAATTCTTAGTATTGGTCTTCATTGCTGAGGATGTGACAAATTCCCGCACCTGAGCCATTCTTTTTAGGTGATAAATCTAAAGAACTGTCCCAGATTGAGGTAGCAGAGGTGGTTTTGGAACAAATTGATAAATAAAACACTAATAAGTCACCAGGACCAGATGGTATTCACCCAAGAGTTCTGAAGGAACTCAAATTCCTTGCAGAATTACTAACAGTGGTATGTAACCTATAATTTAAATCAGCTTCTGTACCAGATGACTGGAGGATAGCTAATTTGATGCCAATTTTTAAAAAAGGCTGCAGAGGTGATCCCGGCTATTACAGGCCAGCAAGCCTAACTTCATTACCATGCAAATTGGTTGAAACTGTAATGAAGAGCAGAATTATCAGACACATAAATGAACACGATTTGTTGGTTAAAAATCAACGTTTTTTGTAAAGGGAATCATAACTCCACCACTCTACTAGAATACTTTGAAGGGGGTCAATAAGCGTGTGGACAAGGGTGATCCAGTGGATATAGAGTACTTAAATTTTCAGAAAACCTTTGACAATTTCCCTCACTAAAGGCTCTTAAACAAAGTAAGAGGACATGGGATAAGAGGGAAGGTCTTCTCCTGGATCAGTAACTCTTAAAAGATAAGAAACAGAGGGTAGGAATAAAGATCTGTTTTCAGAATGGAGAGTGATAAATAGTGATATCCTCCAGGTGTCTGTATTGGCACCAGTACTGTTCAGCATAATCATAAATGATTTGGAAAAATGGGGGTAAATAGTGAGGTGTCAAAGTTTGTGGATGGTACAAAACTACCTAAGGTAGTTAAGTCCAAAGCAGATTGTGAAGAATTACAGAGGGGTCTAACAAAACCGAGTGACTGGGTAACAAAATGGCAGATGAAATTCAATGTTGATAGATGGCAAAGTAATGCACGTTGGAAAGCATAATCCCAACTATATAAAAATGATGGGTCTAAGTTAGATGTTACCACTCAAGAAAGAGATCTTGGAGTAATTGTTGATGTTTCTCTGAAAACATCCACTCAATGTGCAACAGCAGTCCTTCCTCCTCCCCCCCCCCCCCAAAAAAAAAAAAAATCCAAAACAAACAAACCTAAAAGAACGTTGGGAATCATTAGGAAAGGAATAGATAATAAGACAAAATATCATATTGCCTCTGTATAAATCCATGGTACACCTGCATCTTGAATACTGTGACTATCTGGTTACCCCATATCATAAAAGTATATTGGAATTGGAAGATACAGAAAATGGCCAAAAAAAAAATTATTGGGGTGTGGAATAGCTTCCATATGAGGAGAGATTAATAAGACTGGGACTTTTCAGCTTGGAAAAGAGACTGGGGGAGGGAGACATGATAAAGGTCTATAAAATCATGACTGGTGTGGAGAAAGTAAATAAGGAAGTGGTGTTTACTCATAACACAAACTAGGGGTCACCAAATGTAATTAATAAGCATCGGGTTTAAAATGAACAAAAGAAAGTATTTCTTCACACACCACACATTCAACCTGTGGAACTCTTTGCCAGAAGATGTTGTGAAGGTCAAGACTATAACGGTTTAAAAAAAAACCTAGATAAGTTCATGGAGGATAGGTCCATCAATGGTTATTAGCCAGAATGGGCAGGAATTGCTGTTTGTCAGAAGCTGGGCATGGGCGATTGGCGGGTGGGGGTCACTTGATGATGACCTATTCTGTTCATTCTCTCTGAATAGCTGGCATTGGACACTGTTGGAAGACAGGATACTGGGCTAGATGGATCATTGGTCTGACCCAATATGGTTGCTCTTATAGACACTTCCCACTCTTACTGGACAGTTATTAAAAATTGTATGGAATGCATCTGGAGTCTTTCATTTTGTATAGAGAAGCAGTTCTTCTGAACAGTTGTTCCCAAACATCTGCAGCCATTTAATAAATTCATCAACTGCCTGCATCATTGGGAAGAAAACTATTTTGACTTGGCAGCAGATCCCAACAAAACATTGCACCCAGCATTTCAAGTATCAGTTAAGATTTCCTCACTTATGAGTCTAACAGCTGTGACTGTTTGCAGTGACACAGTATAATGCTTAAAGGGCTTTGTTTTGTAAAGATGGGTGGCTGGATCCAGGTGGCTTGGTGCTCTTTCCTTGTAATGGCCATATTCATGCCGCAGAATCCTTTACTGGACACTCCAACAACTCTGAAGTGTCATGGTAACTGACAAGGACCTGGTCTACATTTACCTGGTGATTCGACGGCAATCGATGGGAGTTACGCAGAGTAGCTTGTGTGACTCCCATCGACTGCTGTGCTTCCCTTCTGCGTGCTGTTTTCACTGCACTGCGCCGATGGAAACTGCGTTCCCGTCGACGCAGCGCTATGCCACTTGAGGAGGTGGTTTAACTAGGTCGACTTCTGGATTGATTGAGCGGGTCTTCACTGACCGCTCAATCAATCCAGATAGGTTGATCTGACTTTGCTGCAGTCAGTATAGACAGCCTAAAATTCTGGTATGCTCAGGTTTGAATTCATCAGAGAGGAAGATCCAGACTTCAAGTAGTGGATCCACAGAAGAGGGGGGGAAAAGAGACCATTGGGATTGCTCTGCTGCTTGGCTCCATGTAGTAGTGCAGGGAAGCAGGGAACATATAACTAGGGAAAACAGGAGAGTAAGAAGGGAGGTGAAAAATAACATTGAACACCTAGCTGCAGAAAAATATATTCTCATGGTAAAAGTTTGCCATTTCCAGGAAAAATGCCAGATTTCCTGGCCACAGAATCATTGTATTCACAGGGCCTTGAGATAAATGGGGGGCAACTCATACCTCAGAGCTATTTTCAGTATATCTGCAGATTCACACAGCCTTCATTGATTTAGCCTAAAAAATGTGAAACAAAGCTCTACAACCATAAGGGCTAGACTTCTTTCCCTAAATGCAGAGAGAGAGAGAGGGGTTGGTTGCAGCTCCCCATAAAATGTCTGTTCAGGCTACCATAGGCAGAGGAACTCTCCCTTGTGTGCCTTTAACTATATCTGCATTAATTCCCAGTCCTGGCATTCAGCAACATGTATAAATAAATTTTAAATAGGCAAGTGTTGACATGCACATCTCATTTTCTAGTCATTTGTGCTCCTGTTTTCCAGACCTTTAAATGAGAGCTACAAGTTTGATCCATTATTTCCCGGTTTTCTTTCTTGTATATACATGTTCAGAAATTGTTCTTGGAGCAATAGTTTTTTAAGTGTTAAATTACTAGAGGGTTGCACACTTCGTTGCTCATGCAGACTGAGCTGTATACCAGGTAGGCCCCTCATCGCTTCCTCTGGTCAGAACTCTATTGATTTTGTCAAAATGGGAAAACAGAAAAGTGTGATTTCACTAAAATCAGGCTTTTCTGATTTTGGCCAAAATGACAGGTTTGGGTGGTGGGGAGGGGCAGGGAGGGGTTAACTTGGGGAAGGGCTGGTCACAGAAACTTCCAGCAGCCTGAGTTCCACTAAAATCAGGCCTATGGTGCACATTTGGTGCTGCAGGCAGAGGAATCTCTGATGTCCTAACCCTGAGGTCACTGCCTCACTCTGTACCAGTGACCAAATGTGATCTTAATGAAAACCAGGCTTTTCTGGCTGTCAGACTTTCTGTAAAATCAGTAGGGGTTTTGTCCTGAACATTTGCTGATACTTTTGAAAACTGCAACTGATCAATTCTAAAGTTATCAGGCCACAAAGAGAAATGCAATCAAGTTGAGTGTAAGACTTGGCTTCGCTCAGCCAACAAGAAAACATTATGTATGAGCGATTTTACACTTAACAGTGTTAGCATCTGAATGTAGGAGCTGATAACCAGTGATTAGATTGGCTAGATTTTAAAAATCTCTTTAAAATACCACTTTGGGGGTTGAGAGAAAAATCAGTCCTTCATTTTGGTAAAATAAATGAGTGCACATTTAAAAGCCAACTTCATTTGTCTGTTTGTAACTAAACAAAAGAGGGAAGATGCAAGAGACAGTTTTCAGTGTATTCCTGAATCTAATACCCAGGTATCTTTCCATTCCTCTGCTCAGAATTTCATTGCATCAAGTTTTCCCAAGGCTAATTGGTTTAAACAGATCATACTGTGATCAAATGCAGCATGTTGGAATAAGATTACTAGTTTAAATCTGAAATACCTGGTAAACATAAGAAGTGGAAGGAGATTGTGCTGTCCTTTGTGTATATGAACTATACAAGTAAAAGCTAAAAATGCTAAGCACAGCCAATACTGTAGGCATACAAATATAATAGTACAGGATGTCTTACTCAAGCAACTACTATGCACTACAAAATTTGCTACAAGATACACTGAAATTTAGGAATATCTTCAGATTGGTTAACTAAGAAATAATTGTTTAATATTTCATTTTATGAAACTTTATGGATTATGTGAAAGCTTTTTAACTTCAGTTTAGAAGGTTTTGCAGTCTAGAGCAAGTGGGAGATGAGAGAGAAGCTGGGTCAGCTAGACTGCCTGTCTGGTGGACAGTAATGGACTTCCTGGACTCGTCTAAAGTCATTAACGCATTTAAAACTTGCATTTAGTTTAACAGTCAAGTGAAATGACTAGTTTGTGGTGGTTTGCCTGTTACATTCTTATACGTTGTCATTCATTAAGAAATTAGTCGTTTAGTTCTGGCTGTAGTTAATATTGAACACTTAGAGTTGATATTTGAATATATGGATGCATAGCTTTTTCATTCTATCAAATGTTTAGCTTTACCAATTTGCAGTAGATATGGATTTTAGCACTCTTTGTGGATTGCAGTATTTAAAATCTTACTCTTAACTTCCATGAAAGTTACACATTAGATAAATGTAGGAGAAGCTCTGGGAGTCTAAAGTTTGTGTATGACACTTTGTTTATACAGATGAGCAACGTGTACCAGTGGCCAGTATGTTTTTGTGCAGAAGCTTAAAAATAGCTCAGACAGCAAATATTCTCTAGCATATCCTGTATGAGTTAGGTTTTGGTCTTAATTGACCGGGTTTCACTTTATTCATTGAAATTTATTTGTGTTTTGAAATGGAGACAACTTGTCTAGTGCATCATCCTGTATGGTTACCAGGGCATTATAATGGGGTGGCTTAGCCTATGTGGACTACACTTTTTTATCCTTCCTCACAGAAAATTTTATTTGGGTTAGCCTTTTAATGTTCATGTCAGAAAGCTGCTTAAAGTGGCTCCAAACAACTCGGGATTTAAGTTACGTTGAGACTAAGGGGGGAAAAATCAGCTTCTATTTAAAAAAATATATAGATATATATGCAAAAGCAAATGGCTTGTTTACACACAAGTTATTTGGACAACTACTCCTGCTATGCCAGTGACCACAGATCGTGTCACTAAGGTGATGCCTACACTAGCACTTTTGTCAGTAAAACTTTTGTTAGTCAGGTGTGTGTGTGGGGTGGGGGAGGGGGAAACACACCCCTAACCAATATAAGTTTTACCAACAGAAGTGCTGGTATAGATAGCGCTATGTCAGCAGGAGACGTTCTCCTACTGACATAGCTACCGCTGCTTGTTGAGGGTAGTTTAATTATGCCAACCGCAGAATTCTCTCCCATCTGCATAGAGCAGCTACTTGGGAGATCTTGCAGTGGTGCAGCTGCAGTAGTACAGCTGTACTGCTGTAAGATCTCTAGTGTAGACATAGCCTAAAACTAGATGTTAATTGAAATAGTGATCAGAGTCCCATTGTTCTAGGCACTGTCCAGATACATCAATAGTCCTTTCCCTGAAGAGCATACAATTGAGACAAAGGAAATATACCCTTTGTAAAATGGGAAACTGAGGCACAAACTAAGTGATTTCCCCAAGGTCACATGGCTGGCTTTATTTAATAGCCGCATAATGCAATTTTTGATCTCTAGTCTAGACTGTGGTTCTTCAAAGTTCATTTATAGCACTTGTTCACAACCAAGGGAATTGGAACTTTGTATAAAGAATATTGGCTGAAATGCACTCTAACTGAAACTTCTGGTAGCTCAAATGCAGATTGTCCATCTCTAACAAAGCTAGTTAGGTTTGCTAAATAGCTGTTGTGACTATAGATGGAATTTTCTATAATAGCTTATAACATTAAAAGATTGACGATACTTTTACAGGCTCATTTTGGGTGTCACATTTATTTAACTTCCTGTTTCCTAGTAAAATGGGAATGGAAGGATTATGCCAATACTGTTTTACAGTGCACAAGCAAATTATTACTTGGCATCTTTCATCTCCAAGAATGTCTAAAATGTTAACATTTGAATCCACAATCATATAGTTAAACTGTCCATTGAACAGATGGGTAATCTTTGTCAGTTTGACTTGCTATGGTCAATTAGCGGGTGGGAAAAGGATTCCTGACTACCAGCTAATGCCACAGGATGTCATCTACAGGTCAATCTTGACAAATTACTAGGAACTATGTGCCATTGGATGGTGGAGTATGTGGTTAGCTGAGCTGAAGAATACATGCTGCAAAAATGTAAGGGAATTGAATTGGTTCATGTAAACATATCTTCTCTAGCAAAGCATGGAAGCTATTAATTAATGAACCAACCACCCAGTGTAACTGTATGCTTTACCAGAGAAAGGAGTAGGTGTGATTGCTTTAAATCCATATGTAGTGTCAATTAAGCCATGATGACTTAAAAATAAAAACTGGTGGAAACTGGCTAACTGATGTGTAAATACAAACTGGGACAGTAAACTACCATTTAACAACGCAAAATTTGAAGATGTTTGTGATGTTTCTGGTGACTTACCACTTCTAATATTAAGTCTTCACTTTATAAATGACACCATCCCTTAATTATAGAATTAAATTGAATTATGTGGCAAAAATCTTGTGTTCAAATTAGCTTTGACTCATTTATTTCTTTTATAGGTTTGAGTGGGACAAACTTTTGGAGAATGTGCATTGTTTGATCATAAGTGTGACAAAAACTGACAAGCAGGAAGCTTATGTACTCAGGTAAGCCATTATTCCAATAAGGTACTTTTTACCCAAGCATATACATAATTGTATTCTTCCAAGAAGTACAATCATTCCTAGTTCTAGTTTCCATATTTTATCTACATCTTTTGTCTACATCTTGCAGTATCTATCAACTGTAAACATGTTTCACATTTGTGCTCAATTATCATGAATTATTTTATAAAGGCGTTTCACACCACTACTAGTCTTGTTCTGCATCTTAAAGGATTAAGGAACTAGCTTCATACCTGTCTAGTTCTGTGATGAATTTACCTGATCAGTAGGCATTGCCTTGGGATCAGTTGAACTCTGCCAAATTAAGAGTTCATGAAACATGTATAAAGATTATGTTCAGCAGCTAAATGCATTTCAGAATGTGTTCAGGAAGTCTAACTGGAAACTTCAAGGCTAGCTTGATTATATCTACATGGAAATGTAGAAATCAGACTTAATTGTTCTGGAAAGCAAATATAGCTGCTGAACTGAGGACATCCATAAACAGATCTTCAGATTTCCTCCCTCCTGGCTTCTGCAACTGTGCTGCATGAATCTTGAATGATTTATACTAAGGAAAAGAATCTTCTGCAGTTTCTCTTCTTTCAACTGCTTCCCCACATTCCAAAAAGTGAGGCAAAAACACACTTGTCTGCCTGTCTTGTGCATGACTCTTGATTAACTCTTAATTTTTTCAATCAAATGGAAACATGGAAAATTAAGGTTGATTTTTACTCTCTCATTTCACTACAAGGAACACAAACTGCAGCTTGCAGGCAGTCCTTCAGAATACAAAACTTCAATTTTCATTTGTTAAGCAAAAAATAGAAAGCTTCTGAGAAACTCCTGAATAAATTTTTAGGAAAACTTCCAGCATCTACAAGCTCATACTTCATCGCTGTTTAATCTGTTACAAATCTATGGCTGCAAAAAATACAGAACAGCTAAACTTGTGTACACAGCATCAACTATAACCTCTACATTTGGCTCTTAAAAGAAACATCAATCTATAATAATAGTATCCTCCATAAGCTAGCCATCTGTGGGGAAACAAACTTTTTGAACAGGTCTGACATTACATCGAAAAGAAGGGAGTAGTAAACACACATACCCAACATGTGTCATACATGTCCATTTTCCAGTTCAGCTACTGGTGTACTTGAGTATCTGGTTCACTGAAATTCATGTCTATCAGTAGTCACTCGCTAATTTGTAATGAACATGTGGCTTTAAACACAGATATTGGCTGTGTGCTCTCTTACATAACACATGTACCTCATGCCTTAAATTGAGAGGCAGTCTTCCTCCAAATAGTATTTAACTCCAGAACAAATTCTGAAATTGGTAAACTACTTTGAAAGGACAACTTATTTGTCAAGGGTGGCTAAGATTCTGCAAGGTTCTTACTAAAGTTAATCTGTCAGATAAGGTGACCCTAAATTCACCTCGTAAATCAAAGAATCAGACCAGGTTAGTAACCAAAACTTCTATAAATATATCTGATTAAAGGCTGCATCACATTTAATATATGCCATTTGAGTTAACTTTCACTGTGGCAAATGAATGTCCTGCTGTTGTACTCAATTAAGTTTTCATATTCAGTTTCTTTAACCCATGGTTCAGTTTAAAGGTATATCAGACTAAACTAAAAAATATTCTAATTCTGGGACACTACTATGGACAGACACTAATCTATAGCCTTCTGGCTGGTACAACTTCACTAGCGGATGCAGTAAGTTACAGTTCTGTCAAGGCTGCTCTGCCTTTATCTAATTTTTCATTAACTTGTTTTCTCAGCTGAAATTTATGGGGCCCGAATTGTCACTTACATGAAAGCCCCTTACACTGCTCTGGCATCTTAAAGGGACACCATTTGTGCTTCTAGAGCAGTTTAAAGGAGACAGTAGTATAAACAAAAACTCAAGCTTCGTTTGAGCAAACCTTGTAGATAATATACAATCTGTTCTCATTTGTGGCTGTGCAATCTCTGCATTCTTCACAGAAATATTTACACTGCTCTAGATACAAACCTCCTATCTACCTTGGGAAATAGGTAGCAATTGATAGAAGTTAAGTATAGAATTTTGATAAAAGAAGCAAAAGTCATCAGGGAAAAACCATGGCTGGCAGGGCTAAGAAGAGCAAGGAGTTTTTAAAGTATTATTGGGAACAAAATTGATCCTAGCAATTGTATAAGCCCATTAGTAGAAATAGTAAAAAAATTTAATAATGATGCAGAAATGTTCAATTAATTTGTTCGTATTTGGAAAAAGTAGAATTATGTACTTCTGTCATGAGGATGAACTACTTTCCAGACAGTCAGTAACTGAGGAGGATATTAAACAACAACTACTAGGGATAAATCTTTTTAAATAATGTGACTTGCACCCAAGAGGCCAAAAAGAGCTGGCTGGGAGATTTTTGGTTTGCTGAAGTTAATTTTTCATATATCTTGGAATTACCAGGGAAATTCCAAAAGACTGGAAGAGTGCTAAAGTGATGCCATTATTCAAAAAGGGTAAGCAGGATGACCAGGGTAATTAAAGGCCAGTTAGCCTGATACCAGTCCTGAGCAAAGTAATAGAAAGCAGATATGGGATTCAGTCAAAGAATTGAAGAATGGGAATAAAATTAATGCCAGTCAATGTGGCTTTATGGAAAATAAGTCTTGTCAAATCAGGTTTCATTTTTTGAGATTATACATTTGTTTGGTAAAGATAACTGTTGATGAAATATACTTGACTTTTCTAATGTGTTTGACTTAGTACCGCAAGATATTCTGATTTTAAGGTTTACCCACTACACCAAATCAGTAAAGCTCACAGTAAATGGAGTAAGAACTTGCTTACAGACTTTAGGAAGTAGCCATCAGTGGGAAATCATCACTAAATTGGGGGTGTTTATAGTGGGATTCTGCAGTAATGGGTACAGAATCTGACAATTTTAATTGATTTGGAAGTGTAAAAAAAAAAAATGTAACTACTGCTGATAAATTTGTGAATGACAGTTTGGTGGAGTGGCAAATAATGATGAGAACAGGGCATTCATCTGTAAGAACATAAACAGAAGAGTGACCATACTGGATCTGACCAGTGGTCCATCTAGTATGGTATTCTGTCTTCCAACAATGGTGAGTGTCAGATGCCTCAGAGGGAAACAAATATTTGATCTTTAAGAAGATCCAATGGTTGGAAATAAGATAGACAAAATTCAGACGGGAAACAAGGGTAAATTTTTAAGTCAGGCTAACTAACCATTGGAACAATTTACCAAGGGTTGTGGTGGATTCATCATCAATGGCAATTTTAAAATAGATTGCATGTTTTTAAAAGATACATGCTCTAGTTCAAACAGGAATTGTTTTGGGAAAGTTCTGTGGTCTGTGCAGACTAGATAACAGTGGACCCTTCTGGTTTGGGAATCCAAGACTATAAAAAGCAGTGAGATTTTATTCTGGCCCACTTCATTCCTTCAGTGCCTGTTTATAAAACTCATTAGTCTTAGAATGGAATTGCTCTTTTTTCAGGGAAAGCATTTCAATAACTACATAATTGAATGCTGTAGTCTGTTTGATATTTGCCTACTATCTAGGAAACTGTATATACAGTTTTGTTATAATCTTGTCTTGCTAGCCTAAAAGCTATCCGACTCACTATCATAGTGAGCAGAGAAGAGACAAACAGAACATGTGTCCTAAAGAACATAGCATTGTCAGGCAAGGAAAGTTTTTCTTTTAGCCAAAGATAAATTAATTTGGTGTATTAGATAGTGGTCCAACTAATCTAATCTGAAACGAATGCTGAAAAAGATGGGCATTATGGACCGGATTATTCAAATTAAACAGTCTTTCTAAGATTTACTGGTAGTCTTCCTTACATGAATGCTGACGTTAAGTTTTCTAATAGCTGTATTTACTAATCAGAATTTGTGTGTATATATATTATGCTGAACTAAAAAGACCTCAGTTCTTGGAAAGCTCGTAATACTGAATTGTACATGAATGTTTGCCTATTTCTTAAAATGCTTTTTCAAATGCAGTCTCAGCAAGTAAACACTAAATTGTCCAGCTGCTGCTTTTATCTGATCCATCCTTATTCAGAAAAGGCCTATTAACTATTCACAGTTGTGCAGGCAAATTCCACACACTGTACTAAAGAATCGTGACTTCTTATTGTTGACATCTCAGTCCAAGACTTCCAAAAGTGACTAGTGACTTTTGAATGTTCAGATTGACATCTTAAATAAATCTGATTTTCAGATTGTGTTCCTGGCCTTTCTGAAAAATCAGGCCCTTTAAAAAAAAAAATGCTGAGCACCCACAATTGGATAATGGTGGGGCCCCTTCAAAGTGTTAAACTGGGTATCCAAAAAATCACTAACTTCTGAAAATCTTGGCTGAAATATTAGTCTGATTTGTCATACGTAAGGGCAAGGCCTGTTGCAACAGCTGGCTTTGTACACTTTAGTATTGTACACATTAGCATTGATATGCTTGACTCTAATGTGGTTGAATTGAAGTCTAATCATTGTTTTCCAAATCCTGCCCCAGGTTTGTTTTATAATGTTGAGCATATACTGTAACCCTTGCTGAGGGTGCTGTGCAAAGATCTAAACCACCCAATTCATTTTTAATGTAAGATTTTCTTTTTTTTCAGTGAGAGTAGCATGTTTGTCTCCAAGAGACGTTTCATTTTGAAGACATGTGGTACCACCCTCTTACTGCAAGCACTGGTTCCCCTGTTGGAGCTTGCTAGGGAGTACAGTGGGTTTGACTCAATTCAGGTAAGCTGCCAGAAATACAACTAACAAAAATTCAGTGGAATGTGCTACTAAAGACCTTTGAATTCCTGTAATTCATGTTTCACATGCAGTCTTTCACCACTTCCATGAAGTCTGCTTCCTTTAATGATGTAATCCCCTGTCCTATAACTTTCATACACCATCAAGATGCATTCATAAGTCCTGTAGCATGTACTCTTTAACTTTTTCTTTTTTTTAAAAAAAGGTCAAGTTCTTTACTTTCCAAATAAAATTCAGAACTTAAAATAAGATTGCTTCCTTAGTCCTAAAGAAACATTTCCCTTGTATATTCACTGGATTTTATTGTAAGGTTGTCAGTGAGACTGAAGATGTTGCTTACCTGGACTTAGTTCTGAAGAAAGCTCTAGATTCCATGTGATTCTACCCCATCTAAGGGGGAGGGGAGAAAACAAGTGGAATTTGCAAACATTAAAAGGAAGCAGAAGTGAAAACTTAGGGCCCATTAGTCTAATCTTGATTTTTTTTTTTTTAAATGTAAAAGGTTTATAAACACACAACTATTTCATTTGAATGCTTGTATTTGCCTTCTTGGTACAGGAGATCTGGTAAATAACTATCATTCTTTGCATGGTGGGTGTCTTTATGGATTCTCCACTTCAGGTGCACATATACCTCGAGTCCTTGTTTGGAGATTTTTCTACTGTTCTGTTTGTTTGGCCTGTGCATGCGCCCTATGCCTCCTTGTGCCGGACAAGGCTACATAGGGATTCACAGGCAAACCACACTCAGTTCCTTCTCTACCACCTCGGCCTGAAACAAAGCTCTAGTGTACCCACTTGAGTGCCTTGGTTATTTTGTATTATAGTTGTTTAAGATTAGGTAGTATAGTTAATTGTTAATGGTAGCACTTGTACTTAATTACTAAATGTTAGTAGTGAGAGGATAGAACTTCTTCTGGGGAGGTTTGCCTTCCTGGCAGAGAATGCCTGGCTTACCGGATTTAAATGCTGCCTCTCTTGCTGAGAGGCTATACCTGTAGGTGACAGCTGCTGTAAGTGTCTGTTGCTTGTGGGACTCCCACATGTCCCAAAAATGCAGTTTCTCCCTAGCCCTCAGGATTAGTGCAAGGAAGAACAGGGAGATAAAGTTCAGACTATTAATGATGGAGCACTCACTTTAACCAGTGTCTGAGTCAGGTGAGGAGATCCCTCCCCCTGCATCTGGCTCCACACAGATCCAGTGCAAGCTTCCCTAAATGGAGGTTGTTGCAAGATTCTAAGAGGGCTTCCAAAAACGGGAGGAGTACAGACTCTCATCTGAAGGACCCTGTTCCAAAAAAGCCCACATCATATTCCAAAGGTGGGGTCTGTTGGAGATGGATCTCTTTGCTGTCTCCCAGAACAGGTTCCCTCTTCTGCCCAAGAGGGGGTCTGGGCCACTGCTTCTTGGGGGACACCTTGCTTCTGTCCTGAAAGAAGGGTCTGTTCTGTGCATTTTTCTTCCAACTCCACTGATACTGAGGGAATAAACAAAGACAGGTCCAGGGTTATCTTTTTAGTTACCAACCTGGCTGAGAGAAGCTTGGTACCCTTACCTGTTTCATCCACTGTTCAAGCTCCTTGACCACTCCTTATCTCCTCTTGCAAGATGTGGGTCATGTGTGTCACCCAAATCCAGGGGTTCTCTACTTCTGGACAAGGTTTCTCAATTGTTTGTGGGGTTAGTATTCTCCTGCTCTGAGGATGTTTATCAGGTGTTAAGGAATAGTAGGAAGAAGTCAATCCTTCATACCTGAAAATGGAAGGGATTCTCCCACTGGTGCTGTCATCGCCACTTCCTGCCTGGCTCTGTTTTTCACTCATCCTTGATTACCTGCTGGCTCTGAAGAAATCAGGGTTTAGTTAGCTCAACTAAGGTCCATTTGGCTGCAATATCAGCTTTTCATCTGGCTGTTAGAGGGGTTTTTCTGTATTTGCTCATCCTGTATTATCTAAGTATAAAAAGGGGTTGGGGAATCTCTACACCCAGACTAGATCCCACATTGACCTGGGACCTCAACCTGGTGCTTAATTACTTTATGAAACATCCATTCAAACCTGTGGCAACCTGTTCTCTGTTGCATTTATCTGTGAAGACTCTTTTTAGTAGCTATCTCGTCAGTCTGTAGAGTTGGGGAGATTGGAGCCTTACTGGCAGATTCCCTCCCTTTACAGTATTCTTCAAGGACAAGGTTTCTTTATGCCCACATCCTAAGTTTTTATCTAAATTTGAGTTCCACCTTAATCAATTTATTTATATACCAGCGTTGGCTTTTTTTCTCCAAAGCCACAAATCTCTGCAGGATGTTAGAAGGGTTCTGGCCTTCTACTTGGATAGGACAAAGCAATTATGAAGGTCACCCAGGCTGTTGATCTTTCACAGACATATCCAAGGGATCCACAATTTCTGCTCAGACTATTGAAATGGATATCCGGATGCATTGTCACTTGTTATGAAACTGCAGACATTCATCCTTCTGAAAGAGTGATAGCATGTTCTACCAGGCCACAAGCAACATCCACAGCATTGCATAAGAATGTACAGGTGTCTGAGATATGTAGGGCTGATACATTGGCTTCAGTACAGACATTTTCAAAGTACTGTGCTTTAATCCATGCCATCAAATCTGATGCAGCTCTGGGTATTGCAGTACTATCTTCAGTTCTGGACTCAGTTCCAGGCTCCCGTCTCCCTCTTGGGTAACTGCTCGGAAGTCACCTGAAGTGGAGCATCCATATGGACGCTAATCAAAATAGTTGTAACTCGTCTTGTGGAGTAACTGCAGTTCTTCGAGCTGTGCTCCCATGGATACTCACTATCTTCTCTTCTGCTTTGGACTGTCCTCTGTGGAGACACTTGGGTGGGAGGGAGTGCGGTTCGCCATGTCTCCCTATATAGCCTCTGTCTGGCACAAGGATGCATAAGGCATGTGCACAGGCCAAACAGGTACTACTAGCAGAAAAATTTCCGATCAAGGACTCGAGAGGCACAAGCGCACCTAAAGTGGAGCACCCATGGGGGGGTGGGGGACACATCTCGAACTGCAGTTACACTACATGGTGAATAACCTTTTCAGATGATTTTGTTTCGTAATGGTGAGCATTTGAATCTACCTCTTAGTTGCTGTCCAACTAGAATGTAAACATCTAGAAAAGTACCCAAGCATACCACATATCTAAGTTGACTTTATTTTTCAGAGCTTCTTTTACTCACGTAAGAATTTCATGAAGCCTTCCCACCAGGAGTACCCACATAGGAATTTCCAGGAAGAAGTAGAGTTCCTTAATGAAATTTTCCCAAGTGAGTTAATGGAGTTGTCATTGTCTAGTTGTGTATTAAGAGCAGAAGTTATGCATTTAATTAAGACCAATAAACTTACTAACTCTTCCTGTGGCAGTCAAAACATCCCGTGTGCTAAGTGGCTGTAAGAATTGTTGAGAATATTTTGTAGTTTTTCACAGCCAGTACAGACTGTCCTAGACTTCTCCACCTCTGAACCAAAAACAGTATCTGTTAATTTCCTGACTAGCGTATATGGGAGATGTTGCATGCCACAAAAATAATACCTTTTAAAAGTATACCATGGTAGGCTTTGAATTGGTAGTACCTCAGGATTAAAGACCTTGGCAGGCCTACCCACAGTGGTACTCTACTGGCTGAGGATATAGCTGCGTCACTGTGGACAAGAAGTAATGGGTTTAAATTGCAGCAAGGGAGATTTAGGTTAGACATTAGGAAAACTTCCTAACTGTAAGGGTAGTTAAGCACTGGAACAAATTACCAAGGGGAGGTTGTGGAATCTGTCAGAGGATTTTAAGAACAGGTTAGACAAGCACTGTCATTGGTCTAAATATGTAGTTCTGCCACAGTGCTGGGGACTTGGCTAGATGAGCTTCAAGGTCCATTCCAATCCTATGTTTGTGATTCATATGGTTTTGATATGCTTAATCCAGTTATGTTAAATCAGTGCTCTTCGTGCAGCTGGCCACTGAGGCTACCTGGGCTAATAACCATAGCAAGGCAGTTACTGCAGTACTTCCAGGTCCTAATAACTTTTTTAAAAAAGCATTCAGGCTTAGTCTTACACTGAAGTGGTTCTAAAACTTTCATTGTGGGGTTCCATGCTGTTATTCCATATCATACACATCTAGTTAACCAGTTGTAACAGCTGGCATCGTAAATTCAGACTGAAAATGGAGCTATGTTGTTTGCTTGTCACCACTGGTGTCTGTCTGCAGATAACATTATGCCCAGTTAGAACTTGTAACACCCCACTGGCATGAGTGAGGGGAGGTTTGCAGTACTGTAAATTGAGTGGAAAGTAGTAAACAATCCTTTTGAACTAAAAGATCAAATAAAATTTAGCTGTTTCACTTAGTGGTGGTGGCGCTATAGGTCTCAAACAAAAAGTAGTATAATCATATTGTTAGATGAGATTCTGAATGCACACAGGGAGCAAATCGGCATAAAAGGTACCAGTTTTACACTGTTCAGAGTAGAACCACAGTGATGTACTACGTTAGTCAGTTTACAGAATTGAAAATGTTTTGAAAGTAATTTAAATTTAAAAATTAATTAAAAATAAAATGACTAGAAGACAAAATATTGATTCTGAATGATTGAATACATTAATACAAGTGTGTATATTCTGTTGCTGAGCTTGTTCTTTAGGTGTGTTTTGTTATATAGTGAACAGTTAGCTTTGTCAGCCTGCTATTTAAAGACCTACCCTGTATGTATTGTAATGGGTCACAGGTCTGTTTTTAAATCCCATTGCCCTTATGAATAAAACACACTAGAGATGTTCTTTAAAGGAAGACCTAAAAGATAAATGATTGTCTATCACGTAAGCCCATCTGTTAGAAAAGAAAAACAAACAGCATCACAGCTGTGTCTGATACCGTATTTTTAGTATTCTTATCTACAGGGTTACAAGAGTGGGTGTAGTGTGCCAAATAGATGGGTAACAGACCATTTTAAAATGTCCCATAAATAATTATTGCGTTTCTCTTGTTAAGAAGAGAAATTCGGTTAGTTCCTTCACTGAGAATGGAATCAGCTATAATGCGTTATAAATGGATTTTCCTTCTGTCCCAAATAGATGGAGCAGCTTATTGCATGGGGCGTATGAATTCTGATTGCTGGTAAGTATATTTTTAAGGTTTTGAAATCTGTTTTCTAGAGTATAGTTCAGTTTGACGTACTGCTAGTAATACAGAAGTGATTGTATTTTAAACAGGTACTTGTACACTCTGGATTTCCCAGAAAGTCGGGTAATCAATCAGCCAGATCAGACACTGGAAATTCTGATGAGCGAGCTTGACCCAGTAGTTATGGACCAGTTCTACATGAAAGATGGTGTTACTGCAAATGATGTCACTCGTGTAAGTCTGGAATTTAAATTTTTATATGGGATGGTGCAAATTGAGCAATTGTAGCTTCACCTTGCACTTGCTGATTCATAAGTCCCATACTATGATAGGGAAAGAGATTAATAGGGAAAATGCCATGGCAGACAAATAGTTCAGACTCTCTAAGCCAAAACAGGTTGAACTCTGGAGACAAAACTCTAGTTTTTTGTAGAAGAGCACCTTGCCCCTCTAGGGTCTCTTTTTCAGGTCATTGAAAGCATTGGAGCATCTGTTGGAAGCAACTCCCAGCTCTTTTGCTGATGGGATGCTCTTACTGGTGGTCTGGAAAAGGGGTGAAATATGGTTTCCTTAGCGGCGGGAGGACATGAATCTAGTGACTGAGACTGGAACAGACAGAAGGTAACTTTGAAGAGCTGGAGACTGACAGAAGGAATGGACAATTCAGCTTAATTTTAGTTGAATCATATAGCTATCAGTCTAAAACTTATGACATAAAACTTCACCTAAAACTGTGGAATCCTCTTTTGAGGTGATGGTTGGGGAAGTTCCTCCTTCTGATAACAAAATTTAGGTATAAACTCTCTTTTGAGCTCCTTGCCTCCCTACGAAAATTTTTTACTGAGGAAGGACTGACAGTCCTGTGACATGCATATGACTTAGATGTCACAATATTGTCAATTTTCCTTCCTAATTAATGTTATGATTCATGTTACATTATTTTGATGGCTTTTAAGTGCATGATTGTACGGTGCAAGTATTATCTGGGAGATCTGTACCCTCAGTGAAGTAGAATCCTATTTTTAGAGCATGAATAAGGAAGAATGTTCAGACTTCAAAGCAAATCCACAGAGTCCTCGTTACTCACTTTGGAGCTGCTGGGACTATAAAACTCCATTTTCATCTGTTCCAGTCAGAGATGCAATTGCCAATTACACCCTCATCCTTAAATTGATTCTCAGTGAAACATGCAGCTGGCACTAAGAATTGGTATGAAAATACATTAAAGATTTGAGGGCAAGGGGCCAGGCCAGTACACCTTGGTTTGTGTGGCAGGTGCTCCTGTAGGGGTTGGGCTGGATACAAAACAAGTGTTTGTATATTGGGCTCTAGTTAAATTTCTTCTTACCCCACCCTAGCAAGAATTCTGACTTCCCTTCTGTGCATGGTCTCCTAAATTGGAGTTCACTCTGCCTTTGGGAGCCAGACTTGTATAATATAAAATATAGAAGCTTATTGGTATAAAGTGGGAGGTATGTAACTTTACTTCTACATTTCAGGTGAGTGGAATTCGTGACCTGATACCAGGTTCTGTCATTGATGCTACAATGTTCAATCCTTGTGGGTATTCAATGAATGGGATGAAATTGGATGTAAGTTTTATTCTTTGCCTGCTATCATTGTGCATTGACACCTTAATCATTGTTAGGTTTCTCTGAATGATTCTAATTAACTTTTTCTGTCTTCCTCAGGGAACTTATTGGACTATTCACATCACTCCAGAACCAGAATTTTCTTATGTTAGTTTTGAAACAAACATTGGTCAGACATCCTATGATGAGCTGATTAGAAAGGTGGTAGATGTTTTCAAGCCAGGAAAATTTGTTACCACCCTTTTTGTTAATCAGGTAAGTTTCCTTTCATTAACTGGCAACTATTTAAATAAGGTAATTGTAGACATACTTTGTTTAGTTAGTATCTGTCATTGCTTTAAAATGTATTTCCCTTCCCCATTTTCTATAATTTCAATTTACATTAATTTGAACAGTAGCTGCTTTGGCTAAGGAAAAGAAGCAAACTTCAGATTCCAAACAGTCTTCAGAATTTTGGCTTATACCAAACACAAAATTTAGAAGTCAGTCAATCTGGTCTTCAAGCCAGGGCTTTCTAAAATATTTTTACATTCTCAGGAAATTGCTAAGATGCAGGAATAACTGAGCCTTAGAATTTTCTTAAAATTTCTGGTTAGGCATTGTATGTATACCTAAAGAAGAACTTGATTCTTGGCCACAACTGGCAGTTTTAGAAGCACTGCTTTTAAGGGCTGATCAGGTCAACTAGCCAGCATATCTGCTTACAGAGGCAATCTATGAAAGACCCTGGGGAAGGAAGCAAAATTTTCTTCTTGAGATAGACTGAAATGGCTTCCTACAGCACCATGCTTAAAAGAAGCACATTGATGATTGCATCCCAAGAACATGCCACAAACTACAGTTTAGAAGCTTGTTTGATCTTTATCTGCTAAATGTTAAGTATGAAAAAGCTTAAAAGTAAGAATTTCACTAGTGTTTTTTTTGTTTCTAGAGTTCTAAATGTCGCACAGTGTTTTCTTCTGCCCAGAAGATTGAAGGGTTTAAACGTCTTGATCGCCAGATTGCTCAGTTCAATGATTACAATTTTGTTTTTACCAGTTTTGCCAAGAAGCAGCAGCAGCATAGTTGATTAAGAAAAATGAAGAAAAAACGCAAAAAGAAATCCCTTATAGAAGGTGGTGGCTGCTTTCTAGTTAATGATTCAGGGGGCCATGCTTTCCACTACCACCACCTTGTAGTTGCGGAAAGCCCTAGATGTAATCATAGTATAATCATTTTGAATTGTATACATTATATCAAGGAGTTAGATATCTTGCATGAATGCTCTCTTCTGTGTTTAGGTATTCTATGCCACTCTTGCTGTGAAATTGAAGTGCATGTAGAGAAATGTTACTGTATGAGACTTTACAACTCTTGTAAAAACAACTCAATTAGGATTTCACACAGTATAGCTTTTCTCCAGGTATCACCAAAAATTCCCCACAGACAAGGCTTTCGTCCTCATTAGACATTGGCCTCAGCCTTCTCATCTGGGACAGGTCTTTGTTTAATTTGCTGCCAGATATTTTCATCTATGCCGTAATTTCAATCTCTATACCATTTCTTGACAAATGTGTGCTCTCTAATTAAACTGATTTCTAATTCCCATTTCAATGGTTGAATCAAAGTTCTTGCACTCAATAGAAATTATTTTGCAAGATTGAGAACGAGTAAGACTATTACAGATAGGGCTGTGTTTTGTTTTGTTTGAGATGTTATAAAATTACTTACTCATAGCTTTAGTCCTTTAAACTCTTGGGATTTTGTTCAGAAAGACAAAAGGCAATATGCTGTAGCACTGTGTGTAATGTGCTAGTCTTTCACCTCTAGAGACTTGGGTTCAAATACTAGTTTAGGTCAAGTTTGGTCTCATCTCATTTACTGCCCAAGTTGATATTTGTTCATATCCCAAAACCACCACATTTCTGTATGATGGTAGTCTTGTTTCCTGGGCCTCCTTTGAATGTAAAGTTAGGATACAGATGATTTGGCATAGTTGAACTGGTACTTTGCAAAGCTGTCACTGTCATTGCTTATAATTTTTCACTTTTTAAAATCAATTCAAACTACATGTTTTTTAAGGCTAGCTTACTAAAGCTGGTGCACTCAAATTTGTTGGCAGGTGGACCTAGCAAAAAGACAGTGGAATTTACCAGGCTAAGTATGCTAATGATCTTGAATCATTCTCAATAAACTGTTAATTTAACTTTCATTTCCAGTTTTGAGAACATGCTGTAAACTGGTCTAAATGTGTCTTCATTTTGTCATTCCAAGCAAAATCAATGCCTTTATCTTGTGACTGAAAGTCCTGTGATGTGCATGTGACTCTTATACTGTATTTGATGGTGTTGTAACTTCACCTGTTTTCCTCCTAACTAATGTGGTGGTTCCTTTTACCATGACTTGATGGCATTAAGTGACTGCATAGAACAAAAACTGTCTGGGACACCTGGATGCAGTGAAATAGAATGCTAATCATAGAACATGAATAAAAGTATGTAATACAGTCACTTAATGTCTATTGACTAATAGATGCAGGCTTTTAAGAGTTAGCATATTTTCAGATGTCTGCAAATACAGTGGGATTTTAGCAGATGAGACCAAGTTAATAACTATAAATTTGAGATTTTCCTCTTGTCCTCGCAATATTGTTTTGACTTTCTGGATTGACACAATGGTGTTTTTGTTCCTTCCATATTTATAAATGAAGCACCTTTTTAGTGTTTCTAAATTTAAAATCTGCTTGGTTGGAAATCAAGTGGTTGGAACATTATTGACTTTTTTATTTTAACCATATCGTTAATGGAAGACTTCATTGAAGAAGTTAGCTACCAATGTTAACCATTTGCTTCTGTAGGTGGCACCTGGTGGGTTTTTTTGGTGCTTTGTTTTGAGGACCAATATTTTAAAGTGGTTTTTGTTCTTGAACAGTGTCCCAACTGATTTGACATTGTTGGCTTAAGGTCCTATAACACAAATAGACCGAAGATCCCTTTCTGAGTAAAGTTTGAAAAAAAAGTGAAAAATTTATATAAACAAGCCTTGGATAGAAAATGAAACCTGTTGAATGAATTATTAATGAACTATCTAGGGTGATAAGGAGAGGGGGAAGTATGGCTTTATAATTTCTCTATGGTGTTAGACTTTGATAATTTAAAATATATCTGTACCACAAAACTTAATGCTTCAATAAAAGTTTGCTTAATAAAATGCCTGTAGTGATGACCCAGTATGTTACAAATCAAGCTTTTCATGCTATTTTGTACAGCTTCATTGAAATATGAAACAGATGAATGTATTCATTAGCTTTAATTTATTTCTATGCTTAAAAACTTGGGGATATGCATTGTATGTGTTGAACAGAATATACTTGTAGACTAAAGTGACGGTACTCCAAAACAACTCAAAGGAGATGTTAAACTGCTCTTACAAAGGTTAAACCTATTCTTTCCAAATAAACTGATACTTGGTTAATGTGTTCTCCTCCGCTGTCTACCCTATGATCCAATCCATGTATGCCTGATAGCATAGGCAGTTCAAGCCTTGAAACATACCTGTTGGAATTCAAGACCCTTATTTTTTGCTCGTTTTACCTAATCAACCCTAGCAATCACAATAGTTGCAATAGTATGCTCCTCATACTTAACTTCAGACTGACTTTGTGGAACTACTGACTAAAGTTTACCTTGAGAGAGCATACTAGATTTAATGCAGACAAGTCTCCTTTGGAAAATAAGGAGCAGGAAATTAGTGGCTATAATGTTCAGCATGTTTTTCAGCTGATCTTATTGCTGCAACTAAATATAAAATTGTCTAGCCTTGTCTTATGAACAATCCTGGAGCACACTTCATCGCAGCATCTGTATTGTCATGTGTCATGGCTCCATTTCTCTGGCTTCCCAAGGGACATTCAGTCAATGGTCGAGGACCTCCCCTTTGAAGGCCAAAAACTATTCGCAGCCAAGATGAGTGCCTTTATACCCTGAGGAACAAAAGAACAACACTAAAATCCGTTGGCATCCTGCAAATAAGAGAAAACAGGGCAGATATTATACACAAAGATTCCAGAAGACACCTTACACCCAATCAGAGTCAATATGACCACCAATGAAAACAGACTCGACTGACAATCTTCATCCCAATCTTCGACATCCCAACAATCCATCTTGAGACAGCAAATTTGAATGTGTGGTCAAGAGTGTGAGATGCAAAATTCATGTTGGAAACAACGCATATTTCTATATAACAATACACTCACACAGAAGATTCATAATGTTCATCCTAGGAACAACACTACTTCAGTACAAAGTATTACCTTTCGACTTATCGACTGCCCCAAGGGTATTTTACAGGGTTTTAGCAGTGGTGGCAGTGCACCTCCACCGACAGTCATGATATTTCCATATCTGAACAATTGTCTAGTCAAAGCACCAACACAAGAGGTGGTAGATGCCACCCAGAGCACAATAATCCTCTTCACAAACTTAGGGCTACAAATAAAAGCACAAAAATCAACACTCATACCTGTTCAGAAACTGGAATTCATCAGGGCCTACCTCAACTGCCCAAAAGCTAGTCTCTCTACCTCTTCTGCGCTTCATGACCCTTATCAACCAAATAATGACAATAAGGGACAGCCCACAAACATCAACCAGGCCCTACCTCCAACTACTGGAGCAAATGTCAGCAATGATGTTTGTTAAACAAATTAGACTACACATGAGATCTGCAAGCATGGCTCTGGACAGTGTGCATATTACCCAGACACAATGTAAATGAGCGCCTCACAATGGCAAACAAAATAAATAATTCCCTAAAATGGTGGACACAGCCTAACAATGGCTGTGCAGGAGTCCCTTTTGTATAAAAACCTGCAACAATGACAGTCACTACAGATGCCTTCTTAATAGTTTGGGTGCACAGTTGCTCAACCACAGTCCAAGGCCAATAGTCCCAATTAGGATCCAACCTACATATAAACTTAATGGAGCTAAGAGCAGACTGCAATGCATGCATTCATTTTCTACCCCTTATCAAAGACAAATCTATACAAATCCTCACAGCATAGCTTGCATGTTTTATATAAACCAGCAAGGGGAAGGACACAATCACACTCCCTATGTATGGAAACCATGATGCTCTGGAACTGGTGCATCAGTCACAACATAGACATCTCAGCATCCTACCTTTTGGAATGTCAAAACACCACAGCAGATGCATTAAGCAGAAGATTTTCCCAGAATCAAATGGGAGCTGGAACCTGGAGTTCTGCACAACATAGTCAAACATTGGGGGTTCCCAACTATAGGCCTCTTCACAAAACACTAAGTGCCCACAATTTTGCTACAGAGCGGGACTGGGACCTCCGCTCCCTAGGCGAAGCCCTTCTCACCAAATGGGATGCACCACTAATGTATGCCTCCCCGCCCCCCCCCACCCTTTCCTGTCTCGGATCATACACAAGATGAGAGCGGACAACACTACAGTCATCGTCATAGTTTCTACATGGCCCTAACAAACATGGTTCCCTTATTTCTTAAAAAATGGCTGTGTCCACAATCTTCCTCTAATACCTTATTTCCTCTCCAAAGACAGGGCAGCTTCATCACCCCAACTTGGAAAAACTCCACCTCAAGGCATGGCTACTCCATGGCTGAAAGAGAATGAAATGACCTGTTTGGAAGAAGTAAGACATCCTATTAAACAGCTGTAGACCAACTACAAGAAATACATATATACATAAATGGAAGCAGTTCAATACATGGTGCAAGAATAAACAAATCATGCTAGCATCTTTTACTAGGAGGGTGGTGAAGCACTGGAATGGGTTACCTATTGGACTACATATTACAACTCAAGCTGGGGCTTTCCACAAGCTCAATCAGGATCCACCTTGGAGCCACCTCAGCATTCCATGATAAGGTGGAGGGGCTTTCCATATTTGCTCACCCAACAATGTAAGGGCATCTGTAATACTTATCCTGAAATACAGGCTCCAACTCCTACATGGGACCTCAGTCTTGTGGAGACTTAAAACCCCATTTGAACCACTAGCAATGTGTTCTCTACTTCATCTATCAATGAAGGTGGCCTTCCTTGTTGCCATCATGTCTGCTAGATGTCGGGGAACTAGGGGCCCTCATGGCACACACCCCCATAAGTGTTCCTTAAGATCACACCCCAGGTTCCAGTTAAGGTGCCTCCCCATTTAAACCAAGCCATTTACTTACGTGCATTCTTTCCGAAACCACATGGAGACAAACAAGAAGCCGCACTCAACACCTTAGATGTTTGTAGAGCGCTAGCCTAAATTGAAAGAACAAAAAATCTCAGAAAATCACCAAAATTATTCCTCTCTCATAGGACAATCAAAAGGACAGGCTATATCAAAACAGACTATCCAAATGGATATCTGGATGCATCTATTTCTGCTATCAACAACAATTACAAGCCCCAATTGGAACCTGTGCATGTTCTACTAGAGCATTGTCAGTCCATAAACTTCCTCAATGTCCCTATTATGGACATCTACAAAGCAGCAACTTGGGCATTAGCCCATACATTCACAAAACATTTATGCAATAGAGAAGCATTCATCATCAGATGCTCTATTTGGACTTACGGTTTTATCATTCACCATGGCCGTAACTCCAAAGCCCCTTCTGTCCACTGATCTACAGTCACCTAAGTGAAGCACCCACAGGGACGTTCCTCAAAGAAAAGGTTACTCACCTTGTACAATAACTGAGGTTCTTCAAGATGGTTGTCCCAGGGTACTGTACTATCCTCCTTCCTCCCCTCTACTTTGGAGTTTTTCTACAATTATACTCTGCGGTAAAGAAGGAACTGAGGGATGGTTGGTGTCACAGCTCTATGTAACTGCCTGAGGCAACAAAAGACTGGGACAGTGCATGCGTGGTCCAGCCAGGCCCTGCTGCCACCAATCTCTGATTACAGGCACAGAGCCCATGGACACCTAAAATGGAGCACCCATAGGAACAACTATATTGAAGGACCTCAGTTCATGCCTTCTCTTCCTCAGTCATTCACACTACTGTGATTTTTGAGTAATGTTGATTGCTTATTTGGCTCCTGAACCACTGAGGTCTGAGTATCGCTGTTCTAGATATCAGTGAGCATTTTGAGCTATGTTTTCCACTGTTGAAAATTTTAGAAATATTGAAGATACCCAAATGCTTGAAGTAACCTCGTCAATATGTTCTGATCTTTGGCATTTCTGTACTTACTACAATCTGAGGCTTAATGTACCCATTTTATTTGTCAAGCTAACAGTAAAAATACTAAATGCTTGACCTATGGAAGACTTAAGAACATAATATAAGAATGGCCCTAGTGCGTCAGCCCAGTGGTCCTAGCCCAGTATCCTGTCTTCCACCAGTGGCCAGTGCCAGACGCTTCAGAGGGAATGAACAGAATAGGGCAATTGATTGAATGTTTTATCCCATTGTCTAGTCCCATTTTCTAGCAGAGGTTTAGAGACACTTAGCACATGGGATTGTGCTCCTGATGGTCTTGGCTAATAGCCATTGATGGACCTGTCTTCCCTAAACTTAACTTTTTTTAACCTGGTTAAATATTTGATAAATACTTGTTTTATCTTGTCATTCATAAAACTTTAAATCTAGCTCAAAAAGCTCCATATTTTACAGATCCTAGGAACCAATAATGTGAACCATGGCATTTCTTTAGCCACGGACTGTGAAATGCTTACTGTGGCATATTTTTGCCTGAAATTTTCATAGTAATCTACTAGTGCTATTGTATAGAAACTTGATTTTTACATATAAATAATCAAATAGAAATGTGAAGACTGAGACTCTGGCTCAGTGGAGTTGTGCTGAGTGAGACTTGTTAAGTGATGGGATACACAATTGTTACTTACAGTTAAGGAATCAACAGGATCAGTTAGACTGTAGGCAGCCTTAAACAATGTACCAGGTTTTTCAATTATTTTATATTGTGGCTGAGCCCCAGTTATGCATAACCAGAGATGTATAACTGGTTATCTAGTGTGATTACACTTTAGTCTCCTCCACACAATGTGAAGCTTAATCTTAATGGGTAAATATAGTTGATATAGTATAAACTCTCCAATATCACTCATTACAAAGGTGAGAGTTTATTTCTCCTTCCATGAGATACAGCTATTACCTAGCATTTCCTATGATGTGTAGCTTTATTCTAGTCAGTGCCTTTAGTTTCAGTAATGTTAAACTATTTCCTCCAGTGCTGTGCTATGCTGTGAACGTCTAGAAAATATATTGCTTTTTGGATTGCTTCATATGTACCACCTTCAAACTTCATAACCTGAACAAGCAGCATGCTAGTAAATGTGACTACAGCCACATTTGCCCCACAGCATTGTTCAATAGCTCTAATATGTGGCTGTCATCCGCAGTGTGGGGGTATTTAGACATGCTGACCATAAGAATTAATTGCACCAACTAATTTTAGTTATAATCAATTCATCTTTTCCTGTTGATGAACAGGATATTTAATCTGGTGACTCCCTGTACTAGGATGCTATCACCATCACCTGAGATGGTTGCAGGTCCAGCTGAGGGCAATTACACACTTTCTGGTAGAGGATTGTGAGCATCTGGGTGATAATCACTGGCTTAATAAGGTAACTTGGGGGAATATAAGGAGATGAAACAAAGCAGAGGAAGCTCCGAGGGTGAACCTGGGCTGGGGCATGAGAGCTGCAGGGAACCCTGTCATTGCTATAAGCCTGTGTTGCATGCTGTTACATAAGAAGGAAATAAATGTACATCTTGGTAAAAGATGAAGAGCGTGGTGTGTGTTTGTGACTGGGGAAACATCTCAACCGACCATGCAATGAGGTTCACTAGGTAGTGAGGGAGATGCCCTGGGACAGTCCCTAACAATGCTAATAATGCCTTTGCATACAATTCCTAGTCATAATTATATATTAAAACAGTGGAGGGTGGAAGCTTCTCAAACAAAAACCTTAGATAAAACAGTACATCATGCTGAAAAACTCCCTAACCTGCAGAAACATGCATATTCATCTATGTGAAAACTTTTACTACTCTATTCTTGCCATGTTTAATTTCACATTTCCTAATATCTACAGAATGGGAGACTAGGTCCTAGAAAGCAGTAGCTCTGAAAATTTAGGGATTAGAGGGGACAAGCAACACATGCGCTTCCAGTTGCTGAGCAGTGGCAAAAAGAGCTAATGCACTCTTTGGCTGTATAAAGAGGAGTAGAGAGGTGGTTTTTACTTCTGTATAGTGCTGATAGTGGAATACTGTATAAAGTTCTAGCATTTGTATTTTTGAAAGGATGTTCAATTGGAGATGGTGCGGAAGAACCCCCCAACCAATTTAAGGGCTGGAGAAAATGCCTTTACCGTGAGAAACTTAGAATTCTAGTTTAGTTTATGAAAGAAGATTGAGAGGTGACTGATTGCAGTAGGTAAGTACTGTCACAGGGAAAAAATAGTGGATACTAAAAAGCTCTTTAATGTGGCAGAGAAAGGTATAAAACCCACTGGATGGAGGTAAAAGCCAGACATTCAAAGGACAGGAATTTGTAGCTGTTCTGTGTTAAGTTCCCTCACACACAGATACCAAACATTCTATATCTGTATCTCAAACTCATTTTATGAGCCACTGCATAAGAGAAAGATCTGCTTTGTGACTGCCTACTCTCCTACCATCCCAGTCCCCTAAAAGTTGTCATGGGGTTACTGGCAAATAGTGATAATGAGCTAATCAAAGGGGAGAGCCTAGCGAAGATGTTAATTAAATAACAAGAATGTGAGCCTGCTAAAAGACCATCAGGTCTCAGCTCAGGGAGGTGGTTACAGAAAGAAAAGCTCAATTAATGGAGAAGAGTGCTTGTAGACCACAGGTTCAAAGAGGAGGGCTGTCCAACCCCTGAGCCAAGCTCTGATACTTTATTTCAAGTTGATTTGAATTTAATGAAGTAGGGGAAATTTGTCTTACTCCTGGCACAGTCCAAACTGGAGGGTGTAAGGCCATTCAGCTGCGCTTGCTCAATACTGCTGCCACCCTGATGAGCCAGCTAGCTACCTATGCGATTGGCTGAGGATGCTGCTAGCAGCTGGATAGCTACTAAATACATGAGGCCACAGACTCTACTTGTCTCTCACCAGGCCCTGCTCTTGTTCTTTCTCCACAGCTCCAGCCCAGATTCTGCCCTGCATCCACCCATGTCCCTGCCATGCTCAGAACCAGCCCTGCTCCTGCCTTTCCGAACTCTTGATAATCTGGTTCTGACCCTTAGCTTTGATTCCTCACTCCAACTCTGGCTTGACCCTTGGCTCTGGCATTCAGACTATGACTCCAGTTCTGGCCCTTTCTCAACCTCTGGCTCTGGCAGTCTGACAAACTACTAGGCCTGACCACCTACGACCCAGTCTCCTGCCATTGGGTGGAGTTTTTAAGGGGCCCTGAGAGAAGAAAAACAGGCAGGAAGTGCCTGCACTGATACTGGGTGAGGAGGGAATGCTACAGGATAGGCCCAGGTATGACCTATGACCACTTGGTTCCCAAAATATTTAAGTTATGCAGACCATCAAGAAGGGCTCAATGGTCAATCATTTAAGAACTACTGATTTCTATTTTGCTTTCCAGCTCCTCTCACTGACATCAAGCTAGTATCACAAGCTAGACTCACAAGCAAGTAAAGAACCAGCTATTGAAACAACATGCAGTCTTAAAAATAATCTTTGACAGATTAGTTTTTTTTGTAATTTGTCATTCTGTAGGGCATTCATCCACCAAGATCTAATGGGCTCTAATCTTGGTTATTTTTAAACCTGGACAAGCACTATCTCATTGTCAGTTCTCAACTTCTTTTGTTAATCAAGATTATCTATAAAACTTTGGCATAAATGCTGGCCAATAGATTACGTATTTTGTTTCCTGACATTATGCAGCCCAATCAAGCAGATCCAAAGAGAATTAAAGACTTATCCAAAGAGAATTCTAACTCACCCATATCTACAACCAGGCAAATACTTGATCTTGTACAGCATAAGGGCAACCTCTGTATGTGCTGAAGAAACAGCTTTTAGTAGACTGGAATGGGTATGTTCTGTATTTGGCCCAAATGCTCAATATGGAAGGAGAGACTAAGTTAGTATCAAAGAATATACATTTTAGTGGGTTGTTAATTTTCAGAATATTAAATATATATAAATTAAAGGGGGAAAATATACTAAAGTTAAATGAATTGATGAAGACCACTAGCCCAGACTACTGCCTGTTATATTAATTTAGATGAAATATATGGGCCAAAGGTTTTTAACTTAATCCAGTCACCATCCAACAGTAAACAGCTGGAAATAAAGTTTGGTCCACAGAGACATCAGCCTGATTGGTAGCATGGCACACACACCATTACAATTTCTTTTAACCTTTTATTAAAGATACAGAAATGAAGAAAAAACAGTTAATTAAATAAGGCTTTCATTTTAACAGCATTCATTGGTCCCCTTCCCTTTAACTGGAGAGTTTTTAGAAGGAAAAAAACCCTTCTTTAATAGGCTTTTAGATGGTATCGAAGATGGAAATAACTGTCTTTTTGAGGGAGAAGGGGGAGGGAGAGAAGAAGTTAGTTACGATGGGCTATAGCTGTTGTTACAGTCCAGTCCTGTTCCCTTAAGGACAAAACAAGACAAACACACAAAAGGGAAGAGAAAACAGCAGCAAGAGAGAATGCAGATTCTGTCTAGTGTTGACTTTCACTTGCAACCTCACTGCTGGAAAAACAGACACAGCAGCTGCCTTAGACATGGAAAACTTGTATCAGCATCAGGCAGGGGTAGTCAATAGGCAGACCATGGGGCAAATCTGGACTGCCAGTTGCTTTTGAATGTACCCCAGAATCTTTTTATTTACTTATCATTGGGGGGGGGGGGGGGGTTATTTTATTTTCTCTGGAGTCTGGACCTTGACTATACCTTGACCAAGAAATTTGGACCTTGATAAAAATAGACCACTCTGGTTTAGGGCATTGTTTTCTGCTGCTTCTTGCTGGTCACAAACTTACAGCAGTATTGCAAAATATTCAGTCTTGGCCAGCTAAGTCAGGCTCTTATTAGACAGAAGGAAAAAAGGAGAGGGATAAGAATGAGAAGAAATAAGGTAAGAAAGAAAAAGGGATATATTTGGTGGAAAGTGGGGTGGAGACACAGTCTTACATCCCAAGCGGTGTTCAGGATTCAGCTGGAACTGGTGATGTCATCTGGCTTCCTCTCTCTGGCCCTGACTGATCAGGACGGCTCTCAGGATTGGGATGGAGAAGGTTCATGATCATAGGAGATGATGGGGGTAGCAGCCATGATTGTGAAGCTTGCTCCTTCCCCTTCTTTCAGACAGCCAGAGTGGCAGTAGTCTCCGTCTGATTGTGCACATTTTCCCCCAAAAGTTTCTCTTTTTTAAGAATCCCAAAAGGGAGTGGTGGGTGAAATAGCCCATCCCCTCATTATTTTGTCATAATTATTTAGGCATAATTTCTGATACCAATTTTGGCTAATTGATTTTTCAGTGTCACACAGTTCTTGTTTGCCAGGCATGATCTTAACACAGTCCTTGAATTATATCAGTAGAACTTTTTATTTGGACTTATTCAGCCTTTCTTTGCCTTTTGCACCATTTCCCATCAACATTTGTTATAGGTTATTGTGACATTTCATGAACTTTCACTCACTTTTCACAGTTGAGCTCCTAATTAGGGTACATTTACAGACCCAATTATTACAAAACATCTGAGCTAATGCAAGTCAACAGCTTTAATTTGAAGTGGAGATCTGAGATCATATTTTACAGGTATACATTCTAATTTCTTTTAAACAGTCTACAACAGTAATGCTCAGACCTCAGTGGTTCAGGAGCCAAATTAGCAATCAACATTACCCAGAAGACCACAGTAGTGTGAATTCATTGTTTCATTTACTAGAGTGCTATATTTTCATATTTAAACAGTATGATGGGAGATATATATATATATATATATTATTCTCAGAGCAAATGACTGACCAAGTATTATTTTATCAACTACAACTGGTTAATAACATATTAAAAGCATCCTGATTGGTTAATAATTGAATCACATAATGTTTTAATATGTGCTACAAAGAGCTGCAGGAGACACATTAAAAAGCCACTTGCAACTCACAAGCCTCAGTCTGAGTATCACCGGTCTACAATATTAGTACATCTTTAAATACTGATAATAGGTGAATTAGAGTGGATCTATCTACCCAGGTTCTTACACTGGCTCCCATCAACATAGTGTTTGGTGGCCTTGTTCCTGTATCTGGGAAAAAAGAGAAGAATTAAACACAAAATGGATAAAGATCCGTTCATATTCAATTTGAGATGCCTCTATTTCACCAGCTATTTCCCCCTCTTATTTATTAACATCAAGAAAAGTCCTGGCCTCCTTAGGTGACTCAAGAAATAAGTACGAGAGCCTCTGTATTTCACATGTTATCTGACAGGATGCAAATCCAACACAGACAGTTCCAAAGTAACCATTTTTGTTACAGTTTTGCAAAATGTTTTGTTTTTTAAACTATCAGGGAATATTTAGTATATCCCAATTTGGGACTGTTGATATTCCAGATTACTCAAAACACTATCTGCTTTTAAAACTTTATTTTTAACTGCTCTGCCTGTACATGTAATCTGAATTGTCCTGAGACTAGTGGTAGAAGATTATTTTCTGGATAGCAAACATGGAGGGAAAATGATATTTGTGTATATGGAGCTAATAACCAATTTGGGCCTGAACCTGTTAACACTAACATGCATAAGTATCTTTACTCACAAATAATCCCATTGACTTCAAAAGTAACTTGTGTACATTTCCAGGATCAGGGTATTAGTAATGTCTCAATCTTTCTGGTTTTTATCCTCCCAGTAAATCCTCTCTCAGAGTTTTCAGGAACTCTAACTAATCTCAAGTTCATGGTGCTCGCTTTTTGGGGGTAGGAGTGGGGACAATGGTTTGTCTTTTATTTCTACAGGTAGTCTGCCTTAATTAAGGCCTTATTTTTAGCTACCTAACCAAATGGAATCTCGCTCTTATACTTTATTTTCACAGGGCAGATTTTTAAAGGTATTCAGGTAAGCACTTATTGAGCCTTTCAAAAGTGCCTAAGTACAATGGGAGTTAGGTGCTTAGGTACTTTTGAAAACCCCACCAGGTGCCTATCTGCACTTATAGGCATCTCAATAATCCTGAAAATCTGGCCCAAGGTCTATAACACAAACGTATATTTGTAATAGATAGGAGGAAAGCACTTCCACTTTCCTTTCAATGATATTAAGGGAGTCCTTACCCCCAAACTTTTAGGTTACAAACCCAAAATTTGCAGTATCAAATGCAGCCCATCAGGGAGGTTCAAACAGCAAAATCAGAATCAAACACAAATCTGGTGGTTTAAGCTTGGGAGCTATCTGCTCTAGTTTCTCTTCCCCGTCCCCCAAAGGTAGAGGTTACTAGTTTGCATTACAATTTTGCAGCATTCACTAGAGTGTAAAAACCCAAATTAATCAAATAGTAGTTCACACCAATCTCATTTTTAATATTTTACTCGAAGCATTTCCAGCTGAGTCCTGTGGCTTTTGACTGCCACAGCATTCAATGAACAGTAACTTACATCACTAAATGCCCCATACTTTATTCAGCATGATTTACAACAAATTACCTGTTCAGATGGCAAAGACTGCAAAGAGCAGAGTTAAAATTAGTTAAGTAAGTATAAAAGGGGAGTCTGACCATAACTTTAACACAATTCCTACATACTTAAATAGTTCATCCTTTTTATATCTTATTTTAAAGAGCTGGTGATGTTTCTACATCTGGAGAAAAAACTGGTAAAGAACAGGTTATTTTTTTCAATCCCCATGCAGAGACAAGATGCCAAAAGGCTAGAACAAAATCCACCTATACTTTTTCCAACAGTATGCTTCAAAAACATCACACACAGGCTATATTATTTTAATATTCACTGTATGTAACCTTTCCCTCCACTTAATATGGTGATAAAAGTTTGATTCATACTGCTAATTATTTCTATGTCAGATGCCCATCAAAAGAATTCTCACTTTGATGGAAAACAAACAAAAAGGATAGTACTGAGCTGGAAAATACTTGTAGAAGTCAGATAAAAACATAAAAATGTAGGTATCGGAATGAAGTCAGTGGAACAGTGTGTTGTAAAACTGGTCGCTTTATACACAAGACTATTTAAAGAATAGTGATGCAAGATTCCTGCCTTGGAAATCAGGTAATCTAGAAAAACATTCAGGTTCTGAGGACTACAGCAGATAAAGAAACTCCTGAATTAATTATTTTCCTGGAAGGCACAATGCTATCTGTCTTGCAGCTGGATATGAAAGATGATCCTAAAAGTAAACAGTATGCCTGAAGGATTCCTGAGAAAGCAAATAATGAAGTTAAGAACAGACTGAGCCACTGGGCTTTGCTATTCTGAACATTTTTGTTATAATACTGTGCCCATTACATCAAATCTGTGCACTACCTAAAAATGCATCAGATATATTACACAAATCCTCCAGTGCTCAAACAGGGAACCCCCTGAGTCCAGAATCAGACCCCTTTGAATTCCATGCCAAGGCAAAACCTAAATGATAGTAAACACAGTGTTGAGATATTTCCAGGCCACTAGTGATTGCTTCGGAAGTCACCTTAAATTTAATTTTGAAGTTGAGTTCCTAAAGGGTATATTGTTCCTGCCTTTCTCGATTGTTTGGGCTGAGGGAAAGCTGCTGTGCCTCCTTGGAAGGTCAAGGAAGGTGGGACTTCTACAATTTAGCCTTGGCTTTTTAAAGGAGAAAGGAACAGGGGGTTCGGGCGGCGTAAACGTTCCAACTCGTCCGCAACCTCCCAGCAAGGACCCCCCCCCCAAGGGGCCCAGTAATAAAAAGCAATTTTGATGGTGCACCCGAGGGTGGCACCACTACCTCTCTCCCAGATCCGTCCCTCACATTCCTAAACAGGCTGAAACCATTCTACGCCGAATGGCAGAACATCACCTCAGACCGTTGGGTCCTCAGAGTAGTTCTCCAGGGATATGCCCTCCAATTTACAGCCTTCCCCCCAAACACCCCCCCACTCCATCTCTCTTCAGGGACCCCTCTCATGAACAACTCTTACAGGAGATGAACACCCTCCTCGACCTGGAAGCGGTGGAGGCGGTTCCCCCGCACAAAATAGGGAGGGGATTTTACTCCAGATATTTCCTCATCCCCAAGGCAAAAGGGGGCCTGAGGCCCATATTAGATCTATGCCTACTAAACAAATTTATCAAGCGTCTCAGGTTCCACATGGTCTCCCTAGCCTCCATTATTCCTGCTCTGGATCCAGGAGATTGGTATGCCGCCCTCAATTTGAAGGATGCATATTTTCATGTCTCTATCCTTCCCAGCCACAGGTGCTTCCTCCTGTTTATGGTAACTGGGTCCCACTACCATTTTATAGCCCTGTCCTTTGGCCTCTCGTCCACCCCTAGGGTATTCACCAAGTATATAGCGGTAGTGGCGGCCCACTTGAGGCACAGAGGGGTGCAAATTTTCCCATACCTGGACGACTGGCTAATCAAGGGCAGGTCCAGGTCCCACGTTCAGGACAGCGTGTCCCTCACCTGTGCCACATGCACCAAACTGGGGCTGCTTATAAACGAGCAGAAGTCAACTTTTACCCCAGTGCAACACAGAGTTAATTGGGGCCACCCTGGACGTTTCCGAGGCCAGAGCCTTCTTCCCGCAGCCTTGGTTCGAGGCAATGGCCACGATTATCATTCAGCTACACAGGTGCCCCACGATGACAGTCAGGCACTGCCTACAGCTTTTAGGGTACATGGTGGCCTGCACGTATGTGGTGAGGCTGGCTTGCCTCAAACTCAGGCCGCTCCAGGCATGGTTGGCCTCGGCGTATGCACTGAGCAGACACCCCTTGAACAGGGTGGTCATGGTTCCCCCATGGGTACTAGCCTCACTGAACTGGTGGAGGACTCCTGGGGCGGTGTTGAAAAGAGTTCCCTTCAGGGATCTGGCCCTGTCGGTCACCCTGATCTCCGACGGGGGGTGAAGAGCTGACATCAGTGCCAACCTGAGCACCCAGGGGTTGTGGTCAGAGGAGGAGAACCTCCATATCAATGTAAGAGAGCTCAGGGCAGTCCAGTTGGCCTGCAAGGTGTTCCTCAGGTTCCTGAGGGGCAGGGTGGCGCAGGTGCTGACGGACAATACCGCAGCCATGTTTTACATCAACAGGCAGGGGGGAGCGCGCTCTTCGGCCCTCTGCCAGGAGGCCATTCAACTGTGGGACTTCGCAGTGAGGCACGACTTACACTTATCTGCCTCTCACCTCCCAGGGGTCAGGAATGATGAGGTGGACCGCCTCAGCAGGTTGTTCTACCCTGCCACGACTTGTCACTGCACCCAGAGGTGGTGACTTTTATTTTCCGCAAGTGGGGTGTTCCCCAACTGGACCTGTTCGCGTCGTCCTGGAACACGAAGTGCCTGAGGTTTTGCTCGGTCCAGGGTCACAAGCTGGGCTCCATCTCTGACGCGTTCCTCATCGAGTGGAAGGGGACCCTCATGTATGCGTTTCCCCCCATTCCGCTCCTGCCCAGGGTCCTCTTGAAAATCAGGAGGGACAGAGCAGACATAATACTCATTGCCCCAGCCTGGCTGAGACAGCACTGGTACAGTATGCTGCTGGACCTGTCCATCACCCCACCAATGGAGCTCCTGTGACGACACGACCTGCTCTCCCAGGACCAGGGTCGTCTGCTCCACCCGGACCTGGACTCCTCACACCTGACAGCCTGGAGGCTATGTGGCTGATGGTGGGGGAGAGAGTCTGCTTGGCTCAGGTCCAACAAATTCTGCTGGTCAGCAGAAAACCTTCAACACAGGTTGTGTACTGGGCCAAGTGGAGAAGGTTTACCTGCTGGGCAGAGTCCCGGGGCATGCTGCCTAGCTGCTCGCCTATCCAGGCGATCCTGGAGTACCTGTTTCAGTTGAAACTCCAGGGTTTGGTGCTAGCCTCCCTGAAGATCCACCTGGCGGCTATCTCGGCTTTCCATCAGTTGCTAGAGGGGAGATCCCTGTTCTCTCACCCCATGTCAGTCAGGTTCCTCAAGGGGATGGAGAGGCTTTACCCGCAGGTCCGTGAACTGGTGCCTCCCTGGGATCTAAGCCTGGTCCTCTCCAGACTAACAGGGCCCCCCTTCGAGCCCATGGCTACATGCCCGCTGCTCGTCCTGTCTTGGAAGGTAGCCTTCCTGGTGGCCGTTACCTCAGCTAGGAGGGTTTCCGAGATTAGAACTTTGATCTCGGAGCCCCCCTATATCGTGTTTTATAAAGACAAGTTGTGGTTGAGACTCCATCCAGCCTTCTTGCCTAAGGTGGTCTCCCAATTTCACTATAACCAAGACATCTTCCTCCCCGCGTTTTTTCCAAAACCGCACCGGTCGGAGGTGGAGCGGAGATGGCACTCGCTAGACGTGAGACGAGCCCTGGCCTACTACATCGATAGGACAAGGCCGTTCCGGAAGACAACGCAGCTCTTTGTCGCAGTGGCAGACCAGATGAGGGAATCACCTGTCTCTATCCAGCGCATCTCCGCATGGATCAGCTGTTACAAGCAGGCAAATGTACCACTTCCAGGTGTCATCACAGCGCACTCAACCAGAGCCCAGGCCTCGTCTGCGGCCTTCCTGGAACGGGTGCCCCTGCAGGACATGTGCAAAGCTGCTATCTGGTCATCAGTGCACATCTTCACGTCCCACTATGCCATTGTGCAGCAGGTGAGAGAGGATGCGGGATTCAGCAGAGCCATGCTAAGGGCAGCTCACCGGTAACTCCTATCCACCTCCAAGGTATTGCTTTTTAATCACCTATATTGGAATGGATATGAGCAATCACTCGAAGTAGAAAACAGGGTTACTTACCAGTAACTGTTGTTCTTCAAGATGTGTTGCTCATATCCATTCCACATCCACCCCGTCCCCGCTGCCAGAGTTGGCAGAAAGAAGGGACTGAGGGGCCTTAGGGTCGGCGGTGCCTCATATATCGCGGCATGAGCGCGGTACTCCAGGAGGCGCCTAAGTCCACCCTACGGAGTCTGCTAAGGGGAAAAAAGTTCCGGGAACCCATGCATGGTGGCGTGCACTACATTGGAATGGATATGACCAACACATCTCGAAGAACAACAGTTACTGGTAAGTAACCCTGTTTTCTAATGTCAACATACCCAGGACAGGTGGTAGCAGAGCATATCAGTGACTCAATGATGAAAATTGAATAGATGCATAAAACATGCCTTATTTATTTTCTCATGAATGGGAATAAAAATAAACAGAAAAAAGTTCACAGCTTTTCCTCTGGCAGGGACCTGCCCTGTTGTTGTATATGATTTCCACACTACCATCTCCTTAATTTGACAGTGATTTCCTACAGAATTATTCTTACACTGAAACTATCACTCATCTCCTTAAAGGGCTATATAAGTAAATTAATTAAAAAAACAAAAAGAACTCAACAGAGTTAACATCGGTAAGACGTCTGTGCATAAAAAAAAGTCTCAAATAAAGGCTCAATTGCTTCATAGCTACAGTATCCACCAAAAATGATGTGACTCAGAGAAGCAGGAACTTGATCAACCATGACAATGAACTTGCCTCAGCATTTTTTTTGGTTAACACTGCTAATGAACAGATTTTCAGTCCTTGGAAACAGAAGCAACATGTTTTGTTAATAATCCTATGAACTGATTTGCAGCAGATACAAATGAAGATTCTCAAAACTACTTTCCCAGTATCCTTAAAGAAGAATTAGTGATGGGTCCATAATGGTCCTTATCCTGCAGTCCCCTCATAGACAAAACTCTCGAAGAGTTCAGTTAGGTGTCTTTCCTATGTAAGGAATAGGGGACTGAGGTATTAGGTAAAATGCAATTAAGGTTACGCCTGCCAAGTATCATGGTTGTGGTAAGTGACATGGAGTCTTTACAGGGAATTACAAGTCTCACATCATAACCTGCTCTGATTACACCAAGTCTATTATGCTCCTCTGCTTCTGCACAGGAGGAAGTGTAGTTTATTTTAAATGTCAGGAATGAAAAATTATTTAAATGTTTTAATTTCATTCTTATATTATTGTCAAAAAGGTAGACATAAGAGAACAGCAAACAATATATTCAACAAGAAAACTATAAAAAAAAAAGAGACATGCAGTGCCTGAAGGGAGAGGGGCTAAGCAGGTCTGATAGTAATTAAAAAAAACCAAACCCCACACTAACTAGAACAATTTTAAAAACAAGATATTATGGGAATAAAATAGCAGAAAAAAGTTAAGGCCTCTCTGAAGGTTGAAAGGTCATATTTTAGATTACTTTTTAAACAAGTAAGTAAAATCCATTCATTCATGTCTGAACAGACATGTATATATTGGATGTATATATATACCTCCTATCTGTGGTTTCCACTTTATGCATCTGACGAAGTGGGTTGCAGGCCACGACAGCTTATGCCAGCAGAAATTTGTTAGTCTTTAAGGTGCTACAGGACTCTCCTTTTTTCTGAATATACAGAATTTTCAGAAGCCTTCTTGATCCACCACTAGCTTCAAGCACTCATTACCTGATCTCCCAGTGATTTGCAGCACTCCATGTAACCATCCCCTACTACGATGACTTTCCACCATGCCTTCCATGATAACTTTCTCAACATAATTTTCATTTCTATCCCTGATGTGACTAAAATACATAAGTTTATGCCTTTTGGTTTCTGAAAGCAGGGTCTGCTTCCCTGTGATCATATTTCTAACATAAGTATTCATCTTCTTTTACATCCAGAAGATACACAAGAATCTTTGCCAGCCCACATCTCAAAGGCTTCAATTTTCTTGTCAGCCGCATTAATTTCCCATGATTCAGATCCATAAGTTAGTATGGAAAAGATTAGGCTTTTCACCAATTGAACCTTTGTACGTTTTAAGATGCCATGGTTTTTCCAAACATTCATAAGGAATGCCATGGCTGAGCAAGCCATTCCTTGTCTTCTTCTGGTTTCTTTGGAACAGCCTCTTCGGTTGGATATATATGATCCCAGATAATTTAATTCATCTACTGCCTCTACAACTTGACCGTTAACTGTGATGTCCAATTGCATTTTAATTGAGAAGTGTTTGAACTGGCAAAAAGTAACAGAGAGAAAGACAATGATTTGGCAGCTGAAGAACATGGGAGAGTGTACAAGAAACTGAGCAGACAGATCCAAAGGCAGACTAGATGACACAAGATCTAATATATAAGGGCAAAATGCATGGAACTTGAGAATTACAAAGAGAGTCATAATACAAAAGGTATGTTGATAGCGCTCAGACTTCTTACAAGTCTGTTGTGACAGGGTATACCTGGCCTTTGCAGCTCCCTACAGAAGGCCCCGTGGTCCCACTACACCCCATCCCAGGCCTGCCTAGAGAGGTATCACAGAAACAGCCAATCAGAGCCCAGGAGTCTCAGCTAAAAGGCACTGCATGGCCTTAGCAGATCAGATCCTGGCTAGGACTAGAGAGGAAAGGAAAGATACTCCTCTTTGGCCAAAGGAGCTTGAGGGATAACCTGAGTTTGATTCTGGCTGAGTTTGTGTAAGCTGGGCTTTCAGGGAGAGAGGACCTAAGAACCTTAACCCTGAGGTAAGAGTGAACCTTAAAGGGGCCAGAAAGAAAGAGGCCAAGGGAAGAAGCAGCAACACACTGAAATTGAGTAAGGCATAGCTGCTGTTTATAGGGTCCCTGAGTCAGAATCTGGAGAAATGGGCGGGTCTGGATTCCTCTGCAAGGCACAGTGGCATAAATCTCAACAATGGGACAACCCTAAAGACCGTAACGGGACTGTTAATTTATTTAATTCTTTACTACCCTGGAAACGGTTCATTTGGACTTTGTGACTTGGCTGGGGGGCCAAGCTATGGAAGACCCACAAAAGTTGACAGGCATCCTGCAGGGGGCACCAGGTGCAAGAAAATGATTGCAGTATTACACCCAGCTGCTAGGAGGCACTCAAGAAGTGAGTGACCCATTACACCTGTGATCAAACATAATAAAAGATCACGATGGCAGTGTCCTTACCCAAGGTGATGATATCAAATGCCAGTGGAGAGATTATTATGTCAATCTGTAGGCCTCATCAGAGCCACCTTGTGATGAAGTGAAGAAACTGCCTGCCAGCACAGCAGGGATTCAGGAGAGCCGTTGGGCCCAGCTAGCCCTGCCCTGTTATACCTGCAGCCAAAGGCAGGCCTGGGGGGGGAGAACAAAATGTGAGAAATGGGCCCAGTTCAGGGCTGAATGGTGAAGGGGCATGAGCAAGTTACCACCCTACTTGAAGGGAGGGCTCACTGGCCTGCCAGCCAGCCCAGGGAGCACGTTCTGTCTCAGCCAAGGGAGACTGTGGAGGAGACCTCGGAGCCTCCAGCAATCGGGGTAACTGGGTGTGCAACCCAGAGACATTGTGGGGTTTGGCTTCAGCAAACTCACGGCTGTCCTGCCTGAAGGAGCCTGGGACCGCAGCAGGATGTCACCTAAGATCTATGAGAGGGCATCACAGCAGGCAAACCACCCCAGCAAATTGGATTATTGGGGCCATGCCCCAAACTGAAGGGATTCTAGTAGGAAGTAGCTTAAGGTAGTGGGTGTAGACTCCCTGCTTGGAGTGCCTCCTGTTCAGGGTCAACTAACACAGAGCTCTGGGCTGGGACCCCATGGAGTGGGAGGACCTGGGTCCTCCTAACCCCACTGCCTGAAAGACTGAGGTACCTTGACTAGGGAAACAAAAGGCTGGTTCTCCGAGCACTCTGTTACACACCTATCATACAGGATGATAAAAAGGAGAGTATGGAGTCAGAGCCATCAATCCTAGGAGAGAACGTAGTGCATGCTATTATGAAAATGAAACCTGGGAAAGCACCAGCACTAGATAACATACAAACAAAATTGTTAAAAATGATTGGTGACCAAGGTCTCCATTTTGCTTCACCCCAAACCATTTTTCAGTGACTTTAAAAAAAAGTCACAAGTTTAGCGCCCATATGTATTAAGAAGGAAAATCCATTCGTATAACTTTTGTCCCCAGAGTTAAGTAATATTCATATTTGCACTGGGTAAGAATTGCTTTTCTTAGGTCAGCAGGAACACTGACGAACACATTGAACTATCAGGAATTTCAAAATTCTGCCAAGTTACGCCTCAATTCACTGAGCTAAAGCAAACAAACATTTAATTATGCAGATTGGCTACTGTAAGTGTTTTTAACCTTCTTCATGGTGAAATAATTTGGCAGGTTTTGGGGGTGTCCAACTGGATGCTTTCATCAACACTGCCCTTAGAAGCAAAGCAGTGTTCATACATGATGAAGACAAAACAAAATTCAACACGGAAACAGAATTTACTTTAAAGTCCCCCAAGCACATTTTAAATCAAAGTGAGTAAATGATTATAAAAAGACATTGTGCATGACCTTTTGTTTCTACATACATTAAAAGCATTGTATTCTTGTTTGTTTTAAACAACTGTAACTATGGACAAGTCAAACTGAGAACAAACAAAGCCTGATCCTGAATGCTGTTGAGCATTCTCAGATTTCACTGAAGTTTAGGTCATTGGGAAGTTCTCAGCACCTTGCAAGATCCTATATTTCTATACCTTCTTTGATACCACTCAGCCTAAGTCATTTACAAAATTTTACAATATAAACATTTCAAAGGCCAACAGCAAGGCAATTCTGACTCTGCAAAGAACAAAACAATGGCCGATCTAGTCCAGTATTCTGACTGTAGAAGTAGCATAATAGCTTTAGGGAATGGCAACTCTCTCTCTGCCATGATAGCTGCAGGAGTCAACAGTAAAGACTGTTGTGATGGGGCTGGAGCTAGGTACTTTTTGTAACCCTCACCCATTATCAGATAACTGGGACCAGGAAATAGACAAGTCTATTAACAGCACTCTGTTGTGTCTTATTACACCTTAGAACACTACATTATTACATATTGCTAGTTGTGCAAGATAACTTTTTAGCAAGGACTCCTTTCCAATCCCCAGATGCAGTTAGTTTATGTCCTAAAGCAGGGGTGGGGAACCTTTTTTATGTCAAGGGCCTGATGGTGGCCCTGGCGGCGGGGGAGAATTCGGCAGCGGTGCGGTTTCACGGCGGCGGCGGGGTTCCGTGGGAGGCGGGGGGCAGTGTCCGCCGCCAAAAAGGGGCAAACGGCGGCAGGGTTTCAGCGGCGGGCACTGCCCCCCACGGAACTGCGCCGCTGCCAAATTCCCGCCCGCCGCCAGGTCCAGACCAAATGATTTCGCAGGCCTTATACGGCCCGCGGGCCGGACGTTCCCCACCCCTGCCCTAAAGCATGACTTGTTTTATCCTGTCATCAATTTTAAATATCCTTCTAGCTTAATATATCCCTAGAACTTTTCTGGCAGTACTGAGGTCAAATCAGAGAGACTGGGCAAGAAAATGGCAGATGAAATTCAATGTTGATAAATGCAAAGTAATGCACATTGGAAAAGATAATACCAAATATATATACAAAATGATGAGGTCTAAATTAGCTGTTACCACTCAAGAAGGAGATCTTGTAGTCATTATGGCTAGTTCTCTGAGAACATCTGATCAGTGTGCAACAGCAATAGCCATTAGGAAAGGGATAGATAATAAGACAGAAAATATCATAGTGCCTCTATATAAATCCATGGTATACCCATACCTTGACTACTGCATGCAATTCTGGTCGCCCCATCTCAAAAAAGACATATTGGAACTGGAAAATGTAGAGAGAAAGGCAACAAAAACAACTAGAGATATGGAACAGCTTCCATATAAGGACTTAAAAAGACTTGCATTGTCCAGCTTGGATGAATGGGATGGAGAAAATGAATAAGGAAGTGCTATTTACTCCTTCACATAACTCATAAACCAGGGGTCACCCAATTAAATTAATAAGCAACAGGTTTAATACAAACATAAAGAAGTACTTCTCCACCCAATGCACAATCAGCCTGTGGAATTCATTGACACGGGATGTTGTGAAGGCCAAAAGTATAATTGGGTTCAAAAAAGAATTAGATACATTCATGGAAGATACATCCGTCAATGGCTACTAACCAAGATGGTGTTCCTAAACCTCTAACTGCTAGAAGCTGGGACTAGATGACAGGGAATGGATCATTCAAAATTTCCCTGTTCTGTTCACTCCGTCTGAAGCATCTGACATTAGCCATTGTCAGAAGACAAGATACTGGGCTAGATGGACCATTGGTCTGACCCACTATGGCCACTCTATGTTCTTGTAGTCTAAATAGGCAGACAAAACAAGTTTAGCGACCCAGACACAGGCTCCATCTTATCAAGCATTATTAAAATAAAAAGAGCCTTTTACTGAGATAGACTGGTGGACCTCACACAAGTGAATGAGGACATAGAAAGAATGGCTGCCTTGCGCAGTGGGATTGGGAAGGAGTTACAAGCATAGCTTTGGCATCAAAGAAGACATGAAAATGAGAGAGAAAGAATGAGACAAAGTGAAAAGTGGGATGCAATAATTTGTTCTAAATTTGCTTCTCGTTAATTTCAGTGAGTCCCTCCTTAGTTCTTGTGATATTGGTGAAGTGGAACAACCTTTAAAGAAGAAACATTGTAGAGATGTTTACAATTAAGTCCCTAACCTATGATCATATGTGAACATTCCCAAATTTCCTGATGCATCCAAAAGCTCCACTTGCTAGGGCCCCAATCCTGCAAAGACTTAAACCCATACTTACCTTTACATGTTGTCAGTAACTCAATTGAAGCCAATAAAGTTACTCACAATGCATAAAGTTAAGCATGCAAGTACATTTTTGGATTGGGGTCTAAATCTAAAGCAAGAGATGGGGTTTGAGGTCTGATCACAGGACTGAAACACAGGATCGCCAGAGTGCTTGTCTCTGCAATTATGGGGCCTCTCTATGGTATCACACTTCTCTTCCTCAGTTTCCCCATCCATAAAAAGAGGCTAACATTACTAATAGGTTCCAGAGGGGCAGCCATGTTAGTCTGTTTTTAGCAAAACAACACCTCAAAGACTAACAAATGTATCTGGGCATAAGTGTCCGTGGGCAGAAACCCACTTTGTCAGTGCTAAGGAGGTGTCCGTGGAGTGCTGTGGTTTGTGAAGATTAGATCCGGTTTGAAAAGCACGTTGAAACTAAAGGCTTTAATCCAACAGTCCTTCCTCAGGCAGAGCTTCCCCTCGAAGTCAGTAGAGGTTTTGCCTAGGGACGTCAAGATTTGGTCCAAAAGCACGATAAGGACGTGTAAGCGTGTATGACTCACACCGCCAGTAGCGAAGGTTAACTAACGGGCGGGTTTTATCCCCTCCCAACGAGACAGGAGAGGGTCTCACCGAACCGAAGCGGCCCATGTTTACACGCGGCCTTTAAAGCGATAACGAAAATCTCCTCAGCGGACGGTGGTTTGTGCGCGTGCCTCCCTCCAGCGGCGGCAGTTGGTGCAATAAGGGCGGCAAACGCCGCGCGCGCCTTTGTCACTCACTCCTTCAAAGCCCGGAGACTTGGGAGGCTGCGGCCCGAGAGTCACGTGTGCCGGGGGTGGGGGGAGGGGCGGGACGCTGTTGTTACCTCACAGACACAGAACTGATAGGAAGCCGTTGCTGGAAAATGCCGCCGCCCAGCTGGGTTCGACACCACGCGCGGCGCGCTTTGTTACTGACTCACTCACGCGTCGCCGTCTTCGAGCCCCGCCTCGAGCCGCAGCCGGGGGGGGGTGGGGAATCTGCCAGCATGTAAGATGGCGGCGGCGGCGGCGGCGGTCACGTGGTGCGCGCCGAGGAGGACGCCGCTGCCGGCCTGCGCTGCGTGGGTGGGTGGGAACATGGCGGCGGTGACAGGAGACGAGCTGGAGGGAGAGGAGGAGGTGGAGGTACGCAGGAGCGTACGCAGCGGCGCGCGGTGCCAGGGGCTGGTTGTCTGCTTCTGTGCCGCCGCCGGCCCGGGAGCGGTTAGTCAGGGGTGGGGGCAGTGACGGGGTTTGGCCGCGGTGCGCGCTCCCGGAGGCTCGCCTTGGACAGCCTGAGCCCAGCGCCCCCTCCTTTGCCTCCTGCGCGGCGTCACCGGAGCCCAGGGCGAGCGGGCGGGGCTGGCACCTGGCGGGTGTGGCGGGGATGTCTGTCTGTCCGTCCGTCCGCCCGCCCGCGGGATTGGGCGGAGGTTGTGTCTGTGACTGAGGCTGGCAGGCGGGGAGCTCCCAGTCCCATCGCCCCGCACTAGTTACACCTGGGGCATCAGCGATGCCTCCTTCCCCGCCCAGCAGCCTCGCGTTTGTGCCCCCAGCCCTGCTCCAGGGCATGGTCTGCGGTGCCGTGGTAAGGAGACTGCACGCCATTGGGAGCAATTATGAGGGAGGGAGGAGGGGCTGCTGCTGTGTGGATAGTCAGTAGCGAGATTAGTAAATGGCTTCGGTGTCGTCGTGCTGCCTGTCCCCTCCTGTGTGAATGGGCACACGGTTGAGCCAGCTGCAGACTCACTGCAGCACTATGTACCTGCTACCTTATAAGTTAACACAGAATCATAGAAATGTAGGGTTGGAAGGGACCTTGAGAGGTCATCTAGTCCAGCCCCCTGCACTCAGGTAGGACCAAGCAAATCTAGACTTTTCCTGACCAGTGTTTGTCCAACCTGTTCTTATCAACCTCCTATGATGAGGATTTCACAACCTCTCTTGGAATCCTATTCTAGAGTTTAACTACCTTTATCATTAGAAAGTTTTTCCTAATATCTAACCTAAATCGCCCTTGCTGCAGAGTAGCCCCATTATTTCTTATTTTACGTTCAGTGGACATGGCAAACAGTTGTGTCCTCTTTGTAATAATCCTTTTACTTGTTAGAAGACTGTTACCAGGTTCCCCCCCACCCCAGTCATCTTTTTTCTAGAGTAAACAGGCCCAGTTTTTTAACCTTTCCTTATAGGTCAGGTTTTCTAAACCTTTTAAGTTTTTGTTGTTTTCTTCTGAATTGTCTCCAATTTATCCATATCTTTCTTAAAATGTGCTGTCCAGAACTGGACACAGTACTCCAGCTGAAGCCTCACCAGTGCCAAATAGAGAGGGACAACTACCTCCTGTGTTTTACATGTGACACTCCTATTAATACATCTCAGAATATTAGCCTTTTTACAACTGCAAAATGTTGTTTGGTTTTCATTCAGTTTATGATCCATTCTAATCCACAAACCCTTTTCAACAGTACTACTGCCTATCCAATTATTCCCCATTTTGTAGTTGTTCATAGGGATGTAAAAATTCCTTTAATTAATAATCCACTTATAGGGCCAAAAAATAGAATGTTTAACATTTAAACACATGTGGGGAGGGGAAGAAATGCACTCTGCTCGGCTCCTCCCTGCCAAGCGAGAGCTGTGCAGCTCGCCCCAGGTGCGCACTTACTGAGCTGCAGCTGGGCAGCTCACATGCTGGGTTCAGCTCCAGAGCAAGAGCTGCCCAGCTGTGGCTCTGCACATTCAGGGGGGAGCTGCACGGGTAGCTCTTACTTGGCGGGGAAGAGATGAGCCCTGCGTGGCTCCTTCCCGTGCATGCAGAACCACAACTGGGCAGCTCTTGCTTGTGGGAAGGTGCTGAACCCAGTGCAGCATTCCCCTCCCCAGTATGTGCAGAGCCACAGATGGGCAGCTCTTGCTTGCAGGGAGCCGTGCTGGACTCGGTGCCTCCCCTTCTCCCTCAGGGCAATGTTTAAACTAATTAGTAAACGGTATTAATGTTTACTGTTTAAACGTTTAGCTGCTTACATCCCTCGTTGTGCGTTTGATTTTTTTTCCTTCCTAAGAGCAATATTATGCACTTATCTTTACTGAATTTCATTTTAGTGATTTCAGAATAATTGTACAATTTGTCAATGTAATTTTGAATTTTTATTGTATCCTAGCCTATTATCCAAAGTGATTGCAACCCCTCCCAGCTTGATGTCATCTGCAAATTTTATAAGTGTACTTATGATTGTTTACAAATGGTAACATTTTGTAGTATAGAGCAGCAGGCCTTTGACATTTCCTAGAAGAATGGAGGTAATGTGGACACTAGTCAGCTAGGAAGTGGACTGACACCAGTTCATTTCACATAGGATACTGGAATTGGTGGTGTTATTTGTTTAAAGTAGTACCTAGAGCACACAACTGAGATCAGCTCTCCAATGTGATTCGCCTGTACAAACAGATGAGATGGTCCCTCCCCACCAAAAGCTTACATTCTGAGTAGACCAGATACTCCAACAGTGGAAGGGGAAAGTGAGGCACAGAGACGTGAAATGACTTGGCTAAGGTCACAGAAAGTCAGAGGCAGCGAGAGGAGTGGAACTCAAGTCTTCCAAGTCTGTTCGATACTCACTGGACTTCATTGCCTCTCCAGTAGAGCCATGTTTATAAAATCTTCCAATTGTAACAAAGTTGGTTTTTTGAGATGTTTATTTTTGTTACCTGATAGTAGAAGACTGATGGCAAAGTCAGATAGTTACATGTAATCAACTGAAACTGGACAAGAGACTTTTATTATTGGAGGAAGAACTTTGAAAATAATACTGATACTGTCACATTTTACCATAACCTTAAAAAAAAAATCCCCACATTCTGTAATACTGGCTCATGAGAAAAATCAAACTTACAGTATTTCCTTTAACGCACTTTTAAAATTGCATTGTGTGTTCACTGATGGTTATTATAAGATTGGTCATGAATATTGAGCATCTATCTCTTACCCTCAGAAAAAAACCTGCAAGGATCTGTCAACACCATTTTCTCTTCCTCCACTCCCCACACTCCCAAAGGAAGGAATTACAAGAACAGATTAAATGGAAAGGCAATGCACTGTAAACAGATAGTCATAAACTTTAAGATTTTTTCCAACATATAGAGTTCATTGCTATAGTATATAATTGGTAAATGTTGAAGCATTGTAAGATTTAATTAAAAATTTGGATAAGTATGATATGTGCAGCTATGCTAGCTGGCATAAAATTATAAGGGCTGTCAATCCTTATTCTTCAAAGTATAAACTGAACACCATCTGAGGTTGAATATAAACAGCCATCAAATTCAGGTGTGTGTTTTTGGTGACATGGACAGAACTGTGTACTAGAAGGACTATAACTTTGCTCTGTATAGCAGTGTCTTTGTGTTATTTTGCAAACAAAGAATATAGGTCAATGTTTGGTTCTATAGTACTAGTTTTGAGGGTGGTCTGTTTTAATAGTAAAGTAATAAACATATTTGTGTTCATGTTAAAGTTTATTTATTTATTTATTTAGTATTCTAAATATAATATGAATGTGCTTTACATATTTATTTTGCAGGAGCAGCTGGTCATGGTGGAATTATCAGGAATTATTGATTCAGACTTCCTAGAAAAATGTGAAAACAAATGCAAGATTTTGGTGAGTGTGACTACAACACATTAGCAGAGAGGCAAGTTCTTTTTCTTGTGAACAAGGAGAAATTTTAGGGCCTCATTGAACGCAGTGGGCTTTGGATCAAACCCTTAGTGCAGAAATATGCAGACTGAGGGCAATCAACACCCATGGTCTGTGCACAAAGCAATTAGTATCAGTGGGTGATATGAATGCATATCAAAAGTTGCCTGTGAATATAGTGTTATGCAAAACTTAGGGTGAAACTTTCAAAACCATCCAAGTGACTAAATCTAAGGTGGTGAGGGCTCCTGAGTTACTTAGACCTAGACCCATAAAAGGACTTAGGCATTGCAACTCCTAATTTTAGCGTGCCTAGCCACCCAGTGGAATCCACAAACCCTGGGTTAGGTGCTTAGGTTCCTTATACATTGCATGGAGGAGAGGGACCAAGAATGGGATCCACAAAAACTTGCACACTAGGTGGGGAATTGCCTAAATTAGTCAGTGTGAGATGCTGAGGAAAGTGGCGTGTCCTGAGCCCTGACCCCTCATGGAGTTAGGTGCTTAAGTCCAAGCTACAGGAAGCTGCCTACATCTGTTTATGATCCATAGCCAGGAGCCCTGCTCTTGGTATCAGACCACTCAGGCACCTAAGCAATTTCTTGAAACAGAGGATGAAGTGTTGCCAGTGGCAGTGCCCTCTTTATAACTCTTTGCCCAGTGGTTAGAGCACTCACCTGGGATGTGGGAGACCCAGCTTCCATTACCCCTCTGCCTGCAGGGGAGTAATAATTTGAACAAGGGTCTCCTATTAGTGCTATGCTGTGCTATGGGATATTCTGATGTCGATCTCCCTCAGTTTTTCCCATTATAGCTGTTCCATTTAGCAAAATATTTAATAGTCATTGGGCAAGAGAGAAACAGACTGTGAGACTGACCTACCACCATGCTAGAGTCACTATATCTAGGATCCAGTCTCCCTCTTCAATGGGTAATTGTTTATCCAAAGTAGAACATCTTTAACAGGAGAGATTGAGGGAGACCAATATCAGAATATCTCATAATCTGGTAGTTAGAGCACTCTCCTGAGAGGATTTGAACAGAGGGACTCCCATCTTTCTAAACATCAGGTAGAAGGGGAGTTGAACTGGTGTCCCACCACCATCTCCAGATGCATTTTGAACATGCCCTGATACAATAAGCGTGCTCTGAGCACATCTGCGAGATCAGGCCCCACAGGCAAGATAGACAGGGGAACACCTATCTTTACCTGGTTTGAGGATCCTGCTGGCATTTAGGCATGAAATAGTTGTCCAGATACTTAGACTGAGCTGTTCTGTGCATGCCCAGAGGCAGAAACGTAAGTATCTAGAGAACTTTGACAGCAAAAATTTAGGTGAGGAGTGAGTTTGCATATGTACAGGTTTAGGAGGTAGTAACAGGGGCTTTGTGAATTGCGGTGTCACTTAAATCTGGGGTTTAGGCGCTTAAGTTCCTTTATGGATCTGGGCCATAGGTGATTTTTGAAAATTTGACAACCGCTTGCAACAATACCGATTTTTACCTTAAAGCCATCCTGTTTAATCTCTCAGCCCAAAATACTGCCTAGTGAACCCAGATATTCAGCATATGAAGAGCAGCCTGATGTTAAGATTTCAGCAGACGTTCTTATCTCTGACTGTCTACTCTCTTACAAAGTTACTATCAAGGGCAGAGTTACCTAGCCTTCACTCTTTTACAGTTAAGTGATTTAATTGATTCCCCATGTGGGATAAGCTATCTTGCTTCTGGGAATGACTGAATGCACAAGAGCACTATTTCTAAAAAAAAAACCAAAAAAAAAAAACCCAAATATTAGTGTCTTCCACATATAAGGAAGTCACTTCAAATTTGGACATTTGTTAGACCCAAAGTTAGAGAGAGATGAAATGTGCCTCTGAACGTGTCACTGATGTCCAGAATAAATGTCAGTAAAATCAATTCCTAAATCTCAATTACAGCTGAAATCAGAGAAACTCAATATAAGTTCATATATAAATTATGCATTGTTCTTGTTCTCCTGAGTAAATTTATTCCTGGGTCTGACCCAGCTTATCTGACCATGATAAATAGATGGCTGAGGGGGCATGTTATTGGTGATCTTGCTCAAAGGTAATATCATAGGGCAGTGGTGTATTGTGGGTCTTCGGTGCCCAGGGCCAAGCCTGCATTTGCGCTGCCCCCCTCCCCCTCCAGTCCTTCCCCTGCAGGGCAGGAGGGGTCCTGGTGCCACCCCCAGCTGCCCTGGGGAGTGAGGGATCTAAACCTGCAGGGGGGTGCATGTAAGGCCTGGGAGAGGCACAAATGCAGGCTTGGCTCCGCTGCCCACTCCACTCAGCGACTGCCTCTCCTGCTTCAGCCCCGCAGCCCGTCGCCGACTCGGACAGGGCGGCCTCACCCCACAACTGAGTGGGTTGGGCTCCTGCTCCCTGCACATTGTGAAGGGCTGGCCCGGCACGCGCACCCCCTGCCCCTCCTCAGTACGCCACTGTCATAGGGTTGCATATTTTCACCAGTATCATTGTGATTTGCTTTAAATTGTGTGCCTTGGGACTCTTCTGTACTCTTACTAGAAAACTTTTCTATATTTCCAGAACACCACCACTCTCACACACCCTCAAGCCCCTTTTCTCCCTTCCCACAAGTCTCCATGTGTCATAAAGAGCAGTTCTTGTAAACTGGATAAGAGATTCAGCACCATAATGCTTACTCTGGATATCAGTGCTCCTGGTATCCTGGAGGGGGAAAATATGGCCTTAACTTTAGGAGAGACTTGGGTGGGAGAAATAACAGCCAAACAGTGCTTTTAAATAATGAAAACCATTTACTCTTGACAGACACTATTAAACTTTTCCAATTTTTGCATCTTATACGGGTAATGCAGAGATCTACATTTTGCATGCTACTTGGAAGTTGTTTATATCAATTTTAGCAGGAAAAACAAAACCCCAACCTTAGTCTCAGAAGATTTTTTTTTTTTTAAGTTACTTTTTGGAAGTATTTGTGAGAGAATCTCATGAATTTGTATTAATAACTGCAACTTGCTGTGGATTTTACAAAATTAACATGAAAGGACCTCATTTCACAAAAAAGATTGTGCTTAACTTTACACACCTGAGAAATCCCACTGTTGAGGGCAAACAAATATAATTGTATAGATCAAGGTTAGTACATTACAATAAATAAATTTTGTTTGGGTATTTTAAGCATAGTTTAATTTTAATTATAATACTTTACAGTATACTAAGAAAAATAATGAAGTATCAGTAATGAGGCATCGTTATAGTACTAGTTACCAATGAGACGCCTAGTTTTGAATCTTTGCTAAGAAATGGAGTAGACTGCTGGGTGTTTTTCTGAGAACATTTCATGTTTACAGGCTTGTGAAGTGAGAATTAGGGAGCTGTGTTTGCAGTTTTAAGATTGCTCGTGTTCTGTTAGTGATTTCAGAAAATTGTTGTGTGTACTTAAAGTGTTTTGGCTCACCATTAAGAGTTCTTCTGATCTTGCACCTGATTCCCCATCTGATACCTTCCTTCATTTGTGACATCATAATTGGGTTGTGTGGCAAGGACTGATATTACAAACTCAGGGTTATGAGTCTGTCTGAAGAATAAGCAGGAAGAACCAAAACCTGTTATAAATTTTGTCCCTATGTACTGGAAAGGTTCTGAGCCAGTATAACCCATGAGGTTCTCTTGCAGAAGGGAGGACAGGATTTTGGAAACTCGCACAGAGGTCCCAAACTCTGTGCTGCAAAGCTATGGTCAGTGGAGACTTGCAACATCCCTAAATGCAGCTGGTCTTGGGGAAGGCATATACTCGGTAGATCCTCTGGCTGTCTCTTTCCTCCCCCTCCAAACTATACCTCCCTGACCAAAAAAACAAAAATACACTCCCAAAATTAGTGTAGTTTTGGTTTCCTTCTGCATCCCCTATAAAGAGAAATTCATTGATTCATTTTCATGAACATCCCCATCATCTGAAACATGAAAATTATCTGAACCTTACAGCTTCAGCTCAGATACAAGCCAGGACATACAAAATGTATCACTTACTGTGCTCTGCATTTTCTTCAAACACCACACAAGTTCTAAGGGTATCTATGGAGAACAAAGGACATTTAGCTAAGAATGTTTTGTGGCTCCCAGGAGCCACAGAAGCTATTGTAACCCTAAAGTTTAATTAATGGTAATGAAATCAGTACAAAACCTAACTGCAGGCAGAGTGAGGATTTCTTCCACCCTCTTACCCTCAGAGATTCCCCAGCCTGTAGCCCTAAAACTAGATGATGGTTTTGTTCCCTATGGAATAACTTATTTTTCATGCAAATAAACTTAAGGCTTATCTACACCATCACTTTAGTTGGTATAACTTTTGTCACTCAGGATTAGGGGGAGGAGGGAACACACCCCTGAGTGACAAGTTACAACCATATAAGCCAGTGTGGACAGTGCTATGTTGGTGGGAGAGCTTCTCCCATCAACATAGCTACCACCGCTTGTAGAGGTGGTTTTATAATGCCAACGGGAAAACTCTCTCTCATTCGCATAGAGCGGCTACGCAAGCAATTTTACAGCAGTGCATCTGCATTGGCACAGTTGTGCTGCCCTAAGTTGTCTAATGTAGACATGGCCTTAGTAATATAGCTTTCCCTGAGGCAATTACATGAAGTACTTTTTAAAAGCTGTTAATAAATAGGAGATTGGACATAGAATAGTTCATGCTCCTTTGGATTCAGTCAACTCAGTTGGGACACTATTAACTTGAAAATTGTGTTTGTCCTAAAATCATGTACCGAGTATAATTAAAATAACACCTAGTTACTATGACAAAAGTTGTCACCCCAAAACATTTTTTGTTTACTTTGTTTCACTGCATTTTGTATGGAGTCAGTTTCATGACTTTTTTCTCTGTAGTCACTTCCCTGTTGATTGTGGGGGTATCTCTCACAGAAACGGAAGGGAAAAAAAACACTTTAAAAATAGGGGAAAGTGATTGCAAACCACAAAAACTTGTTGGAGGACACAGAAGCAGGACTAGTGCTGGAAACCACTTTTAACTCACTTTTAGAAATGTACTTGATGTTAAGTTGACGATGTCCTTTATTTTCAGAGATTTGCTGGTTGCATATAAATAATAGCTTCCCATCCCTTCATTGGACTGGTGATGTGCCTGCTTGCTGTTTAGGTGTTTGTGTACTCATGCAAACATTTTTCCCACTCAAAACTTTCTCATTTGCTTGCCTAATTGTCCAAGATATATTGTACTGTATATCTGTTTAATCTAAATCTTGCAATTTATAAATCTTTTCAGTCTATAAACTGGAAAATAAAAAGTTTACTTTGTCCTAGTTTTTCTCCCCATACTAATCCCAGTATGATACAATAGACTTGCTTTACTAACACTAGTTTGCATTCCTTATTGCACAAGTACAAGACAAAAAGCTTATACTGTTTTAGGGAACCTGTATATAATGTTGGTTTTACTGTACCTGGCATACTAGTTGGCTTCTCTAGTCTTGTGGCCTTGCCTTGACTAGCAGAGGCACGACTTCAGTGTAATTTCTGCCTATCCTTGTTTGTAGGGAATAGACACAGAGAGGCCCATTTTGCAAGTGGACAGATATGTCTTTGCTGGGGAGTATGAAGGTAGGAGAAGATCATATGGATGAAACCTCTCATTTTCAGTGTGACATGCAAGATGCTGATCATCCTCAACTACCATTAATTTCAATGGAGCTGGAGAGCACTCAGCTTTTTGAAGTTCTGGGCCTTTGGCAAATAATCTCTATTATTTCTCAGCTAAATGTCCTTTGTTCTCCATAGATACCCTTGGAACCTGTGTGATGTTTGAAGAAAATGCAGAGCACAGTAAGTGATACATCTTGTATGTCCTGGCTTGTATCTGAGCTGAAGCTGTTAAGATTCAGCTAACTTTCATGTTTCATATGATGGGGATGTTCATGAAAATGAATCAATTAATTTCTCTTTATAGTGGACGCAGAAGGAAACCAAAAACTACAGCTGAAATACAAGTGCCACACAGTGAAGAAGCTGAACATGACACGGACGCTCCTGACCGAAAAGAAGGAAGGAGAAGAGAGCGTAGGTTAGTGCACTTGGTATTGTACATGGGAACATGTGAGATTGTACTGGGACTAAACTTTATTTTTGATACCAGCCTGCAGATGGAAATTAGTTTGACCTTTTACTGCCAGTAAACATCCAGAGAATTAAAGGATACAAACTCTGTTCTTAAACAACAAATGATGTATAAACAAATTAACTGAACTAAAAATTAATTATAGTTATTTGTAAAGCTTCCGGTGATTTTGACCAAATTACTTTCCATTTTTATATGCATTCTGTAGGCAAATTAAGTTCCGATGCACTCGCTTCAGTGAAATTGTACCATTTCACACCAGAGTTAAATTTTGTTCTTTATCTCGAGGCCTGAAGTCAATGCTGTTTCTATATTTAGGTATTTACAGTAATACTGCTCTTACCAATGTCTTGTTCCCAGTTGTTCCTGCCATTTTGCTCATACATAGGGTTAGGAATAAAGAACCATTTTACGCTAAACACATACGTATTCAGCTGGAAGATTACATATTATGGTATAAAAAGTCATCTTGTGAGTGATCTAGATGTGAAGATCTGACTACAGATGAGATGATTTTTATCCATCAGATTATCCGTAACATTTCTTCTCCCCACCTAACACTACCTATTAATTTATTAAGAAATTGTTCATTTTAAAAGTTAGTGTAATATACTGGTGGGTGGGTTGCTTAATTAAACAACATCACTGTACAAAATGTCCTAATTGTACTCTCAAGCTTCCTCACAAGCAGTTCAATGCTTGCACATGACAAACTCTCAATTCTCATACATTCATCACTTGACCCATTTTAATTATTCTATATTGAGAATGTGTGCCTTCTCAAGGGTATATTTACATGAGGGAAGAAATACCAGTCCCATTATTAATCTGTATTTGCAGTATATGTTTTTAGTAGTCTGGTCTACAGACCTGCAATACCCTTCTCATTAGTATTCATTCTTAGACATTTTCTGGTGCCATTTTTCATCAAGTTTTTTGATTATTCTAAAATTAAATTATCATGGTAATCTCCATTCTGCATCAGTAAAATATGTTCTCAGCATCTTAAATCATATGGAAGTTCTTTTGGAACTTGCATAGGTGCTGTTTGGCACCTAGATACAACCGTGATGGGCACTGCACAAAACAGATACCAAAGAATGACAAACTGATGTCGGTTATATCCGCTATTCCACTGGTATTGTAAATGATTGGAAAACCAACCTCAAGATTCTAAATACTTTGTTTACATGAATTAAAAAGATTTTTCCCCACCAGGATTCATAATGCAAATGGGATTTTCTGTCTCATAAATGCAAAATAAATAGGAATTGAAAAAGTATTATCCTTTTTAAATAATAGTTTTTGGTTAACCTAGACACAGCCCTAACTTACAGGAAACCATTTGCAATCACAAAAACTAGTGGCCTCGATTCCTGTATGTGTAGTGGGACTCAGCCCAAAGATGAATATCTAAATTCTCAAAAGGTGTCATTCCCACTCCAGTCTTTCTTTTGTATTAGGCAAGGAAATGTTCACCTTTACAACTTTGTACCATTTATTTTTATGCTATGGAAGAATGCAAAGCTATTAGATGAAAAAACAGATCTGACATGAGAGATGCACACAAAACTCAAATGCCAGTAAATCCCCAGAAGGTATCCCCATTAGGGAGCACTCACTACTTTTGCATTGTATTGGTTTTAATCTCTTGGGAGACATCCTAATTCAGTGGAGTGTATTGTAATTGAGTGGCCCAGTTTGTGACAGCAATAGGTACCATAAAAATTTGTATGCTACCACATTTTAAAAATGTAATGGGCTTGGCTGGTGGTCTAATGGTTTTGTTTTACACAGCACATGGGAGACCATATCTTGATTCTTGGTCCTTTCCTGGGCTGAAAATACTCGGGAGTCAGCATTAGTAGGTTGTGTGTTGTAGGGGACATTGTTGTCATATAATAGCAAGCACTGGTTGATTTGAAGAAGCAGGAGAGCTAAAAACTCATTAGGGGCACTGATCAGCTAGAAGGACAACATTCTGATATGTAGCTCTCAAGTGCAAAGCAAATGAAAATGGCTTATCACCAGTCATCTGTCTGACTGGGATTCTGAAGACAGATGATATGCAAGCTATGTAATGTAGCTTACGTATCTCCCGTTGACGTACTTACATTGCTGTACCATGGCGCCTTCAGAGCACTGCGTCAACGTAAGATGCCCTCTCATTCTTTCGGGGAGTTAGGCTCTCTGGTCAATGCCGGTAATCGATCTGGGATCGAATGAGCAGGTCTCCACTACCCGCTCAGTTGATCCCGCTGAATCGATCGCTGTGGGGCTGGCTGTAAAGGCATACCTTAAGAATTTTTCTCCTGAGTTCAGCATATGAGGGTCATAATGAAGAAAAGTCTGTCTGATGCAGCAGAAGGAAGTATGGACAATAGGAAGGGATTTTAATGTCTCCAGTTTGGAAAATGGGTTACAGGCAGTTTCCTTTCCTTCCCTCATCAAGACTTTGTAGCACAAGCATATAGCACACACCACCTCATATGTAACGGTGGTTTGCCTCAACCATAACATTACTTTGTTTGTTGCATATTTCTAATTATTGTTCAAGGCTAAAACAAAACTCGTGAAACTAAGAAAAAATATGGTCTTGCTATTAAACTCTTCCCTTCTCACTAGGTTTTTTTTTTTTTGAGCAGGTGGTATGGAGTGGTTACAGATCAAAGACAAAGATTTCTCATACAGCAGACCTAATATGATTTGTAGTTTTCTCCACCAAAAGGAAGATTCTGAGGAGGCAGCTGAGGCCCAGGACAAACTGGCAGACGAGTTGGAGGGAGAGGTCAGTGACAAAAGGAACTGTGACCTGAGTTACGAACTGGAAAAGCAGCATAGCATGGAAATGGAGGACTCTGTCCCTCTCCTTGATAGCCCTGCCTCTGAAGCAGAGAACTCTCCTTTAGGAAGTGCTCAGGACATTACCTTAGATGATGCTCCTAGTTGATGTCAAGTCCGCAGCATCTGGAAGTGATGATTAATGAAGTTAATTATGCTATGAACCAAATTTTTAAAGTGACTTCAACCTTATCTCCAATTTATGTGAGCAATTAATAGTACAGAACTGCACCCACAAATTTGAAAGCCATTTTTAGGTCTTGAAATGTGATGATTTTAGTATCTCTGTTTGTATTAAATATATGTGCATTTCCAACTAGCATCTTTACCTCGAGTTGAAGGAGACACCATAGAGAAACTCTTATGCCTTGCACATCCATGAACATCAGTAAAAGTAAATCTTTTTAGAATATCTGTTATAAATAAAGTCTTGACATTTTCAGTTATGATTTCAGCTTGGGGTTTTATGTCCTTACCCATGTGGACATTCCTTTCAGGAAATGCTATACAAGTGGCCTATTTGGTAAGATTGGTAGCCACCATACAAAACACATCTGAGTTGTTTTTGGTAGCCTTGTTCTTCCCTCTCCCACTCCATGTGGTCCCCAATAGGAGACCACTTCTGGTCAGAATGTTTGTCAGCAGTTAGTCTGTGTGTGATCTAGGTGTGTAGTTACTGTTCTCTCAAAAAGGCAAAACGGTGTAAATTCCTTACTTTATTTATTGTAGTATCCCATTGAGTTTTACTAGAACCTCACGTAACCCTGTTTTGTACAGCTTGCATCTGTCATTCATTGATATATACTGAACTTTGAATATAGTAAAGGGACACCTGTGAGTTTCAAAATATCCAAGTTGAAAATTCAAAAATATTCAAAATATGGTTTAAAGTTGTTTATTTAACACTTAGAGGATTTTTTTGCTTTCCCTGTTTGACTAACCATTATGATCCGTTTTTCCCTTGCTTACTGTTTGTTTGCGGGGAAACTGAAACTGACATTTGATAGCAGGTTATGTACAAAGTAAACATCTTTTTTTTTTTTTGCCTACTTGTTTCAGTCATAGTAATCTTAGATGTTTTTCACCACAATAAGTACAAAATTTTCAAAAAATGTGATTTTTCCCCCCAAGTTGATATTGGCTTTTCTCTAAAATAGTGTGTGTGCTTTGTGGAGTAGAGTAAAGCAATGTGGCATTTGTGGTGTCCTCTGTTTTCCACTACCCCACTGTACTCACTTTTCTGTCATTTTCAGTGTTAAAAGTAACAGCACAATACAGGTATTTACACTTCTAAATGTCATGTAGACTGCTGCACAGTGAAAAAAATTGGTGGAAGGTGAGCAAAGATTAGCTGGCTCAGCATTAGAGATACAGGGCCAGATCCTCATCTGGTGTAACTGGAGTAGCTCCATTGACTTCATTCATCGCAGCTTACAGTAAATCACAAAAATGTTTGTCCTTAAACAAACTTTTTTGTGGCATTTCTAGATTAGCATTTGCAAAAGTGTTAGTTGATGTAGACATACATGGTATCTCTTCCCAGAGCACTTCCACGGGGAAAATGTGGATCTCCAAGAGATTGTTGAAATGCACACATTTCCCTGATTTAGCTTGCATTAGTTTAACCAACATAACGTAACTTTTGTATGCAGACACTTTTATATGGGTTTAAAACAAGTTATTGGTTTAGCTTGCAATTGTACACTTGCCAACACATTGTAAATGATACAAGTGAGGTTTAAATGGCTATGAATATCCAAACAAATGGCACTGGTTTAACAAAGTATAAAATCACATCTTTAGTTAACCTCTATGTGTAGACCAGCTCTAAATTTCTGATGTGAGAACCAGAAAGTACAGATTAGTAGCTTTTTAAAAAAAAGAAAACATAATGTGGTCTAGTGATCACTACACATGAAGTATTTAAGGACAAATTCAGATGGAAATAAGAGTTAACAATGAAGTTTTGGCTACAAGGGAAAATGTAAAAGGAAAGAACAGTTCATCTTGTTCCTGAGTAACCTGGCTCATGATAGAAATATATTAACTTTTTGCTTGTATTTAAGATAACCTGTTTCAGTGGTAGCATCCTGACATACTATCCTGTGCTTTCTTTTGTTCTCGGCTTTGGTATAAACACATTTTTATGGTCTGTTAGTAAATGTTTTTGATTATATATAAATGTGTATGTGATGCAGAAAGAGGAGTCAAGGTTTTCAAATATTTCTTCCACCCATGTATTCTCTGAACACTTTCTTAATAAAATTGTTATGCTACAGTTCCTGTGTTATGTAGACAGAGATGTATGTCAGAATACATTACATTTACCAAGGAAATAAGTATTTATTCCTAACACCAGCACAATTATGTAGTAATCTATTCATTACTAAATGTTCATTGAGGAATTCCTCCCCAACATTCTGAGTACAGTCCAGGGGCTTCTGTAGCCAGTTGTCATAAACAGGACCTTATCCCCAACCCCACTGTCTGTTCTTCAGTGGGGGTGTAACAATTAGGTCTCAGTGGTTATTTCTTTTTTTGAATTCCTTCCACTTTATGGACATAGGTCTGCAGTTGAAAAATGCTAGCAGACAGCTAGCTGTCTGGTTCCTTCCAGAGATGTGCACCTACTTCCTGCAGGTATCACATATTACCTTGAAAATGTAATGACATTTCCAATTCATTTCTTTAATTCAAGCATAAATGTCTTAATATTTTTTAAACTTGTGCCTGATACCATGATTATGATGTACCCTTAAATACATGTCATAAATCACTTACAGATTAATCAATAAACTCTGAAATATTTAGCTCTGTGAAATTATTGCACTGAGCCCTATCCTTATCATGGTATTCCATGGTATCTATCCCCATGTTTCTGCATGAGTACAGGACCATGGCAGTTATTCTTGAACTATGAAAACTCAGTGCTGTTTGCCATTGACTGGGGACTATTTGTTGTGTGAGAATTTAAGCACTTTTCCTTGGATATATATTTTCCTTGGATGTAGAAGCTGAGGAATATTGAGTAGAAGTAAGAAGGTGTTATTACAACTGTATATGACATTAAAGAAACCATTAGTGGAATACTGTGTCCAGTCCTGAGGTCAACATTTAAAAAAAAAATGGTTATAAGTATCAAAGAAGTACTACATCAATGATTCAAGATCTTGAAAACCTGCCTTCTAGTGAGAGACTAAAGAAGGTCAATCTAGTATGTAGTTTATCAAACAGTAGGTTACAACCATCTACATGAAGAAAAGATTTCTGATAGAGCTTTTTAATTTAGCAGAAAAAGACATAAGGCAAATCAGTGCTTGGAAGCTGAAGCTAGACACATTCAGACAAAATAAGATAAATAACTTAAATAGTGAGGGTAATTAACCATTGGGACAATTTACTTAGGGACATGATGAATTCTACTTTAACTCAATACTGGAGGTCTTTCTAAAAGATACATTCTAACTGATAAACTTTATGGCCAGAAAGGATCATTATGATCATCTAGTCTGATCTCCTGCACCTGGCAGGTCACAGAACCTTACTCACTCCCTCTGTAATAGACCCATAATCTCTGGCTGAATTACTGAAGTCCTCAAATAGTGATTTAAAAACTTCAAATTACAGAGAATCCATCATTTACTCTAGTTTAAATCAGCCAGTGACCCATGTCCCATGCTGTGAGAAAGTTGAAAAACAACCCGACCTGGGGAGAAATTACTACCTGACCCCCAAATATAGTGATTGGCTGAACCCTGACACACACAACACACCAGCCAGACAGCTGGGAAAGAATTCTCTGTGGTAACTCAGAGCCCTCCCCATCTAGTGTCCCTCTCCAGCCATTGGGGATTTTTGCTGCTAGTAGTTGCAGATGGGCCACACGCCATTGTAGGCAGTGTCATCATACCACCGCTGCATAAATTAATCAAGCTCAGTCAAAGCCAGTTAGGTTTTTTGTCCCCACTGCTCCCCTTGGAAGGCTGTTCTAGAACTTGAGGCTATTCCAGAAACCATCTCATTTCAAGCCTAAACTTGTTGATGTTCAGTTTATATCCATTTGTTCTTGTGTCAACATTGGCACTTAACTTAAATCACTCCACTCCCTCCCTGGTATTTATCCCTCTGATGTATCTATAGAGAGCAATCATATCTTCCATCAGCCTTTGCGTGGTTAGGCTAAACAAGCCAAGCTCCTTGAGTCTCTTCTGGTAAGGTAGGTTACCAGAAGTTATGGGTTTGATACAGAAATTGCTGGATGATGTTCTTTCGCCTGTGTTATACAGACAGTCACAATCAATGTTCCCTTATGGCTTTTAAATAAAAATCTATGAATCTGTGCATAAGTCTTGGAGGATTGGGGCCAAAGGCAGAACTGCAAAAAACAAAACACCCACGCCCCATAAATTTACATGTGAGTATGGAACTATTTATATGCTTAATTGGTTGAAGGTTGAGTAAACAACAAAAAGTAAATATGGTGTTGGGAAATTGGATGCAGGTTGGTTACTGCGAACATTAAGTATTATTTGCACAGTTATATTATTTTGAATGTAATTAGATGAATGAAAGAACAATGATTGAACATCCTTAGCTGCACCTAAAAACTGATCTTTAAAAAAGAATTGGTGTGTAATAGAAGTTATAAACATCTGAAATATTAAAGATAAGAAATATTCATTATCAGAGGCTAATATGTGCTACTAACTCGAATAGATAAATGTATTCTTTATAAAACCAAAATTAAAGATTTAGAGGGTTAATAAACAATGTATTCAATAGAAGAGTTCCAGAGGGGTAGCTGTGTTAGTCTGTATACAGCAAAAACAACGAGAATTCTGTAGCACTTCAAAGACTAACAAATTTAATTTCAGCAGGCATAAGCTTTCGTGAGCCTCAGCTCACTTCCTCAGATGCAGTTGGTAGAAATGGTACAGCAAATAGGAAACATATATAGGAGGTAACATATGTATATCCAAGGGCATAGATAACAATGGGGTAGGTGGATAAAAGCCGGGTACTTTCACCTCTTTTAAAAACTACTCCCTTACAAAATCAGACATAAACATACAAAAGTGTCACAGCACACTATTATTGAAAAATTGCTTACTTTCTCATTTTTACCAAATAATTATAAAATAAATCATGGAATATAAATATTGTACTTACATTTCAGTGTATACTATATAGAGCAATATAAACAAATTGTATGAAATTTTAGTTTTGTACTGACTTTGTTGGCTTTTATGTAGCCTTTTGCAAAACCAGGCAAATATCAAGATGAGTTGATGTACCCCTACTCCAGAGGTAACTGTACCCCTGCTTGAGAACACTGATTTATGTAACAGTGTTCTTCATCAATAGTCCCTATGTTCCAAAATTTTAATTCTGAATTAATATTCTATTGTATCACATAACAGGTACATTTAGCTGTCACAGAGTTTACATATGACATTATTCTAAATTAAACTTCCAGAGGTTTCCATTAAGGTTTTGTGTTAGATGGAGAGTTTGTTGAAGTTGGGATATGTATTGCATCGTTGGAGATTGAAATAAACGCCTGCCTCATGGAGCGTGGCAGTGTGTTGCTAACAACATTTAAAGTGATATGAAATTGGCAGTAAATGCTGGAGACTTTTCCCTAATTTATTTTATTTGGATATGTGAGGGTATGTGATAATATGAACTTAATTGTCATTAATCATTAATCAGGGTGGATAAAAATTGATGACTTTTTTAAAACAAAAACATTAGATTCTTAATTTAAAGCTGATTTTTATGTTTTATATTTTTCTTTTTAAATATAAACCTATTTAAAATTAAATCTGAATTTAATAAAAAATGTTAAGGCTTAAATTTATTATAATCTCTTAAAATATTTAAATAAAAAATAAATATGCTAAATCCATGAGTCTCTATCAAAGACGTTGGGTTAAGGCTGCTTTTCTATAAACGGATGTTTTCCCCCTGACTAACTTCTGAGGTCAAGATTTATAAATATGGCACAATCAGTCATGTACTGTAATAAGGTCTTGATCCTGTGGGGACCCAGGAACTGTGCTACTGGGTGCAAGAGACTGGCAAAGTCATCACAGCTGTTGGGACCCGACCTCTGACTCCAAGAGACCCCACATGCATCTCATCAGAATCATCCACTGTGCCCACTTAGATGGTCTAATACTCCTATTTTATAGTGTCTTGCTACCTGAGCTCTGATTGGCTCAGTTCTCAATTTAAGGAAAGTCACACCACTGAACTGATGGAAGTCACTAGCTAAGCACCTGGAACCAGAGAGTTTGTTGAAGTGCTAAACCAGCCTTTGACAGCAGTAGCCTTTTCTGTAGGAACAGAAAGAATATTTTTCTCATTTGGACTGATTCATTCAAAGCTGAAAAAGCAGGAAAACTCATCTCTCCTAGTCTATGAATAAAACTGAGGAGGGTGGGGATAAGATCTATTCGTTTTAAAAGTTTGAAGGACAGCATAATTTAGGATACTGGCTCATTTTCAAGAGACCTTGGGCTGGTCTACACTACCTAGTTAGGTTGGCTTAACTACATCACTTAGGCCTGTGAGAAAAGTGTAGTCAAGATAACCTAAGCCCCTGTGTAGACACTGCTAGGTCAGTGGAAGAATTCTTCCATTGATCTAGCTACCGTGTCTCAGAGAGATGGAACAACTACAGTAATGGACGAACCTTTTAAAAATCTATGCTACAATGGTACAACTGCAGCTGTGCTCCTGTAGTATTTCTAGTGTAGATATACTCTAAGACAAGTAGGAACTTAAGCTCCAATCACTTTAGCTTACGCATATTTGAAAATTTTGCCAGGCTAACCTGAAATAATCAGTTTAATTCACTGCCTGCAGTTAATCCCACTGTTTAATAAATCATTTAGTTGTAAGTGAAACATGTTTTGATAAGAAGTTTATATATCCAAAGATTGTTTTGTTTAATAATAAATTTTATATGCTGTTGTGTTTAATTAAATTCCAGTTACCATCCTGATATGGCTTGACACAAATCATAAGCAAAGTGTTAAATAGCTAGTGAATACCCAATACATCATTCACCATTTTCTAACATACTAAAAATGTACAATTAATAAGAATCAAACTATTAAGCTCTATAATTGCTTACGTATAAATGTATATAACTATAGTATACCATCAGCAGCAGGGGCAGGAGTAAAAATTGATTGCTTTTGGAGGGGCACTTTCTGTGACCCTGCCATGGCTCCAGGTCCAGAGCCGGAGGAGTTATGTGCCCTGCCAATTATTGGGGGGGTGCTTCTACTTGCCTTGTGCATGCCTTGTATACCAACCTAGGTAGCAAAAATAGGTATTGACTCTAATGTAAAGGCTCTAGTTGTAAATCAATATGTTTTAATGGTTATATCAACCAAAGAAAATGCACCTTTCTTTAGAAAATAATTGATGAACAAATGGAGAAGTTGATTAAAATCCATTATTTAAACTGAGGCTTTCCAGTTGGTGATTTTAAATCAATCCACCTGACTCAAATTAAATACTGGTGAGAAGGGAAAGGTGATTATATACTAATTTGTGAAATCTGTTATTTTTGGGTGACATTTGACATACCTTGAAAACCATTAAGAAGTTATGTGATTGTTAAAAGATAGTTTTATTTTTAAATAATAAAGGTTTTCTTGAGGCAAAACTGCTGAAATAAAAATCTGAACTTTATGGATGAGGCATCTACCTATGGCTAGAACAATCACAAATAAATAGTCAGGGTAGACGGGCCAAAACATTTAGAGTCCAGTCTAGCCAAGGAGATCCACATTCCTTCTCTTGAAGGACTGGGCCCTAAATGCTTTTTGTTAATCTTGGCAAATTGACTAATCTTTTAGAGGGCTCTAAGGGGGGAAGGGGGGAGTGCATTTGTGCTTGCACACATTCTCTCACACACACACACACAAAATGTTGTTGAGATCCTCCACTCTGCTGTCGATAGGCTATTGATTTGAGATTTTGTTTTTTGTTGTTTCCTCTAAATTGACAGGGGATTGTTTTAACCACCCAAACATGTAGGCAAATGGAATGGAATGTTAGGCTGAACCGTATGATACAGTTTATGTGTATCATATCTTTCCTGAGCGTACAACAGCTATATCTCGCAGCAGTGACTGTGCATTAAAGGATCTTACAATGAACACATTTGGTGTATGTCTGGGAAAGAAGCTCTGTAGCCAGTCATATCTGATACAGAAGCCTAAGCTACTAGTAGCAGTTCTGCAATCTACCATGTACAAGGAGTACAGTACATGGTATCAGAAGTCAAGGTAGCCTAACTGGTGCCAGAGGAGAGCAGTAGCAGAAAGAAAACAGCAATAAAAAGTTGCAGATAGAAGGAACAAAGCAAAAAGGTTGCAGGATTATTCTCATCAACATGCCACCCTTCAGCACTCCTGGGAACTTCATCTTTGATAGACCTTCAGAATGGACAGACTGTAAGCAGTATTTCACAAGATTTGCATTGGTACCAAACTGTGCCAGGAAACTGGAGATATTTAGGTATTTTCTTTAATCTATGCCATGGGGAAGCAGGCAGAGCATATCTTTAAATCTTTTGCCTTTACTGAAAACAGTCACAAAGAGGACTATGAAATGGTTCTGGCTGTTTAATGTATACTTTATACCTAGAGAAATGTGATTCATGAAAAAGCATGTTTTTACCACTGAATTCAAGAACCAGGAGAAAATAAGAGCTCTTTATATCAGCTCTTTTATAAGAACTCTGCATGCTTTGGCTGATTTTGGGACTGCAAAACATGAAAATAACAGACACAGGAGGGTTGCTATTGGGTTAACAGACAAAAAGCCTCTCACAGCAACTACAGTTAAAGACAGACTTAAATTTATTCACAGCTATCCAGATAGCAAAATAGTCTGTGTGATGCTGGCAGACCAGATGCCAGCTCTCATCCAGGCTGCAGGCATTAGCTAAGAACAGACAAACTTATAGCTGGAGACCAGACCAGTTCACCTGTGTTAGTTTTGCTCAAAATAGGTATTAGTCTTATAAGAATCTATTTAGAGTTTAGATACTATGAAATGCTTGTAAATTGCTGAATGCATTAATCTCACTTGTAATGCCAGTATTCCATGCTATAAGAAAATATGTAAGTTTTGCTTGATAACTTTGAAAATGTTTGCTCTGATTTATGAACTCAGGCACAGGAATTGTTCCCCTCCCCCCATTCAGAAGGTCTATCAAAATCAGATAGGCCATCATTGAACACCGTGATACAAAGGACTGGTTAATGGCCCTATCACACCCGGAAAATGCTATATGCAAGGAAACTCATCCTGTGGGCTTGAAGGCTGAATGAAGGAAATAAAACACAGCCATAGAAAAATTTCCATCTTTTTTAGTGAAGTCTGAAGAGCCAGAGACTCTAAGAAGCCAAAGATCCCCCTGGGGCTGCCTCCTGGATCTGCCCTGAAAGACACTTTGAACAGACAGGTCACTACAACTCTGTCACTCTTAGGATTTAGATGGTAACTCATTTGTGTGTATATGTTTGCTTGCTTTCATCTGTAAATAACTCTCATTTCTTTTTCCTAGTTTATAAACCTTTAGATAGTTTTTACAGGATTGGCTACAGGCATAGTCTTTGTGTCTAAGGTACCAACTGATTTGGGATAAGTGATTGGTCTCTTGGGACTGGAAGCAACGGCATATTTTGTGATTTTTGTGTAAGTGACCATTTATCACTAAGTCCAGTTTGGCTGGGTGGCCAACCAGTCAGAGACGAAGAGCTGCAAAGAGCCACTTTTACCTTACCCAGCTTGTCAATTTCACTTTTCTGTCTTACCCTCTGCAGAAAAATTAGTGCTGATTCGTCAATTTCGGAGGCAGCTTGTCAATTTCACTTCTCAGTCTGCCTCTAGTGGCAGTTGTATCAGCAAAGAGCTACATGTGGCTCCTGAGCCGCGGGTTGGCCACCCCTGGTCTAAGGGGACTCTCTGTGACTCCATGGTAAGACTGTTATAGTGATCCAGGAGTCCACATTTGCTACTGGCTTGGTGAAATCTAATTATGGAACACACCGACATTTGGGGTATCTGCCCTGTTTTTGACAATCTGTCCTGAAGTAGGCACTCACAGTTGTGAGCCACTCCAGACAGTGTGACAGTCTGAACTAGTCAAACAGCAGAACAAAAAGCAGAGCACCTTGAAAAACCTGAAACTAGCTTACAAACTGTAAACAGACACTGCATGAGTGCTAAAAATCATTACCATAAAAGCCCAAGGCTATGAGGGAGTCCCAGGCTAACTATAAAGCATTTTAGACTAATTGCACAAGATGTGGGAAATTCCATAGCTCAAGAAGTGTATCCAGCTAAAGGTGAAATATGTAATACATGCACAGAATACAGACTTTTGCAGCTGTTTGCCATACTAAGGCAATCAAGGAGCTGACTACGCTTACAGTCAAGAGCAATTGTTTCTGGTATCTATCACATGTGATGAGACAGCTCCTGACTGGAGAGGGAAACTTGGGAAGACTACTTTGTTTAAAATTGACTCAGGAACAGAGGTGCTTGTCATCTCAGAAGGGATTTACAATCATCTTCAACCCCACCCAGATCTGAAATCACCTCACACATCTCTGACTAACCCTGGAAATATTCTGAATTGAATGGGCCAATTCACCACAGAAACAATATACAAAGACAAAAGCTTTGCATTCAGAATGTATAAGATCAAAGACCAACAACCTTCTCAGCTGCAGCGTGGCGACCACAATGAGCCAAGTGAGAAAAGTGGAAGAACTCAGCTGAGTATTTGGTGATACTGGACTTTTGAAAGGGGATCCAGTACAAATAACCTTCAGATACAGTGCTGAACCATACACTGTACCTACACCTTGCAGGATTCTTATCCCGTTGCTTCATGAAGTGGAAACTGAATTTAAGAGAATGGAACAGATTGGCTCAGAGATTTTTTTGATATTGCTGGTACTGGTTGTAGAGAAAGATGGAAAAATACAAATCAGTGTGGGTCTTAAAAAACTTAATGAAGCAGTAGTGAGAAAAAACATAGATCCATTCAAACTGCATTACTTCCTCTCTAAAGCAAAGTGAAAAGAGCTACAATATTCACAAAGCTGGATATCTTGAGCAGATTCTAGCAAACTCCTTTAGATAAAGAGAGTTCTAAACTGACTACATTTAGCATACCTTTTGGGAGATTTTGCTTTCACAGATTATCATTTGGGATTACCAATGCACCTGAAATTTTCCAAAGAAAGATAGCAGAACTGTTAATGTACACAAATGTTTTCATGGACGTATTGTGGTATATGGATCTTTAATGGAAGAAAACAGCCCAACCCTCAAAGAAGGTCTAAGCCTAATAAATCAGTCTGGACTGAAGCTGAACAAGGACAAGTGCATTTTCTGCCTACCCCAAATCAAGTTTTTGGGACACAATAAACAAAGATGGAATAAACTGTAGCCCTGAGAAAGTAAAAGCAATTTGAGAATTGAATGCACCAATAAATGTACAAGAACTGAGATGCAGACTGGGAATGGTAGATTACCTTGATCAACACCTACAAGACCTTTCTATAGTGTCAAACTCAAAACCATTGAATAAACTACTAAAGTCCAACACCTCTTGGCTATGAGGGCCAAATCAAGAAATTGCCTTAAAAAAGGTAAAATAAATAATTTCAGTAGTTCCTGTTCTCAAAAATTATGATGAGAACAAACTCACAATAGTCAGTGTGGATGCAAGCAGCTCTGGCCTAGGTGGTATAGTGTTGCAACAACATTGATCTGAGGGGAAGCCAATTGCATTTTGCTCTCACACTCTCACAGGAGGAGAAAAATGATACACACAGACTGAAAAGGAGAGCCTGGTAAATGTATGGGCATATGAGAACTTTTACATACAACTGTGTGGACTGGATTAATTTACACTGATAATAGACCATAAAATGCTTGCAACCCACATCAGCCAAAAAGAACTTGATCAAACACTGCTGAGATGCGATTTAATCCAATTGCTAAATATGTTCCTGGAAAAAATCTGGTAGTTGCAGACACTCTGTCACAGAGCCCAGCATCTCACTCAACTACCCATGACCTCAAAGATGATGTAAAGGACTACAGCAGCAACAACAAGCAAACTTGACAGAAAACTTCAAGAATTTCTAAATTACATTATGGCCGGCAGTCCAAGAATCTAACGGCCACTAGGGAAGTGACAAGATATTGCTTTGCGTGTCATGGACAATTAAGCAAGTAAAATGGATGAATGATTAAAGGCAATTGGATCATAACTCCAAACTAAATGAAAGGAGAATCCAAAACCTTATCCATGAAGGACATCAAAGACTAAGTAGCATGAATGAGCCAACTAGTCAGTGTGGCGATGAGGCATCAGCAAGGACATAAAAAATAAAGTATCTGCACGGGAACATCACAGAGTTAACAGACCAACACAATGCAAAAAACTTTTAATAACATCTCTACCAGATAGACCTTGGAAGAGACTATCTGCAGTTTTATGTGTATTCAGAGGACATAATTAGCTGGTCATTATGAACTATTTTTCCAGGTATATAGGAATAGTGTACTTTAAAGACATAATACGTCAGTGTTAGCGAGAAATTGAAGTGCACTTTTGCTCATTTTAATATTCCAAAACAACTAGTGACAGACAGTGGACCACAACTAATTGCAGCAGAATTTAAATAATTCTAAATGAATTATTAGTTTGATTATATTACTAGCAGCCCACATACCCCACAAGCAAATGGAGCGGCTGAGAGAGCTGTACAGCAGCCAGCCAAGAAAATCCTCCAGCAGGAAGAACTTTTCTTTGCTTTTCTGAGTTATGCTCCGCTGCTGATAATAGCTACTGGATATAGTCCAGAAATGTTGAGGTATGTGTGTCAAGCTACACAGACCTAAAGAAGAGTTCCTTCTAGCGCAGAAACTTGTTTCTTTCACCACCAGACATTGGTCCAATAAACTATATTACCTCAGCCACCTTATCTCTTTGAGATAAGTGTGTGTGTGCACATCAGTCAGTGAATCAAAGACAGGGGGCAGGTGCCTACATTTTTTCTGTCTGAGAAGAGACCAATTGCGCAGGGCCTGGACTAGATTCTGCCTGTAACGCCACTTCCCTGTCTAGGGGGCGCTGTGGAGACGCGCTAGCCAGCCAGGAACGCAACGCTCCTCCCCGCCTCTCTCTTTTTGAGAAGTTTGCCCCTATTGCCTCTCCGTACCCATCTCTCCACCACAGCGCCTTTTACCCGCCTTTGGATCAGGGGCCGTACAACCTAGAGAGCTGCGACCGCTGCAGTTGCTACTGCGCATGCTCGGAGTGCTGAGCATGCTCAGTGACCGAAAAGGAGCGCACGCTCCGTCGGCCGTGAGAATTTTTTGGTGGCGGATGTGATGTCATGATGACGACGATGCCGTAACGGGGCTAGTTCCTGGTTCGCGCAGGAGGCCACGCGCGGGTCTCTTGCCGGCGGAGATGGAGGCGTTGGACCGGGTGGTGTAAGTAGCGCCCCGCGATGGGGGAGGGGCTGTGGGGGTGCGACAGCGTCGGCTGCCCGCGCGCCCGGCCCCTGCTGCCCGCGCAGTGCGGGGGAGAGTCGCCGTCTGCGGAGCGCGCCCTGCCTAGAGCGGTTGCTGCCCGCACGCGGGCCCCTGCCTAGGAGCCTGGCTCCCGAGCCAGCGCAGGAGGGAGAAGCGCAGCGCCCCCCCCCCCCAAGAGGCGGCGCCGACTCTGCGCCTCTCCCTAGTAACAACAGGCGTCTCCCCGGCTCTGCTCGCGCCCAGCCGCCCCCTGGGGAGCGAGGGGACGAGAGGGGAGCCCTTCGCGGGGCCCACGAAGGAGGGAGGAGAGACACCGCTCTGTCGGGTGCTGCCCTAGGGTAGGGCCCTGCGGCTGCTGTGGGATTTGCTGTAGGGGGATTTACTTGCCTCAGTGCGTCCTCTCGAGAATAAGCCCAGTGCAGCCCGCAGCCCTCACGGTTGCAGGGAGCAGTTTGGAAAGTGTGGATGTGGCCTTTTGTAAACTGAAAACGGGTAGGAAAACGCACTTGCATCTGAGGAAGTTGGTTGCAGCCCACGAAAGCTTATGCCTGCAGAAATTAGATTTGTTCGTCTTTAAAGTGCTACAGGACTCTCGTTTTAACTGAATTTGTTTTTGAGATAAATATAATCGGGTCTGCTACACTGGATTGTCATTGTTTTATTGTGTGTGTGTGTGTGTGTGTGTGTGTATATAATATATAGTTAGTCTAGTGTAAACTCCATTAAAAAAAAGTGTGGTGCTGATACAGAATTTTCAGCATAGTATGGTAGGCTTTTTTGCAGAATTAAGTTCCAGATTGAAGCAGGGCCTTGGTTATAACTAGGTGTAAAAGGATCAAATTAAGAGGGTGATTGACAGGAGTAATTTCTAGATGAAGACCTAGGGTAGCGAACAATTGCCTTATTTAATCTCTAATTTCTTTGATACTTGGAGGAGAAAACAGAGGAAGGAACAGAAACAAGAACTAGATTAACAGGGAGAGATGTGGCACGGTAGGAGTACAGATTAGTTTGGGCACAGATTTCTGATTCTTCCCTTTCTGACCCTGTCTACACTTACCTCCGAGATTTGGCGGCAGTCGACGGGAGTTATGCAAGCTATGCAAAAAGCTTGCGTAACTCCTGTCGACTTCTCTACTCCGCTTCTGCGCGCCGTCTTCACTGCACTGCGCCAATGGGAACCGTGTTCCCGTTGACACAGCACTATGCCACTTGTGTAGCTTAGTACGTCGATTTCTGGATTGACTGAGCAGGTCTTCACTGACCACTCAGTCCATCCAGGGAAATTGATCTGACGGTGGCGACTTTGCCACCGTCAATGTAGCCGTAGTGTCTGTTTTATTGGGGATTGGTATCCTCTAACTGTACCACAAAAGCACTGGATGTGGTAGCATGTCTTATCATACAGTACCGTACATGGAGTAGTTGGTTAAAGTAAAAGAAAGTCCTGGTGAGTCTCATATCTCACATAAAAGACGTTTTTGGGAAAAGTTGATATTAAGAGAGGGGAATTGTGAAGATTATTTAATTAAATCCAGTGCAAAATTATCAAACTGTTATTATTACAGTTATTAAATAGTGTATTATCTACATGAAGGCACTTAATGGTTCACACTGCAACTCAGAGTTGAACTTCCTTGACCTGTGCCACAACCTAGTACAGCAAGAGGAGCACTTGCAGTGTTAATTCTGCTGGTTTAGTCTCTGCTTGCCCTAGAAAATTTTCTAGCATTGTTTTAAAATTATTTTGTCTGGTGATTTATCACCACACAAACCATGATTTTGAAATTGTTTCTTAACATTGATGGAACTCCAGTGTAGGTAGAGACCATCCTAGAGCAGTGATACTCAGTCTGAACCTTGAGAGCCATAAGTGGCTCTTTAATGTGTCTCCTGCTGCTGTTTGCAGCACGTGATATATTAAAACACTGTGTGATTTAATTGTTAACCAATCTACATTATCAACACATCAGGATGTTTTTACTGTGTTGTTAACCAATTGTAGAATAGTTGATCAGTCATTTTGCTGTGAGACAAATACATATTATTATACATGAAACAATGAACTTGCACTCCTATGGCTCTTTTGGGTAATGTTGATTGCCAGTTTGGCTCCTGAACTATTGAAGTCTGAGTATCACTACTCTAAAGGTAGGCCCCTAATTTCTGGTTCTGTTTAGCATTTCAGGAACAAAGTCTTCGGGCTTAATAAATTGTTCTTCTCTAGATGCGGGCAAAAATTCACAGATAATCCAGAAAGGTGGTGTAGTGGCCGCTAGTGTTACGGAAATGTAAGGTCCATCTTAATAGAGGGCGGTATGGTAAATTGTTTTCTAAGGACACAAATTGAGGTTGGTCATAGTAGCAATTGTTGATTAGGAATTTTCCTTTTAACTGTGCGTGTCCGTGTGATACACCATGAAGTAGCGGAGAAGGGCCAAGCATAATTTAGGCTTTTTAGTTGACATTTAGGGTGCCATTGATGGGCTCTTAAGGGGATCTCCTGTAGTCTGCATGAGCCAGAGTGTGTGGGGCCATGATGCAGGGCCTTCGTGTGAATGGAAACCATCAGGACTTCAGCAAGGATGTGGCAATATTGCCACACCTTAAACTTCAAGTCAACAGAACTCAGGAAATTAAAACTTAAGGCCAAGACTTTATCTTCAACTTTCCTAGTTTTATTTGTTGTTTTGGGTGGGCGGGTGGGTGTGGGTGTTTACAAATCAAGAAAAGCATTTTTGTTAACTTCTTTGTTTGGGGCTATTTCAAGCATGGTCTAATATGTTTTGTGCTAATTAATTTTGTAATTAATTTCTCATTGTAGAAAGCCTAAAACTAAGAGGGCCAAAAGGTTTCTTGAGAAGAGAGAACCTAAGCTCACTGAAAATACAAAAAATGCCATTCTCATAAAAGGTGGAAATGCAAACTTAACAGTGACTGAAGCACTTAAAGACATTGTAAGTATGTTTGTTAGAAATACATGTCCTGAAATAAGTTTTAACATAGGCTGTGTATCAGGAGTAATTTAACACATCTTATTTTTAAATAAATTGTGTTACATGTTATCTACTCCAAATCCAATCTTTCCAATCCCAAATTTTCAAAAATGAGTTGAACCCTAAAAAATTCATGATGCATAAAAAATTATCTTGTGTGTGTTTAGTCTTGATTCTTTTTAATTCCTCCTGCTCCCTGCCAGTGTGTCAGTGTTGCCACCTCTACCAAATGTAGAGGGTAAGGTGGTTTTGCTCACTACCGGAGGACCTCACTGATATCAAATTACAAAGACTTTTGTATAAAATGCTACCTGATGGTACAGAGCTTTCAGCTTCTCTCCAGCCCCCAAAATAATAATGAAGTCTGTCCCCACAGCCTGTTAATTATGCACCCCGCATATACTCCCTCCTCCCAAGGGTTATTCACCTCCCTCCCCCCTTCCCAGCCTGGTGTTGCAGAGATGAGGAGGAGGCAACCCACTTTTCTCAGAAGGAGAAGGGGAACAGGGAGCAGAACTTCTCTGAACAGCTGGGCTCTTCCTACTTCCTCCTCCTCCTCCTCCTGTGAGTATTGTATCAGCTGTTTCCTCTCCCCATCCAAAAACTTCTCTCAGTTCCTGAGGGATTAGGAGCATTGGGGGGGGCGGGACTGAGGGCTGCCTGCCCGATTGTCTGCTTTTCCCTGGGTGGCAGGGAAATAGGGAAGGCAGCCAATCAGAAGGGTCAGATCCCCCCTACCAGAGCTGAAATTTGTATGACAGCAGGAATTTCTCAAATCATTGTGAGATGAGCTCCAGGAGGGGGTCAAAATTGTGTTTCTCTCAATGAAATTGACATCTATCAACACTGCCAGTCTGAAAGTATGTCTGCACTTCACACTCCTTTCAGTGGAGTGTAGAGTACATGCACTACATGTTCACTTAGCATGGATATAAATAGCAGTGTAGATGGTGAGGCACTGCTTTGGCAAGTAGAGTAAGGACATGTGGTATACCCAGGTATGCACACTATTCGCAGGAGCACTCACTGTAGTGTCCTGCTGCCTTCCTGTTGCTGGAGTCATGCTTAGCCACAGAGAGAGACTTCAGCAGGGAGTTACTGGAGCCTTTCCCTGCTGCTTCCCCTCTGCTGGAGGCTTTCAATGACAAGTGTGGCTATGTGCTGGAGTGTGGATGCAGCCTGCTTTTCACTGCAGTATGTAGCTACACATGCTTTTCCACACTGCCACGTGTGGTCTGTAGTGTAGACGTAACCTATTGAATATCAGACCAGAACTGTAGTATCTCTGAGGGAAAACTGGATTTGACTGTTCAGAGGTGTAGGATAAGTATAAAATTAAATAATTAAATTTAGCTTAAGTTTGATTAAGGAAATATATATTTGTTGTAAAAGAGAGGCCCTGACTAGCAAATAGGAGGAAGGCCTCAAAAATAAGTGATAAGGAATGAAGTAGGGAGCATGTCTGGTTCAAGAATAACTAATGAGAGAAGGGGAAGTTTCTCAACCGACTGGGGTGACTGCATGTGGTTTTAAATAAAACAAAGAGAATCTGTCTTAAAATGAGCCAACACAGCCCTTCCCAAACCCACACACTAGTGTTAAAGCCTATGTGAATCTGCGTGCCATGGGAAAGCAGTTGGTCAGCAATGAGGAGGGGAGGAAAGGCCTTGCAAAGAAAGACGGTTGTAAATCTTATCTGGATTAAGACTGGAAATAAGGGTGAACTGTCTCCAATTGGTTTTTAGCTGAAGTCAGTAATTGGCACTTGGTTGTTAAAGGGTATAAAAAGTAAAGTCTTAAAGGGTTCATTACTAATACCTGCCTGACCGCATTGGAGCTGAACATTATGGATCTAAGCACTCAGTTTAGCCCATTTGTAAGTATCTTTATCAAATGCTTATGAATACTTGGTTACTGTATTGGATGTAGTGATTGCTTATTTTTAGGCTATAGATATGTTTAAAGCAACTGCATAAAGTACTTTTGGATTTAATAAAGGAGTTTATGGTTAAAATTTCCCATGTTAATATTAATAATTTCAACAAGAGGCCAAAGAGTCAGCCTGTGAGATTGTGGAATACTTTTGGCAGACACCTAGAGCACAAGTCCAGTGGGGCTGTGTCTACACTGCAAAGCAATAGGGCTTGAACCGTGGATCCGGGCTGACTCAGGCTTGGACCCTCCCCAGGATCTGGGGTCTGAGCCCTGGATTAGTGGGATTTGTGTGAAGATGAAAAGGGGCCTAAGCTTGTGCCTGAATTCAAACCATGTGCTTACATTACAGTGTAGATGTACCCCTAGTCATGGACTAGGTCACTATTGTGCTAGGCATTGTTCAGTCAGTGTGTGAGGGCCATAGGAATATAACCTGCCACTCCTCTTCCAGTGTTCTAATTGCAAGTCAAGAGTTCCCCTCAATTTTTATAAACCTTTTAATAAAATTAAAAATGGTGTAGTTGGCTTTGAAATTTAGCATCTTGGTACAAACATTAAGATTATTGTGAGTGGGTGGGGTAGGCATTCCTCTGTCCTGTTCTGGTGTTTTAAGTGTGTTTTTTGATCTCTGTAAACTGCTCCTCTTTAAAATTAGTAATGCCAATCTTGAGTCTCTATTTTCTTGCCTCTTTTGTGAGTATATCTACGGAGCTATTTTCTTCCTGGGCTAGATTGCAACTGATGGCCATCTCTCTCTTTTATGCTGCTTTCATGTAGAATTTTTGGTAGGACAATGCTTAGTATTTCAGTGTGTTAACAGTACTTTCTCCTTAACTTCAAATTCTTTATTTTACAGTATGCTCTGAAAAAGCCCTTTGCTGTCCTGTACAAAAAGTAAGTTACATTTTGCCATTTTAAAATTGTTTGATAAGGTTGGGCTTAATATTTTCAGAGAGAACTAAAGGTGCTATACAGGCTAATAAAGTGGATTTTAAAAATATCTTGATACATAATAAACTGGGAGTGATCCTAAATGATGATGACAACCTGGGAAAAAGCCCATATGTGTTTAAATGTCTGAGTTCTGTCCTATTTATGAAAATACATGAAGTAACAACTTCGCAAAAGGAACAAGTTGCTAATCAACTTCACAGATGACCCAAATCTGCGTGAATAGCTAATGAGATACGGCAGCAGTTCAGCTTGGCAAAGATAGATTTAATGTTACTCTTTGAATTTATCAAAGGTAAAGGTGCAAGTAGTCTCAATAGGAAATACAGTTTGTAATCAAATATATTTATACAAAATGGCAAGCTAGTATCTGGAAAGTTGTGATGCAGGTGCTTGGATGTACTAGCTCATGAAAATCTAGGAGTATTAAGTGGGGCATGGATGAAAAGGTAAAGACAATTGTCAGATGTATTATGATACCTGGAAAACAAATCTTCCTTTTGTGGAGGGCAGCTTACTGCATTTCTGGAGTACTGTTTCTGTGGTGGAATTCATGCACCATAATAATAGAGAGGAAATGTGGAGAAGAGTGCATCTAATGACAAAAGGACTTTGACATAGGGAACACTAAGGAAAGACTAACCGAATTAATATTACTTTGGATCTGAGATGGAACTTGGCTTCTAAAGCTGAAATCATTTTCTTAGAAGAGCACAATAACCCAACTGCACCATGAGAACTAGTATGAAGTCATACAAAAAACCCAAATCCTTACCTTTTTTTCCTTCAGAAAAAATATTACCAGACCTTTTGAGGATCAAACATCATTGGTAAGTATAAACCACATTTTATTTAGCTTGTTATGGAAAAAGAGAGACTGTGTTCAGGATACTGTCAGTGGTGCAGTGCTGTGATGGAAAATAGTTCTCCAAGATTCAATGGAGTTATACCCAAGAAACTAAGTTTTAGGAAATTATTGTGCAATTTGGAATAAGTTGAATATCTGTATAATCATAGACGTATAGGACTGGAAGAGACCTCAGTGGGTCTTCTAGTCCAGTTTCCTGCACTCAAGGCAGGACAAAGTATTATCTAGACCATCCCTGACAGGTGTTTGTCATTGGAGATTCCATAACCTCCATACACAATTTATTCCAGTGCTTAACTCCCTGACAGTTAGGAAGTTTTTCCTTATGTCCAACCTAAACCACCCTTCCTGCAATTTAAGCCCATTGCTTCTTGTCCTATTCTAAGAGGTTAAGGAGCGCAATTTTTCTCCCTTCTGCTTGTAACTATCTTTTATGTAATTGAAAACTGTTATCTTGTCCCCTCTGTCTTCTCTTCTCCATACTAAACCCAGTTTTTTTTCCCAATCTTCCCTCATAGATCATGTTCTTTAAACATTTTTGTTGCTCTTCTCTGGACTTTCTCCAATTTGTCTACATCTTACGTGAAATGTGTTGCTTATAACAAAACACAATACTCCAGTTGAGGCCTAATCAGCGCAGAGTAGAGCAGAAGAATTACTTCTCATGTCTTGCTTACAACATTCCTGCTAATACATCCCAGAATTGTTTGTTTTTTTTGCAGCAGTGTTGCACTGTTGACTCTCATTTAGCTTGTGATCCACTATGACCCCCAGACCCTTTCCACCATGTTTCTTCTTAAGCAGTCATTTCCCATTTTGTATGTGTGCATCTGATTGTTCCTTCCTAAGTGAAGTACTTTGCATTTGTCCTTATTGAGTTTAATCCTCTTTGCTTCAGACCTTTTCTCCAGTTTGTCCAGATCATTTTGAATTGTAATCTTATTTTCCAAAGCACTTGCAACTACTCCCATCTTTCTCAAGAACTTTATAAGTGTACTCTCTATGCCATTATCTAAATCATTGATGAAGATATTGAACAGAACCGGACCCCTGCGGGACCCCACTCAACATGCCCTTCCATCTTGACTGTGAACCACTGATAAATATTCTCTGGGAATGGTTTTCCAGCCAGTTATGCACCCACTTATAGTAGCTTCATCTAGGTTGTATTGAGATGGGTTCTTCTAGAAATTGACTCAGATCTAATCAGACTGTTGCTCCCTGAGGTACAAATCAAATATGAGGGCCTTCCTTGTTTTTTTTTTTAACGTGTTAAGTATGTGGGGAATTTAAATGTCTTCATGTTTCTCACTGACTACATTTCAAAACAAACTTTTACAATTTAGGAAATGGAATGTTGAGGTCAGTGATACTCAGACTGCAACTCATGAGCCCCAAGTGGCTCTTTAATATGTCTCCTGGAGCTCTTTGCCGCACATGATATTAAAACACTGTGATTTAATCCAATCAGCATGCTTTTACTAGGTTATTAACCAATTAAGTTATCAACTTGCACTAAGTTACTAACTTATTTGCTGTGAGAATTGTGTGTGTGTGTGTAATATTAACATTTCCCCTCTCATGCTGTTTAAATATGAATAGTGCTATAGTAAATGAAACAATAAATTCACCCTACTGTGGTTCTTGAGTAATGTTGATTGCTAATTTGGCTCCTGAAGTCTGAATATCTCTGGTTTAGATCAAATGCCAGGAAAAAAACTCTCTGGCATGGATATAAAACAGTGCATTAACCTCCCAAGGCGGAATGGGTTACAACTTGGAAATGGAAGTGAACAATTAATTCTGGCTTCCTGATGCCTGGAGACATTTAAATCTCTTCTTCTAAATACAAATATTTAACTTGTAGCTATTAAATTGATGTAACTGTGACATTAACCATCACCAAATCCTTTAACATGTTTGCAAATTGAAGTTTGTGGTCTTTTTTTAATTTTATAGGAATTTTTTTCTAAGAAGTCGGATTGTTCTTTGTTTCTATTTGGCTCACATAATAAGAAGCGGCCTAACAATCTAATAATAGGTAAAATGTCTTTTTTTATAAATTGGGTGGAAGAAATTCCTCTTGAGAATAAATGTCTAAAGCAAAATTTTCTTTTCTTTCATAGGTCGTATGTTTGATTATCATGTCCTGGATATGATTGAGCTAGGCATTGAGAAATTTGTATCACTAAAAGATATTAAGGTAAGATGCTCTTAAACAATGCAGGCTCTAGTGACGTCTATTGGTGGACTCTTGTTGTGTACTCTGTGTAGAGAAACAGATTAGCAATGGCTTAGTTCTCAGCTTCAAAACAAGTAGTACAGATGAAAAAGATCAGTTAGGTAGCAAGAAATTAAATTTTGAAAAGTGACCCCTTTCCCCTGAAGCTTTGTTTTTCACAAGTATTTGCATAGTAGGGAGTTGTGATCAGTTGGCTGTATAAGGGTATATCAAAATCAGAATTTCGAGATGGACTGAATGATTTAGTAAGTCTTGCATCTCCTTCCCAATGCAAGAAATACAGTATGCTTGCTTGTGTTTCGTTGACTCTAGTTCTAAATAGTCCCAAACAAATGAACTTCCACCACTTCCATTGTAGGGTCTTTTCCACAGTCTAACACATTTTACTGTGAGGAAGCTTTTCCTTATTTAATCTAAATGAGAACAACACTCCCTTATTTAAAAAAACCCTCAAAACCCAAACCCTTCCAAATACAAGTGACATGTATAGATTTCTTTTTTAAAAATGCCTACCTATTTGTGTTTATCAGAGACCAGGACAGCTCACATGGAATGTGCCTGGTCACTTGCTGTATAACTTAGTTTGATATTTGTCCAGTAGAATAGCAAGTGTCCTGAAGGAACGAAGCCCATGATGATATTTGCTGGTGACACGTTTGACTTAAATGAAGAATATAGAAGATTGAAAAGCCTTCTCATTGGTGAGTCTTTTGAATTAAGACTTTGTGAGCAGTAGGACTTCATAAAGGTGTGGCAATGCTATATATTAAGAAATGTTGGTTTGCCTGTTTGTCCATGTTCAAGAATGCAAGATAATATTAAGAAAGTGGAATTAGGATTTACAGCATATCATAAAACTGAAGTTAAACTGGTAATTATCAAGTCTATTTCCACAGATGGAAGAAAATAGGCCAGCCTGGGAAAGCCATGAAGACTAGAGCTGGTTGAAGCAGGAAAATAGACATTTCAAAAGTTAATTTAGTCCTGAATCCGAATACAATGTCAGTTTCCTGTGAAACAAAAATTCACCCCAAAACACTATTTCTGTATTTCCAAAAAATCTTGTCAATACTGCGTTTTCCAATTGTAAACTATTCCATCCGAGAACTTTCGACCAGCTCTAATCAGGGCTTCATTGGGTTGAATTTTGGTGTTCAACATGTGCAGTGAAAATGAGAAGTAGTTATTAAGGCAGAAACGTATACAAGTAAATGTGAATGTTAACTTAAAGCTAGGCAGAGATTTGCAAAAACAGATGTACAAACTTGCACATCAAAGGTGGGAGGCATTGGAATAAGAGAATGTGCAGATGATAAACCAGGTATTACGGATTTTAACTGGGAGTGCTGAGAGCAACTACAAAAATGGGTGTACTTTGTAGAGCAGTTATTTTTGATTAAAATAGTTTAACTTGTTCTATATGGAGCTTAAAAGTGAGATAGTATCATGGCATTAGTCACAATGTGAGTACTCTTGGGAAGTAAGCTTTAGGAGTGAAACTAGAAGGCAGAATGACTGGGGATCTGCTCCCCCCCTTCTCCCACACTTCCTTCCCTGCATCAAGACTTAATTAAAATAAAAGAATGGTTCTTAACTTGGAATGGGATTTCCCAAGGGGTAGGGGGGAGATCTGTACTGTGAAATGGTGTGGATGCCAATGTTGGTGAGTCATGAGCAGGGAATGAAAAGATGGTGGAGGCATGGAGATTCAGATGAGATTCAAACTTGTAAGGTTTATCCACTGTTAAATCCCAAAGAACCATTTTTTATTATATTAGTTTAAAAACTGCCACTGCCTTTGGCTTTGTAGCTGCAGGATCTTTCTAAACTACTATTGGAGATGCTAAAGACTTTCTATGACTATTTACTGCATTAATAAATTCATTGCTGCTGTTCTTGAGAGCTGGTCTGTGTATGTTTCAGAGGCATAGCAGCAAACAGGACGAATTTTATGGCAAAACTATTTTTCAGTCCTAAGGCTATCATTGCAGTCATTGATGATTGGGGCCTGTGAATGATTCAATTATTACATCACTGTCCAGATGATATAAGATGCAAATGGTAAAAGATCAGGTTATGCCACTTAGCCCAGATTTCTGGGTGAGAATGGTTATGCACCAGTAACCCCACACATTCCTGTTCTGATGTGCATCCCCGTAAGCATATTTTCACATTGTTGATGTGATGGATTGAAATGTGTGTACATAATTGAGATTTTTCTGAAATGCAGGTTTACTCCTGAAATGGAAGCTACTGCCAATTGTTGGCAGATGTTTGCTAGATGAATTGAATTGAAAGTTTAGCCCTTTTAGTTTATTTTGTTGCTCATCTGAGTAACATTTCCCTATCCCATTCGTTTGCCTTAAGCTTTTGTTTACAGCCAAATATACTAGATGTACTCAGTCAAATGTACTCAGTTAAATATGCATCCGTTTTTTTGCTGCTGAACATATGCAAAGTACACACCAAATGTCTTGATGTTCTGTTGACTTCAGTGAAATGTCTAAAGACAAAACAGTAGGTTAAAGACAGGGGTTTATCATATTAAGGATTTAATTAGATGCTGATACCATCATATAGTTTAGGTTTGCAATTTGATTCAACATGAAATTGCTGTTATATGATAGGAAGTAACTCTCTTTTCGTTCCTGAGAAAGCTAGCATATATAATCTACCACTTTGTTGCCAAGAAATTTATGAAACTGCAACTGTTGTGAAGAACTTGTTGTTAAAGCACTACTGCCGAGAACCAGGATGAAATACCAGTTATCTTATGACTCCTTGTTACCAGAACTGTGTGACGTTATTAATGTGAGTGGTAAACAACTGGGTTTTCATAGACTTGTGGTCCATAAAGACATTTTGTACATTTTTGGGAAGTCCTATGATAGCAGTTCCACGTTATAGAAATCCCTGTGGGTAGGGGATGAACTCACATACTTTATAGTAAACAAATTAAACTAACCCTTTACATCTATTTTTAAAAAATTGGGGTGTCTCATAATGGTTTGGGTATGTAAATAGCAGCTGCCCTTTACCCTTGTACGTAGACCATGCAGACAAAGATTTGTCACCCCCCCCCCCCTTCCTGTTTCCATATAAACATTGTCTTAAAATTGTAATAGTGGTTTTATTGCTTTTGGTTTCTGGTGCTGGTATTAAGAATCTATCGATCTGTGTCCCTGTGAGTTGTAGTTGCTGAATCCCTGGTTCTATTCGCCTCCTTTGTACGTATTTGTGAAACACTTTACCACTCATTGTTATTGGCCCTACTTGTATATTACAAATTGCCAGATGTTGGGTTGCTCTTAAAATGCAGGCTTGGACTGAAAGGAAGAGACCTGTATGTTTTGGGATGGAACTTAAGTTTTTCCTTCATGCTATCACCATGTTTGTACAAATTATTTGAAGTCCAATACATAGATATGAAGGGGTAATTTAGATTCTCTTGAAAGATAGAGGAAGAAGTGGTGCGAGGGAGACAGTGACATAAAACAACTGTTCCAACTCCTGCTCCACCCATCATAGATGCAAGGTCCAGCAGTATTTGTGCAGTTCAGATAAGAACTGTTGCACCTTCCTAATAAGTGACCAAATTATAAATTACTTTGGAACACACACTCCAAATCGTTGAAGACAAAATGGAAGTTTTCAAAAGCTCTTCACTGTAGTTACTAAATCAGAAGTCCTTGAAACACATTAAGCACATGGAGAAAAACAAGGATTTAATTAGTGGCAGGAATTAAAAAGAGAGAAAACAAGATCTCTGATCCAACCAGAGTAAACTGTCTTAAACTATGAATAAGACAAAATTTTCAAATCCCTAAATTTCCAGAAAGGAGAAACGCTGTCTACAGCTGGTGGACATCATAGAAACTAAAATTCTTTGACCACCTGTATTTGGATCTAAAGATCATCCTGTGAGTGGAAAGCTATACCACAAGAACATAGTAAAGGATAATCTGCCAAACAAGAGCAATGCAGATCCAAGTTCACATGCCAGAAGAGACAGAGTCTTAGCTCCAGCCTGGGAAAATAGACATTAAAATAGAAGAAAATATTGTACCGATGACTTTTCCTCTAGATGCAAATCTAGTAACCCAACAAAGGAGGAGGGAGAAGATATTAAGTGACCAACAGTATTTCCTGGCTAAACTCCAGGTAATATCCACCAGTAAGATTTTGTTTTCAGCATAGCTTCAATACAGACGCTCCTGGAAAAAGGTCACTGAGGAAAAATTGCCTGAAGAATCTGAAAATGAAACTTAAAGGAAAGTGAGCCTTGACGTGTCTTTATGTTCTGCATTCTGTTCAGCAGTTATGCTTTTGGATATTGATCTTTTGGTTTTTATTAACATACCCTGTTCTCTAGGAGAAGGTCATGTCTTTCCTCCACCCTCTGCAAAGGGTTGACAGATTTGCATGGTTGTATGCTCTTTGCTCTCACACAATTTTCATGGCCCTGGTATGAGAACTATGTTAAAGACAACTAACTCTGATAGGTAACCAGTATCTGAATTTGCTCCCTGTAAAACTGAAAGCACAAACTGTAAGCTTCTTTCTAGATATAACTGACCATGTTCCATTTGTCTGCTATATGTGTATATATACAATAGTAAAAATATTTATTGCAGCAAAACCAAATATTAGTTCATTTAAAAAAGGGAAAAGGTGCTTTGTTTGACCACAGACAAAACTGCTATATAAAGCAATGATGGTGTCAAGTTTCCAAGATGGTATTATAAACAAAGGGGAGTAAAAACAATAAAGATAACACTAAACAGTATCTCCTTCTTACTTCGTATATTTTTCTCTTGAATTGATCTCGAGATCACTTATTTATGCCTGTCCTAACTGCTGACTTTTAATCCATAACTTTGTCCAACAAATTCTTAATCTAGCTAAATGTTATATTTCCATACTAAAGTATACTTAGCTAAACATGAACTGGCCTAAACATATGAGATGCATTTTGTTTTTCTGAATTCATAACTGAAAGTTTCGATCAGTGGATAATACAAAAAAGCAATAGCTATTTCAGTTTATTTCACAAAATTAAAGTTACTGTTGCTATTGAAGCAATGATAATGTCTGTCCTTTTGTCTTTTTTAGGGTGGGGCGGTATGGGGTTGATGTTTAAAATAGAATCTGGAGCTTGTACTGATACCAAATTGTTTCTGAAGAGCAGATGTCTGTTTTGCTCTCCTACTAATTTCTGCACCTGCTTAACTTTGCACATGTGAGATAGGCTCAGTGGGAGCTACTCTTGTAGTTAAGTTAAGCATGTGCAGTCTTGGCAGGATTGGGGCTTTAAGTAAATAATCCTTCATGTGGGCTGGAAAGGGAGCATGTTAAATTGTAGCAGGGTTGCCTCTAGAAATGCCAAATGTTTCTCGTTTTTCTTTGCTGGACGTGGTCAGAAACCATTTGTCAAATTAATCTGAGATTCATACGTTACAAAACATCTGTTATCTAATAAGCAAGACTTTTGATTCCAGTCCAACATTTTTTAAAACCTCTTTATTAAAAAGTAAAATGTGTCAGGTTTCTTTATATCTCAAAATATTCTTTCAGATTTCTTCCGTGGTCCTACTGTGCCCACTATTCGCCTGGCAGGGTTAGAATATGTTCTACATTTCACAGCTATGGATGGAAAAATTTATATGCGAAGCTACAAGTAAGTTTCTTTTTTCATATACTTAATTGTTTAACAGCCATTTTGTGCTCATCCAGGGCCAAATTCAACCCATAGTTCTGTGCGCACACAACTGTATTGCAATCAGTGGGAGTTGCGCACACATTCAAGATCAGACTCTGGCACCTGGTTATAAGTTTTCTGAACCAAAAAAATTCAACAGTAGCACATGTGTTTTTTAAAGGCCAAGTTCTGTCCTGTGGTCCAGAAAATAATTAGAAACATAAGTACAAAATGCACCAAAGGTGGACAATGTTGGTATTCCCCCCTTCTCTTCTCTAGAGTGTTGCTGAAGAAGTCAGGCTGTAAAATACCAAGGATTGAACTGGAAGAGATGGGCCCTTCATTAGATCTGGTGATGAGGAGAACGCATTTGGCTTCAGAAGACCTCTATAAGTTATCTCTAAAACAACCTAAAGCTCTTAAGGTACATAAACCTTGTATTTTATACAAAAATGTTTGCTCTGCATTATACATAATTTTTAATACACAGAACCAATTTTAAAATAAACCATGCAAAAGACCAAGGGATGAAGGTATTAGTTATTGCACACTGTCTTTGCAATGATCAGGTCTTTTTGCTAAGCTAATTGATGTTCTTGCATGACATATAGAGGGACACATAGGGGAGAGGCAGGATAACAAACTGATCTGGTGGCATATAAGGACAGGAAAATTGATCTCTAAACTCTGGATTTTATCTGTGCAATTCCATTTTTAGGGGCAGTTACCTTAAATTGCAATGGAAGTTTAAGTTCTGGTAAATATGGGGACTTGTGTTGGCAAAGACAGTTGCCTACAGTCACTGAGTGACTGACTGGTATTCTGTGCACAGAAATGCTAATGTTCTTCTTATCTTACAGCCGAAGAAAAAGAAGAATATCTCTCATGATGTCTTTGGTACGTCATATGGTCGGATCCACATGCAGAAACAGGATCTCAGTAAATTACAGACCAGGAAGATGAAAGGTTTAAAGAGGAGGCGTGCAGAAAAGATGACTGAAGATAAAGGGATTAGTCCAAAGAAATCAAAATCAGTCTGATAGGATGAATAGTTTCGGACTCTTGATAACTTTAGCTCTTGCTGTATTTCTCACAAAATAAATGGCAGACATGGACCAGTCAGCTGCCATTTTTAAAAAATGCTGTAGTCCTGTAATTTTTTTTAATGCATTGTCCTACAAAAGTGAACTTTGGTGGTAGTGGGCTGTAACGTGACATGATTTCCTCAGTTGTCTGAAGCTGGATATGCTTATTTGGGAACAAAATTCAAGTAAAGCCATTTATCTAATAGTTTACCAAATGGTCTTCTGGGGTTTTTATCCTGGATACTTTTGTTAGACTAGGCTTGTCATATAAACTCTTTCTGGGAACTGAATGTTACTGTGTAAATGCTGTCATTGATTTAAGTTTTCAGCTAATTTTAACTCTATTTGGACAGTTACATAACTTTGGGAATACTCATCTCTAACTTAATAAACTTTGGCCTATTTTATTAACTATGCATTACAAAACAAGAGAAACTATATCAATATTAGTATGTGCTCATGAACTGTGTGCTCTTTGTAACTAATGCTTTTAGCATTACTTACACTCCATAGAATTAGGAATGATCTGTCAAGGTGTTTATACTACATTCATCACCATGGTGTCTGAGCACCTGGTACTCACCATGTGTACATATGAGACCTTTGAGTTCTGAGTCTCTTAAGCACAGAATCTTATGCCTGATTTCCATATGGAGTGGAAGGGGCAAAACTGACATTGTCTACTGTACTTTTTAATCTAGGTATTTATACCATGCTCTTCACTATATTTGAGTGCCATAAAGTGAGTACTAAAGAAGCAAAACCTTGACTTTTCTTTCCTGATTTGGACAATTTTCTTTTATGAAAGCAAAGTTTAAAAGGTTGTCTTGCAGTGGGGTCATGCCAAACAGTGTTTATATAGTAAGCTAGTGAAATCTATTCAGAACTGAATTAGATGGAAGACTTTGGGATCTAACAAGGGAAGACTATTTTAAAGAAAAGTAAGATGTATACGTTGTTCGAGTGCTTTTTCATGTCCATTCCACTATAGGTGTGTACACACCTCCGTGCATGGTTACTGGAACTTTTTTTCCCTTAGCAGACCCCATAGGCCCAGCTTTGGCGCCCTCTGGAGCCCCATGCCCATGCTATGGTATACGAGGCACTGCCAGCCCTATGCGCCCCTCCATTCTTTCTTTCTGCCTGTGACGGTTGTTGGAACTGCCTTTTGCTTGCATTGCAAGTGCTCAGTTTCCCTTGTTTTCAATTCTAATTGTTTGTGTTAATTAGGTAGGTAGGCTAAGTACTGTTGATAGTGGTAGTTAGGCACTTAGGGTAGTCCCACCTGGTACTTTGCTAGGAACAAGGTATGACTCAGTCACCGGGCTTCACACCATGTACCTCCTATGCAAAGGCCTTCCCCCTAAGTGACCCTCACGGTAGCTGCCTGAAATGCCTGGGGGAAGCCCATCGTAAAGAGAAGTGCAAAATCTGCAATGCTTTCAGGCGTCAGACTCAGAAAGACAGAGAAATCCACCTGAAAGCCTTGCTCATGGAGGCAGCGCTTTGACCAGCCTCCGAGCCAGCCCGCTCTGCCTTGGTACTGAGCATGGCATCTGTGCAGAGTGCACCGTCAGTACCGGCCCTGACTCTGCACCAAGCCGCATCTCTGGTACAGAAGAAGAGGCAGAAGTAGCTCTCGGCGCGTGGACACTCTCCTACACGGTCTAAGCAGGCAGGGTCAAGCACCAGCCTGCACTGGAGCTGAACTGCGGAGGCCCTCTCGCCGGAGCCAGTGTCTCCAGCCAGGGAGCCACCCCCTGGGAGTGGGAGGACGCTGTCGTCGTTGAAATCATCGATGGCGGGAGGATGCTCTCCAGAGTGGCAGAGCACCCATGGATCGGGACATTGCTCCTCCTGGCTCCGTGCCGCACAGTGGGAGCCTCTGAGATAGCCCCACCGTGGTCTTTGGATAGTGCTTCCATGTCCTTCCGGGGGCGGCGGTTGCTGGGTGAGACACCATCAGCAGAAGGTGCCAGAGCCCCTAGTGCAAATAGCCCCCAGATGGCCTCAAGGACAGTGGCCTCCCCAATGGCCTCATTGGGGACCCTGGGGATTTCCAGTGGGGCCGGGACCATAGTCCATCAAGTCCTTGGGTGTGCAGTCAATGCCACTGGTGCCATCATTTGCCCTCGGAGGATGATTTGAACCCACAGGAAGGGACTGCTGTGGGACCTCTCGTTGGTGGGAAGGGGTGCCACCTCCCGCTGCGCCCCTCCAATCCTACTCCGCCCCGATGAAGCAGTCTCCCAGGGACACTCAGTGCTCCTGGATGATTTTAGGGCACACCAGGAGCTGCTCAAAAGGGTGGCCTTCAACTTGGGGCTGGAGGTGGAGGAGTTAAGAGGCGTTGGATGGTTTGTTTAATGTCCTGGCAGCGGCTGTCCCAGCTTGGATAGCCCTCTCTGTGCATGAAGGGGTTCTGAAAATAGTGAAGGCCCTGTGGCAGGACCCTTTCATCGGTGGCCCTGACCTCTCAAGGGGCTGAGAAAAAATATTATGTCCCAGCCAGGGGGTTTGAGTACCTGTTTACCCATCCCTCCCTGGGACCCTGGTGGTAGACACAGCCAACCAGAGGGATAGATGGGCAGCCTGGCTCCACATCAAAAAAGAAGGACAACAAAAAAGACCTGTTCAGGAGATAGATTTATTCAACAGCAAACCTACGGTTTAGGATTGCCAATCAGCAGGCTCTCCTGGGCAGGTACAATTTTAACCTCTGGGACTTGCTGAAGCGCTTCGTGGATGCTCTGCCCCAGGACCAGGTGCTGGACTTTTCCACCATTGTGGAAGAGGGTACCATGGTGGCTAGAGCAGTGCTCCAGGCGTCCTCGGCCATGGCTGATCCGGCGGGCAGAGCCATAGCCTCTGTCATCTGCATACGCAGGTGCTCGTGGCTTCAATCCTCGGGGCTGTCTCAGAAGGTCCAACAGTCCATCCAGGACCTCCCCTTTTGGTGGATCAGCCTTGCATGGTCTGAAGGACTCGAGGGCCATGCTCTGCTCCCTGGGTCTTTACATGCCACAGACCTCTAGGCGTCAATCACATTGTCAGGGCCAGCAACAGAGTTATCAGCCATGGCTATTCACGTCCTATAGACAGAGGGACAGAAATAGGGGGTCTTGGAGATGCCATCTACCCCCAGGTTCCTCCTTCAGCCCCACACCAAGGGTCATCTATGTGGTCAGGCAACCAAAGGAGGCCATTTTGATGGTGTGCCTGATGGGGGCATCCAAGCCTGTTTTCTGGATCTCTCCTGCTCCTTTTTAAACTGCTTAGCCCCCTTCTAGTCTAACTGGGACAGAAGTACCTTGGACTGCTGGGTCCTTGGCATAGTCTCGGCAGGCTATGTCCTCCAGTTTACGTCTACTCCCAACAATCCTCCCTCCTTGTCCCTCTTCAGGGACCCCTCTCAAGAGGTAGAGACCCTTCTCAGCCTGGGGAGCAGTGGAAAAAGTCCCACTGGACATGACAGGAAGAGGGTTTTACTCGAGGTACTTCCTCATTCTCAAAGCAAAAAGGGGTCTAAGGCCCATATTAGACCTGCGTTGTCTCAACAAATATCTCAAGAGACTCAAGTTTTGTCTGGTCTCCCTAGCTTCCTTAATCTTGTCGCTGGATTCAGGAGACTGGTATGGAGCTCTCGACCTTAGACGCATACTTTCACATCTCTATTCTCCCCAGCCACAGATGCTTCCTTCACTTCGTGGTGGCTGGCTCCCACTACCACTTTACAGCTTTACCCCTTGGCCTGTCCTTGGCCCCAAGGGTGTTTACAAAATGCATGGCGGTGGTGGTGGCGCACCTGAGGCGAAAGGGGGGAAGGGTCCAAATTTCGTCCTACCTTGACAATTGGCTGATCCAGGGGCAGGTCCTAGTCCCAGGTTCAGGACCGTGTGAACCTGACACGTGCTGCCTGCTGCCAGCTGGGCCTGTTGATAAACAAGCAGAAGTCCACGTTAACTCCCGTGCAGCGGATAGAGTTCATCGGTGCAATCCTGGACGCTTCTCACGCCAGAGCCTTCCTGCCCCAGCCACGCTTCGAGGCGATGTCCTCCATCATTGCTCACCTGTATCAATGTCCGATGACAACAGCCAGACACTGCCTGCGGCTGTTAGGCTACATGGCAGCCTGCACCTACGTGGTGAGGCTGGCTCACCTGAAACTCAGGCTGCTTCAATTGTGGCTGGCCTCAGTTTACAGTCTGAGCAGGCACCCTCTGGATTGGGTGGTCACAGTCTCCCTCCCCCCCCCCCACAAGGTCCTAGTCTCCCTAGACTGGGGGCGGACCCCCCCCCCAGGGCAGTGGTAAGGGGTATACCATTCGAAGAGCTAGACCCCTCAGTTACCCTGAAATCGGATGCCTCGGACCTAGGATGGGGGGGCCCATATCAGCGCCGACCTTGGCACACAAAGGGTGTGGTTGAGGGAAGAGAGGTGCTTACTCATCAATGTGAAAGAACTGCGGGACATTCGCCTAGCATGCAGAGTATTCCTCTGCTTTATTGCAGGCAAGGTGGTACAGGTGCTGACAGACAGTATGGCAGCCATGTACTACATCAACAGGCGGGGGGAACCCCTTCTTCAGCCCTCTGCAGAGAAGCTATTCGTCTGTGGGACTTTGCAGTGAGGCACACATGATAGCCTTTTACCTCCCGGGGGTGATGAACGATGAGGCAGACCGCCTCAGCAGATCGTTCTTACACCATCACGATTGGTCGCTATATCCGGAGGGTGGTGTCCATGATCTTCCAGAGGTGGGGCTCTCTCCAAGTGGACCTGTTCGCATCAGCGTGGAACAAGAAATGCCTGCAGTTCTGCTCTCTGTGGTCAAGAGGCCGGGTCAATCTCCGACGCCTTCCTCCTGCACTGGTCGGGGACTTTCATGTATGCGTTCCCGTCCATTCTCTTTCTTCACAGAGTCCTGCTGAAAATCAAGAGGGACAAGGCTAATGTTAGCTTAATCACACCGGCCTGGCCACACCAGCACTGGTTCAGCATGCTACTGGAGCTATTGATCGCCCCTCCTCTGGATCTTCTGAGATGGCACAATCTCCTGTCCCAGGATCATGGTCGCCTGCTGCACCTGGACCTGGACTCCCTACACCTCACGGCATGGAGGCTTTGTGGCTGAGTGCAGATGAGCAAGCCTGTTTGGTGCAAGTCCAGCAAGTTTTGCTGGGTAGCAGGATGCCTTCCACGCAGGTCATGTATCAGGCTAAATGGAATCGGTTTATCTGCTGGTCAGAGTCCCGGACTACCCCGCCTAGCCTTTCGCCAATACAGGCGATCCTGGAGTATTTGCTACAGCTAAAGCTCCAGGGACTGGCTGTGGCCTCCCTGAAGGTCCACGCTGCCGGAGTTGGTGGAAAGAAGGGACTGAGGGGGGCGTAGGACTGGCAGTGCCTCATATACCGCAGCATTTGCGTGGGACTCCAGGGGGCACTGAAGTTGGCCCTATGGGGTCTGCTAAGGGGAAAAAAGGAGGCGTGTACACCTATAATTGGATGGACATGAGCAACACATCTCGAAGAACAGCAGTTACTAGGTAAGTAACCTTTTTCAGAAGAAGTAGTTTGTCTTACTACATTTTGGGACATGTATGAAATATGGAAATTAGCTTTTTATCACCACCCCACCCCCCTCGTCCCAACTGACATCTTTGTTTAGAAAGCCAGTCACAGATTATAAGGCTGGAAGGGACCATCCTATTATGTTGCCTGAGACCTATGACAGGCCTATAATTACTGAGTAATGGGGTCCTCTGGGGACAGAAGAGCCTAGCAGTTAGCATCTGCTTATTGTAGGGGCAGTGGGAGGGGAGCCCAGGCCCACCCACGCCACCAGGCTCCGACCCAGGGCCATATGAAGGTGAGCCATGCCTGGCCTCCAGGAAGGGGCCTTCTGAGCTACCCTCCCTGGGTTGCTTCCTACCACTGCTTCTGGTCCCAGATAAGAAAATAAAGAACGGGGGGGAGGGAAGGGAAAGAAACCCAAAACTTGCTGGCCCCATCTGAGCTCTGCATTCAGTCTTGTCCCCTTAGGCAGGCTTCTCCAGCTCCTTTTGGCAGGAGCCTTCCAAGTAGGTCTGCACTCCTTCCCAGCCTCCCTTTTCTGAGCTGGGTTGCTCCCTTTTTAACTCTGCCTCCATTTGGAGCATGTTCTGCATGGTTGGAGGGATGGGGCTTGCGGGGCACAGTATAGTCCTTTAACTCCTTCCTTTTAACTGCATCTCATTTAAAAAGTCAGCTATGGTGCATTTATAAATTTATTCATTTTCCTCAAGGTAATCATAGATAAATACAACTAGAATGCTTTAATATTTAGCGTATGCCAGCTTTATTTTACCTTCAGCAATTTTTGAAGAATGGGAAAACTGCAGTGCAGGTGTGTACATGGGGAACAGAACACATTTTATTCAAAACAGGGCTTTGCAATTTGGGGCTGTTTCCTTAGTTGCCTCTGTTCCCAAGGCTAACTTTAGCTCTGACAACTTGTAGACAGCCCCTGAGTCTGTGCTGCACGGGGTGATCCCGCTCCCAGTTTTGTTCCCTTCTGCTCCTCACTAGAAGGAGAAAGAGGACAGAACTAAGGACAAGGTAGCTTGTAGATTAATCCTCTCCCCTGCTCTCTGATCCTGGGGCTATGTTTATAGGCTTGGAGGGCAGAACTGAGTTTGGTCTCAGGAAGAGGATAAGTGGCTAGGGGAACAGGCATTCCGGGGGAAATAGATTGACTAGTGACAGAAATAGTGGGAAAGGGGAATTTTGAAAAAGGAAACAACAGGAAGGAGGCAGATGTTGGGTGACCACATGACCCCGTTTTCTGGGATTCTTGTTTTGGGGGCCAGTTGTGGATAGGTTTACTGAAACCCAGTACATTCCCAGTTTTAGCTCAGTCCTAGCACAAGGGCATAGAGCTCACTGTGTTGACTATGGTTGAGTAAGGATGATTTGCTAAGGCAGGCGTTGGCAACCTGGCCAGTGGCATATGGGTATCCGGCGCCCAGGAGCCACTATTGGTATTTGCACCTCCCCTGTCATCGGCAGTGTGTGTGTGTGGGGGGGGGTGGATGTCTTCAGGCCCATTTCCTGCTCTCCCTCTTCTCCCTCCCCCCCCATGGCAGCAGGGGAATGGTGGGTGCAGTGGCAGTGGCGTACCAAGGGGACCATGCCCCTGGGCGCTGGCCTGGGGGGGTGCCAGCACGGCCCTCTGAGGAGCTGCCCCCCGACATCTCCGGTGGCTGCGCCTACTCGGCCCCTGCAGCGGAGAGTGGGAGTGAGAGGGGCAGATGCCCCCAGGCTGCCCAGCAGTGGAGGGGGAGAGGAAAGACTTCCTGGCCCCTGAGTGCCCGGGATCCCTGTGGCTCCCTCGATGCACCCAGTGCGGGGGTGGAGGAGGGGTCAGGAGGATGGGAGGCTGAGGGGTGGGGTTGGCGCGGCCGCTGGGGATGTTAGTGGGGGACAGCTCCTCCTTTGAGGGCTTGGCCGATGGTCCTCCCCCCATCTCAGGCTCATGCCTGGGGCATGACCTCCCCCCCCAGTATGCCACTGGTCCTGGCCAGGAGCTGCCCTGGCCCCAAGCCGCACTGGGTGGTGGCCACTCCCCTCTCCCAGCCCTGCCCCTCTCCCGCCCTTCTCCCTGTCCCTGACGTGTGCCACTTAAAACCATTTTGCCACGTTTGGTATGTGTGTCATAGGTTGCTGACCCCTGTGCTAGGGGAATGGATGGTATACGTGGTAGAAAAAGTAGTATGTGACTTCTCTGTATTTCCAGGATATTGTGGCTTTGAGTTTGCCTTTATTGTTTCTTAGCAACCTTAGCTTGTTTTCACTAAGTGTTTCTATGTATGGTTTCCTCTCCCCTTCCAGCTGGGTTGCAGGTGGGTGAGGCTAGAGAGGAGCCAGTGAAATGGAAAGTGACTATGAAAGGCACTTTGGATGGAGTGCTGGCTGTAGCTAGCCCAGGGGAAACAGGGACTTCTGAATGAGGGCTTTGGTTGCATTCAATAGCTTTAAAGACAATGTGGCCTTGGTGCATTCATTCAAATACTCCAGATGCTACAATCTAGAGAACAGAAAGGAAAAAGCAGAGTGTTGGAAATGTAAAGCAAAGATCTAATAAATTAGCATTTCAAACATGATTAAATAGAGATGAATGGAAAGCATTAGATATATAATACAAAATACATATTAGTATGTGCTTGCATATATTGCATAATATATAGTGTGAGGGTGGGTGATTACCCTGAATCCAGTGCAACTTATCTCCATCTTCACATATTGCTAAATATCTCAGCCAATGCTGATTTACCACTGAACCCAAAGGTATTTCTGAAGAGGAGGGGTTTGTATAAAAAATTCTTGAGATATTTTGTCCTGGCCCACTTTGCATGAGCTACTCCACCACTGAAAATAGCCTAGTTGTGCCCCTGCAACAGCCTAAGCAAGACTGAAGGGGTGTGTGTGTGTGTGTGTGGGGGGGTGGTTAACTTTCAGTGATGTTCTGTCAGCCTTTATACACTGATTTCATTACTTTTCCACCAGCCAAGAGGTAGATTTGCAAAATAACAACTCAGAAAGTGGAGGTAAAATCCTGACCAGAATTTAACAGAAAAACAAAAAAATTATGGTTTATTATAATTTTCCCAAAACCCAGAGTACACCCTCCAGTCCCCACGCACTCCTTCACTGCTTACACGATCACCATCCTTCTCATCAATCGGTCCTATAACCTGGGAGTTGCATTTGATGACTCCCTCTCTCTTACACCACTCACTTAGAATATGTCCAAATCTTGCTGTTTCTTCCTCCATAACATGTCTAAGATCCAGCCTTTTTATTTTTTGTCCATATTACTAACATTTTTGTATAGGCCCTCATCATCCCGTCTTGATTTCTGCAATCTTTTCATCTGTAAGCTCCCTAACTTCCACATCATCCACCTCCAATCTATACCAAATGCAGCTGCAAAGATCACATTTAGCCACCACTCTCAATGCATCACCTCTACACTTCAGTGCTCTTAACATGTCTGCCCCGCCTTATTACATTGCTCCTCTTCTTCCACTTTGTCCATGATGCCAGCCTGGATTAAGTACTTCTTCACAAATGTCTCTATGCTTTCTTTCACATGTTCCCTTATTTATTACATACCCTCCTTCAAGGAATTGGTAATACTACAACCTTCTCCTTCCAGATCTTTATGCAGTTCTCACTTTTGCCATGATACCTACAAAGAATCAGACAGTGTACAAAAGCTAGGCTGATGGGCAGTCTGTATTTAGTTATATAATTACAAATCAAACAAAATATCAAATATCTATATAGTGTATATAAAGTGCATATATGTATTATCTCCCTCTCCCCACCCTTCATATACTTCATGACTTCTTAGTTTATCAACTCTTTGAGGCGGGGACCACGACTTATACGTTTGCACAGCACTTAGTTCAGTGGGTCTACAATTCTGACTGGGACCTCTAGGTTAAATATTAAATTATAACATTACTTCAGGTGCTGTACTTTTTACTTGCATGTTATTTCTACCATCCTATCTCCTTGCATCTACTTCCTGAAGTAAATCATAGGCTGCTACTGCAGCCCTTTTTGTTTGTTTTACAGCAAAATAACATCCTGCGCTTCATACTGATTGATTATTGCTGCACCTGTGACATCTTATATTACATTAGACCTGTGAGGCCTAATGACAGCAGTGATCAGGAGGTAATTGATGATACTTTTATTCTCTTCCTTTAGCTCAGACTGAAGTAGTAGGAGCTGTTACTATTCTTGTCCTATCAGGCAGTGTTTCTGCTTTCATAAGTAGAAAAAAAGATTAAATGAGTATGACTTTCTATTTTACTTGAGCTGGGTTATTCAATTTCTTTCTTAAGTAAGGGAATAAAGCCCTTTCTTCTCTGGGGATTAGCTGAGAAGAGAATGCTGCAGTGATTTAGAGGAAAAAGGGGGCTATTTAAGTATCTCTTCTATGCTATCTGTATCATGTTTTCAGGTACAACAGAGAATTCCCAGTGCAACAAGGAATTACAACTAGTAAGGGAAACAGCCCCAGCATCTTGAGGCTTGATCCTGCAGCATGCTGCTGATTAGTTTAAATTCTCATGAGAATCTAGGGGAGTTGAGAGTGCTCAGTATTTTGTAGGGCAAGATTTGAGCTGTTATGCTCTTATATCAGCAACTCTGCTTCTGTATGTTCCTATATAAGAACAACAGCATAGTAAGAATCTCTCTTTTTCTGCCATGAAGTATCCTCCATAGCCCATCTTCCCAATGTTAGTTTTTAAAAATTGGCTTAATATGAAGAATGCCTGAAACATTCTGATAAAAGCACAGGCAGAAAGCATGCCAATAAACAATAATGAGCTTCCTATTAGCTCACTTTTCATACAGTAATAATTCTCCAGTGATTAGGGCTACTTGAGTGAAATGCTAGGAGGGCTTTTAATTCTTTGTGACATGTAAAGGAGGACAAAATGGGTTTGTGGTGTGTTGGGGATTGGCTTCTTTATGTTTTAAAGAAGACCTGCAAGGTTTATTCCTACTTGTTTCTGGCACTGAAAATTCAGGCTCTGCCTACCTTGCTTTTCCTGACAATACAATGGATAACTGGAGAGCCAGTAGGCTTAGAACAGTAGAGAAATCTGATTAAGTGAGAAGGGAATGAGCTTTTTTCATGCTTGTTTAAAACTTTTTTGGGAGGGCAAGAAAGGAGGAGGGAGTATGTTTTATCAAATCTGTTTAATTCAAAAGCCCGAGAAACTCCAGATGTGAGAGAGACACTTCTATAGTGGGGATAAACTATTGGAGAGAGGGCTGTTTCTGTTAAATATTCAAAGCAGCTACTTCTTCAGTTAAGGACTAAAAAACTCCTGGGGGAGACCTTCAGCTGCACACTGCAGTTAGGCACCTTTTACTTTCGATGACAGGGAGGTGCCTAACTACCATCAGTGCCTTTGAAAATCTCCCGCCACACCTCAGACTCCAAGGAGTCCTCTGCAAAACCAGTGACTGTCCCAGCTATGATGTTCTTCATATTTCTACAGCAAAAGTAAGCATAGAATAAAGACTTTTTTGAATAAAACCTTTCAAGCCTTCTTTGGCTATCAGGAATAAACTAAAAGGACACTTCCACTCTGCCCTTTGCAAGGAAACATGTTTATTTTAACATAAGAGAGTGGGGTGGAATATGGATATGGGGATTACTATCAGTTCTTGGATCCATTCTGGTTAAGTGTAGTAGAGAGAAGCTAGAGAGCCAATAAGCACCATCTTTTGTGAGGCAGATGACTATAATCCCCATTTTACAAATGGGATAGTGAAGGCAAAGGTTATGTAATTTGACCAAGGCCACAGAGGGAATTTGTCAGACCCAAAACTGGAACGTAGGAGTTGCCTGTTCTCAAACCTGTGCTTAGTCAGCACAGTCAAGTGGACTTTCACACTATTGAACTGCACCTCTTTGCAGCCAGAGCTACACTAGCTATGCAACAGAGAAGCTGTCAAAACTGCCAGCCCCCTGTGAGGAAGGAGTTTGTAGCAGCACTGCTGTCTATTGTAGTGCTATGATCTGTAAGCGTCCCAGAAATCTTAGGACCTATGGACATAATTTTCATAGACCCCTAAATGCAACCTTGGCTGGCAATTAAGGAGACAATGATTAACCTATATGATCTTTAGGAAGACTTATGTTAGTCCCCAGTGATCAGTTTACATTGGTTTATATTTTCAAGGCAAACTTTGAAAAATAAAGTCCTGGAAACTGTCTAAAATATGAAAGCTGAGATTCTACATTGATTTTTGGGATGTAGAAATGCATGGAGAAACCATGGCCAGAGGCTTCATGGGCCCCAAAGATAAGCTCCCTTTTCCCCTGCCATGCCCATTATGTGGCTTCAGGAAGAACAGAACCTTCTATTACATGTAAGTCTTTGTCTTACTGTTTTAAAAATGACTTCCTTAGAGAACTCTAGCAATATTTGTACATTTCTGTCTTTAGAATGTGTTAATTCAGGATAGGCATGATATAAATCCTTGAATTTTATGTTAGACATAGTAGAACTCAGACTATTTTATAGCGGTACAACTTTTGAAATTATTCCAGTATCCATTTGGCAATCCTTTTCTTGTGGTTTATATTGTAGTTGGAATGAGCTTTTCTCTTATGAAGCTTTTTGAATGGACTGTTTTTTCTGCTGCTGTAGGTTTACAAAAGGGACACATACAGAGATTATGAATAAGGCTTTATAAGCTGAATTGAATGTTCTTGTTTAATTAACTTGAATAAAATATTAAGCTGTGCTTATTATAGACTGAGTATGATCAGATGGTACTGATTGCATTTAGAATCTGGGTGTGATATGTTATGTTTGGAAAGCTAGCATTGTAGTTTAAAACAATTCTCAAGTCTTCTGAAGAAAGATTTGTGCTTTCTCCAGTTCTGAATAATATTTGTATTTTTTTCTTTCAATATAAATGTGTTATTTTAAGGGAGTAATGGTTGTTCAGGTTTCTCATTATTTTGTTGCTTTTCATTTCTGAATGAAAAAGCTGTTATGTGGCTTAAAAGATAAAACTATTGAGTAGTAGGTTCAAATAAACTAACCCATACTTGCTAAAAGAAGAATATTTTTAATTATAGGAACGGGTGGAAGTGATATGCTCCATCAGCATGTGGACTGCAAAAGGAATAAAAGAACTATCTTAAATACTGAATATTGTTCCTAAAGGTGGCCTTATAGATGAAACTCTCTACGTAGGGTAAACATAGCTCTGTTAAAGGAACGTACACTGGTGTGTGTGTGGGTGTTATATTAGCAAACAGTAAGTTTTGGGAAGAAGGTATGTTAAAGACTGGTATATAAGGAGAAAAGCTTTTTGTCAAACTTCATACTGTATAAAACTACACCAGAAGTTGGTCAGAAAACTGGTCTACACCAGACTTATAATGGATTTCAGGAGCTAAACTTAAAGGAAGGTTTTGTTGTTCTATGAAAAAGTGGAACAAGATGAACTTTTCAACCTGGGGGTAGAAAAGCTAGTTTCCATGTGTCTGATTCAATCAAGAAAACAAATCTGGGTGCTAAAGAAGGCCACACAAACTGTTAATCTGTGACTTGCAGAAGTGGGCGTGGTGGTGGTTTTAGAACAAGGACCTATAACTCAGGAGGTTAGGGTTCCATTCCTGATTCTGCCAGTGTGACTTTGAACAAGACACCTCACTTTTCTGATACATTTTCACCATATTTGAAATGTGGATGATGATTATCTCTGCAAAGCACTTTAGGGTCTTAAAAAAGTGCTACATATAGGAAGTGAAAAGCATCTCTGTTGTTACCAGTGTTCTGCATAGAGCACAGCTTTAAAAAACAAAACAAGCAAGCAAACAAACAAAAATATCCTTAGAATAGGCCTTGTACGCCTTGTCCATACATCATATGCAATACAAAAAGAAGGGTACAGCTGCCCTGCCCTCCGTTTGCTGGTCACCTTTAAGAAGTGGTGCATGCTACAAAAAATCTTATAGCAATACTGTCTTAGGCATGTTATACCTATCCTGGGTATAAAGATCTTGGGCCCTGCCAGGAGACTTTGAATGTCTGTAAAACAACTACCCCTATTGACTTGACACATTATGTTACATAATGAATTTGCAGCAGAAATTTCATGTCCCAGATGAGGTCTGGTTCACAGCAAGCGTTGTTGCATTTTTAACTTTTCTGTGTTCCTGTTTGCTTGTCATAGTATCTTATAGAAGACTGTCCCTACCGAATTTTGGAATGCAGCTTGTTCTAGTAAAATGTTTTCCTCGTCCCTGCAGATTCAAATCCCAATTAAGCTGTTAATGAAAGCAAGTGTTCTAGTTCCTTTGTGGAATCATTGTTCCTGTTTACTTAACATAGTCTGAATCTCCACTATGAAGTGTTCATGTGACAAAGTGGCTGGTTGATTCAGAGGTATGGTTCAGTTGTGAAAAAATCTAGATCCAGAGAATCCAATTAAGCTTTCTGCCTTAATAGGCTTATTCCTGAGTCTTAGTAGGATTCAAAATAGGATTAGATATTTATATGAATAATAAGAATATCTGCAGTTGCATTAGATCGGATAATTATTCATAAGTGATATAAACCTTCTTTCTAAGGACATAATCCCAGACAGTTAGCAATTGGTTTACAATGAAATGAGCTGGTCAGAAAGTCCAATTTTTGCCCTGCAGAGGCAATTCCAACATTTTGAACATTTGTTTCACTGTGAATTGAACTGAAAAGCTGAAATTTCCCATGCAATGAAAATTCAGAAAAACTTTTGGGACCATCAAAACATTTAATTTTGATATCAAAATATATAAAATTAATTTTAATATTTTGCTACAAGTCAGAATAAAACTAATGAAAACGATAAAGTTGAAATTAAAAATTTGGACTCTTTTGCATTGAAAATGTCATCAAAATTGACACTTTCCTGCAAGCAAAAAGTTTCCAACAGTTTTCTGTTGAAAATGCAATGTTGACCAGCTCTAGATAACACTGTTTGAGGGCTGACTGAGTCACCACTGTGACAGAAGTAGCTCTGCAGACCAACTGTGGTTCACACACCACAATTTGAAACAACTCAACTGTTTAGTGCAGCAGTTTTCAAACCTTTTGAGCTGAGCCTTCCCTTTGAGTTACAATTTGTGGTTGCTTCCCCCATACCTGCCCCTCCTCACTTGGGTTTCCAGGATGGGGGAAGGTGCAGTAATATTGACCAACCCGCCAGAATCTGCCTCCATTACCCTCAGTCCATGAGGGATGGGAAGAGGCAGGGCCACACAGGGTGTGTGGTGGTGGCTACACCACGGCAGGCTTAGCTTCTTACTCAGGTAAGAGCAATTTATTATTATATAATTTAGTGTTATCATTATGTGTTTAGAGGGGTTATATGTGTTTATGGCTGGTGGGGGTGGGGAGGCACATGTTTTACCTAATACTAACTAGTGGGGCTTTCACTCAAAAGTTGGGAACCACTAGTAGGTTTAACACTCTTACACTATTGTCTCACAGTTGCTGAGCAGAGCTGTTTAATACTTTGCTTTTGATAAAAAGAATATTTGGCTTTCTATATTTAACTTTGTGCGGGTTTTCTGTTAAACAAATACATTCCTCTGATCATTGTCTGTCTGTCTCTCTGTAGTATGGTGTATACGGATGTTTGTGGACACGATCTTGATTGAAATTGTCTTTTAAGAGCAAATGCCCAAGGCCACTCTGGAGCCTTTGTTTTTTACTCAAAAATCTTAAACAAGTATCCAAGCATTTTCATAAGGAAAGAAAGACAGGGATGGGAGGACAGTGAATTTTTAAAAATACTAGTGAATATCTCCACAATACAATCTGAGGTTGAGAGGGATAGAGGAGTGAGGAAAGAAGAACTAAACTGATCTGGCTTCCCCAGCAGGGATGGTAAATACTATCGTTTTAATCTGTGCTCATTGCCAGTGGTGTTAGTTCTTTTAACTGGAACTATTCAGCCACTAATACCTTAACTCTCAGGTGGCCTTATCTGAAGCTCTGCAAGATGAATAAGCTGCTCTTAGTGCTGTTTAGTGGCAGCTATGCTTTGATCCTTTCACAGCTAAAATCCTTCAGTGTTCCTTATGTTGCAACCGCTTTATTTTTTTAATTGATATCAAACACCCATCAGAAATGTTTCAAAGCTTGGAAGCTGAAACTATATCATCCACTATTGGTGACCAAGCCAGCATATTTGTGTCACATTTATTATAGAGGCACTGGCAGAAACTCCACAAGTAAGACGTAAAGAGATTTGTACACTGAAGCAAGACTAAAATCTCTCTTTCACATTTTAATTACTATAATCTCAATTTTGCACCATAACTCTTCAGAGGACAGTTAAATTTTCTATCTAATTTCTAAAATATTTACTGACTTCTGCAGGGGGAAAAAATTAAAATGCTCATTTAAAAAATTGTCTTGTCTCTCTATATCTTTGAGTTTTGTTGGCTAAATAGCCATAGATCCTACACATATGACTCATGCTTGGCCTACAATTAAAAATTAGATCAACCTAGCTATCTTGCTCAGGGCTATGAAAAATGTTGCACCCTAAACAACATAATTAGGTTGACCTAACCCCAGTGCAGATGCAACTAGGACAATGGAAGAATTCTTTTGTCAACCTAGCTGCTGCCTCTTGGAGAGATAATTACCCATTGACAGAAAAAATCCTTCCATTGATGTAGGAATGGTCTACACAACAGTGCTACAGTGGCATAGCTGCAACTGTGCCAATGTAGTGTAGACAGTCTCACACTGTGATATCTTGGACATAGGCCACTGCTGAACTTTTAAATTTAAACACACACACATTGAGTTATGCCTCTTGTTCCCCTGGTGCCTGAATTTTGCCAAGTCTAGCCAACAGGTCCATTACTGTTCTCTGTGTTCAAACATAGTAAAATTCAGTCCTTGCTTGTATTCTTTGATGCTCCCAGCTTGTCTTGATCCTGTAGGGATCAGAGCTGGCAAAACTTTGGGGAGCCAGGCTGGCCGATGGGATACTGGATGGCGTAGGGGAGAGAGAAAACTCTGGAGAGCATAAAAAGAATTTTGGGGTTGGGATGGGGGAAGAAGTGAGAGGAGATAGAAGGGAATACAGGGGTTGAGAGAGTCAGAGAAGAAGAGTCGGTGGGAAGGGGATTCAGCAATTGCTGGGGAGCGTCCACCTAAACTACTCATCTCACTCTCAGCCTCATCTACCTACAGCCCACGTATCCTAATACTGAAAAGCCAATGTACAGCCTTAACTCTGATCATACACATACACCAGCATGGTGCACATGTGCAAATTTAAATTCTGGAATTTTGACATAAAAACGAGTATCAAATCTTGAACTAATAACAAAGATCATCCTTTCACATAAGTTTTCCTGAACATTATAGAAAAAACATATTTCATGGCCATCATTTGCAATCTGACCACCATATGCCTTTCACCAGTTCAAAACTACAAATATGGCCTCATATGGTGTAACTTCTGAGAGTTACAACAACCCTATATTAACTCTTAACACACAAGTAGATAGCCAGTAAAAAAGGCCAGAGTTCAAGATGCCTATTGATTGTTCAGGTTGAAAGTGGAGACGTGGACTGTGAGTGGTGAAGGGGACATGGCTGAGGTTCAAAATGGGTGCTGAAGAGCAGATGAGGTAGGGGTATTTGAATAATTAAACTGCTAATTTATTTCCCTTTTTTGGTGTGTCTGTAGTTGGGCTATGCAGTCCAGCAACATTAATTCATGGTTTGTGCATGTGTGAATATATGCATGGATACACATATGGATTAGAATATTTAAAATTTCTCTGGAATTCTATACATAAAACAGTATCTCTTCTGTAGAGGGGATGAAAAATCTAAAACTGTGTGCCATCATGTTGATTTTGGACTATGTCAACAAAATTAAAAGCCTGCTTCTTTCCACTGAAACAGTCTATGGTGATATTTTTGTAGCGCCATAAATGTGCATTGTGCTTCACAAACCTGTAAGATACATTCTGCTTTGAAAAATGTATGATATATGTTGAAACAGGATGTGAGCTGTAGCAATAGACAGCTGTGGACAAAAGGGGAGTTAGAACAAGAGTTAAAACAATAAAGTCATGGAGTTGCTTTGGCATGCAGACACTTGATAGTTCCAGATTATTATTATTATATTTATTTTTTTATCTTAGAAAAAAGCAGTTTTTGTAGCTTTGAACAAATCCTTCTTGTGTACCATCTAGTAACATTTCTTCCTCTACTCTACTAGTTTAAATAAAGAATTTTCAACATTTGATAGTTGCCACTGTTTTTATTGTTTGTGCAGAAACTCTCAAGTGTCAATGCAAAGAACCTCTCTAAATCTTTTGCAACTTTGTATTGCTGAGGACTGCATTGTTAACAGTAAACTGCAGCTTAAATTGGGAAATTTAAAGCTCAGGCCACTTTTGGATCCTTAGTCAACATATTTAGGCTACCTATGGGTTAAAACCCTGTTACTGGAAGCAAAGACTTGTCTACATTAGAAAACATAGTGTTTAAACCCAACTGAGAACATTCCAGTTAATTGGCATGATGACCTTTTGCAGTCAGTTCAGACAAGAACAAGTTGTATTTACCATCATGTCAGCTAACCTGTATTTTGTAAACACAATAATGTTTTCTAATATAGACAAGTCTAACTGAGGCAAAGAGTATATATGGTAACTCTCTTACACACCTGGAGACTTGGGTTCAAACATAACTTAGGTTGCAGGTGAAATGAGTTTACTCCTGCTTCTACCTAGTATTACTGTTTTTTTTTTTTCAAAAGTACAAAAGTTAAATTCCAGAAGAGCAAAGCCCAATCAGTTTCCTATAGGGTCAACTTAAAAATGAATAAATAAAAAATAACAAAAACCACAGATCGCAGAAATTATTTTCCTCCTTTCCACTTCTTTTGCTCACTTCCAGAGTAGAACGGACCAACTTATTTTCTTCAGTGTTGGTGGTTCAGTTGCTCCGAGTTCCACTGTCTTGCCTCCGTGTTGTACCTGGGATAAAGAAGAATTTAGTGTTTCCTAAAGAATTACTTATTCCCTGGGCTGAAGTCATCATCGTCTAAATTTAACCAGTAAAATTAGATACAAGAAACAAAGCAATCTGAGTCAGAAACAACTCCCAGATCTCCCAGCAGATGGCAGTTGTTGCTTTTATTATCCAATGTTATGAAAAGGAAAGAGATTTGTATAGACAAAGTTTAAGCGTAGGAAAAAGTAGTACATGAGAATCATTTGTTGCTTTTAAGTTAAAACACTTCTGAGAATTGAATTCAGCTTCCCTATCGTTCTGCTAATAGCTGAGATATGAAAGTGGCTAAGGCTTTGAAATAAATATAGCTATTCATTAAAGAAAACAATGTTAAAATGGTTATAACCAGGTTACAAGGCCATGATTGAGACTTTCACTCAGTCTTTAATACACCTTGTTCTGCTGTGGTACTGCCTAGAACACACTGACTATAATCTCGAGCCCTCTTGGTATATGTTGTAATTCCTGCTTTGCTTCCTTGACCCCCATCACAATGCCACAGTGTTTATAGAATGTGGAGAAATTGTACATCTCTAATATCTCCTTGAAGGGTCCTGGTATAGTCTTAAACAAAAACACCTGAAATCAAGATAAAAATTCAACTCATGGGTGCGTGTGCATGTGTCTCATTGACTTAACTCATTTAGAGGGCAGAATTTAACTCCGGAAATAAACACATCACTCAAGCAAAGCTGTATTACACAATTTGTACTAAATATATTAAATAGATTGCCAGAGAAGACAGCCAAAATGCATGTTCCAGAGAGAGCTAGATTTGTTGTTGAATGAGACTTATTCAAGGATGTAATGAAAAAGCAGTAAAGTAGGAATGAGGTTAACCACAAAAGGGAGGGTATAATGAGACAATTTCTTTTTTCAGCCTATTTTTTTAAAATTGTTCTTGCACTGGAGCTGCTATTTAGAGTGTATGGCAATAATGGTGTTAAAGGAATGCTGTGAATGTATATCAAGAACAGAACATATAATTTATGTAGTTGTGAAAATGTGCACAATTTCATAGAATTCAATAAGATTTTGTTATCATTACTGGCTCCATAATGTGGAAATAATAAACTATGAAAAATTAAGCATGCAAGGGATCCACTTTAAAGTTTCCAACTAAAATATTTTAAAATAGAATAAAAAGGTGCCTTGTCTGCATTATGGACTAACAACCTCTAGAATTTAATTATATTCTTAAATTCATGCTTGCTTGATGGTTTAGTGATAGGTCATCCTATGTATTGCTGAAGTCCAAATCTGGGACTATAACTCACTCTTTAGCCCTCATACTGGAGGGGCCTGAGAGTATAGTAGCAGATGGTACATCAAGGTGAAAAGCTCCTTGCATCACACTCTGGTAACTCTTGAGAAGCATGCACAGGACTGGAAGCAAGCTTAATCTTGCTTTGCTTGGCTTAAGTTTAGTTGCCCTGGCATGAGACTGAAGGGTGGAGAGAGTAAAGAAGGAAAAGTAGTGGGGATAGGAATGTGGAGTCCTTCCAAGAAGACAGTGTTTTGTAATGAGATGAATCTCCCAAACTGCTTAAAATATTATGTTTTGCATTCCCCTCACATCAATATGAGCAAAGTAATTAGAACAAAATTTAATGAGAACTAATTCCAGACTTGAGAACATGAATCCCACTTAGGAGTTCCATTTTGTTTTGTGAATGCCATTTATTTTGGTAACCTTCACTGTGGATTAGAGCTTTTTGTTTTTTGTAGAAGAGACTTGATACACTGGTGACAGACTATGTCTGAGAAGCTTTTTTAGAGTAATCAAGGGCCATCAACAGTGAAGGACTCTTCCCTATTGGAACAATGGGTTTTCTATCAGTGGGGCCATTGACTTTGAATGTGTCATATGTCAGTGGAGTGGAGGGTGGGGCTTATGTGTAGAGAGCCTAAACCTTCCCCAAATTTTGTAGCACATGGGGAAAAAGATGACAAAGTTAGTTTTAAAACGGGTGCTTCTCTAATCAAGGGACATCATTCCACTGTCAGAAGCAACATGGCGAGGCCAATAAGGCTGGAAGGGCTGCCTGGCCTAAGGACTCAGACCAAATCCAGGACTCTCAGGGCTAGTGAGATCAGATCAGAGGATTGTCTTCAAGAGTTTGTTGTTTTTCATAGATCTGTAACTCTTGGGCTTTGAGTAAGGTGTTAAGCCTGGATCCCTTGCTTTACTGCAACTTTGTCCCTGAAAGATGTAACTAGGAAACCAGAGCTCCTACACTAACCAATTAAGGACTCAAGTGGGCTGTGGGCTGGTTTTGAAATACCCAGGGCTAGGAGCAATGATCAGTTACTATCCAGACCCAAGGGACTTAAGAGCAGGTGGGATGCAGTGGTTGGATTCAGTCACAACAGACTGGAGTCTATACAGAGAGCAGGACTGGGCCAGGCTGTAACAGTTGGAGCTCACAACAAGCATCCTTGAGGTCCCACAACAAAACCAGAATTGACATGTCCTGATGTTGCTAAGCAAATAATGGCTTTTTATAAAAGAAAAAGAAAAAAACCCAACCCTTTCAGGTTGTCCTTGTGTTAATGTTATATATATATAAAAAGAACAAAGTTTTAAAAAATACTTCAGAGGTAACCTGCAAAGGATCAGTTTTACTCTGAATAGTGACTGAAAGCTACATTGTGGTTACATATTTGTATCTCACTGATTCCATATCAAATCTGCTCATTTCATAAGAGGAAAAGTTGTTTTTCTAACTGCCAGCCCTGCAAACTCAGTCTGGAAACTGAAAGCCAGGCTAGACTGCCTCTGGGCTCATACCTTACCAACAATAAAGATTCTGTAATCAGAACATGGGTAACAATTCTGTTAATGATACATGAATCAGAATGAATCAGCAATGCTAACATAAGTCAAAAGTGATTTTAAAATGTATTGTATCCCATAAAGCAGATAGGAGACTGATTATATGCATGGGAGCAGGTCTGTTGAGTAAGGGTATAGCAGAGGCCCTGGGGGTTTTTCATCTTCCTCTGTAGCATGGGGCATGGGTTACTTGCTGGTGGATTCTCTGTACCTTGATCTGAGGACTTCAATAACTTAGTCATACGTTAGGGGTCTATTACAGGAAGGGGTGGGTGAGGTTCTGTGGCCTGTATTGAGCAGGAGGTCAGACTAGATGATCATATTGGTCCCTTCTGACTTTAAAGTCTATGAGAATAGGCTAGCATGCTGAAAATAGCAGTATGGACGTTGCAGCATAGACAGCAGCAAGGGCTAGCCATCCGAGCTTAGACCCAGGGCTGAGCTGCCAGTGCCACAATGTCCACACTTCTATTTTTAGTGCATTACCTTCAGCAGAACTAGTGTGAATCTGTCTGCCTGGGCTGAGAGGCACGCTCCCAGTTGCAGTGGAGACATAACTTAAGAGGGTCCCATTTTTGCTTAGACACTGCCTACATTTGAGAAACTGGCACCAACATCAGTATAGCTACACCATTACAAACCAGAATGTAAATATGCTGTATGAGGTAAAGAAGGGTATTCACTGGTTCAACTTAATTCAATGAACTGCACCAACAGAAACCCTGCTTTATGTCAGTGCAGTACAGTACTTCTCAATTAAGGGTTTACAGTATATTAAGGATCTAGTTACACTGGTGCAAATTACTCTAATGTAGGCAGGCCTATGGGCTTGTCTATATAAAAATTATTCATGAATGTAGGTTGTGAATAGCTATTCTGGAATAACTGTGTGGACACTCTTATTTTGGAATCACAGTGCCATTGTCTGATTTTGCTCAATCCACTTCCAAAGTGGATTAAGCTAATTTGGAAAAAGGCACTTTAATTTTGGGTGTCCTGTATGTAGTTCTGGAATAGTCATTCCAGAATAACTCCATGTGTAGAGAAGTCCTAAGTCACTCTACAAAGTAGGACTAATTTTGTAAAGCAAAATCCTGTCCACTCTTTCTATAATATATATTTTTTAAGAGTGTCACAGTGTCACAGCCCTGGTCTACGCTTACCTGGAAATTCGGCGGCAGTTGATGGGAGTTACACAAGCTACTCTGCGTAGCTTGCGTAACTCCCGTTAACTGCTGTGCTTCCCTTCTGCATGCCATCTTCATTGCACTGCGTCGACGCAGCACTACACCACCTGAGGGGGTGGATTTACTGCGTTGACTTTCTGATCAATTGAGCAGGTCGACACTGACCACTCAATTGATCCAGAAAGATCGATCTGATGGCAGCAACTTTGCTGCCATCAGTATAGACATACCCTTAGTGTATTGGCCCAAAATGTGTTCTCCCACTCCCTCAATCTCAGTTAGCCATTTTGAAGCCACCCTCCACCTCTTGGTGACTGCATCTCAGTGATGTTGCATGGGTATAGTTTGCAAAGGCTTTGAGATTAAAAATATTACTGTAAAATCATTATCTCCCAATATAGACTTGCCATTATACATAATGGGCCAAATACCCCACTGCAGGTGTGACTCCATTGATTTTTAGTCGCTTCATCAATGATGAATTTGTCTTATTAACATAGTGGGTGCAATTGGATCTTGAGCTAGGAGTGAGAAATGGCCTTGTAATGACCAGGAACCTGCTATTCTTTGTACACAGCCTTTTTGCCTTCAACCACTAGCTTTACAGTCCATAGTAATCTAAATATAACAAATGGCTTGCCATACAGTAGTAATCTACATTAAAATTTAGAAAAGTGGATTTAAAAACCTATGAATCGTTTGCTTATCCAGGAGTGGGGCACATATCTGACTTAAGGATCATTCAGAAAGATTTAGTGGCTTTGATTTAGTATATGGCTGTTTCATTTGTCACAACTTGACCCACACAGCTTTTCATCTGTGGATGATACTCTGTGCAGAGGATTACCCAGAAGAATGGCTAATAGACCTTAAATATGCTACTCTGAGAGATTATAAAAGGGTTGAAAACTAATAAAATCATTTTAGATGGATATGTATTTAAACCCTGCTAGATCATGATGAATTCATAAGGGTTTTCTGAAATTATTTTTGATTCCACCCTGACATTTTGGGATGGAAGGAGAGGAGACTCTATCGTGATATCTAATTGTACTAGATTCTAATAGTTTATAAAACACAAAGAGCCACTTAACTTGTCCATATTTTATCCTGGATAATAATTCAATTGACAACTGTGTCACATGTTTCCTGTGTCACATCCACCAGGATCACATATTATTGTAACTAATTTTTCACTCTTTTGCTGGTCATAAATAACTCAGGAAGATGATAAATAACTCACCATGATGATAAAGCAGATTGGTTTTGAAGGGTAAAATTAGTCACCAATCATATTTACATTTCCTAGAAGAGTAAGTATAATGAAGCCAGACTGGTTGTCTGGGCATGATCCCAGTTTACTTGCCACTATAATTATGCACTCTGAGTTAGTGCAAATCCTATATTTGTGTGCATGTTATTTTTGTTCACTGATATGATGTTGAATCTGGATGAACGAAATCCCAATTTCAACTAGATTTGATATAGGGACAATCCTGTTAATCTGGTCCTCTGGTAATCCTTATTAGTGAGAATTCTGACAAGAACAATACATGATCTTCCCTAATTGCTACTTCAAACTTCTTAGACAAGAAAATAGATAATGTACAGTTCCTTTTGGAGTTTGGCTAGTGTAAATATATCCTGTATTAAAACTTCACTGTTTCTTTACTAATTTATCTTATTTCAATACCTCTGGGAAAGTGTTTCTTGGTCAGGTGACTGCCTGTAGCTTTATGAAAGATAAACACTTAAATTTAGGCTCCAACTTGGAAAAGACTTCAGCAAATTCTTAACTTTAAGCAAATGAGACTACTCATGTGCTTAAAGCTAAGCAAGTACATAAGTCTCTGTGGAATCAGCGTCTTAGGATATGACTTGCAGCAAAATAATTTTTCCCTGTCGTGTCAAGGGTTCTTTTCTGAAAAAAATTGAAAGTCTTTAGAGTTTTCAGACAAGGTCTAGCCTCCATTTTCTTCACCTCACAAGCCATAGCATAGTATCATAGAATATTGGAGTTGGAAGGGACCTCAGGAGTCATTTAGTCCAACCCCCTGCTCAAAGAAGGACTAACCTCAGCTAAATCATCCCAGCCAGGGTTTTGTCAAGCTGCATCTTAAAAACCTCTAAAGACGGAGATTCCACCACCTCCCTAGGTAACCCATTCCAGTGCTTCACCACCCTCCTAGTGAAATTTTTTTTCCTAATATCCGACCTAGACCTCCCCCACTGCAATTTGAGACCATTGCTCCTTGTTCTATCATCTACTACCATTGAGAACAGCCTAGCTCCAACCTCCCTGGAACTCCCCTTCAGGTAGTTAAAGGCTGCTATCAAATCCCCCCTCATTCTTCTCTTTTGCAGACTAAACAAACCTAGTTCCCTCAGTCTCTCCTCATAAGTCTTGTGCTCCAGCCTCCTAATCATTTGTGTTGCCCTCCGCTGGACTCTCTCCAACTTGTCCATATCCTTTTTGTAGTGGGGGGGCCCAAATCTGGACACAATACTCCAAATGTAGCCTCACCAATGCCAAATAGAGGGGAATAATCACTTCCCTCGATCTGCTGGCAATGCTCCTACTAATGCAGCCCAATATGCTATTAGCCTTCTTGGCAACCAGGGCACACGGCTGACTCATATCCAGCTTCTTATCCACTGTAACTCTCAGGTCCTTTTCTGCAGAACTGCTGCCTAGCCCATTGGACCCCAGTCTGTAGCAGTGTATGGGATTCTTTCATCCTAAGTGCAGGAATTCGCACTTGTCCTTGTTGAACCTCAAGAATTTATTTTGGCCCAATCCTCCAATTTGTCTAGGTCACTCTGTATCCTATCCCTATCTTCCAGGGTATCTACCACTCCCCCTGGCTTAGTGTCATCTGCAAACTTGCTGAGGGTGCAATCTACCCCATCCTCCAGATCATTAATGAAGATGTTGAACAAAACCAGCCCCAGGACTGACTCCTGGGGCACTCCGCTTGTGACCAGCTGCCAGCTAGACATGGAGCCATTGATCACTACCCGTTGAGCCCAATAATCTAGCCAGCTCTCTATCCATTGTATAGTCCATTCATCCAATCCATACTACTTTAACTTGCTGATAAGAATACCATGGGAGACTGTATCAAAAGCTTTGCTAAAGTCAAGGTATATCACGTCCACCGCTTTCCGCACATCCACAGAGCTAATCACCTCTTCATAGAAGGCAATCAGGTTGGTCAGGCATGACTTTCCCTTGGTGAATCCGTGTTGACTGTTCCTGATCACCTTCCTCTCTTCTAAGTGCCTTAAAATGGATTCCTTGAGGACCTGCTCCATGATTTTTTCAGGGATTGAGGTGAGGCTGACCAGTCTGTAGTTCCCTGGATCCTCTTTCTTCCCTTTCTTGAAGATGGGCACTATATTTGCTTTTTTCCAATCACCAGGGATCTCCTCCAATTGCCACGAGCTTTCAAAGATAATAGCCAATGGCTCTGAAATCACATCAGCCAACTCCCTCAGCACCCTCGGGTGCATTGCATCCGGCCCCATGGACTTGTATGTCCAATCCTTCTAAATAGTCTTGGACCTGTTCCTTCAGCACTGCGGGATGTTCGCCTCCTTCCCATTCTGTGCCACACAGTGAGGCAGTCTGGGAGCTGATCTTGTCTGTGAAGACAGAGGCAAAAAAGGCATTGAGTACCTTAGCTTTCTCCACATCCTCTGTCACTAGGTTGCCTCCCCCATTCTGTAAGGGGCCCACACTTTCCCTAACCTTCCTTTTGTTGGTAACATATCTGTAGAAACTTTTCTTGTTCCCTTTCATGTCCCTTGCTAGCTGCAACTCCAATCTGTTTTGGCCTTCCTGATTTCATTCCTGCATGTTCGAGCAGTATTTTTATAATCTTCCCTAGTCATCTGACCAAGCTACCACTTCTTGTAAGCTTTTTTGTGTTTAAGCTCATCAAAGACTTCTTTGTTAAGCCAAGTTGGGCGCCTACCATATTTGCTATGCTTTCTGCACATTGGGATGGTTTGTTCCTGCACCTTTAATAAGGTTTCTTTAAAATACAGCCAGCTCTTGGATTCCTTTTTCCCTCATATTAGCCTCCCAGGGGATCCTGCCCATCAGCTCCCCAAGGGAGTCAAAGTCTGCTTTTCTGAAGTCCATGGTCCGTCTCCTACTGTTCTCCTTTCTTCCTTTCATCAGGATCCTGAACTCGACTATCTCATGGTCACTACTGCCTAGGTTGCCACCCACTTCTACTTCCCCTACCAAATCTTCCCTGTTTGTGAGCAGCAGGTCAAGAGGAGCATGGCCCCTAGTTGGTTGCTCCAGCACTTGCACCAGGAAGTTGTCCGCAACACTCTCCAAAAACTTCCTGGATTGTCTGTGCTCTGCTGTATTGCTCTTCCAGCAGATGTCAGAGTGATTGAAGTCCCCCATGAGAACCAGGTTCTATGAACTGGAAACTTTCCCTAATTGACTGAAGAAAGCCTCATCTACCTCATCCTCCTGGTCTGGTGGTCTATAACAGACACCTGCCATGACATCACCCTTATTGTTCTTGCTTCTAAGCTTAACCCTGAGACTCTCAACTGGCTTATCTCCAGTTTCATACTGGAGCTCAGAGGAATCATAGTGCTCTCTTACATATAGTGCAACTCCTCCACTCTTTCGCCTCTGTCTGTTCTTCCTGAACAGTTTATACCCATCCATGACAGTGCTCCAGTCATGTGAGTTACCCCACCAAGTCTTGGTTATTCGAATCATATCATAGTAGTTACAAACAGAATGAAGCATCTCCATGTGCTCTTTGCTAATACATGTAAACTATTTTAAGTAGCTGAGGTGGGATGAGATGGTCATAAAATAATCTGTCAATTGTGAAAATAAGGCTATGTCAAAGAGTTCAGATTTTCCACTAAATAAAAATAGTGACGTTTGAGGGTAAACTCAGTTGAATCACATCATCATTTTCAGATTATTTTTTAAAATGACTTAGCATAAATTTGGATTTTCTCCTGTGGGGTCGGGTCCCATTTTAAATCAATATTTCAGGGTTACAGCCAAAAAAAAGGCTTAGAACTAAACTTACTATAGTTAATGGACAAGGACCACCCTTCTCACACTTCTATATAAATTATAAATATATTTTTAGAGTAGATTAATGGTATGAAACTCATACCAACATCAAGACTATATATTACATACACAAGTTTGGAATACATATATTTAAATTAGATATTATTGTTGTGTCTGTGCAAAACCTTGAGGTGTTGGTTGATATATTTACTATCATTAACTTTTTAAAATAATTGCTTGTGTTTTTCCAAAAGTATTTTTAGTATTTAACAAATACAAACTAGATATTAGACAGATTTTGTAGATGCTAGCACATTTTCCACATGGAAGACTATTAGCAGTTTTAATATTTGGATTGTCTCATTTAGATATGCACTCATGTTCATCCACTAAGTAAAAGTGCTGCTGCTGCTGCAAATTTTATCTAGTGAAATGAGCCCACTAATGTCTGCATAGCCCTTGATTTCAATTTACAATAGAACCAACTTGCAAAATGACAAAGGAGGAACTAATACACAATTAAAATAAAGTTGGTTTAATTTTAGAGAGAAATTAGATATTCCCAATAAGCCATAGAACAACACTGCTGATTGTCTATTAATTTATTGCTGATTTGTCAGGTAGTATCAACCTAAGCGATGAGTGTTAGTAGCTCCTTGCTTTAGACTCATTGAAGTGTGAAAGGTCAGCTGGGCAAAGTACCAAAACTCACAGACCTAAACAAGGGTTGCACTGGCTGACTTGACAAGCTGTGCCTCTTGCGGCAAACCAACATCAGTGAGTGACCTACAGGATTCTCAAACTGGAGGTCATGAGCTGTCAGCTCTTGCGCATGCTGTTAAAAGTTGCATGGCATGGGAGAGTGTAACGGTCCCCTCTTGTGGGCAGGGCTGGCAGCCCTCCCTCGCTATCAACCTCTGAGGGAGACCACATCTCCCGGCACCTGCGCCCTGTGGGGAGTCCTAACAAAAGGGGTCAGTCTCTAGCCCTTAGTAGGGCGAGCCCCAGTTCCAGGCCCCAGCCCTTTGGCAGGGCAGACCAAGCAAATGGGGAAGTAGTTTCTAGCCCTCAGGAGGATGAGTAAATAGTCCAAGGCCCTGGCCCTTAGGCAGTGCGGGGCAGGCAGCAGGGAAGCAGTCTCTAGACCAGACAGGCAAGGCAACAGCCCAAAGCCCAGCCCTTAGGCAGGGCGGGGCAGGCAGCAGAGAACAGGCTCTGGCCCTTAGCAGGTGATCACCCCTAGGTCAGGGTAGGAAGGGGGGAGGAGGACACAGGCTAACCTGACTCCACTGCATCCCAGCCCAGGGCCCCAGCAGTGACGGGTTGTCCCATCAGCAGAGCTCCAGCCAAAACGCACTGACTCAGCTACAAGCCATAACACAGCCAGACGGATGTCTGGCTCCCCTGGGCTTCTTCTTTCTCCCCTTTCCCTAGAGGACCTGGTCCCTCAAGTCGCTTCCCGTTTCCTTGGGATACTCTGCCCGAGGGAAATTCCAGAATCCTTCAGCCTCATCACTCGATGGCAGGTCCGGGAACTCTTCAGAGCCATCTGTGGAGGGCAGCTCCTCTAGATCACAGGGTCCTGGGGTCTCCTTTGGCTCACAGGGGGCTGGCAACTCAGGTAGCTCCTCCAGGTCGCAGGGGTCTCCTCAGGCTCTCCAGGTTCAGGTAGCTCCTTCAGGTCCTCAGAGCCCCAGGCAGTTGACAGCTCAGGCTGCCTCTCCTCCAGGTAATGCCATGAGCCCGGCCCCAAGCAAGAGATATCCTTCTCCCTCAGCCACCTTCCCCTTACTGAGTTGGAAGGCCTGCCTTTTGTACTTCCTGCCCTGCCTTTCTAGTCAGATTGGGTTGTCTTCCCGGGCTCCGCTCCTCACAGAGGGTTTCGCTCTCCCTCGCCGTCAATCTCCCAGATACAGGGAGTCATGTCTTTTCTGGGGGGAGGGAGTTGTTACAGCCTGAAATATTTTCAAAGGGGGTCCCAGAAAAAAAGTTTGAGAACCTCTAATTAGTGCCTGGGGGAAACTCATGTTAAAGATAAGTGCCAGATCTGCAGGGACTTCAGACCTTGCACTAAAAAGGATAGGGACATTCAGCTGAAGGCTATTCCCATGGAGGCAGCCCTCAGACCAGTCTCGGAGATGAGCTGCTCCAAATCGGCGCCAAGCACTTTGGCATCCATGTGGAGCACTCCTCCGGCACCGGCTCTTCCCTGCATCGCTCACCATCTCTGGTGCCGAGGAAGAAGCATAAAAACCAGCACACCAAGAGAGGAAGCTCGCCGGTGCAGAAGAGAGACAAGTGGGGAGAGGCCAGGACAGGGATACCTATGTCGGGCCACTCTTCTTCCCTTGAATCAGTGATGGCACCATCTACTCCACCTAGGGCATTGAGTCCAGTGCAGGACCCTTTGCTTGCTCCTCGAAGTGGCCGCGGTACTAGTGGTCTGACAATCCCCTTGACCCTGGAGTTCTTCCAAACAGCAAGTATCTCTTCTCCCTTCTAGTCCCATGAACGGGCAGCAAGGCAGATTTAGGTTAGACATCAGGACAAACTTCCTGTCAGGGATGGTCTAGATAATTCTGGATCCTGTAATAAGTGCATGGGACTGGACTAGATGACCTCTCCAGGTCCCTTCCTGTCCTGCAATTTGTGAGTCCCTCTCAAGCCTTGAGGAATCTCCTCCACAGCCCCCATACAGAGGAGGGACTGCACCTCCTGGATGAAGAGTTGCTCGTGAGAAGGGTCCCTGAGAGGGACGGGGATGGGGAGGGAGAGGTGGATAGAAACTGAAGGGTATATCCAACAGTCACTGTACTCAGGACCCAACACTCTGATGTTATGGATGCCCATGCTGGGCTGAAGCTGTATAGACAGTCCAAAAATAAAAGGGGGATTGGATCAGAGACAGTGACCGATACACCATCCTTGGGTGCACCCTCAAAAGTCCTGGTTGGGCCTGCTAGTGTATCTTTGAGACCCTGACTAGGGCTGAGGTGGATGGGATCAAACCTGTCAAAACTCAGCCTGCAAATTAAATTTGCAGCTGAAGTTGGTAACTGAGAATACTGTAGTTCTAGAAGAGGAAAGAGAGGACCACCTTTCACCAACTTGGGACTAGAGAGAAAAAGCTGAGATACCAAGACTTGGAAGGAAGATGACTTAGTTATTTGATAGTAGCACAGTAATAAAGTTGCCACATAGATCAAATTCCTAATTCTAGAATGACTTTGTGTCAGATTTTAAGGAAGGGCTTGTATATTCTAACTTCTGACAATATAAATTATACCGTATTTAAGAATAAGACAAATAGCAGCAGGCTAATCAGGTATAAAGAGGATTGCAGGGTTGAACAAAACAAATCATTAGAAAGGTATATTTTTAGAAACTCGATGATTAAGCTTGTCTTTAGAATACATAGTCTTCTAAAATACAGATGCTACACTATTAAATTTAGCAGCTCTTTATTAGTTAACTGAATCTTGCTTTTGGAAAATCAAATATATCAAATCGCCATAATATAGTGAGGAAGTGAAAGCAAGTTATTTGATACTAATAGGAGGAGCAACAATATCTAATCACTTAGAAAATATTAATATTAAAATAACTAGCCAAAGAAAATGGTTTTAGAAGGCATAGTATGGAAAATATTCATAATTTATTTTTAGAAAAAAATATGGGTGTAACCAATGACAGTGTTTAAGGGAACAGAAAAATGAAACACCAAAATGTAATCAGACAAACATATTGGATATTCATGTGAAGAAAGCTTGGAAAAGGAATTATTTTATTTGAGCACTGTCCAAAAATAGAAGAATGTGTTATGATGGTCCTTGCCCCAAACTAAACTGAACACAGACAATGCAGTTCATAGCCCCAGTTCAGCAAAACACTTAAATTACATGGACAATCTGACTACCCCTATGTTTAAATGCTTTGTAGAATTCACCTGAGCATATATAATCAACCAGTTATAGACCAATCTAGAATTCTGTCCTCAATCCTGTGCAACCCAAAACTGAATTCAAATAAATGGGGGAAATGGAGATATAATTTGATCCAAAAAGAGGATTTCAAAATGCCCTACTTGTCCCTGCCTCATCTATTCAGAGCCAAGTTATGTTATGCCTGAGTGAATTTTTTTTAAGAAGGGAAGTTGTTCAACAGCTTGTATACAAAGACTTAATGTGGATGTCCCTTTTGTATTATGAAAAGAATTGTTATGAATTATCTTGAACAGCTTTAAGCCTGCAGTAGTTTTTTTCAGTAGAAACCTGAAATTTGTCCCTACCCTTTCTGCTACATATTGTTCAGATTTTCAAATTTTAAAAACCAGGACATAAGTGTGGCTCTCATGATGTCTACTCTCAGTGTCCATAGGGTTTGGTGGGGGATGAGGTGATGAAGAAAAGCACTCTTCCTGGTCAACCATTCTCATCCTTTTCAAAATGGAAAAATTAGGACATTTTACTGTAAAGGACAGGTTGGGAGAAAATAGTGCCTACCTTTCTAGGATTTCTTTATTGTTCTTTCTCAGTCACTTCTCTATTTTCTTCATACCCACATACCTTGATTTATCCCTACTACCTCAATTCCCTCCATTCACACAAAACCCTGCCAACCCAACCTTACCTCTTTTGGATCAAAACCCCCTCAAAACCTCTTGCTTTTGACCAGATAACCCCCTACAGGCTCAGAACCCTTCCTGCTTCGACTCAGTCTCGAGGTTGGGAAAATCACTTCCCAGGATCAGAAACCTTTCTCTTCCACCTGAATCCCCTGCCTTTAGAGTCCAAAATCTCCTGATACCTCTTTCCAAATTCATGTTTAAAACCCTTCCTTCATACCTGGACCCCACTTACTCTCACCAAACCTCCCGTAGCTTAGAGTCACTTCTCTTCCTCTCACTCATGTTTTTGCTAAAGAACAAGGAGCAGAGGTAGCAGACACAGACAGGATGGATGAAGCTGGATATATTGAAGGGTACCCTATAATCTGTCTTGAAGGGGCTAATTTGAATTACCACCAGAGAAGCCTCTATACCCTGGTCTGCACTTGCCCCCTTTGCTGGCAGCACCCTACTTGCTGCTAGGCCTCCTGAGAGGGCTTCAGGCATGCCAATTATCTCACACCTTGCATTAAACTATTCATTTAGCAGCCTAGTCATGTCTCGCCAGACCCCCTCAAATGTCCTGCTATAGAATTTTCAGCAGTTTTTTCTGTGGGCGATCAGGGGCCACTGTGACAGAGGAACTGCAGGCAGCAAAATGCCTTTTCCTCCATTGGTGAGGCTCCCCCTGCTGAATCCAAGCCAGCATGCAGCAGTTGAAAAGAGGAGCCGCAGGCTGCTGCAGGAATGCTCATTATCTGTCGATACGTGAATAGTTTAGATGCTAGTAGTTGGTGCTCAAGAATACTGTACATACAATAGTTCTTGAGTGTTGTAAGACCGATAAAATTTATTGTGCACTGCAAATGGCTTCCATTAGCAGCTCTTTATTCAGCTATTAACAGAGGGATGTGCAGCCAGCTGCTCCAACCAGCAAGGGAGATTAGTGAACGGAGGTTAGTGAGAGGAGGTCCAAGGCCAGAAGAAGCGGGGGAGAGACTGGGTTAAGCAGATGTGGCAGATGATGGAAGATAAAGACTATACTATAGACTTAAATTGGTTTAACCATGTTGCTCATAGGTGTGTGAAATCCCCATCCCTGAGTGACTAGTTATACCAACCTAAGCCAGCTGTACACAGTGCTATGTTGGCAGGAGAGCTTCTCCAGTTGACACAGCTACCACCTCTCATGGAGGTGGATTTACTACGGCGACAGGAGAGCATCTTCTGCACCAATGCAGTGATTTAAGCATTAACCTGCCCTAGACAGAAGTGTGGGGAGCAGAACTGGCAGCAGAAGGTATTGGAGAGAAACAGAAGGGGATAGGGCTTAAGTGAGGGAAGTGGCTCTGTGTTCTCTTAACCTCCCAGAAGAAACACTCCCCAGGTTCAATCCATCAACCCCCTCTAAGCAACTTCACATCCTCTCCAGCCCAAACTCCAGCCCAGGACTCCCTAGCTCTCCTGACCCCCTCCACACTGGCTCCTTGTGAGGTGCAGGCTTCTACTCGTTTCTCTCCCACCCCTCCATGGGAGGAAGGCGGGTGAGGGACGGGGGGGGGGGGGGCGTTGGGAAGATTCCCTGGGTAGGAAACAGTGACACGTTTGCAGGCAGGAGAAATGTCACGCGCCGCCCGTGAAGTGTCCCAACGCTTTACATAAGAGCAGGGGTAGATGGCCTTGCAGCGGCCAGCCCGAGTCCAGGGACCGAAGCCAGCTGTCACCGTAGGTCAGGGAAGTCGCAGCAGCTGCCAAAGCGGGGGGGTGAAACAGTGCGAGCGGTTACTGGAGTTCCTCGTGGGCCGGCAGGCAGCAGGTGGTATTGCACCCAGCGTGGCAGCGCCTGCAGCGTGGCTGACAGCGGGGGCGCTAGTGAGGAACCGCAGCCCGGCCAGCCCTGGGGAGGGGGAGAGTAAATACGAAGAGGCTGCCTCCCTTGCCGCCCGTCCCGCGGAGGAGGCGGGAATCTGGGAGGCCAGGCCGGGCGGGGAGGGCAGAGGGAGGATGGGAAGCAGCACGGCGGGCCGAGGCAAGGCTGCCCTGCTGTATAACCCGTCGTTAAGGACGAGAAGGAGGCGGAGGGGGGAGACCCGAGCGAAGCACGTGCCTGGTCACACAGGCAGCCGCGGCGCCACTTCCTGAGTGAGCGGTTTTCGGAGGGGAGGGGTTGGTTCAGCGTTAAGCCGGCCGTGACTTTTCCCGGCCCTGCGGCGGACACAGCAGGATTTCCCCAGGGGAAACTCACGGCCTGATTTCCCTCTCCGAGCCTGGGGCGGGGGGGAGTCCACCAGCCTCTCCTCCTCGCTCGCGCGCTCGCGGGACTGGCGGGGGGAGGGGCGGGCCTCTCTGGGCTTCTGCTGTGCGCGCCAGTTGCGGCCGTTAACTCTCAACTCCCCCCCCCACCCTCACCCTCGCGCGCCTGCTCTTGCCCCGGCCACTCAGCAGGGGACAGCCGCTGCCGGAGCCTGTGATGTGACACGCAGCGGCCCCGCCCCGTGAGGGGGTGTGGCCTCGTCCTACTCCCCAGCCAATCGGAGCCGCGGTGGGGGTGGGGGGGGAATATCCTGCTGTCAGACCCTTCCCTCCTTCCCCCCCCCCGCGCACCCGAGCGGTGCCCCTTTAAAATAGCCTAGCGTGGCTGGCGAAGGGGCGCCGCGTTCATCTCGCTCGGGGCCGGCGTGTGTGCGCGGGGTGAGAGGAGAGACAGGGCGGGGAGAGGCTTCGTACCCCCGGCCGGGGCTGCAGAGTCAGGGGCTGCCCGCCGGGCTGCGCGGGGCTCTCCGCGTAGGGAGGCTAGGCGCGCTGCCGGGCTAGCAGTAGCGCAGCAGCCCCCGTGTCAGGCAGCGGGCGAGAAACCGCCGCCGCAGCCGCCTGCGCTTGGGGAGGGGGCGGGCTCCTGTCCCCCTGCCCCTCGCCCCGGCTCCGCGCGACCGAGGGAGCCCGCGGGGATGACGCTCAGTGAGGCGCTGGAGCCGCAGGGAGTTGGAGACGCTCCCGACCCTTCCGCTCCCCCCCTGCCCTGCCCGGCGCCCTGGCAGCAGCAGGGCGACCAGGCGGGGGCGGCGGCGGCCCGGGAGCCGAGGCGGGACAGCGGAGAGTGGTGTCCAGGCGGCCGGTCCTCCCTGCAGCTGGCGGTGGCCGGTCCCCCTGGGGGGCAGCCGCAGGAGGCCGAGCCCCCTGAGGGCGGCTGGGGCTGGATAGTGATGCTGGCCGCCATGTGGTGCAACGGTGCGGTGTTCGGGATCCAGAACTCGTGCGGCGTCCTCTTCGTGTCCATGCTGAAGGAGTTCGGCTCGCAGGAAGACAAGCAGCTGTCCTTCAAGACAGGTGAGACGGGAAGCACCCCGCGTGCCACTCCCCTCCCCTCCCCGCCTCGCCCCACCACGACATGCCAACCCCCCCCTGTGTGTGTGTGTGTGAGACGTTTCTGGCAGTCCCAGTGCATGTGATTCTTCGTGACAGTCGGTGTGAGACTCAGGATCCGAGGGTGCGTATGTCTTGTCTACAGGGTTTAAAAACAAAAGCAGCTTCTTTCGTCTTTCATTTTTTTAAAAAACATGTTGTAAAAGCCTGGTGTAGGCAGGATAAGGTAAAAGTGCAACTTGCCCTGTCTATACTAGGATTTTATAACATGTTAGCTGGTACAAACAACACACCTTGAGTACTGTAGACATATGGGGTGTGTAATTTGGACAGTTTGGATGTCCAAAAATATTCTTCCCTTGAAACAATACAGAGCAAAACCTTCCATCCTCAGAGGGAGAGAGATTGTAACTTCTGTCCTTGCCCTATAAATGAGTCTTGGGGGAGGGAGGTGTCTGTGTGTGTGTGAGGGAGCAAGGAGAAAAATTCTGTGGGAAGGTGTAGTATCACTATCTAAATACCTGTCTCTATCTTTATTGGAGATTTTGCTTTAGGAAAAAATCCTATTTAAAATTGTGCTTAGGTGAATGTTATAATTATTTCCTTCACCCTTGTTGATTTAGCAGTGGCTAAACCAAATGATAAATGAATCCAGAACAGAGTATAACAGTATTTGAAATATTTGAGGATAGGTTTAGGCCATATCTACACTACAGGCACTATAGCTGCGTGGGGGGAGAGGGAGGGGGAGGGTTGTAGAAGGTTTTCTTTTAATCAGTGCAGGAACAGCACTTCCCCAAGCAATGGTAGTTAAATAGTTAGAAACATTCTTTCATTGACCTAGCCATGTCTACACTGGGGGTGTTGGGTTGGCATAGCTATGGTGCTTGGGAGGTGTGGATTTTTCACACCCCTGAGTGTCGTAGCTATGTCAACCTAAATTTTAGGTGTGTAGACCAGGCCTCAGAAGTTGCAAATAATTTAAAAAAAAATTCAAATCATATACCTGATACTGGACTCTGAGGTACACAGGATTTTTATATGAAGGCTTACTGTCATACAACGTGTATTCCTAAAATCCTGAACACAAACTTAATTTTAGTAAACGCTAAAGAAATGTCTATGCTGGTTACCCCCAATCAAATTCTTTCTAAAGTCTGTTAATAATCTGAAGTACCCTATATAGAATATGCACTTTAAAAAGTACTTGCAAGAATAAATGCATCAAATGAGTGTTAGGGGTTCTTCCTGAGGAATCCCAATGTTATGACATCACAAGCTGAACACATGCAGTTTTCTATTCCCATTGTAATGAAATCTGTAGTTGTTTTTGGAATGTAATTTAAAAAGAGATATCACTGGTGACTATTATTGTTACTGTATCTTATTAAAATAAATTTTAGCTAATGTAGTAAGAGTCCCACTGAGGAGCAAGCCCTTCAGCATATTCTTGCTGTGTAGAGAGGCCACATGGATCACTGACTGAAAGAATTGGCAGTTGTCTGGCTTGCTTGACTTCAGGATTAATTAGGCCCAAAACTGGGATGGAGGAAGAGAGAAGCTTATTTATCCTTCTTTTTTCATCCTGACTTAAGCATTTAAAACAAGAAAACTTTGTGCTGAAGTAGGAAATTGAGGCAAATGAGTATAGCCTGAAATGAGTAGTGAAGTCCAATTAGAAAAGTGTCAGCAGTGAAATGTGAATTTTTAGCATTGAAGCCTAGTCTCCTATTTCTACAAGGCCAGGAGTAATAGGGTGTGAGAGTGGGAAGAGTTCTGAATACGAAGGTATGATTACATAATGGAGAATATACTAGCATAACCCCTAGGGTATGTCTACACTGCAATTAGACACCTGCTGATGGCCTGTGACAACTGGCTCGGGCTCCAAGAGCTCAGGCTGTGGGGCTGTTTAATTGCGATGTAGACATTCGGGCTTGGGTGGCAGTCTGGGCTCTGGGACCCTTCTACTTTGCAGGGTCCTAGAGTCCGGGCTCCAGCCCAAACCCAAACAGCCCCACAGCCTGAGTCCCGTGAGCCCAAGTCAGCTGGCACAGGCCAGCCCACGGGCTTTTAATTGCAGGATAGACATAGCCTATGCTGATGAAAGGGGTTTTTCTGTTGGTGTAGGAACACCAATTCTCTTAACGATGCTATATCGACGGAAGCATTCTTCCTTCAGCGTAGCTGTGTCTACACTGGGAGTTAGATCAGCATAACTAGATTGGTCAGGGATGTGCGGTTTTTTCTTCTCCTCAGTTGCTGACAAAATAGCTATATTGACCTAACTTTTAAGTGTAGACCAGGCCTCAGAGGAAGTCAGCACAAACTAACCGTTGCTGATGCAGCATTCAGATTGCTATAGAAGGGAATTGAGGTCGGGAAAGGCGGGCTGCATTTAAAAGACATCTCGGGAAAGGGTAGCCAAAGAATAAAAAAACTTGCTCAGAGAGCATGGAAATTAGTACAATATCTAATCTATTTAGTCTCTTGTATCTAGAGTCACTTTAATTCTAAGATAGCATTTAGAAGCTGAGCCTATGAGCAGGTCCCTGTGGATTCTGTGACTCTGGAATTTGCTATGGAATTCAGCCCTTACCACAGAATTATGCTCCAGAATTTCAAGTCTCTTTTTTTTTAAAAAAGAGAACTTCCAGTCCTTATGGTTGTAAAGATAACTTTAAGAATATGAACCGTGTAAACCACTGCCTGAGTCTGCAAAGAACCTGAAGCAATGGTTCTGAGAGATGTGAACATTCCAAATAACTTTATTTGGAACCTTACAGACTCTGATTCTGTCGCTGTGAAATGTAGCATTTTTCCAAGATACCACAACATTTTTGCTGCTGCTGGGCACCCAACATTTTGTTTTATCTCCCTGCCCTGCTGCGGCATGCCAACAGCTGCTTCTTGCTCTGCACCTTTTCCCACAAGGGGAATTAAATGGATTATAGTGCATACTACCTTCACTGTTTATAGAACCAGGCAGAGGTGATTGGATGGTGTGTGCGCCAAGGAGCAAGAGCTCAAGTCCACATTTCAACCTGGGAGTGGGAAGAGTGAAAAGTGCAGGCTGGTCAGCTAGGCTGCCTTGAGACTACAGCATCAGATGAGGCTTGAGGACGTAAAAAGATGAAGAGATTAACATACCCCTAGAATTTAGGAGTTTTATCTACAGAATTTTGTTCCATTGTGCCACAGATTACATGGGCCCTGCTTATAGGGATCAAGAACCTTTCTTAAAAGGACATCAAGTTAAAGTTCACACTTCTGATTGAAAATTGTGTACCTCATATACTTTTAAGTAATACCCAGTATTACTATGATTGAAAGATACTGGTGAAAATCTTTGTTTTTTTTTTTTTAAAGTATGCAGTGCTTTGCATACAGCACTTTTGTTGTTTCCCTGTATAGTCAGTCATTTTCCTCCCTCTGTGCAAAGATCCTTTATAAACATCAGCAGAGAAGTAGAATTTTCTTTTAAGAATAAAAATAAAATCAATCTGTTTAAAAAATGCAAATATTTTTTAAAACATCCTTTAAAATCATTTTATTCTTGGAAACTGTATCTTATCTTTATTATCTGCATGTGTAATGGAAAAGGGGAATAATAATGGGGTATAGAGGCTTTTAATGCTTGGTCTCTAGTTCAGATCTTTTGCAGGTATGTAGTGACAAAAAGCAATTATCTGATGGTTGTTCCTTGACATAAATCAAAGGAGTGCAGGGTACCAGTCCATGTTGCATTATAAAAGAACACTATTTAGTACCTTGCTAACATTCATCAGAGAGAGCTGCAAGGTGAATTATTTAGTCACATCTAGGTTTTGTCTACATTTGTGAAATTTGACATGCTAACCATTTATTGGAATCTGAAACACATGGTTTATCTGCATGGGTGTGGGATACTTGCTCTGAAAAGACCAGCAACAGTGACATCTGCCACCATGTCAATCTGCACTGGCAGCTTCAGTAGTCACTGGCACAAGAGTTTCACTGATATAATTAGTCCTTCCACTGCCATGCACAGTGAAGAAAGCAATGCTTATGTAGTTCAACTTGTCCATCTTCTGGTCCAAGGGCAAGATTTCTGAAACCCTTCATTTGTACAAATAATTCTGCACACACTCTAGATCTTAATGTGCACTATTTATTAACAGTATTCTTTGTGACTGCTGTGTGTTAACAAGTCCACCTCAGAATATGTCTCAGAAGACAACATTGCCTTAGGCCAGCTGGTAGCATGCTTATACAATGATCCAGGTGCTTGTAAATATCTGCCTTAGGCTGGCTCTGTAAGCTGTAACATCCTGGTGTATGGCTTTGTGTCTAAACAATTGAATACCTATGAAGGCTGAGATAATGTTGGAGAACATCCAGACACTTGAAAATGGGCTGTTGAGGGACCAGCAGGATGGGAAGGAGAACTCCATCTCTGTTGCCCTCTCTGAACTGGGGCCCAGAGTTACCCGATAATCTGAAGAGGTTTTGGAATGAGAGCAGAGACTTGGAGGCTGGAGAGGACAATGACCATGGAGACAAGGAGACATCTACAAAAGGTAACTTTATTTCACTGATTAGAGTTGGTTTGAAAGTTAGGGGAACAGTTTTCTGGAATCTAATTAAGACAGGAAGTCTCCACTCTACTAAAACTTGGCTTCAGTGCCACAAGTGCAAGGAGCAGTTCCTTCTTCTTTCACACCCACCTATTTCTGCAGCTCCCTCTGAAAATAATCTCTTATGCAGCACCCTTTCACCTTTGACTCCATGGGCCCTAGTTCCAAGTGAGGGTGGAAATATCTGGCAAGCTGTGCACTGTAGCTGACCAAAGAATTCCATCTAACCAGTCTTGAATGGTGACCAAGTGGCGGGAAATCTTTTTTTAAAAAGTCAAATGCCAGAATATAGAAAATGTCAAAGCAGGAGAATTATGTTGTAAGAGGCTATGAATTTTGCGTAAGGTCTGAGCATGTGCATTACATTGTATATGTTGGACTAATAGGGCAGACTAGTGCACCTATACAGCTATCTGCTTTTATCTTACTGAAATGGTTTTAATTCTGCCTTTCTGTTTAATATATGAAGCAAAGGCATGCACATATATGAGAGTAAAAGAGTTTGTTTACCACAGGAATTGGGTAGAATCATAGCTATGCCCAGCCAGCAAATGCAGGGGAGCAATCCAGTAAAGATAATTGTTTATCTTCGGATAACTTTTTCCCCAGCCATCTGTACTAATCTCAAAAAAATGTTTGGTTAAACAAGTGCAGTATCTTGTCAAACAGATTAGAGGATAATGGTAACTCTCACCTGTGCTCACAAAGAAATTTGTGTGTCTCCAGCTCTGGATCACGTCCTCTGCAGTACTCATTGAAAGTAACTAGTCTGCAGATTTGTGAGCTGTACATCTGCTTCCTTGAATGGATCTCTCCCTTTCTCTGTTGGAACTTGTATCATGTAGTTGTTCCCACCCTCCTCCCCCAAGTAATCTTTGTTTAGCTCCTTGGTAGTGTGCATGTATTCCAACCCTGCTCTGTATGTAGTTTTCCATCTCCCTCAAATCCTGCTCCTTGAGCTAATGTGAAATTTTGGAGACTTCTTTACCATTTTGAATCATGGGATAGAATGTCTTGTAATAAAGCATTGAAATTTGCTAGTAAATTATTTTTATTACATTTCTTGGTATTCCAAAGGCTGTCATAAATAATCCAATATTCTTTTACTTTTTCGTCTTTTCAGAGACCACTTCTGCAACAAGGGTGTAATTGGGAAATGCTGGCATGTTCCACTGAAGGACTTGGGAGTGCAAGTGACAGTTTTGATAAATCAGAGGACAAGGAAATGAGCCAAGAGAAGATCTATTCCTCAGCCTTCAGGGGGATGTGAAAAGAGACTGACTGACAGAATTTAAGTTCAAGGATGAAAATTCAGCCATCTATTGAATGACATGGCCGACCTAGACAGGAGAATTGAGAATCCATTATGGACTCCATATATCGTGATACAGCAATAGGGGGCTGCAGGAGCTCCACTGTGGACTTGTAAGGGAGTGCAACATCAAAAGCAGTTTGGTTGGTTAACCCATTCATGGGTCCCTGTACCTGTTCAGTATGGACAGTATCTTTGGCACAGTGCTGTGATACAGGACAATAGAAGCTCTGACTGAACTGCACCATGTTCACCAGCTCTTTCCAACACTCATGTCCTGCTTACAGGAAAGAATGGAATTTCATGCCTCAGTAGCCCATAAAACAGAATATAGTTGGTTATTGTCACTGGCCTACATGTTAAAATTGATTTGGCCTTATTTATCTCTTAATAGTACAAGAAGCATCTTTTTTTCCTTTTTAAAGACCACTTTTTCACTAATCTGTAACCTCCTTCAACCAAAACTATAAATGCATAAAATATTATTTAAAAAAAAAAAAAGTACTCCTATTTCATGAGGTCAAAGCTTACGTGGGAAACTACATTTAGTAGCATAAACTGCTAAAGTAGATGTTAACTATTTAGTCTCCTCTGTGAAGTCCATACCCCCTGATGCGTGTTCTGTGGAAGGATTTAAGTGTGTTAGAAACATTGTTTCACTGTTATAATGTTGTGGTTCAGTGTTTGTAACAAGAGTAGGCTAGTGTAACTTTATGCAAACAACCACCATAAAAACTTTTTAACCATTTATTAAATACATAAGATAAAAATCTCAGTCTGACATTGATCTCTGGTAAGGTAATGGAATGGCTGATATGGGACTCAATAAAGCACTAAAGAAGGGGTAATATAGTTAATACCAACCACTATGGGTTCATGGAAAATGAGTCCTATCAAACTAACTTAAAATTTTTTTTGATGAGATTACAACTTTGGTTGAGAAAGGTAATAGCAGTGATCTAATATATTTAGACTTCTATCAGGTGTTTGACTTGGTACCGCATGATATTTTGATTTAAAAAAAAATTAGGATACAAAACTAACATGGCATACATTAAATTAATTAAAAACTGGCTGATATGTCACAAAATATCATTGTAAATGGGGAATCATCACTGAATGAGTGTGTTTCCAGTGGGGCCCTGCAGGGATCAGTTCTTGGCTCTATGCTATTTAACATTTTTATCTATGACCCACAAGAATACTTAAAATCATCACTGATAAAGTTTGAAGATGAGAATAGAGGGAGTGTTAGATAATCATTCTTGTTAACATTTTCTGAGTCCTCTAATTCTGCAATATTCTTTTAGATATGAGGTGATCAGTATTGTTCACAGTATTCCATGTGATGTCACATAATTTACTTAGCTAATGGCATATTTTTCTCCATTGCATTCATTATGCATCCTAATATCTTGTTTGCTTTTTTTTATCACATTGAGCGGAGGTCTTAACTGAGCTGTCTACAATGAGCCCTAGATCTATTTTATGAGTTGATAACTAATTTAGAACATTGTAAGCTGTTTGAGTAGTTAAAATGTTTTCCTCCTATGTAACTTACCTTGCATTTATCAACTATTTGTGTTACTGTACTGCCTAAGAGCCCTAATAACTATCTCCATTTTTCCAAATTGAGTTGGAGTGTGGAAAGTGGAGCAGAGAGAGAACTAGCAACTTGTCAGGCCTCACATATTGTAGCAAATAACTGGAAAAATGGGGAATTTTTGACTCAATGCTTTCTTGAGTTATCCTGTTTCCAACCACACAACCAAGCTGCCTCTGTTAGAGTTTCAGTGCCTTAGCACTGTTGTAAATCACTATCTATGCTAATATGTATTGATATGCTGCTTTACATAGATCACATTCCACAGATAATAGTCTTTTTCATGTTATTTGCTGATCAGCTTGGTCACCTGTATGGTCCCATAGAGGTGTGCTTTAGCTCCGGATAAAATATTGACATCAGCAGAATATTCAAAACACCCTGGAGTCCTGAAACTTTTTTGTGGTGTAGTGAAGAAAGAATTAAAAACTGCTCAGACTCAAAATTGCACAGACTCACTAAATAATGACTGTACAATACTGCTTATCTCATACTTAGGGGGGAAAAGTTTGTGCATGAACTTCCTTATCTTTTATAAGTAAATCATTAAGGTTTAACTGTAATAAAAGGTAAATGGGTTTCACATTGCTACTTAATGCATTACATTGAATTATATGGTTTAGATCATTTACAATCAAATACATGCATTGCCTGGTACAAACTCACTAAAAAGTGATCCTATGAACCCTGATAGCAAACTCTGAAATGAGGGGCCATGTACAGTACCTGCAACTCCTGTTAAGCCCTCACAACACAGTTAACACCTCCAAATTCCCAGTGAGTCAAGAGATGTTAAAAATGTAGAGGTGTAAAATTGTTGAACTGTAATTGATAGACACTGAAGGAAGGCACTTAATATTTATGATCCTTTCTATGCTCCAGTTATAAATGTCAACACAGTTGTGCTCCATGTTATAATTTGATTTTGCATGTGTAGATGGGAACAGCCTATTATATCATAGGGTACAGCTGTGTTTGTAACTGTGGTGTAGATGGAAGCCAAAAGGATAAATACCTAAATAGGCTTCCAGTCCAGAGTGCAAGTTCAGAATAGTTTAAGCTGGTTCATGAGGCCAATACACACTATTATGTATACATTTGGGAGGTGTGTGGAGGGGGAGATAACTTGAGTGCCACATAACAGCCTTATCCTACTTCCACTGGAGGTATTTATCTTTTCTTTTTTTCTTTTTTTTTTTTTTTTCTTCAAAGCAAATAGTATTAGTTCCAAGAAGCTAAACATAGCTGCAGTACATATTTTGGCAGGCCAGTAATGAAAAGCTATGATGGAGAGTTTTTAAAATTTCTTGTGTGGAACAAATTGAAGTGATATCATACTTGGCCTGGGGAGAGGGGTTGCTGAGTCTGTCTTTTCAATGTTTGAAAATATTGTTTCTTCCAACTCATGGATATAAAATCCAAATGAAGCTTGAGTTCTCTTCTATTTCATATTGGACTTTTTTGTTGATTGGCTTTGGCCCCTTATACTTTCTATTTTTAAGCTTACACTCATAGCGATACCTATTTTTGAGAGCAAACTTAAAGGTAGTCAGAATGCTTACAAGGGAAACCTTTTTTCAGACTATAAAAGTGAATCTAAGATAAGATACTCTTTTTCTTATTCCCAAACCAGTTTCTATTAAAAAGTTGTTTATATAAATTTGAGCTTTAAAAGCTTAGTGGAAACTTAACACTGAACACCAGAGTTAAAAGAAATTATATCTCCAGATTTATAATTTCTGTAACTGCTGTGTTCATGAAGTAGTTTGGCAAATTGAATCAACTCTAAGATGTTTTCTAGAGGCTTGAATAAAATGTATAAGCCTGAGATCTGTGTTCTTATCCTATCAGAACAACCCTAATTCTCATAAATTGAAGTGCAACTTTATACCTCTATGCTTTGACTATGAGATTTTAAAAAGTACAGCAGTTTAATGAACCATTAACTTTCATGCAGTGAAATAGCTGACCCTTAAATAGGGGGGCAGAGTCAGCTAGATGTAGTGAGAAGGGAGGGATGGGTAGTAGTGTAGATGATTGATAAGGACAGTCATCAATCACAATCACACCGTAAGGGGCTCATTCACCTGCACATCCACTAATGTTATATATGCCATCATGTGCCAGCAATGCCCCTCTGCCATGTACATTAGTTAAACTGGACTATCACTTTGCAAAAGGATAAATGGACACCAATCAGACACAAAAAATAACAACATCCATAAACCAGTCGGAGAACACTTCAATCTCCCAGGACACTCTGTCTCTGACCTGAAAGTTGCTAAACTTCTACAAAAAAAACTTCAAAAACAGACTTCAAAGAGAAACTGCTGAGTTAGAAATTATCTGCAAACTTGACACATTTAAACTGGGTTTAAACAGGGATTTGGAATGGCTATCTCATTACAAGCAGTAATTTGCTCTTATCACCCATTCTCACCTCCTACTCAATGGTTGTCATTAGGCCTCAAGTACCCGGCTTTCATCCACCTACCTCATTGTTGTTTATGCCTTTGGATATGTATATGCCTCCTATATATGTTTCCAATATTTGCTGTATTATTTCTACCTACTGCAGCTGAGGAAGTGGGCTGAAGCCCACGAAAGCTTATGCCTACTGAAATTAAATTTGTTAGTCTTTAAAGTGCTACAGAACTCTCGTTGTTTTTGCTGTATACAGACTAACACAGCTACTCCTCTGATAAGGGCAGTGTTAGCTTATGTATCCACAGGCAGTCTTATTCAGTATGCCTTTACTCTGGTGTTTAGGTTATTAAAAAAAAAAAAAAAACAATAGCGACTGACACATTTTATGCTGTTGATGCTACCTCTGAGATGCAAAATAATTTTGCTTATATTTAAATATTATCCAGGAAATTATGTGTTCATAGCATACCTCCTGAAATGTCCCTCATTTCAAGGGATATAATTCATCTTATTCCCAAAACTATCAATATTCTGCACAACCTTGTTGTCCCTGACTTTTCATCTCTAAAATTATTTGCAACTGAAACAAGATTTAAAAGAAATAGTTATTTACACTGAAGGAATGAATCCCCTGTCAATGTGAGTTTTCTACATGAATAACTTTTTTGTGTTGGGAAAGAGTCAACATGGTTTTTGTGAAGGGAAACCATGCCTTGCCAATCTACTAGAACCTTTTGAGGGGGTCAAAAAGCATGTGGACAAGGGAGATCCAGTGGATCTATTGTACTTAGACCTTGTCAAAGGCATTCTGAAAATCTATCACAAAAGGATCTTAAGCTAAGTAAGTGGTCATGTGATAAGAGGGAAGGACCTCTCCTGGATCAGTAGCTCATTAAAAGACAGGAAACTAAGGGTAGGAATAAATGGCTAGCTCTCAGAACGGAGAGAAGTATAGCGGTGTCCCTCAGGGATCTGTACTGGGACCAGTTCTGTTCAATATAGTCATAAATGATCTGGAAAAAGAAGTAAACAGTGAGGTTGCAAAATTTGCACTTGGTACAAAACTACTCAAGATAGTTCAGTCCAAAGCAGACTGCGAAGAGTTACAAAAGGATCTCACAAAACTTGGTGACTAGGCAACAAAATGGCAGATGAAATTCAATATTGATAAATGCAAAGTAATGCATCTTGGAAAACGTAATCCCAATTATACATAAAATGATGGGGTCTAAATTAGCTGTTACCAATCAAGAAAGAGACCTTGGAGTCCATGGGGATAGTTCTCTGAAAACATCCATTCAGTGTGCAGCAGCCGTCAAAAAAGCTAAAAGAATGTTGGGAATCATGGGGAAAGGGATAGATAATAAGACAGAAAATATCATATTGCTTCTTTATAAATCCATGGTATGCCCACATCTTGATTACTGTGTGCATATCTGGTCTCCATCTCAAAAAAGATATATTGGAATTGGAAAAGGTACAGAAAAGGGCAACAAAAATGATTAGGGATATGGAAAAGCTTCCCTATGAGGAGAGATTAATGAGATTGGTCCTTTTCATCTTGGAAAAGAGACAACTAAGGGGAGATATGATAGAGGTCTATAAAATCATGACTGGTGTGGAGAAAGTAAATAAGGAATTTACTCCTCATAATCCAAAAAGTAGGGGTCCCCAAATGCAATTAATAGGCAGCAGCTTTAAAATGAACAAAAGGAAGTATTTCTTCACACAATGCACAGTCAACCTGTGGAACTCCTTGCCAAAGGATGTTCTGAAGGCCAAGACTATAATAGTGTTCAAAAAAGAACTCGATAATTTCATGGAAAAAAAATCAATGTGTATTACTCAGGATAGGCAGGGGTTGCTATTTGCTAGATGCGGGGAATGGGCATTGAATGGATCACTTGATGATTACCTGTTCTGTTCATTCCCTCTGAAGAACCTGCCATTGGCCACTGTTGGACGACAGGATACTAGGCTAGATGGACCATTGGTCTGACCCACTATGGCCGTTCTTATGTTCCTTGTCACATGCGTAAGACTCAAAATATTTCACATTTGGGCTGTAGTAGGTAAGAACTGTGTTACAGCAAACTAACATTTTACTTTACTTTTAAGAATGTCTTAATGCATTTTTATTGATACCTTTACATTTTTTTAATAAAAAGAAACGTTGACAGACTTTATCAGAGGAAGATGGGTGCAAGTTACTATGTCAACACTGCTTGTACCCCAGGACTTCAACTCATTTGTCAAACTGATGCTATAGTACAATACTGAGGGAGCCACAGATACCAAGTTAGCAGGAATGATCAGTGCTAATGCTGCATGTAAACTTTGCACAGGTCTTCCACAGAGATCCCACCCTTGTTGTCCTGGGATGATGCTCAAAGTCTGGTACTGTTCTTCCACTAGACCATCATTTGTGACTTCAGTTTCTACTGTTCATTATGCATGTTAGTGATCATAGCTGTTCTTTGACCTTTATCTGATTCCTATATTGTGCAGTTGATATGCATTTCCTATACTATATGTAGTTGTATAATATAACACCCTAAGTTATTATATTAAAAAAACCTAGCAAAATCATTAGAAGAGAAGGAATAATTTGCTTATTCTTAAATCCTTTTAGCTGAACATACTTTCAGTACAATATCAAAATACAGTGAAGTAAATATTTGTTTGCAACTAAAACTTAATTTCAAAGATGTAATCCCTTGCTTCTAGAAGAATCTTGAGAGTAAGAAAACTATCCTCATTATAGAAATGCACAGTGAGGTGAATTATACTGTGTCTTTGCATGTCCTTTTGATGTGTAATTGATAACTTCATAGTGCTTGAGATTCATATTGTAATTTTTATGTGGTAAGACGCATACATGCTGTATAATATTTAGTGTTATGTCAGTGCAACAGTATTTTGCAAGTGCATATTGGAAGCCAAATTAGGAATAAAGTCAGGCCCTATAAAGATGCATCTAATAAACAGCCACATTTTGCAAAGGCTTGGACATTTAAATAGCTACTCTAACTAAGATTCCATTAACTGTTGGTCAGCTGTTCTTTATTTATTCATTGCTGTCTACATAGGCACTCGAGTCCGAGTTCCCAAAGGGACTTGGATAGAAGGCTTTATAAAAATAGAACATATCTACACTTGGCTACTATTAGACTAGTGGACTAGACTGAACACACTTGTTTGTTCCAGATTAGAAATTTAGCAATGGCCAGCCTTGTTAATAAACCTACACACAAGTTCTAAACTGGTAATAAAACCTTTATATAGCATTCATCATGGTCAGAGAACTTTACAAATATTAGCCTCACTACACCCTTATGAGACATGTAACTAGTATCCCTGTCTGTAAAATGGGAATGCTGATACAAGTATATCCAAGGTGGGAGTGCTAATGCAGACAGATCACAGGCAGCCCGTCAGTGTTTTACCACTGTGTCATCTAGATCTGATCTAAACATGTTTAGAGTCTTTATACAATAGAATGGTTAAAATATACTGCATCTTTACCTTTAGCAGAGAAAGATATAATGTGATTCAATGGCTTGAATTTGAAACCAAACAAACTCAGACTGGAAATAAGGTGTACATTTTTAATGGTGAGAGTAACTGTTGGAACAGTTTACCAAGGGTTGTGGTGGATTCTCCATCAGATTGCTGGCATGTAAAATTAAGAAGGTTGTAGAGGGCCAGGGAAAAGTCTAAAGGTGCAGAGGAGCACATGGTTTGGACACAGGCATCCCATAGGGGAGGATCTATTAACAGGGATACTCTATATCTAAGTTAAGAGGAGAGGATAGAAGTTGATAAAATACAGGAAAAAATACAGTCAAATGAAAAAGAGTCCCATTCAATTACATCACATGAAGGCAGATAACTAAAAAGTGACAAATTTTATAAGTGCTTGTATACAAATGCTCAAGTCTAAATCCTAAGATGAGTAAACTTGAGTGCCTGGTGTTACATGAGGATATTTATATAATAGGCATCACAAAAACTTGATAGAACAATGATACTCCGTGGGACACAGTAATACCAGGTACAAAATTGATAGGAATGACAGAGTAAGTTGTGCTACTGGGGAAATGGCACAGTATGTGAAAGAAAGCATAGTTTCAAATGTAGTAAAAAATCTTCAATGAATCAACCTGTACCATAGAATCTCTATGGATAGAAATCACGTGCTCGAATAATAAGTATATAGTAGTAGGAATGTCCTACTGACCAGGATGGTGATGGTGGTTGTGAAATGCTCTGGGAGATGAGAAGGGCTATACAAATTAGAAAAGTCAGTAATAATGGGGGATTTCAACTATCTCCATATTGCCTCAGTACAGCATGCAGAGATAAAGTTTCTAGACACCATTAATGACTGCTTCTTGAAGCAGCCAGTCCTGGAACTCACAAGGGGAGAGGCAATTTTTGATTCAGTCCTAAGTGGAGTACAGGACCTACTCCAAGAGGTAAAGGTAGCTAAATTGCTCGGTAATAATGACCATAATAAAATTAAATCTAAATTCCTTGGGAGGGAGAGTGAGAAATACCAAAGAAGCCCACCACAGTAGCATTTAACTTCAGAAAGGGGAACTCCACAAAAATCAGGAAGCTAGTTAAACGGAAATTAAAAGGGACAGTCACAAAAGTGAAATGCCTGCAAGATGCATGGAAACTTTAAAAACACCATAATAAAAGATCAGATTAAATATATACCCCAAATTAAAAAACCTAATAAGAGGATGAAAAAAAGTGCCTCCATGGCCAAACAACAAAGTAAAAGCAGCAGTTAGAGGTGAAAAGGTATCTTTTAAAAATTGGAAGGTAAATCCTACTGAGAACAATAGAAATTAACATAAACTCTGGCAAGTCAAGTGTAAAAGTCTAATTAGGCAGGCCAAAAAAAGAGTTTGAAGAGCAACTAGCAAAAGACTCAAAAACCAACAGTGAAGAATTTTTTAAGTACATCAGAAGCAGAAAGCCTGCCAAACAATCAGTAGGGCAACTGGATGATCGAGGTGCTAAAGGAGCACTCCAGGAAGATAAGATAGTTGCCGAGAAGCTAAATGAATTCTTTGCATTGGTTTTCACTGCACAGGATGTAAGGGAGATTCCCACACCTGCCCCATTTTTTTTAGGTGACAGATCTGAGGAACTGTCCTTGATTAAGGTGTCAGTAGAGGAGGTTTTGATAGAAATTGATAAACTAAACAGTAATAAATCACCAGAACCAGATGGTATTCACCCAAGAGTTCTGGAAGAACTCAAATATGAAATTGCAGAACTACTAAGTGTGGTATGTAACCTGTCACTTAAATCAACTTCTGTACCAGATGACTGAAGAATAGCTAATGTGACACCAATTTTTAAAAGGCTCCAGAAGCAATCCTGGCAATTACAGGTTGGTAAACCTAACTTCAGTACCAGGCAAATTGGTTGAAACAATAGTAAAGAACAGAATTATTAGACACATAGAGGAACACAATTTATTGGGTAAAGTCAACATGGTTTTTGTAAAGGGAAATCTTGCCTCATCAATCTATTAGGATTCTTTGAGGGGGCCAACAAACATGTGGACACAGGATCTAGACATAGTGACACAGTGGATCCAGTGTACTTGAATTTTCTGAAAGCCTTTGACAAGGTCCCTGACCAGAAGCTCTTAAGCGAAGTAAGCGGTCATGGGGTAAAAGGGAAGGACCTCTCATGGATCAGTAGCTCATTAAAAGACAGGAAACTAAGGGTAGGAATAAATGGCTAGCTCTCAGAACGGAGAGAAGTATAGCGGTGTCCCTCAGGGATCTGTACTGGGACCAGTTCTGTTCAACATACTCATAAATGATCTGGAAAAAAGGGTAAACAGTGTGGTGGCAAAGTTTGCAGATGATACAAAACTACTCAAGATAGTTAAGTCCAAAGCAGACTGCTGAGAGTTACAAAGGGATCTCACAAAACTGGGTGATTGGGCAACAAAATGGCAGATGAATTCCAATGTTAATAAATGCAAAGTAATACATATTGGAAAACATAATCTCAACTATACATACACAATGATGGGGTCTAAATTAGCTGTTAACACTCAAGAAAGAGATCTTGGTGTCATCGTGTATAGTTCTCTAAAAACATCTGTTCAATGTACAGTGACAATCAAAAAAGCTAACAGATTGTTAGGAACTGTTAAGAAAGGGATAGATAATACACTAAATATGATAATATTATTATAAAAATCTGTGGTGCTCCTGCATTTTGAATACTGCATACAGTTCTGATCACCCCACCTCAAAAGAGATACATTAGAATTGGAAAATGTATAGAGAAGGACAACAAAAATGATTGTGTATGGAACAGCTTCCATCTGAGAAGAGATTAAGAAGACTGGGACTTTTCAGCTTGGAAAAGAGATGACTAAGGGGGGATATAATAGAGATCTATAAAATCATGAATGGGGTTGAGAAAGTGAATAGGGAAGTGTTCTTTACCCCTTCACATAACACAAGAACCAGAGGTCACCCAATGAACTTAAGAGGCAGCAGGATGAAAATAAACAAAAGGAAATACTACTTCACACAATGCACAGTGAATCTGTGGAACTTGTTGCTAAGGGATGTTGTGATGGTCAAAAGTATAACTGGGTTCAAAAGAGAATTAGATGAGTTTATGTAGGATAAGTACATCAATGGCTATTAGCCAAGATGGTCATGGATTCAACCCCATGCTCTGGATGTTCTAGGCCTCTAACTGCCAGAAACTGTGGGTGGATGATGGGATTACTTACTCAATGAATGCCCTGTTTTGTTAATTCCTTCTGAATCATCTGACATTGGCCACTGTTGGAAGACAGGATACTTGGCTAGATGGACTATTGGCCATCCTGGGTCAGATCATTCTGATGTTATTAGGCTGCTGTTGGACTTCAGACTGGAGTTCGCTTTAATGGTAGAAGAGGGGATGCTGGTGGCAAGGACGGCTCTTCAGGGCATCTTGAATGCGATTGATTCAGCAGCTTTATCTAGGCTGATATCTGCCATATCTCTGTTGAAGTGTTCATGGCTGCCATCTTCTGGTCTCCCTCCTGAAATACGGCAGACCATCCAGGATTTGCTAGTTGAGGGTCTGTCCTGCTTTTCAGAAAAGACAGATGTTAGACTGCATAGCTGAAAGATTCAAGGGCAACACTGAAATCGCTTGGAATTTACACAGCAGCCACAAAGAGGAAGTGTTTCCAGCCCTAGCAGGCTCACAGATATCAGAGCTTTTTTTCTCAGCCCCAAGACCTACTAAGAGAAAAGGGAAGGAATTACAGGAGGTGACCACTGGCTCCTTCATTTCCAACAGGAGGTTCCACTTGACCAGCAGTCCAGTCTAGACATGCATTTTGACGGGTTTGTCAAGGGCTACATACCAGGAACTTATAGACCAATCTGTTTCTACCAGTATCTTTGTCAATCATCTTATCCCACTTCCTTCATGCTTGGACTCACATCACATCAGATCGTTGGGTCTTAAGCACAGTGGATCTGGGATATTGCCTTCAGTTTGTTTCTATCCCCCCTTCCCTCTTCAGGGACCACTATCACGACCATTCTTCGGTCGATATCCAATCTCTCCTCCTAGCAGGAGCCATAGAGGAAGTTCCTCTGCACCTCAGAGGGAGAGATTTTTATTCCCACTGTTTTCTTATTTCCAAAACAATAGGCAGTCTCGGACCTATTTTAGGTCTAAGAGAGTTTAAAAATGTACCTGAAGAAAATAAAGTTCTGCATGGTCAGCCTAGCTTCCATTATTCCTTTACTGTCCTTTGACTTAAAAGATGCTTATTTCCATATAGTGATCTGTCCAGACCACCACAAGTTTCTGAGATTCATAGTGAATGGAACACACTACCAATTCACAGTATTTCAATTTGGCTTATCAGCAGTCACTTGAATTTTCACAAAGTGCATGATGCCAGTAGCTACATATCTGAGGAGTTTGAGAATCCATGTGTTTCACCAACCAGCCATCTGGTAGGGTGAGGCCAGTCTCAAGTACTGTCCAGCATGGCCATCATTCAATCAACTTTCAATGCACTGGGGCTTTTACTCAATCTGGACAAATCAATTCTAAAATCTGTGCAAAGAATAGAGTGTATAAGGGCATTTCTGGATGCTATAAAAACCACAGTGTTTCTGCTCCCAACAAGGTTCCAAAAGCTCTGAAACCTGGAACTGGATCTAAAAGCACATCCCATTACCACAGTGCACACTTGCCTCAGATTTCTGGAGCACATGGCATCATTCACCTGTGTAGTACAGCATGCCATACTATGTCTTAGGAAGATTCATGGATGGCTAGCGGTGGTGTATGTCAACATTATTTGGACAGAGTGATTTGCATTCTAGAGGTAACTTTGTCCCTCTGGTCTGGTGGATGCACTCTCAGAACATTTGGGCAGGAATTCTCTAAGTTTCTCCTCAACCACTATTCATGTTGGTCACAAATATCTTATCCCTGGGTTTTGGGGGGCATACATTGGAACCCTGCAAACTCAAGGATTTTGGTCCTTTCAGGATCTGAGGACTCATATAAATGTCAGAGAACTACATGCTAGCTGTATAGCCTACACTTCCTTCCATTCACATATTCTGGGAAAAAATCTGCTAGTGTTAATGGACAGCACAGTGACTGTTTTATGTAAACCAGATGGGGGGCATGTTTCTCCCAACTGTGCCAGGAGACTGCATAACCAGCTCCATCTCAAAAGCTGCTTGCCTCCCAGGAGAGCGGAACTCATTGGCAGATTGTGTAAGCAGGTCCTTCTCTGATCACCACAAATGGTCTCTATGTCTGGACGTGGCCAGGTACATCTTCCAGCTGTAGGGAACTACCCAAGTGAATCTGTTTGCAACAAAGGCCAACAAAAAATGCCATCAGTTCTGTTCCTGAGGGGGTTGTAACCCAGGGTTTTTGATGGATGCTTTCTTGCTATCATGGATAAATTCCCTGCTGTGTGTTTTTCCTCCAGTACCATTACTGTCCAGAGTCCTGTTCAAGGCCAAGCAAGGTCATGCTTGCCTCATACTAATAGCACCCCCAGTGTGGCCTTGGCAACTTTGGTTCTTGACCTGCTAGCATTGTTCGTCAGGCCTCTTCTACCTCTCCCATTGGTCTCAGACATGATTCCTCAGGACCATGGCAGTCTGCTCCATCCCAACCCACAGGTCCTCCACTTGACAGCGTGAATGCTTCATGATTAATACCAGTGGAAATGGCTTGCTTGCAAGACATTCTGGAGGTGCTTCTGAATAGCAGAAAGCTTCTAACTAGATGTACTTACCTGGCTAAATGGAAACATTTTTTGGTCTGATCTCAACAGAAAAGTCTCTCTCCAGTGCAGGCTTCCATTAAGCATGTTTTGGATTATTTTTTGCACCTAAAACATCAAGGCCTGACAGTTTCATTAAAATACACGTGGCAGTGATTTCATCATTCTACCCTCCAATGGGTAATAGACCACTCTTTTCCCAACCCCATAATTATCAGATTTCTAAAAGGAATAGGTAGATTATACCCTAAGGTGCAAGAGCCTGTTTCCCCATGGGATCTCAGCCTCATGCTAACAAAATGTAATAGAGCTTCTCTTTGAATCTCTTGCAACTTGCTCCCTACTCCACCTCTCTATAAAAATGATGTTTCTGATTGTGGTAACCTCAGCAAGGAGAGTGGGTGAGTAGAGAGGCTTGGTTTCAGAATCTTCTTATATAGTTTTCCTTAATAACATTTACCTCCACCCTCACCCAAAATTCTTAACAAAGGTGGTTTCCAATTTCCACATTAACGAAGCAATTTATTTGCTATTTTTCCCCAGAAGCATCACACGCTACAGATGAGCAGAAGCTTCATTTGTTGGATGTGAGAAGAGCTTTAGCCTTCTGCTTGGACTGCACCAGACTCTTTAGATATTTAACACAGTTATTTGTTGCAATTGCAGACAGGGTGAATGGTAAACTGTTTTCCACTCCGAAGATTTCCGCCTGGATTTTCTCTTGCATTTATTTGTGCTACAAGTTAGCTAATGTCATACCACTTCCTAAACTATTGGCTCATTCAACTAGAGCACAAGCAGCTTCAGCAGTTTTCCTGGTGCAAGTACCTATTGAAGACATTTGCAATTAAGCAACCTGGTCATCAGTTCACACATTTGCAGCTCATTATGCCATTTCTGGTCAGTTCAGGAAAGATGTCAGGTTTGGGAGGGTTGTTCTACAGTTGCTATTCAGGTAGACTTTGAACCTGCCTCCACATTAACCTGCTTGTATGTCATCTACAGTGGAATGGACATATGCAATCACTAGAAGAAAAATTGGTTACTTGCCTTTCTGAAACTTTTGTCTTTCTTGATGTATTGCATATATTCGTTCCACGACCTACCCTCCTTGCCTTCTCTATTGTTCTATCTGGTAAGAACGAATTGAGGCAGGGTCGGGGCAGCTCTGCCCTCTTATATTGGTAGATAGTGGTGTCCAATGGCAGGGGGTGCTTGAGCTGCTGCAGCTGGTATAGCTGAAGAGGGAAAACATTCTCTGACAACTGTGCACCAGATGCACACACACCTACAGTGGAATGGACATGTGCAACACATCTCAAAGAACAACAATTATGGAAAGGGAGGTGACAGTTTTATTTTCCTGGCTGGTGTGAGTCTGACCCGGCATCAGGGGAAAAGAAAAACATTTTGGAACACAAACACTGTCAGGGTGACTTGGGCAGAGGTAATACCTGAAACTATTTTAATTTGTTTTAAAATTGACTGGGCTACGGGGCTGGAGTGGCGGGTAAGTGGAGGGTGCCTGGCCAGGGGACAAAGGAGGCTGATGGGTGGCTGGTCCTGCTCCCACTCCTGCACCCCCCATTGCGCGTCATGAAAGGCCGGCCTGCCCCCCCCCTTAATATTTTCATCTTAAGAGTTTTTCCATTATTCTGATTACAATATATATTTTTAAAATACTTTAATTAAGAGAGGCAAATTGTTATCCATTTCAACACAAAAGAAAATAAGGTACAAGTAACATTTAATCCAATTTGTATGTCTTCCTACTCTAATTCATTGTGATGACTGCAAGCATCTGATGGCAACTGAACATGAATTATGAAAAAAGTCAAAGCAACTTAATCCCCATTATTTCTGCTCGCTGAAGAGGATAAATAAATTACTGGGCACTAATCTTTGGATAATTGCTCTGATTTGATCTGGAGATCTTAGTTTTTATAGAAATAAGTTCTGTAAGGTTGTAGAACTGTCAAAACTAGTGGACTATTCAAAAAAGCCTAATAATAGATGAGTGAATGCCACGAGCCTTCAAATTTTGTTCTTATTACAACACAGTTATAGTGCAACCCTGGAATCCATGTATTGAGACACTGCTCTGGCATCTGTGGAATAAGAATCCATACTGAGGTATATTTCACTTCTGTGTACAACTCAGTGTGGTTCTCTGTCAGACCTGGGTCTTTTAGCTCAGGCAGTGTAGAGGCTCATGCTTTTAGAATCCAGAGGCACAGACAGCTTTCCCACGAACATTATGTTACATATGGAATTTTCCCAACCTTTCGTGGTTTCACATACCTTAAACAGCTTGGCTTTCAAACTCCACATTTGCATTATTCTGTTCTCAATGAAAACTGGTGCCTTTGGCTAGTTTTGGACACTTTTGCTGTATTTTAAACTTGTTAGCTGTGACAGCTTCATGAGGTCCAAGAGGTGTGCAAGCTTCTCACATGTTCCTTAGAATGCTCACAGCTGCATGCTTCATAAAGTAAATATTGGAACTTTTGGAGTGGTAGGTGCAATATTTTGCTTGTAGACACAAGTTGTGGTTTTCATAAGGTCCTTATTCATGTGTGCTTTAGGATGCTCACAGTTTATGCCATAACTCAATTGCAAATATTTCCCTGATTCAACTTTATTATTTAAATTTATTGCTGCTATACATGTCAAGACCAGATAAGCCATTTCTAAACTCCTAATGCACTGCAAAAGGCATTTAAAAACTACTTACATTTGCATATATACAGCTCATTAATCTAGATTTAGTTGAAAATACATATCAAGAACTTAGGGAAATATTTTTTCTAAAGGAATATGATTTAAAAAGCCCAGACATTTGAAAGTCTGAAAATGAAGGTGGCAGTTGATGATCTGAAAGTATAGAAATGCACATTTAAGAGGACCCAAACAATCTGAATTCTATTTTGTCAATCAGCATCTAAAGTACATTCAAAACTAGGAGGTAATTGTATGCCCGAACAGCACACTTTTATCACAGCAGTGACATTAAAAAGCAAACTGTTTTCCTAATCCTTTAGCACTTGTGTATGCAGAAGTCCTCTTAAAAGACATCTGCTTTAATAATTGGGCTTATACTCTTGTTTGCTTCTTTGTGATATGTACAGATGTCCTGAAAAGTTGTTTTTACATTAAAAATTCAAGTCTAGTTTATTTTGTTTATCCAGGAAAAACAAGGAATATAGGAATTGCTTTACTGGAGCAGACCACATAGTCCAATAAGAACAAACAAAAATTAGCAGGCTTCCAACACCAGACACCATGGAGAGAGATTTTGATTGATTGATTTTTATTCTGATTAGGTAGAATTCATTTTCTTTTTGTCTTCTGTATACTTAACTCAATTGCCTGAAAAACATTTTGGAGAAAAGGTAACTTTTTGAAGGAAATGTAGCATTTCTACCCCTTCAATTAAATGGCCGATGGAGCTTACAATTCACACTGAACACCTACAAGGAGTCCTCTAGTAAAAGTCAGAGAAATTAAACATTACGTTGTTCAACTTGTGGGTTAACTTAATTAAACACTATTGTAGTATGTGAACCATGCATTTGGCCTTTGATCGGTGTGACATGCTTCTTTAAATCCATCTGCAGTCATGGGAGTGTGGTAGAGAGGGAGATCAGGCTTTTATAACTCTTTACCTAAAGTGACCAAATTCAAGACACTTCTTCATTTCTCTAAATATATGGGGTTTCTCATGTAAGTGTTGAGACTTGGAAGAGAACAGCTTTCTGTTGACATTTAATGTGTGTCAGGAGGGTTTTATTACCAATTTAGGTCCAGATTTAAACTGGTGCAAATAGTCATAGCTCCATTAACTTCAGCTGACTTAAGACAATTTACACAAGGTGGAGATTGAATCCTGTTTTTATAATGAGACATATTGAATAGAATCTCCGTGCACTGCAGATTTCTTCTAACAGCGCATGTTGAATTCTTACACTAGAGAGAAGAGCATTAGTTTTAACAACCCCAAACATGAACTGACTACTCAATATCTATTAAAGAAGCATCTCTTCCTACCTGAGTCTCATTGAAATTTTAGCACTATCTTTGTATGACCATCCCTTTGATTCCAAAGACTAGTGTTGATTATTGAGACATTTTTACAAATTAGTTGCAAAGGCTTTTTACTGTATACTTTCAGGCTAGATTTGCCAAAACAGACTCTTCCATTGTACATTAAAAGGCCCAGTTGGACACACAAATAATAGAATATTGCCTTAGAAAGTTACTGTAAGAGCTAGATGCACAGAAGGACTTGGGTGCCTAAATCCCAGAATCAGGCCTCACTGGGATTCTCAAAACACTGCTCAGCCTTCCAAAACTCTATAAGCACCTAAAATCATTCAGCACCTCAGTTTTTGAAGTAAAAGCTCTCTAGGCACCTATGTTTCTGCCTATGTGCAGTGCAGCTCCATATCAGGCATCTGGATGCCAGTGTGATGTATGAACCAGGGGAAGATGGGCATTCTTCCATCTACCTCACGTGTGTGGCCCAATCTGGTAAACATGCTCAGACCTCACCTATTGGGTTGGACCCCTACAGACAAGTGTATCTTCAACTTTTAGTTCAGTGGTTAGGGTTCAGTCCTGGGATGTGTGAGACCCTTGGTTTATGACCCTTCTCCACCCTTCTCAGGTGAGTGCCCTAATCACTGAGCTATGGGATATTCTGATGTGAGGCTGCCCTGCTCTCTCCTGTCCTGCTGTACTTTTGCCATTCCTTATGTCTTCAAGTAAACTCAGGAAAGTCCATTTTAACACCACAGCAACTATAGAATTTATAGGAACAGTCCTGGACTTGATTGCAGGCAGGACCTACTTGCCACAGGACAGATTTCTTATGATGAAAGGCCTCAGTATCCAGCTTTGATTCAGCTCTCAGATGACATTTAGGACCTGCTTGACCCTCCTGGGTCACATGATATTGTACACGTGACCCTCTTCACCAGGATTTATCATCATGGTCTCCAGAGCTGGCTGAGGAAGGACTACATTCTAACGGACTCTTTGGACAAGAGTCTCACTTACTGCCAGCATTCGGGCATCTCTCATGTGGTGGGAGAAGAGAGACAATGTTTGTGTGGAAATTCTTTTTATTCCCACCCCACCCACAAGAACATTTGTCATGGAAACTTCTCTTCTATGCTGGGGAGCACACCTGGATGACTACGTAGCCCAGAGTTTCTGGACTCTGCAAGAGTCCATGCTCCACATGAAACTCCTCAAGCTTCTAGCAATATACAAGCATGTAAGCTATTCTTGCCTTTCATCCGATCCATTGGTATCCAGGTTCAGTCAGAAAAATATGATCACTGTTACATAACAAACAGGGGAGCAAGGTCCTCACCTTTCTACAGGGAGGTGGTACAGCTCTGAAATTAGTGGATCTGACATCAGATCACCTTCTCTGCAATACATCTACCAGAGGTAATGAAATCCCTAGCAGTCAGCTTCAGCAGGCATTTTCATGAGAATCATGAAGGGGAGCTCCATTCATCAGTGATTCAGTAGATATTTAATCAGCAGGGCTTCCCATCTTGAGACTTCTTTGCCACTCAGGTAAACAAGAAGTACCTGGTTTACTGCTCTTGGAACACATAGTGGCACTGCTTCAGAGGGAATGAGCCTTCTTTGTGCAATGGTCAGACCTGTTGATGTATGCTTTCTCTCCCATACCTCTCCAATCACACATCCCCAAGAAAATAAAGGTGAACAAGGCAACAGTAATCTTAACTCCTTGGTGGCCAAGGCAGTTCTGGTTCACAATGGCAGATGGCATCCTGTCCATGTGTTCACCTATGGATGTTTCTGAACCTCCTGTCACGGAATGGGGGCAGGACCAAACCTCCCAACCCAGGATCCCTACATTTGACAGTCTGGCTTTTGAGTGGGCAATGGACAAAGGAAAAACCTCCTTGAAGGAAATCCAAGCCATCCTTAGTAGCAGGAAGCTCTCTATAAGGAAGTGTTATGCTGTCAAATAGAAGCATTTTTCCCTGTAGTGCCATGAGTGTCAATTGTTTCCAGAGGAGGCTGGAATTCCCTCTATCCTAGGCTGTCTCCTCTCATTGAAATCTTTGGGCTTCTCACTCAGTTCACTGTGTGTACATTTAGCAGCCTTTAATGCCTTGCATCCCCCAGTGGAAAACTGTTCAGTTTTCACACTCACATCACAACAATACAGTGTTTGAAAGGCATTGTGAGAACATTCCCACCAGTGTCCAAGCCGGTACTGGCATGGGACCAAAACCTGGTGCTCTCTGCCTTAATGAACTCGCCATTTGAGCTCTTGGCTTCCTGCTCCCTATTACAAAATCATCCAAAGCATAGGACTTTGTGGTGATGGGGGACTTCAACTATCCAGACATCTATTGGGAAAATAATACAGCAGGGCACAGATTGTCCAGCAAGTTCTTGGAATGTATTGGAGACAATTTTTTATTTCAGAAAGTAGAGAAAGCTACTAGGGAGAGGCTGATCTAGATTTGATTTTGACAAATAGAGAGGAACTGGTTGAAAATTTGAAAGTGGAAGGCAGCTTGGGTTAAAGTGATCATGAAATGATGGAGCTCTTGATTCTAAGGAATGGCAGGAGGGAAAACAGCACAATAAAGATAATGGATTTAAAGAAAGCAGACTTTAGCAAACTCAGGGAGCTGGTAGGTAAGATCCCATGGAAGGGAAGCAAGTCTAAGGAGAAAAGAAGTTCAAGAATGTCAGCAATTTTTCAAGGAGAGATTATTAAGGATACAAGAGCAAACTATCCCACTGCATAGGAAAGATTGGAAGTATGGCAAGGGACCACCCTGGCTTAACCAGGAGATCTTCAATGATCTCAAACTCAAAAAAGAATCCTACAAAAATTGGAAATTAGGTCAAATTTCAAAGGATGAATATAAGCAAACATTACACTCATGTACAGATAAAATTTGAAATGTCAAGGCACAAAATAAGACATAAAGGGTAACAAGAAAACATTCTACAAATATATTAGAAGCAAGAGGAAGACCAGGGTAGGCCTGTTACTCAATGGGGATGGGGGTAAACAATAACAGAAAATGTGGAAATGGCAGAAGTACTAAATGACTTTTTTGTTTCAGTTTTCACCAAAAAATTTAGTAGTGATTGGATGTCAAACATACTGAATGCCAGTGAAAATGAGGTAGGATCTGAGGCTAAATAGGGAAAGAACATGTTAAAAATTACTTAGAGAAGTAAGATGTCTTCAAGTCATCAGGGCCTGATGAAATACATCCTAGAATACTCAATGAGCTAACTGATGAGATACCTGAGCCATTAACGATTATCTTTGAAAAATTATGGAAAACTGGAGAGATTCCAGAGGACTGGAAAAGGGCAAATATAGTGCTAATCTATAAAAGGGGAATAAGGACAACCTGGGGAATTACAGACCAATCATCTTAGCTTCAATACCTGGAAAGATAATGGAGCAAATAATTAAGCAATCAGTTTGCAAACACCTAGAAGATAATCATGTCAAATCAACCTAATAGCTTTCTTTGACTTGGTAACAAGCCCTGTGGATGGGGGAAAGTGGTAGATGTGGTATATCTTGACTTTAGTAAGGTTTTTGATGCTGTCTCACATGACCTCATAAACAAACTAGGGAAATACAGTTTAGAGGGAGCTACTATTAGGTAGGTGCATAACTGTTATCAGTGGTTCACAGCCAGGCTGGAAGGGCATATCAAGTGGGATCCTCAGGGATTGGTCCTGGGTCCAGTTGTGTTTGATATCTTCATCAGTGATTTAGATAATGGCATAGAGAATTTATAAAGGGTATCAAGCTGGGAGTGATTGGAAGTTCTTTGGACGATAGGATTAAAATTCAAAATAAACTGGACAAATTGGAGAAATGGTCTGAAATAAATAAGAAGAAATTCAATAAGGACAAATGCAAAGTACTCCACTTAGGGAGGAACAATCAATTGCACATATACAAAATGGGAAATGACTGCCTAGGAAGGAGTTCTGCAGAAAGGGATTTGAGGGCAATAAGGATCACAAGCTAAATATGAATCAACAGTGTAAGACTGTTGCAAAAAAAGTAATCATCATTTTGGGATATAGTAGCAGGAATGTTGTAAGTAAGACACTAGAAATCATTCTTTCGCTGTACTCTGCACTGATATGGCCTCAACTGGAGTATTGTGTCCAGTTCTGGGTGCCACATTTCAGGAAAGCTGTGAACAAATTGAAAAAGTCCAGAGAAGAACAACAAAAATGATTAAAGGTCTAGAAAACATGACCTATGAGGAAAACTTGAAAAAATTGGGTTTGTTTAGTCTGCAGAAGAGAAGACCGAGAGGGGACATAACAATTTTCAAGCACATAAAAGATTGTTACAAAGAGGAGGGATAAAAATTGTTCTTGTTAACCTCTGATGATAGGACAAGAAGCAAAGGGCTTAAATTGCAACACAGGAGGTTTAGAAACATTGGGAAAAACTTCCTAACTGTCACAGTAGGTAAGCTCGGGAATAAATTGCCTAGGGAGGTTGTGGAATCTCCTTCACTGGAGGTTTTTAAGAACAGGTTGGACAATCACATGTCAAGGATGGTCTAGATCATGCTTAGTCCTGCCTTGAGTGCAGGAGACTGAAGTAGAAGACCCCTCAAGGTCCCTTCCATTTCTATGATTTTGTATTGTGTTGTAACCATTTGTTTCCACTATTCTCTTGTTTGCAGTTAAATCTTATTCTTTTTCAAATAACCTTCTTGTGTCTTAGGGTAAGTGCTCACAAGTGCTGTGTGGTTTACAGGAACAGTGGTTGAAGATAAAACTGGGATGCACTGCACCTGTTCGGTGCAGAGGTTCTGGAATGTATGTGACTAGCCAGTGCTGGGCTGGATATTACAGGGGAACATTTCAAAGGGACTTGGAGACTGGGGTGCACCTATTGTTATCCTGAAAGGTGAAGTTAGAGCTGTCATAGCCCAGAGGAGAGTTCTTGATTGGCTGAAAGGCTGGTGGTGCCAGAGAGCTGGTGGTACCAGCTACTACAAGAAGGACTCCCTTTCACTAAAGGTAGGGAGTAACAGTCCTGGGTATTCTGAGGACCGTCAGTCATATATTTGTATTTCTAGTCCCATACAAAAAACTTGGTTAATTTTGAATTGTTTGTGTTGATATGCTACACAATGTAGCAAATTGTAAAAATTAAGGAAATAAGCAGTTCATTCATTAAGCAACCAATCCATGCTTCATTCATCTATACTCATTCTCAGCCTCATCTACCTCCCTTCCGAAACCCACAGCTCACATCTCCACTCCAATTTGGAAAGTTCAGAAATGGCCTTTAAGAAATTCACTGTTCATGTGTGAAAGAGACATTTGGAGTTTGTAGGCTTTCTGATTGTTTTGCTAGAGGAACCCCCAAAATGTGAGAAAATAGGGCAAATTTTCTAAAAGGAAGAGATTTAAAATGTTTCTTCTGCAAAAAGTAGTAAATATTTTATTTAAAAATGATATAGAAAATAAAATTGGCCTCTGAAGTTATTGTGCCAAATTTGGAGATTTTGGAGATAAATGTCTTTGGAAACACTACCAACCTCTCCATAACAATTGGACTTTCTTCTTCAGGTATGTCAGAGTTGATCCCACTGTCAGTATGCATGTGCTCACACATGTGAGGTCACGGTATTTTGAATAACTGTTCATTAGGACTGCACATGCATCTCTTCATGCTCTTGTGTGAGTGCATAAAGGGCAGAGCAGCTGTGACCCTCTCTCAGTTCCATCTTATTGCCCATGGTAGCGATATGGAACTTCACGATTATCTGACCTGCTACTCTTCTTAGAATCTTTTAATAACATTTCTGTTAATCGAATTTGAGAAGAAATCTTCACCTTCACACCTCCTAAAGAGAAAGAGAAAGGAATAGAGTCAATAGAGACCTCCCAGTATGTTCACTTTGTGCCAACTGTCACACCTCATTGCAAACTCCAAACCTTCAGGGTTCAAATCCTGCCCATCCTGTGATGGACTGATCGCTATCAAGGATGGACATGGTCAATGCCTCATCTACCTAGGGAAGATCCACATCCTGGACAGGTGCTCTGTATGCAACCCTTTTTCATCTATGGTCAGAAATCCAGGGACAGTAGTCTCAAACTACATTTACTAGAGAGTCCATGTGGGTAGCTTCGGACCCAGAGGTGACTGTGTCTACTAAAGCAAGACTGGATAAGTCCTCATTCAAGCACACCTCATATCCCTGAGATTGAACACTGGAAAGAAGGTGAAGAGAGTACTGGCAGAGCCAGCATAATTCATATCAAAGCCAACCACTTCAATATTGGTAAAGTCCCTGGCACGAGAAACTTCAGCACTGACATCTCCAGTGCCTGCATTGGCCATTCTGGCATTGACACCCTAGGCAGAGAAACCAATGTCCATGTGTGACCTTGGCCTCTAGGGGAGCCAGGCTGAGATAGCTTAAACAGGACAAAACTGTAAAGAATGGAGCCGGCAAACCCCAAATATTGGTGGTTATTCTTCCATAAGATATACCAAGCCATCAACAAACAGCTTCTGATCACCTCACTGGTTATTCAGAAGATAAAAACATGGTTTCCTTAAAGCCATCCAGCCCTCTGGTTTGTACCCATACACCCAAGTCACATATGATGGAGATGATTGAAAATCTTTGCCCATCACATGTAAAAAGTTCTATCAATCCCAAAGGACTGGACACATTACCAATCAGGTCAATGAATATTTCAGATGTTACCCAAATACATGCTTAAAGCCAATGCTTATCAACCAAACTAATATTTATAAAAAAATAAAGAGAGAATGTTGGTTAAAAGTTCATATACACACAGATGAAAATAAAACTCATAGGTCAGTTCAAAGTAGAGACGTTAGCTGAGTTGCAAAAGTCTCTGGAAATTACTCAGATAGCTTGGGAGTCATCAATCCTTTTTTAGAGCTTCCTTGTCAGAAATACAGCCCAGAGAAATGAAGCAGGAAATGAAAGCAAAATGGAGATGATGAAGCTGTCTTATATACTTTATGCCATGTGGGTGGATGTTCTTTGTTTTAGCTTCGGGAAATTCACAGAAACAAGATGGAGTCCAAGGTCACATAAGCAAGTTACATGTTCTTGCACGCTTTGTTGAGTCATAGGACCAGCCATCTCCCACATTCTGGCTGAAACATCCACAGGAAAGCTCACCGGAGGGGGTCAAGCTCCTTTTATGGCCCATTGTGAAAGTTAAGTATCCTTTGATAGGCCATCAACTGGCATTGTTCATTCACAAACACGTTATCCCAGGAGTAAACACATTTGAAATTCGGATGGAAAGTTATATTTTTAACTTCAGATACAAAGATGATACATGCATATAAACAGAATAATCATACTCAGAAAATCATAACTTTTCCATTGATACTTTACGACATACTTTGTGTATGATTTGTTGTAATTATAGAACAGTGGTAGCAAAAATTATATGCATGGTCATATTTTAATCATACCATGTCACATTTTAATCATACATTGTCACACCATGCCAGTACATAAAGTACATCACTCATTGAACCAGATGGGGCTCAAATATAGTTCATATTTCCATTGGAATACATGTTGATGGGAGTTTGGAAAGGGAAGCTCCAGAAGGAGGGCACAAAATATTACTCCTCAAAGGACAAAGCATCTGAGTCCTTGACCAGACCTGGAACAGCACAGGGAACAAGAGACTCAACACTGATCTTGTACTGGTATCTCTGATGGAAGTCAGCAATGGACCAAGACAAACCCTGAAAAAATCTGAACCACCTCCAGAGATGTTTTCTGTGCGTAAGAGATGATCAGCACCAGAACTGGCCCTGGTTCCATATCACTATATGGCACCACTGCTTAATGAGATATACTCCCTCACAAGTGTACTCCTTTTTGCTAGCATCAGGCTTTCTTATCCATCCCTGTTTCACATCCCTCTTTTGGGATCCTTCTCATGAGATCCTATTACAAACAAAAATGGTCTCGTTTCTTTATCTAGGAGCCATAAAAGAGGTACATATAGAGTACAGGGGAAGACGTTTCTACTCCTGTTGTCTCCTTATCCTGAAAAAGAAGGGGTTGTTTGTCCTATCCCAAATCTGAAGAAACTGAAAAAAATCTCAGATTCAGGATGGTTACACTGCTTCTATCATTTCATCTATTCAGATTCAAGACTGGTTTGTGGCTCTTGCCTTACAGAATACATGCTTCCACATAGTCATTTAACCATCTCACAGGAAGTACCTAATATTCACAGTGGGGCCCAATAATTACCAATACAATGTACTGCCATTTGGACTATCCATGGCACTAAGAGTCTTCACAAAGTGCCTAGTGCTAGTAGAGGAACATCTCAGAAGGGAGGGCATTCACATCTACCCTTACCTCAATGACTGGCTGATCAAGGGCAGATCCCAGGAGATGACTGCAAATGCAAGCCTGGAATTGCTTTCTCCCTGTTCTCTCAGCTAGGCCTTTTGATGAATTAAAAAAAATGGCCTCTTATTCCATCACAGATGATAGAGTTCAAAGGAGATTTGACTGACTCCAGATCCACAAGAGCATACCTTCCCAAAGACAGATTCTGGTTGAAGCAGTTGCTGCTACTTGGGATAGAAACAAACCTGACTGTGTTGGTATGGAGATGTCTGGGGCTGCTAGGCCATATGTTGGCATAAGCATACATGATGCTGCTTGCCAGATGTCACCTATGGTCAGTCCAACTCTGGTTCACCATTGTCTGTTCCCCAGCAAAATGTCAGATGAACAAGAAAGTCATGGTTCTGCCTCATGTCATCGCAGAACTGAGATGATGGAAGAAATAAAAAAATACATGTAAAGGGGTTTTGTTCTTTACTCCTTCCCTGACAAGGATTCAATCACAGGTGCATCAGGGAAAGCCAACCTGAATTATCTGTAGATGCAAGAGACCTGGTTCCTGGACGACTTGGAGCTCCACTTTAAGGCTAATCTGCATGGCCTTCTGATATGTTCTTCAAAACTCCACAGTGCAGATCCTGACAGACAATATCTCTGTGATGCACTACATCATAAAGCAAAGAGGCTTACACTTGTCTCACCTGCACCTGTCTTGAGGTCATCAATCTCTGGATATGGTACCACCAACAATGGATAATTTTGATTTATCTTCACCTCCTGGGAGTTAGCAGTGAACTGGTGGATTTACTTAGCAGACAGTCCTTAGCTAACCACAAGTGGTCCTGGTGGAGCTCTGTCTTAGACCCAATATTCCATCATTTGGGTGGAGGGGAGGTTTCCAGTGATAGATCTCTTTGCCACCAAGGATTCCAAGTGTCAGCATTTCTGTTCCAGAGGGTGTGTGAACACAGAGTGTTAAACTCTGTGCCAAACAAATTTCTTCTGTAATAGAATTCAGGTTTCTTTTCCACCTTTCTACCAATTCTCTTGACTTCTCAGAATCATTTCCAAGAGAGAAAGTCGTGGTCATTCTCAGAGCTCCACACTGACTGAAACAGTTCTGGTTGACATACCTACTTCAGGTGTCCATTCAGCAGACTGTCTAGACCTGAACTCGCAGCACCATGGTCAGATACTGGGCTGGATGTTGTCTGACTTAAGTACCATGGACAGGGACTGATCTAGACAAGATCAGGAGATCCTGATACAGAGTAGGAAGACATCCAGAAGGGCTAATTTGTCAAAATGGAAGAATTTCCCAATGAGGGTGGCTTGACAGGGCCTGAGTCCTGTGCAGGCTTATGTTCTGCAGATCCTTGACTACTTGCTGCATTTACAACCTTCTAGCCTTTTTGTTTAGTTTCACCTCACAGCAATCTCTGCTTGCCACCTGCTTGTATAGTTGCTCTTGGTGTTATCTGATCCAACAGTTCTTAAGTTCCTTAAGGGTCTGTTACAACCTTACCTAATGGTCAGAGAAGCTGCTCCTACCTGGGACCTCAACATCATCCTTGAGACTCATGGCCTCCCTTCAGGCTCCTTTCAGACTGCTCCTTACTTCATCTCACTCTGAAGATGGTCTTCTTAGTTGCAGTCACTTTGGCCAGAGGAGTGACAAACTCCAAGCACTTATGCTTGACCATCTGTTCATGATGTTCTAGAGGGAGAATGTGGTGATAAAACCTCATCCCACGTTCATTCCCAAGAGGCCTTGGAATTTGACCTGAACCAATTAATTATCCTGCCTGTCTTCTTCCCAAAATCCTATCTGCTTTAGGAGAGAAGTTACACACACTGGATATTTCCAGAACCTTTCTTTACTATATGTACAGAACCAAGCTGTTCAGACTGTCTCCCTATTTATTTCTGGCTGTAGCCGGTAATTCAGAAGGTCAGCCCATCTCTTCACAAAGGATATCTAAGTGGATAAAAAATGTATCTTGCTGTGTTACCAGTTAGCTAGTGTATCTCTCCCACTGACTATTATGGCTCATTCTACCAGGGCTTAAAAATGCCTGCTTCAGAAACATGCTTCAGGCTTCTGCTTGCTTCAGAAATGTGCCAGATTCAGAGATTTACAAGGCAGTGATGTGGAGTAACCCATTGATTTTTTGTCATGCACTATGCATTGGACTTAACTGCCAACCAGATGCCATCTTTGGGAGAGCAGTGCTACAATTCATGTTTGATCGATGCAGGGGGTACTACTTACCAGTCACCCGCAGTGGGATCCACACTGACACAAACTTGAAGAAAGAACAGTTATTTCAGCTGTGCAATGTACACTGTGATTCGTGTATACATAGGGAGCAATGTTCTGACTTACTGTTGATTTTTTTCCATTAGCCACAATACTTGTTTTATAGACTAAAACACCCATGAATAAGGAATATTGTTGGCTATATAGTTGAAAATAGTTCATAATATAGTAATATAAATAATAATTTGTATTGTTTTGGATTTATATCACATCATAAGATTGATCAAATATACATGTCAAATTAAATTGGGTAATTAAGATTATGTAGGAGCAGTTGTCAAGAAGTCATTTTACATTCTACATTTGAGCAGAAGGTTGTTGTTGTATGTGGATCTTGCTACCAACTTTCACTTCCAAAGAAAATTGGCTGCTTTTGACCAGCCCAAATGGCAGAGTTCAGAGGGGAGTGGAATCACATCTTTGGTCAACTCCTGCAGTCTGGAGACAAAGGGCAATGCCCTTTTGTCATGAATTTGGCATCACATCATCTTCATGGTGGGCCTGGGTGCCCTAAATTCAATGCTTGTGGCAGCTGTTTTTAGTTTCAAAGAAGCACTTCCTTCTTTGCCTTGCCTTTTACATCTTAAACTGTTCTAGGTTTTGTGGTTGATTTGGTGTAGAATCTGTAGATGGGATTATTTCTTCTTTTGGGACTTTAATGGTGGCCCTGTGCATTTGCAGGTCTTTGTTTGTAAAAGGCCTATTTTAAATAGAAGTGGTATGTGACAGGAAAATATCTGCAGTGTTCCAGCACACAAGATCCCTCTTATGTCTAGGGGAAAGCCAGTCTTCCAATTGGTGTAGAGCATGTACATATTTCACTGAAGCCTATAACAATAACTAAAGGTATCCATTTTACTACAGGCCTGGAAAGATATTTGGATTAATCAACTTTCAATACATTTTGTTGAGTTTGAACTGTTCATAGAACTGGTTCTAATGCTGCCTGGTTTCTAAGAATACAGAGTACCTTTTGAAGGCATGGCGGCCAGAAAGGTCCAGAGTACGTAGATGTTTTGGAGGAGGAGAAGGGAGGAGGCAATTTTCTGGGAAAATAAGTTATTTGAGGTATAAAATGCCCATGACGCTTGACTCTTTACTGCATACCCATGACTTTTGCTGTTTCCACCATGAATACCCTGTGTCTTTCCTTAATCAGCATGAAACAGCCCTATCTATGACCTTTGCATTATCCCATTATAAGAATTTAATCATACAATGCAAAGGTTGTAAGATCTCCCCCACCTGCTTTTATTAAATGTATTCAGTGTCTTGGAGCCAGTATGGAGCAGTTTTGTTCCCCGGCTGTTTTGTTCCCCCTTGTTTTTATTAAATGTATTCAGTGTCTTGGACGCAAGATGGAGCAGTTTTGTATATCAAAGCAATTTAAATGATTTAAATTAGTTTTACAAAGCCTCAACTTAATCTGAGATTTATGCTATTGCAATATTAAATTAAAATTTATAATGTAAACTGTTGATACTTATTCTAGACATAGGTTATTTTACTTGAATTTTTTAAAAAGGCTGTAGGAAAAGAACAAAATATTGAAAATTAAGGTCCTCGTCCTGCAACCATGCTAGCATGGGAGTAACTGTACTCATGTGAATAGTTCCATTGACCTCAGTGGAATTAAAGTTTGTTTGGAATACTCATGGGCTTAAAGTTAATGCATGCAGGGCTGCTGGAACAATTTTTATAGTGGGGGTGCTGAGAGCCATTGAACCAAACTCTAAACCCTGTATATAATGGAAACCACTTCAAGCCAGGCGGTGCGGCAGCAATCCCAGCACCCCTAGTTCCAGCATCTATGTAAGCATGTGTATAAGTTTGAAGGATCAGGGTCCACCATTGTGTTATTATTCAAAGCAATTCTTTGTCATATTTAAAACAATTTGTCACTATGAAACAAAATTACTTAATTGTTAGCAACGAAAAAGTTGTTTAGAGTTTCATTCTGAATCCTTCCTATGCTATCAAATGTTACTTGGGGCATGAACAAATTCTGCCCTCCCTGACTATCCTGGGTCACTCTATACGTCCTCTGTTTTGTTACCTTCTGTTGAGTCTTCCCTCTGAATACTGTGCAGCAGAGAGATACTTTTGGTCAGCCCCTTCTACATATTTCTTCAGCTACCTACTGGCACAACTGCTATGGCAGATGCTCTGGCTTAGTTTTAACATGTGTCCCAGGTATTTCCATCTTTTCTTCTGGATAACTTTGGAGATAAAAGTTCCCTTCGAGTTTTGTTCCTGTGGGTGCTCCACTTTAACAGTATGTCCCAGCGCCATTGATCGTAGATTTATGCAGCAGTGCATATCCAAGCTGCACATGCGTGATGGGTGTCTCGCAGTGCCATTGGTGCCTCAACCATCACTCACGCAGCTCGACCTCCTCAGTTCCTTCTCAACCATCCCCAACTCCGCAGCACTCTCCGTGCCTGAGAATAAAAACAAAGATAGTTAGTTTTAAAGATAGTTTTAATCATAGGTTTAGTCATGGGATAAGTTAGTTAAGAAAAGGCATAGATTTAGGGGGGAAAAAAGAAAGATTGTTCCTCCTTAGAGAACACAAAATGCCTGGATCACCAGGATTAAAAAAATGTGGGTCATGCAGAGATGCATTCCCGGTCTCCGATGGACACTCTCTCTGTGTCAGGTGCCTCAGAGAAGGACATATCCCATCCAAGTGCACCAACTGCACTAAGCTTAAGGCAAGAGCCAGGCGAGACAGAGATCTCTGCCTGAAACTTATTCTTATGGAGAAATCCCTCCAACCTGCCTCCAAATCTGATACCAGGAAAAAGGACACGGACATGGTTTAAACCTCTACTGAGAAGAGGAAAAGAGCTCCGACCTTGCCTGACAGAGATGCGCCAAAAAGAAAGCAGTCTCCAGCCAGGTCTTTGACTCCCTTGCCGACAACATCATGGGAGAGCACAGTTGATGCCCTGAGCGCCTATGGCACCGTCGGTACCAAGAAGACATTGGTACCGGGCCACAAACCAGAGTCTGTCATGGCATCCTTGACATCAGCCAAGACAACACTGAAAAGCACCATGTCACGGATGCCACCACCATCGGCACCATCATCGGCATTATCACCAACCTCGGCACCGAAGAAGGTAAAAATCAAATCCACAGTACCGACCGCCATGCTGACTGAAAAGATCATCTTGGTACTGACAGCACCAAAGCAACAGCCATGTCACCGCACATGAGAGGATATGCCACCATCACATTCACCTCTCTTTGGCACTGATATATCATGCGAGCAACAGACATCACAACTATCAATTTCGCCCATCACCATTCCACTCTCCAGTGATGACAAAGATGTCATGCAAGGAGGAGCTTTCTCCCCATACCACTCATCCCCATTCAGAAGAGAGTCAGTATCCTCCTCCAAATCACTCAGTGGAATACTGAGGGTGGGCAGGGGACCATGCCCCCGGGCACCAGCCTGGGGGGGTGCCAGCCAGGCTGTCCTTTGAGGAGCTGTCCCCCCGCTGTTGCAGACAGCCAGGGACCAGGCTTTGACATCCCTGTCTGGCTGCTGAGGTCTCCCGCTGTGGGAGAAGCAAGCGTTCTCCCAGCCCCTCCGCCCCATGCTGGGCATAGGGGCGCCATTTAAGTAGGGCAGGGGGGAGTTTGCCTCACCCTGATTTTCCTAATAGCTGGGAGCAATGTTGCTTGCTCGGCTCTTCCTCCGCCCTCCCCTTTGCCTTCCCTCACTGGCCAGGACTCGGAGCAATGATGTTGCTTGCTTCTCTTCCCCCCTCCCCTCACTGGCCTAGTCTTTGCTCTGCCAATAAGAATGTAGTATGTGACAGAACCAAAGCAGGGCTGGGAGCCTCTGCAGTACTTTTTCAATCTTGAAACAAACATGCTCAGTTGGTGGAAGCAAGCTCCCAGCAAGCTCTGGGCTTAGTCTGAAGATGGTGCAGATTTCATCATGATCTGCCCCTCACCTTCACATGCTGACATGTTAAAAAGGCAGGAGCAAGCTCTTTGTGACACCAGTAGACACAGAGCTGCTCAAGTGGGGAGAGGGCTGCTGCCCCAGGGACATTCAGGGGATGATTATCCTCACAGACAGCCCAACTTTGGAAGTTTAATTACACCAGGGAGCTGCAGGGACCCTAGCCACGCAGGGGCCAGGTTGCCAACCCAATGGCAGGGCTCCGGGGCAGAACCCCTTGGTTTAAAAGTGTGAGCATAACACTTTCAGAACACATACATTTGTTCAGTAAAACGACTTTCAATCTTTCTCATTTAACAGCTTCAACAATTGAACATGAATTCGTCCAGAAAGGATCAAGTGTCAGTGTTACTGACTCCAGTATTTGGAGGGTTTCCTCAGCTAACCTCTTCAGGCAAATATTAGTTAACTTCTGGCAAACAGAGTCAACATCCTATGTATACTCTTCACAGATTTTCATCAAATTGAGCCATTTTGAAACAAATTTCTAGGCAATCCGAAAAGTGTTCCACTAACTACTTAGAATATGAAAAGAAGCATAGCCATCTTCCTATTTGTGTTTGACATCTACAAAGTGGTGGTTGCCTAACAAGTTTAATTACATAAGCACCAGTTCTATAACTAGATTCATGTGGGTGGACCTCTGCATTTGCATGAAGCCCTGTATTCATCACATAGCAGTTTGGGACCATAGATCACATGATCTCTTCCTTTCCAAGTGTTTTCATAATAATGTTATAATGTGTGAAGAATAGCTGTATGTTCTTGGTGTGATGGTGGGTGTCCATTTCGCTTCACGAATAGACATGTGTATGAAGCCAGAGATCTTTTTCTCATAACAGTACCTATCGGGGTGATGCATGCGCCTTCCACATGATTGTTCTGCTTGCTAATACTATGAAGGGGGGAGTTGCTCGAACTGTCCCTCATTTCCTTCTCACCACCATTGGTTGGTAGTCGGAGTGGGTGTGCGTACTCACACGAATCTTCTTTTTCTTTTCTCTTACAGAAAACCTTATAAAACTTTGTAAATAGTTAATTAGTTTACTTCTTTTAGCATTAGTTTAGATAGTGTCACTTGTTTCTTAAATTTTTGATTTTGATTTTTGGACTTGTACTTAGCATTGTTGATGCTTGGTACTGGGGGATGCCTCAGTCCCTGGGCTTTAAGCACTTTTCTGGCTCTAAGAAGTCAATGCTATTCAATAATACTCACTCCTGTTTGTCTGAAGTGTTTCGGTGAGGTGCACATTTGGGCTAGGTGCCTCATCTGCAGTGGGTTCAAGATTAGGACCAAAATATCTTGAGAAGTGAAGCTTGATCATATACTGATGGCAGCTGCCTTGAATCTTCTCTCAGAACTTGGTTCACATGGCCTCTTCTCCATCATGGAGTACACTTCCGGATATTGCTGTTTCCCCACTTGGGAGGGATTCAGAAAGGAAGCATCACTCTCTCTCCCTGGTACCATGCAAGAGACAGAAGAAATCAGATGACCCACTTGCTATTAAATCTAAGAAATCTACCTCATCTAGGAGATTTTGGTCCCCTGTGGGACCTTTCAGGAGTAAATAGAGTACTAAAGTTGGTGAACCAGCTAGGCAGTCCCCAGTAGAGCATACCTCCTCAGCTGCTCAAAGTCACTGAGATAGGCACCATCCTCAGTATCATTCAGACTGACTCCTTTGCCGGCACCATCTGCAATGTTGTCACTCCAGCAGGCAGCTGTGCATAAAGTGCTCTTGGTAGAATATGCAGTGGCTAAAGATTTGCTTTGCCTTTTGGTACTGAACTCACTGATTTTATTGAAGGTAGAACTATTGTCACTGTTTACTTCTTTACAAGCTCTGGCACCATCTACATCCTCTGTGCCGTATCATTCAACTCTGACTTTGATGAGGAAGGCCTCCATGCAGCAGCAATGCTAAATGTTCAGTACCCTCCCTGGGTCAGCCTCCGATCCTTCCCATCATACTCACCACATCTGAATACAGATCTTGATGACTGGTCTCTCTTACATTGCCTGGTACTGCACTTTCATGGCCCTCTAACTATTTCTGCTCTTCTTTGGAATCTGAGGTGGAATCTTACACATCCCAGTCCTATTATAGGAGGTCACATAATTAACCACCCTCCTCATGAAGATCTAGATCTTGGTACCGATATTCTGGGAGCAGGTCTAAAGACAAGGGGGGGCCATAGGATACTTTTAACTGGGGCCAAGTACTTTATCATTGGCCATTTTGTAACCCCTCAGGCATGTCACCAGCTTCCTATGCTTCCCTGATACGTTGCTCAGCTAAGTCACCTTCAAGATAAGGAAACATGCCAGGTGCAAATCCCATTACTGATAGAGTTCCAGAGGTTTTACAGTCAGATCCAGACCCAGGTACTTCAGTCTCATTGCAACCACCAGTTCAGGACATTCCTATACAGTCACCTGTGAATATGTGTTCTCTCCTGATGAGGTGACTGTTACAATCATCATCCCCAATTCAGGCTGTTTATAAGAAGTACAAAGAATTATTATAGTAGCTAATTCTCTTGGTATACAAATTGAATGGTCCAAGAGAATCCACTTCAATTGGTGGATATCTTGCATATCTCAGGACCTGTTAGAGTAGCTCTACCAATTAAAAAAAACATCTTGGATCTTACAAAAATGTTGTGGAAGAGAAGCTGATGTTTGCCACCCAACACTAAGAGAACAGAGAAGAGGAAGTACCAAGTGCCATCCCAGGGTCACGAACATTTCTGTTTGCACCCTACCGCTGGCATGTTGGTGACTACAGTCATCAAAAAGTCATGCATGGGATGCTTCAAATCCATCCCTAAAGATAAAGATTTAAAAAAACTAGATCTTTTTGGAAGAAACATTTATTCAATGTCAGAGTGACAGGCTAGGATTGCAAATCGCCAGATTATTTTTGTTAGATGTCATTTCACAATCTGAGACAATATGTATAAATTTATAGACAAACTGCCAGAAGATGTTAAATAGGAATACCTAACCATGATTAACAAGTGGCAGCCTTGGAGGTGCTGATTCTGCAGCTAGAGTGCTGGTATCTGCGATTATGATGCAATGCTCCTCATGATTGCAATTTTCTTGGATGCCAGCAGAGGTACAGTTGACAATTGAGTATCCCTTTTTGAGGGTCCTTGTTTTGTTTTGTATTTTAGGGAAAACAGAAAGCACTGTGGAACTAGGATATATATTGCAGTTTCTCCCTATTCACCTCCTTGCCCCATTCCTTTTCAGGGAATAATTTCACAAGACTGCTCTTATTTAAGAAGTAAGTTTCTCTTAAAATTGGGGACTATAGAAGAGGTGCCACCTCAACATCTGGGAAAGGAATTCTATTCCCAGTATTTTCTCAGCCCAAAATCCAAGAGAGGTATCAGATCTTCAAAGCCTAAACAAATGCATAAATAAAGATAAATTTTCACATGGTCACTCTAGTTTCTTTTATCTCATCTCTAGATCCTGTTGACTGGTATGCTGTCCTTGACTTAAAGGAAGCTTACTTCCCTGTGGCCATCCACCAGGGGCACAGAAAGCTTCTAAGGTTCGTTGTAGCCAATGTTCATTATCAGTTCAAAGTCCTCCTCTTTGATCTGTCTTCAGCCCTTTGAATCTTTACAAAGTGCATTGCAGTGGTGAAAGCCCATCTCAGAAAGGCAAGTGTCAGACTTCACCTCAAGAGTATGCCGTGGTAGTTGAAGTCTGTTTACTGTTCATCTTATCATCAGGTGGACATGTTGACTTACGTGCCAGCAAATGTCTTGACATCCCAAGATTGGTGGATGGACTGTGCCAATCTATGTGAAGGAGTCTCTTTTTCTTCAGCTCTGCTTTCAGTGGCTCTGGTTATGGATGCCTCATCCTGGGTTAGGGAGGCCCTGTCCCCCTCCCCTGGGATACCTCTAGACTCAGGCTTTGATCCGATCAAGATCTTTCTCCACATAAATGTTCAGGAACTCTGAGCAATTCACTTGGCGTGTCAGGTCTTCCTTCCGCATATCAAAGGATGCATGATATGGGTCCTCATGGATGACATTGTTGCTATGTTCTACTTGAACAGGCTTGGGGGTGCCAGGTCATATCACCTTTGCCAGGGGGATATAGATCTCTGGGATTGTTGCATCAAAAATGCAATCTCACTCAAAGCTTCACACCTATTAGTTATTCAGAACTGCTTGGCAGATCATCTCAACAGATAACTCAGCAGGATCATGAATGACCTCTCAGACTGGACCTAGCAAGATCCATCTTTCAGACTTGGGGGATGCTACTCAATTGAACAGGAAGTGTCACCTGTTTGTTCCAGAGTAGGTCACAGCCTGGGATCTGTGTCAGACGCTTTCCTATATTCATTGCCTCTACACAGGGTGTTGTTAGGTCAACCAGACTACGGTTCTCGCTCTGCAAAAGTTTTCAAAGCCCAAGCAAAGTAGTGAGGTTGATCTAATTTTAAATGTACACTAGCTCTAAGACTGGTAAGGTTAGTAATGTCAGCAGAGTGTGGAAGCATATCACTTTTCAGTCACTTTGTTTAGCCACAACTATCTAGGCAAGAGAAGATTCTTACAATGTTGTTTAGAATCTTTATTTCTACATTTGGGTGCTTTTTGCTTTTCTGCCCTTCTTCAGTTCTATATTTCATAATTCTTCATATTTAAGAATAGTAAAGTTTTTCTTATATTTGTTTAAATCCTTCACTTTCATTGTTAGTTTTCTTTTAGTAAAGTCTGAAGACATTCTAACTTTCCTCTTGAATTTGAGTGAATTGAATGCTTTTGAAAGGGAGTGTAGTGAGACGGAGTGGCTTCTCTCTGAACTGGAGAGTGAGGGACCACTACACTCCCCCTGGTGGGTGAAGCTGCATCTGCCCTGGCACCAGAAGTCCCAGGGCAGGACATGAAGTATAAAAGGAGAGCACTGGAGCTCAGTTGGTGCTGGAGCATTGGAGGGAACAGACATCTCTTCCAGGGAGCAGAGATCTCTGTAGGATTCCAGATTAGTCCCTGAGTGGAGCTGTGCCCTGTGGTCAGTGGAGACAGATGCGTACCCAAGTAGCTGCCAGTACCACCGTCAGACAAATGCTCTGAGGAGCTGTGGGGACTGCCAGCAGCCGAGTACCACAAGGAGATAGAGGACCTTTGGACTATGGAGCCCTACACCCAGACTGTGGTAGGAAGTAGCCCAGGTGAACCAGACTTTCTTATGGTTTTGCTGCCGGAGAGTGAGTCAGCGTGAGTCAGATGGATCCCCACTGACCCAGTAGTGGACCCATCTGCCACTGTTAGGACCCTGGGCAGGGACCCGGTGCAGAAGGGTGGGCCTGGGTCCCCCTACACCCAGCTGCCAACCCCACAGCTGGCATAGTGGCCTACTCCCCCATAGACTGTTTATTGCTGTCTGCTCTAGCCAAGCAGCTGTGGGCTAAAGAGTGTTTGTGGCTGTGCCCAACCCAAAGAACCAGAGTTTCCCCTATAGACTGTTACTTGCTGTCTGTCTGTAGTGAGGCAGAGTGGCCTCCCTCTCTGCTTGAGAGCGAGGGACCACTGCAGGTAGGAAATAGCAGCATTGCCTTGAGCTAAGGTCAGCACTGGCTGGCACTGGGCAAACTTCTCTATGTAGTTTTTGCCAGTGAACCTAACACCTGAACTGAAACACCCCTACTGTTTCAGTCGTGGCTTCTTGAGCAGAGACTGTTTTTTAAATAATTATTATTTAAGAAAAATAACTTATTAAATCAAATTTTTGTCTTGAATGGTCTAATACTTTGTATTATAAAGAGTATTAAACTGCTTTCTTTACTGATAAATTATTACCTTTATTTAAGGTAATTTTTACTGGATTGTACAATAGGTTATCAGTTAGATAGGGTTACTTTAGGTTACCAGGGGCATGTTACATTCCGGTGTGTAGTTAATTGGTATGCACCACAGAGGCATATGTTAAGGTTTTGTCAAGAATCCATTAGAACACAATAACACTTAATAAACTGTTGTACAGGGCTGTCTGAATCTATCTTAAATATAAGAGTAGTTAGGTTAATTAGGAAAATTTGACATTTGGGTGAATTAATTGAATCTGACACATGAAAGAAAGTTGAATTTGATTTGATTTGAAATATAAATTGCTGTATCAGCATGCTGCACCTTTTTTGATGTGAAATCCTATCTAGTAAAGTTTTTATTTTTTATTTTAAGGTATAGTCAGTATAATTGGAAATGGATCAGAGCCAAATTGTAGTAATAAAAAAGGAGTATATAATTGTCTTGATATGGCTATAGGTATAGTCTGGCACACCAAAGTCTGTCCCTCAGCGTGTAATCTAAAGGGTATTTAATTAACACACTCAATTGCCATTTTTCCCCCCAAACTGTATTCCAAGAAATGTATTAACAATGTGTTCTAGCAATGGATTTCCCTTTCTGGCTGCATATATTTGGGTCCCTATTCTGAGAGGAACTTCCTAGCAGTGACTTCTCCGCAATGTATATTTATTTCTTAGTTTCTTGAGCCTGCCAGGTACGTAGGATGAAATCATCAGGGCAAAATTCATCCCTGTGTCTGAGGCTTTAACTACACTATGAAACCTATGCTGACATAACCCCATAGGGTAGATGCAGCCTATGTTGCCAGAAGGAGTTTTTCTGTTGGTATAGGAGATCTACCTCCCCAAATGACGTTAACTAAATTGACAGAAGCACTGTTTCATTGAAATAGCTGCATCTATTCTGGGAATTTTGTCTACTTAGCTATGTCGGTCAGGGAATGGATTTCTTTTTACATGTCGATAATGCTTTTAAATGTAGACCAAGCCTCAGTGGAGATCAGTGCCTAGGTCTGGGTGGGGGCCTTTGCACTTCCATTATCCTGTGTTTGCTGGAGGATTAGTTCAGTTTCAAACACAGATGAGAGCAGCCCTGAGAGCTGCAGCAGTGCTTATGGGATGTTATAGCAGCGGCAGGTCTGATAACTGGGCCATAGGAATGCCGTGGCAGTGCTCCTGGCCAGAGCCAGCCTAAGAGAAAATGGCACCCTGGGTGAACTTGTATTTTGGCACCCCTGTTGCTTCCCTGGGCTTCCCACCCATCGCCCCAGGGACCCACTGCCTCCCTTCCCCCCATTGCCCTGAGCGCCCTTTTGCAGCCTCGCACCCCAAACCCACCCTGCTTCTTGCCTCTTGACCACAGTGCCCCTCTGACCTGATCTTTTGAGCACAGCGCCCCTCTACCCTGGGCGGTCGTCCACCCATAAGGCCGGCCCTGCTCCTGGCACTGAGACATCCTTCAGAGGGACATGCAGATCTAGCTACACTAAATGCATGCTTCTCAGGGGCTCTGTCTGTGTGTGGGGGAATAGAGAACCATTACAGTGGTAAAGAGCCACAACACATTAATGAATTTGGCTGATATGGAAGGGAGACTTTTTCCTGGGGCCATGTCTTGATAAAAACCCTCTTCATGCTCATTAAAAGGTGTTCATAGAATCATAGAATATTAGAGTTGGATGGGACCTCAGGAGGTCATCTAGTCCAACCCCCTGCTCAAAGCAGGACTAACCTCAGCTAAATCATCCCTGCCAGAGCTTTGTCAAGCCTCAGCTTAAAAGCCTCTAAAGATGGAGATTCCACCACCCTAGGTAACCCATTCCAGTGCTTCACCAACTTCCTAGTGAAATTTTTTTTCCTAATATCCAACCTAGACCTCCCCCACTGCAATTTGAGACCATTGCTCCTTGTTCTGTCATCTACTACCATTGAGAACAGCCTAGCTCCATCCTCCCTGGAACCCCCTTTCAGGTAGTTAAAGGCTGCCTTCAAATCCCCCCACATTCTTCTCTTTTGCAGACTAAACAAGCCTCAGCCTCCCCTCATAAGTCTTGTGCTCCAGCCCCCTAATCAATTGTGTTGCCCTCCGCTGGACTCTCTCCAACTTGTCCACATCCTTTTTGTAGTAGGGGGCCCAAAACTGGACAGAATACTCCAAATGCAGCCTCACCAATGCCGAATAGAGGGGAATATTCACTTCCTTCGATCTGCTGGCAATGCTCCTACTAATGCAGCCCAATATGCTGTTAGCCTTCTTGGCAACTAGGGCATACTGCTATCCCATATCCAGCTTCTTATCCACTGTAACTCTCAGGTCCTTTTCTGCAGAACTACTGCGTAGGTCGTTGGTCCCCAGTCTGTAACTGTGCATGGGATTCTTCTGTCCTAAGTGGAGAACTCTGCATTTTTCCTTGTTGAACCTCATCACATTTCTTTTGGCCCAATCCTCCAATTTGTCTAGGTCATTCTGTATCCTATCCCTACCTTCCAGGGTATCTACTACTCCCCCTAGCTTAATGTTAAAACAATTGAAGCATTAACTGCTATGTTGTGGCTTGGAGCCTATGCTGCATCATGGCCAACTAATGTAGCTTCACACGCAGGGCCTGTAATTGACTCGCGTGGGCCTGGGCCACTAAGTTCGAAAGTGACCTGGCCAAGAAACTAAGGTGCTGGACGCTCCAGTTACCTTGGCAACAGGAGCTTCAGGCAGCTTAGTGATTCTCCACAGCTCGCTTCCCGAACTTCCTGTTTCTGGCCATATGACCAGAAGCAGAAAGTTCGGGTAGCGATCAGCCGAAAGCTGCCTGACGCTCCACTGCAGGGTAGCTTAAGTAGAACATCCGCAGCAGAAGCAACAGATTTGGTGGGCCTACTTTCAAAGTGAGTGGGCCATGGCCCACCCAGGCCCACCCATAGCTACACCCCTGTTCACACTTACTAGTCTCTCTCTTACTGAGCATTAAGAAGACTTTTCATTTGTGTTAGCTCAACTGAGTTAGTTTAACAATAGAAAAGATGTCAAAAAAGAGCCTGGTTGAGCTCTGTTATGTAGCTTAGAGGGATCTGTTGTACTTAAGAGTTTTACCCACCCCTGTACTGGACACTGCTTTTTTAGCAATTTGGAGCAGGAGCCCCTAACTGTTCTTGTGTAACAAAAGTAACCTTTCTTTTTTTTTCATCAGACTGTGGATTACTTTACCTCTGTACCTTTAATAAATCCCATGAACTACACTATGGGGCCTGATATAAGACCCAACGCAACACCCATTAAAGTCAGTTGTTGACTTCAGGGGGCATTAGACCAGGTTATACAGAGTTGCAGTGCATTGGTAGTATGACCATGCTTACATGAGTTGAACAGCTTTACCTACTCTGTTCTTGAACTCTTTATTTTGCAGTGGGCCAGCTGTCCCATCAATAGGTGTACCTACTACATAGCAACCTTATGCAGGCTTTTTAGGCTTATATTAATCTGAATGCTAAATATATATTTAGGTAGAGAAAGCCCTATGTCTTTCTCTTATGTTTCATAAATCTACATGGTCATGGTGAAATTGCACAAACAGAAGTTTTCTGACATTTAGATTTTTTGTGTTCTGGGAAATCAGAAATCTTTTTATGAATACTGCCAGATATAAATCCATTTTCTCACAAGTAAGCTTTCACATTTGTTTTAAGAAGTTGCATTGTTGTTTTAGAGTGGCCGCCTCTGTGCGTACTTGTATATGTGTTTAAATCAATTAATCATTTTAATGAATTGGGGGCAAGAAACTCCCAGCTCCAACAATGAACTTCTCCATGGTCTTGACCAAGTCACTTAACCTCTGTACTCAGTTACTTCTACTACTACCATCCCATATCCCTGGACTGGGGTTGGGTTGTTGTGCAAGCATCCCCATCTTCATTTGTCCAAGATGGCTCTACAGTAAGGTCCACCTACTTACCATCTTCTTTGATGCAGTTCATCCATTGCTTCTTTGACTTTCCTTGGGATTTCTTTCTTGCCACCCTTTCCATCCATGCTGTCTTCACCAGGTCCCCTTCATTCATCCTCTGCATGTGTCCGAACCAGCAAAGTCACATTTTCTGGATCTTGTCATCCCTGTTATGGATTTTTCTTCCATTCTAATACTTCAATTTCAAAATCTGTCCTTTTGTGTAATTCCTCTTATGGTGTAAAGACTTCTCATCTCAAACACCTGTCGGCATTCAACTTGACATCTGTTTTTCACCTGTGTTTCTTCACTATACAGCGTTGTAAGAGATAGTATTGTTCTATACAGTTGGGCTTTTAATCTCAGTGGCATATGTTTGTTGTACACAACCCCTGAGATCTTTTCCACACTTTTCCAGCACTCCCCAGTCTGAACTTTATCTCACATTCAAGTTCGCCTTCTGTGACCCAGCTGTTAAGCTACTTGAACTGGTCAGTTTGTATTATGTATTGGGACCAGGATAGATTTGCACAAATCTTCACAAATTCTCTTGTCTCGCCATATGGCTTTAACCACTCTGTTCATCCATTTTATGCCTCTCTCGCCCAAGACTTTCATCTGGTCACTTCATTAGGTTTCACTGACTTACCGTTCTTTATTTTCTGGACTGCATTTCTCATCACCTCCTCTGTTATGTCAGGTTCAGGTACCACATTAGGACATCTTGTTGGCTGCTCCTCCCTAAAGGGGTTTGCCTCATTTGAGAGACTCAAAGTATTGTTTTCTCCTCTCTTTCACTTGTCCAGATGTTACTAACAGTCTCCTAGCCCATCATTTACAAATGTTACAATACCGTCCTCTTTTCCTTTGAGTCTCATTTTTTCAATGCTATAGATCTTTTTGTCAGCCTGCTGTGTAGACCTTTTACAAGCTTTCAGCGTACAAGTAATCTAGGGCACTCTCCTTGGCTTTCTTCACTTCCTGTGTGGCAGCTTGCTTTGCTTCTTTTTATTCATTTTCATTTACACTCGATGGGATCATTTTTTTTCTTTACGTGCCATTTTCTTATTTAGGATTACTATTTGCACTACCATCACTCCTCTTTTTACCTTCATTTTCTGCATCTGCATCGTATGCAAACTTCTTCTACCACCAAAATTCATATTTTTTTGACATGGTTCCACTTCTCTTCAGTCAATGCCAAATATGTTTCTGGACACCTACCACATCCTGCTTGCCCAAAATTCTCTGCCACACTTCTCCTTAACTTTCCATTCTTGAATGTTATTTTTTTTTAACTTAGCTCCCTCCTTATCCAGCAATCTATCACAATCTTTGCCACAAAAAGTTTGTGTTGCATGGCAACCATCTCTCTAGGTATCACTTTGCAGTCCATAACTTGACTCTATTGAGATTTCCAACATCATATCAATCTGACTTTTGTGTCCATTTTAACCATATGACTCAGCCTCTTTTGGAACCATGGCTATCATCTGTTGTTGACAGTATACTTGTTGAATAGTGCTTTCCTTTCCTCTTTTTTAGTGCCTAGGCTGCATTTTCCTAAACACATTTCATATTTCCTTCTGTTTTTGTCTATGTTGGTATTCAGATCACCCAGCACCAAAAGCAGCTCCTCAGGGGCTGCTTTGTCTGCAAGTGTTGGTGGAAATTCTCCTTCTCTTTTTTTCATCACATTCTTGTTGAGGTGAATGTGCTGATATAAACATGACACATTCTTTAACTTGGACTCATACAACTGTCAGTCTGTCACTTATGCAGATAACTTCAAACACTGTCTTCCTCAATTTTCCTCTCAATACCATCCCAACTCTGTCATGCCCCTTTTTGGCCCCCCCATAGAAGTGTTTGAAATCTAAGCCCAACTCCTTCATGAAGTTACCCGTCTACCATGTTTCCTGTAGACACAGAACATTGATACCTTTCCATTTTGTCATATCAGCTACTTCCATATCTTTTCCCTGTCAAATTGGATACCTTCAATGTTGCTACTTTCATGATATGGGGGTTCTTTGGCTGTGCAGGTCACTGCTTTTCATCTGACTCTTTGCTCTGACTGCTAGTACCCTTGATGTTGTAAAGAACAGTTCAGATGCTGTCTGCCAGAAATTCTGTTGGCCCAGGGCTGCTAAGTATGAGGCAGGAAAACTTCTGGCATAGGGCAGAAATGCCCTCCCACTTTTAGCAGTAGTCTCTAGTGGAGAAGCGAACAGGCCAGTCTCACGCTTCCATATAACTGGTATCTACTGTTGATTCTGGACACTTTGTGATCAGTATGGATACCAGTGGGACACGGTATGCCTGATTTGCAGATCAATACGGTTTAATGTGCAAGGCTTTCTATAAATATACTAGTTAGATACAAAGCCTAATATTAACTACAATATATCATACTCACTAAGCCTGGAGAGCTAAGCAGTTACTCAGAAGGCTGTATACAGGAACGGCTTCCTTCAGGGGCCCCACCAGGGAGTCGGTGGTTCCTCTGGTCCAACCGGCAGCACCTCCCATGGAGTCAGGTGTTGATGGAGCGCCCCCACCCTTTGTCTAAATGGTGACTACTCATACCCTTCCATAAACAACCTTCACCTAATTATCTCTTTCTCATTATCATATGTGCTAATTACCTACATTAGGTTTCCACCCTTAATTACATTCCATTCTCACCATGATAATTGGGGTCATCAAAACAATATCTGGTGATAGGAGGGGCAGAGTAAAAGTATGCCCCTTGACAATAAAACAGTGTACCCCCAGACATTCAAGGATAACTTCTTGTTCCCGTCACTGTTATCTATGTGCAGCTGTGAGCATACAGTATCTGTATTTTGTCTTACTATGTGCCATGGTATGCAGAATCTGAAACATCTATAAGGTTATTCAGTCTCTGCCAACTGGAAGATGTCATGCTACACGGGTCAGAATAGCCAAGCAAGCAACTGAAGCTATGCTAGGCCTTTAGGACAGTGGTCAAGCAATTCAAATTGTACTGGGCCTCCAACATCTACTATTGCCCTTTGATAATATGCCACAAAAAGAAGAAAACTGCTTGCATGGACATAGTCAGCTTTCACCAATAAGAACTATGGTGTATTGGTTGGGGTCCCTGACATACATCAGAGTGAGAGGTCTTTCTTCAGTTAGACTAAGTACAAAACCCATTCTCTTTCCACCTTTTTGCCATAGACCCAGAGGCTGCCAGAAGGAGGTACTGATGTCGTTGTTGCCCAGCACCAGGCTCATTTAACCCATGGATGGAGATTTGAGATCAGAGTTTTCCTTCTCCTAGGTAGGCTGCCCTCCTGGGCTAAAGGTAGGGTGACCAGATGTCCTAATTTTATAGGGATGTTCTTGATAGTCGGGGCTTTTTCTTATATAAGTGCCTATTATCCCCCACCCCTTGTTCCGATTTTTCACACTTGCTATCTGGTCACCCTACCTAAAGGGCTCTACTTATCTGGTTATTTTAAAGGTGCCAGATACCTGCCTTTCAGATTCCCACTTTTAGTAAAAACACTTCTGCTATGTGAAAGCAAGTGATGGGGAGTTTGCCTGTTAGAGGCTATTGTAGATACTGGCCTTTAATTGGCATTCTGTATGTGTTGGGAGCTCAGCCCAACTTCACCCCAGCCATAACAGCCCTTTGGGAAGCTCTACCTCAGTTAGTACATATTTAAAATTGGAATATTTACTTAACCACCTCACAGTGATGTTGGGTTGATTAGTTAACTCTAGTGTATACTTTGAAGATGAGCAGTAGGTATTAATCTAATCATTGTATCTTATTAGAATTAAATACTTGGAAATTATATTTTTATCAATTCAGTCCTTGTATAGGATATTCAGTTGTCTTCTAGGAAATAATAAAAACTGTACCATTAAAAACTTATGTCATGTACAGTTTTCCTTTACTTGTTAAGACTCATATTATTTTCAGTTTTTTCCCTGTAAAATTAAACTGTTTGACCATCGGTACATATCTGTTGTTTCAAATGAGGCAAATTGGAAGTGTGCAATATGTTTATCCTATAAATATTGAAACTGTAACAAATAAAATGAAAAACAACAAAAAATGTAGCTTAATCTACTTTTGGGCGACCACTAATAGCGTCTTTCAGAGTGAATTTGTAGCTTTGAGGCGTTTTCACCTTTTTATAGGCCTTTTCTCTAAAATTCTCTGTATTCTTTTCTCAGTATTGATCTAGTACTGGCACTATTCCAGCCATAACACTAGTATGAACACGGTGGTAAAAATGCTGGAGGCAGAGCTGCATTGGTGATCAGACCAGCATTAAAAGAATTCTGTAAAATTCAGTGTACGTGGAAGCCCTTGCCAACAGACTGAGTGCAGTACTCATGAGGTCTGAATCTACACTAGAAAACGTGAGCATTTTTCTTATTGGCGCTACGAACAGTGGAATTTGTAATGTGGATGGCATGTCAGCACTTTTACCACTGTTTTGTATGATAGTAAAAACACTTGTGTTCAGCTTATACCAATTTTCACTATTTGTGGCACTAAGACAGTTGTATCCCTGCAGAAAAACACTTCCAATTTGCCTCATTTGAAACAAGGCCGTGTCCAATGCTATGCAAGAGAAAGATAGATTTAGGATCCTTTTTAACAAAGACATTTTCTAGTGAATAATTCCATTGTATTGAATTAGAAGAACTTTCTAATCTCTTTTGGTTATCTTCAGCTATTTTAGGAAGGTAACTGACTGAGCTAGCAGTTTTCTGAGTTAATTTTACTAAAAGCCCTAAAACTGTTTAACAGAAATAGTACATAATGACACTGTGGCCTTGAAGTAACTTTTAAAAGCATATTTTAATTCAGTACTTCAGAGCATCTAAAAATAGTATACTTGGTATGTTGGTTTTTAAAAATTTGCTCATGTAAAGTACAAAGAGTCTTTCGAGTGCCACAATCTGGGAATCTGAATAGCCCAGGGTATTGGTGGAAAAAGGTGGGAGTAACTGAGCCAGCAGCATGATTGGCTCACTAAGTTTTTTTTACTGTTATACATACTTATTACATAAGAGCTTTGGACTCTTGTTTGTTTTAAGAACACTTAACAGTTTTAGAACATTTTCTGAATTTTTTATTAGTTTTTGATGCTAGTGAGATCCTCCAACAAGCACAAGAAGAGTTCTGGTACATGGATTCTTTCTTATGGCACCTTTAAATTAATGTCAGTTAGCTGGTTTTAGTTGCTAATGAAGTATCCTAGTTTTGGCAAATAGATACATCTGGGTAAATTGCTAAATACTCAAATATTTTTGGAATATAAAAGGCAATTGGCAAACTAAGCCAAAAATGCACCCCTTCCCAAATCCCTTGTTTTTTTATTTGTATGCTTTATTATAAAATATTTTTTCTTTTGCTGTTTTATAACTGTAATTAGTGTTAGAAAAATAGACTTAAGAAGAATGTATTTTCTAGAGATAGTCCAATATTTTTGAGAACTGAGAAGACATAATTTTCCTCTGAACAAGAAAAATTAAAACATCACCATTGCAACATTAATGCAGTATCACGGGGAAAAGCTGTTGTAATACTGAAAGTATATTACAAGATTTATTATGGAGCTATGCAGAATTTGCTTCATCTCAGATACTCCTGTAATGAAACAGGTAGTTTTGCCTCAAAACAATTTTTGTTTTTAAAAAACATTTACAAAACGTAATATTGTCTTATTTTGTTGTCTTATGTTGTCCATGTTGTCTTATTTTATTAAATCAGTTAAAACCACTTGTTTAGGTTTAAACATCTCCCTGAGTTACTAAAAATGAAGTTGTCCAGCAAATAACTATAGACAAACATTAAACTCAATAATTTCCCCTCATTGTACCAGCTGAGGAAAGTTTAAAAGCTTAAATAGTAAATGAAATTGTGAAAAATACATTAGATTTTTAATATTCTTTGTTTTTAATAGTATGTGTTCCTTTAAATATTCTTAAAAGAGAGAGAATACATATTTCCACACCAACATAACTCAAATATGTGAATCAGTTTTTCTCAAGTGCTTAAAAAAAGTGTGTATGTGACTGCCAGGCAGACAGCTTCAGCAAAGGGTGATTTTCCAGAAAGGCAGAAGTACATGAAAACGGTGTTTGTTATTTAAAAAAACAAATAAATAAAAAGAAACAAAAGCCCTCCCTTAATGTGATCTACAATATAGCTTTTAAAAGTGTAAGTTATATATTGTACATTGTACTAATTTATAATTTTAATTATATGTATGCAGTAAAGACATAGGGGCCCCAATCAAGATCAGAGTCTGAAAGCACTATGCATTGTGCAAATGTAGTGAGACATGGTCTTTGTCCTGAGAATTTACAATCTAATTATAAGATTAGACAGATTAAATGGTGTGAGGGAGAAGTGGGAGGTAGTACGATGGTACTAGTGGTAGGTTCGTGTGGTTGCTTATGCACAAGCTGATGACTCACGTCTGCGTGTTGTAAACTATCATACGTTAGCTTTAGATAACGGGCCTATCGCATACACTGTGTCTTTTCTACTTGCTTATACTTTCTATAAAAATAAATTTCTCTCCACTTTTTCCTGTTTATGTGAAAATAGTGAAAATATTTTTTTAAAGAATGTGTTTCTAATATTTAAGTGCTTACAAAGTAAACAATTAATATAATTGTGTTATTTCTCCAAATTTTCAAAAGTGGGCAGGTAATGATACCTGTATCAGTCTTTTCATTATTTATGGATATAAAAACACGTTTGGTTCTCATATAGCCTGTTGACTTCACTGCTCCTAAGCCTTGTCTACACTATAAGTGCAACAAAGGTCTCAAATATTCCTATCTGATATAGTGAAAAAACTGCTGTGTATAACCAGATATTAACTGTATTTTTGAATTCACAACTACCACATTAACTGTATTTGTATCAATGCATCCTGGAAAAATTGGGGCACTGCTGCATAGTGCTGTACTAGGGTGTAAAGTGCCCTTGAAGATACCCATAGAAAGACACCAACAGCACATAGGGGAATAAACTACACTCTCTTTTGCATAGAGAAACCAAAAGGAGGAAGATTGTCCAAACACGGGCATATTGAGGTGGTCCTTTCTACATTGCAAAAATTGTTTCAATATTGAATTTTACATATATTTTATTCCTTGTGATGTATAACTTTTAAATTGAAAAAATCTTTAATGTTTCATTAGTAATAAGTAAAATGACTGACAGGCAGCGTATTCTGTTCTATATAGGTTCTTGTACTGCCCTCATCATTGTAGTATCTGGGCATCTGCCAGTAGTGCATTAAGCAACATGATTGATGAAGGTCACATACGGTTCATTTTCCCACTTGTTCTCTTCCCAGTGGGGAGATTTGGTGTGCAGTGTAGTATTTTGGTAGCTTTTTAAAAATGGGCATACAGCTATGTGTTTATATTAGTGAAGGCAAGGTTGAAGAAGGTGTAAAGTCTGTGATAGTTTTTAGTTTCTGTGGGAGCTTGTTCTAAATCTGGGACCAACACCCGAGAAAGCTCTGTCTTCTACGCAGACAAACTTTAACCTAGTAGAAAGTTCCACTGTGACTGTGACCTGTCCGGTGTCCAGGATAGCCTCCTGAAAATGCCAAGGTCAGGGTAGGCTGTAAAAAGAGAGCAGATTCTCCCGGTACTGGTGAGTGGCACTGAAGCCAGACTTCCCAACCAGCCACAAACTGCGCTTCTGAATCTTCACAGAAGCTAGTATACAAATACACACAGCCCCCTTTACTGCATTTCAACTTCTGGCTCCCAAATCAGCACTAGGTCCAGTAGAGAGACCAGTTATTTAAACTCTATGCTCTTTACTAAATAGGTTCCCTCTGACCCCAAGGGGTCAGCCACAGTACCAGTTCAATATAAGTTTGGATCTTACCTAAAATACCACCCTGCCAGCCAATCCTTTTAGTAACTAAAACTAAAAGTTTATTGTAAAAAGAAAGAAATAAACCATAAGAGAAATGTTAAAGGGCCAAAGCAAATCAGATACATACAAATGATTGAAAGTCCATATACATCAGAAGAAGAAATGTGGAGTTGCAGGCTTGTATAGTTCCTCTGGTATGCATCCAGTACCTGGATGGGTCTAAGTCCTTCGGTTCAGTTGCAAAAAGAATTGATCCAGAGGCAGGTATGTGTCTGTGGCTGAACAGGAACAAAGACAAAATGGTTTCTGTGGCTTGGCCTTATACGCCCTCTGGCCCTGCCCATGCGGTCTTATGGAATATTACAAGAACTAAAATGGAGTCTAGAGTCACATGGGCCAATCCTGGTAACTCTTCAGGTATGCCTTTATTTCTTCTTGGGCCCCTTGCATCCGTGAGTGTCTTAATGGGCTATTAAGCAGGCTGTTGTTTTGCCGCCATCCTATCTGGGGTGTTGCCCATGCAGCACAGTTTGAAATACAGGTATCTCAAATATATCTATAACTTCCATTTCACAAATTATACATGAACATAAGTATCATCATCTGACCTAGCATATTATAACCTTTCTAAGAGTACCTGACATGGCATATCTCACATGAATTATTATGATTTTGACATACTGATGTCAAACAATATAACACATGCTCTCCCCCCCATCTACCCAGCATGACAGTGACCAAGGAGCAGAGTTGTCAACCACAATCCTCTTCCTTGGCCCTTTAGGTAATCTTTTTGATATTCAGAGCCCAGGTCATTCAGTGCCTTGAAGATAAGGACCAAGACCTTGAACTTGGCTTGATTATTCTATGGGGAGCTTGTGTAGCAAGTGGAGGACAGGTTTGATGTGCTCTAAGTAGTTTATGTTGCTGAGGAGGTGCGTTGCCACATTTTGAATTAATTGGCATTTCCTAAGGGCTGATAGCTTTATATCCAGGTATATTACATTGCTGTCATCCAGCTGGGAGGTGACTGAAAGTGTGTGTAACTGAGGCAAGCTGAGTGTCCATTAGGATGGGATTGAGTGTCATAGCCAACTGGAAATGGTGGTAAGGATCTTTACTGGCATGCATAGAGCTCAGTGTTGGTTTGGTAGCAGCTTGGACACATGCATTCATGAGCTCCAGGTATCACACTGAACTAGGTACTGAAATCTCCAGTTCCCCTCTTTATTCTGTATTCAAGAAAAGGATCTTTATTTAGTTGTATAAAGTGAAATTCATATCTCTGGCACTGTGTAAGTGATAACCCTGATTCTCAGTCACTCATTTCCTCCCAGTGCCGAAACTGTGGGGAGGAGAAAGAAAGAAGCTTATTTTGATTGAGAACCGTAAGATTTGGACCTTAATATCTTGTCTATGCCACAACTTTAAGTGTTAAATCAATTCATGATTACAACCCTCCATATCATTAATAATACATGTAGTAATCATGCCAGGTTTGGACTGGCCCTTTCAGTCAGCTTAGGCTAGCACTTGGCTTTTTTCTTGTAATTGAACAGCACTGCTTTTATCCAAAATACTGAAAATATAAAGTTAAAACAGAGCCAAAGATCATTACACTCTCTCTCCTGGTTATCAATTAAAAATGAATGAACAAACACAAAGACAACAACAACAGAATTCAAGATTCTTAGAGCTTATCTTAAAGGGCTTTAATCCTCAACTTTTTGATGCACATCAGCCAACACACATAATGCAAGCCGCAGTAATAGCATGCACAAGGGATGGTGTGCTCACTGTCAAGATACATCATTGCATACATATGCTGGGAGTTTGCTACAAACTGAAGCCTGGTCTACACTGGTGGCTTAATTCGAATTAAAGTCCCTTAATTCAAATTAATTACTCTCGCATCTACACTTGCACATTGTTAATTCGAATTAAGGAGCCTTTAAAATCGAATTAATAAAACCATCTCTGCAAGTGGATTAGCGCCTGAAGCGCATCAGTTAATTCGCATTAGTGTGAGTGTGGACGCAATGGGACTTAATTCGAATTAATTGGCTTCCAGACTGTATCCCATTATGCCCCATTTCAGTACCCTCCCCCAAAGCAGCCCCAGGAAGATTTAAATCTTCATTTCCTGTGGTGAATGGGTTTAAAATCCAAGATGCGATCACCTCCCCTCCCCCCCACACACACAACAAGCCCTTTGCAGTTTGTCTCTTTAAGGGTTTGAAAGATTTCACCATCCATCTCCCTCCCTGCGTGGTGAATGCGTTTTAACTGCCCAGCAAGCCCTTTGCAGTTTGTCCCTTTGAAAGTTTAGCCCTTTAAAGTTTGTCCCTTTGAAAGATTTCACCACCCCCGCCCCCGACGTGGTGAATGCGTTTTAAATGCCAGCAGTGAGAGGAAATTCTTTGCTACATTGTTTCAGTGGCCAATCATGGAAATTGATACTTTCTTAAGAGTTTATTCACAGTGCTACATATGGATATATTATATCATGCTTTCCATCAGTGTAATAGAAACATTTGTATCATTGTATTAATATACTAACTGACTCCGTTGTTATTTATCTTACATTCTACAGACACTTGTAGAATCAAAATCAAAGGCAAGCAATATACAGAGGGTGGTAGGGGGAGCATAAAAGGCAAACAGCATACAGGTGGGGGGGGTTCGTTTGGTGAGGGGAAAAATCAAAGGCAAGCAATATACAGGGGGTGATGGGGGGAGCATAAAAGGCAAACAGCATACAGTTCTAAAGTAATCCAGGATAAGCTGTGATGTATTTGTCACAGTCAAAATGAGAGCATAGTTCAGATGGCTCCATGTGCCTGCAGCAATGGCGATCGGGGGAGTAAAAAAACAGCATGGAAATCCTTTTCCTGTTTGTTTGGGGGTGGGGGAAGCAGCCCCGCATCCTGGGATGATGACACTTGTCACAACAGCCTCTATGGTTAGTTGCACTGTGGGATAGCTTCCCACATTGCACTGCTTTCTAATTCGAATTAAGGCTGGCCAGTGTGGATGCAAGAAACCAGCACAAACACTGTAGTGTGGACAGTCTGCAGCGCTTTCTATAAATCGCTTTCTGTAATTCGAATTAAGCTAATTTGAATTAGTGCTGCAGTGTAGACATAGCTGGAGTGTGGGGTGTTCTTGAAAGGTATCCTATGCTCCTTGGCTGCATTGCTGAACTGTGCTCATTTTAGGATTTTTCTCACTGTGCATTGTAGGATGCATAGCAGAAGTCAGGCTAGTTCAAATTTTTTAAAAATCCCATGGTTAATCTGACTCTCTCCCCCAAATACTTCATTAATGACTGGGCTAGTGCCATTTTTTAAATGCTGCCAGCCTGCATAGACTCAGTAATGCTCCGCACCACTAAGCTGGCAACTTCAGATATGCAGAGGCTACTTTCAGCACTCAAAGCCAGATGGAATTTGGCTTGGGACTGTGCCTGAGCAGATGATGTGGCAGCAGCAGGAGCTGCTCCAGAAGCAGGAGGGTCTTCAGCGGTGGTGGAACTGGGACACAGAGGAGGAAGAGGAAGACAATGAGCAACTGATAGTAGAAGATCAGTTACTGGAGCAGCTTCACAGCCTGCAATATCATTTCTGAGCTTGGGAAACCAGCGCCAATTTATGGGAAAGGATTATTCTGCAGACCGGGAATGATCAGCAGTGGTGAGAGAATTTCAGGATGGGGAAGGCAACCTTTTTGGAGATATGTGCTGAACTAACCCCAGAGCTACAGTGGCAGCATACCAACATTCAGTGCCCCATACCCATGGAAATGTGGGTCACAATTGCCAAATGGAAACTAGCCACCTCAAATGCAATCGGTCCATACCGAACTATATTGGCCTGTGGAGATCAGCTGATGGGGTCACAGTCATGCCAGTGTGTTTTGCCGTGGAAAAAGTGCTATTGCATCAGGTTATAAAGCTTGGTAATGCTTTGAAGGTTGATGGCTTTGCACGCATGAAATTTCCGAACTGTATTGAGGCATTTGATGGGATGTGTGCGCCCTGCCATCTCTGCCCCCAAATCAGGGTTCATAATTTCTCCATGGTGCTCCAAGGGCTTGTCAACCGCTGTGGCAGGTTTGTGGACATAAATGCTGGGTGATCTGGAGGGGTCCACAATGCCAGGATCTTTTGGATCTTAGCTGTTTTTAAATTAAAGGAGAAAGGACTGTTTGCCCCCAGGAATACTATGAACATGAATAGTATGGACATTGTTCCAGTTATCCTGCGAGACCTGGCTTATCCTCTGTTTCCTTGGTTAGTGAAGCCATTCACAGGCTGCTTGGACAGAAGGAAGGAACTGTTTAACTTCTGCCTTAGTAGTTGCAGAGTGACAGTGGAGTATGCATTTGGCCATTTGAAAGGGAGATGGCTCTGTTTGTGGAATAGGTTGAAAGCATCAGGAAAAAAAAACCCAAAGATTATAGTATCGTGTTGTATTTTGCACCATATTGGTGAGTGTAAGGGAGAAGCCTTAGCTATGGGTGCGAAGCTGAGATGCAGAGGCTTGCTTAGTTGTTTGAGCAGCCAGCAAGGTGTCTAATACAAAATGCTGGGGCAGTATTGTCACAGATGCCTATTGCTCTTATGTTGAATCTCAGCCCTGAAACTGTGCAGCCCCAAACTCATAGAATCAGCCTCCTCAATCCCAGTCTGGGTTGCTGCCTGGGAATTGGGGTTGGTTACTGCAGGGCAAGAATTAGGCTTGCCTTCTACCTGGCCATCAGGGACCCGAGTCTTGAATAGATCCTGGCTTTCTGGGGAGATCTCTTCACTGGCCTCCTGATGCTCATCCCCTAATGAGTCTTGCTGGTCATCCCCAGTGAGAGGATGGGGGAAGAATGTGGCCAGTAGGCTCCATAAATTGTGTGGGTTGCGTGGTCATGTAGGTGTATAAAAGCCTGTCCTGCTCCTCAAAAATGAACAAGTTACATGTTCCCTGCTGGATTTTTTTCCTGTTGGCTCTGGTTTTAATGTAGGTGCTTCTGAGCTGTTTGCTCTTTCACTGTCACTCTTCAGCATCCTGGTTATGGCCCCTTGCGAACATCTGCCTAGCACTATTTACGAAAAGGTCTTTATTCTGGTGGCTGGACATGAGAGCTTCCTACACCAATGCTTCTCCCCAGATGGTGATGAGCTCCACAGTTTGGCCCTGCTACAAGCAGCTGTTTATGGTATGTTTGTAGGGTTTCCGGAGTATTATTGCAGCTATTGTGATAAACTGGAATCCAGGAGGAAATAGACAAAGTCTGGCTATACACAAGCTCATAAAGGGGGGAAATCTGGTCAACTTGACCCCAGAGCAAGGAATGGCACACAGGAAAACGAACAGGTCACTAATGGTTGCTTGAAAAGCAGTGTGGGACAGATATTGGAAGACTGCCAAGGTAGTTGACAGCATTGCATACACATGAACAGTAGAGTGGATTAACTTTCTTTGCAGCAAATTTAGTTCACTTTGAAAGAGGACTCGAGTTTGCCATACATGCGGAATCAGTACATTACAATATATTGCATCATGTAAACGCAAATACTTTGGAAGTGAGTTAACTGGAAAAGCTGAGGATTCTCTCTCTTTCTCACACACAGACACACAAACCCTAAAACTGCTAAAGACGGATTTTAGTGTTTTCTGGACCATTAATTAAAAGTGTGATTATCTTTATAACTCCCTCAAAGATAGTCAGGAGAAAATGGTTCTTCCTATGATTCCTAAAAGGAAAAATAACTGATTACAAGCAGTTGTTATCTATCTGTTCCTTGTTTGTTCTTCCTACCACAGCATTTTCATACTTTAATAGGTGTCAAAGGTCAAGCTCAGTTTGTCATGCAATCGAAGTGCATGTATTTTGCTGTTAATCATTAAGATTACAGCTTCCTTTAAAGGATCTGACGGTTCAATATATTTCTAATGTTGCAGTTGCACTATTATGACTGAGGGTGCATTTTAATTTTGTGGCTCTATTTTCAGTTTTTCTAACTTTTTTGGGGGAGGAGGATTTCTCTTTGGACTAAATTCTTCAGGTTTGTAGTCTGTTCAAAGGCTATTATTTTTTATAAAGTTTGTAGATAATCTGTTCCCCTTTTGAGGTCCTATAGCACAGAAATAAAATATTTCTTCTTTTTGAGAAGGTTTCCAGCTGTTTTTTGTACTCATAACCTTAAAAAAAGGTTTTAAAGCTAAAGCTTGGTGTTGATGAAGTTCCCCACCATGTAAGCCTTGGAGGCATCAAGACAGAGATTTCGTGGTGACTTTAATATCTATAATAAATGATGATTCTTCTGAATTTGCTCAGGATTTCATGACAATCATGAGATGACCCCCAGTGGCGTTTGATCAATAACAGGCAGCTGGTAACAGTGAATGTTTATGTTGGGACAGGAGGCTGTGCATATGGATATAATACCCATGTCACGGACCAGATATTGGCTTCTACATATTGAGTCTGGTGTATACCTTTCTATCAGGGCAAAATTGCTATTTGATGCCCCACTCTCAGAATTTAACACAACTAGTGTTTTACTGACTGCTTTGGGGGAGAAATATGGTTTCCCTGACAGATCACTGTTGATAGCTATAGTGATTCCTTGTCCTCAGCAGTCAGTAGGATGATCCTTTGATGGCTTCCCCTCCGGCTTCATTTTTGCAATTCACCTTGGTTTATAACAACTGACAGTTGGAAGCAAAATGGCTGATGTGCTCTTTGTAGAAATCTTGTGCCAAATCTGACTAATTATATACAACTTTTTCTGAATTTTTGTACAGTGACTGTGTGGGAACAAAAAGTTTGCTTTCACCAAAGAAATTCACATGTAATGACACAAACATAAATAAAGGGAAGGAAAATTATGAAACTGGAGTAGGAGGTGGTTGATAGCTTGCTGGCATATGATCTCCTCTCTCCAGAGACACACCATCTCAATTCTCCAGCCAATAGCATTTGTTTGTTTTTTTATCTCTGTCTAATTATTCTGAATAGTTTGGCCTGTTACATCCATTGTCCATGGCCTTCCAAAGCTTGCTTGTTCAAAGGTCATGGCATGGATATATTGTTTTAGATAGGACTTTTAACCTATTTTATGTTAATTGTAAAATGTACAAAGGAAACAGTATAAATCACATAGTGTATTTCCTGTTCCAGTGGCTTCGGGACCACTTATTTTGCACATGCATAAAATGACCATGAGTCCTTGAAAAACAGAAATGTATCCATTTTAGGTCCTGTCTGTATGTCTAGCTATTTTACAAAACGAGTGTTTTATCATTTGTGTTTAAAACATAATGCAGACTGGCCATCTGGGTAAGTGCTATTAACAACAGTACCTCAAGGACCAGCCTAGCACCCCCCAGCCTGTAAACGTGTTGACAAATTGGCACTTCAAAAATTCCCTTTGAGCCCTTGACCCCAAATGACTTCTGAAGTCAGCCTTCCTCTCATGTAAATCCAAGTCAAGACAGAGTCAGACTCATTCTGGTTCTGGTCATTGCTGTGAATGGCAGCCCAACTGCACAGTTACCATATACAGTCAACCACTTGCTGACCTTGAGCTAGCATCTGTAGTACTTTTCACCATCTTCCCTGCATCAGAGGTGAGCAGGATTGTGGCGGGGAGCAAAAGAGGGACCAGTTTCTGAGGGGAGCAAATTAGGAAGTTAGAAATGAATATGATTTGAGTGGTTTAGAGATTGAGAGATAGAGAACATAGAAAGGAGAAGTAGATGAGGAGAGAGGAGAGGAGGAATGGGTACAGGAGAAAAGTGTGAAAAAGGAGAACTTCCCTGCCAAACAAAGATTTGGAAAATTTAAGATTGAATAATCTAGGAGAATGAGAATAGAGGAAACTAAAGTAAGAAAAATAAAGTAGTACTATCTGTAATCCACATCCCTACAATCCAATCCCTTATGACAAATGTCTCTCACTTTTACTCTGGAAATATTATCCTACACATGTATATTTTCTTCTAGAGTTGGATAGCTTTTCTGGTTAAATAAGGAAATATAATTTGTCACAGTAGAGAATTGTTTCCAGGTTTAATGAGGTGATTGTTAGAAATACATTTTTTAATTTAAAAACTACTTGTATTCAAGTACATTTTATTAACCTCAATGGCTGTGCTTTTGTGTTTTTCTTTGAAAGTAAATTGACCTAGTCAACTTATAGGACAGATTGGTACATTCTACTTCTTGCCCAGCACACACATTTGCTAACAGGCAGTTAGCCACTTAAAAATTACCATCCAACAAACTTGTAAGATTAAAGGCATCAGGCAAAATAGCTTCAGTTTTGTTTCATCTGGTTCTCTGCAGTTATTGCAAATCGGGAAAACAAAGAACCAAAAGTCTGATGGCAAAATGTAAGACTTTGTTTTTAGTTTATCTATTTGTTTTTCCACAGACTGAACGGTATGATATAAAATGCACCATACCCTTCTCAGTATTTTACTCAAAAGCAAATGAAGAGAAAAACTCAGAGAACTGGTAGGTAATGTCCCATGGGAAGAAAATCTAAGGGATAAAGCAATTCAGGAGAGCAGACACTTTCTCAAGGAGACAATATTAAAAGCACAACTGCAAACTATCCCAATGTGAAGGAAAGATAGGAAAACTAGTAAGAGGCCAATCAGGCTCCATCAGGAACTGTTTAATTATCTAAAAATCAGAAAGGAATACACCAAAAAATGGAAACACAGACAAGATTGCTAAGGAGGAGTACAAAGGAATAGCACAAGCATGTAGGGAAAAATTCAAATTGGCTAAGGCACAAAATGAGTTACATCTAGCAAGGACCATAAGTCGAGATGAGGTTCCATAAATACATTAGGAGCAAGAGAAAGACTAAGGCAAGTAAGTGTAGATCCTCCACTTAGCGGGGAAGGAGAGCTAATAATTGCTGACATCAAGAAGGTTTTTAATGCCTATTTTGCTTCAGTTTTCATTGAAAAGGTTTAATGATGACCAGATACTCAATACAATTAATATTAACAAGGAGTAAGGAATGCAAGCCAAACTAGGGAAAGAACAGGTTAAAGAATATTTAGATAAATTAGTTGTATTCAAGTCACCAGTGCTGATGCAATTCATCGTGGGATAATGAAGGAATTAGTTGAAGCAGTGTTGGAATCTTGAGCAATTATCTTTGAGAACTCATGGACGATGGGTGAGATCTCATATGATTGGAGAAGGGGAAACATAGTACCTAGACTTTTAAAAAGGGGAACAAAGAAGACCCAGAGAATTATAGACCAGTCAGCCTAACATTAATACCTGGAAAGATACTGGGACTAATTGCCAAACAATAAATTTGTGAGCACTCAGAGGATAATAGGATTATAGGAATAGCCAGCAATGGATTTGTCAAGAACAAATAATTCCAAATCAAACTAATTTCCTTCTTTGGCAAAGTTACTGGCCTAGTGGATGGGGGGAAGCAGTACACTTGATGTATCTTGATTTTTAGTAAAGCTTTTGACATAGCCCCATGTGATAGTCTCATAAGCAAACTAGGGAAATGTGGTCTAGATTAAATTACTCTAAGATTGATGCACAGTTGATTGAAAGATGGTACTCAATGAGTAGTTGTCAATGGTTCACTGTCAAACTAGAAGGGCATATCTAGTGGGGTCCCACAGGGGTCTATCCTGGGTATGGTACTTTTCAATGTTTTCATTAATGATTTGGATAATGGAGTGAGGGTAGGCTTATAAAATTTGCAGATGACACCAAGCTGGGGGGGGGGTTGCAAGCACTTTGGAGGACCGGATTAGAATTCAAAATGATGCTGACAAATTAGAAAATTGATCTGAAATCAAAAAGATGAAATTCAGTAAAGACAAATGCAAAATATTGCACTTAAGAGGGAAAAATCAAATGCACAACTACAAAATAGGGAATAACTGGCTAGGCAGTAGTATTGTTGAAAAGGATCCGGGGCTATAATGGATCACAACTGGAATATGAGTAAACAATATGATGCAGTTGCAAAAAAAGCTAATTTCATTCTGAGGTGTATGTATAGACAGCAAAGACAAATGTAAGGTTCTACACTTAGGGAAGAAAAACCAAGTGCACAAATACAGAATGGGGGAAAACTGGGTTGGCAGCAGCACTGCTGAGAAGGATTTGGGAATTGTGGTGGATCACAACCTCAACATGAGTAAGCAATGTCATGCTGTTGCAAAAAAAGCAAATGAAATTTTAGGTTGTATTATAGCATGAAGTCACAGGAGGTGATAGTACTGCTCTACTCGGCGCTGGTTAGACCTCAGATGGAATACTGTGTCCAGTTTTGGTCACCAATATATAGAACTGGAAAGGATCCAGAGGTGAGTGACAAAGATGATCAAAGGGAGGGAAAGCAAGCCATATGTTCAAAGGTTGAAGGAACTAGGTATGTTTAGTTTGGAAAAGTGGAGATTAAGGAAGGATATGATAGCAGTCTTCAGATACTTGAAAGGCTTCCATAAAAAAGATGGAGAAAAGTTGTTCTTTTTTGCCACAGAGGGCAGGACAAGAGGCCATGGGTTCAAACTACAGCATAGTAGATTTAGATTAAATGTCAGGAAAAACTTACTAACTGTAAGAACAATAGGACAATGGAACCGGCTGCCTCAGGAGGTTGTGGAAGCATCTTCACTGGAGGTTTTCCAAAGGAGGCTGGATAGCCATCTGTCTTGGATGGTTTAGACACAACAAATCCTGCATCTTGGCAGGGAATTAGACTAGCTGACCCTTGCAGTCCCTTCTAAACCTATGACTCTGTGATTCTAAAACAAGTGTTGTATATAAGGCTTGGGAGTAAATGTCCTGCTCTGCTTGGCACTGGTGAGGCCTCAGCTGGAGTAGTGTGTCCAGTTCTGGGCACCACACTTTTAGGAAAGATGTGAATAAATGGGGGAGAGTCCAGAGGAGAACAAAAATGGTAAATGGTTTAGAAAAGTGAAAACTGAGGGAAGATTTAAAAAAAAAAAAAACTGGGCGTGTTTAGTCTTGAGAAAAGAAGCTGGGGAGGGAACCTGACAAGCCTTCAAATATGTTAAGGGCTGTTATACAGGGGACAGTGATAATTTGTTCTCCATGCCCACTGAAAGTAGAACAAGAAGTAATGGGCTTAATCTGCAGCAAGGGATATTTAAATTAGATAATATGAAAAGCTTTCTAACTATAAAGAAAATTAAGCTCTGGAATAGGCTACTGAGGGAAGTTTTGGAATCCTTATCACTGGAAGTTTTTAATAACAGATTAGACAAACACCTGTCAGGTATGGTTTAGTTGGTCCTGCCTCAGTGCAGGGGGCTGGACTAGTTGACCTCTCAAGGTCCCTTCCAACCCTAGTTTCTATGATTCTATGAGATGCACATTCCAGCAAAACTCATATTTGTTCTTTGAGTTGGCTGAAACTCAGGATTTCTGGCTTTCAGGTAACTTTGATATTTTGAATATTCTCGTGAACTGAAAATCCTGGGGATTGGAGGGAGGTTCTAGAAACACAGTGTTTCCTAAATGAAATGTGTACCCTGTGATCCAAGCACCTGCTGCCTGAAAGTGATATCTTGTGAATTTCACTGCTGTTGTTCAGATATCCATGGCTACCTGCTGAGGAATCAGGCAGCCTCAGGAGCCAGTTGTCTGGAAGCTCTGGGGTCCCTAGCCCAGGGCAGTCTGCATGGTGGGGCTATTCTAGAGCCACACACTCCGGAAGCCAATCCCAGGATTGCCAGGCTACCAGCTGTGTGACAAGGAGACTGGAAGCCCTGAGACCCTCAGCTGGAACTGGGTTCTTGGGGCTTCCAGACTACCTGCTATGCTTTTGGTAGCTAAGCCTAGTTAGAGCCAGGGCTTTCAGACTCCCTGCTCTATAGCATGGAGCCTGGAAGTTTTGTCATGGCAAGACTGCCTTGGTACTGGAGACCCTGGAAGCCCAGACTCCCCAGTAGTCTACCAGCTGAGCTGAAAGGGAGCCAGGCAGGCTTCCAACCAATTGCTGCCTGTGACTTGATCAAAATTCATTTAGCCTGAAACTGTTTTTGCAAAATACGGTGGGTTCAACTAACCTTTTGCTGGAAAATTTCCAATCAACTCTAGTGTTTATTATGGAATCGGGAGTTCCATTAGTAGTGTATTGCAGGTGAGAATGTGCTTTGTTTTGTACTGGTAATGGGAGGCTTGAGTCTGGGCTGAATATATCTAGATAACTGTAACAGGATAACTTAACCCTTAAGGAGTGTTGGGTCTGAGGCTAGCAAACCCTGATTACTGAGGAGGCATACCTGGGTTCAATCAGATAATTTACTATACAGGCAGGAAAAGACTGGGAGTGACCTGAGAAGAGGGTAAAATGGGAGAACTGTGTTTTGGAACTTTGAATTTTGTTTTGGAGCTTTGTTTATGTGAATAACCTCAGACCCTTGAGAAGGGGTAATGAATGGATAAGAAAAGCCTGTGTGGAGTTTAAGGAGCCCTCTGAGGGAGAAATTGTTAGTAGGGCACTGCAGAGGCACCCCGGTCATGAAAACTTTGTCTCTAGGAAGATCAGGGGAAAGGACAGCAAACTGTGAGTGTCAGAATACAGTCTACTAATCAACCTATGAATACAGCATTAGAACTTGGAAAAAGCTGCTTGCCCTTAGAGGTTTTGAGATATGTTTAAAAAGGCTGAAGGCAAGGGTAAAATGGAAAAAACACACTTAATTTTGAACAGTACAATTGATTTGAAGCTGACATGGTTGACACAAGTTCCATAGTAAAGACATGAGAGATGTTTATACTTCATATCAGCATTCAGTAGGTAAACATGAGATCTCTGAGAATTCATCATAAGGCAAGAGAATGTTTCTGAAACATTTTTTTGCTGGCATGTTAACCTCAATTTGAAGTTGCAAAGCTAGCCAAATCTTCAGTGTCCTTTTTTTGTCCATATTAAGATTGACAAAATTTATGTTAAGTACTTACAGTACATACTCACCAATCCTACTCCTCTCATTTTATTTTTTAATGTATTCCTTCATTGCGGTTGCCTAAGCTATTACTGAGCTGGTTCTTCTTCGAGTATTGTCCCTATGGGGTATGGGTGCTCCATTTCAGCTGCTCATGCACTCCATGTGCCTTTGATTGGAGATTTGCTTTAGCGGTACCTGTTTGGCCTGTGCATGTGCTCTATGTGACTTCATGCTCCTCACTGAGGCTGGTTAGGGCTGCGTGGATGAACTGCCCTCAGTTCCTTCTCAGCTGCCCCAGCCTGAGATGGAGGCTCAGCAGTGTCCACTGTGAGCTTGCCTCATTGATATTTCTTATCCTAGTTAGTTTGTTTGTTTTATCTGAGGACTGTTTGTCTTCTTTATTTTATTCTCTCTCCGGGAGGTTTTTACCTCATTGGGAGGGTATGCCCAGTTCACCGGGTTTCAAACATTGCCTCACTTGCCAGGAGGCCATTCCAGTGAGTGACAGGCATTCCTGGTGTGTCTGTTGCCTTGGGGAAACACATATCCCTCAAAAGTGCAACTTCTACTTGGCATTTAAATCTAGGGCCAGGAAGAACTGGGAAATTAACTTGAGACTCCTCCTGATGGAGAGTTCCCTCTGCCCTCCTGACCTGGGCCAGGGGACTTCCCAGACACCAGGAAGTCTCTGAGCAAGTTGAGTGCCCTGCCACCTCAACACAACGCTCTCCTAAATCATCTAGTAAGAAGACTCTAGAGGCCTCACAAAAAGACTCTAGAAAAAGGAACTCTGGCTCTCCCCATAGAGAATCTGCACTGAAAAGATCTCAGTATCACTGTGAGACATCCGTACTGGAGACTCTGGCTTCTCAGTACAGTACTATGGAGGCTGTGGGTTCCTCAGGTACCATCAGTACTGTTAAGTCCCTAGGGTCTAAGGGTCTTGGCTCCAGCAGAGTGTCAGGACTCAAATAAGGCAGCAAGGGGAAAAACCTTCCTACATTTGATCAGTACCATTGGAGACAACCCAACAGTCCATACCTAATGCCTCAGTGCCACAGAAGACCAAGAAGCCAGCCAACTCCAAGCATGCCTCTGAGCATGTGAAACTTTTGGCATCGCCTACTTCCTCTACTACAAACCTCTCTGCTCAGGTTACCACATCAGTACGGATGTCTCTATTGGTGTCCCAGGAATTTAGATATTCCACAGACTTGACAGTGGTGAAGGTACCAGGCTCCCCACTTCTGGGTATTGATCCTTTATCGGTACTGAGACCCAGCCAATCTCTGGACCCTCTCTGGTATCACCAGAGTAACCACCATTTTCACCACCATGCAGAAGATGATGAGAAAATTATGGGGACTTCTGTTTGGTTTCTCAGATATCCATCCAGGGAAATCTACAGAGAGATGGAAGATATCTGAGAGAGACATCCTGAAGCTCTGTCTCAGTGTATGAACACCCTTGGATACCTCCTTCTATCTCATATGGTTCTTCTCAATGGGTGTACTGAGACCCCTGGGTGGCATACCACAAGCAAATCTCTAGAGTCTCTAGCCTTACTTATCAACACAATAGAGGTAGACAGTACCCAAACCACAGGAAGTGAGAGTGGATAAGGAGATCACACCACAAACTAACATTTCCTTTTCGTTCTCAGATAAGGTGGTCATGCCTCTCCCACTTCTCTAGCTGATGATTTCAAACAGTTCCAGGACCTCATTAAAAGAGTGCCTGACTCCAGGAGTCGGATACCAGATACCACTGTGGGAGGTCAAGGACTCGCAGCACAAACTGCTAGGTATTTTACAGAGACAAGGCGATTGAGGTAATCTCTTTTATTGGACCAACTTCTTTTGGTGAGAGACACAAGTTTTTGAGATTACACAGACCTGCTGCTTCTTCAGTTCTCTATAAACTCAAAAGCTTGTCTCTTTCACCAACAGAAGTTGGTGCAATATCTGTTGCTCCTTCACACCCCTATCCAAGCGGACAAGAGCTCCAACTGAGGAAATACTTCATGGAGAAAGTCATGAGACTTGAGTCAGATCCAGGCCAGGGAGAGCCCCCCTGAACTCTGGCTGCAGGCTTCAAGCAGCGCGCCTCTGAGCATGAGCTATGAAACCGAGGTTGGAGCAGATAAAGCTAAAGACCGGTTGTCTCGGGCTTCTCATGAGAGTAAGGGATACTCTCAAAGGCATAAAAACAGATCCCCCTCTAAGTTGGCTTCCAGGAGAATCATAGAAGATTAGAGTTGGAAGGGACCTCGGGAGGTCATCTAGTCCAACCCCCTGCTCAAAGCAGGACTAACCTCAGCTAAATCATCCCAGCCAGGGCTTTGTCAAGCCGCAGCTTAAAAACCTCTAGAGATGGAGATTCCATCATCTCCCTAGGTAACCCATTCCAGTGCTTCACCAACCTCCTAGTGAAAAAGTTTTTCCTAATATCCAACCTAGACCTCCCCCATTGCAACTTGAGACCATTGCTCCTTGTTCTGTCATCTACGACCATTGAGAACAGCCTAGCTCCATCCTCCTTGGAACCCCCTTTCAGGTAGTTAAAGGCTGCTATCAAATCCCCCCTCATTCTTCTCTTTTGCAGACTAAACAAGCCTAGTTCCCTCAGCCTCTCCTCATAAGTCTTGTGCTCCAGCCCCCTAATCATTTTTGTTGCCCTCCGCTGGACTCTCTCCAACTTCTCCACATCCTTTTTGTAGAAGGGATCCCCCTCTGACTCCTTCTGAGTTGGGTGAGTCTTCACATGCAGGACACAAAGACATAGGTCTGCCTAAGCCTCCCAGCCATGAAGGGAAAGTGCACAGGAACAAGGTTTCAGTGGTACCAACACCATTGCTGACTGTGACCTCTAGCAAGCCAAAGGACTGACATCCATTGGTACCAACTAAGAACTCCAACTGGAACTCTCTCTCTACCTGAGGATATTGGCCTGGCCCCATAAGAATCCACTGAACATTAAGTCTGTGGCAGTATCTGATCCAGTGGAACTGACAACTGGGATTCCTCGTACTGCAGGAGGGACTGAGATACATACTACCCCAGAGGATATCATCTCCCTCCTGGACCCTGTTCTTCTGAGGGACACTAACCCCGGAAGAGGGTACCACTTAAGGAGAAGGAGTTACTCCTCTACTCCTTCCATGAGCTAGATCTTCATTCCACTGGCATTGATGGACAGATCTGGCCTCCTCATCGGTTGAATTAGATATCCAGGACAAACCATCACCTTCCAGGGAGGTAAGCCCAGATTGGGTTTCCAGAGTTTCTTGGACCTGTTGTCTGACCAAACAGGGTTATCGTCCAAGAGATTGCTGGTGTCCAGTATCTTAGAGTATATTCCCTCCCCTGCCACCTCCAGCTCTTTGGCCCTTATTCTGACCCTGTTGGGGGGTCTATAGGATTCTTATGCATGCTACCAGGGATCCATGCACTCTATCAGAGAGTCACATTGTCCCTCTCCTTCTAGACAATAGCAGGAGATGACAGTTCCAGTTCTGCAGGCATATATGGAAGAAGATGATGACAAACCAGATCCGCCAGTACTGGCAGTACCAACAGGTGTATCATCTTCCTCACCCACTGAGGCAATTGTCCTATCTTAATAATTCGGATCAGATGACCAGAGGCAATATTAAAAACTATTGCAGAGAATGGTGTCAGAACTTCAGATCCCATTAGAAGAAGTTCACATTATGCAGCATAAGCTCTCGGATATCCTGCAGCCCACTGGACAAAGTCAGGTAGCTCTCCTCATGAATGAGGCCATTATGGAACCTGCCAGAGTGGTATAGTATGCAGCGGCAATGTGTATCTTTATTCCTAAAAGATCTGAGAAATGTTATTTAGTGCCTGAGAAAGGGATGGAATTTTTGTTCATACACCCTGTGTCGTAGGAAAGCTCAGGGCCCTCCTAAATTATGACTTGAGTGCGTAGTTCTTTGAGACAGTTTATTACGAGCAGCTCAGAGAAGTGTTGGTCACCCTAAGGCTCCTGAGGACTTCTGCCTTACAGACTCACATCACTAAGTTTTATACAGTATTCAGACAAAGAGAACAAAGAAAAAGATGACGTATTATGGTACATTTCCATTAGCTCAACCTTTTCTACACTAAGATATACTAAGGAATTCCTCCATATTGCTAATTGAACAGGGCCCCTGATTACCATAACAACTATCTTTGGAGTTAGCTAACGATGACCCGTTATCTTCAGACAGCTGCAAAAACCTGCAACATCTGCAAAATGTAGCACCTGTTCAAGGCTAGGAAAACTACTAAAAATCCAAGATGGAATCTTTAGCATACATGATGGAGTCTTAAAATCTTGATACAAAATAGAATATATAACTTGATATAAAAGTAGAATACAAAAAATAGAGTATATAAAACTTTTCCTTCCACACCTGTCTCCAACTCCCTAGTAGTACCAGCAGACACGGGAAGATCCAGAAAGCAACACCCTAAAAACATCACTGTGGGCCCGGGAGAGAAATGTCTGACTTTCTGGGGAGGAAGGTATTCATGTCCACCAATCTCCTTATCAGTATCTCTAAACTACCAGGTCCTGTTAGCGAAATATGGTTTTATTAACTACTCAAAGTTCCTGGAGGACAGGGCCCAATTCCAAGTCTTTTTTGAGAAGGGTAGACTTATGACTAAAACGTCATTGTAAGTAACAGTGAACACGAGTGATACCGCATCAAGATCTATAGTGACCGCAATAGTAATGCATCAAAAGTCGTGGCTCCAATCTTCAGGGTTCCCCAGAGAGGTTCAGAACACCCTTGAAGACTTGCCCTTTGATGAAACCAATCTCTTTAATTAGAAAACAGATGAGTCTTTTCACTCATTAAGACTCCTGGACAGTCCTCTGCTTTTTAGGCATTTATTCTCTGGTCCCAATGAGGAAGCATTGTAAACAGGTGTATAAGCCATGGCCTCTTCCACAACCTTTTTACCACCAACAACTATACGAACTGCCATGCAAGCATCAGAGTGTGCAGAGCTCAAGATTTGTAGCCCTAGCCACTTTGTCAACAGGCACCTAACCTCATCTACCAACTAAAGGTTACTTTTGATGGGACACCTGAGAGTTGTGACCTTACAATGATGCCACACCCACCTGTTTCCAAAGTCTGCTTTGGTGGCTACTTAGTATACTTTGCCCACAACTGGGGTAATGTATCAACCAAGTGGTTACAAGATATCATCCACTCTGACTGCACTGTCCAGTTTCTTTCCCTACCTCCTCCAAAGCCGCCTTCCCAGATCCTCTGCAGGGACCATTCTCACGAGGAGATCCTCTGATAAGAGGTAAACTTTCTCCTTGAGCAAGGAGCTATAGAGCAGCCACCTCATCATCAAGGGAAAGGGTTTTATTCAATTATTTCATAGTTCCCCAAAAAATGAGAGGATGGAGGCCAATTCTCAACTTTGTATTTGAAAATTAAAATTCCTCATGGTTACACTAATTCCTCATGGTTACAATAATTCCTTGGAAGAAGACACATGTTTTGCAGCTTTTGATGTGAAAAAGGCTTGTAATCATCCACATGAAAGTCTGTCCCAAAGAAGGTTCCTCAGATTTTGGGTAGGGCAGGAATATTGCCAGTGAGGGTACTCCTGTTCAGTGTGGGAACAGCACCCAGAGTCTTCACAAAGGTCTTCTCAGTGGCGGCAGCACAGATGAGAGGAAATGGCTACCCCAGTGAAACTCAGACCTCAGTGGTTCAGGAGCCAAATTAGCTATTAACATTACCCAAAAGAGCCACAGTAGTGTGAATTCATTGTTTCATTTATTATAGTACTACATATTAATATTTAAACAGTATGACGAGAAATATTTAGTTTATTATATGTACATATATATATATATATATATATATATATATATATATATATATAATTCTCTAACATTATTCTCACAGCAAAATGACTGACCAAGTATTATTATATTATCAACTACAATTGGTTAAGAACATCGTAAAAGCATCATGATTGGTTAATAACTTAGAATGGTTAATAATTAGATCACACAGTGTTTTAATATAATGTGCTGGAACAAGCCAATGTCTTTATTAAGACCATGATTTTTAGGCCATGTCTACACTACAGAGTTAAATCAACGATCATAAGCTGCTTTTATTACATCAGATGTGCACATCCAAATATTGCTTCTTATGTTGATGGAATGTCCACAGTCATTGCTCTGCATCGACAGAGAGCGTTGCATCATGGGTAGCTATCCCACTTTGCAACTCAGCACCGTCTATCACCCTCTGCTACGGAGAGCTCTGGGAATGGATTGTGATGCATCATGGGGGCATGCTCGCTGTCCCATGATGGAGTTCTTTCCATCCTATCATTCCATTGCCTCCTGACTTTGTTTCACCCTGTTTTTCAACAGCCCTTACAAACTGTGCGCCCGCCATCTCTGCCTGACAGCCTGGATCCTGAGCTGCTGACCAGTCTAGTGATGAGTGTTATGAATACAACAGTGCTGGACCTGCAGTATTTCATGAGCTCTGAAACAGAGAGTGAAGTGGTGTGCCTGCCTTACTCTGCCATGGAAACAAATAATTTAGGATTACTGCTGGCATTCATGGAATAGGTGCACATGGCGGTATTGGGCTCAAGAAACAAGTACTGAGTAGTGCAGGGGTTCTCAAACTTTTTTTGCTGGGACTCCCTTTGCAAATATTTCAGGCCGTGAAAACCCCCGCCTCCAAAAGTGATGACCTCCCCTATGCCATGCCACCCTTACCACCATGCGTTGTGACGCCCCCCCCATAATAACCTTGTGACCCTCTGAGGGGTCACGACTCCCAGTTTGAAAACCCCTGGGATCACATTGTGATGTGGGCATGGGATGACGAGCAGTGGCTGCAGAACTTTCAGATACACAAATCAACCTTCCGAGAACTGTGTGCGGAGCTCGTCCCAGCACTGCGGCACAAAGACACCAGAATGAGAGCTGCCCTCACTGTGGAAAAGTGAGTGGCAATCGCTGTGTAGAAGTTGGCAATTCCAGATTGCTGTTGGTCAGTCGCAAAACAATTTGGAGTTGGAAAGTCCTCCCTGGGGGTTGTGGTAATGCAAATATGCAGAACCATGAATCCATAAAATCCAGTGCCATCTTCCTGACTTTCAGGAAGGGAATGGAGGTTTAAGTCTTGAAGCATGAATGGTGATATTCACTATAGATTTTTGCCCTAGCTAATATAATTTCATATACTTTTATTTGTAATGTCTAATTCTTTTTTGAATTATAATCTTGTTGCTTTAATGTCTTCAGTCAGTGAATTCCCTCAGGGGTCGGTCCTGGGGCCGGTTTTGTTCAACATCTTCATTAATGATCTGGAGGATGGGGTAGATTGCACCCTCAGCAAGTTTGCAGATGACACTAAGCTAGGGGGAGTGGTAAATACCCTGGAAGGTAGGGATAGGATACAGAAGGACCTAAACACTCTGGAGGATTGGACCAAAAGAAATCTGATGAGGTTCAAGAAGGACAAGTGTAGAGTCCTGCACTTAGGACGGAAGAATCCCATGCACAGTTACAGACTGGGGACTGATGAGCTAGGCAGCAGTTCTGCAGAAAAGGACCTGGGGGTAACAGTGGATAAGAAGCTGGATATGAGTCAGCAGTGTGCCGTGGTTGCCAAGGCTAATAGCATATTGGGCTGCATTAATAGGAGCATTGCCAGCAGATCGCGGGAAGTGATTATTCCCCTCTATTCGGCATTGGTGAGGCTGCATTTGGAGTAGTGTGTCCAGTTTTGGGCCTCTCCACTACAAAAAGGATGTGGACAAGTTGGAGAGAGTCCAGTGGAGGGCAACAAAAATTCTTAGGGGGCTGGAGCACAAGACTTATGAGGAGAAGCTGAGGGAACTAGGCTTGTTTAGTCTGCAGAAGAGAAGAATGAGGGGGGATTTGAGAGCAGCCTTTAACTACCTGAAAGGGGGTTCCAAGGAGGATGGAGCTAGGCTGTTCTCAGATCTGGTAGATGACAGAACAAGGAGCAATGGTCTCAAGTTGCAGTGGGGGAGGTTCTAGGTTGGACATTAGGAAAAACTTTTTCATTAGGAGGTTGGTGAAGCCCTGGAATGGGTTACCTAGGGAGGTGGTGGAATCTCCATCTTTGGAGGTTTTTAAATTGCGGCTTGACAAAGCCCTGGCTGGGATTATTTAGCTGAGGTTAGTCCTGGTTAGTCCTGCTTTGAGCAGGGAGTTGGACTAGATAACCTCCTGAGGTCCCTTCCAACTCTATGATTCTATAATTCTACAGACAACTACATGCTTAAAAAAAAACATTTTCTTTTATCAGTTAAGAGATCGTACTTAGGATTGCACATATAACCTTGATTATGCCATTTCCTGATTTTTGAGTGCTTCACTTTGCAACCTTAACATTTAACATTTAACATAGTTTTAACTTTCTGATTTTTTGTTTTTAAAAGAACAAATTCTTATAATTTGGAACTTTGCTAGAAAATAGTAAAATGATGTTTAACACAAGCTTTTTATTCAAGGAAACGAGTGTGCCTGTGGCTGCATTGAATGAGGAGGCAAGGCTCCCATTCCATATGTGCTCTATTGGGGAAAATTTTAATACTCTGTATGCATAAAGTATATTTCTTTAAAGCCATATAATTTTGCTAACTCAAAGGTCATTTGACCACTATGTAGGGTTGCCAAGCGTCCAGGATTGTCCTGGAGTCTCCAGGAATTAAAGATTAATCTTTAATGAAAGATTATGTCATGTGATGAAATCTCCAATAATATGTCCAACCAAAATTGGCAACCGTTTTCTGTGCAAAATTGCAAACTTCTACTCCAAATTAGAACTGTTTTAAGCTGTGGAAACGGAGAGAAAAACTCTCTGATAGGTTCAGTTTGGGATACAGGGGGGTTAAGTGAGACAGTGATGATTCTGGGGGTTTGCTTAACCAATAAACCCTTTATTTTATAATAAACAATTCTATCCTTATAATAAACAGTTCTATTTCTATAATAAACAGTTTCACAGCAAGCAATTACACAGCAGACAGTGATAGCAAAGGGCAGGAGAACTCTGTGCACGAAAGGACAAAATGTGCCACCCAAGACTTTAGCGTTTTGTGATCTCTCCTGGATCAACGCGTGGCTGCCAGCATGTGACACTAGGGTGCCCGGTTTTGGAGTTCCCCAAAGAAGTTACAAGACAAACACAACAGAAAACAGTTAATCCATACTCACAAACATTATATACAGGTATACTATGCTGGCCAAATTCAGTTGCCATTTGCTTTAGATACTGCAGACGGGAGAGAGCCACTGTGAGTGATCAGTTCACAGTGAAGCGGGCTAGTGAAGATGCATCAGCCCACCAAGCTGACAAGACCAGGCAGGATGCCAGGTGGATTCAGTTCCTCTCTGCCTTCTGCCACCTGGATTTGAACTTTTATAGTTTCCCCTGGTCAGCAGAGGCTAAGCCCCATTGGTTGCTATTTGCTGCATGACCTTCTAAGGTCATGGCTCAGAGTTTAGCCAACCAGGTGCTCCTGATTTCCTGGGCAGGTATGAACCAGCCAACCAGGTGATTACAATTATCCTGGGCAGTTGCTGACCATGCACCAGCAGGTGGGGTCACTTCATTTCTTTATAAGGAGACAGGTACATGCAGCTCATGCTGCTGAGTCAGCCCTCCCTAGGCTGCCTCTTTATCCATGGGGGGGCAGTGCATGTGGTGCTGCAGACGCCACTATGCAATTCAGTCTCCACATAAGCCACTTTTTAAATAATAGCAAGTATGTGTTATTTATTTTACCCTCTTCATAATCAAATTGTGGAACTTGTTTATGGTCTAACTTAATCATTCACACTCAGGTGGATGACATCATCATCATACAGGGTGAAAATTGAAAAGGCCTTATAGAATGAAAGTTCTTAAGCAATCTTCACTGTAGCAATTGCTGTGTGATCCAGCTTGTGATGAGTGCAATACATATATCCAGTGGGAGAGCCATGGAATAAGTAGGATTTTGAACAGTGAAACTAGCCTCAGACTCAGTAGAGCAATTGCTGATATGCCACTTCCCACTATGCCACGTGTGTGGCACAACCTATTTCTTTCCCAGCTGCAGATTAGTTTCTAAGAAAAGGTTCTGTTAAGTCTTCCTCTCTCCCTCCCTGTGCCAAATTGCAAGCAATCTCATGAACACTGCTGGAGAGTTGCTTATCTCCTTTGGCAGTCAGAACATTTTATGTTTAAATGTGAAGGCAGTCATATGTAGAATTTAGTATATAAATACCTGTGAAATCATGGCTCAATTCTAGAGCTGTTGTGTGCAGAAAGGGAACCAGTAGCTCAGAGAAATGTTGTTTTTAATTAAATAAACCACCCCACAAAATTACCATTAGTCTTGTTAACTTCATATGTAATTTTTCACACTCCTGCATATGTTTGTGTCCAGGATGATTATTGTGATTTGTAGTTGAAACTACAGAGAACAATTATGTGGCTTATTTGTAAATGGAGGGCAAAGGCAACATAATGAGTAAAGTTTCTAGATAGAGCCAATGCAAGAATTAATAGATTTTAATTTGAGCAAAAATAAATTGCGAATTCCATGAATGATTGAATTAAATGTGTGTTGTCTTTTTCAAGTATCCATTCCTGTGGATGGTTGGGACATTACACCCACGTTTGTCTGTCTTAAGTTAAAGAAACTAATATACTATGCATATTCAGTATTGTGTTTAAAATGTCTTAAATTTATTTCAAAGCTACGTTTCTTCAAAAAGGGTAAAGTCAGTAATTTTTCATTCAAGTACTATACTTATCTGTCAAAATGACTCTAACTTTTAACTTTTTTTTTTAAACTGTTGGTACAAAAAACATTTTCCCCAAAATACCTTTGTAGTTTTTCTATAAGATCTGAAGGTCTCTTAGTGTTTGTAATGTTAGTGAATGAAGCCTCTCAATACCACTTTGAGGTAGATAAGTATTGTTCCATGCTTTACATCTGAAGGAAATTGAGGCACAGGAAGTTATGTGACTTGTACAAAGTCTCAACAATTATTTGAAGGAGCTGAGAATAAAATCCAAGTCCACTGATTCCCAATTATGCACCTTAAACACAAAGCCATTTTTCTTTTTTATTTTAACAGGTGATTTTTTTTTAAAATGTAACTCAAAAATAGCTTTAAAAAATTAAACTCTTTTAAAAAGACTTATTGCCTCAGACTAAATAGAGCTTTTTGTTATGAAAGTTAAAAGCATCTGAATAGGGGATTAGAATGTAAATGCCATTTCAACCTTAATTGTGGATCAACACTTGGTCTACTCTGCTGAGCTGCAGTGGAACCTTTTTTCTATTTCAGGCTTTGTCAGTAAGTTTTGTGGTGGAAGAAAAAAAATCATGTGATAAGAAAAGCATATTCCTTTCATTAGGACCTGGAAGTATGAAATTATAAAGTTAGCAAGTTGTTAACTAGGTGTAATATGGCCTGCATGTTTTCACGTCAGACTTCCATATTTCGTATTATCTTCCATTAGGTTTATATAATGTTAAAATAGCCCTGGAAAATGTTTTAGTAAACTGAGGGAGATATTGTGCACTCAAGAAAGTGACTGGAAGTTGGGACTCCTGCGTTCTATTCCTGGCTCTTTAAGTAACTGACACTGTGACCGTAGGCAGTTTGCTGTGTTGTTGTAGACATGTTGGTCCCTGGATATTACAGAGACAAGGTGAGTGAGGTAATATTTTTTATTGGACCAACTTCTTTCTATTTTATGCACTGTGTTTTTATTTTTCTCTTAGTATTTTAAATATATTAGATAGCGTAGGTAGTATAGTTAGTGTAGGGTTTTTTCTTGTTTTTACACCTTTTAAAAATTAAACAAACAAATGATCAAAACACTTTTCCGATTAGTATTAGGGACTAATTTAGCCGCTATGTTAAAACGAAGTCCCAAGAATTAAAACTTGCGCCTTCTGCTATGTGAGTGTTCCACGTTATGATGGTATGTTTGGTGCCTTTTTTTTACGTGGGAGATGGGCACATCCCTGACATACGCTCAATCTGTTGCTCCTTCTCCAAGACAACATAGAACATAAGAAAAGTCTGTCTTAAACCTTTTCTCCTGGAGGCCTCAAAGAAAGCCACCTCAAAACTGGAGGAAAAAGGGGCTGCTTAAGCCTAAACAGGCTTTCTCAGTTAGTGGTATACTCCTGATTCTCATAGAAGCACTGCACAAAAGGTCCATAAAGCAGTGGGTCCCAAAAGCAATGCCAAGAGACAAGGATCTAAAAAAGGTGGAATTATTTGACAGGAAAAATTGTTCATCTTCAAATGCTTCAGTCAAAATATGATTACCTCTGTTGGGACAGGGTGTCATAATTTGAAGAAAAGTCCCTCAACAATATAGGGAGGAGGTGAAATCTGTAGTGCCCAAAGTAAAGTTGGTAGCTCGAAAATTGCGACAGACTTAAACATTTCAGACATGTCATCACATTCAACGGCCACTTCCATTGCTATGTGCAAGGCTTCATGGTTCCAATCTTCACAAATATTGAAAGAGGTCCAAATAACAATTGAGGACCTCTCATTCAAAGATGTGACCTGTTTTATACAAGAATTGATGAAGCCCTGCATTCTCTGAAAGATTCAAGAGTCATTGTTTGTTCTTTGGGAGTCTGCAGGCCAGATTCCTCCAAGTTACTCTAGACAGAGGTTTTGTACAATTCTAACCCACAAAGATCATCAGAGCCACTGAGGAAGAACTAGAGGTGCCAATGCAGGAAGACTTGTGGCCTCTTCCATCTCAATTGCGTATCTCATATCCGCCTTGTGGCAATGAGTTTGATTCATCATTGAGAGCCAAACAGAACCTTTTGGAGGAACTATCCCCTCCCCACCACATCCCTTTGGCAACCACCTTTTTTATTTTTAAGAGCCCTGGAATTGGATTACCTCAGACTAGTGGGTTTTAGAAATTATAGAAAAGGGGTATTCCATCCAATTTTAATCTCATACGCATCTCCATCCCCATCCCTTTTCAGGGATCTCTCCCATGAGATGCTGTTAAAAACAAGAAGCAGGCTTCCTTCTAAATCTCAGAGTAGTAGGGAATGAAGTGCCCCTAGAGTTAAGGAGGGATTAGATTTTACTCTCATTATTTTCTAATTCCAAATTAAAAAGGAGCTGGTGCCCAATTCTAGATTTAAGACACCTCAAATTTGGTCTGCCATTTCAAATTCAGGATACTAACTCTGGCTTTTTGTTTGAGTAGTGTCCCTATGGATACTCCACTCTAGGTGCTGTTGTGCCCACTTGATTGGAGATTTCTCATAGCAGTATCTGTTTGGCCCACTCATACGTGCTAGTCAGCCTCATTGTTATATAGCATTGCACGGGCGAACTGCCCTAAGTTCCCTCTCAATTGCCTTGGCCTGAGATGGAGCTCTGGTGGTTGTCCCTGTTAAGATTACCTCAATTGTGTCCCAGTTTGTATTCTAGTAGTTAGTTTATAGTAGTTCTTAATATTAGTGTAATTAATAAGTAGTAGTAGCAGCTTCCTAATTTAAAAAGATATTTTTTTTCATATATATTACATACATAGGTATTAGTTAGTAGATAAGGTAGTTCTAGTTCACTGGCAGGTTATGCCTGGTTCTCCCAGTTTCAAACGTCTGTTGTGCCAGGAGGCAATCCCAGTAAGTGATGGGCACTCCCAGTGCATCCATTGCCTTGGGGAATCACAAATTGCACAGAAGTGTAACTTCTGTCTGCCACTGAAATCTAGAGCCAGAAAAAACAGGGAGATCAAATTTCATCTCCTCATGATGGAGAGCTCGCTGTGCCTGGCTTCTGACCCAGGATAAGGGACCTCTCCTTTACACCAGTCTCCAAGCAAGTCTGGCAAAGAAAGTTACTGTGGGAGAGAATGTGGTTTGAGGCTGATATTAGAAAAGGAGACTTTCTTTATAAGATTTCAACAGCTTCAGAGAACAAAGGATGAGGAGAGTTTCTGGAGATAATGTGTGAGGTGGGAGGCTGGTATGGGGGAAGCAAAATAAAATATATATATTTACACTATTTGGTATAGTTAAAGTAATATCCCTAGATTAGATGCAGTTATACTGGTATAAAGATGTTCTACCATTGTCTACACAAGGAGTTCTACTGGTATAACTGTTTTGGTTTAAAAAAATGACACTCCTAATTGAAATATTTATATCAGTTCCAAAAAAATTACAGTTCTAACCAAAATATTTATACCAAATCAAAAATTGTATGTAGACCAGGCTACATTAGTTCACCCATCACTAATATTCAATATGATTTCTGTAAATATCTTAAGGTTTTCAAGTAATTCATGTGCTAGAACTCATTAAAATCTAAATATAAACCAGGGAATAAATATGATATTTGATTTCAAAATGGGTATATTGTATGTCTAATAGCCAAGCAATTAGTCTGAATAATCTGAGAGGAGAGTTGCAAAATATATTTGTGGGTTGATTGCATTACTTGTGCAGGTAATGTCCAGTTTTAATTACTATGATAAATTTATCCAGCTTTTAATTTCTGCCACTGTTAAAATACATGCTGAAATATTAACTATTCCCTCCAGAGAACTTGAGGACAAGCATAGTGCCTGTCTTTGAAAAGGGGAACAAAGAGGACCCGGGGAGACCAGTCAGCCTAACTTTGATACCTGGAAAGATACTGGAACAATTGCTAAACAATCAATTTGCAAGCACCTAGATGATAGTAGGGTGATAAATAATAGCCAACATGAATTTGTCAAGAACAAATCCTGAAACTAACCTAATTTCCATCTTTGACAGGATTATTGACCTTGTGGATAGGGGAAAGCAGTAGATGTGTTTTATCTTGATTTTCATAGGGTTTGTGATACAGTCCCCCATGACATTTTCCTAAGCAAACTAGGGAAATGTAGTCTAGATGAAATTACTATAATATGCCTACCCTGACTGATTGAAAGACAGGAGTCAAAGTGTAATTGTCAATGGTTCACTATCAGAGTGGGAGGGCATCTCTAGTGGGCCCTGCAGGGGTCTGTTCTGGATCCAGTACAATTCAATATTTTCATTAATCACTTGGATAATGAGGAGTGTAGGCTTCTAAAATTTGCAGATGACACCAAGCTAGGAGAGGCTACAAGCACTTTGGATGATGGGATTAGAATTCAAAATGATCCTGATAAAATAGAGAATTGGTCTAAATTCAATAAAATGAAAACATGTCAAGTGCAAAGTACTTCACTTTAGAATGAAAAATCAAATGCCCCACTACAAAACGGAGAATAACTGGCTAGGCAATAGTACTTCTGAAAAGGATCTGGGGGTTATAGTAGATCACCAATTGACTATGAGCCAACAACATGATGTAGTTGTCAAAAAGGCAAATATCTTTCTGAGAGACAAGGTGGGTGAGTATTGTCTTTTATTGGACCAACTTCTGTTGATGAGAGAGACAAGCTTTTGAGCTTTCACAGAGCTCTTCTTCAGGTCATCAGTATCATTCTTGGCTGTATTAACAAGAGTGTTATATGTAAGACATGGGAGGTAGTTAGTTGTTCCTCTCAACTTAGCACTAGTAAGGCCTCAGCTGGAGTATTGTCTCCAGTTTTGGGAACCAGACTTTTAAGAAAGATGTGGACAAATTGGAGGGATTACAGTGGAGAGCAACAGAAATGATAAAAGTTTAGAAAATCTGACCTATGAGAGAGGTTAAAAAAACTGGGTACGTTTAGTCTTGAGAAAAGAAGAGTGAAGGGCGACTTGCATACAGTCTTCAGATATGTTACCAAGGGGATGGTGATTTTTTCCATGTCCCACTAAACTAAAGGAAGCACAAGAAGAAATCAGCTTAATTGGCATCAAGGGACATTTAGGTTAGAAAAATTCCTTATAGTTAGAAATAGTTAAATACTGGAATAGGTTGCAGGTTGTAGAATCCCCTTCAATGGAGGTTTTTAAGGAGAGATTAGACAAACACCATCAGAGATGATCTAGGTGTATGCTGCCCTTCAGGGTGTGTGTGGGGGGGGGGGGGCGAGGTAGATTAGCTGGCCTCTTGAGGTCTCTTCCAACCCTATCTTTCTATGATTCTACTTTTACCATATGCTTTCATGTCGTTTCCATTAAAAAAAAATTATTATCTGTTCTTACATTATATAACTGAAAGCTTAAACTAATCTCTTATTCATAACGCCAACCATGTATTTTCTGCAGCCTGGGTGAGTTCTCTGTCCATGGGAATGATTTTCTTCTGCTCTCCGATAGTGAGTGTATTCACAGACATATTTGGTTGTCGAATAATAGCCGTTGTTGGAGCTGCAGTGGGGTTTCTTGGACTCCTTTTAAGCTCTTTTGTAAGGTAAGAATTCTCCTTTCTTCCTTTGATATTATATTTATGATGGCAGGTACTCTTGCTATATTCATTGTCATCAATGGATATCTTGTACTCAGTAATGTGTAACCTGCACCCACTCAGTGTGGTGCTTGTCCTCCTCAAGTAGTGGCTAGCCTAAACAGAGATTCATGAATCTGCTCCTGGCTTTGAACTAACAGAGCTGGATCTTTTAGGTCAGATCAGCAGAGGCTCATGTTTTAAGAAGCAGAGGTCCCAATTTCACTCCTCAGTGCCAACAACTCAACTAGAGGCATGGCATTATGTATGCAAATCTGTGTTAATATGTTAACTGTGTTAATTTGGTACATATTTCTAATCATCATTCCATCTTAATTAAGCATTTTTGTGTCTAAGAATACCTTGTTACTTTCCTCTGAAATCAGATTCAATTCTTCTCTGTATTCCCTTGATATCATCCATTGTGATTTAAAAATGAAAGAGGCAGGTGGAAGGAAGTGAATTTTTAAAGATAGCATATTAGCCCATTTGAACTTTCCTTTAGCCTCTAAGGGGCTCTTAAATGCCCCAGAAAAGAACTTAATTCCTGCTGAGAGCAGACAGCTCCCTAATGTGGGGCTTTCAGTATAATACTGTTCTTCAGTCTGTAAAAGGAATTATGCCTATGATTTAATCAAAAGATAGATGAAGGCATAGTTTAGATGTAGAAAAGTACAGTATGTATTTGCTCTAAAAAGTAAACTTGATGAAACTGTTAAATGTGGCTGTGATTTACTGATTGCATTACATCTGTTCTTTTTTATATGAAACCTATCCCTTAGGAGGCAAAGATATAGAATTTGTGTATGCAGGAGAAATGTTTTACTATACAGTATGTATGTTGTGTGTATTTGTTAACTCTTTCAAAGGAATCTAAGGCTGGAGATATGATTTACCTTTTATAAAAGTGGTTCCAGTTTGTTGTTGTTAGATTATACCCCTTCTGGTGCTTTATTACTTTCTCTTTAATTATTTGCTCCGTTATTCTTTACTGATGACCATAAAAACTAATCAGTCTTCCTTGTTTACTGTTTTTCTTATCTTGCTGCTGTTGGTTACCTCTCATAAAATATGGGTCATAAATTGATCTGCAGAGCTTAGAGGAGCAAACTTCTTATTATGGGTAGTACATTGTGCAAGCATTCCGTCTCTCACACACACTCTCACTTTTCCCCACCTCAGGTACATTATTAGTTAAACAGAATTTTCTGAGAAGTTCTGCAGTTCCAATGAATGTTTAAAGAGGTCTGCTCTGGCAAGAAAGAGGTGACACAGGCAACTTTATGTCCTAGGATGAAAAACAGATCAGTGTTATGCACTCATTATTAAACTGTTCAGAAAAAATCTGTTAAGTACTGTTATAATGAACCTACTTATTAGTAAAGATTTAAAATATATTTTAACTGCTAAAATTTTATTCAGAAATGGAATGAAACTAGGGCTGAGTACAATGGCCATGCAAATGATCACATAATTTATCTGTTTTTGCCAATATGCTTCACACATCCACAAAACTGGTTCTTCAAGTAATGTCCCTATGGGTGCTCCATTCTAGGTTTGCTTGTACCATGTACACCTTTGATGAAAGATTTCTCATAGCAGTATCTGTTCGGCCTGTGCAGTTACTCAGTCTTGTGCTCCAAGCTGTTTTGATAAAGCACTGCATGGGCAAACTGCTCTTCTCAACTGCTTCAGCCTGAGACAGAGCTTTAGCAGTTGTCTACACTTAGTTTTACCTCAACTGTGTCCCCTTAGCTCTTTTAGTAGTTAGTTTATTATAGCTGTTCTTACTAGTATTTAGTAGTTAGTATTTAGTATTGGTATTAGCTGTAGTAGTTTTTAAAAAAATCAAGCACCTTTTTATATATAGCTTTTAGGTAAACTCCCAGGAGGGGAGAAACTTTCTTTACTGGGAGGGCATGCCCAGTTCTCCTGTTCTCCTTTCTTTACTGGGAGGGCATGCCCAGTTCTCACAACATTGCTTATTGTGCTGTGAGGCAATCCTGCTGAATGATGAACACTCTCAGGGCATCTGTTGCCTCAGGGAATCTCATATTTCCCAAAAGTGCAACTTCTGTCTGGCATTAAAATCTAGAGCCAGAAAAAGCAAGGAGAACAAACTGCAATTCCTCATGATGGAGAGCTCATTGTGCACTGTCTCTGACCTTGGTCAGGGAACCACCCCCCTGTATGCTGGTCTCCAGGTAAGTTCACTGCCTCCACTCCACTCCACTCCACTCTACACTGCTCTGCTCTGCTCAAGGGCATCTGAGAGGAAGATCCAAGATTTCTCTCATAAGACTCCCAAAGACCGAGTCTTGAGTTCTCCAGGTAGGGAGAACTTCTACCTCCAAAAAGTCATGGTCTCCAGCAACTCCTCCCATTGCCCTGCCCATTGGACCCATTGCTCTCTGACCCGGTACCCACGAGGCTGCTGGTTGCTCAGGTGCTGAGGGTACAGTCAAACCTAAAGACTATAAAACCCTGCCTTAGAGAGATTATTGGTACTATCACTGGAGTGAGGCAGAAAGAATAGTGCTACCTCTTCTCACCCGATACTGAAGAAGCCTGCCTGGGGTCTATCTGGACTCCCTTCTGGATGGTCAAGATTCACAGTACTGTCAACTGCTTCAGCCATTATCACTTTGGTGCAGGCCTTGGATGTGATACCACATCCATTCTTGGTACCACAGGACTTTCACTTTCCCCAAGAGCTTGCTTGTATCCAAGATGCCTGACTCAGCATTTCTTGGCTTCGATATACTTTTGGTGCCAAGGACCTCCAAATCTCAGGACATTTACGTGGTACCAACAGTTTCACCTCCTTTTCTTCTGGTGCTCCACCACCACAGAGTGATTTGGAAGAGAAGGATTCTGATGAAGATCTTTCCTAGTCTGCCAAATATCTGTTCAAGGCTCTCTTCTTCATTCCTATAGATGCTCTTTTCCAGAGGTCTCTGAGGAGATTCGTATCACCTGTGAGAGATGGCTACAACCACCATCTCACTGGTATGAACACCCATGGATACCTCCACCCATGGCGTATGCACCACCTCCTTAGCCTTACTGGGACCTTTAGATGGCCTATTGCTAATTCTTTAGGGCCTTGAAAACCACCTGTCACAGAGATAGACAACCTTCATCATTCTCCCTCTCTAGGAGACCAGAAACTCAGGAAGAAATCTTTGAGGACTAGAAAGCTAGAGCTGATGAAGGTGTCTCCCCATCAGCCAGCATCTCTTCATCATCCCTGGTTGAAGCGGTTATGCTACCTCCTCCATCCCTAGCAGATAATTGCAAGTAGTTTCAGGACATTATCAAGAGAATTGCAGATTCTTAGCAGATCGCTCTTGAGGAGATCAAAGAATCACATCACAAGCTGCTTCATATGGCTTCATCTACCTGTATTGTCTTGCTTGTTTATGAAGCCCTAATGGACCCGCAAAGCTTATCTGGCACACCCACAATTCCACCTGCATGCAAGAGTGCAGATAAGAAATATTATGTTCCAGAATTTTCAGAATTTTTATTCTTTCATCTCTCTCCTAGCTCCTTGATGGTTGATGCAGTTAACAAACGTGGGAAGCAGTATCACATTAAATCCACGTCCTATGACAAGGATCATGAACGCCTGGTCCTGTTTGGAAGAAAATCATATTTGTCAAGTACTTTACAATTCAGAATCTCCAATTACCAGGCTGTAATGGCAAAATACAATCATATAAATTATACCAAGCTGAACTCATTTATTGAGGATCTGCCAGTAGAACACAGAGAGCAATTACAGGCAATTGTTCCAGGCCAGCTGCTCACCAGAACATCTCTGCAAGTTTCCTTTAGACTGCTGATACTGCCACTCATTCAATTTCTACATTGGTAGTTATGAGGAGAGCCTCTTGGTCCCAGCTCTCAGGATTTACAAAGGAAGTCCAAAATACAGTTGAGAACTTCCGTTTTGATTGTACTAAACTGTTTGCTGACAACCCGGACAAATATCTGTACACGTTAAAGGACTCCAGGGCTACTTTGTGTTCTCTTGGGATCTATGCACCTGCCCACAAGAGAAAGTTTCGTAAGTTTCAGACAGCGCCAAAATTTTGTCCTACCCAATTCTTGAGCTCCGAAAGATCATACTAACCACAATGCAAGAAACAGAGGTTCTAGAGAAGAAAACCTTTGACCTTGCAGCTTTCCACCTCCAAGCACTGATTTTGATGGGGTGCTCGAGGATCCTGAGTTACCTTCTCCATTCTTACCAGCTGCATTGGTTCACCTGCCTCCTCCCTTTGGCAACTGCTTTTACTACTACTGCCTTGGGAGTCAATCACTATGGACAAGTGGATTTTGGAGATCACAGGATACTCCATGCACTTTACTTCTCTTTACTACCTCCCCTCCCTTTCCTTCTTCAGGGACCCCACTCACAAGAACCTGCTATGACAGGAAATACTCTTTTCTACTCTTAGTTGCTATAGAACCGGTTTCTATGCAGCACAGAGGAAAGGGGTTTTATTCCAGGTATTTCCTGGTTCCAAAAAAGAATGGCGGTTTGAGGCCCATCCTAGATTTCAGGCTACTCAACACCTTTATGAAAGCACAAAAATTCAAATTGTGACACTCACAGCAGTAATTCCAACAATGGACCAAGGGGATTGGTTCTCAGCCTTCAACCTTCAGGATATATATGTCCATATAGCGATCCACCCATCCCACAAAAGATACCTATGTTTCACTGTCAGTCAGGACCATTTTCAGTACAGGTTGCTCCCTTTTGGCCTATCATCTGTCCCAAAGGTCTTTTCAAAGGTCATGTTAGTAGCAGCGGCACACCTCCACAGAAAAGGAATTCTGCTGTTCCTTTACCTTGACGATTGGCTTCTGAAATGTCACTCACTGGATGTAACTTCATGGGCAATTTGCAAAGTCATAGACCTCTTTCTCAAATTGGGCCTGCCATTGAACATTCAAAAATCCACCTCGATCCCTGTGCAAAAGTTAGAATTCATAGGTGCTCATCTCGATTCAATAGCAACAAGAGCCTAACTCCCAGTGCACAGCTTCATGGCCCTATCCAACATAGTTAACAAATCCAAATCAGTCCTCAAACCCTGGTTAAGAACTGTCTTCAGCTATTGGGGCATATGGCAGTTGGTACTTTTGTTATACACCATGCAAGATTGCTAATGCGATATCTTCAAGGGTGGCTCAGGACTGTGTATTCACTAAACAGACACAGTCTAACTACACTACTTTACTCATGGGGCTCCCAATAGGCCGAAGGGAAGAGCAGTTAATCAGTAGTGGTGTTGATCCACTACAAACTTGAGAAATCTTCTGTGATCACAGAAGATAGAGATATGAAAATACATGTCCTTTAAGTCAAGGGCAACATACCAATCATCTGGATCTAGGGAGTGAATGATGGAGGCCAGGGAGACCATGTGGAACCTCAGTTTCCTGAGATATTTGTAGACCCCCCCTTGGCCTTTGAGATTAGGAAATATCAGGAGTAAAACCCCTTCCCTCTCAAGTCTTGAGGAACTTCCTCTAAAGCTCCCAAATGTGAGAGGGTTTGCATCTCCTGGTTGAGAAGCTACTTGTGAGAAGGGTCACTGTAGAGGGGTGGGGTTGGAGGGAAGGGTGGATGAAAATTGGAGGCTGTACCCACTGTTATTGCTAAGTACCCAATGGTCTGATGTTGTATATGACCATGTTGGGTTGAAGGATGACAGGCAGTCCAAAACAATGTAAAAGGTACATCATATCTCCAGCCTTAGATTCCTTTGAAAGAGTTAACAAATACACACAACATACATACTGTATAGTAAAACATTTCTCCTGCATTCACGAATTCTAAATCTTTGCCTCCTAAGGGATAGGTTTCATATTAGAAAGAACAGATGTAACACAATCAGTAAATCACAGCCACATTTAACGGTTTCATCAAGTTTACTTTTTAGAGCAAATACATACTGTATTTTTCTACATCTAAACTATGCCTTTTCTATCTTTTGATTAAATCATAGGCATAATTCCTTTTACAGACTGAAAAACAGTATTATACTGAAAGCCCCACATTAGGGAGCTGTCTGCTCTCAGCAGGAATTAAGTTATTTTTAGGGCATTTAAGAGCTCCTTAGAGGCTAAAGCAAAGTTCAAATGGGCTAATATGCTATCTTTAAAAATTCACTTCCTTACACGTGCCTCCTACATCTTTAAGTTGCTCTTGATGATATCAAGAGAATACAGAGAGGAATTGTATCTGATTTCAGAGGAAAGTAACAAGTCATTCCTAGATGCAAAAATGCTTAATTAAGATGGAATTATGATTAGAAATACGTATCAAATGAACACAGTATTGAAGAGAAGATTTATGGGACAAAAGGGACTGAAGGGAAGACTTGCAGGAGTAGTGGCTGCCATGTGAGGGTGTAAGCCTTACAGCACTAGGGCTTTGCTTCTCAGGAGTTTAGAAGTGCTGATTGATAGCCATTTTCTTCTGTTCTCCCACAAGATAGTGATCCAGCCCTTTCTCTTTTGTTTGACTGGGTCAACCTTTGCTTAGGAGCCATACAAGAAGTCTAAATTAGCTGCCACATGGAGCTTCCAAATGTGGAGGAGTATGCAAGAAACTCATGATGAGGTCTTAAGTATTTGGCTTACTTAACTCCTTAAAAATAACTTCCTCAATATCTGGAGTAAATAAATTTTCATGGTTTTTTTCCCCCACCTGAATACAATGTGCATTGGTTAAGTACTTCACTTTGCGATAAAATGTTAGAACTATTTCTAAATTGAAGGTTATTGAATGACTTTTTAATATGTTAACATTGCTGCTTAATTACTAGTTTGCCATGTAATTCAACACACAGTTTAGTTGTAAGAGACCACATAGAATACAAGGTTCTGAATACAGCTATTTACAAAAGATTAGACTGCCATCTTTTGGCAGAAGGAAAGGAACAAAAAACATTAACAAACACAGATAAAATGGATTGTGCCATTGGACTCTGCAGTTTGCTTTTAATATAATAATTCCAAGACCCACCGTCCCTCCCAGTACATCAATCAATGTTTATTGCAGCCCAATACCATTGCAACAGTAGTTGCCCTCTTATGGCTTGCCTAGACTAGGGTAAAAAGTGTATTTTAAAAACGTTAGCTAATACGTTTTAACTAATACATTTTAAAATTCTTGGGTTCGCTGCCATTGGCTATCATGTTTTAAAATACAATTTCTCTGTCTGCACTATAGTTTTAAAAAATTTTACTTAAAATGTTTTGCAAAATGTATTTTTTATCCTAGTCTAGACAACCCCCAAAATTATAAGAGCTTCGTATTTGATTTTCTAATAGTTCCACAGAATTCTCTGTAGTAATCCTTCTTTTGTGTTGCAGCTGTCTCAATCACCTGGAGATGAAAAGATATTTTCATTACTTTGCTTATATTCTCTTTATTAATTAGATCCGTATTCTCTGTAGCAAGCATCTTTTTGGTGGTAGCCTAACTTTATTTGTGCAGTAAGAGAATTGCCCTGTTCTCACTTCAGTTGTATTTCATGGTGGATGTTAGTGATGGAAATCTCTGCCATGAAGAACAAATTTTAGTACTGCTTGTTCCTTATATAAACTGGAGTGAGATTGTCATTCTCTTTTAATGGATGTTTTCCTATTACTTTTTTGACCTGTATTATACCTGTTTATGTAAATATAAATGCTGGAAAACACTGATGTAGAAAGGTGAAATAACTTTGAATATTTTGTTATGGTTAAAGGGATGCTGTCAGGTGAAAAATCACAGGTAACAAAATCTGACCAGTTATAGAAAACCCATTATATTAAAATTTGAAATAATTTTCTAGTTTTATTATTTACTATTAATAGTGTTACTTGCACTATTGTATGTTTCTTGTGGATCATAAAAATAGACATCCAATTCCCTTTTTGGCTCTCAAGCATTATCGTAATATTGCAAAGTTTGGGTTCCAAGCACAGCAGAGATACTTAAATCCAAACAAAACCTTATTTTCATTGGATTTTAAAAAAACAAAACACAGATGTTACTAAATTTATGTTTTGGGTCTAACTTGAACTGAGGACATCTCTTGATGAATATTGTGTGTCCTTTCAATCAGATCTGGTCATTGAAATATTATGAAATATTTTCTGATTTACCCACTTAACTGTTGTGTGCTTGAGTTGATAAAATCTACTTGTACAGTAAATAAGTATAAAATATTAATATTTTATTCTATAATCACATATTTGGAAGATTAACTCTCTTATATGTGACAGCTGAATGTGCATGTACACAGTGTTGTATGTAACATACTAATGCGATTTTCAAACTTTTTTTTCTTTTGATATAGCACCATTGAACCTCTGTATTTCACCTATGGAATCTTATTTGCCTGTGGTTGTTCATTTGCATACCAGCCATCCTTGGTCATTCTGGGGCACTATTTCAAGAAGCGCCTTGGACTAGTGAATGGTATCGTCACTGCCGGCAGCAGCTTGTTCACTGTGTCACTGCCTTTCCTTTTGAGAGTGTTGATTGATTCAGTTGGCCTGTACAACACTTTAAGGGTCCTGTGCATCCTTATGTTTGTTCTGTTCCTGGCCGGCTTCACTTACAAACCCCTCATTTCCCGTGCCAATGACAAAGAGGGTGGAAAGAAGGGCATGTTCAGATTTCCTCCTGCAAAAAAGATTTTTAGTTTCTCCATTTTCAAGGTTATGAGTTATCGAATCTGGGCTTTTGGAATCCCAGCTGCCCTTTTTGGATACTTTGTGCCTTATGTTCACTTGGTAAGTGCACATCTTTTGCTATGTTTGGTTTATTTAAAAAAATCTATTCCCTTTATATTCTGGCTAAGAAAATCATTGGTAATAAGAATATCTAACATCGAAGTTGTCCTGTGGAAGATCATGTGGCTTGCATTCTAATGTCTGCAATTGGGAGGCGTTCTAGCTGTCAATCAGAACCTTTGCCCTCATTTAGTCTGAAGCCAGTTTAATTTTCAGTTCTTCATTTTCTCCCCTGAGGTTGTGTAGAGGGAAAAAGGAAAAATATTTCAACTGCACAAGGAAGCCTCCGAATAATATTCTATTTCACTTCAAATGAATTTTGTAGTATTGACTGAACAAAATTGTTTGCTTTTTAGGCCTTGAACAGTAAACATTGCCAATTATACTCTTTATCAGAGGTGGGCAATAATTTTTGCAGAGGGGCCACTCCATGAATTCTGGTAAGTCTCACGGGCCACATGGCACTGGAGCATCAGGCAGCTTTTGGCCAGTCATTACCCAAACTTTCTGCTTCTGATCACATGACTGGAAGAAGGAAGTTCGGATAGCGACTGGCTGAGAAACTAAGCTGCCTGATGTTCCAGTTACGTTGGCAACTGGAGTGTTGGGCAGCTTAGTGATTCTTGGGTGGTTGCTTCCTGGAAGCAGGAAGTTTGGATAGCAGCTGGCTGAAAGCTGCCTACTTCCAGCATAGCGCTCCTGAATGGCTGGCCAGACAGAAAAGTTAGACAGATTGGATCCGGCCCGCAGGCCATATTTTGCCCACCCCTGCTCATATTTATGTATCATTTGTGTGAGGGTAGTGACTGAATGCAGCATATTAGATTTTAGAGCAATACAGAAAATATACTTTAAAATTCACACACATTATGCTTTGCACTTATTGTGTATTTTATGAAGAAACACTCCTGCTGACAACAAAATATGGAGATTTTATCCATGAATGTAATGAAAGAATTAAAATATACAGCAGAAAAAAAGTTAAGATTTCTAATCCATACTTAATTTCCCATTTTGATTGATGTGTGATGTCAGCAATATTATTAACTAGAGCTTTGCCAAAAATGTGCATTGCTAGTAAATCAATGTTTTAATAATAAATTATTTTCTGATTTTGTAAAAGGCAAAATATTTGGGCTGTTCTTTGCATTTCCCTTTGAAATTCGTGATTTTGTAATAATACAAAATTTTTTTTGGAATTTTGTATAGCTACAGTGGTAACGTCCCCATTCCCATTTTCATGGGTTTATATGCCAACAATAACTAACACAACCTGGAGCTATGGTGCCATAGAACCTATCAGTCATCCACATCTTGTGCATGTATTTCAGTTACTTTGTCTCCACAGCAGAAAAAAATACAGCTCCTTCATCTTTTCTGCCTACAAAGTTCTTACTCTAATGATTTTTGGTGCAATTTGGAGGCACCATACATGACCTTCATCCATCTGGCCATGCCATCACATTTCTTATTTAGTATTGAGTTATTTTTAGCAGCTTCCTAACTGGGGCTTTCACGCCTGAAATCATGGACTTGCACAGCAAAAGACTTAGGCCTTCTCTACACTTAAAAATTAGATACACCTAGCTGCCTTGCTCAGGACTGTGAAAAAATTCATGCCCTGAGCACCATAGTGAAGTCAACATAATCTCTGGTGCAAACATGGGTAGGTTGACGAAGAACCCTTCTGTTGACATAGCTACCACCTCTCCGAGAGATGGATTAACTACACAATGGAAGAACTCCTTCCATCAGTGTAGGAAGCATATGCACTACAGTAGCATAGCTTTGCCACTGTAGCAGCTATAGTGTAAAAGAAATAAATCTGAATGGATTAATTGCTTTTTCCAATCCACATCCTATTCAGCAAACACACACTAAAAATATTTGATAAAGAGCAACCACTAGGGTTGCCATCTTCATGGAAGAAAAAAATCAGGATTGCTTCAGTTTTCATTAATTTGTCTGATGTAATTTAGTAACAGCTTCATGATGCAGAAACTGTTTTATTTAAAAAAAAAATGACTATATGCAACATACCACTTTATGGCAATGAATGCGTCAAACACATGAAATAACTCTGCATGAAAGATGTTGCTGCTGATTAAATTAATATGTTTTGATTGACCAAAAATGTTGACTTGTTTTTGGTTACTTTATTATAATAGGTTTTAATATTATATTATATAATATAATATTATTATATGTCTGACTGGGTCCCTATTCTTACGTAGTCTGTATTTCTTCAAAAGAGTGAGTAAATCCCTTTTTTAAAAAAAATCCCCATGTAGTCTAACTCCAGACTAGATACCACATGAAGTAGAAATAGTCTGAGGCACTGGATTGCTTTGAGTTCTCCAGCTGCTCCAGAAAATGATAGTGCTCAGGAGGCAAACCAAAAAAAAAAAAAAAAAAAAAAAATCTGATTTGATGCCTTCCTTGTATGTGGGAGGAGACTACAGTAACCAAACAAATGAAAATCACTAAATACACCTTAAAACTTCTTCAGAATTCTGAAAGACAAGGGTGATGTATATTCCATCACTAAAGTAAATTGGTTTATGCAAAATACAGGCAAACAATTATAACCAACTTTTAACTAGTCAAAAGTGCTGCTGCACATAAGAGTTTCTCAGCTTCTGTACAAGGATGCTTGTAAATGGATGTTGCTTGGGCCCATGATTTGATTAAACCTACCAGCAGAGTTGTGGGGAGGAGAAGAGACAAAGCTTACTGATTTAAAATAGTGTTATCTTCTGTTTATGATGTGCTTTCACATATACAGATACTCTGCTTGCACTATGGTCTCTTCTATATCACATAGGGGTATGTTATGGCTCAAATAGAGGGATATGGATCCAGTATATAACAGCAACTTCTGATCTATGCTGCTTTTTATGGCATTAATACTTTCTGATGATGCCTTGGAAAGAATTATGTAAAGGTTGGTATGGAATGTAATATTTAGAAAATGATCTTGAAATGGCAATGTATCAAGGGTTTCCTCCCAGGAGATAGCTTAGAACCCAGTATTTGGATCTTTTGTACGAAGATCTAGAAGCATAACTTAACTTAATTTAACTTCTTAATAATATTAAAATTTTATGAATTTCAGTAGGTTTCAGGTTTCAGGTTCAAAGGGAAACTTCACATTTCTGAGGAACTTATGCTATCACAATAATTGACAAATGATCCCTAGACAAAAAGCAAAGTTTCTTTTAATAGAATTTTCATAAAATCCTCAGTTTGTTGTGCTTTCTGCTTTGCCTATAAACCTGCAAGGAAAATCAGTCCTAAACAACAATCCTTCCAGTCCAGTGCAAAACAAAGTCTTTCATTCTTGACTTTAGCAGCTTGTTACTGAAAGAAATGGGGAAGTCTTCTGTCTGTTTTACACTTTTCTCCTTTAAACATCTGGATTAAGAAAACAACATTTTGGATGGAAATCTTTATCTTAAATTATTATTTATATTGCAGTAGCACCCAGAGGCTCCAGTGGGGATCATGGCCCCTTTGTAGTAGATGCTCTGCAAAAACACAGTCCCTTCCCTATAGAATTTACAATCTAAGGCAAGATGTGACAAGTGAATGACAAACAATCAGAGGAAAGGGGAGGGAGGAGTATAGCCTGTATAACTGTGACTTATTACTATATAGGGACCAATGCAGTATCTGTTTACCTACATGCAGAATTTGATGGTTCCAAATTAAACAGTTCAATTAATGATCATTAGCATTTTAGAAAATCTGGCATTCAAACATCATAATGGTTTAATCTCTGGTTCTAGTCATGTCAGAAGCAAAGAAAGGAGGGAGATAGCAAGTCAGTAATAAAAATACTATAATGCTAATGTCTTAATATTATGTGAACAAGCAATGCTACACCCACTGAAAGAGCAGTGTAATACATATGCTTTCAGGACCAGTAAACTTTTCTAAACCTTGGTCTTGGATCATTGACCAGAAAGCAAAGCTGAAAGAGCACCTATTTGTCAAAGATTTATTTTATAACTATTTAGCATATAAGCCTCAAACACTCTTCTGACCAAATCCAAATATTGTAACATCACGTTGTACACATATGCAGCCTTCTGATCCCCCTGGAGTTAAATTAAATGGCTGGTTAATTTAGGAATGTCTGTCTGATTAAACAATCCCTGACAAACGTGCATCAATTTACAATATGCGCTAGGCAGAATGACAGGAAAAATTATTTGCAAATTGAGTATTTCAGTTACATACTTAATATTATCACTGGCCTGGGCTAGTATTGTTACTTTCTGCAGAATATGGTGTTTCATTTAAAAAAAAGTTTTTAACTCATCTGGTTGAGCAAACAACCTTCCAAACACAAATCACAGGTAAGCTGATGCCATCTTTTAAAGTCTGTATACACATAGTGCAGGTCCTTCGCTGCTCAGAGCTTCCACAAGCTGCAGCAGGATGAAAACTGACTACAGTTTTGTCAGTTTACAACTGTCTTTCAAATCCTTCTGGGCAGCAGTGAAACAGAAGAATCAGGTCACTTTAATTTTGCTGTATTGTTAGGGATCTAGATGCAAACAGCAGAAAAGGCACAGGAGTTATTTCTAGGGAATAGAACTTTTAAAAAAGCTTTGGGGAATGGTTGTAGTAATGGAAACACCCTCTTGTAGCAGAAAACAGATGCTTAAAGCATTGTAGATAACCCCCACACACAACAGCCAAGAGGGGAGCAATTAAACAACCGAGAATCCCCTACACTCATGGCAGCCAAGGGACGCTTGTAGGAAATTGAAAAAAATGCTCCTTCTCTTTTCCAGCAGCCAGAGATAGAGGTGGGTAGGTTGGCTTCAGATTAATCTGACATCCTCTAGCCTAAGGTTGATACAAAAAATGGGGAGTTTACAAGCAGGGTACAGGGACAATACCCTGAAACAAATCTCAGCATCTTCCCTTTTCCCAGCAGCTGAAGGGATATGGAAGCTGGCTTCTTACCTTGATGATGCCCCTGAACAGGGCTTCCATCCCAGTCTGACCCCAATTTTTGTATCCATCTGTGGTTAGTAGGTTTACTCCTATAGTTAATGGGTATTAGTAAATTTCTAGCCCTGTGTGTGGATGCCTGGATTGCCATGTTGATGTTTGGGCAAAGAGGGAGAGATGGTGGGATAAATTAGAAATGAGAAGTATGTTACTGAGATAAGTGTTGGGGGAGAAGTGGAAGAAGGAGAGGAAAATGTATGGAAGCATAAAGACTGTATAATTTAGGGAAAAGGAAAGAGAAGTAAGAGAAGAGAAGACTACTCAAGAAAATCTGTGTTGCTGTCTATTTCACTTGTTTTCTGTCCTATATTAAAGACAGGGAAAGCAGTTATAACAAAGGCAAAAGATGGATTAAGTAGGGCTGGTCAAACAGTACTACATAATTATCTGATGAAACTCACTAATACTTAGCAGATAGTTTGTTGTGGTATCCAAAATAATATTCAGCAAATACATCACCTTAATGGTGGCAGAATTCATCAAATACATGAATTGAATAGATTACAAGCCCTTATATTTAAACTCTTATACTGTCAACCAACTTACTATTTAATTTTACAATTAAATAGAGTGCACAGCTATTTTATTTCTTTAAATTACAGGGGACATGGCTTTGGGATGAGGTGTGTTGACAAAAGTCCACATGTAAGTATAAAAAAGTGACTGAGGGGGGTGGAAGTTGGGGACGAGGGGAATGGTAAATTACAATAGGGTCATAGAAACAACAAGAGGGAAAACAGTAGGGGAATCTGCTTAAGATCTTAGCTGTCTATATACAAATGCAAAGAATATGAGGATAAAGGGGAATAACTGGAATTCTTAGTACACAAGCAAAATCATGACTTAATTGGCACCACAGAGGTTTGATGGGTTAAATCTTCTGGCTGGAATATTGGTTTTAGAGGAGTATAGCTTGTTCAGGAAGGACAGACAGAGGAAAAGGGAGGAGGTTTTGCATTGTACAGGAATGTATACATTTGTTCCGAGCTCCAGAAGGAGGTGAGAGGATGGCTAATTGCATGTGTCTGAATGAAGATAAAAGGGGAAAAAATCTGGGGCAACATCATGTTGGATGTCTAATAGAGACCACCAAGTCAGGAGGAGGAAGTGAACGAGGCATTTCTAGGACATATTATAGATATTCAGAACAAGACCTGGAGGACTTTCACTACCCAAATATCTGTTGGGAAAATAACACAGCAATACACAAAATGTCCAGTATGTTCTTGGAAAGTGTGGGGGGGGAACAATTTCTTGTTTCAGAAGGTGGAGGAAGAAACCAGAAGGGCAGCCGTTTTAGACTTGATTTTGACTAACAGAAAGGAATTGGTTGCGCATTGAATGTGGAGGGCAACTTAGGTGAAAGTGATCATGAAATGACAAGCTTTGTGATTCTAAGGAAAAGGAATGAGAACAGTAGAATAAGGGCAATGAACTTCAAAAAACCTGACAACTAGTAGGTATGGTCCCATGGGAATAAAATCTGAGGGATAAACGAGTTCAGGAGAGCTGTCAGTTTCTCAGAGACAATACTTAAGGCACAACAGCAGCCTATCCCAATGCAGAAGAAAGATAGGGAGAATAATAAGAAGCCAATGTGGCTCCATCAGGAGCTCTTTAATTACCTGAAAATCAGAAAGGCATCCTACAAAAAGTGGAAACATGGACAAACTGCTAAAGAAGAGTACAAAAGAATAGCACAAGCATGTATGGAAAAATCAGAAAGGCTAAAGCACAAGATCAATTATATTTATCAAGGGACATAAAAGGTAATAAGATGTTCTGTAAACATATTAGAAAAAGAAAAAAAAGACTAAGGAAAGTGTAGGGCCACTACTTAGTGGGAAAGGAGAGTTAATAACACAAAACTAAGAAGGCTTAGGTGTTTAATGCCTATTTTGCTTCAGTTTTCACAAAAAAGGTTAATTGTGACTAGATACTTAACACAAATAATATTAGCATGGAGAAGGAATACAAGCTAGAATAGGGAAAGAACGGGTTAAAGAATATTTAGGTAAGTTAGATGTATTTAAGTCAGCAGGACCTGATGAAATTCGCCCTAGGGTACTTAAGGATCTAGCTGAAGCAATCTTGGAACCATTAGCAATTGTCTTTGAGAACTCATAGAGGATGGGTGAGGTCCCAGATGACTGGAGAAGGGCAAACATAGTACCTATCTTTAAAAAAGGGAACAAGGATGACCTGGGGAATTATAGACCATCAGCCTAACTTTGATATCTGGAAAGATACTGGAACAGATTACTAAACAATCAATCTGTAAGCACCTAGAGGGTAATAGAGTGATAAAAAATAGCCAACATAGATTTATCAAGAACAAATCATGTAAACCAACCTCATTTACTGCTCTGACAGGGCGACTGGTATAGCGACTGTCAAAAGTCTTATGAAAATCAAGATAAAACATAGCTATTGTGTTTTATTTTGATTTTCATAAGGCTTTTGACATGGTCTCACATGACATTTTCCTATGCAAACTAGGGAAATGTAGCCTAGATGAAATTAAGATAAGGTGGATGCACAACTGCTTGAAAGACAGGACTCGAGTAATAATCAATGGTTTGCTGTAACACTGGGAGGACGTATCTAGTGGATTCTACTGGGGTCTGTTCTGGGTCTGGTACTATGCAATATTTTCATTAATGACTTGGATAATGGGGTGGAGAGTAGGTTTATAAAATTTGTAAAATTTTATAATTATTTACAATTATAAAATGACACTAAGCTGAGAGGGGTTGCTAGCACTTTGGAGGACAGGATTAGAACTCAAAACAGCCTTGAAAAATTAAAGAATTGGTCTGAATTCAATAAGATGAAATTCAATAAAATCAAGTTCAAAGTACTTCACTTAGGAAGGAAAAAATCAAATACACAGCTACAACTGGCTAGGATATGGATATTACAGTGGATCACAAATGAAATGTGAGTCAATAATGTGATGCAGTTGTGAAAAAGGCTAATGTAATTCTGGGCTATTTTAACAGATATGTAGTATGTAAGACATGGGAGGTAAGTGTTCTGCTCTACTTGGCACTGGTGAGGTCTCAGATGCAGTACTGTGTCCCGTCCTGGACACCAAAATTTCGGAAAGATGAGGACAAATTAAGCGAATCCAGAGGAAATGATGAAAGGTTTAGAAAACCTGACCTATGAGGAAAGGTTAAAAATACGAGATGTTTAGTCTTGAGAGAAGACGACTGAGTGGAGGATCTGATAAGTCTTCAAATACGTTAAGGGCTGTTAGAAAGAGGACAGTAATCAGTTGTTCTCCATGTCCACTACAGGTAGGACAAGAAGAAATTGGCTTAATCAGTTCCTGTTGAACTCTAATACAGTTAAAGAAATCTCAGAAATAGACTTGAAAAAGAGCTAAAACTCTAACTTTAAAGAAGGGAGATTTAGGTTAGCTCTTAGGAAAAACTATCTAACTACAATGATAGTTAAGTACTGGAATAGGCTAGGTTGTGGAATCTGTCACTGGAGGTTTTTAAGTACAGGTTAGACAAGCACCTGTCAAGGATTGTCTAGCTATACATGGTCCTACCTCAGTGGAGGAAGATGGTATGGGATAGAATGAGGTAATTTTAAATTTTTGGGTGCCAAAGAATTTTATTTTAAAAATATTTAGTTTAGAGAAACAAGAGATGGTAGGCCAGTTCTTACTAATTATTTCTCATTTATTTGCCATTTCTGGGTTCTGACTCCCACTGTTTTAGTCATGAGGGTTCTTTTACATAGTTCAGGGAAAACCATGGTTAAGACTGAGCAAAATAATCACAATGGTTAACCATGTCTATTCAATTATTAAGGAAAGGAAAAGAAAATAATAAAACAACACAAATGACAGAACACAAATGAGAAACTGGTTATTTCCATTACAGTCTCTTCTGTATGTCTGAGAGCTTTTAACAGAAATTATGCCTTTGAGAGTGGACTGGCTCGGGGGAGGGAGAGGACGTTTTTTATTTGGTAAGTAAAGACATTGTTTCTCAAAGTTATTGTGAATCCAGTCTTAGTATCTTATTAGATATATAACTTCATATATGTGCAAAATAACTTAAGGTCAGGTGGATCCTGTTAGTTACTGATAAATAACCAGCCAGTTTATAGTTGGGCAAAGTAAGCAATCTTAACTAAATACTATGAAATTGAAGAAAATATTTAAATCAGTTACTTAGAGGAAGCCTATCTGGAGACAGGCAAAGTAACCAATATTAAGAATCTTAAATTTAATACAATCCCACTATTTCTCTGATTACCAACATTTAGCCCAGATCTCCTCTCCAGAAATACATGGTCTAAACATTTGTTGATTTATAGGAGAAATTAATATTTTAAATTACAACAATTTTCATATCACAGTAAAATCATTACAAGAGTTTTAAATCTGATCCCTTGGTGCAGTGTCTCCGTTAACTTTCACCAATCCATGTTGAATTCTTGGGGAGGGTTTACTTGGATTGGTTTCTTCTGGAGACTTTTCTGTTCTTTTTAACTGTCATGGCAGCTTGCTTGTAGAGAGAATAAATTGATGAGTGCTTGCTGTTTAAGGATTGCAGCAAAGGGTGGGGGGAGGGTGCTCATAAAATAAATTTTAATAGGGTTTTCCTTCCTAATCCCATGAAATTATAGGAAAACACACCTCTCTGTCAGGCTTGTTTAGATTCAAGTTGGCTGCTGTCATTCTTTCATTGGCTCAGTATTTTCATGGGTTCTCCTTAGGAGCCTCTTCATTTTATCAATATGTAGTTTGTTATGCATATATACATGAAGGTTGTAATTGTTTCTTGACAATTATATTTCATTTGTTTTTGTGGTGGGAGATTTCAGAACTTTTTAAAAGTAAGAGTTTTAGCTCTCTTTTAAATCAATTACTGAGATGTCTTTATTTTTATTAGAGTTTAACAGAAACTGAAATTCTATTTTTAAAAAGTATATAAAGCATTTTACCATTTACATAGCAATGATATTAGGTGCTTTGCACTTAATATATTTGCTTTTCACAAATGAGTTGGCCATTTTAACATTTAAGAAACAGACAAACTACAACTACACAGTTAGAAGTATAGAAGTGGAAGTAGAAGTGGATGGCAACCTGGACAACAGTGACGTAGAAATGGTTGTGTTCAGGATCCTGACAAAGGGAAGGAAGGAGAGCAGTAAATACGGACCCTGCATTTCAGAAAAGCAGACTGACTCCCTCAGGGAACTGATGGGCAGGATCCCCTGGCAGGCTAATACGAAGGGGAAAGGAGTTCAGGAGAGCTGGCTGTATTTTAAAGAAACCCTATTGAGGATGCAGGAACAAAACATCATGATGTGCAGAAAGAATAGCAAATATGGCAGGTGACCAGCTTGACTTAACAGAGAAATCTTTGGTGAGCTTAAACAAAAAAAGGACGCTTACAAGAAGTAGAAACTTGGACAGATGTCTGGGGAGGAGTATAAATATATTGCCCAAGCATGCAGGAGTGAAATCAGGAAGGCCAAAGCACAACTGGAGTTGCATCAGCAAGGGATGAGATGGGTAACAAGACGGGTTTCTACAGGTATGTTGGCAACAAGAAGAAGGTCAGGAAAAGTGTGGGTCCCTTACTGAATAGAGGAGGCAACCTAGTGACAGATGATATGGAAAAAGCTAAAGTACTCAATGCTTTTTTTGCCTCTGTCTTCACAGAGAAGGTCAGCTCCCAGACTACTACACTGGGCAACACAACACTAGGGAGGAGGCGAGCAGCCCTCAGTGGTGAAAGAACAGAATCAGGACTATTTAGAAAAACTGGACATGCTCAAAGAATCCATTTTGAAGCATTTGAGGAGAGGAAGGTGATCAGGAACAGTCAGAATGGATTCACCAAGGGCAAGTCATGCCTGACCAAGCTGATTGCCTTCTATGATGAGATAACTGGCTCTGTGGATGTAGGGTAAGCAGTGGACGTGATATACCTTGACTTTAGCAAAGATTTTGATACAGTCTCCCACAGTATTCTTATCAGCAAGTTACAGAAGTATGGGTTGGATGAATGGACTATAAGGTGGATAGAGAGCTGGCTAGATCGTCAGGCTCAATGGGTAATGATCAACAGCTCAATGTCTGATTGGCAGATGGTATCAAGTGGAGTGCCGCAGGGGTTGGTGCTGGGGCCAGTTTTGTTCAACATCTTCATTAATGATCTGGAGGATGGGCTGGGTTGCACCCTCAGCAAGTTTGCAGATGACACTAAGCTAGGGGGAATGGTAGATACGCTGGAGGGTAGAGATAGGATACAGAGTAACTTCGACAAATTGGAGGATTGAGCCAAAAGACATATGATGGGGTTCAACAAGGACAAGTGCAGAGTCCTACACATAGGATGGAAGAATCCCATGCACTGCTACGGACTGGGGACCAACTGGCTTGTAGAGATATGCTTGTAGAAGATTGAGATTTAGAGATGCTCCCTACCATGGGACAGTGTTGTGTGAATTGGGATACGTGCCCTATATCAGATGTAACATGGCTGCTCCCAGCTGCACACTTGGGAGTCGCTCCCATCTGTGTTATTAAGTTCTATTTCTTACTCATTCAATAGTTTATTCTTTAATGAACCCTCAAGATTGTTACATGGTGTTAAAAGTGGTGAATGAGTTCAGAAACTACAAGGATTTGGAGGAAAACTCCTGCATTTACAACTGAAAGCACAGACAAACAAAGACGATACCTGAAAGCACAGACAGATAAAGGACAGTGCCTTGCAGCCTTCAGCAAATAAGTGAAAGCACAACTCTATGAATGTATGTTTTACAACCTCCTTCCAGTCTGCAAATGTCAGGCAATGTTGCAGAGAACTGGATAAAGTTTAAGCAGTGATTTCTGTTGTATTTGTCTGCCATTGGGGCACAGGACAAAGATGAAAACCTAAAATCATTCATATTTTTACATGTTGCTGGGGAGGATACACTGGATGTTTATAATAACTTTGAGTCTGAGGAAGGTGAAACCATGAAATTAAATATAATACTAACTAAATTTGAGGAATATTGCATGCCAAAAATGAATGTGACTTTTGAGAGGCATAGATTTTTTACATGCATGCAAAAACTGGATGACACCATAGAGCAATATGTCACAGAATTAAGATAACTCAGTAAAACCTGTAACTTCGGTGGCATGACAGAGGCTATGTTTATATCTTTCATGATCTTTATATCTTTATATCTTTCATGATTGATTGAGCGGTCAGTGAGACCCGCTCAATTGATGAGGGAGTCGACTGAATAAGTCCACCCCCTCAACTAGCGTAGCGCTGAGCTCAGCGCAATGTGAACAGTGTGCAGAAGCAGTCGACGGGAGTTATGCAAACTACTCTGCATGGTTTGTGTAAGTCCCGTCGACTGCCACCGAATTTCCGGATAAGTGTGAACAAGCCCAGAGTCTCTGATCACAGACAGATTCATTTGAGGCATTACAGACAATGTGTTAAGAGAGAGACTGCTCCGGGAGAGGGAGTTAACTTTGAACAAAGCTATCCAAGTATGCAGTGCTGCTGAAACAGTAAAAACACAAGTAAAACAGCTGAATTCACCAGAAGGGGTCATCCAGGCACTAAGGAAAGCAGCATATAGCCAGAGTGGTTCAAATCACAATGTGGAACGAACCCCTGCTAAAGGAGAGACTTAGTCCAGATGGTCATGTGGCAAGTGCAGATCACGGCATGGCCCCAAACAGTGTTTGGCCTATGGGAAACTCTGTCATAACTGTGAGAAACTTAATCATTTTGCAGACTGCTGCAGATCCCAAAGGCAGAAAAATCAAGTGCATTTAATTAATGACAATGTGATGGAGGAGTTTTTTGTAGATGTCTGGGATCTAGCAAGCCTGATGAGAGGGGCTGGATACTGACTCTGACAGTGAATGGAACAATCATTCCACTGAAACTGGACACAGTAGCTCAGGCTAATATTCCATCTGCATGAGATTGAGAGACTGAAAATAAGACCTAAACTGGGACCAACATAAAAGGAACTGGGTATTCTGGAACAAATATACCAGTGCAGGAGCGATGTTTCGCTAGCATCATAAACACACCATATACAGGCCCCCTTTCATTGTTGTGCCGCGGAAGGTGACACCAATTTTGGGCCTGGTTGCATGTGAGAAACTCAATCTGGTAAAAAGAGTGCTCTCACTACAAGATTATACTGAACCTGGCAATGAGGCACACTTTCAGGAATATCAGGATCTGTTCCAGGGATTGGATTGTTTGCAGGGTGAACATACAATCCGGATAAACAAGCAGGTCCTTCCAGTTATTCATCCATGTAGGAAGGTGCCATTTGCACTCTATGATAAACTCAAGGCTGAGCTTGCAAGGATGGAAGCAATGCACGTTATATAAAAAGTATAGGAGCCAACAGAATCGGTGAGCTCCCTAGTCATCATGGAAAAAAGCACTGGTCAGCTATGCGTATGCTTAGATCCAGAGACCTCAACAAGGCTGTACAAAGAGAACATTTCAAACTACCAACCAGAGAAGAGATTATGGCACAGTTTGCAAATGCTCAATATTTCAGTAAATTGGATGCACACTTAGGGTTTTGGCAGCTAAAATTAACGGTGGAAAGCTCAAAATTATGCACATTTAATACTCCATTTGGAAGATACAGATTTTTACGCTTACCTTTCAAGGCTTTAGCACCAGAGGTGGACCACAGAACCATGCACATGATTTATGAACATATTAGCAATGTGGACACCTCCATGGATGACACCATCATCTAGGGCTCAACGAAAGAGGAGCATGATTGTCAACTTCGGCAAGTCCTGGATGCAACTAGAGCTGCAAATCTCAAACTAAAAAGGGACAAATGTGTCTTAGGAGTTAGAGAACTGACTTTTGTAGTGGCATTATTTCCAATCAAGGTGTAAAACCTGATAAGAGGAAGATTTCAGCCATTGACATGATCCACGTCCCAGTCAAAGAAAGATTGAAATGGTTAATTAGCTTGGAAAATTCATACCCAGTCTTTCTGCCAAAACAGTGGCATTGAGACAACTCCTAGAGCACAAAAATGAATGGTGTTGGGGTGCTGAACAGGAGGAATCATGGGAAGGTTTAAAACAACATCTGATACAAACACCAGTATTGAAGTTCTATGCACCAGGAAGGCCTATTAAGATTTCAGTGGATGCATCACAGTTTGGGTTGGGTGCAGTGATTTTACAGAATCATGAGGATTGCTGGCAACCAGTGGCATATGCATCCAAATCACTGACTGACGCAGGAACTAGATATGCACAGATTGAGATGGAGCTTTTAGGAATCTTGCTTGCCTGTGAGAGATTCAATCAGTATATTTATGGACAGACAGTGGAAGTTGAAATGGACCACAAGCCCCGATTACATTATTTAGCAAATCGATAAATAACTACCTTAAGGATTCAAAGAATGATGATAAAATTGCAAAAATATAACTTGCTGGTGACCTACATGCCAGGTAAATTTATGTTCACAGCAGATGCACTTTTCAGAGCTGTGGCGCCCATGGCATCTGAGAAGACAATAGAAACAGAGGTGCAAGCCTATGTAGACATGATTGTGAGGTTGATTCCCATCACTAACAAGAGATTGCAACAAATATGAGAGGAGACGGATAAAGATGAATCATGGAGAAAAGAAATGCTACAGAAGATCCATGAGGGTCATTTAGGAATTGAGAAATGCAAAGAACGAGCACAAGAGGTGCTATATTGGCCGTGAATCAATCATGCCATCACTAATGTGGTGAGAAACTGCTTTTCATGCTTGAAATACAAGCCATGCCAACGAGCAGAGCCACTGCGACCCCATTCAGTTCCACAAAGACCTTCTGAAAAGGTAGGTGCTGATTTATTTACTTATTTACCTGGCAATCAAAGGATTACTTAATAGTCACCGATTATTACTCTCTGCATCCAGAAATTTGCACACTGCATGATACTAATATTTAATATTTAACTAATATTTAGTCAGTGATTGCTGGCATGAAAGGAATTTTTTCCAGACATGGAATTCCAGATGAGGTCTTTAGCGATAATGGGCCACAATTTTCCAGTGTAGAATTTAGGCCAATTTGTCTCAGATTGGGATCTTCATCATGAAACCTCCAGTCCAAATTACCCCCAGACAAAAAGTTTGGTGGAAAAGTCTATGCAGACGGTAAAGAACCTGATGAAAAAGACTTTTGACAGTGGGGGCGATACGTATAAAGAGTTGCTGGTCTACCGAAGTACACCCTTGGATAATGGCTTTTCTCCAGCTCAGCTGTTAATGGGAAGAAGGATCAGATCTAATTTACCTATTACTGATAACTTGCTGCAATCTCAGAACAATGCCACCATTCAGAAGATGAAAGAAAATCAGAAGTGGAAGCAGAAATATTATTTTGACAGAAAGGCCTGTGATCTTCCATCTTAACCAATGTGATAGTGTGTTTCTGAGGAATCACACCTCTAATACTTGGGACCAAAAGGGTACCATTAAAGAAAAGCTGCATCCATTGTCTTACGTGACCAAGGGATAGACCAAGAGAACACATTTAATTGTAATTGATAGGATCTACGAGTTATTCCAGAGAGTTCCAACACCATGAAAGTTGAGGTAGATTCCAGCATATCTCCTTTGACTGATCCGGTATCATCAATACATAGTGAGGAAACAATCAGGGAATGAGAGAACAACTCAGATTCGAATGAAGGGCTGGTACTGAGATGATCCGATCAGATGATCAAATGTCCAGAAAGACTCATAGAGACTTGCTAGGGTATGTGAGGAAAGTGGGTAGTAAAGACTCACTTGAGAGTAATGTGCTAGTACCCTCTCCTCTCTAAGTAGTTGACATGTTGAGTTTATGGAATTGTATAATGCATGTGTTATTGGATAGTTGTTATGTGTTATTAGATGTTAGTGCATGTGTCATTAGATAGTTTTTTTATATGTATCTAAGAGTTAACTTCCAGAGGGGTAGCCGTGTTAGTCTGTATACAGCAAAAACAACGAGAGTTCTGTAGCATTTTAAAGACTAACAAATTTAATTTCAGCAGGCATAAGCTTTTGTGGGCTTCAGCCCACTTCCTCAGATGCAATTGGTAGAAATAATACAGCAAATATTGGCAGCATATATAGGAGGCAACATATACATATCCAAAGGCATAGACAACAATGGGGTAGGTGGATGAAAGCCGGGTACTTGAGGCCTAATGACAACCATTGAGTAGGAGGTAAGAATGGGTGATCAGAGCAAATTACTTCTTGGAATGTTTATTTGGAATGGCTATCTCATTACAAGAAGTAATTTGCTGGGTAATTTCTGTGAGAGTTCAACTCCAAATATTGCATACTTAAAATAACAATGCATAATGCTTTTTCAAAATGCCATCGTATTAACCAATACTTGCAAAAATATTTTTTTCCATTTTTTAGAAGGTGAAACTGAACTAGAGTTTGTGACTTGTATTGCACACTTAAAGTTTGTAAATATGTCTGGTAAATAGTACCATCTGACTACATCTTGATATTATATATCTTCCTAGTTCAATTAACTTTGTCCCCCAAGAGCTCAAAAGTTTATTCTTTAAATATATTTCAGACAGAAAAGGTTACTCTTAAAATATGCTGTCATTTCTGTAATTAGAAAAAAGCTAAACTCAGTGTTTAAATACTGCTGCAGAATTGCCTTGCATAAATCAATCTTCTACATATTTTCCAGAAAATAGTTGGTGTCTGTCAAAAAGTTGTTTGAGAGTCCACACCACTGATACTCTTAGAGAAAAAAGAAAATTGCAAAATAACCGCCCAAAGAACAACTTTCAGTATTCCTTTACCACTGCTTTGCTGCAAAAATATTCATTCCATTGTGTATAACTTTTTGTGAACCAAAAATGTTCTCTCACGAATGTACTAAAAAAAAAAATCAGAAGCAGAATACATTTTTGTGCAACACAGATGTCCTTTATTTAGTAGATTCAATGCCTTGTGTAGATTATTTCTGCCTTTTTTAATGGAAGAAATCTATATATAATCTCTGACATCCTGTTCATTCCTTTGACTCCTGTTCAAGAAGTTGTGCATTTCCTTAGTTTTCCTGCAACATTCATTGTCTTGGTACCCACCACTTCTTTTCTTTTGAGAGGCTACAACCAGCCTCTTTTCTAGAAGGTACAATATGAAGATACATTTCAAATGGTGTTCAGTACTCATAGGTGATTGTATGTCAAACAGCTATATCTTCATATTGTAGGTAATTTGAGAAAATTAAAACCACTCAGGTTTTTTCACAAGCATGGCTGTCAAACATTAGCGCTATTCTCTTTTTCTTTCTCATTTACTCTATCTACCACATTTCTGTCCCACACAAAGTTCTGACAAGGGAACTAGTGTTGTACAGTTCCAATATGGTTATTTTATGACTATTTCTAATGGACCATATCTTCAATGGCTCCTATACTTTATTTGCTTTTCTAATCTTTGATTTATCTCCCTTCAGATTTCAACATCTGCTGCAATTTGATTGCCCAGGTTAGTGAAATTTACCCCCTTTGTCCAGTACTGTAATTATCCTGCACACTTATTTCTTCCCCATTATTCATCAGTGTTGACGTGGCAATGTTTGTTCTTGGTTAGATTGGCCATTTTTCTTTTGAAAATCAAACATTCTCTGAATTGTATTAAGGGGGAGTAGAAAAAACAAAGGAAACAAAATTCAATTCCTACAAAGTATTTCCTCTACATTAGTAATTTTTATGGAAGTACAGTTAAACTATAGTCGCCATACAAGCAACATTAGGGAAGAAAAGTCACAAATGCAATAAGTAAAAACTCAAAGGTAAATCCAATGAGTGGATCCTACAAAAGTGGAAGTAAACAAAAGTTAATTGAAAGAAGTAACCATTTATTTTAGGTTGTGGATGTACCCAGGTGTATAAAATAAACAGATGTCTAAGGATAAGAGTAAATTAATCTTCATCAGGAGTACAGTATCAGAAAATCTGAAGGTGTCAGTTCTGTTAATTATCAGTTGCTGTGGAATCGGATATACTGAAGTTAATGTATTGTGATTTCACTTATTAAGGTTTCTCTGACCACACACTTTTTAAACATCTTTTGATAATATAAGCCCGTGCTAGAAGATTGATTAGCAAGCAAAGTATACAAATTCAAGACCTGGAACTAAAGTGTAAGTGTGTGCTCTTATTTTTCACAAAATACTGTACAAGAGGTGTCAGCCCTGACTTAAATTTTTGGGTGCTTAATCTGAACGATTTTCACATCTTCTAAAAAAAATTAGAAGTAGCCCAGGAAGAAGTTTCCAAAATAGGTTGTTATGAAAAAGTGGATACTTACCTTTTTAATGTTTTTTTGTCATAAGATATGTGAATGCAAAGTTTTACATTTAAAAAAAAGTATTCCCCCCTCCCTTCTTGGTTTCCACCCCACGAATCTTTGAAAACTGGAAATCACAACTGGTTTGTCTTCATTTATCTTCACACAGAATTAGATTATTGTCACTGCCAAAATTGAGGTTAGATCATTACCAACTTCAGACTTCTTTTTGTGCTTATCAAAGACCATTGGCCACAGCTTTATACAAGAATAAGGACCAAAAACCGTACTACCTTGATGGAAATTCATGATTATTTCAGTTCATTGTGATAATTCATGTGGAAAACTAATCTAAGTAGTAGCATATTAAGTAGTGATGGAGAAACCTCAAAAGGTTCAGAGATTTGATTGGGTTCTGAAAAGCACACAATTTGCTTCTCCAAATTATATGAATCACTTGAGTCATGTAAAATTAATCTTGAAATCTCATTAGAACAAAATCCCTTGTAGCATCTTTCTACTTCTGATTGGTCAGAAATCTCACAAGAACATCCTTTTCACCAGTATTTTGGTACTTTGGTTTTGGTTTCAGTGGGAGCTTGAAAGTGTGGAGCTGTGTGGAAGTTAAAAATATAATAGGACCAAGCTCCCTTCTCTCTCCCTAGCCTCAGAGAAAATAACTACAGACCCTCCTCCCTGCAGCCCCTTTCTAGCTTTAAACTAGTTCAGCCTGTTCCTTTTCAGCTGGCTCCATCATTATTGAGGGGATTATTTAGGCCATCTGATTCCCTTCAGTTGTGACCTATCTAGTTAATTGGCCCCTTCTCAGCCTCATTAACCCCTTCTAAGCTACTGTGGTGTGAGCACCCCATCACATCATCTACGATTTGTCTGTCTTAGGTACTCATATGGCGCTCATTACATAGTGTCTTAGCATCTCACAAGCTTTTATGTATCTTCACACTTCGCACTCTTGTGCAGTAGAGAAATACCATTATTCTCATTTTATAGACAAGGAACTGTGGCCCAGAGAGACTAAGTGACTTGCCCAAGGTTGCATAGGAAGTGTATGGAGGGTCAGGGACTTGAACCCAGATCTCCCAAGTCTGAAGCTAGTGCCCTAAGCACTGGACCATCCTTCTTCTCCTTGAGGTGCTATACTGGTGTAACAATAAATTGATCAAATTGATTAGGAAACTGCAGACTCAATCCACAAATATAGGTGATAGGAAGTCTTCTAAATCCTTCTTACAAAAAAGAAATATGCAACATAAAATCAAAGGTTAAAAATTTAGAGTATAAACTCCTGAAATTACTGCAAGCAATGAAATATTACAAATTGAAGGGATTTAGGTGTTCTGGATTAACCTTGTTCACAAACAACCTATGGGCTTGTCAACACTAAACATGTAGTTTGCAGCAAGCTGCGGTGTGAGTCTACCCCACACCTGCCTGTCATACACTGCCTGACTGTGTAGACCCTGCTAACATGCAGTAACAGTTAATGCTTCGATGTAGTCCCATTTCAAAGCGGGGTAGAGCAAAGCAAACTAATGTACTGTTACGGCATGTCAGCAGGTTCCACGTGGGCACTTATTGTGCAGCTGACTAGTGTGGGATAGATTTACATCCCATCTTACTGTGAACTAAAGCTTTGTGTAGACAAGCCCTAAGTAACTAAATTCTCATAAAAGGAGGAGGATGTAGAACTGTCAGACAGGAATTCCAGAAAAGTGCTAAGCAAAATAAAGCACACAATAGAAGGAAAGCTGTGAGGTTGGTTTGATGCTGAAGAAGGAAGAATGTGTGGGAACTGGAGAAAAATAACACCGCTGCACCATTTTCCTGGCCTGGAAGCAATGCAGGAAAATTAATTGAACCCTAAACCAGTTAATCAAGTTAACTTCCTTTATCAAAACTAGTTGACTACCATTATGTTCACCTACCTAGAAAAGATTAATTGTAGTCACATATTCATAGATTTTTAAGGCCAGAAGAGACAAATGTGATCTTTGGAATAACATAGGTATGTAATTTCACCCAGTAATTCCTGTATCAAACACAACTTTTGATTCTTCGAGTGGTGTTTCCTATGTGTATTCCACACATAGATGCGCATGTGTGCCATGGGAGCCTCAGTCTGGAAGTGTTTCTTAGCAGTGTCCGTTGACCTGGACTTGCATAATGCGTCTCCTTGTGCTTGCAGCTGAGGGCACAATAGGTAGTGCAGGTAGATACCTCTCCAGTTCCCTCCTGCTGCCGCATAGCCTGAGTTGGATCCCCCTGTTCCTTCATGCTCTTAGTTTTTCTAAGACAGTGACTTACTTCTGCTTCGGTGTACATACCCCCGTACCCCTGGGGCCTATGCCCCAGATCCCAGATTTTAAAAAATTCATCTCTAGCACGCTCTTATTCTCTGTGATGGATGAGTACCAATGGTGTCTCTACTGCCTTGACAAGGCACACATTGTGGCTTGCTGCCTCATCTGCAAGACCATCCTGCCCTGCACCTGGGATGCCCGTGAGCACTGCCTTCATAAATACCTAATGGAGGAAGAGACCCAGGGTGCACTCTGATCTGGGACTAGGAGACTCCCCTGTACAGCAGCTGTAACCAGCAGTGAGAACCCCTCGGAGCACTGCAAATGCCCTAGAAGTGACAGTACTGAAGGCCAAGGACAAGTCCCAGCATGAGAGTAAAAAACACTGTCATGGGCACAAGAGCAGATCCCTGCCATGGACTACTCTCAAGCACAACGTTTCCTCCCCAAGGCAGCACTCTTCTCGATGGTACCTGATCCTATAAGAACCTACTGACCACTAAGTCCATGGAGATACCGGATTTGATGGTGCTGATTCCTCACACTTCAAGACAGACTGAGACTTATATCTCCTTGGAGGATATCTTCGCCCTGCCATACCCACAATCTCCTCTGCTTTTGGGTCCAGTGCTTCTGAGGGGCATTTCAACACCAGAGGAGGAATCCACCTTGAGAAGAAAGAGCTACTCCCTTGCTCCAGACACGAGCTGGAGTCTCCATCCATTGGCACTGACAGTACTACCTATAGAACCAGATCTGATCTTTTCATTGGCTGAATCAGACATCCAGGACATACCATCACATTCACAAAGGGAGGTTACTTGGACCTGGTTTCTAGACTGTCTTGGACCTGTCCTCTGCCTAAACAAGATTACTATCTATGGAATCACTGGTATCCAATGCCTTGGGGTACCCCACCACTCCACAACCAGTTTTTGAATCATCAGACTTGCCCTATTGTGGCCCATGGGATCCCTATGCATGGCATCCTAGATCTGTGTGAGAGTCACACCAGCCCTCTTTGCCTAGACCACAGCAACCGGCTCTGCTGGAGTATGCAGAGGAGGAAGACGTTGACCTGGATCCATCTGTACTGACGATACTAACATGCTTATCATCCTCCTCACATGATGAGGCAATCACCCCATCTTCACCATCCCTGCCTGCTGACCACAGGCAATATGAAGAACTCTTGCAGAGTCTGGCAACAAAACTCCAGATCTAACTTGAGGAGGTCCATGATATGCAATGTAAGTTCCTGGACATTCTTCAGCCCAACACATCCCTACCCCCAAAAGGACTTAGAGATTATTCTTGTGCCTGTGAAAAGTGCAGAAGTTTTGTTCACCCACCCTGTTCCTAAATCCTGAGTAGTACAAGCAGACATTTAAAAGATTGAGCAACACCACCACAGGACCACTGCTTCAGAAAAGCGTGCTAAACACCTTCATCTGCTGGGGAGGAAAGTATTCATATCCATTGTGTTCCAGTTTAGAATCACAAATTGGTCCTGCTAGCTAAGTATGATTTTATGAACCAGTCCACGTTCTTTAAATTTAAAGATAGAATTCCTTAGGAGAACAGAGCTCAGTTCCATGCCCTTATTAAAGAGGGTATACTGGTGGCCAAAACTTTGCTCCAAGCTTCAGTGGACACAGCCAACATCGTATGTCAAGCCATATCAACCGCAATAGTAATGCAGTGTGAATTGTGACTTCACTCTTTGGGGTTCCTCAAAGAGGTTCAGAACACCATTGAGGATTTGCACTCTGACAAGACTGATCTCTCTAACGAGAAGACAGATGAGTCTTTGCATTCATTAAAAGACTCGAGGACAACTCTTCGGTTCCTGGGCCTTTATACCCAGGCCCAAAAGAGAAAACATCATAAACAGGTATATAAACCAAGGCCTCTCCCACAGCCTTTCTACCACCAACAACCATACAAACCACTGTGCAAGCATTACTAGGTTAAAAAAACAAGCTATACAGGCTCATCCACCTCAACATCAACCACCTAACCTCATCCAACAGCCAATGGTTACTTTTGACAAGACCCTCGAGAGTCGCAAACCATCACTGATGCGATCCCCAACTGTTTCCGGAGCCTTTGGTGGCTGTCTATCATATTTCCTCCACAACTGGAGATGTATAACAATGGATAAGTGGGTACTAGATATCATCATCTTTGGCTACACCGTCAAATTTATTTTCCGAGCTCCCCACAAACCCCCTTCCCAGCTCCTTTTCAAGGACCACTCTCGCAAGGAAATCCTCTGTCAGGAGGTGCACTCTCACCTCCAATGAGGGGCTGTAGAGTCAGTGCCACCACATCAAGGGAAAGGGTTCTACTCTCAATATTTCATTGTTTCCCAAGAAAAAATGAGGTGGGAGACCCATTCTTGACTTATGTCAGCTAAATATTTGTATCCTCAAATTAAAATTCTGCATGGTTACATTCAAATCAACAATTCCCTTTATGGAAAAAGACATATGGTTCACAGCTCTCGATGTGAAAGTTGCTTATTTTCATGTGGATATTCACCTGTCCCACAGAATATTTCTTAGCTTTCTGGTAAGATAGGAACACAACCTGCTCAGAGTATTCCAGTTGGGTCTTGCAACAGCACCATGGGTTTTCACAAAGGTCTTCTCAGGGGTGGTAGCAGAGATGAGATGAAACAGCTACACTGTCTTCCCGTATCTGGACGACTGGCCCCTAACAGGCAGATCCAGCCACTGGGAATCTTATCCCTTCCACCCTCTGACATCTTTGAGAATCTCTACATAAACATGGAGAAGGCTACTCTGATTCCCATGCAGACCATAAACTTTATAGGAGCAACGCTAGGCTCAACCTCAACAAGGGCCTACTTCCCTAGAACCGATTCCAGGCCATGAACAGCCTGATAAGACAAGTCATTCGCAGACCTCAAACTGCAGTCAAGATCCCTCTTCCTGCTAACCCACATGACCTCTTTTACTTAAAGCTGTTCACCAGGCTTCACCTCCATTGTTTACAGTCCTGGTTTCAGTCTGTTTACTCATCAGACAGAAACAGTATGAATACCAAGGTGCCAATCCCCACCAGTGTCATACTTTCCTTGCCTGATGAACAAACCTGAAGCAAGTTTGCACCAGAGTCCCTTTCCTCACTCGCACACTCAACACAACCATAATTATGAGTGCATCCCTCATATGTTGGGGAGTCCATGTGGGTGACCACACAACACAAGGTACATGGACACCTCAGGAAGCCAGGATGCATATCAGTCTCTTGGATTCCTCTCTTACATAGTCTTGACATGTCTGGATAACATCAGACAACATGATGACTGTCTTCTATATAAACAAACAAATGAAGACTGAAATATCTTCGTCTCTGTGTAGAGACAATTCTGTTATGGAACTGGTGTATCTGGAACCACATCATGCTTGGGAATATACCTCCCAGGTGCACAGAACTTCCTGGCAGATAATCTCTCAGTAGGTACTTCTTCGCTGACCATGAGTGAGAGGTGCACAATTCAGTGCTAAACAAAATCTTCATTCATTGGGAGCACTATCTTGGGACTTGTTTGCCTGACAGATGAACAAGATGTTCAACATCTACTGCTCTACAGCAGCACTAGGTCAGGACTCGAAGGGTGATACTCCTCTGCTGTCCTGGATGGACCACCTGAGATACGCTTCTTCTCTCATCTCACTGGTACTTCAGGTTCTGCGGAAGATTCATCATGACAAAGCGCAAGCCATTATCATTGAACCCAACTGGCCTTGGCAATTCTGGTTTCTGGACTTCCTACAAATGACAGTCTGTTCTCCCATAGGCATCTGACCTTCCCTGATCTGCTAACTCAGGAAAACAGAGGGATCAGACATCTCAACCCTGACTCTTTTCACCCCACAGCCTGGTATTTGGATGGGTGACAAACCCATTCATGTTTGAAGGCCATTTAAACTGTTCTCAATTACAATAGAAAAGACTTCAGCAGAAAATGCTACCTAGCTAAAGGGAGGCATTCCTATACCTGAACATAACTAAACCAGTTATATCAAGAGATAGCAGGTATTCCTGCTATTCTAATCTACCTCCTCATTCTCCAGGCATCAGGCCTTTCTGTTAGCCTGCTGCAGGTCTGCCTGTCAGCAATCAGTACTTTCACCCTAGGGTAGAGGGCTATTCTGTTTTTAAACACTCAATAACTAGATTCCTGAAGGACCTTCCCACTAGTGGCAAAGCCAACACTGCAATTGGGCCTCAGTCTTGTACTCTCAATACTTAGCCAGGCCACCCATTGAAACACTGGCAACATTTTCAATGTCCCACCTCTCTATGAAGGTTGCCTTCTGCATGGCCATCACATCAGCCAGGAGGATAAGTGAGTTGCATACACTCATAGCCGACCCACCGCACTACTCTACTTTTCATAAAGAGAATGTATCCCTTCAACTCTATCTGAAACTTATCCCTGAGGTAATTTAAAAGTCCCACATGAATCAATCAATTCACTTACCAGTTTTGTTTCAAAAACCTCATGCCTCCAGCGCGGAGAGGAGGCTTCATTCTCTTGATTTCAGATGAGCTTTCGCATTCTATCTGCAACGAACAAAAGCAATTAGAAAAATGTCTAGATTATTTGCCTTAGCAGAACAAACTCAAGGACAAAGGATATCTGCTGAGAGACTCTCTAAGTGGATTTCTGGCTGAATACGCCTTTGCTATAGTTGGCACATTTCTGTCCCCCAGATGTGCAATGAGCCCATTCCACTACAGCCAGATTACCTCAGTAGTATCTCCATGAGAAATGCCTATGCTGGCTGTCTGTTAGGCGGCATCCTGGAGTCTATCCCCACCTTCACAAAGCATTATGCTTTAGTCCAAGCTTCCTCTGCAGACACAGCCTTTGGAATGACAGTATTACCGACATCTGTATCATTTGCAACCTCACTCCCCTCTCCTATTTGTCTACTGTTTACTGGTCAGCCACGTGTGGAATACACTCAAAGAAGAAATGGAAGTTACTTACCTGTAACTGGATGTTTTCTGAGATCTGTGGTCTCTATCTGTATTCCACTACCTGTCCTCCTTCCCCTCTACTTTGGATCATAATTGGATTTGCAGTAGAGAAGCAACTAGAGAGGCCAATCCACACCTCACTTTATATCCTCTGTGCTGAACACAAGGAGCTCCAGGGCACAGGTGTGGACCAGTGGATGCTGCTTGCAAGATTTCTGGCCTCAGGCACCTGGTGTCTCCCAAGGAAAGATGTGTGCAGTTCAGATAGGGACCGCGCATTTTGAAAAATCTCCAGTTACAGGTACAGTAAAACCTCAGAGTGGTGAACACCTCAGGAATGGAGGTTGTCTGTAACTCTGAAACGTTTGTAACTCTGAACAAAACATTATGGCTGTTCTTTCAAAAGTTTACAACTGATCATTGACTTAATGCAGTTTTGAAACTTTACTATGAAGAATAAAAATGCTGCTTTTCGTTATCTTAATTTACATGAAACAAGCACAGAAACATTTTCCTTACCTTGTCAAATCTTTTTTTAAACTTTCCCTTTGTTTTTTAGTAGTTTACACTTAATACAGTAGTGTACTGTATTTGCTTTTTTTTCCCCTCTGCTGCTGCCTGATTGCATATTTCTGGCTCCAAATGAGATGTGTGGTTGACTGGTCAGTTTGCAACTCTGAGGTTCTACTGTAAGTAACTTCCATTTCTCTGATCTTGAATCATTTAAGTTTTTAAGAAGAGCGTAGACAAATATCTGTCAGGGATGGTCTAGGTACACTTAGTCCTGCCTCAGTGTGTGTGGGGTGGGGATGGACTAGATGACCTCTTAGGGTTCCTTCCAGCCTACATTTCTATTATTCTTGTAGCTCTTTTTCTGAACCCTTTTTAATATGTCAACATCCTTTTTGAAGTGTAGAAACAAAAACTTAACAATGTATTCCAATAATAGTCTCCTTAATACTACATTCAATGGTATTAATACCTCCCTATTTCTTCTCAATGTTACCTTGCTTATACATCCAAGGATCATATTTGGTCTCTTAGCCACTGCATCATGCTAGGAGCTCAAGTTCAATTGGCTATCCACCAGGACACCCAGAGTACGGGAGTGCATCCCTGACCATCTTGGCTAATAGCCATTGATGGACCTATCCTCCATGAAGTTATCTATTGAGCCCTGCATAGATACAAATATGTGCATCCACATCTGGTCCACATCCGCAGGAATAAACTTTTACCTGACCGCAATCAATCCTCCCTCTTTTAGATTTACCTGCATTGGCATCGGCACATCAGCTGTTTTGGAGCCAGCAGCCCTCCATTAGCTGTTGAGCCCCTGCCTCCCCCCCAAACAGATGATGAATTCTACCCACCTAAACTGATCAGTCCGCCCTCCCCTTAACAGCTGATGAGCCCTTGGAGCTGCCTCTACCGCCTAACAACTGATCAGCCCCACCCTCCTGCCTAACAGCTGATGATGAGCCCTCCCAGCTGCCCCTCCCACCTAACAGATGATCAGACCTGCCCTCCCCCTAACAGCTGATGAGCCCTCTGAACTGCCCCTCCCGCCTAACTGCTGATGAGCTATTGAGCCCTGCCAGCAGCCTGACTACCCGACAACGATCTGTGAAAAATGGTCTGCGGATATAAAGCAGGTATCTGCAGATTTGCAGAGCTCTAGTTATCTAAGTCTTTTTTGAACCCAGTTATACTTTGGCCTTCACAACATCACCTGGCAATGAGTTCCACAGGATGACTGTGCATTGTATGAAGTACTTCCTTTTGTTTGTTTTGAAACCTATTGCCTACTAATTTCATTGGATGACCCCTGATTTTAGTGTTATGTGAAAGGATAAATAATACTTCCTTATTCACTTTCTCCAGCCATTCATGATTTTATAGACCTCTATCATATCCCCCCTTAGTTGTCTCCTTTCCAAGCTGAAAAGTCCCAGTCTTTTTAATCACTCCTTAGTGGATTTATATAGTGGCATTATGATATTTTCTCTATTATCTATCCCTTTCCTAATGGTTCCTAACATTCACCTAGCTTTCTTGGACTGCGACTGCAAATTGAGTGGATGTTTTGAAAGAACTATCCACAATGACTCCAAGATCTTGAGTGATAACTAATTTAGACCTCCTCATTTTGTCTGTATAGTTGGGATTATGTTTTCCAATGTGCTTTACTTTGCATTTATCAACATTGAATTTCATCTGCCATTTTGTTGCCCAGTCACCCAGTTTTGTGAGATCCCTTTGTAATTCCTTACAGCCTGCTTTGGACTGAACTATCCTGAGAAATTTTATATCATCTGCAAATTTTGCCACTTCACTGTTTACCCTTCTTCCAGATCATTTATGAATATGTTGAAAAGTACTGGTCCCAGTACAGACCTCTAGGGGCACCACTATTTACCTCTCTCTGTTCTGAAAACTAACCAATTATTCCTACTTTGCAGGCATTTCACTTTTGTGACTATACCTTTTAATTTCCATTTAACTAGCTTTCTCATTTTTGTGGAGATCCCCTTTCTGAAGTTCAGTGCTGCAGTGGTGGGCTTCCTTGGTATTTCTCATCCCCTCCCCCTCTCAGATGTTAAATTTAATTATATTATGCTTACTATTACTGAGCGGTTCAGCTATCTTCACCTCCTGGACTAGATCCTGTGCTCCACTTAGGACTAAATCAAGAATTGCCTTTCCCTTTGTGGGTTCCAGGACTAGCTACTCCAAGAAACAGTTGTTAAGGGTGTCTAGGAACTTTGTTCTCTGCATCCCATCCTGAGGTCACATGGCAATATGGGGATAGGTGAAATCCCCCATTATTACTGAGTTTTCTATTTTTATAGCCTCTCTAATCTTCTGGAGTATTCCACAGTCACCATCACCATCCTGGTCCGGTGGTTGGTAGTATATTCCTACTGCTATATTCTTTATTATTCAAGCAGGGAATTTCTATCCATAGATAATCTATGGTACAATTTGATTAATTTAAGATTTGTATTATAATTGACTCTGTGTTTTCTTTCACATACAGTACCACTACCCCACCAGTGTGACCTACTCTGTCATTCCTGTACATTTTGTACCGTGGTATTACCATGCCCCATTGATTATCATCGTTCCACAGAACTTCTGTGACCCTTTTTATATCAATACCCGCATGTACCAGGCATCAGTACCAGGCATTCGAGTTCAAACATCTTAATATTTTGTCTTCTAGCATTTGTATACAAGCACTTACAAAATTCATCACTTTTTAGTTGTCTGCTTTCATCTGATGTAATTGAATGTGACACTTTATTTCATTTGACTTTCTTTTCAGTTCCTACCTGTACTTATCAACTTGTATCCTCTCGTCTTTACTAGGATTTAGAGAATCACTGTTAACTGATCCTCCCCTAAGGGATGTCTCTATCTGAACCATGTGCTCCTTGCACCTGTCAGCTTTTCCCCAGCCCTTAGTTTAAAAACTCCTCTACAGTCTTTTTAATTTTATATGCCAGCAGTCTGGTTCTGTTTTGGTTTAGGTGAAGCCCATCCTTCCTATGTAGGCACTTCCTTTCCTTAAAGGTTCCCCAATTCCTAATAAACCTAAACCCTTCCTCATTATGCCATCATCTCATCTATGCATTAAGACTCTGCAGTTGTGCCTATCTAACTGACCTTTCATGTGGAACTGAAAACATTTCACAGAATGATACCATGGAGGTCCTAGACTTCAATCTCTTACCTAGCAGCCTAAATTTGGCCTCCAGGGCCTCTCTCCTATCCTTCCATATGTCATTGGTACCTATGTGTATCATGATCACAGGCACCTCAACAGCACTGCGCATAAGCCTGTCTAGATGTCTCAAGAGATCTGCAAACTTTGCACCTGGCAGGCATTCTTCAAAGAGAGGAGGTTTGTACTGAGTCCCTTTGCTGCATGAAATGGATGTAACTGTAGGAATTTTTTGTGCTCCAATTTGCAGGACAAATACCTGCACAATTCATGTTACTCTTTTACCAAGGTATTATCTACACTGCTGCTGGGAGTGAGCCTCCCAGCCCAGGCAGACAGACCTGTGATAGAGGGGCTAGTGCTAGCATGCCAAAAATAGCTGTTTGGATGTTGAGGCACCAGCAAAGACGAAGGCTAGCCACCTAAGCTTGGACCCAGGGTGTGGTATGGGCTTGAACTTGGGTGGCTAGACTAAGCTTCACTGGTGCCTCAGCATCCAAACAGCTGTTTTTAACACACTAGCATTAATCTGTCTGTCCAGGCTGGGAGGATAGCTCCTAGCTGAAGTATAGACATACCCTGTTTCTCCATTCATATACAGTTGATTGATTCATTAAAGTAAAATCACTAGCAGTTAGCAAGGCAGAAGCGCCCCTAGAAATTCATAACTAGGACATTAACAAGACCAAGAGTTCTGTTTCCTTCTCAGGAGGTGGTTGGACATGAAGCTGTGAAGGTTGGATTTCCATTCTGCGATAGGCAGGTAGTCCTAGCCGGCTTGTTTCCAAGTTGAGTACAATGACAGCTTATGTGGAGTTGATCCCCTCTTTGTCTTTGTACATGCACTCATTCCACCTCTGGCTTCTCAACTACTAGTCTCCCTACTTAGATGTATGTTCAGTTTGTCTTTCTCTTTTACCTTCTCTTCACCTCCAGACCTGAAACAGGATTTAACCTGTTAATGGTAAGATAATCAGATGCACCAGGAATTACCTTAGTTTTCACCCTCCAGTGCAGTAGTTACTTTAGGCCTTAAAGTAGCAGACTGGGATGCCTACCTTCATCCCATGATGGTATAAGAATGCTCATCCCAAGAAGAGCTCTCACTCTTGAAGGACTTACCTCGAAATTGGAATAGTGTGGCATGACCTCTTGCACTTCAGTCACATTCTGAAAGGCAAGGCAATAAGAGTTTAGACAATAACAAAGATATTTGCATATGTCAACCAGGCCACGGTGGATGATGCAGACACTTCAGCCAAAGGAACAGCTATGGCCATTGTTATGAGGAGAGACTCATGGTAACAATCTTCAGGTTTCCCAAGAGAGGTGTGGAAATCCAGGATCTGCCCTTTGATATGATCAATCTGTTCCATGAGAAGACAGATGAATCTCTTCACTCCTTCAAGAACTCAAGGACAGATATTCACTCCCTAGGCATTAATACCCCAGACCCTATGAGAAAACATTACAGGCCCTCTCAGCCCTTTTATTATCAATGTCATCAGGAACCACCATTTAACAGACAGAGAGTTTATAGGCCCAGGAATGCAGCCCCTACAATATCTACCACCACAGTGCACTCTGACCCTAAACCAAAGAGTTTCTTTTGGCAGGACTGTCGAGAACCCTGCCCTTTATTGATGCCACATCATTCCCCCACCTCAGATTTTTAGAGGCTGCCTTAATTAATTTTCCTGCAACTTGAGGGTCCTAATGACCAACAGATGGGTTCTGGAAGTTATTCATGGAAGCTTTCTAATTAAGCTTTTGGCAACTCCTACCCACAAACCTTCTTCCTTCCTTTTCAGGGACCACTCTTATGAGGAGATTCTGCACCAGCAAGTGACTCTAGGGAGTCCTAGAAAGAGTTTCTCAACATCAAGGAAAGGGGTTCTACTCCCCTTACTTTTTGATTTCCAAAAAGAATGGAGGATGGAGGCCAATTCTTTGACTGAATGTATTCATCCAAAAGATAAAGTTCTGCATGATCTTTTTGGCATCAATAATTCCCTCCACAGAGGTGGGCAGATGGTTTGCGGCACTCGACATGAAAGACACATACTTTCATATAGACATTCAACCATTCCACCGGAGGTTCATGAGTTTCCTCTTCAGTCTAGGCCATTACCAATTCAGAGTCCTCCCTTTTGGACTAACCACAGCACCCAGTGTCTTTACCAAACAATTTTTTTTCCAGTGGTGGCAGCTTGGATGAGAAGAAAGGGATTCGTCGTCTTCCCATACTTCACTGATTGGCTTCAGATGAGCAGATTCTATTAAGTCCAGTGGCCAAGCCAAGTCCTGCTTAGTCTACTGCCCTCCCTAGGTGTTTGCATCAACCATGAGAAATCCACATTGACTCCCACGAGGTCCATAAACTTCATAGGGGTAATGTTGGACTCATCCACAACAGAACTTCCAGGCCATGGTTGCTCTCATGCACCACATCACTCTCAGGTTGCTCTCACTTCAGTTAGAATTTGCCTTTCTCTCCTCAAGTACCTGGCCTCATGCAGACAAGTGATGCCATTTGCCAGGCTCCATCTTTCTTGCCTACCTTCTGTTGGTGTACTTGCCAGAGAAGGTCAACATCAACAAATAAGTGACAATTCCATCCAAAGTTTTGAAGTCTCTTTTCTGGTGGACAAAGCCCAAAAAGGTTGAGGTGAGGATCCCTTTCTTCCCACCCACTCCTGAGGCAACCATTGTTACTAATGCCTTCCTTTTAGGTTGAGGACCTCACAGGGGTAATCATACAGCACAAGACAGCTGGATCCCTCGGGAGTCCAGAATGCATGTCAACTTACTAGAACTCAGGGCTGTCCATCGAGCCTACAAAGCCTTTTTTCCACTCATCCAATCCCAACGTGTCCAAATTATGTTGGACTATATGATAATTGTCTTCTATATAATTGTCTTCACTGGTGAAGTTCATACCCCAGAGGGACTTAATTTCATTCTTTCATCTCTCACCAGACCTCACTGCAAACCTCTAGCAACATATGCTTTATGGCCCATCTGTCTATGAAAATGGCTTTTCTAATCGCCATAACATCAGGCAGAAGAGTTGGTGAGCTGGGGGTACTCCATGGTGGACCTGCCATATACTACCTTCCATACAGAGAAGGTCTTTTTACACCTCCACCCAAAATTCATCCCTAAAGTAGTTTCAATGTTTCATATGAGTCAAACTATTCTCTTACTGGTATTGTTTCCTAAACCACATGCCTCAGATGAAGAGATGAGGATGCATTCTCTGGACATTCGTAAGAACAAAAGACATTAGGAGGACACCTAAAATATTTGTTTCCATAGCAGAGAAATCAAGGGGTCAAGTTATATCTGCCCAGAGGCTTCAAAATGGATCTCTGGTTGTATTATCCTTTGCTACCATTTAGCTCACATCCCTCACCAGAGCGTAAGCAACCTCTGCTGCATCTCTGAGAGATGTACCTCTACTTAGAGATACAAAGGGCAGCTACCTGGAACTCCTTGTACACCTTCATGAGACGTTATGCTTTGGTATAATCTTCTGCTGTAGATATAGCTGTGGAGAGAGCAATATTACAGTCAACAATCACTTCTACATCCTCACACACACCTATTGTTTTGTTTGACCACTGCTTGTTAATCTCCAACATGTGGAATACACATACGGATCATCACTCGAAGAAGAAACAATGATAACATACCTGCAACTGAAGGTTCTTCAAGATGTCTGGTCCCTATCTGAATTCAGTTACCTTCCCTCTGTCTCCCTTGCTGTGGATTATCTGGATTTTCAGAGCATGAGGAGAGCTATGGCACATGTGTAGACAAATGGACACTGCCTGCAAGAAAATACCAGATTCAGGCACATGGTGCGCATGCATACCCACATATGGTATACAGATAGGGAGCACACATCTTGAAGAACCTCCAGTTACAGGTAAATAACCTCCATTTCACTGTTTACACATTTTCCCGCAAGCCGAAATGGTGGAAACTGTAATGTAGTCAAGGTTAGGAGCAAGATTAAATGACACAGTTGTAAAATGGCCAATACCTGTCTACACTGTTGCTTCCATTTTTGCAACCGTTGATGGAGGAACTGCACTGATGGTGAACTGTGTCCCATTGCTGACAATGTAAATGCAGCTACAAGGTCATAAGCTGCCGCATGTATACCTTCTCCAGTGAGAAAAGAATGTTGAAGCACAAGTGTTTTACCCATTAAACTGAATATGGTGTGGTGTTACTAACAGTATGGAATTATTGTACAGCCTTGTTATATTTCAAATTTACTAAATTCTTAATTCCAGGTCCACAAGGTTGGTAGATGTGCGCATATGTGTGCGTATAAATATGATTGTCTCCAGGCAAATTCCATTAAACTACTTCCTCATAAATAATCATTTAAAAAAAAGTTACGCTCCTTTTCTTACTCACAAGATAGAGTAAGCTTTTTTTCTTTCTTTAAACACTGTAAATGTGTTACTGCTTCTGGTACTAAAAATGCCTTACTTGATATATTTTCACATATTGAAGTCCAGTATTACTGATATTGCCACTTGGTTACCATTTATTGTTAATTTACTGCTTTCATTATTTTTTTTTTAGAATGTAATACATTCCTTGCACCCTGAAAAGTGCAGTTAAGCAATACAATTATTTTAAAGATGAGATGATGCTGAAAGAATAAACAAATATTTGTTTTCAGTGTTGTTGTATCTGTGTTGGTCCCAGAATATGACAGACGGTGTAGGTGAGCTAATATCTTTTATTGGACCAACTTCAGCGGATATATGGTATTCAAGATAAATAACAATTATTTTGCTGCTGGAGCAGTTTAATTGAATCCAGGATATGGCCTCTGATCTGAGAGAGGCTATCATTCAAGCTTATGCTCAGAGGGTTTATTGTGGAAACATTTAATTATTCTGTTGGGAAATAAAGGTTTACCTAAAGTTACCTAAAGGTAGGGCTGCTTCCTCATTGTGCCAACAATTTGAAGAGGGGATAAGTCAGAATGTTCTAATTGAACAAGCTAGAAGTTGCAGGAACATGAAAATGGAACTGGTGATAACTGAAGGCTAATTACCTTTAGATAGCAATTAGGTCACCAGGTGTTGAATTATATTAAGTAGGGACTGGGAAAGCATCAGTTAACATTTTTCTTTTTCTGCCAGGAATGGGAGTGGAAGAACACTGCCTATACTTTTTACACCTAAGAGAATACCTTGAGTCTTTCCAGGAGTGATATTAAGATAACACATGGTTCAATTTCCAAATTATGTATCCTCAAATGCACTCTTGCATTTCCAATCAAGCACTTATCAAAGTGTGTATTTGGAAAAAAAAAAAAAGAGGAAAAAAGTCTGCAAAAAGCCAATTGCATATGAAACTGTTCTTTTTTTAGTCTCCTTTCTTTCCTTGCCAACGAAAACAATTATATTTGACATTTTTTGGGATATTAACTGTAATAAACTTGCTGTGATTTGGTAACATGTAAAGACAGAATCATGTTTTCATTTTAAGAAAATCCCCAGAAACAATAATGTCCTGAGAAGTTTAAGGAGGCTTATCCTCTAGCATGGTAATAATTTGCCCAGTAGATAATCTCGACTACATCATTGTGTAATGTCTGGTTAGTATTATTTTGTTTGTTTGTTTGGATTTTTTTAAGAAAGTGAGAAGTTCAGTGTTGTAATTATATTGCATTATTGGTCTATGGTAGTGATTTGCAAAATTGCTTGTACTTTCTAAATAAAAAGTTGGGTTAAGTCTCTCTTCTCTGCATAGGCAGGCAAGGCTGTCTTCTGCCACAATCAGGTTTCCCAAGGACTCTACCATCTATCACCTACAGTCTTGTGCCATGACATGGACTGTAAATGTTTAATTTTCATGTGTATTATGTTGTAACATGTTGGCAGCAAACTTTTTGTGAAATTTTTTTAAAAATACATTACATCTCCCTATGTTTGATCTTTTTTCCCCCAATTCTATCCCTTTACTCAATTTTTCCATTCCTTCTTGTGTTTATCTTGGTGTAAATTTTGCTTTCAACTTTTTTTTTAAAGTTTTCTGAGTTTAATCATTACTAAAATTCTTAGTTTCCTCTTCAAATTATTCCTTTGATCACTCATTTCTCTTCAAGAACCTTTTCTGACTCTGTGACGTATTGGGCACAATCCAGACTAGTGGGGGCTGTGTCACCCATGTCCTGCAGTTGTGGGCGCCTTACAATGCTGTTATTCTCCATATTCTTCCATTTTTCCATTCAAAAGTTATCTTCAATCCAGTATGACTTTACTCTTGCTGCAGAGATCTGAGGATAGAGCGTGTCTCTTCTCTTGCACTGGAGTAGATGGGTGGTCTTTCTGGTGTCGCCAACTCTTGTGATATTTTTGAAATATATATGTGGCATTTTTTCTTAAAGCCTCTGCTCCTTGAGTCAAGTGATTATGTGAAAATCTTACCTTTAAGTAAGTTTCTAGCCACCATGGTTGAAAAATAAAGCTTGAAACTGTGACTGGACTATACTATACTATGAAGGCTCATAGACTAGAAGGTAAATAAAAGGAACCCCAAACTTATTTTTAAGCCAATCTCAATTTTGTTTTTTAAGTCTGGACTCTCACGCTGTCTGGAGTGGCTCAGAACTGTGAGTGCCTACCTCAGGGCAGACATCCCAAATTGGTGGTGTGTTCTATAATTAGATTTCACCAAGCCAGTGATAGATGTAAACTCCTGGATCACTATACCGGTCATACTATGGAGTCATAGACAGTCCTCTTAGACTCTCCAGTCTATCTGAACTTTGTGATAAAATGGTTACTTATACCAAAAATCACATCACATTTAGGTTGCTTCCAGTCCCAAGAAATTAGTCACTTACCCCAGATCACTTGGTACTATAAATTTTACACCAAAGACAACTCTGGTAGCCAATTCTGTGATAAACTAACTAAAGGTTTATTAGCTAAAAAAAAGAAATGAGTTTTTGAAAAGTTAAAGCAAGTAAAATATATGCACAGTTTGTAATTCTAGAAGGTGGCAGTGATGTAATAAACTGCCAGTTTCCCAAAAGTCTTTTCAGGGTACCCAGATCTCTGCTTTGCATCTGGTACTCTTCCCCGTAAGAGTCCAAACAGTCCAGAGATCCAGGATCTTTTCTTGAATCCAGACTTATAGCTTCTTCTCACAGAAAACGAGTTGACAGTGTCACTACTCACATGGGCTTTTCCTTTGATGATGGAGAGTGAGGAATGCATTTTGAGTCTTTGACCTCCAGTCATCACACACAATGACCACTTGCTTTAAAATTAGCACTTTTCTGGTAAAGTTCTTCATTTGCATTCCACAAGGCTTCTTGATGGGTTATTTAGTTACAGGGATATACACAATGTAAATGTTTGCTGCTACATTATAATGGGATACAGGTAAGTGAAAACAATGCAAGTAACATCCCACTAGTTTTCATGAAGTTTAACACAGATACACTCCTCTACATTTAATAATCACTTTGATCTATATGCTAATACACAAGTGAATTGGCCTAGGGGTCTGGCATGAGCTGGTACCTGGTCTGCCAGCATCACACTGACTCATGACTTTTGAAAGGTTGGAATTGGCAATACTGCTAATACAGCAGGGGTCTCTCAAGTCTATAATCTGCACTCTGCTCTTAGCCAATTAGCAAGGACAATTCCAGTCTCAGAGCAAAGAGCAGTATTATGGTGGTACTCACCAATTATGCTTTACCTTCAGACCTGACAATATGAGCAGAACTGACCAGGGAAGCAACCAGTTTTTTGGGAATACAGATCTTGGATCCACAACCCCACCTTTTATTTTGTTGGGTCAAGCAAGCCCCTTAATTGAATAATTGAATAGAATAGAATTGATGAGCACGCTTTAAAATAGTTTCTATTGTCAGTATCTCATGTGCCACTGGTCAATCAGTAAAAAGAAAATTATTTATAGCCCCTCCAAAATGAACTTTTTTGAAAACTAAAACGTGGTTGGAAGCAATGTGTGTGTGGGGGTGGGGGACAAGGGGGCGTTATAAATTGTTTTTCAAAGATTTTTGTATTCTTATAATTCTATTTCCACATAATTTTCTCTGTCCCATCCCCTCTTTTTCTTTCTTTTTTAAACAGATGAAACATGTAGAAGATAGGCTTGGTAAAAATGTACAAGAAGAGGTGCTCCTGTTGTGTCTTGGCATCACTTCAGGGGTCGGCCGATTGATCTTCGGCAGAGTTGCAGACTATATTCCTGGTTCAAAAAAAGTTTATTTACAGGTACAGCTTCTGCATGATGATTCAGTAGACTGTCAGCTTTGTTGACCTTTTCGTACTCTGCTAGTTAATATTTTTGGCAAGGAAGATCTGAGCTGGTGATTAGAGCTAAGCAAAACCATTCATTTTCATTTTAAATATACAGTATGTGTGCAATTAAAGTAAAAAATGATGTGCACATGTTTGCTGTCACTAACAAATGTAAACTTTTTCCTGCAGAAAAATTGCAGACTTGACCTATTGAGAAATGTAATTTTCATGAGAAATTTCAGAGAAAAACAGCTTCTTCTCATGTGAAATAGCAAGACTTTTGTGCATTCCAAAACTGACTTTCAATTTCATTGGGAAAAATGGGAAGCAAAATGACTGTGATATTTGCCTTCTTGAAACCAGAATTATTCACTAGTTTCACCAGCATTTTTTTCGGTACAACTCTAGTGGCAACACATGAAGTGGTGTGCCACTCATAAGAACTAGTGTGATTGCATGAAACCTTACTTATTTGAGGCACGTGTTTCACTGTTTTTGGTATGATATCTTCCTGCTGTGTGCATTACTTTTCCTCTGAGTTAGAGAGCATTTCAAAGCAGGCTGCTTGCCTGCTCTGCCAGGTAGAAGAGGGCACTAGAGTTACAGGAAAATGCATTTGTCTAGATACATAATACAAAACTACCTAGAAAATGTTAGGTGATTCCTTTTTATTTAAAACAGCTTTTAATGTCACATAAGCATATAATGTAAATGTATCTGGACAAGGGATACTCATTCTTGGGAAAACATGCAAGACTCAGGTCTCTTAGCATAGTGTGTTCTTACTAGTAGCTGATAGCTCATGCTATTGCACAGATGTAATTCATAAAGTCATGCATTTGTTTTAAAGTAAAAAATGGCTGAGAACTTAAAAATAGGATGTTAACAGACCACGAATCCCAGTGATGATTGAACTTGGAGATAGTCTAAATAAGAAGAGCTCTCAGCCATGCTTGTAGCTGTTTCTCCATCATTTCACACTCTGTATTGACATTTTAGGCTTCAGAATGATATTCCTGAAATTCTGGTAAATGGATCAAACCATTCAAGACCCTTGAGGGTTTGGGTTTGCAATGAAGTTTGTGAACTACACTCTACAATTTGGTCTGCAGGAACTGGAAGTGAACAGAACTCCTATAAGTTTGCTGCTTGAATTTTTAAATTCAAACCTTTAGTCAGAATGTATATGTGGCTACCAACACCAGGGTCCTCCAGGACTAAGTGCGTGAGTCTCTAAAGCTTAGAAGCCCCTTTTTACCTTTGTTTTTGAAGGAGGAGGAACTGGTGATCTATCTCTCACTCTTTCCTCCTAGTGGCCAGAGATCCCATGGAGGTTTTAGTGGCTACTTCCTTCCCAGTAGCATGCTGAGGGGGCAGCAGCAGTTATGGGAATAGATGCCTTTGTGAGCCCTTTAAAGGTTTCTGAAGGAGTAAAATGTGCTAGGCACCCTCACTTTTAATAGCGAGAAAACTCTTCTGTTGCCAGATGGTTCTGTTGAGCTGAGGTTCAGAGGCATGCAGTAATCTTTAGCATGGTGTCTAGAAAACCATTTTGGGGTTCATTAACCACTGCATGCTAGGAAACATATCTCATAATACCTAAGGTATGGTTGCTAGAGAAGGGTTTCCTAGTGATACTGCACTAAAGGTACTAGGGCTTTTCTTGACCCCAGTCAACTAGGGTCATTTGGCAGCAAGTTATGTTTTCCTTACTCCTTAATGTCCTGCTCCCATGCTAATAAAACCCTGTGAATGTTCAATGTGTACCTTGAGGACCCTGATAGAGGAAGTGGCTGTTTGGCATCCCCAAAAATCCCAGAGAAGTGGCAAATGGAGCCACTTGGCTCATGCAGGAAGGAGAAGGAGGCATATTACTATCCTTCAAGCCAACAAAGACATCTAAATTTGGGGAGAGAGTGGAGGTTCACAGGTTTCCCAGCTGTGCAAACAATTTTGTTTCATATTCATGAAAATGGTTTTGAGAAAGCCTTGGAAAGGGTGAGTAGGTTTGAGGTATAACGCAAATATTTTGCACAGCTCTAGATCTAAGGGTTTATAGGCAGTATTAATCCCTTTAAAAAAGAATGGGAAGAGAAACTCTTCAGAAATAACAAGGGAGACATCTAATGGATTTTAATTGCACTGCATTCAATGGACAGTACTACTGTGGAAGATTGACTTTCTGTAGCTGGACCAATCTTTGTTACCAGGGTTATGTACATTTACTCACATTTAAGAGATTCAAATGGGAAGGATGAAGGAATACTGAACATACTTTTGAACTGATTCATAACCTACTGTAACATTTAGGAGATTTTGTATTGCTATGACCAATTGCAAATAAGCAGAAAAGAGAAGTTGCATATCATTTAAAAGCCACAAGGGACTTATCTCTTTGTCTGATAGATGTCAAACTTTCAAAAATATTAAGTTCTGTAGCTACATCATTTACTTTGAAGCATCAGTTGTTGCTTCAAGATTTCTTTTCTTTAAGTGGCTAGAGTAAAAACTTTGACATTGCCTTCCAGGACATGGATTCTACTGATTAAATGACTAAGGATCTTTTGTTTCAACTAATTTAAAGAGAGGAGAAATGTATGTTCTCTCTCTTATTAAGCCAGTGTCTGCATCTGTCTCTTCTGCCTCAAAGCAGCACTTTTAAGAGTGGAAGTGAGTGTTCACCATCTCTACAAAGTGGTATACTGGTTTTTGAAACAGTCCAACAGTAAATTCAGTATTCCTTCTCTTTCACATTTGTATCTCTTAATTGAGAAAGTAGATGTGCATAATCATGGTAATTGAGGTTTCTTTGGTTACAGAAATTCACAACAGTATTATCCAGTGTGTACAGTACACTAGTATCCTACATCTTCAGCATTTCTAGTTATGAACTAAATGGCTGACTAAGGCAACTGGAAATCTACTTCCCTCTAAGATTCTACCATCTTGTAGTGAAATGATTTACAAAGGTTCTCCGATGCAAATTTTTAGTGGTCTTCTCTGTTTTCTTTATCCTTCTTTAGGGAGTTGCTTTGACAAGTTGTTTGGTTCCACAACAATGCCACCTATGTCTTTAGCCTATCGGAGTTAGCAGAGGCATACACAAGGGGGAGCAAATAGGGGCATGCCCCCCCCCCAGTTGGTGGGAGCACAGAACTCTGAGGCTGGGATGGGGAGGCAAAGTTCCTCCTGCCCCGGGCCGGGGCGGGAGATGACAGCTCCTCCGGATCCAGCTCCATTGGACTCCAGACCCAGCTGGTCTGGCCATGGGGGGAGAGCCAGCTCCACCAGCACCAGAGCTGTGGCAGGGAGAGCCAGCTCCTTCAGCCATGGGGCAGGGAACCATACAATTCAGGGCAGGTGGTCTCCCTCCAAGACACTGTTACACATAAATCTCCTGGAACTGCACACAGTTGACAATGGGCGCTCGCACTGCCTACCATTGATCAGAAACGAGACTATATGGGTAATGACGGACAACATTACCTGCATGTTTTATATAAACTGACAGGGAGGGGCAAGGTCTCACTCTCTATGCACTGAAGCCATGAAACTATGGAACTGGTATATCCCACACAATGTCAACGTATCAGCCTCGTGTCTCCCAGGATATCAAAAGAGCACAGTGGATACATTGAGCAGATTCTCGCAGGACCATGAGTGGGAATTAAACAACATGATCCTGCAGAGCATCAAACACTGGGGTCATCCATCCATAGACCTTTTTTGTGACATCCCAGAATTACAAATGCCCGCAATTCTGCTTGAGAGCAGGCTTGGGCTTCCAATCCCTGGACAATGCCTTTCTCCTCAAATAGGACACACCTCTGCTATACACATTTTCCCCTGTTATCGAGGGTAATACATAAAATAAGAGACAACAAGACCAAAGTCATCCTGATAGCCCCCACATGGCCAAGATAAACTTAGTACTTGTCTCTGTTGAGGATGGTGGTATATGCATACGCATTCTTCCACTTTTCCCAAATCTTCTATTGCAGGATGCCGGACAGGTTTACCACCCAAACCTGGCTACTAATGGCTCCCTCATGATGAACTGACCAGCTTGGAACAGGTGAAAGACATATTATTGAACAGTAGAAGGACAACCACATGTAATACTTACCTGCATAAATGGAAGAGATTCTCCATCTAGCGCCAAAACAAATCTAGCTCAGCCTGTTACCACTCCCTTACTAATGATATTAGAATACATGCTAGAACTAAAGAACCTTATCTGACCTATCCCTTAGCTCGCTTAGCGTACACCTCGCTTCTGTTACTGCTTATCATCACAAGGTGGACGGCATATTGATGTTTGCCCATCCTATCACTAAATGCTTTCTTAGGGGTATAAGAAATGTCTACCCTGAAATACTAGTACCTACTCCACATTGGAACTTGAACTTGGTGCTATGCTGCTTTATCGGGGTCCCATTAGAACCATTAGCAACATGCTGTTTAACACATATGTTGATGAAGGTAGCATTCTTAGTCATTATCACATCTGCTCAATGAGCGGGAGAGTTAGGGCCCCTGATGGAACACCCATCATATATCATCTTTTTCAAGGACAAGGTCACCCTACAACCTCATCCTACTTTTTTACCCAAAATACCCTCCTCTTTTCACCTGAACCAACGAATTCATCTTCCCTCATTCTTCCATAAACCTCATGGGAGCAAAGAGGACTCAATATTACACACTTTGGACATCAGACGCAGGCTAGCATTCTACTGTGAGAGAACCAAGACCTTCAGAAAGTAACTGAGATTTTTTATTTCAATTTCGGAAAGATCTAAAGGTTTCACCATTTCCAAGCAAAGACTGTCCAAATGTATTTCTGGATGCATCCACCTTTGCTACCAATAGGAAGATATACAACCCCCAATGGAGATCCAAACCCACTCTACCAGTTCATTATCAACCTCAGTAGCTCTTCTCAACAATGTACCAATCATGGACATATGTAAAGTGGCCATCAGGGCATCCGCACACATTTACAAAACACTATGCCATAGATCAGAGCTCAAGATTGGATGCATTGGTAGGACTTTTACTGTATTATCATCAATAACCCACGCAACTCCAAAGCCCCTTTCATCCACCACGGGGCACTGCTTGATGGATTCACCTGAAGTGGAGCACCCACAGGGACATTTCTCAAAGAAGTAGAGAAGGTTACTCACCCTGTTCAGTAACTGAGGTTCTTTGAGATGGTGTCCCTGTGGGTGTTCCACTACCAACTCTCCTCCCCTCTACTTTGGACTTCTGTCTATGGACTCAGTGGGGTGTCTGGTCATGTGGTGCTAGATAGGCACTGACAATGGCACGAGATGGGAAGAGCTCATGTGAGACCCAGACGACCACTGCTGCTGAAATTCCCCAATTAAAGGTGCAGGGACACACCATCACCTGAAGTGGAGCACCCAGAGGGACACTATTTCAAAGAACCTCAGTTACAGCACAGGGGGAGTAACCGTCTCATGTGAAGGCTTTCTGGATCTATCTTTTCTCCATGGAGTTATTGGCCCTTCACTCTATGTAAAATATATTTCCACATTACGACTTTTCCAACCAGCAGTGATTGTGATCAAGAGATTGTTATCATATTCTCTCTCTCAGCCTTTTTACTATTTAGCTATTAAGTGCCACAGATAAGGTGGATTCCTCTTTGTCTATACTTGGATGATTGACTAATCTGAATTTTGTCTAAAATGGTATCTCTCTCAGCCATTTTTCACCATCTAAAGGTTTTTCCCTTACCCATTGGAAGTTGCTTTGGAACCCAATTAGAGGCTTATTGACAGTGGTTTTTATGTAACTACAGAGAGTTTGCTTTTATAAGGGCAAAATTTGACTGCTTTTAGAGGAATACTATTGGACTACATCAGCAGTCCTCTGCTTACACTCAGCCATGATCCCATATCTCAGAGAGGTGATCTAGTATTAGAACTTTTGGAGCTGTAATGGAGGCTGTAGTAGAAAGTGAGAGCCTGAGACATGAGGCCTGCTATAACGGGCCTAGATGTAAGATCTGAGGCCTGAACCAAAGTCAGACTTTAAGAAACAGCAACTGCTTGCCCACTTACAAATTCACTGACTGGTGCAGGAACTTGACAGAAACATATCATTGTTAATGTATTGGCATTCCTAAAAGCAATAGTAAGAACACAGTATTATTAAAGCACAACTCCCCCGATACATGGTAACGGCAGAAACATCATCCTGGGAGACAGTCCAAGTATTCCCCGAACAGCAGTACAATAGAGGGAGGTAATACAAGCTCTCCCCAAGGTGTAGTAGTGCATAAACACAATCATGAAAGACAGTACAGGGATACACCAATCTTAAAATAGAGACAGGAGAATGGATGAAGATGTTATGCTTGATATGGAGGCAAGGTATGGAACAATAGCCGACATCAAAGATGCATTGTGAAACTTGTTTGTATCAGAGTGTAGCGAAGGGGCGTGGCCTCTCTCCAAGATAGACAGTGAGGGACTGCCACTCAACCCCTGGAGGGTGGAGCCAGGGAAGCCATGCCTGCCATGCCAGAAGCAGAGGGGCAGAACCCAGACAGAAACCAGAGTATAAAGGATAGGAGCTACAACTCAGACAGGAGGCAGCTGCTGGAGAGAGGAGCCGGAGAAGACCCCGGTTACCCTGAGGACTCACCTGACCCACCTAGCCAGTGGACAACCCAGACAGCGAGGGCTTGGTTGGACTATAGCTGGCAATGTACCCCCTGGGAGGCCGATGATGACCCTTGACTGCAGGTACACAGGCACAGGGGTGGGGGAAGTAGGCCAGGGGTAGCCAACTTAGGTCCGGCTGGGTTTGCATTCGAGCCCTTGTCAGTGAGTTGTGGCTGGAGCCTCGCTGACCCTCTGCCACTGATAGGGCCCTGGGCTGGGACGTGGTGGAGTCGGGAGATCCTGCATCCCTCTCACCCCTGGCCACCCCACCTCCAGTGTGGTAGCCTCACCCTGGCTTGCAAAGCCTCCAGGGGCTACTGACTGCTTGCTCCCCCTGCCCTGACTGAGGGCTTGGGGCTACAGACTGTGAAGAGCTAATCCCCTGCATTAAGTTTGCCCACACAGATGTGGCAGCGAGGGAGCGTGGCCTCCCTCTGAGACTACCAGGGAGGGACAGGCCACATCCTCTACACAGGATATAAGAAGAGGGCCATAGCAAGGGCATCTTTGTCAGGCCTAGGGGATAATGGAAACTCCTGCTGTCAATTGTGCTGGTCCATTGTAACGAGCATATATGTTCTAGTGTACCTGTAACTCCTATGGGGCTCTAGCACCGTGCTTCACTTACAATAAACCTGGCTGAGTGCCTTCGCCATTGAACTGAGTCTGTGGTTATTCATGGGCAGTGCTAATGAGGTCTGCTGATTCAGCTTGCTGCAGAAGCTGAGATGGCATCTAGAGAGGAACTCTCACACAGCACGCACGCCTGACTGACAACATAGGCAAGTCTCTGATAGCCAGATCTATTTTTGCCATGTTTTAGTTAAACCTGCTGAAAAGCAAGTTTAATTGAAACAGTTGCAAAAATTAATCTGGCCAGCAATGTCTTCTCTACACTTTGGCTCCAAACAGTTCTGCAGAAGTGGCCTTAGAACTAGTAGGAATTCTTTTGTAAATTTCCCTAGTGTAAACACTGCCTAAAACGTCTTCTGTAGTTTATGGGACTTAACAGGATTGGGAAATCCTCACTCATCCTTTTCCTCTATCCTGGCATTCCTATAAGAAGCACTGATCTTTGCAGATGATTCAGAACCCCCTGGCTCCCTGAATATACCAAATCATGTTACAATACCTGAAAGAAGTTTTACAGTATCCTTATAACTTTCTAGTCTGTCTCATTCTTCACTGGACATTTTTTCCTTCTGAAATCATCTGCAATGAGTCATACATCACTCAAAAACTGATGATGTATGGATGTCAAAAGTGACTTATGTTTTTCAAAGGGTCAACTGGTGACCAACAATTCATGCAGTTTTCTTATTGGGAATGCAGGTTGTTTAATTTGTGCAACTAGCCGAAGCATAATCATGCTTAGCAAAGTCATGGATGACACGCAAGTGGAGTTTTTTCTTGATTTACTTACTTCAGTTTCCTTTTGGTAAAAAGAAATGGAATTTGATTTTCTTGGAGTTACCATGAGCCAAAGAGTAATAAATCTTGAATCCGGTGTTGAAGAGGTTGGAAATATACGGTAATGACAAACATAAGAACTTTGTAACAATATGGATATTGAAATATAGAGAAATGCTGGATGTAAAAAATATGACTTGAATGAATATGACTCAATGAATACCGTCTTTTGTGTTAATATATAAATTCCTGAAGTAATCACCCTTAATAGTACTGATATTACTACTTTAAAAACAAAGTAAATTGGTTTATTTTAAATTAATTCAGTGAGGTGTTCACTTATGGGACTTTGTCCTATGATTTGTTTTTTCCTTTGATTTAATTACTTTGTTTAAAATTGCTGAAGTCTGTGCCAGGTATAAGTTGCATGCATTCTTTTTTCTTTTACCATCTCAATGTAAGATATCACTTTTTCTATACTGTAATTGCTTTCATTTATAAAATGAACATTGTCAGCAGATGGAGATTTAAAAAAAAAATGTTGATATACAGGGAAATGGAGTAATTTATTACTGTGGAGTAAGTAGTGGAGACTTTGGCAAGAAGCAAGGAACTTTTTTGTGGGGTTTTTTTATTTCAATAAATATAGGCAGCCAATTTAATTTCTCACAGTTGTTAAGAAGTCTGCATTTATTCCCTGTTTTAGAACTCTCACTGTTGATTTGATGTGATGTTTCTTTACTTTTTTGACAATGTCTAGGTGGTCTCATTCTTCTTAATTGGCCTGATGTCCATGATGATTCCACTGTGCCATGTCTTGGGAAGTCTTATCGCTGTCTGCCTCTTCATGGGTCTGTTTGATGGCTGCTTCATTTGTATCATGGCTCCTATTGCCTTTGAGCTAGTTGGTGCACAGGATGTCTCCCAGGCCATAGGATTCCTGTTAGGACTCATGTCAGTACCTATGATAGTTGGTCCACCCATTGCAGGTAAATGTTGGGACTGTCTGCAGTCTATATATCTAACATAGATTCATTTCCATGAAATTTAATTTTTCAAATATTTATTTTCTGAATTCAAGATGACACAAGTTTTTAAGATGAAACAAATGGTGCCACTTTGTTTGCTACCAAATATGTGGTAGGGTATCTTCTGTCCCTGGATCATTGATTTACCTTTAGTTTCCCTAGTTTACTTTTGTCCTTGGTATCTTCAGATACACAGGTGTAACAGTTTGTCCTCCCAAAAGGAAACACAGACTTTCAGGTTGGTATTTTCTCCATTTCTGAGTGTATAGACCGTAACTTGGAGCCTTCTGATCATATGTGCAACCAACTTAGGCTGCATCTACACTGCACACCACCGGCAGCAGTATAATAGGCCAGGGTATGTGTAGCTACCTGCTATAGTGAAAGGCAGACTGCATCCACACTGTGATGTGTAACTACACGTGTCAGTGAAAGGCTCTGGCAGGGGGGTAAGCAGCAGGGAGAGGTTTGGCAGTGGGGAACTGCTAGAGCCTTTCCCCACTGCTGGAGTCTTTTTCTGTGACTGGGAAAGACTCCAGCAGTGGGAAACAAAATAGCATTGTAGATGGGAGGAGGCACTGCTTGGGTGAGTAGGGTACATACTCACAGGTTTAGGCGTGGCCTTGTTGTACTCAGCCAAGTTATGCTTCACCATCTACACTGCTGTTTATATCTGTGCTAAAGAGGTGTGTTATGTATGTATTCTATATGCTACCGAAAGGAGGGTGCAGTGTGGACATACCTTTAGAGACTATAAGCAAACTTCACTGGATTCTGAAATTTCCACATGCATAGACTGTTGTGAGGAGAGTGGCTGCAGTTCACTTAATTGCTTCTTAAAAGTGAAAATATTTGCTCCAAAAAGTGTGTCTGCGCTGCAAAACAACACTCATGGCTGGCCATGTCAGTTGACATGGGCTATCTGCGGGTGTTTTATTGCAGTGTAGACATACCCAAAGAGTCCAGTTCCTGGATAGTACAATGGTTGGCATCACACATGTCCTTGCAAGTGGGGTTTTAAAGTTTGTGTGTGGTGTGGAAAGGGTAATGTTGTTTAGGCTGTACAGGTCTGAAAGAAACACAAATCCCCCAGAAAAAGAAAATGTTATATTACATCATTTTAATACAGTCTTTAGCATTCATGCATTTTGATTGTACTCAACCTGATTGGGGCCTATGGATGCTACCATAATGTAAATATTTAATAATAATTAAAAAGGGTGAGTAGCAGGATGTAATTTAACTGAGAACTATTGCAGGGTTGTAATAAACTGAACTTTTAAATTAGAATAAATTAAAATTTTGCTCAAATTACTGTTAATCAAACTATAATTGGTACTTATGTGGCCTGCTAACACCATTCTATTACTACATGTTTTTAAAATCTTTGCCTGGGTTAATAATTTTGTTTACATTTATGACAGAAGTGACATTAATTGTAGTACAAGATACCTCATTCTCAGGCCAAAAGAAGCCAAATATGATTTTACACTTGGACATATATTTCAAGATTAAAGTGTCAGTTTTTTGTTCAGTAAAATGTACTCATAAATAAAATGTTTATTATACTTTTTAATATTCACTTTTACAATTTCAGCATTTATCCTGTTTCTTTGTAGAAGTAAAGATTGTGACTTTTAGGGTGATGTTTTCTCTCTAGAGAGAAGTGAATTTATTTTAATCTTTCTAAATCTTTCTAATTTCTAAATTACAGCCCATTAAGTGAATAAAGCAGGACAACGAACTTCAGTGTTTTTCCCATGATACACGATATGAACACGACACTCAGTCTTTGGGAAAGGGTTTGGTACTCAGAGATAGAGCACATGCTTTGCATGTCTGAGTTCCCAGGTTTAGCCTCCGAGCAAACAGATATCCCAGAAGAAAAAGATTATCCTGTGATTTAAGGCACTGAGATGCATGAGACCTAGAATCTTGTCCTGTGCTCTGTCAGAATCCTAGTATATGATGTTGGTTAAGTCACTTACAGCAGAATTTGAAGAATTTCAATTGGGCTCCCACAGCAACTGTTTCTCAGCCCAAGGTTGTTTAATATTTTTATAGCTGGAAGAAAATATAAAATCATTGTTGATAAAGTTTGCAGAAGATACAGATTGGTGAGCTGGCAAATAATGACAAAGGGAAGTCAGTGATACAGTGTGATCTGGATTGCTTGGTAAACTGGGTGCGATCAAATATGTATTAATACAGCCAAATGCAAGCAATACATCTAGGAACAAAGAACGTAGGCAATATTTACACAATTGGAAGACTGTATCTTAGAAAGCATTGACCATGACAAGGATTATGAGGCCACTGCTGATAACCAGCTAATTGTGAGCTCCCAATGTGGTGCTCCTGCTAATGTGATCTATGGACATAACAGTAGAGAAATATTGAATAGCAATAGGAAGGGGATATTAACTCTTTATGTGGCATTGGTTCTACCACTGCTGAAATAATGTACCCAGGTCTGGTGTCAACACTTTAATAGGATGTTGAATAATGGGAGAGGATTCACAAAAGAGCCATCAGAGTGATTTGCCATCTGGAAAGCACACTTTACAAAGAGAGACTATAAAGGAGTGAAATCTACATAGTATATGTAATACAAGGTTTAAGAGCCAATTTGATCAAAGACTATTATTATCTGCAAAGGGAGACGATATCTTATTTAATTTAGCAGACAAAGACTTAACAAAATCCAGTGGCTAAAAGTTTAAATGAGAAAGTTCAAACTGGAAATAAAAGTTGCATGTTTTTAATGGTGAGGATAATTAATCATTAAAACAGATTTTCAAGGGTAAATTCTTCATCACTTGGAGTCTTTAAATGAAGACTGGATATTATTCTACAAGATATGCCCTAGTTCAGCCACCGTTATTGGACTAGATGCATAAATCATCAAGTGAAATTGTATATGTCCTGTATTATGCTGGAGGTCAGATTAGATGATCATAATAGTTCTTTCTAGCCTTAAAGTCTCTGAATCTAAGAATAAGCATGCTTTGATTAAAACTGGAGCAGCTACATTATATATTAGTGATAATTTTCTGTTTCCCCAGGAATACTGCGTGACTACCTAGGTACCTATGATGTAGCATTCTACTTGGCTGGAGTTCCCCCCATTATTGGAGGAATTATATTATGTTTCATCCCATGGGTTCACGAAAAGAAGCCAAAAGAGAAAGCAAAAGATATTGATGAAGAAACAACTGAGAAAATGATGGAAAACAAAAGCACTTTGGTCTCAGGCACAGCAGAAAAGCCCAGTAAAGAATTTGAAAAGCCCAGTAAAGAATCTGTTATTTGATGCTTTATATCTTTCCACTGGACTGAATTCATTTTTACAGGAGCTAGATAAGAATTGGTTTTGAGTTGAAAATACCATGTGATTATTTTTAATGGAACTTGTGCTCAGATTGCAAAATGAAACTGCTAAGAGCTAAGAATCTTTTGTACCATTGAGCAGCTCTCTTAGGAATCCATGAGTCTGGTTTCAATCCACATTTTCATGGTATCTGAAGTTTTATAGTATCAGTGTGCACCTGCTAGTGATTCTGCATTTAAGGAGATTATTGTTCTAGTACATCAGAGCATTCTTCTGGAAGTGTGAAAGCTGTTTAGTTTGATTCATTGACTCTTCCAGAATGGCTTCAATAATTTTACAGTCCATCCAGTAGAGGCAAATTCTTGTGTTGTTTTACTGGAATTTCTAGTACCTCTTATGACTGATTTTGTTTTAATTTTTTATGTCATCTTAACACTTCTAAAAATTATGAGAATGAAGAGCCATTTTTTTTTGATCCTCTAATCTTTAATCCTTGAAATTATCTTCCTTTGTGAAGCTAAATTATTTAACAGATCCTCAGCTTTGCTTTCTCTTAATATGCCAACGTTCCATTTGCTTAAACCGGCTCTGGACCACTTTTACATTAATTCTCCTTTTCTTGGTAGCCAGAACATAGAACATTTTAGGATAAATTTGTGATAATGCATATGTTAAACACACACAAACTGAAGGATATGAACTCAAAAGAGCAAATAAATTCAGAATTAGAGCTGTTGAACCATTGTTACATTATCCTTTTTCCCCTCAGTACTACAGTGAATATAGTCCTTTTATTCAGGTAAGCTTTGGAATAGCTGATAGTCTTAAAAATGCAATATTTGGGTATAATATCATGAGTTAGACAAAAACAAAATTCTGAATTTCTGTGGGGTTTTTTAGGGTTTGACTCTTTAAAAACAACAAAAAGACAGCTTTAAGTGCTGCATGTTATTGTACACTTAAAATGTAATTGTTCATACAAATAAAAGGAAATATACATAAGAGCTATTAAAGCAACATTAAACAAATTGGAAAGAGATGTTACACTAAGGGAATATGCAGCTTTAATATGGGCCTTTAAAATTTTGCATATATGATACAACTCCATCTTTTCAAGAAATGTAGAGAAACTCTTTGCATGCACAATTATTTATCCTTAACATATCTCTTATTATTTGTGTACTCCTAGGTATTATGTGTAGTTTGTCAAACCTATACTTCTGAAACACCTATTCTTCTGAAAGTTTCTTAAAAAAAGAAAACAACCTAAACAAAACAGAGTAATTTTCAGTTTATCATGATTACACTTGCAAATATATTGCTTATGTTTGTATTTACATTGACAGTACAATAGAACACTTAAATAGATATTCATTACCCAGGCATACTCAATGCCATCTATTTTAATTTTCCTGTGTTAGGTATTCCTTAGCAAACAAGCTATTAAGTATTACCTGTTGAAAATGTTACAAAAAACCCCATTGAAAGTAATTACATAAGCATTCTAATTATTAAGGGCCAGATTTTGTCACCCTTGTTCACATTGCATAGTATCATAGATGCATTTCAGGTTCTACTCCATATGAACAAGGCTGTCAGAATCTGGCATTAAAATAAGAAATGATAAAGTGACATTTTTATAGTCCTTGGGAAAGATTTTCAAAAATGCCTAAGAAATTTAAGACTCTTCATTGGTCTTGTGCTCCTAAATCTCTCATGTACTTCTGAAAATCTCCTTTCATTGTAAGTAAGGTTGCTAGTTAAAATTCCCACAAAATGCTGCTTTCATTACAGAAATTACATTAGCAACCACATTATTCTTGTTCTTGTGTTTCCTTCTGGGTAATATTGTTCAATATTATGTATTATCATTACAACAAAAATATATAGAAACCTATGTGGAAACCATCTTATTAATTTCAGCTGACTTTGAAATGAAAAATTAATATTTATCACAGTGCTGACAATTTCAAAAACGTGTGTGCAGAAAGCTAAGAATGGCCATCTAGAATTAATGCTATTTGAAATGGTCAAGAACTGAACACAGAATGGAGCCATAGGATCCTGCAGGGATCTGTACTTGGTCCAATTCTATTCAATATCTTTATAAATTATCTCAAAGGAAATATAATACCATTGCTGGAAAAGTTTGCAGAAAACACAAAAGTGGGAAAATGATAAATAATGATAAAGAGTGATCCAGATCACTCTGCAAAGTGGACCCATTTGAAAAACGTGTTTTAATACAAGTAATTGCAAGGTCGTACATCTAGGAACAAAGAATGTATGTCACAATTACAGGATGAGTGACTGCATTTTGGAAAATAGTGACTGTGAAAAGGACTTGAGAGTGGTGGTGTATAACCAACTGCATGTGAGATGTGATGGCTAAGAGCTAAAATGGCCCTGGAATGTATACATGAGAATATTGAGTAAAAATAGAGAGGTGGCATTAGCTATGTGGATGGCATTAGTTTGATCATTGTTGGAAATACTGTATCCAGTTCTGGTGTTCACATTTTTAAAAGGATGTTGAAAATGGGAAAAGTTACCTAGATAGCCATGGAATCAATTTCTTTTGAAAGCTTATTCAACCTTTGGCAAGATAAACAAGAGCAATCTTTTCCCTTTCACATGTATTCACTGTTGCACATGATATAGGCCATACAGTCTAGGCCATCCCAGTCTGATAGCAACCTAGTCTCCATGTGTAAAATTTTCAAAAGTGCAATGGGACACAGGCTCCTAAATCACGAGGTACATTTGAAAATATTACTGTCTTTTTTTTTAAAACTCCCAGGCAGAGGCGCATTAATCAAAGCAGCGCTCTCCACTCACGTCCCAGGTGAAGAGGGATTATCATAGTTGATGCACCAAGAGCTGACACTAGGTGCCATTGGCATCGCCAGATCCTTTCTTTTTCCAGTTAGGGAAAGACAAATTAGCTGGGACCCTTTCCCACCTACTCCCAATCACACTGATAGGCTTGGTGGAGTATTAAAATGAACTAATGGGAACTACCATCACATGGGATGAGAAATGCTCCTTAACAGCATTCAGTAGCAGTACATGCAAGGTACTGTGAATACAATTCTGTGTCTCAGAATTTGTCCTGGAATCCCCTTGTCCCCAGTTATGAGCCAGAATCTAAGCTTTCTTTTTAAAAAATTGTTTCTACTTCCCATAATTATGAAGAAAACACTACAGATGTGAACTGAGTGTAAACCACAGTAGCATTGTCTTCGTGACTCTGCAGATGGCCTGAAACAATAGTTCTAAGCAATGTGAACTGCCCCATGTATCTTAGTGACTTTGAAGCCTATTACCATTTCAGTGTTAGCGTTTCCTGCATTTCATTGACATATCTAGCTCATTTTTTTATCTACAGTCCCGAACGTCATGGTGCCAAAAGCCATGTCCCCTACCCAGATGCCAAATCTCCATCTTCTACCTTTCAGTTTCTAAGAAGCAATTCATACATTATGGATACAAAAATCTCTAGCATACTGAAAAATAATAATGTGGGGACAATGTACATTTTAATATCAAAATAATTAACAGGATAATCTACTGATGGTTATAATCATATTTAATTTATTTTAACATGTCCATTTTTAATTTAAATGAAGGTGCTACAGAATTTCCAGTCTTCTGCACAAAAGTGTGGCGGAATCCAAGGACTTTGCCATAGAGTACAAAGGTCCTCAAGTAGATTTTATTCTGTTTGCTTATTTTTGTTTCATTGCTTTTTAGAGGAAAGCCTCAAACCTCTTGATACCAAAGAGCATTTCTCTTCTCCATTAGTAGTTCCATTTTTTGGGAGGGATCTGGAGAAGTGATTTTTTTCTTTCTGACACATTATAAAATTTCAAATGCTCATGTCCCATACACCAAGCGTGTGAATTGGCAGACTGTGAGTATCAGAAGTGTGAGCATCATTAACATGAATTGTGCTGAGGCTCTCTAGTAATGCATTTATCATGAATTTGAATAATTCCTGTGTAAGTAATCAGTGGTAGAGGCTGATGCTTTGTGGTGCAATACAATGCAACCTATATTCAAACTGTTCTGTGTGTTTCTGAAACTTTGACCAAAGACCTTCTCATGCCTATGTTTTGAAACTTGAATTCAAATACTCTTAGGCTAAATTCTAGCCACTAAGCATTGCACATCCACATGCTTTGGCTTAATGCCATACATTCAGCCTATCCCTCCTGAATAAACTCCGGAATATTCCCTGTCGAATATTTTGACATTAGAAACCAGTTTCATAAAGAAGGAACATGGAAGTTTACATAGCTTTGTATTCAGCCAAAGATCTGTAAAATGTAGTCTTTCAATAATGCGAAAGATATTTTAAATAGTGTTTGCAATTTCAACTCGTGTATTTATGAAACTTTTAAAACCTATTTTTCAGTATTGCTGTGGGCAATACTGCTTTCAGTAGTCATGGATGACATTGCTTGATGACAATTGCTAAATGTAAAAAAAGGCAGAACAAATTTCGTTCTTATTTCTACGACATAAAAAGATTGTACTACTAAACAGTTGTAAAATTGGGAAACTATTGAACGTGACAGTTTCTATGTATATTATCAATTATGGACTATATCATATATTCATGCAGTGTTGTAGAAGAATTTTCAAAAGGGACAGATCCAAAGGATGGTTGCATTCCTTTTAGAACAGCAGGACAGAAATGAGTTGTCTTGACAGAGCTGTGTGGTAAAGCTTGTATAGTATCTAACCACACTAGGCCTGGCTCAAAGACAGCACTCAGATCCCTCATTTTCATAATAACCAAATTTACACAAAACTACATACAACACTTAATTTTTTTAAAATTCCACAGAAGAAAAAATGAAAATAAAAAAAATGCTTCCCAAATGTGAGAAACTCATGAAATATACTTCTTGTATCATTTCCCTTGTATTTCTTTCAGTAAGTCATTTTTGTAGCTGAATTTAATCATGCAAGCTAATGAACAAGAAGGTTAATACATTGGCTTCTAGTAAAATATGTGAATAATACATGATTTTCATAAAAAATTAGATGAGTTCCTTTTATTTAAAGACTTAAGTGTCACATTTTCCTATAAACATTCAAAAATAAGCTGCAGAAATCTGATGTTTAGGGCTTCTGTCTGTTGAAAAGTTATGAGCAAACTGGTGTGAACAGCTAGATTTAAATGACATTTTTACCTCGTATTTGCTGTAGCTAAACACATTCTTCCTTGTTTATATGCATCATTCCTTCAGACCATCCCAAACTATGGCTGTACAAACAAGTTGCTTAGCACCCTCAGTGGGAGCAGGATTATGTTGCTAGAGTCCAGGACTACATCCACTTGCTGTTATACCCCAGCACAGACGTCTGCAGCGAGCAATTCAGAGGTTTACACAATATATATAGATCCTAGTGAATGCTTCTCCTCATGATGGCATTAAAAAAAAAGCCCTCTCTGAAAGCCAGATTCTGAAACCCTTTCACTCGTTGAGTAGTACCTTACTCCGCAAGCAGTCCCATAGTACTCAATGGGAGTAATGTAGGCAATGCTAGGCCCTGAGTGAGTAGCGAGCTCTTACTTCTGTCCGTAGTTTAAATAAAATTTAGTTTTAAATAAATAGAAGGTGTGCAAGCAAAAACATTAGACATGTTTTGCACGTTATAATGCAAGAATGACGCTTGGAATTTGAACTAGCACAGTAACAGCAATTTTGCCTTATTCATAATCGTGGTTACAGAAGCTTTTTAAAAAAGGTCTGCCAACCACTGTTGGCATTGATTACAAAGTGTATGAGAGTAAATTCCTTCAGCAGTCTGTAATAAAACCCACTGCCTGTGCCACTAGAGCTTGTTGCTTCCACAAGAAATCAGTTGACAACGTAATTAGCAGAAACGCTCTTCTAGACTTGCTTGATTAGTGCCTTTCCCTGTGTACTAGATAATGGCTGTTGCATTCAGCCTTCAAAAATATGTTTCCAAATTGCAAACACGATGAATTTCAATATTTTTTGCGGTTAAGCAGGACAGATTTCATGGTTAAAAATACTAATGTTAAACATATATACAGAAGGAGGCTTCATCCCAAAACTCTTAACATTCCTTTGAAGAATAACTACTGGGTCTGAATCTCTCAAAATTAGATGTTGGAAAAATCTCTTGCCCCTAAAACAAAAGACACATAGTAGTGAGATGCTGAAAAATGAATGTCTGCTGACGTTATTACTGAATAGCAAAAAGTTAGCAAAAATTAGGGGTTTTTTTCTTTGCTTGCGACTGGTTCTTCATGTTCACTGTAACTGGCCAATTTTTAGAGGGACACACAAATATATTTTAATAACTTAGTAATATTTTTGTACTTTTACTCTTTTTTGTAATATCTGCTTAGAATCTTGAAAATTATATTGCTTCCTCTACCAGCTTAGTATTTCTCCTTTGTATTTCCAAGTAGTGAAACATAAGCAGACATTGAAATAGGTAATTTTCCTCTTTATTGATGGAAACATTGTTGATGTCAGCATGTTTTAAGAAAAAGACATTGTGAATTAACAGTGTTGTTTCTGCTGGTGCAGAACCAGAACAAAAAACTTTTTGCAGGTTATGGATTTTTTTTTACTTGTTTAATTTTTCAGCAACAAAATAGCACATTAAAAATAGATATTTAGACTTTCCAGAGGTCTTAACCTATGATAAGAATTTTGAAATACATCGTATCGAGTTTTGTGCATAAAAATAGGGTGACCAGATGTCCCAATTTTATAGGGACAGTCCTGATATTCGGGGCTTTTTCTTATATAGGCACCTATTACTTCCCATCCTGTCCCAATTTTTCACACTTGCTATCTGGTCACCCTATATGAACATGAGCATCAACTTAAATCCTTTTGTGACTCATTGCCATAATATTATTCTTGATAAACTCTTCCACTGTTTACATAAAAAGTAATTCCAAAATGACACTATTCTATCTTTAGTAAGTAAATGTAGATGTTTCTTAGCAACACTGCTGTTGATCTAAAGTTATTCTTTCCCAGTGCATTGACAAAAATGTCAGCAATCTGATTTTATTAATTTCTTAGCCTAATTTATTTTTAAGTGTGAAACATGTTTATTCACACTACACAGTGCCAAAATAATGAATTCCAAGAAAGCCTTTAGTGAGCATCATATCAATCAAAGCTCAGGGCTACAGAATAACTTTTAGTGGCCAAAGAATGTGAAATTATACCTTTGCTATGTTATAGTTTTAAGTGTTTTTGCTATTTTTACATAACATTTCGGATAGGTTCCCCCCTACATTTTCTGAAGTGTTTACATCTAGGCCCATAAATGCAGTGGCCAAAATTTTGAAAATCTGGCAACTTTATTTAGGTGCCTAACTGTCAGGTGAGCTCTTTAGAAAATCTAGCTCTCAGTCTTCATCATTTAATCACTAATCATTTAATATCTTATGACTTTTAATCGGTTAAAGTACCTAATGTTAAAACTGCATAAGTATATTCACATATGCTAACTGCATGTATAAGACCATGGATGTAATTTCAAAATCTTTTGATAAACTGTTAAAATTTTCTTCACTCCATGCATATGGGCCGGCATCTCACACCATTTATTAGGGAAACTTACATGTGCATCTAGAACAGGGGAATGCCAAGGGCCATTTTGGACCCTTCGCCGATTAAAAATCAAACTACCCCCCGCCGCCGAAACGGTTTTACAGTGTCCGCGGGGTGCCGTGGACCATAACCACCGCCGAGCTCCCGCCGCCGCCGAAAATGGGAACGGCGGCAGGGTTTCGGACACTTCCTGATCTAGAAGGATGAATGGACCCTTTAAAAATCAAACTATGTAAACCTTAATTTGAAGACACTTCCATTTTTAAATGCACCTTTCAAAGTGTTGGGATAAAATTTTGTCTTGTATAAACATCTGTATAATATGAACTGACAGGTGTACAGCTCCCCCGATATGTAAAATGTATTTTAATATTCCTTTTGTGTGTATCTAAAAGGGTGCATCTGGTATAAAACAACTGACATTATTGAACAGGACAATGAGAACCTTTGGCTTTGCTATTTTATTTTGTAATATACAATTGAATGTAGAAGAAATAAATCACTTCAGCAAAATGAACCATTTTGGGTTGACAGACTCCTACAATGAAAAAGTGTGAAAATTCTCCTCTCCCAAAAAAACTGCAATAAATTTTTAATGCAAACTGCATACACTTGTGTGATTATATATGTCCACATTTAAAATGCCTCATATAATGAAATGCAAATAGAGTAACAATACTCTACACAAGAAGCATAAACTGGTAAATTAGAACTGAACACAGCATACTGACCTATAGCATTTTAGAGGGACGGTAGCATATATTGAGTACAGCATTGAGCCAAAGAATGTCATGGGTTCACAATTTCAAAACCAAACAGTCAAAATTGCTGTAGGTGGGGGGTGAATGCTCTAACCACTGGATCAGTGGCATACTGAGAGAGAGGTGGGCCCTTCACAATGTACAGGAGGTGGGGGATGCAGGAGGCTCTGAGGGGTGCCACTCAGTGCCTCCTCCCCCTGCCCCATGCGTTGTGAAGGGCCAGCCCAGTGCCCCATCCCCAAGCCAGGGGAGCGAGGCTGCCCCATCCAAGCTGGTGCCAGGCTGTGGGATTGGAGCAGCAGGTAAGTGCGGAATGATGCACCAGGCAGGGGGCGCAGGAGGCTCTGAGGGGCGCAGACCCTTCTGCGTCTTCACCCCCTGCCCATCATGAAGGGCCAGCCCGGTGCCCCCCACAGGCCTGGGGGGGAGGGGGAGGCCGACCCAGCGCCAGACTGTGGCTGCCCTCCATGAGGGAGTGGGAGGCACAGGAGGCTCTGAGGGGCCTCCCCCCCACATCATGAAGGGCCGGCCCAGCCTCCCACCCCAAGCTGGGGCCTGTGGCCACCCCATCCAAGCCAGCGCTGGGCTGCGAGGCTGCAGCAGGAGATAGAGGGGCACCACACAGCAAGTAAGTGGGAGGGAAGGAGGTGGCGGTGGAGCCAGGCCTGCATTTGCATCCCTCATCACAGGTACAACTCCCTTGCCCCTCCCTGAGGCAGCTGGCGCTGGGCCCCCTCCTGCCCTGCGTGGGGGTGAGGCATGCGGCCTGGGGTGTGTGTGTGCAAATGTAGGCCAGGCGCCAGAGGTTCTCGGTATGCCATTGCACTGGCCTACGTTCATACCCTCTCTTGCTCTCTGGTAGGCAGCCTCTGAGCATGCTTGCCAGATCTGGCTGTGCATGCAAGTTAGGTGTCTGAATGCCTAGCTTCCCCCAATTTGTGAATCACTCCAGGGATTAGGTAGAAGATAGATGCCTGGACATCTAGACAGAGGCAGCAGTGCACATGCTCAGAGGCAGAGGCAAGCACCAAGGGAACTTTAACCCTGAAAACAAGCACTGAGTTTAAGTGCCTACCAGGTTCAGCTGGCATTTTGGGATTACAGTTATGCCAAAACTAGGGCTTAAGTGCCTAGTGTCACGTGGGCTGGTTTGACGGAAGGGACGGGGGACATTTAGTATATTGTGTGACATCAGTATGGCAGAATCATAATAATTCGTGTGAGATATATCATGTCAGGTACTGTTAGAAGGGATATATCGTGCTGAGTAAGATGAACATGAGTATATTTATGTGCTATATGTGAAATGGAAGTATTTGATATTTCTGTATGTCAATTTAGGCTGGCTGGGACACACCCCAGACAGAGGCGGCAGAACAATAGCCTGCTTGATGGCCCATTAAGACACTCACGGATGCAAGGGGCCCAGGAAGAAACTAAAGGCATACCTGAAGAGTTACCAGGATTGGCCCATGTGACTCTGGACTCCATTTTAGTTCTTGTAACTTTCCACAGGCCGCATGGCCAGGGACAGAGGGTATATAAGATCAAACCCCAGAAACCCTTTTGTCTTCTATCCTGAGCTTCAGCTACCTACCTACTTACCTCTGGATCAAGGCATCTGCAACTGAAGCTGTGTAACAAAGGACTGAGACCCATCCAGGCACTGAATGTATACCAGAGGGAACTATACAAGCTTGCAAATCCACATTTCTTCCAGAAACCTGATGTATATGGACTTTTAATCATTTGTATGTATGTGATTGCTCTAATCCTTTAACATCTCTCTCATGGTTTATTTCTTTCTTTTTACAATAAACATTTCGTTTTAGTTACTAAAGGATTGGTTGGCAGCATGGTATTTTAGGTAAGATCCAAACTTATATTGAACTGGTGCTGTGGCTGACCTCTTGGGGTCAAAGGGAACCTTTTTAGTAAAGAGCATAGAGTTTAAACAACTCGTCTCTTTACTGGACCTAGTACTGATTTGGGAGCCAGGAACTGGAATGCAATAAAGGGGGCTGTGGGCATTTGTGGACTGGCTTCTTGATAACCAGTGTAGGGGAAATCAGAAGCAGTTCATGGCTGGTTGGGAAGCTGGGCTTCAGTGTCACCCACCAGTGCTGGGAGAATCTGTTCTCCTTTTGCAGCCTGCCCTGATCTTGGCATTCTCAGGTGGCTACCCTGGGCATGGATGGGTCACACCTACTTATTGGGTTTAGGTACCTAAACACTCTTTCTGGAGCTGGGCCATAAAGTTCAAATGATCTGACTAAAAATTTCCTTCCCCTTTAGCTTACACACTGCTCACTGTTGTCATATTTCACTAGCTCTCCAGTTTCCACAAGTCTTTCATGTGGATTTTAAATGTAAAACAAAACAACAAATCAATAACAAAAGCCTGTCCGACTTTTACACATTATAGAGAAAAGTGCAAATCTAATCTGATGTTTCCTTTCTAGGTCACTTTTAACAGAATAGTTTGTTAATGATGCCATAGGGCACCCAAAGCGGTCCATACTTTTCCAGACTCTAAATATGAGTAGGAATAGCATGACTGTGCTGTAACCTTCATGCAATCCAATAACTTCTTGTCTGAACCAGTATCTTCTCCTCCCTTTATAGTCAGCATATTGCTAGCTGATAAGCAGAACAGTTCTATGATCTTGGACTCCTTGACCCAATCCTGCACCAATTAAAGTGAATGGGAGTTTTGCCATTGTCTTCACTAGGATTAAGTTTTGCCACTGACTGTACTAATCCTATGTATATATAAATTGTAGCACGATCAGAAACAGTAACTGGGAATATTTATGAAATGAAGCGTGTGAATAATATTAATGAAAATACAATGGATGTTATTTAATAAAGGAATTAAGCAATCTTTATATCAGCAAATGTCCCTTAATCATAGTAGGTATAAAAAGTATTCCTCGATCTTTATTATTTTTTCCCTTTCATTCCCTTTAGATTAGATCACTGAGAAAGTAGAATGGCACAAACCCTGCCAGAATAGGCTCTTTAAACATTGTAGAACAAATAGAGTAAAAAAATTGCTAATTATAAATACCATGTTACCAGTGGTCAGCTATGCTGATAGGTAACCTAGAAAGGTAAAATGTGTTCTAATTAGAATACCTATCCCTCTGGCATGGAATGAAAGACCAGAAATCAAAGGCTTGCTTGCTCCAGTCATCCTTCTTTCATTGCTCTCTGGCTGGGAATAGAGGGAGCATCTTGGATAAAAGCCACATCTCAATTAAACATACAATGAAACTTGTCTGTTTAATAGGCTAAGACATTTGACATGGGAAGCAGGCTTCCAGGGAGGGGTTTAAAAAGAACCATAGGAATGGAAGGGACCTAAAAAGGACATCAAATCCAGCCCCGTGCCCTGGGGCAGGACCAAGTAAATTAATCCATCCCTGACAGATGTTTGTCTAACCTATTTTTAAAAACCTCTTATGATGGGGATTCCACAACATTCATTAGAAGCCTATTTCAGAACTTTACTACTCTTCTAGTTAGCAAGTTTATCCTAAAATCTAATCCAAATCTCCCTGGTTGTAGATTAAACCCATTACTTCTTGTTTTACCTTCAGAAGACAAAAAACAATTGGTCACTGTCCTCTGTAACAGACCTTATCATATTTGAAGATTTACCAGGTCCCCCTTCAGTCTTCTTTTCTCAAGATTAAACATGCCCAGTTTTTCTATCTTTCCTCATTGGTCTGGTTTTTGTTGCTCTTCTCTGGACTCTGTCCAATTTGTCCACATTTTTTTTTAAAACGTGGCAGCCAGAATAGGACACAGTATTCAGAGACCACACTAGTGCTGAGAAAAGCAGGACAATTACTTCCTGTGTCTTACCTATGACATTTCTTTTAATACACCCCAGAATGATATTAGCCTTTTTTTTGCGACTGCATCACATTGTTGTCTCATATTCAATTTGTGATCCATCCAGACACTTTTTCAGCAATACTACCACCTAGCCAGTCATTTTCCATTTTGAGGCTGTGCATTTGATTCTTCCTTCCTAAGTGTAGCACTTTGCATTTATCCTTATTTAATTTCATCTTGTTGATTTCAGACCAATTCTCTAATTTGTCAGTTGTTTTGAATTTTGATCCTGACTGCCAAATCGCTTGCAATCCCTCCCAGTTTGGTGTCATCTGCAGATTTTATAAGCATATCATCCATTCCGTTCTCCAAGTCATTAATGAAAATATTGAAAAGTACCAGAACAAGGACTAAACCCTATGGGACCCCACTAGATATACCCCCTAGTTTGACAGCGAACTATTGATAATGCCTCTTTGATTACAGTCTGTCAACCAGTTGTGCATCTGCCTTATCATAATTTAATCTAGACCACATTTCCCTACTTTGCTTATGAGGATGTCATGTGGGACTATGTAAAAAGCCTTACTAAAATCAAGATACATCATGTCTACTGCTTCCTTCCTATCCAGTAGGCCAGTAACCCAGAAGAAAGAGAGTAAACGTAGAATTCTCACTGTAGGAAAGAAGGCTGACCAGGGCTAAGGCCAGACTGATGCCTACCAGATCTCCTGGAGAAAAAGGAAGAGTTTGTTTACTTTGCTTCATTCTTTTTTGAATTTTGAGTGCCCTAGAGGCGGCAGAACTGTAAATTCTAAAGTGCTAAATCTCTGCAACCCAGAATACCATGGAGGTTGGGTGGAGCAGTGAAGACCAGCTGGCAAACTGAGGCTAAGTGGCTGCTGCACCACATAATGCCAGAATGGGGTGCTCTAGTAAGAATATGCTATAAAACAGGGTGGAGAAAATGGGTAGGCAACTGGCTACTAGAATTGAGGGGAAATAGAAGCCAGTGAGTATTTACGGATGCCCCACCCCCTTTGGGTCACTCGGAAAGATGGAGGAGGTGACATGCCTTCTGATGACGCAGCGACAGCAGAAGCAGCAGCAACATACCCAGACCCTGCTCACGCAATTGATGGAAAGCCTGCAGAAACAGCAAGAGGCACAATTTACTTCTCAACAGTGGTGATAGGAGGTCCATTTCCAGCTAGAGGAGCGTTTGCAGAAGCAGCTGAGCCAAAAAGCTCTGGGGACTTTGGCTGCTGTTGGAGAGGGTAGCTCAAGCCCTGGTCCCTGGCCTGGTAAAGTCAGGGCCAGAGGATGACCAGGAGACCTCTCTCTGTACCTTTGATGAGTGCCAATGAACTGGGAAGAGTCTACTTGTGTGGCCCCAAAAATACTGTTTCTGACAGAGAAGGACAGGCCGTCTACCGAGTGGGGAGCGGCAAGCAAGCAAACTCTTAGCCTGTCATGAAGGCTGACATCTTAGATAGACTGAAGTGGTCTCTGAGGCATGCTGGCACGATTTCTGGGATAAACTGTTCCTGAGGGGAGCATGACCACAGGTAGTGGTTCAGAGATTATGGGACCTTGCTGCCTGGTGGTTATGCCCCAGAGACTAGTTCCACTGAGAAAAATCAGGTGGTCCTAAACCAGTTCTTGAAGGTCGTACCCATAGGACCCTATAGCTGAGTAAGGCAAGCCCAATCTGCTTTGGTGGGTGAGGCTGTTGAGTGGACAGAAGCCTATTTTGAGGCCAAAAGAGCTGAATGATGTGGCAAACTAAGAGTGATCTACTCGGGTGGACTGGAAGAGGGGCTACCCCAGTCTGGGGCATTGCATGGAAGCTCTCAAAGGGAGAGGGTCCCAAGTAGCCCAAGCAAGGGGATACACAGGAGCTACCAAGGCCCCAGTCAGTCCCACAATCTAGTGGAAGTGCTTCTGGGGACAGCCGAGAAGTCCAGCAGTGTGGCTACTAGCTTCAGATGTGGTAAGCCTGGGAATAATAAATGAGAATGCCAGATAATGGAGTTTGATTACCTGGGTGGTTGTTACTGCCAGGCTTGGGGCCTGAGTCTTCTCTGAATGGCACTGGGATTCAGCCATATGTGATATTGGTCAGGTGGGAGGTGAAAGGCCTTGGGGACTCCAGTTGGGGGCACGTCATTGTCCAGAAAAATGGAGTTTTGGCAGAGAAGATAAGATTGGCACCTCCATGTACACTCCTCATGGGTACATGTTGACATGGGTCTCTCTCACGGCAAGGGTTGAGCATTAGTACAAAGCTGGAGAAGTTGGTTACATGTTAGAATAGTAAAGGATCTTCTGTGACTGGCGATGTTTCAGTGGCTAGAGTAAACCCGCGCAATACTGCACCATGTAGGAAATCTTCTGCTTGATTCCAGTTTAAGCCCTGGAATCTGAAGACTGCCTGGATGGAAAGTTAAAATCCCTGTGACTGCAATGAGGTATCTGGCTTACTCCCTTTTGTGATAAATTTGCCAATCTGATAAGATAGAAAAGTCAATGGACCAAGGATTTCCCTGAGATATAAAGAAAAATAATAGATCATGAGGTAGCCCTCCATGCTCCTGCTGAGGTCCCCCTTTTCTATTATAATAGGGCTCCCTCAGGCCTGGTCTACACTGCGAAGGTAGGTCGATGGAATGCGGCTTCCATCGACCACATAATGTATGCGTCTCCACTGGCTAGTCAGTCCGGTCGACTTAAATCACAGGAAAATTCAACGTAATAAAACCACCTCTGCAAGTGGCATAGCACTGAAATAGAATTGTTTGGGTCAAATGAGCAGCAGCGTAGGCGGAGTGCAGCATAATTCAATGTAATTGGCCTCCATGAGTTATCCCACAATGTTCTGCTGTGACCGCTCTGCACATTCGCACTCTGCTGCACTGTGGCCACATACACAGGAAACTTCCCATTTCCTGTTTTGTCAGCATGGAGAGAGCTTGCCAGCAGAACTGATCATGGTGACTGCATGCTCCAAACACACTCCAGCCTGGAGTTGTGATGACATCTTGGATCTCATCAGTCTGTGGAGCAAAGAGTTTGTTCTGGCTCAGCTCCAAGCCAGCAAAAGGAATTTAGATATTTGCGAAAAAATAATAGTGTGGCATGTTGGAAAAGGGGCACAGGAAGGAGGCGCAGCAGTGCCGAATTAAAATCAAAGAGCTGAGGCAGGCGTATCAGAAAACTCAGGAGGTGAACAGTCATTCTGGCTCGTCACCAAAGACATGCCACTTTTATGAGGAGCTGCATACGATTCTCAGCGGTGACCCCACCCCTGTACTGCCATGCACCATATATACACTTCAGGGGAATCCAGGATGAACGAGGAGGATTCTGTGGATGAAGAGGAGGAGGAGAACAGGGGCCAGGCAACTGGGGAATCCATTCTCCCTGAAAGCCAGTAGCTGTTTATAACCCCAGAACAGCCCAGCCGAATGCAGGACATTGTGAGCGACTGAGGTGTCAAGGAAGGCACATCTGGTGAGTATGTACTGCAAATCTCATTTCTATGGTTATTTCCCCAGTCCTGCTTCTTGTCATAGCAAAAAAAAAAAAAAAAATTATGGTAGTAGGGAGAGCTTCCTCGTTGTTAGTTCACCTAAGCAAGGGATTCCCCCCCAGAAAAGAACGTCTTTGCACAGGGATACTCCAAGAATCCTCCAGGAAATTTTCATTTAGGTACTCTGTGATCCTTTGCAGGTTTCTGGGGAAAGCAGCCTTATTTCTTCTACCACGATAGAACACTTTCCCCTGCCACTCTCTTATTAATTGCGCAGGCATCATCGCGGAACACAGCATAGTAGCATAAGGGCTATGCCTGAACCCAGATGCTTGCAGTAAATCCTCCCTTTCCACTCTGTTACCTTAAGGAGACTGATATCACACATGGTCACCTAGGAAAGATGGCACAAATTTGCAATACCTGCTCCATTCAATCGTTTTTTCCCCCTCTGCCATGGGAGGTTTTTTGGGCGACATAAAACACAAGTTACAAGACAGCACATGACTGCGATGGACTTAGGGGTCAAGAGACAGGTGACCACATATGATTTCGTCCAAAGGAATTTTATCCCCCCCCCCCCCCCAACACTCTGTACCGCCTTTAAAAAAAAAAAAAAATTTTTGGGAGGGTCAGGGGGGCGCAACCATCCTGCTGGTTAGGGAACTATGGACTTATGCAGCACGCACTACAGGGATTTCCCTGAAATGGATGCACCAGCCCCTTACTTATCATGACTGGAACGGCACTACAACCACTGCAATAGGTAGAGATTGGTATGCGGGACTGCTGTTCCCTTAGGAATATAAAGGGGTTATTTTTACATTGTAACATTGCTTTTTATCCATGGGGCAAGCTAACAATGGATACCTTGTGCTTTATTTGCCTTTCAGTGGACAGTGCGGCCTTCAGCTCAGCATCAACTACTCCCACTGACCACCTGTCGCAGATTAGAAGGAAAAAAACCAAAAAAAAAAACCCAAAAAACCTCAGGATGACATGTTCACCGAGATAATGAACACCTCCATGCTGCAGCTGCTGACACAGAGCTAAGAGCCTGGAGGATTTCATTACTGGAGAAAATGAACATGGACATGGAAACAGGAAGGCAGCCCAAGAACGTGAGCATGCACCGCAGGATGGGATGCTGCACATGAGGAATCAGTCTGACATGTTGAGGCTCTTGGTTAAGCTTCAAGAAGAGCAGCGGCAGGATAGACTCCCTCTGCAGCCCCTGCAAAACTCAACTCACACACTCTTTCCTAACCCCCACCCCCAAGTGACCTAGGAAGGGTTCGAGCAAGGTGCAGTATGTGCTCCATTCCATGCCTGTGAGGGGAGCAGAAAGAGGTGCTGGCCGCTATAAGAACTGGGACTGTGTTCTTTGCTGTTTGCACATGGAAACTTTGCTCTGGGTCCCCTCACAGCCTCATTACAATGCATGCAAAGTGTTGAAATAACTTCATTTCCCTCCACTGTAAACGACCAACAATAAAAATTTAGATTTAAAGATCATTACTCTTTCTTTATTGAGACTGTAGGGATTAGCATGGGGGGGAGGGAAGGGAAGGAAGATGGGGTAAGCACAGTGCTGTGGAATGTCTGGGGAAGACAGAACACAGATTTTTCAGAAACATTAGGTCTCACTTCAAAACGGATTTTTCACGGCTCCCCTATTTTTGAACCTCTACTTCTCGCTATCCGGGTGTCCAGCGTATGCCTTCATCAGACAGGGGAGCAATGAGTACGCAGGGTCTCCAAGGATCACTATTGGCATTTCAACATCACCAATATTTATTTTTTGGTCAGAAAAGAAAGTCCCTGCTAGCATCTTTTGGAACAGACCTGAGTTCCTAAAGATGCGTGTGTCACGCACTTTTCCAGATCACTCCACACTGATGTCGGTGAAGCGTCCCTGGTGATCCACAAGGGCTTGCAACACCATTAAGAAGGATCCCTTTCGATTAATGCACTCTATGGCTAGGTGGTCGGTTGGGCGCTAAGATACGGATATGCGTGCCATCTATCGCCCCCCCCACAGTTTGGGAACGCCATTGCGGCTATCGCATCCACGACGCCCTGCACGTTTCCCAAAGTCACTACCTTTCTTAGCAGACGTCTGTTAACGGCCCAGCAAACTTGTATTGCAGCAGCTCCCACGGTGGATTTACCGACTCCGAATTGATTCCCAACTGACCGGTAGCCGTCTGGCGTTTCCAGCTTCCACAGAGCGACAGCAGATCACTAGACACACAGGGCTCGAATGCCCTCCCCGTACTTAGCAGGCATGTGGCACCCACCCTAATCAGTGCCAGGTCGCGGGGGGGGGGGGGGCCTTCACGACACGCAAGGGGGGGAGGTGCTGAGTGGCGCCCCTCTGAGCCTCCTGCTCCCCGCTGCAAAGGGCCAGCCCGGCGCGCCACCCCCACACTTACCCACACTCCAGCCCGGCGCCGGCTCAGATGGGGGTGGGAAGGGACGCGCCGAGCCCGGCTGAGGGGGGAGGGGAGGGGAAGGGCGTTGCACAGCCGCGGCCGTTCGCTCTTGGCCCCCCCGCGCGGCTGTGCGCGCTGGTCAGTTGAGCGGCGGCGCGCGCGCGCCGGAGCCCTGGCAGAACGCCGCCACCTGCAGGGCCGTGCCACGCTGGCCAATGCGCGGGGGGAAAGGCAGACCCCCCCCCCTCCTCCGGAGGTTGGGTATCAAGGCGGCCTGGGTCCGCAAGTCACGTGCGTCATGCCCGGCCGCTGTTGCGCTCACGTGCCCAGAAAGCCAAAACGAGGCTGGTACATAAGGGGACGCAGGTGGCTCTACCGCCGTTTTGTAGCCGGGTAACCTGGGCCCACCAGCGCCCTTCCGGGTCCCTCCCCTCAGGCTACTGCTGCCAGCCACCGTTCGTACGCACGCACGCGAGCAACGAGCGACTCCACCAGCCGCGCGCGCCCCCTGCCTGTCAGCGGCTCCCGGCATGCGCCGCGGTGGGACTGGCGCGGGTGGTTCCTGCAAAGCCGTTGGCGTCTCCCCAAGAGAAGTTAGCGCCTGAGGCGCGGTGCGCGCTGGGAGCTGCAGGCCCCGCCCCGGGCGCTGCCGCGCGCTCGCGGAGCTGCTGACGCGGCCTGCCGGGAAGGTGCCGGTTGCCGGCGCCGGTTGCCAGTGTCTGTGTCGGGCGCTGCCGGGTGGAGGCGCCGGTGTCTCGGTGTTCGCGGCCCCGGTTCACCGCCTGGGGCCGGCCCGCTCCCCGCACTCGGAGCCATGGCCGGGGCCGGCCGGAAGAAGCAGGTTCGCTTCGCCCGGCCAGAGGCGGAGGAGGCGGCGCTGCAGGGCGGCGAGGGGCCGGCGGCGGCGGAGCAGAGTCTCCTCCCGCAGCCCGCGCCGCGGCCTGAGGTGATGGTCGCCGGCGGCGGCGGCGGCAGGGAGGGAGCGGCGCTGCGATGGTTCATCTCCGGGGCGCTGTGCTCGGCCTTCCTGGGGCTGGTGAGCGGGGCCGGGCTGGGGCTGGATGCTCCCTTCCCTCTGCTGCCTTGCGGGCACCGACTCCCTGCCACCCTCCCCCGGGGGCAGCCCTCGTGCTTGCGGGGCCCTGGAAATGAACCTGGTGGTGCTTTGGCGCAGCCCTTCCTCTGTGCGACGTGGGGCACTGTGAAGCCCGCGGGGCTGGACCCGGCAAGGGGCTGGACCCGGCAAGAGGCTGGTGAGAACATATGACCTGCCCTACGGGGTCAGCGCAATGGTCCATCTAGCCCCTCCCCCCATCTTGTCCTAGCTTGTCTTCAGCCGGGCAGCTGCCAGGTGCTTCCGAGAGAACAAACAGAACAGGGCAATTAGGGACAGGTCCATTTCCTGTTGTCCAGTCCCAGCTTCTGATATTCGAAGGTTTAGGGACACCCAGGGCATCTTGTTGCATCACAGACGATCTTGGCTAATAGCCATGGATGGACTTGCCCTCTATGAACGTAGTTAAATTTTTTTAACCCAGTTATATTTTTAGCCATTAAAACATCTCCTGGCAACAAGTTCCACAGGTTGACTGTCTGTTGTGTGAGGAAGTACTTCCTTTTGTTTGTTTTAAACCTGTTGCCTATTCATTTCATCAGGTGACCCCCTAGTCCTTGTGTTATGTGAAGGGGCAAATAACACTTCAGTATTCACTTTTCTCACACCATTCAGAAAGTAATAAATTTAGTGAGGCAGCACAGAGAGCATTGACAGAGACTTAGCAGTGAGCTAAGTCACATGGGCTTCCTGGTAATCTTTTGATATTACTTTGGGCTTGGTTTGCCTCTCAGGGAGGTGAAACTATCCCTGGTGCTCGGCTGCTTGAGAAGGAAAGTTGCTGTAGCATTGGATTGTATAAGCACCTTTGGTTTGTACAGCACTGAGGACATTGCTGGTAGTGAAATAATGAATGACCCTTATGGCCAAGTTTTCCTTTCGTCCACCTCTCACAGTGAGATGGTACTCCCTGCCTGGAACTCACTTGGGTGCTTGACCAGCTTCTTTCAAAGGTGACTGCAAGTGAAACTTAAATTTCACTTTGCGCTTTTCACACAGTCCACAGAAAATATATAGTACATTTAGAGATTATCTCACTAGAACAGAAGATCTGGATTACATCAAGTTGTATTTTAATATTTATTATTCATTAATAGTATTACCATGACACCTAGGAGCCATAGTCCAGGACCAGAACCCAGTTGTGCTAGGTGCCGTACAAAAACAGACAAAAAGACTGCCCCTGGCTTGAAGAGTTTACTATATAAGTAACCTGCCAACCTAAATTGCTATTTAGGCCTTGTCTTACAGAAAATGTCTTACCAAGGTATAAGCTAAATTGATAACTGATGCTTTAAAACCAAAATAAGAATGCCCACAACATAGGATTTCATTGTTTAACTAAATCAGTTTCTAAAGTTGACTTAGTTACGTTGGTACAATTTTTGTTTGTAACATAGCATGAACACGTTATTTCTTGCTGCTGGTGAGGGTTTATTTTGTTCACCCCTCTTCCCCTTTCCCCCCAAATGAACAAACAAAAGCCCCCCCACTGTTTTTCAGGGTATGAGCATTGCTGTCCTGGGACCTACATTTCAAGATTTGGCTGCAAATGTGAATAAAAATGTCAGTGATATTTACTACATTTTTGTGGGTCGCTCTCTCGGGTACCTTGGTGGTTCAGTGATTGGAGGGATTATCTTTGACTGTATGAACCCTCATCTCCTCTTGGGTAAGTGTATTCAAATTAATATTCTTTGTACTGTATGTGAAAAATGTGCTTGATGAATCTTTGATATACTTTGTGTCATAACCTGTACTACTTCCAGAGCTCATGTTATAGTAACAACTGTGAAAGTGGTTGAGTTTAAAAAAAAAATCTCAGGCCAACTTTCACTTGCCTTATCCTGGTGTTTCATGCAGGTATCCTGTTGACTTTACCCTGCAGCCTTGTAAGATGGAATTTGTTTGTATACTATCACTAACATTGTCATACTCCTTTAGAAATATTGTACACTGCTGCAGGAGTGATGTAATTAAAAACTATGAAATTCTATTTCTGTTTGTCAGTTTCATTCCTATCTCCTTTTATATTTGTGCTTCTAGTGATTTGATATACAGTTTGATAATGATATTTCCTGAGTCGAAGCAATAGTCTATTGCAGGGGTGTCAAACTCTTCTGCTATGGCGGGCTAGATTTGAATTAAATGTACTTCAAGTGGGCCATACATACTATAAATCGATATACTAGGCACAACCATTTTTATGTAGTATTATGTTTTATTTGCTAGATATCAGTGATATAAAAACTGCAGTAAATTCACTTCTACAGCTACTACTATTTTACGATTAAAATAATGAATCAATGATTAAGAATTATAGTACTGCGCGATGCCCCAAGACCACACTGTCCCTTTCCCTCCTTTTGGAGCGCTGTGTCTTGTGCACACAGTGCTCCACGTGTTGCCGCCAGAGTACACAGATCTCGTGGCAGTGTGTGACGCCGCCAGGGAGTACAATGCCGCGAGATGTCGTGGCAGCACGCGCTGCCACCAGGGCCTCGACCAAAATGGTTGGTGGGCTGTATCTGGCCCGTGGGCCGGATGTTTGACACCCCTGGTTTATTGGGAAGCCTAATAGGATAGCTACTCTTGAATTGCAAAGGACCATATCTATCAGAACTAAATTAAAATGCCTTTTTCTCAAACAAAAAGAAGCAGAGTTGGATTTTATTTTACTATGGTAAATAGCTAGTTCTGTGAGACTATTTATATAAAACAAATCAAATTTGATAATGGCAACATCACAAGCTAAATGAGGAAAAATGAGTGAAACTCAGCTGAGACTCGCATCTGATCAGCTGGTTCCCTGTCAGTGGTACTATTTCACATGTTGAGATACAACTTTACAAAAAAAAGATGTTGCAAACTCAACCTCTGTTAAAATACTCACTAAAATTGTTCATCTGTTCCCTTAAACTCCTGAAAATGCACGCAACTTATGAATAAATTCTATTACAAATTGTGCTTCTTATTGATTCTCATTTATCTGTCAGACATGTGGCAAGGAACTGATCTGAAGATAAATTTATCTGAAACCTGATAGAGCGAGATGCCTGAACTAATAAAGCAAGATCTTTCATGCTTAACATATTCAAAAGTAAGGTGCAGTGATGGCAATCTCTAAACATAGTTATATCTGTAGAACTGTTTCCTAGGTTTGCCTTAATTTTTCATGTATTGTCAATTTGAGAAATAATTCACATTCTTTAACTTTCAATTTGATAAAACAGTTGAGAAATGATCACATTCATGGGTTGACTCTAAATTTAAATTAATAAATTCTGTTAACAGAGCTTATTCTTTTAGAAACTCTCAACTGAATTAAGTGCCTGTTCTTGTTATGGGCATATAACTTACTACTGTTAATAGAAGCTGACCTTGTGCATGAGAGTAATTGGAGAAAATAGTTTTGTTGAGGACTTGCTTGTGTGATCACTAGAGCTGGTTGTAGGATGAGATTTCAGTTTTGTGAAGAACTTGACTTTTGAAAATTTAACTTTGTTTTGAATTGTATTGAAGTGAAACTCAAAAATTTTGAAATTTTCCAATCCAAAATGAGTTTTGCTCTGTGATCAAAATGTCTTGGTTTGACAAAACCAGAATGTTTCATTGGTTTTTATATTACTATATGGTAATACAAAACATTTTTTTTTTTTTTTTTAAATAGTCACTTCAAAATAAAAACTGGAACATTTTGTTCCAAAAATGTCAAAACATCCCATTTTGATATTGTCAGAATCTTTTTTTCGGTTTATCTCCAAAACAAAATTTTGCTCAAATTGATTTGATTTTGTGAAGTGTTTTGATTTTAATAGGCGGTTTCTGAGGAAAAAAGGGTTTCATGGAAGTTTTTCCAACTGGCTCTAATGAACATGAGTTCAATCAATCTAATATGACTGGTTGAAATTCAAGCAGTCTATTATAACGTACAGATTTAATTATAATAAATTGACTCTTTCATCTCTCTAGAAGTCATGTTGAAAATTGGAGGTTCAGTATGAATTTTGGATTGTTCTCTTATCTTTATAGGGTTATCCATGCTGGGAACAGCAATTTGTCTTTATGTCCTACCATGGTGTAAGAAAGCGCTATTGTTAACGGCCCTGATGTCAGTCATTGGGACTTCCATGGGTGTTCTAGACACAGGTAAGTGAACAGATCCTCTTCCCTGCTGCAGGAAGTCCTGTGGGTTGAATGAGTCATTTGGAGTCTGCCAATTCCCCTTGCATCCATGTGAGAGAATTGTTAGCACTCATGAGGTGCTAGAAATCCACAAGAGCTGAGTTTGTACCTGTCATTAGGACTTCCAGTGTGCCTGGTATATGCATGCTAAATTAAATTCTAGTGTTCATATCCTTTGTCATTTGCCATTAAAGTTATTCTCTCTTGCTATTACTACTGTAACAACATCCATACTGAAGACATAAGAGCAGTTTTTTTCTGATTGTATTGCAAATGGTGATGTAAATGTCAGGCTGGAATAATCTCCAAAATGAAACTGCTGGTATATTCCTGACTGTATGCAGGATGGCATGGAAAGATTACCAAGTATTCCTCAATTAACTACTTATTCAACCCATGCATGTGATTAAAGTCTGAGTAAGCATCTCTAATGCAAATTGGATGTTATCTGCTAAGAAGAGAGCCTAGGACTGAATGTCACAAAGGATCTATCAAAGAAGATCCTGAGCTTTGTTGTTATCTGAAATGCCATAATACTGCCAAATGGAACACTGTTTGAACTGAGCTAGTGTTGCATTTCTTGTTCTTGAGATTAAAAAGTCAAAACAGCATGTGGAATAGAACCTTCTATTGCTTAACATTTCTAAGCAGAGCTTCACTCTAGCTAGATTTTCAGTTTGCACATTTTATGCACTGAAACAACGAGGGACCTTTGATCCCATATATTATAAAAGAAGTTCTTTATAATTTGCTTCTACTGTATATTGCTCTGACCAACTAACTAGATACGTGATATTAGCTAAATAACTTACTGGGAAGAAACCATACTGTATCTTAAATTTCCATATTAAATAAATGGATCCTCATCTCTTTAATCTGCAGGTGGAAATGTCCTTGCATTGAATACATGGGGAGCAGAGGCTGGACCAGTTATGCAGGCCTTACACTTCTGTTTTGCACTGGGTGCCTTTGTGGCTCCAATCCTGACAAAAATGGCATTGGGCAGCTCCTTATCTCTTAAAGTCCAAACGGAAGGTGAAAAGACAAACCAGTCTGTTCTGAGTGATGTATCTAATGCTCTCTCTGCATCAGCACTGAAACTGCATTCTAATGTGAGCTTCATGTGGTCCTATATTCTCATAGGCACCTACGTTTTGATAGTTTCTTTGTTGTTTGTTATTCTGTATTCAGCAACCCACTCAGCTCGAGATAAAGCAAAGGCGTCTCTGCAGAAATGCAGAATTGCCAAATATCACTATGCCCTTCTTATTCTCCTTTTCCTTTTCTTCTTTTGCTATGTAGGAGCAGAGGTCACCTATGGCTCTTATATTTTCAATTATGCAGAGGTTTATGCAAACATGAAAGAAAGGGAAGCAGCTGGTTTGAACTCCCTTTTTTGGGGAGCATTTGCAGCTTGCAGAGGACTGGCAATCTGTTTTGCTACCTGTTTATACCCTGGTACTATGATTCTGCTGAGTGTCATAGGTTCCACTGTCTCTTCTCTGTCCCTGGTACTGTTCACTAAGTATCCAATATCACTCTGGGCTGGGACTGCAATGTATGGTGCTTCAATGGCTGTCATCTTTCCCAGTGGCATTTCCTGGATTGAACAGTACACCACCATACAAGGAAAGTCTGCTTCTTTCTTTGTAGTTGGTGCTGCCTTGGGGGAGATGTGCATTCCAGCAATGGTTGGTTTTTTTCAAGGAAAATTTCATGGTGTCCCTGTGGTAATGTACACTGCATTAGGAGCATCTGTAATGACAGCAATACTATTTCCTGTGATGTATAAATTAGCCACTTCTCCCAGTGAGAGTAAGTTGAAAGATGATGGTGGGAGCGAGGACCAGAAAGCTTTGTTGTCCAACTTCGGACTTAATGAAGATGAGGAAGACGAAGAGGATGCAGGAGAATGGAACGAAGCAGACTTTGAAGTAATTGAAATGAATGATACAATGAGAAACTCTGTGGTTAAGTCATCTCAAAAGATCCCAGGGGAATCCCCAGCTAAAGTGTCTATGCACCCATCTTCAGACGTGTTTAATTCTTCGCCAGTGATCACTCTTAGCTCCCCAGGGAAAAAACAATTCAATAGAGACCGAGAGAAGAATGATTAAAGTAAAAGCTTAGGTTGCTTACTTGAAATGACTGCCTGGCTTCTGTAAGATACAAACACAATCAAACAAGCATTTTTTGTAAAGTGATTCAGAATTTTAATAGTGGTAAAAAGCCAAGTGTTTCCACTTCTGTGCTTGCCAAATCCCATTTTATGCTTTTTCATTTTCGTCTGCAACCATGCATCCTGGAGTGGCAAAGAGTGTGTATGTTGGACGTACCAAAGAGGGAGTCTGTGGTAATATGATCAGGTATTGTGTCATGGAACTAAAAGTAAATTTAGACTAAATTATAGGAAAATTTCTTAAATGCGAGACCATGAAACAGTCTCTCAAGGAAAGTGGTGGGCACTGTAATGTCTTGAAGTGAGGCTGTATTTTAACCATATTTTTAGAACGATCCTGCGTTGGCAGGAATAGACCAGGACACACAGTGATTTTAATAGGTCACTTTCATACAAATCAGAAATGAGAGAAAAATCTTGAGCGTCCTGAATCTAGTAAAGGGGATATTTCCATGGCACTTAAAGTTTGGTATGTAACATAAATTAGGAAATTAAGTTAAATGACAAGCTGTCAGTCTTGTTAGCTCAGCAGCTTTAGTTAATGGATGTATTGCTGACCTTGACTGGGAATTTCCTGGCTTTGTCATTTTCATGTAATGTTTAAACATAGTCTTCTGTGTTTAGCTCATTTTAAATCATGGAAATATCAAATGTGTTGCACTAGAATAAAATATTTAGGCAGGTTTTGAAAAATGTGTATTATGTACTCTTGCCAGGGTTGCTTCAAAGAGCAAAACTGTCATACATCTGCTGCCTTTTTTATTTTGAAAGGGGTAGAGAGAGGGCAAGGGACTTATAACAGATTAACACAGTTACTTTTTAAAATTTTTAACTCTTGATTGTTGAGCCATTACAATTTACTTTTGAATCAATGTTTGGTAACAAACTACTGGTATCACAGGCAGTATACGTAGTGGTGTAATTGTGTTACATATGCCAAAGCTAATTTTCATAGGTTATTTTATCTCCTTCGTAAACAAGGCTGCCTAGTCAACGATATTGATTGAGGTCCTTAATTCTCAAACCAAATTGTTCAAATGAAAGCTTAAGGATCTTAATAGTTAATAGCAAAAATCCACTGGGAGCAAGATGAGGGCCCTGGGAGCACCCACTTCTCTAGAAAAGGAGAATGTCATTTTTTTTCTTTTCGAAGAAGAATGTATAAAACTGTCTGTGTGCAAAGCGTAGCCACTTCAATAGCTATTACTAACATCTGAAAAATTAATAGGTTAGTTACCAATGAAACTTCCATTTTCTAACAGCCATGATATTGGCTGCAATCTAAGTTGTGAAAGGTGCTAGAAGGTGACATCCAACTTGCACAAAAGAAGCAGTTGTACTGGTGCTCTCTGCTTTTTACTCTGGTAACATTGTAAATGTTTCAGATGCTTTAAGATGATGTATTTGGATGCTGTCTTAAGAGAGAGTCCCTGTTTTGCACAGATGAGGTACAGTGGAATGTTTAATGTAGTATAATTATCAATGTCTTCAGTAGGGGGTGGTATGATTGGAAATATCATGCTGGGGTATGGGGGCTTGGGGCTTTGAGTGCTAGCAAGTAAATAAATCATCAAGAACAGACAAATATAGAAAGTGTTGCTTAGAATTAATTTGGAGCCTGCCATTGTATTGTAATCCGTCTATTTGAAAATCCAGATTTTGAAGGCAGTTTTCTCCTGAGTCTGCATGATCAAAACTTGCTTGTTGGTATTGCTCTTTGGATAGTTGACTATTGTTGATAATTTATTTTTGTAATAAGAGTTGCAGTTTGTTTATGTTTTGGAGCTTTTCTGTTATGTGGTATAGGATCCTTTATTAGAAGTTTGGGTTTATCACTCCCTCCTCTATCCTGCAATTTTGCTTTCATCTGAAATATGAGGAGGAGAAATAGAGCAAGAATCTAGCCATACAGGAAAACTTTTGCAGTCGATGATGAAAGACAATGAAATCTTGAAGATGTTCCCCCTCCCCACTATCCCATAATGTTAGTGTAAATACCAATGCATTGTCTGTTTTTCTGCAAAAGAGGAGATCTGGATAAGATGATTGGATACTACTGAAGACAAATTTAATAATTGACTGGTTCTGCTCCTTGAGTTGCCTGTTCAGAAAGGTATATTTTACCTACCTGGGGCTGCGATTAAACACTGGTATGTAATGTAACACTAGATTTATAATTTTAAAAAATTTATCTTTGTAGCTTCTGTTGTAGCATCACACCTGCTATAACAATGCATTGATAAACTTGGATTATGCTGTTTCAGTTGCTGAATGAAAGCTGTCTACTTACTCTAACAGTGTAATGCTTGTAAATGTTTAAGGACCATATTCTATCCATGGATGTATATGGCTGTCCATAAAGTCAATGGAAGCAACTCTGCATATGCATTTACTGTAATAGTTTGGCCTGCAGATCAGTATAGAAAATAACAGCTGAACTGAAATGGCAGAGATCTTGGCTTAAATGAGGTCTAGGATAAGCTTTTGTGGTGCATTCTGAAAAATACTATTGAAATTCTGTGCTATATAAAACACTTACTATTTAATAATATTTATATCTAAAAGTATGAATACTCTGTGGAACATGGTGTGCATGGATGGCAAAAATCCCGCAAATTACTTTGAAAACAAACTCATTAACAGAGTTAGTGAGTCTCATACTTCCTACTTTTTTCTGGACTTTTTACAAAGGGGTGTGATAGATCTGTTGCTGCAGGATCCAGAACAAAGATATGGAAACTGTTACAGCAGCAGCAAACCTGACACAGAAGTGCTTTCCAGGTATGTGTTTTTGTTTGAAACAAAACAGCCTTAACTACATTTTAGAGATGTTAGATTTTTTTTTTTTGGTCAACCAACTTAGCTAGAATATTTCATACTAATTACCTATGTTTTGACTGGGTTTTACTAAAAGTGACACTCAAGCTTTGTTAACCATTGCTCGTTTTATGTGTCCCTAAAGAGGAGCTTTACCTGACATAAAAACTAAACACAGTATTTGGTTGAATCATCAGTTCTGTTCGTTTTTTATATACCCTCTCTAGTATACCATCTTATAAGCAAGCGAAGGGTGGGAAGAATGTGGAGGCTTTGGACATGAAGTCTAGAGCATCTCTTTTGGCGTCACCATTTTTTACAGCCAGTGATCATGTATGCAGAGGAAAAGATTTTAAACCTTTCTGACCAACATATGGATTTTTAATAAACTAAGCTGAGTAGCAATCAGGAATTTCACTGTTCTCATCAACATTAGAACAAGCATGAAACAAAGTAATAGGTTAGTGCTGGCAGACTGAAAGGTTTAAATTAACTTTTTTATTTTTGTGGTAATGGGTGGAGGGGAGGGAGTGAGGGCGAGTACAGACAAAAAGAAAAAGCAATCTGTAATACTGAAGAGGGAGGCAGTGTAAACAAGGTTACTCAAGAATATGTGGAGTTAGCATTGTCTAATCAATTTATACAATGGTAGTGAAAATGAAATCACGAGTCTATGGAGAAACTTGTGCTCCATTATCTTTTAGTCTAACTTATTGAAACTTTCTTAGTTAAGTATATGATCATAACCGCAGAGGATTCTCCTGTAATACCACAAGAGTGACAAAGTGTAACACTGAAATAATCAAGGCATTTAGAGAGCTTTTTCCTCAGTCACAGAACAATTGATGGAAAAGTTGAAACTAAAAAAAATGTGAAATGGACAAAAAACTGAATCTGTAGTCTAGGTTATCAACTGCCTTGACTAATGTCATGTGGCTATCTTGTATCAAGTTTTTTATACATTTAGAATTTGCTTAGTAATAAGCTTGTCTGTGAACTATTCCTAAAATGTTCAGATTGACTGCTAGCACCCATTGAGACATTTTGCAGTGTTTGTTAAGCTATCAGCATTCTATTCAAATTTGAGCACTTTAGTTAATTGTGCAATGAAAATATTAACTAAAACGATGGGATGTACTTGCATAACAGACAGCTTGCCCTCACTATTCCCTTTCAACATCTGTATTTAAATGTATATAGGCACTTTTTGTATATCAGGTTATATTTCTTTAGTATAAGACATACTGTTAAATGTAAAAGATACTAAAGAAAGCCCAGCCAGGATATATGTTAAAGCTTGGATTGATTAAAAAAACAAATTAGTGGCATACTGTGTTAGCATGTCACAAACTTCCTCTGCTGTCATCTTAAGATCCAACAACTATATGAAAGTTGCAGTCTTACGTCAGTGACTCAGTTGGGGCATTTCTTGGCTTTTAGTCAGCTGGAAAACCCAAGTTGCTAGTGTTTACTTAAATTCAAGTAGCTTTAGTACATTTGAAAAGCTTCCTGGTTAACCTATAATATCTGGTAAGTGCCTTCTTTGTCAGCCAGTGTTTAATTAGGACCTTATCTGAATTTGATCAGAATCTTGAGAGAGAAATTATTTTATACTAGAAACAAGCAGTATTGTCCATATTTTTATTGGTTAATTTGATCATTGGCAATAAAGTTGTTATTTTAAGAAACCATAGTTTCCTTTGGACTCTGTGTCAGTGACCATCTTTAAATAGTACAATATTCAGTTGTAGGCTTTGTGTGAGCTGTGTTATGCTCTATGATAGCTAATTGAATTAACAAGCAATTGCGTATGTCATTGCAAATCACAGCAGCAGACTGAAGAAAGAGGAAAACACTGTGAACATTTGTACATTTGTGCAATAAGATCTGTTCCTCTTACTTCATAGTTGTGTTAAGATGGACAGCTGGCAGCAAATAGTCATATATTAGTATGTTTTCATTTAGCGGGAGATTGGCAATGTCCCTTTAAAAAATAGAATGCAACACTGTGTTTAAGATTAAGTATTTTAAATTGTAAAGGGCTGTGCCCTGCCCAAAAATGTGAACATATTTTGGTATTTGCACTTTTATTCCATAAATGAGACTGCAGAAAGCTAACATTCTCAAGTAGGCAACAGTTCTTGGTGGTGGTTTCTGTAATTCCAGTCTTGTTGTTGCTTACTGTTTATACAATCTACACTTACATGAATTCAGTTTTTTCTATAGTTTTACCCTTGTTAGTGTGTGGTGGGTTTTTGATTTAATATATTTAGGTTGAAAACTGCTTTGGTGTTTACATGACTTTGTGCAATGTGAAACTTATTTGATAAACAATGTTTCTTGAATACAATAAATTACTTTAATTTACAAAGAGGAGTATCTTTTTATAATAAAGCTCTGATTGTGTTTCTGACAACTACTCAGCTTTTATTTATTGCAAATTTAAAGCCCATGACCTGTTTCTAATAATGTAGAAATAGTTATTTCCAGCAGAAGTCTCCCAGTTTTGAAATCAACACATATGAATGAAAGACCCTACACAGACAATGAAAATCTCTATGATTGAAGATTGACTCCTAAAGCATGTTAGTTTCCTTAGATGTAGACAGTGGACTGAAGATGACAAAGTGCTATGTGATACCTCTACCCAGATTCTAGTGTGAATTTGTAGAGACTGTGGCCTGCATTTTCCACTCTCAGAAAGCCAGGCTGAGGGGACTATTTAGTGTGAAAGGTGTCTGCTGGTGAGGAATTTGAGAGTATTCATTCAGAGATGTCTAAGGCAGAGGAAGCTATTCAGCTAGAGAGAACTGCTGTCACACTCCTAAAGGAGGTGAGGATAGGGCTCTGTCACAGAGAAGACACTGGCTGCTGGTTACTTCTGGCAGCAGTGTCTTCTCTGTGACAGAGCCCCACCCACTATAGCCATGAAGAACTGTTATGCTGCCTTGGCAACAAGTGATGAGGAATCTCCTCTCTCCCCCCCCCCAAAAGTGGAGGAGGAAAAGCCATGTACCCCCAAATTGAGAGGATCACAGCCACCACTCCCAAGAGGAAATGCAAGGTAGTGGTAGTTGGTGACTCTGTCCTGAGGGGATGGAGGCATCCATCTGTTGGCCTTACAAGATATCCCGAGAGGTATGCTGCCTGCCAGGGACCTGTATCTGAGATGTTATGGCTATTCATCCATATTGGCACTAATGATACTATGAGGTATGACCCTGAGCAGATCAGAAGTGACTACAGGACTCTGGGAGTAAGGGTGAAGGAGTTGGAGGCACAGGTGGCGTTCTCTTCCATCCTTCTGATCAAGGGTAGGGGCCCAGGCAGAGACCGATGCATCCTGGAGGTGAATGCCTAGCTGCGAGGATGGTGTTGTCTGGAGGGCTTCAGCTTCCTGGACCCCACAGGATGTTAGGTCCCACCTATCAAGGAAGGGGAAGAGCATATTTGGATATAGAATGGCTAACTTCATGAATAAGGCTTTAAACTAGATTCTATGGAGACAGGAGACAAGCCACAGGTAAGTCAAAAACGTGGAGATCTGGAGAAGGGATGGAATCTGGGGGGGAACATGTGCCGTTATAGCAGGGATAAGGGGCGGACAAGAGAATTTAGGGGGAAAGTTAATTGCATATCTTAGATGTCTGTATGCTAATGTGAGAAGTATGGGGAATAAGCAGGAAGAACTAGAAATGCTAGTTAATAAACTGTGACTTAGTTGGTATCATAGAGACTGGTGGAATAATTCACATGACTGGAATATTGGTATAGAAGGGTACAGCTTGCTTAGGAAGGATAGATGGAAAAAAGAAGGTGATGTTGCCTTATATATCAAATGTATATACGTAGACTGAGGTTGAGATGGAGATAGAAGACAGACTTGGAAAATCTTTGGGTAAGGTTAAATGGGGTGAAAAACCAAGAGTGATGTCCATGCTGTGGTCTACTACAGACCACCTACCCAGGAAGAAGAGATGGATGAAGCTTTTATTAAACAATTAAGCATCCAAAGCACAGGACATGGTGATAATGGGGGACTTCAGCTACCCAGACATCTGTTGGGAAAATAACACAGCAAGGCACAGATTATCCAGCAAGTTCTTGGAATGTATTGGAGACAATTTTTTTTATTGCAGAAGGTGGAGAGAAAACTACTGAGGATCGGGTTGAGAATTTGAAAGTGGAATTTGAAAGCTTGGGTAGAAGTGATCATGAAACAGAGTTCATAATTCTAAAGAATGGTAGGAGGAGAAGTAGCACAATAAAGATAATAGGTTTCAAGAAAGTATACTCTAGCAAACTCAGGGAGTGGGAAGGTAAGATTCCAGGGGAAGCAAGTCTAAGGGAATAAACAGTTCAAGAGCGTTGGCAGTTTTTCCAAGAGACATGAAGAGCACGAGCAAGCTATCACACAGTGTAGGAAAGATCTGAATTATGGTAAATTATGGTAATTATGGCTCAACCAGGAGAGCATCAGTCATCTCAAACTCCAAAAAGAACCCTACAAAAAGTGGACACTACGTCAAATTACAAAGGATGAATATAAACAAATAACACAAGTATGTAGGGACATAATTAGAAAGGCCAAGGCACAAAATGAGATAAATTAGCTAGCGACATAGAGTAATAAGAAAACATTCTACAAATACAGTAGAAGCAAAAGGAAGATGAAGGGTGGGGTAGGCCTGTTACTCAATGAATGGGGAAATGGCACCAATGGTAAGTGCCTTTTTTGTTTCAGTTTTCACCAAAAAGTTTAGTAGCAATGGGACATCTAACTTAATGAATGCCAGTGAAAATGAGGGAGGCTCAGAGGCTAAAATAGGAAAAGAACAAGGTAAAAGTTACTTAGACAAGTTAGATGTCTTCAAGTCACCAGGGCCTGATGCAATACATCCTAGAATACTCAAGGAGCTGACTGATGAGATATCTGAATCATTAGAGATTATCTTTGAAAAGTCATGGAAGACGAGATTCCAGAGGACTGGAAAAGAACAAATATATTGCCACTCTATAAAAAGGGCCATAAGGAAACCAGGGGGAATTACAGACCAGTCAATTTAACTTCAGTACCTAGAAAGATAATGGAGCAAATAATTAAACAATCAATTTGCAAACACCTAGAAGATAAGGTGATAAGTAACAGCATGGATTTGTGAAAAACAGATTGTGTCAAACCAACCTAATAGCTTTTTTTGACAAGGTAACAAGCCTTGTGGAGTGGGGGAAGTGGTAGATGTGGTATATCTGGACTTTAAGAAGGCTTGTGGTACTGTCTCACATGACCATCTCATAAACAAACAAGGCAAATACAACCTGGATGGAGCTACCGTAAGGTGGATGCATAACTGGTTAGAACACTATTCCCAGAAAGTAGTTAGTGGTTCAGTTAAGTTAGAAGGGCATATCGAGTGGGGTTCTGCAGGGATCAGTTCTGGGTTTGGTGCTGTTCAATATTGTAATAAATGATTTTTAGATAATGGCATAGAGCAGTGTTTCTCAATTGGTGTTCCGCAGAACCCTGGGGTTCCACGGGAACATTGTTAGGGTTCTGCGAGCAGCCGTTCTCCGCGCCGCCGAGAGCAGCTGTTCTCCACGCTGCCAAAAAAGGGAAGATGTCCTGGATTTTTCGGTGGAGGGTATGGAGTGTAAGTGTAATTTAATTGAGAAACGCTGACCTAGTTGTTTGTGTATAATTTGCTTATTTTGACATTTTTGGCCCCATATGTAAAAATACTGCTAAGAGTTTGGGGGGTTCCGCAAATATTTATCGAGTTCAAAGGGTTCCGTGGCCAAATTTAATTGAGAAACACTGGCATAGAGAGTACATTTACAAAGTTTGCAGACAATATCAAGCTTGGAGGGATTGCAATTGCATTGCAGGATAGGATTAAAATTCAAAATGTTCTGAAGTAAATAGATGAAAAACAAGGTTACTTACCAGTAACTATTGTTCTTCGAGACGTGTTGCTCATATCCATTCCAACAAAGGTGAATGCGTGCTGTGTGCACGAGTCTCTGGAAGCTTTTTTGCCCTAGCAAGTCCCGCAGGGTCGGCTTTGGTGCCCCCTGGAGTGCTGCGCTTATACCGCGGTATATATGGCGCCACCGACTCTGCAGGTTCCCAGTCCCTTCTTTCTGCTGACTCCGACAGCGGGGACGGAGGGTGGGTTTGGAATGGATATGAGCAACACATCTCGAAGAACAACAGTTACTGGTAAGTAACCTTGTTTTTTCTCTTCGAGTGATTGCTCATATGCATTCCAACATAGGTGATTAATTAGCCGTACCTTGGAGGTGGGTAGGAGTCACTAGCGAGCAGCCCTTCTCAACACGGCTCTGCCGACGCTTGCGTCCTCTCTCGCCTGCTACACAATGGCGTAGTGGGACGTGAAGGTGTGTACCGATGACCAGGTCGCTGCTCTGCAGATGTCCTGCAGGGGCACTTGTTCCAGGAAGGCCGTGGATGAGGCCTGGGCCCTGGTGGAGTGTGCGGTGACAGGTCCTGGGAGTGGCACCTTAGCCTGCTCATAGCAGGTCCATATGCATGCAGTGATTCAGGTGGAGATGCACTGGGTGGAGACAGGTGAGCCCTTCATCCGGTCCGCTACTGCCACAAACAACTGCGTTGACTTCCGGAATGGCCTGGTCTGCTCTATGTAGAAGGCCAGGGCTCGTCTGATGTCCAGCGAATGCCATCTCCGCTCCTCCGAACCGTGTGGTTTAGGAAAGAACACGGGGAGGAAGATATCCTGGTTATAGTGGAACTGAGACACCACCTTGGGTAGAAAGGCTGGGTGGGGTCTTAGTCGCACTTTGTCTCTATAGAAGACCGTGTATGGGGGTTCTAAGGTCAATGCTCTTATTTTGGAGACCCTCCTAGCCGATGTAATGGCCACCAGGAAGGCTACCTTCCAAGAGAGAACGAGCAGCGGGCATGTAGCCATAGGCTTGAAGGGTGGTTCTGTCAGCATGGCGAGGACCAGGTTTAGATCCCAGAGAGGCACCGGGTCACGGACCTACGGATATAGCCTCTCTACCCCTTTGAGGAACCTAAGGGACATAGGGTGTGAAAAGATCAACCTTCCTTCCATCGGTTTGTGGAAGGCTGAAATGGCCGCTAGGTGTACCCTCAGCGAGGCCAGTGCCAGGCCCAGCGACTTTAAGTGGAGCAGGTACTCCAGAATCGCCTGTATGGGTGGACAGCTTGCCGGGATACCCCGGGAGTCCGCCCAAACAGTGAAACGCCTCCATTTAGCCCCGTTCACCACCTGGGTGGACGGCTTCTTGCTTCTCAGCACGACATGCTGGACCTGCGCCGAACAGGCTGTCTCTCCCTCCGTCAACCACAAAGCCTCCATGCTGTCAGGTGGAGGGAGTCCAGGTCCAGGTGCAGCAGGCGACCCTGGTCCTGGGAGAGCAGGTCATAGCATTTCGGAAGCAGTATTGGCGTGGCTATGGAGAGGTCCAGCAGTAGGCTGTACCAATGATGCCTCGGCCAAGCTGGTGCAATCACGATGACATTGGACCTGTCTCTCTCTATTTTTAAGAGTACTTTGGGGAGCAGCGGGACGGGGGGAAAGGCATACATTAGGGCCCCCGTCCACCTTATGAGGAAGGCGTCGGAGATGGAGTTCGGGTCGCGACTGTGGAGGGAGCAGAACCTTGGGCACTTCTTGTTCCATGCTGACGTGAATATATTTAGTTGGGGAACACCCCACTTGCGGAAGAGAAAAGTTGTCACCTCCCAGTGTAGTGACTAGTCGTGGCGGGGTAAGAACGACCTGCTTAGGCGATCTGCCTCATCGTTCCTGACCCCCGGGAGGTGAGAGGGAGACAAGTGGAAGTCATGCCTCACCGCAAGGTCCCAAAGTCGCACCGCTTCCTGACAAAGAGCCGAGGAGTGAGCTCCCCCTTGCCTATAAAACATGGCTGCTGTATTGTCGGTCATGACCTGGACCACCTTTCCCTTCAGAAACCTGAGGAACACCCTGTAGGCCAGACGGACTGCTTGGAGTTCCTATACATTGATATGGAGCCGCTGTTCGTGTGTGGACCACAGCCCCTGTGTGCTGAGGTCATTGCTCATGTGGGCCCCCCAACCCACATCCGAAGCATCCGTAATCAGGGTTATGGAGAGTGTCAGATCTATAAAGGGGACACCCCTCAATACCTCTGTCGGGTTCGTCCACCAATTGAATGACACCAGTACTTGAGCTGGGACAGTGACTACCCGTCTCAGGGAGTGCCTAGCCGGGGCATATACAGAGGCCAACCAACCCTGTAGGGGTCTGAGTTGGAGGCGAGCTAGCCTCACCACGTAGGTACAAGCCGTCATGTGCCCCAACAGCTGAAGGCAGTGCCTGGCTGTCATCGTGGGGGACCTGTGGAGATTGTCTATTATGGCGGTCATTGCCTCGAAGCAGGGCTGTGGAAGGAAGGCCCTGGCTTGAACTGCGTCTAGGGTGGTCCCGATGAAGTCTGTTTGCTGTACTGGTGTGAGGGTGGACTTCTGCTCGTTTATGAGCAGACCCAGCCTGGCACATATTGCGCAAGTCAGTGTCAGGCTGTTCTGAACATGGTCTCTGGACAGGCCCCGGATTAGCCAGTTGTCCAGGTAGGGGAAGATCTGAACCCCCTTGCAACGGAGGTGGGCAGCCACCACCACCATACATTTTGTGAAGACCCTGGGTGCTGAAGAGAGGCCAAAGGGCAGGGCTGAAAACTGGTAGTGGCCACCAGCTACCTGAAAGCGCAGAAACCTTCTGTGTCCCGGGAGGATACAAATATGAAAATAGGCGTCCCTGAGGTCGAGGGCGGCAAACCAATCTCCTGGATCTAGAGCGGGAATGATGGAGGCTAGGGAGACCATGCGGAACTTGAGGCGCCTGATAAACTTGTTTAGACGCCAAAGGTCCAGAATGGGCCTGAGGCCTCCCTTCATCTTGGGGATAAGGAATTAGCGGGAATAAAACCCCCTGTCTCTTTCCTGAGAAGGAACCTCTTCCACGGCCCCTAGGAGGAGGAGGGCGTTTACCTCGTGAATGAGGAGCTGCTCGTGAGAGGGGTCCCTGAAGAGGGACGTGGTAGGGGGAAGGTCCGGTGGGAAGGCAGAGAGTTGCAGGGCATAACCTCTCTGTATTATACTCAGTACCCAGTGGTCTGAGGTTATGCTCTGCCACTCGGGGAGGAACAGATGCAGTCTGTTCATGAATAGCTGAGTAAGATCCAAGGAGATGGGGGGGGGGGGTGTGCCACCCTTGTGCGCCCCATCAATATTGCCTCTTGGTGCCTTTCTGCGGCCCTTGCTGGGAGCCCCCTGCAGGGCCTTGGTGGTCCTGACGGTTCGACTGTTGGAAGCAGTCTCTACCCCTCCTTGCTTGGGTGGGTGTGGGAGGTGGTCTGGGTGGAGGCTGCTGCTGTTGTTGCTGCTGCCTCGGGGGGCGTGGTCTGCCTTGACGCCTTGTGGCATGTATAGGCCAAGAGATTTTAAGGTGGCCCTGGAGTCTTTTAAAGCGTGCAGCTTTTCGTCAGTCCTCTCTGAGAAGAGGCCGGCTCCAGTGAAGGGTAGATCTTATATGGCCTGCTGCACTTCTGGGGAAAGGCCGGAGGATTGCAACCAAGCCGCCTGGCACATGACGATGCCAGAGGCCATAGCCCTCCCTCCAGCGTCCGTAGCATTGCTGGCCGATTGTAGGGCAGCATTTGCAACCAAGGAGCCTTCCTGGGCCAGCGTGTTGAAGTCCGTCAGCATATCCTGGGGAAGGCCTTGGACAAATCTCTGGAGGGAGGACCATAAATTGAGGTTGTAGCATCCTAACAGTGCTTGGTAATTGGCCATGTGGAGCTGTGGCGCTGCTGTGGAGTAGACCTTCCTCCCAAAAAGGTTTAGCTTTTTACTCTCCTTATTTTTGGGAGTATTTGCCTGGGCACCCTGTCTATCCTGTTGGTTTACCGCATCCACGACCCAGGTACCCGGGGTGAGGTGGTTAAAAAGATATTCAAAGCCCTGCAGTGGGACATAGTATTTCCTCTCTGCTGTCTTAGAAGTGGGCGCCACTGAGGCTGGGGTTTCCCAGAGGGGCTTAACTAGCTTAAGTACCCGATCGTGGACCGGGAGTGCAATTCTAGATGGACCCACTGGTCCTACAGTCCCAAAGAGGGGGTCCTCCTCCTCTGATAGCTCCTTGATATTTAGCTTTAAATTGTCTGCCAGTCGTTTGAGGAGCTCTTGGTGGGTCTTAAAATCTGGCAGAGGGGTCCTCTGATCTCTCGCAGTTGTGTCAGCTGGGGATGAAGAGGAGGACTGAGGAATAGGACCTGTGGATGGGCCCCCCATGGGATCTGACTCTTCCTCCGAAGAGCTCCCTTTATCCAATTGACTTTGAGGGGGGGTTGGTGGGTGAGCTCCCATGGACGGTGCTGACCCCGTGCCCTGGGTAGTCTGAGGGGCCCATGGCCAGTAGGGCCATTGCCAAGGGCCATGTCGGCACCGATCTCGGTGCCGGATATGAAGCGGGTCCTTGTGGTACCGGTCCTGGTACCGGGTATGAGGCAGCCCCCTGGGTGGCAGCGCTCTGAGAGTGGTGCCTCCTAGCTCCGTGGTCTCTGTCTCTCCGCTCCCGCGATGTGCTTCGGGGTGACCAGGAGCGGTCCTGGCGATGCTGGCGGCGCCAGCTTGGGGGGGAGCTGCTGGAGGAGGTGGAGGACTGTCTCCTGGGCACCTCTGTTTTAGAAGGGTGCCTGTGTACTGGAGACCTGGAGTGGTGTCGTTCTGAAGTACGCTCTTTAAGGTGTGGTGCTGGAGCAGTCGGTGCCATGTGCTCCGGTGCCGGAGCCCGCATGGGGCTACACGTCGGGGATCTGGAGCCCCTGCAGTCTCGACTACGGTCCCTGGTTATCTTGTGACCAGAGTCGGGGGCCTTCGCTGGTGCCGAGCTGCACGGTGCCGCGGGCCGTACTGGACTAGGGGTCTCGCGACGCCTTTCCCTTCCAGGCTGCTGAGTCTTGGGCGGGCTGTAGACCGGGGATCTAGACCGGTGCTGAGAGGATTTGGTCCTTTTGGCCACCAGGATCTGCACCGGACTCCATGCTGGGGATCGGGAGCGTCGTTCGCGCCTCGGTACCGAGTGTGTCTGTACCGGGAGCGGAGATGGTGACCGGTGCCAGCTGTGCCTCAGGGAGCGGGACCGGTGCCGGGTGTCTCTAGGCGAACTGGAGCGCCTGAGGGAGCGGGACCTGCGCTGGGAGGGAGATCAGTGCCGGGTGTGGATGCTCAGCGAGCGCACCGGGCTGTGCCCCGGAGAATGTCCTGTCTCTCCTGTGGTCGCCGGTGCCGAGGTATGGGCAGGTGAGCGGTGCCGGGATTCCAGGGACCGGGCACCCTCAGAGGCAGAGCTGTGATGCCTCCGTCCGGAACCTCGCAACCGCCCACGCTGGCGCGGTGTCGAGGGGCTCAATGACCTTTGGTCGGAACTAGGAGGGGAGCAGTCGCTGTCCCTCCTTGACCGTCTGGGGGGAGACCTCGGATCCCGTCTCTGCCACCCACTGGGGTAACCCAGCGTGGGTTTACTCCGAGACGCTATTCCCGGAACCCTCGGCCGAGGGGGGGACGGAGGCGTGGGCATGCCCATGAGGGCGCGAGAAGCCGCAAACGGTCCCTGCAGGGGCACTACCCCACCCCCCGGGGAAGGCTCCCTGTGTGGAGATGCCGGTGCCGGTGTAATGTCAATGGCACGGGGCTGGGGCATCTCCTGAATCACCCCCAGCTGTCCCAGTTGCCAGGAGGAGTCCATAGATACGGCCTGAGGCCATTTCTTTTTCTTTGGTATCGGTTTCGTCGGTGCCGTTGTCGGTGCCGGTGGAGCGCTCTGCACTGATGACACGCTCGGTGCCACCCGAGACATGGAGGGCTCGGAGTCGGGTCGAAGTGCTGACTCCATTAGCATAGCCTTCAAGCAGGCATCGCGCTCCTTTTGTGTCCGGGGTTTTAAGGCTTTGCAAATTTTGCATCTTTCCTTGCGATGCAGTTCCCCGAGGCATCGAAGGCATCTGTCATGGGGATCGCTGACAGGGAAGGCCTCCGCACAAGTTGTGCAGGCTTTAAACCCGGTAGAGCCCAGCATGATCCTGTCCAAGCCCCTAAGGGCTAATGCCCTACTTAACACTATCTATTTAACACTATAACTACTTAACACTATTTACTCAACACTACAAGTACTTAACGCTATCGAACTATAACAATTGAACAAAGAGCAAGGGTTGCTACTTGCTTGTGCTAGCAAGGGGCAAGCGTTCCGGCTACCGTCACGGGCGGAAAGAAGGAACTAGGGACCCGCGGGGTCGGTGGCGCCATATATACCACGGTATGAGCGCGGCACTCCAGGGGGCGCTGGAGCTGACCCTGCGGGGATTGCTAGGGCAAAAAAAGGCTTCCGGAGACTCGTGCACTCACCTATGTTGGAATGCAATCACTCAAAGAGAGAATTCACAGTACTCCACTTAGGAAGGAACAAACAGTTGCACATATAGAAAATAGGAAATGACTCCCTCAGATGGAGCACTGTGGAAAGGGAGGTGGGGGTCAGAGTGGAACAGAAGCTAAATATAAGTCAACAGTGTAGCACAGTTGCAAAAAAGCAAACATGCTGGGATGTATTAGGAGTGTTGTAAGCACAAGACATGGGAAAACAAGGTTACTTACCAGTAACTGTTGTTCTTCGAGATGTGTTGCTCATATCCATTCCAATTTAGGTGTGTGCGCGCCCCATGCACAGATTCCTGGAACCTTTTTCCCTTAGCCTGCCCGCAGGGCCAGCTCAGGCGCCCCCTGGAGTGCCGTGCTCATAACGCGGTATAAAGGGCACTGCTGGCCCTGCGGGCCCCCAGTCCCTTCTTTCTGCCGACTCCGACAGCGGGGACGGGGGGGATTTGGAATGGATATGAGCAACACATCTCGAAGAACAACAGTTACTGGTAAGTAACCTTGTTTTCTCTCTTCGTGTGATTGCTCATATGCATTCCAATTTAGGTGATTGAGTAGCCATACCCATGGAGGCGGCTCTGCCAACAGCTGCGTCGTCTCTAGCCTGTTGAACAATGGCATAATGGGTCATAAAAGTGTGAACTGATGACCAGGTGGCAGCCCTGCAGATGTCCTGCAGTGGCACGTTCTCTAGGAAGGCTGCCGAAGAGGCCTGAGCCCTAGTCGAATGTGCCGTCACCATTCCTGGTAAAGGCACTTTCGCCTGCTCGTAACACGCCTTAATACAAGACGTGATCCAAGAAGAGATCCGCTGGGCGGAGACGGGAGAGCCCTTCATCCTGTCTGCCACAGCTACGAAAAGCTGTGACGATTTACGAAAGGGTCTGGTCCTCTCCAGGTAGTGTGCCAGGGCCCTCCTGACATCCAGCGAATGCCATCTCCGTTCCTCTTCCGACCCATGGGGTTTTGGGAAGAACACAGGGAAGAAAATGTCTTGGTTACAGTGGAATTGGCACACCACCTTAGGAAGGAAGGCTGGGTGGGGCCTCAACCTAACCTTATCCTTGTAAAAGACCGTATAGGGGGCTCCGAAGTTAGGGCTCTTATCTCAGAGACCCTTCTGGCGGAAGTGATGGCCACCAGGAACGCTACCTTCCAGGAGAGGAGTAACAGGGAGCACGTGGCCATGGGTTCAAAGGGAGGTCCTGTCAGCATGGTGAGGACCAGGTTTAAATCCCAGGGGGGGATTGGATCTCGGACCTGAGGAAACATCCTCTCCACCCCTTTTAGAAATCTAACCGACGTGGGGTGGGAAAACAGTGACCTCCCTTGCAGCGGCTGGTGAAAAGCCGAAATAGCTGCCAGGTGAACCTTCAGGGATGCCAGGGCTAAGCCCTGGGTTTTAAGATATAGGAGGTACTCCAGGATCACCTGTATAGGTGAGCAGATTGGTGTGATACCCCTAGCTTCTGCCCAACCCGTAAAGCGCCTCCACTTAGCTCGGTATGTAACCTGTGTGGAGGGTTTTCTGCTACCAAGCAGAATCTGCTGGACCTGTAAGGAACAAGCCCTTTCACTTTCCGTCAGACAGAGAGTCTCCAGGCTGTTAGATGGAGGGAGTCCAGGTCCGGGTGCAGAAGGCGCCCCTGGTCCTGGGAGAGCAGGTCGTATCGCCCAGGGAGTGTAATCGGTGTGGCGATAGATAGGTGGAGCAGTGTACTGTACCAGTACTGTCTCGGCCACGCTGGGGCAATCAATATGACATTCACCTTGTCCCTCTTGATCTTGAAAAGGACCTGAGGGAGGAGCGGAATGGGGGGAAATGCATACATTAGGGCCCCTCCCCATTCCACTAGGAATGCGTCGGAAAGGGAGCCCGGCTCTCGACCTCGAAGTGAGCAGTAAATGGGGCACTTCTTGTTCCGCGACGACGCGAACAGGTCCAGTTGGGGAACTCCCCACTTTCGGAAAATTAAAGCTGCCACCTCCTGGTGCAGCGACCACTTGTGCCTGGGTGAGAACGACCGACTGAGGCGGTCCGCCTCGTCGTTCCTGTTCCCCGGGAGGTGATAGGCAAACAAATGAAAGTCGTGCCTCACTGCAAATTCCCAGAGACGTGTGGCTTCCTGGCATAGGGCCGAGGAATGCGCTCCACCCTGCCTGTTCATATAGAACATGGCTGCCGTATTGTCTGTGAGGACCCGTACCGCCCTGCCCCTCAGGAATCTGAGGAAGGTTTTGCAGGCCAAACGGACCGCCCTGAGCTCTCGGATGTTGATGTGTAGGGATCTCTCCATCGGTGAACATAACCCTTGGGTGCCCAGATTGCCGCTGATGTGGGCTCCCCATCCCACATCCGAGGCATCCGTGATAAGGGTTACTGACGGAGCCAGATCTCTGAATGGGACTCCTTTGAGCACCTCCCTTGGGATCATCCACCAACGAAGGGAGGGCAGCACCTGTGGGGGAATGGTGACCACCTTGGTCAGTACATGAGTAGAGGGAACATAGACCGAAGCTAACCAGACCTGCAAGGGTCTGAGTTTGAGGCGAGCTAGCCTCACCACATAGGTGGAGGCTGCCATATGTCCCAACAGCTGTAGGCAGCGCCTAGCTGTCGTCATGGGGGACCTATGTAACTCTGCGATAATGGAACCCATTGCCTCGAAACGCGACTGTGGCAGGAAGGCTCTAGCCTGAACCGCATCAAGCGTAGCCCCAATAAAGTCAATGCGCTGTACCGGGGTAAGAGTGGACTTTTGTTCATTAATGACAAGCCCCAGTCTGGTGCATGTGGCACAGACCAGCTCCAGGCTGTCTTGCACTTGAGACCTGGATCTGCCCTTAATGAGCCAGACATCCAGGTATGGGAAGAGCTGAATTCCCCTACGGCGTAAATAGGCCGCCACTACAGCCATACACTTTGTGAAGACCCTCGGGGCTGATGACAGACCAAACGGGAGGGCCACAAATTGATAGTGACCTCCTTCTATCATGAATCTCCTATGCCTTGGCAAGATGGAGATATGAAAATAGGCGTCCTTTAGATCAAGGGCCGCGTACCAATCCCCTGGGTCTAATGCCGGAATTATGGAGGCCAGGGAAACCATACGAAATTTGATACGTCTAATATATCTATTCAGACGGCGTAGGTCCAGGATCGGTCTTAGGCCGCCTTTGGCCTTGGGGAACAGGACATATCTGGAATAAAAACCTCTTCCTTTTTCCCCCTCCGGGACCTCCTCAATTGCACCGAGGCTCAGGAGTGAATGTGCCTCCTGAATGAGTAGCTGCTTATGCGCGGGGTCCCTCATAGGGGATAGAATGGGAGGGGAGTCGGGGGGACGGGCTGTAAGCTGAAGGGCGTAACCCTTAAGGACCACCCCTAGGACCCAACAGTCCGTAGTAATCGATTCCCAAGCCTGGTAGTAAGGCCGAAGCCTATTTCGAAAGGGTGGGTCGAGCTCCCGGGGAAAAGGAAGAGCGCCACCCTCACAGTCGCCGTCAAAAACATTTATTACCGTTTCCACTCCCAGTTTTTGTGCCATGCTGCGCCCGTGCAGAAGAACCCTGCCGACCATGGCGGTTAGGGCCCCTGAAGCGCTCCCGCCCCCGTCTCTGCTGAGCGGCCCTGGGGGCTTGTCTTGGTGGGGGAAGTGGCTGCCTTTGCGGCTGTGGGCGAGACTGGTGTCTCGAAGCCTGCGGGGTGTATAACCCTAGCGACCTCAGGGTAGCCCTTGAATCTTTAAGGGCGTGTAATTTATCATCCGTCCTTTCTGAGAAAAGGGCGGAACCCTCAAAGGGGAGGTCTTGGATGGCCTGCTGGACCTCAGCGGACAACCCTGATGCCTGTAGCCAGGAACATCGGCGCATTACTATGGCCGAGGCCATTGCCCTGCCAGCGGTATCCGCCGCATCGCTGGCGGATTGCAGGGCCGCTTGGGCTACCGTCTCCCCTTCCTGAGCCAGGGTGGCCAGGTCAGCCGCTTGATCAGCCGGAAGTGCTGAGATCAAACGCTGCATTGACCCCCACAGGTTCTGATTGTATTTCCCTAAGAGGGCCTGATGGTTTGCCACTCTTAGTTGCAAAGCCGCCGTGGAATAAACTTTGCGGCCAAAGAGATCTAACTTCTTCCCCTCCTTATCCTTGGGGGTACTACCTTGACCCCCCTGGCGATCTCTTTGGTTTGCCGCATCCACAACTAGAGTTCCTGGGAGGGGATGGTTATACAGGAACTCAAAGTTTTCCTTCGGCACATAGTATTTCCTTTCTGTTCCCTTTGATTTTGGGGGAACAGAGGAAGGCGTTTGCCAAAGGGCCTTTACAATTTTCATAACCCTCTCATGGACCGGGAGGGCCACTCGAGAGGGGCCTGAGGAGCCCGAAGGTCCAAAGAGGGGGTCATCCTCCTCTGACATCTCCTTAAGCGGTATCCCCAAATTAGAGGCTACCCGCTTAAGGAGGTCTTGATGCGCCCGGAAATCGAACAGGGGCGCCCTGTGGTCCCTGGACGTCCCTTCATCCGGAGATGAAGAGGAGGACATAGGGACAGGCCCTGTGGAGGAGCCCTCCTCTGGGTCTGACTCCCTGTCAGAGGGGAGTTGAGGGGGCAGCTGTGTCGGGAGAGGAGGGGGCTGTACCACCCCAGAATGGAGTGACTCAGCAACCTGACCAGGCTGAGCGGACCAAGGTCCCCAATATGGCCACTGCCACGGTCCCTGCGGCCACCCTGGCATAGGTGGCTGCTGGGTATCCCCGTGTTGTCTCTTGTGACTTGAGCCCCCGGACCGTCTCTTGCAACCTTTCGGCGGGGAACGGTTCTGGGACGAGGAGTAGGACCGGTGCCGATGTGTACGATGTCCCTTCGAGGAGGATCGGCTGGAGGAGCTGGTGGACCTCCTGCGTCGGCGACCCGACCGTTTGAAGCGGCACTTCCCACCACGGGACCGGGAGCGACGGCTCCTTCTGCTGCGTGCCGTCGAAGCGGAACAGGAGCGCACAGGTTTACCCGGTGCTGAAGCCAGCAGTGCCGAAGTCAGCGGTGCCGGAAGTCCCGGCGCCGTATAGGGCGGTGCCATCGACGGTGCATATGCTGATGGCTGAGCCGCATACATTGGTGCCGGTGGGTACGCCGGTGCCGATGGTACTGCACCCCCCGGTGCCGGCAGCCCTGGAGGTACCGTGGACTGGCCCATTAAGGCGGACCACGGCAAGGAGACGTATACGCCGTTGATAAGGCTGGCATCGCAACCGGTGCCGGCATGGCCTGATCTGCAGTCGGTGCTGGAGGAGACGGTGCCGTTGCGGCTGGGGTTAAGGGGGCCTCAGGTTGGACCTTACGCGGTGCCGCTCGAGTGTTGCTCGAAGAGCGGCGCCGCAACCCGTCCCGCACCGGAGAGCTCGAGCCCGAGCTGTGGGAGGTGTCAGAGTCCTCACTAATGCTTCTGCACCGGCTCTTGGTGCCTCCTGACCGCCCCCGGTGCCGCGGCGCTCGACAACTTGGAGTCGGAGCTCGGAGGGGATGCGCTCTCCCTCCTCCGTGGTCGTCTGGGTGAGGATGGGGAGCAATGTTTCCTCCACCCACCGGAGCTACCTAGCGCAGGTTTGCCCCGAGATGCTAGTCCCGCGCCCGAGGGGGGGACGGAGGCATTGGCAAAGCTAAGAGAGCCTTTGCCGTGACGAATGCCTCCGGCGTCGACGGCCCTTGCAAGGGCGCTCCCCCACTTCCAGGAGTCGGGGGAGGCTCCCTGCGAGGAGACATCGGTGCCGGAGGAACCTCCACGGCACGTGGCTGGGGTGTCTCCTGAGCTTCTCCCTGCTTCTGCGGTCGCAGGGAGGAGTCCATGGAGGCGGTGCCGGACCGCTTCGCTTTCTTCGGCACCGAAGGCTTCGGTGCCGCTGTCGGTGCCAGCGGTGCGCTCTGCACCGAGCGTCCACTCGGTGCCGGGGACTGTGATGGTTCCGAAGCCGGACGGAGCGCCGACTCCATGAGTAAGACCTTCAGCCTGGCTTCCCTTTCCTATTGGGTGCGGGGCTTGAAGGACTTGCAGATTTTGCATTGTTCTTTGCGGTGCTGCTCTCCGAGGCACCGGAGGCAGCGGTCATGAGGGTCACTCACCGCAAATTGCTTGGAGCAGATGGAACAGCTCTTGAAACCAGCCGAGCCCGGCATGGTTCTCAACGACGAATCCCTAAGGGCAATTGACAGTAATGAACTGTCGACGATTCAACTAAATCTGAATAACAACTGAAGCTAGAAGCTAGACTATAGCAAGAAGGCTAAGGACTGCTGCTTGCAATAGCAAGGGCAGAAGTTCCAGCAACCGTCAGAGGCGGAAAGAAGGAACTGGGGGCCCGCGGGGCCAGCAGTGCCCTTTATACCGCGTTATGAGCGCGGCACTCCAGGGGGCGCCTGAGCTGGTCCTGCGGGCAGGCTAAGGGAAAAAGGTTCCGGGAATCTGTGCACGGGGCGCGCACACACCTAAATTGGAATGCATATGAGCAATCACTCGAAGAGAGAAGTAATTCTTCTGTTCTACTCTGTGCTGATTAGGCCTCCACTGGAGTATTGTGTCCAGTGCTAGGCACCATATTTCAGGAAAGATTGGAGAAAGGCCAGAGAAGAGCAAGACAAATGATTAACAGTCTAGAGAACATGAGGGTATAAGGCAGGGACAGAGTGTGGCCCATAAACAAAAATTCATGGAAGCCTGTGACCTGCAAGCTCCTGTGGCTTGCAGCTGCTCCAGCCCACTGCACTATTGGGGGGGGGGGGGGGCTGGCCACTGATCAGCAGCTGGGTGGCCTAGGGTTGGCCCTTGGTCAGCTGTTCAGCAACAGCTGTGGGGCTGACACCTGCTCCAGCCCTGCCCCAGAAGTCATGGAATCTGTTGCAGGGTCGATTGAAAAGAGAAACTGGAGTGATAAGTAGTGTTTATTCAGTTACAGCTTCTAATCCAATCGTTCCCCTTTGTTGCATGCCCAACAAAGTGAGCCCCACGTTCACTACTTTACAACTTTTTAGCTAAAATAATATGTAAATACACACACTTCTACAATGCCCCATGAAACCCCTATTTGGTGCTAAAGGTTATTAATGGCTATGCGAGGTATAATGATACCCGTCCCCATTTGTTATTTACCACTCAACCTGCATGGCATATGCATTTTTGCTATCTTGACAGCAGGAATGACCATACATTTCCTTAACGAACCGACTACAAGGGAAGAACCAGGGGGAGCGAGAGAGACCTTGAGCTTTCCCTAACAGGCATGCTGTCTGGGAAAGCAGAGAGACCACTCTTCTTACCACATTCTTTGTCCAGGTGGTGAGGGGAGGCGTGCAAACAGCCCGGGGGGGGTGTGTGTGTGTGTGAGGGGGGGGCTTATAACCCCATTACCATGGTACCCCTCCCTAACTCCAATACTAGGAAATTGCTGTGAGAGAGCAGAACATGATTAGTGCTTGTGTAGTACATGGCTTGTTTAGCCTAAGCCAGGGGTCCTGCGGAGAACAATTCGTGGCCAAAACCTGGGCCCAATTCCTAGCCCCACAGGAATGTGGCCCAGCGCTGCCCTCCTTTGTCTCCGCACTCTCAGAATCCGTGACTGAAGTGTGGCCTTAGCGCTAGCTGAGGTTTTGCACTTGCTGTGCAGCGTGTCATCACGCTCGATGGGGGGCTTTTGGAAGGAAGTGCTGTTTTGACAGGGTGACTGTCACATGCAGAGCTGCTGCTGTACCACCCTCTGGCTGGAACATTTATGAAATGTCTTTTGATTATACAGTAAACCATTTATTTGATTTAATCCTATAGCCATATTTGGATCTGCTGATGCCCTCAAAAGGAGGCATAGTGACAACTGTGGCTCTAGCACTGCTTGAGCGAGAAGTGATTTTTAATTACCGAGTTCCTGCCAAGCCCCTGACATTCTGTCTTGGCACTGTCGGGTGTTTCTAATTTTATTTTTTTGCTTTAGTGTGTGGTAGTTCTTCTGCTGGCTATTTACAGTGAGGCGGTAGTACGCTATTCAGCCTGGCCCACCCAACAGCAGAGGCGTACCGGTCCATGTACCGCGAGTGTGGAAGTAGCATGCTCTCCTAGGCTGGCTAGAATCCAAGGACATATTCTAGGAACAGTCTGGTACCACTGAGGGGGCTTTACTCAGTAAATCAGGCTAATTTTGAACCTGGGAAGAGATTTCCACTAACCCCATAAAGTTGTAGCTTCAAGGTGAGCGGAATCCTAAAGCTTTAATGTGGAGACAGCCTGGGCAGTGGTGGAGGGAGAGACCATTTCCTGGCTTTCAGCATCTGAGCCTTTCCCTGGCATAGTGAGGGTCCTTGGGCTGAAAGACAGCCAGACACCCTTCTCCTTAGACTGTAACCTGAGTCAGGGCTGCACAGAGGGCATAGGCATCTCTGAGTAACCGGACATGCAGCAGTCCATGGGAGGGGTGCTGAGCATTATACCGACCACTGCAAGAACTGCTGTGTAGGAGAAAAACTAGGTTCCATTTTTTTTGGGGTGTACTTAGCAGGCTACACAGTCCCCAGCACACACTTTTTGTGCAGGGGTACACTTACACTCCGTGTTTCAGGTGGGTGCTCTGCAGGGTGAGTGAGGGGAGCTACTGAGACTCATGTGCGGGAGGATGCAGATGGCTCCAGCCAGGGAAGGGGAGCCTGGCAGTTTGTTTTTCCCTCATCAACAGTAGCTGCTCCTGGCCTGAGCATCCTGGTTCCTAGTTGCTCACCAGCGTGAGCCTCAGTGCTGCAGCCCTAGAGTTCTGCTCTTGCCTCCACCACCATGGAGCACCGCCCTCCCCCCAGTCATCTGCCTCATCCTCATGGCAACCCCCCCCCCCCCCGCCAGAGACAAACTGAGCAGCACCACCTCTGACATATGTGGTCTATGGAAGATTGCTGCATGGCCAGGGGTACGTGCTGCTTACAGGGAACAAACATTCCCCAAGGGTGAGGAGAGGTTTAACTCATGTTCTCCCAGTTTGGCAGTGGACAAGTGGGGTGAAACTCTCTTATGGCATTGTACAGGGGTCTGCACAGGCAGTAAGTAGCCCACTTGGCATACATGAGGCCTCAGCTGGCATACTTTGCCCAGTGCTGGGTGCCAAGCTTTATGTGGACAAATTGGAGAGAGTCCAGCGGAGAGGAACAAAAATAATAAAAGGTTTTGAAAAGCAGAGCTAGGAGGAGTGGTGAAAAAAACTGCACATATTTAGCCTTCAGAAAAAAAGACCGAGAGGGGGCCCTGATAAGAATTTTCAAATTTGTTAAAAAGAGGCCGGTGATTAGTTGTTCTCCAGGGCCAATGAAGATAAGACAAGTGGTAATGGGTTTAAAAGGAGATTTAAGTTAGATATGAAGAAATTCTAACTGAAGATTAGTTAAGCACTTTGGATACTTTCAGGGTCCTCCTCTGCCCTCCCAGCTCAGGTTTGGTGCAGGATGTACCCTCAGAGCTGGCTGGACATTTTCCTCCTCATCCTTAGAGACTCAGACACCCCTGATTGGGCTTTTCTTTGTACGATGCAGACCTGGCAGGCCAGTTTAACTCTGAGCCCCCATACCTTTACATGAGGGTCAGCTGACTGGGAACAGACAGCTCATCATTCACCCTCTGTAGAGCCTGTAAATGCTACTTCACAAAGGGAACAGCACTTAGATTTAAGACAGATTGTTTGTGCGATAGCTCTGCCATGCCAGAGTGGGGGCAGATCCAGGTGGTTGAAATCACGACGAGAAGAAGAAAGATTGTAAGTCACAACTGAATGAAAATGAATAAAAAGGTTTTAAAACAAAACGGTTGGGAGAAACGGAACCACCAACTTGTTCCACTGCTAGAGGCAGAAAGTCTCATGGCCTGAGCTGAAGGGTGAAATCTTATTCCTGGACTCTCCAGCAACAACAGTGGACTACTTCCAATTCCATTGGTAGGGGGTATTAGCCTTTAGTAATAAATGAGAGGAGAAGCTGTGTAACAGAATGCCTATAGTTCTGAAAGACTCAGTTATAGGACAGACAAGTTATGGGCTTGATGCATAAATAACAAGGTGATATTTTGTGACCTTATACAGCTGATCAGACTAGATGCCCATAAGTGTCCCTTATGGTCTTAAAATCTATCAGTCAGTAAGTAAGTACTTATGCTCAGCAAGCATCTCCATAGCCAAGTACTGTTTAGGATCAGAGACTTCCAGTGCAACAGTTTTCTGCTTCTAACAGCTTCCTGTCTCTGCAATACTTGTAAATAATGTAGTCCTATGCTGATCTTACAATAGACCTTGAAAAAAGATGACAATGAGGATTTGTGAACAGTTGCTTTTCTTTCCTGGATTTTGAGCTGATTTTTATCCCAAGTAGCTAAAATACTAAAACCAAAGGTTCTGCTTGCTACGGTGTGATCAGTGGTTCCCAACCCCTGGCTTGGGGACTAAAAGTGGTCTGCGGGGGCTTTCAAAATGGCCTGCGCTGCCTTCCTGCTGGCTGAGAGACAGGCTGCAGCCGCCTGCTTCAGGCCCTGGCCCAGTACATAGCCAGGAGGTGGACTGCAGCCACCAACTTCCCACCTGATCCTGGCATGAAGCTGGGATCCTGGTGGCAACCACCCTGATTGGCCGTACCGTGGTGACGACTTTGGCGCTCTACCTGGATTCCTAGGTGTTGGGGTCCCTGCTGGAGCCAGAGGGAGGGGACCAATGAACTCTTGTCTTCCTGGCTGCAGAAGGGAGCCATTGCCTAAGGACCCAAGGGAGTGTGTTGCTGCAGGGCTAAAAGTTGGTGCTGGCTTCTTGCTGCAGCCAAGGGGCAGATCAGCAAGAAGGCAAACTCCTTGCTGAACTCCTTCCCTCTGGCTGCGGTAGGGGGATGTGGGAGCTGCTGACGGAGCAGCCAGGACCCACCATGCCTGAAGGCAGGATTCTAAAAATCAGTGTCTTCTGGCTTGGCCTGCACTGAGCAGACCACCCACCGTGACTTAGCTGCCAGGCCCTGTGCTTCTGTAGTGACAATCACTCATCTACAGTGGTGTTTTGTGAGTGTGTGACATATGGTGCATAATTTGTAGATATAAAATGGTCAGTGTTGTGTGAAATGGACATATAACTTTGTAACTTGTTTTTAAATTTAATTTTCTTTTAAAATTTGCTTTGCACTAAATAAATGTTCACTTTAAATATGTAGTGATCTGTAGTCCTTAATGGTGTATATACACTGTATATACATCAATACATTTTTGTAAGTTGATAGACTGGTGGCCCTTCAGGGTTGTAAAAAATTATATTTGTGGCGCTCGAGCCAAAACGTTTGGGAACCACTGGACTAGAGTGACCCATGAGAATAGCAACTGTATGAAACAACATTACAGTTTTGACCCAATGGAAGAAAGCCACGTTTGCTAATTAACTTGTCTCACTCATTCAGCACATGCATACTATTAAATGAAGTAATGACTTGGACTGCAAATGTGTTAAGTTTAAAAAATGCATATAGATTTACTGTATCTCATATTTTATTCAATTTTAATATGGTTTTCCATTATTAACTTCTAAAACAAAATGATTTCCAGTTTAGAAAACAATGCACTGACCACATAATTCCTTTTTCATTTTATACAGTTATACAAATATTCTAAATACACATTTTGTCAAGATGATGGCAAATAAGATTTAACTGTACAGTACATAAAGAAAGAAAATATTTTAAGCATATTTAGAAGCAATAGAAATGTCTATACAAAAGAAGCAAAAATGGAATAAAATTTCTTATATTTAAAGTATTGCAACAGTCCCACAGGTTTGTAACAAAAATGTCTTTGCACAGTTCCTCACAATGCCCCATTAATAGCTAAAGCAAGACAGCGATTTATAGAAAATAATGTTTAAAAATGCTACACGATACTACTGTTTGCACAGTTTGATCAAAATAACAAATCTACTTGGAATCAAGCAAAACTTAGGAGGAAATATATCAACCAACTTTAAAATTATTTGTATAAAATTCATTGCACATTATTTTACTCAGTTGTTTGAAAAGTAAAAAAGTGTATTTACAAAATATTTTGCTGACAAAATTATAAAGTGAATGGATAATATCTATAAGTAACACGTCTTGATACTGACAGTTCAAGAACACACACTAATGGTTTAATCATTTCAAGAGGTTTTCAGTGCTCCTTCCATGGCAATCCACTGGGAAGTAAACTTGACTTCTACTTTGAAATGGATTTACAAGATGTTACACATAGCTATTTCAACATCTGCATTATAAAACAGTATGTTAAAAAGGTGAAAGAATGCAGGAATTTGTACATCTTAAAAAGTGAATAGATCAACACGTGTATTTTTTTATTTATTTAGGATAATTGTTCATTATTCTTCAGATAGTAAACCAACAGCTAAAATGGAAATCTCGGACTAGATGAACATTGAAAAAGCACCATGCACAACAGTTTTAGTGTGGTAAAGACTGAAAAAAAAATAGCACCTGGAATCATGTAACACAGAGTTTAAAACTGGTCGAGTAGTTGTCGGAGATATGGTGCCTTTGATAATTCTCGGCTCACTCTGGATAGCTTGAAAAGTACTGGACAGTTCAAAGAAACACACTGGATCTGTCGATCAAAGCAACCTGTACAGTTCTTGCATATCTAGATGTATTAAAAAAAGCAAACAGGTTATTTTAAATTACATTTAATAATAGAGGACTTTCATAAATCAAGCGCAAATAAGACTCAGATGAATCTTTTCCTTTTAAGTGAATTTAGGTTCCAATTACCAGCCTAAAGTCCAATGAACAGAAAAAGGAAAGCTTAGCAGTGGCTGCTGCCCCACAACACCCTTCAATCTTGATATAGAGGGATCAAGAACGGTTGTATTTTCCAAGCTACCATAACCTCTCTCCTGAGATTGTCCAAGTGTCAAATGTGACAGTGGTGTCTGGGATGTGGACATCCAGTGTGAATGGGACTGAGACCAACTACTAGTTATACATCTCATTTTCAGTTTCATTTTCTAAATTCTACTGCCATCTAGTGGTACGTGGGAGAAATCAGTCAAATACATTACTTGTTAATGTTAAAATATCAGGATATGACTATCATATTCATGATTAAAAATTGTTCTTTAACAGTGAGGACTTAAACAATATTGGAACTCAAAAGTATTTCAAGCCATGATCATATGCAGACAAGTATCTAACCTTTTTAATATTTTGTCGCTTTAATTATTTATGTAATCTGAGAAATTTGGTTGAACAAAGCTGTAGCAATAGGGGCAAGCTGCCCTGATACAGCCATGGGATCTCTAATGCTCCACTGCAAATCTTAACACAGTCACCACTCTGTTTCTTTTAGTTCTAACCTTTTAGTTCTAACCTTCTTCCCTCTGCCCCCTCCAATGATCTTCTGAAGATCTCCTAAACCTGTTTCCAAGCACACTTCAGTGTCCTTTTACATGTTTGATCCTTCTTATGGTATTCACATCTGACTGCATAGTTTAAACAACTCTGAAAATCAAATCAAAGTGAAGCAACTGCCTCCATTCCTAAAAATCTATTCAATTCCAGGTTGATTTAAAAAAACCCATGAGTTAGGACAACCTTCCCCAATCATGAAATTCTAAAAAAATAATAAATGTAGGTTCTTTTTATTTGTCTTCTGGTTTTTGTGCCTCTAGAATTCATGTTTAATGCTTTTCTCCACAACCTTGAGGGCTAAAAACTTTAAAAATGTTGTGATAAAACAAGCTGAGATTCTCACATAATCACAGGACTTTTGGAGATGGAGCTTGAGGAAAACACCAAATATTGCAAGACTCACAATAAAATCTCAAGTTGGCAAACCTGGGTCTACTACAATTCAACAGTGATAGCAGCAGGTGGGACAAAGTGATGACCCCCTATGTTTCCTGGTTCTGAATTCTCCCAAGAGTCAGTTAAGTGCTTCTACATAGAACATACAGAGGACTAGATTTTCATTCAATCCTGTTAGAACTGGCAACCAGCAACCCACTCAGCCAAGTGTGCATTGGTGCTCAAGTTAGGAATGGAAGGTGGAACAACTACAGAAACAGCTATAAATTAGCTCAGTCGGGACATTCTCAATGTGATTTTCAAACACAGCACTGATGTGAATCATCAAGAGCTGTGCCCATCACATGAATTTAATTTAAATCCCATTTGTTCTAGACCTTAACCGTATTAGTTTTTTAAGATGGTCCATACTAGTACTTTATTAAGACAGTTTAATTTAATTGTGTGTGCAAGGGACCAACCTGTTTAAAAAGCATTCAAGCCAGTTTCTAAATTCAGTCTGGATCCAGACAAATGGCTTTTAAACTGAGTTAGATACTGAGTTTTATAAATTATGTTAAGATAGTTAAGATCTAGTGGAGCTCAGTTTTGCTTCTAATTTTGCTATGTATTTGTACCCTATGAGTGACAAAAATTTGTGCTATATTGGATATCAACTTTCACAGACTACAGACCTTCATGGTTAAAATAAAAGGAATAACCTCAAGCGGGTACAAAATACGACAGAGGACGTTCACTTCAAGGACCCAAGTTGTTTAGTGATGCCATAGAGGGTCCTTTCATTCTCTTAAAAACTCCCGTCACAGGGAATAATCATCTTTCCCTACCCAGATAACTGGCTCCTGAAAGGCTGCTCATTTCTCAAGGTAGAGACAACAACCAGCATTGCCCTCTCTCTGTTCCACTTAGTGGGCCTCCTCCGCCTTGCTGACTAATGTATGCATATTAATGGTATGTATTATGCACACCATATATATTAGTATGCATTAAGAACTAATAAAATTAAGCACAAATATTGTAACAGTGATGCAGCCTAAACTGGCTTATACCATAATCCTGTTCACTTACGCTAAGTATCCCATAACAACTTGCATTAACTGAAGTAAGCTTTGGCTTAAGTAGATAGGAAAATTGTTAGCATCAGGACATAAAATTATTTCCTCATAGCAACAAAAAGGGAGTTACCCTCTTAAAACTATTTATCCTAGTACAGGCCTAGGAGGTGTCTTCACTCCCCTTAGTATCTGGAATGCATGTGCTCAGAACAAAGATAATGGTGCTTCATGACCTGAAATGCATGGGTTGACAACAAAAGAAAAAGGGGTACACCATGGTACCAGAAACAAAAAAGTTAAAAAACTGATTAATTGAATCCAGTTCCAGGTGACATATATAGTACCTTTTACTGGTAAGCAAGTAGGACATAAAAATATGGCTTTAGGGATGTAACTTTGAGGAGCACACCTTCTGTGTAAGGTGAATCTAACATCACTGCATGGGACTGCTCTTTGGAGACGGATATCATATAGAACCTTTCTCCTGTACCATATTAATAAACCTGACATTGGTTATTGGGTTTCTTGAGTATATTTCATAATGAACGAAAGTGTGGTCAAACAATTCACTATACAATTTATCAACAGCCTCAACATGGGAAAGTCTATCCTCACACCCATTCAACAATTAGACTTCATTGGGGCCACTCTGGACTCCTCCGCTCCCAAAGCATTCTTGCCTGAGGACATAACTCAGGATAGGAGCCTTTGTGGGCATGCTGGAGGACTGCAGCCAAGAAGCTTAGTACATGACTACCGCAGTAGCCATGGAATGTGCAGCTATATCGGTGACATCAAGCCAGGCCTGGAGAGATGCCTTGGTAATTGTCTGGCCTTCCGTTATAAGGGTTTTAAATTGCTCCCTTTCATCCTGTGGCAGGTAGTCAATAAAAGATGAACATTTTGAATAGTTTGTAAAAATCATATTTTGCCATCATGGCACAATAATTGGCTACCCTGAACTGCAAAGGTGCTGAGGAGTAGCTCTTGTGATCCAGAAGGTCCAGTCTTTTTACATCTTGATCAGATGGCATTGAGCAAGCCCAGTGTTTCCTGCTCTATTCATTAAGGGCCTCCACAACCAGGAAGCTGGATGTAGGGTGGGAGAAAAAATACCCCAAGCCTTCGGGTGGGATGTAACTTTTTTTGTTAACCCATTTACACCTATGCACTATAGTAGCTGAAATTTGCCACACTGTATGTACTGGGGCCAACAAAGCATTGTTGATGGGCAAATCAATTTTGCCCTGATGATATATATGTCTGAAGTATGTCTAACAGGGAATGGTGGGATTCTTGTATTTCCTCCAATTACATTTGTAAGGTCTTTTATTATATGTTTCATAATGTCTTGAAAGGCCTTGACATCACTGGTATAAGATAGTGGGGGATGCATGACAGCCTCATCTAGTAAGGAGGATCTGTGGGAAGATGGTGTTTCTTCTTTCGCAGCTGGCTCTTGCTCCTCTGTAGGACCCAAGGGCAGCGGTTTTGCTCCTAATGTGCCCACTTATGAGATGGGATCCTGTAGAACTGGTTGCCATAAGGAGTCCAGGGTTCCAATAAGCCCACTGATGGGGCCTAAGTGAAGGGGCGGAGCCCGCCAGAATTGCCAGGTGTCTCCCCTGCTAGGATTTTCCTCCTCTGGGTGTCCTTCAAGGATGGGAGGCTGGAAGGTGAAGGAATCTTGTGTAAACACCTAGGAATCCTTCCATATCTATCGAAGGGGCAAGTGGTGCTGGTACCGGTGGTTGAGTTAGTATCAGGGCCCAAAAGGCCTTGTAATTGCATTGGTACCAGAGGTCAGTAGTTGAATAGCCGGTGGGCTGGGCTGGAGGATATTGCATTGGTAATGGTTAGAAATGTCTCTCTACCCTGTGATTCAGACTCTTCCAGGATTCCGACTCTTCCAGGATTCCAAGGCCCTCATGAAACAGAGCCTGGACAGTACCGGGGACTCTGGATAGGGACCTTCAGGAGTCAGTATGTCAGGTAGTACTGGAGATGGTACTGAAGTGTGATCAGTGTGCCCTTCATGCCTGGCTACAGAAGACAGTACTGACAATTTCAGTGTGGCTCTGGAGTCCCTGTTATTGAAGGGACTGGATTTGGTGCCCATGCCACTCTAGATTATTTACCTAATGTCTTCTCAGGAAGCGACGTGTATGACAGAATGTGCCTCTATGTCCACACCTCCCACACTATTGTGATAATCTTTGTACAAAGTAGGCCTTGTGAGGTATCATTTGAAAACTCATAATTTGCTGATCATTACTGTCCTAATAAAATGTGTGAGACAACATTGTATGTGAAGTTATAAGATTCCACTGCATGGTGTTATTAACACATGCTCCAAACTGAGGTTGGCAAACAGATCAGTCTCAAATAAAGGAATGTGTAATCTGCTTAATTTGCATGTATGCAGTAAACAGAGTCATCAAGCAGGAAGAGAAACAAAAGATGCTCAAACAGGTGGAGAAAAAGCAACAAGGAACATCCTTCCATAGAGACTCTGTCTTCTGAAGCTCAGCTGGACATGTTTTTCAAGAGGGGGACTGACACTATAAAAATGAGGGACCAACACACAGAGGCACCACATTCTCTCTCCCTATCCACCGCATTCAAGGCACCAGAAGCAACAAAGGAAGCATTTGTTGAAAACTCAGAGAAAGAAGGGGTCCTGACCTAAGAAGTTTAGTAAGACTACTGAATGCATACAGTGAGAAACTTTGCTTGAATTTGGTAAGAGTTTGTTAAGTTAGGCACCAGTAGTGTTTTAACTTTATTTTCTTGTAACCATTTCAGACTTTTATGCCTCATTACTTGTATTAACTTAAGATTGATCTCTTTATAGTTAATACACTTGTTTTATCTAATCCAATGTGTTTAAATTGAAGTGCCTGGGAAACTCCATTTGGGGTGGCAAGTAGTGCGCATATTATTAAATATTAAAAATTATTAAATAAATAAATTTTATATAAAGTTCTATTGTCTGGGAGAGGGCTGGGCAGTAGGGAACATACATTTCTGGGGGAAAATCTAAGACTGGAGTGTGTTGGGGTCACCTGGCTGTATAACCAAGGCTGGTAAGAGACAAGGTATGGCTGGCTGGCTGCGATGTACACGCAGACATAGCTGGGAGTGACCTGCATGCTGGAGGCTATGAGCAGTCCTGGCTGGAGCACACAGCAGCAAAGCATTGTAAAGGGCACCCCAGGTTGCAGGGCAGGAATGACACAGCTACTCTTTAATCTGAATTGCACCCTGGTATGTCACTGACTTCTTAGCCAGGGCTGTGGTCTCTGTTCCAGAGGGGATGAGAGGCTCAGCAGTACCTATATCAGGATGCGCTTCTCTTCTTTCATCCCATTCTGGAGAAAGAGGTCTTTTATTCTTTGAGGGCCTTGATTGGGGTAGTCACAAGGTGCAAATCTGGACCGCCAGGTACTTTAGAACGGACTCTGACATCTTTTTATTTACTTATTATTATCATTATTAGTTGTTTTTATTATTGTCGTCTCTGGAGTCTGGACCTTGACCAAGAAATTCGGACCTTGATAAAAAATAACTGACTATCCCGACACAGATGATTCTGAAGGGCCACAAGTGTCTTTGCTTACTGTCTCAGCAGAGATGGTTGCTGGGGTTCTCCGAGCAGCCAGATCCAAAGGATAGAGAGGGGGGTGAATTGGATCCTGTAGATCTCAAAGATCACTCCATCAACTGGAGTTTTAGTCTGCCCTTCCTTAATTGTTTAGATCTTTTAAACTTATAAAACCTGGGCAAATCTTACAATTGGAGGGGATGACAGCCTGTCACTGCAGGGGGAAAGACCTGTCGCAGGTCTGGCAGGATTTGAAGCCCAGGACATAGCCTCTACTTGAGGCTGTGGATCAAGGCCTGAGAAAAACAAAGGCCCAGAGCGGGCAAAGGAAGAAAGGAAAGGGAACTGCTCCCTCCTCCAAAACACAAACTGCTACATAACAAAAACAAAATAAAAAACCCAAAACAAACAAAAAACACCAAAGAAAAAGAAATGATTAAGCAAGATAGGTAGCAAGCTGCAAAGCTAGTGGTAGGACATCACCACACTCCACCTCAAGCTGCAGGCTGTTGAGAAGGATCTGGGGGGTGGCGGGTCCCGCCCCCCTCCCTATATACCTTTGTACCAGAGCATAAGGTGTCAAAGACATAGGTGTTGACCCGGGAACACTGCTGATGAAAATCTCTAATCAAGAGTGCACAGGCATGTGCACATCCTGGTATGGAACACCCACAGGGACACTACTCAACGCAGTGGGTTTTACATTGCATTCGGAAAGTTCTGAGATTTGTGATCATTCTGGGAATGAGCTCCACATTCATGGGCTAGTCTCTGAGAAAGCTCTGCCTCCGCTTCACCCCCACGAACCTAACTCTCCAGATAGAAGTCCCATTGTTCCAGTGAAATGAATGATCGTGAAATGAGGGTGAAATGTTCCTGGGCGAGTTTGAATGAATCCCATAGTGAGCTTTGATGATGGCTGAATCTTGAATTTGAACTAGTCTTCATTGGGAACCCAGGGAAGACAACAACATTGGGGTGATATGTTCTTAGCATGACCTATTGGGTATGTAGATTGCTTAACCAATCAACGCTTAAAGGGTTAGCAATTACTTTAACTTCGGATCTCAACCTTATGGCAAATAACCTGATGACACAGGGCAGCAGTAACAGAATTGGTTTTGTAATGGACACTGCTGCTACCACAACACATGTATTTCATTATCCCTATTTGAAACAGAAACATAGCTGTTCCATTATAAAATTTTAATTAATTAACAAACATCTTAGGGAGTCCAAACAATTTTCAAATCTATAATTCCACCATTACATCTCTGTGCACTACTCTTAAACCCCAGTGCCAGAACAGATCAATAAATATTTAAATGATACTCTGTATTTCTTTGATAAATTAGATAGAATGGGACTACCTGCACAACTGAATGTACCTATAAAGTGAATGTTTAGTTTCCTCCAAGATGCTTTACTTTGAGATTTAAATTAAGCAACACAGTCTCATTGGGATAGGAGAATTTTGTCACACCTTCCCATAATTTCTAACTAGGAAGATGACTTGTACCCCACACAGATTTACCTAGACCCCTTCCATATCCCTGCTCAGCCTCATGTATATATTGTTTTTCTCAGACACAAACACTTCTTGTTACTATTTGAAGTAAAAACTGGAAAATCATCAGTTATTTCAGTACAAAATGCCTGTGTTTTGGATGGGTTTCCATAACTTTTCCCGTTTTCACCACAAAAAAATTCTACAACATTCATGATCTTCTGCTAGGAAGAATGGAGATGAGAGACAAACATCTTGTTGTTCTAAGCTTTTTGTTCTTCAGTGTTGTGCAGTGCTAAACAGCCATGTTGCTAGTTGCTATATAAAAAGATTAGACAGAAATACAAATAGAGGAAGACAGCACCCGGTATGATGCAGCTGGATTGTGCTTTCTGTTTCAGTTTAGTTTCAGAACTATGAGTATTTTAATATTAAAAGGCACCTACTAAAATGTTGCCATGTGATCTTCTTCACCCTCAGGGAAAAAGTTCAGTCACTTCTCAAGCTAATTCTGCATCACTGTATCATGGACAGCTGACTAAATGATCAAAGACAAAATGTTGTGTCTGCTTTATTCCTACCTTGACCAGTTGTTCTTGCGTACGCTCCAACTCTCGGATTTCTTGGTTGAGAATCACTGCCACGTGCTGTGGCTGGCTTCTGCATTTACTACAGATCCCATGCTGTGTCAGTTCATCACACACAGGACAATGTAAGGTAGTGAAATACTGGGAGATCGTGCCTTTTCGGCCTTCCAGCTCAGTGCGGGCAGTGGAGGCAGCTTTCTGGATCTATAAAAAAAATTTTAAGTGGTGAGGAACTCAAGTGAGCAACTATATTTATGCCTGAGTCATTCATCATATTTCTAAGGTGTATACATTTAACAGGATTTGCAGAGCTTGGGCTCATATGTTAGTTATTAACAAGAACTGCAACTAAGTCTCTTCAGCTGAAGTATATGACTTACCCCTAAGTGCTTCAATATGTGTTAAGTTGCATGTACAGAGACCACACACACACACTGTGAGCTGTTTCACAGCCAAGCTCAGTATGAGGGAGCAGCAGAAAGAATTAGTAACAGAATTACATGCTAGACATATTCCTAGACAGGAGGAACTCACCTTGCCAACCTACATTCAGAAATCTGTTTAGTTTGTAACCTGTAATGGCACTTCTTAGATACTGGTCTAACTCATTTCTGAGTATGCCCATGGTTGCAGTTTCAATTGTTCTCATTTCACGTTAGAGACAGGGAAATTTTAGGCCCCAAATGTAGTATACTGAACAGAAGTTAATTTTTCCCCCCTCTTCTGAGTTCTGCCTCTCTCCTACCAAGTTTAGTTTTCAATTACTAATGTAATTCCCTGTCCCACGCTTTTCATGTCCATCCACTGGTGACGGTAGCCCAAACTCCCAGTGATACATTAAGAAGTACCTGCTGAGTGGGGAGTGCTGTGTGTATGTGGTGAGGGGAGAAGGGTAGTGCTAACCTGGATAAAAGTCTGTCTGGGGTGAGGGCTACAGAAGGAGGAAAAGTGTGACCAGGGCATGGGGAAGAGGGCTAAATGGAAGACTGCCATGAGATGGGTATCAACCCTAATGTTTAAGAGCAAATCTAGCATTTTGGTGGATCCTACTGTCTGTTTCTTCTCCCAGCTCCTCAGCTTTGAAGAAAGTAAGCACTTTGCATGCAAGGCTCACCTGCACTGCCTCTGCCTCCTCTCACCCAACTGCTGCCCCAAAACATCTCTCTTGAGGTTTGATTCCATCACTATAGAGATAGGGAGCTCTTGAGACTGTGTTGTCCAGTATTCACTAGGGTGGGATAGGGGGAGGCAGAGTGCATGGGTGACCCTTGCAAGGAGTGTACCAAAAAGTCAGGAAGGAACATTGTCTACTATCTGGTAGGAGGAACTAGAACATATAAAAACAAGGGGAATTTGTAGATTTCTGGTCATGGCAGGGTCTGGTCTCTGATATACACAACCAAGGCGTATAATACACCAGGTTCCACAAAAGAGTGAAGAGCAGCCAGTTGATGTAGGAAGAATGAAAGACCTCCCCACTACCCAGAGAGAGCACCAGGGAGGGAACTTCTTGGTGCTGTGGAGCCAGGAGTTCTGCTAGAGTAATCTGTTGGAGGTATTAGTTTGTGTGTCAGTGGATGGATCAGGATATAGGAAAGAAGCGGAAGTGAAAGTACAGCTTGTATGGACATTATCAACATAAAAAACAAGTCTGCTGCACTCTTTTAATAATTATTATATTAAGTGACAACTAAACAATACAACACATTATGGAGAGGTGCCAATCTCTCCATAGTTAAGGGTAAAGCTAACTTTTTATATAAGCATAATTTTTTACCTTCCCTATCTTCAGCAAAAACAAAACAATTCACCCGACATTTCACTTACTACCAGGGTAAGTAGTACTTACAATCTCAACTCAGGATAGATATTTTTCCTGAACATTTATGGGCAAGTCAGAGTTTCAGAGACATCAGGGTTTAAAATTTCCTATAATTCACTTTTCAAACATTTTCCTGCTATTTTTTGTGTGTCATATGTCCTAAACATATTGATGTAGAAATATCAAACTTTACTTTTCCAAGAGGGCCTTTCATAGGTTTTGAGTGGATGCATGTAGGCATTAGAGAAAAATTTAAAGGGTGAATGCAAAACCAGATACATATCCAGACGTGTTAAAAAAACACACACATGTAGTATATACTTATTCTTTTTAATTAATTTTGGACGAGGCAAGGAAACACAGCTGGTGACATGGATAGGACCAACCTTAAGTACACGAGCTACGAGGGAAACTAATTTTACTAAGTGAAAGAATTGCAGAGAAGGTTTGGTGATTTAACGTATACACTCAGGGACCAAATTATTACCTTGTAAAATAAATTATCTCATATAGTGCTCTTTGTTTAAAAAACAGTAATCAAATCCAAGTACTACAGTGTGAGTGTTATCTAATATGCTTACCCTTGGCAATTCATGATACCAGCTGAAAACATCTATGCCAATTAGTGAGAAGATTCTAGCCAGGGGTGGAAGAATTTGTTTGGTGATGTAGTAAGTAGCATTCAGTCTCAGGTTGGTATCTTGTAGGACCTCAATGGGCCGCCTCACCAGTTGTATAAGAGGCAATCCTGGCATGCCATACACAATGACATAGGGTACTCGTTCCCCAACTCGTGGCTCAGAACGATGGTCATATGCAAGCATCCTCCTGTTTAAAAGAAAAAGTCCTCAGAATGTATCTTAAAATTAAATACTAGCAAGTGAAACAATTATGTATTTAAATCAGGGCATCCAAACTTGACCTAACTGAAGGTCATATTGACAGCTCTCCCAAAGCCTAACAAACATAAAAAGGAGCATGCTGCAAGCTGTCTTGATCTTTAAGACACAGTTCTGTTCTACATGAAATGCAGGTCCTAGCAAACTATGCTCCATCTTGATCAAAACAGCTCAGTCTCCAGAAGTAATAGGAGGGTGGCCATAGGCCATATTTGGTTTGCAAGTCACCTTTTGATGACCCCTCACTTGGATACTTTACAAAAGAGCTGCTACTATACTAAAATGGGCACAAATGTCCAGAGTGCAAAGGACTTTACATTCTTCAGCTAAGAGTTTTTGGTATCGATTTTTATTTTACTGGGAAAAACATGACTAAGTTTAAGAAATTTTGTACTGTATATAGGGAAAAATGTAAGTGATTGGTAAAATCTTTTTAACCAGTTCATACGCAGCCTACCTCTTGTTGACAAAAAATCAGCATGGTGAAGTACACACTAATGACAAGTGGGATTGCTGTTTCATATTCCAAACTTTGGCTGAAGAGAGGCTTATTGGTATTAAAATAAGAGAATCCACTAGCAAAATTTTTCTATAAAATGAATCTCATGCCAGTGAGAGGCACCAAATTACCTTAGAGATTGAAGTCATTTATACACAGAACAGGAAAAACAGTCAGTAATAGCATAGGCTTCACTACACTGCCTTGACAGTAGGTCCTGTTTCTGACCTCGAGTGACAATCTCTAGTAATAAGAAAGAAATTGGGTTTCCATGACTATTCAATCCTTGATCTCTCTTCTGAGACATCCAACTAGGGTTAGTGCTAATTGCTATGGTGGTTTGTGATGCAGACATCTGCCCTCTGAGAACTGAGCTGAGAACCAAAACCAGACACACAAAATGTTAAGGGAATAGGTGGCTGATAAATCCACAATTAGCATTTTTAGGCTTCTCATTACCTTGTGATTTCTAGGGCTGGTACACAGGCTCCAGGTCTGTAAGCAGAACTCCCTCTATATTCCTTTGCAAAGATGAAATCTTGCATGCTGGCTTTGCCTTCTAGTAATTTCATGCATTGATTCTGAACATACTGTTTGATCTGGCTTATGTCACGTGTTTCAAATAGCAGCTTGATAGAACGCTCAAGTATCTTCAAAATAAAAGAAGAGATGTGAAAAATCTGTATCTTCTCATTCAATATTAGTAAAAGGAGTTCATTATATAGAGAAATATTTCATAATATATATACAGTAAAACTTAAAAAATATTCATTTAACAAAAACATGTATACATTTTTGGTTTTTTCCCTTATAAGAAACCCAAGTATCTTTCTTTTTGTTTTTATTTTCCAAAGCAAAGAAAAACTTAGAAAGAGCACAACTATATGGAAATTATATGACAAATATACTGCAAATGCCACTACACTATTTAGAAATATTTTTCTTAATTTTGAAATAGACTATTATGTATGATGCCTTTCAGTGTCCTCCTCTACTCTTCAAAGTGCTAGATAAATGCACTGTATGGACAGCAGTTTCTCAGTTTATTTGAGACTAACAATATTTTCCAAACTTTTTTTTTTTCTTTTCTCCCAACACATATTTTTCAAATGAAATAATTATCCATCACTTACAGAGTCATCAGCAAGGAGTATGTTGTGGCAATAGAACAGAAAAAATAACTGATGTTCTGGCCTTCATCATAAGTAGATCAGCAGAAAGATTAATAAAAATGTTCACAGGATACTAGACAATATTACAAGTATTCTAGTGGAAGTGGCTACATAAAACAATCTTTTTCTTTCTAACACCCCATTTTAGTCATTCAACTTTTTGGTACTTTCACCTTTTAGGCTCACATTTTCCATGCCTTGTCTCTGTCTGAAGGTGGTTTTTCAACAGCTGAAGAGTTTTTGAGTATGGATAGAGTGAAAAAGATATTATCCCACTGCAAAAATATTCTTGTCACCTTTTTCTATAGAGTAGCTCTACAGAAAAAACATCTTGGGTTAAAAGATAAAATATGGCATGGAAATAACCCTTACTCCGGAGGGTGTTTTTCTTTGTTTCAGAGGAATCTGGTTTTAATTTGACTGCGCATGAGCAGCTGATTCTTTTTTTTTAAAACAAATTTAAAATTCAAAGTTGGATAAACTAGCTGTGTGGTGAGAAGTGCAGTGGAATAGCTACTATTTGGCAGAGACACCCCCTGAACACCTGGAAAGGTGCAAAGCATTTGAGAGGCTCGTGATCACCTTGAAAGGGGAGAAGTCCCAAGGATGGCCTTCTGCAGACTTTGTAAGGACCTGAGAGAAGGATCATCTAGGCTCTAATGAGTGAATGCAATGAAAAGTTCTGCATAGTTAAAGGTGGGATGTTACAGTGTCCGTAATACCATGCAGCAGTCCTCAGTTCAGTTCAGAAATTCAGGTCTTGCACTACTTGTGCCAGAAACAATGGAGAACAGAGACTGATGATGTCTCCAGAACTGCAGTGAACCAACATAATGTATTTGTAGCTTAAAAGAACATGTGTGTATTTTACCTTGGTAACAGCCGGACAAGAATCTCTTCGAACTGTCTCTATGCCTTTTGCATCAAATACTGGGTCCTTTTGATCCAGTGTTTCATACATGTATCCCACATACCTCTTCTTGGTTTGCAAGACACATGGCAAATACACCTGTAGTGTTGAAAACATGTAGCCTCTTTACATTGGTATTTATTGACAACATAATAGGATTGCATGTTTAGAGGTTTTTCTAAGGAATTGTTAATTTTAACTTTTTTACTTTTGTTTCATCACAAAAACAAATAAAAAGTAAATTAAAGGAACATGAAAGGTCCACAGAGAAAGTGCAGGTTCAGATTGTCATTCCATACTTAACTTACCTTATATTCTATCTAGATATTGCCACATGAGATATATAAACTAAGGACTCTAATATTCTGGCACACAAAGTCACACACAGTACAACAATGGTGACCACTATTTTGAATTCTCTTGCCATTCTAGTCATAAAGAAAGGTTACTTACCTTACAGTGATTGGAGTAACTGGAGATGTGTGTTCCCTTTGGGTATTTCATTGTGGGGTGCACATGCGCTCCATGCTACAGAGACTGAGATTTTTCATTAGTAGTGTCTTTTGATCTATGTTTGTGCCCTACATTCCTCATGCTCCAAATCAAGGGTACAAGGGAGGTGCAGGCCTACCACCTCTTCAGTTCCTTCTTTACTGCAAATCACCTTAGGAAAAGATTCCAAGGAGAGGGGAGGGAAGGTAGGTAGTGGAACACACATAGGGACCACACATCTCGAAGAACTCCAGCAACTCTACAAGGTAAGTAATCTTCCTTTCTTCTTCAAGTGATGGTCCCTATGTGTATTCCACTGTGGGTAATTCACAAGCAGTGATCACTGAGAAGGACAAACTGCAGGGATGTTGTACTGAAGGATGTATCTGTTGAAGAAGTTTGTGAAAGCAGGAAAAGTCTAGTAAAGCTATGCATAGACCTCATATTGCAGCTCTACAGATCTCCAGGAGGTGAACACCTTGAAGAAAAGCCACTGAGGTAGCCTCAGCTCTGGTCAAATGAGCCCTTGAGGGGCCGGGTTCTCTGTAAGTTCATGGTAAAGCAGGATGCAACCTGAAATCCAGTGAGAAAGGTTCTGTGAAAAGATTGCTTCCTTCTTCATCTACTCAGCAATGAAAAGGAGTAGTCTAGGAGATTTCCCAGAGAGTTTTGTCCCAGCAGGTAGAAAGCTAAGCTAAGGCTCGATGGATATCTAGAGAATGAAGCTTCTTGTCTTCTCTGGTGATATGAGATTTTTAGGTAGGAAAAAGGTAGGTGTTTGACCTGATTCAAGTGGAGTTCTGAAGGAACCTTTGGAATGAACTTGGGGTGTAACCTCAAAAAAACTTATCCTTATGGAAGACCATGTAGGGAAGGTCTTCCATAAAGGCCTCAAACTCATCTACTCTTCTGGCAGAGGCGACTGCAATCACAAAGGCACCTTCTCATAGTTGGAGAAGGGAGCATAAGTCTAGAGGTTTGAGTGGAGGATTCAAGAGTGCTAACAATAATAAATGGAGGTCCCAAGTTGACATTGGTTTTAGTACCAGAGGAAAGGTTCTGGCAAGTCCTTTCAAAACCTCACAGTGGTAGGGTGGGTGAAGAACAGTTTCCCACTGGAGGATGGAAGGCATTAATTGCAGTCAAATGCACATACAGCAAGCTGAGAGATAGACTCGACATCTTTAGAGAGAGGAGGTAGTCCATGATGGTAGGGAACTCATGAGTCCTCTGGAGATATCAAATGACATTGGCACCAGATAGAAAATCCACTTTGCAGCATAACATTCACTCAGAGATTTTCCTGCTATAACTGAGGAGGGATTCTACTATCTCCAAACATGTCCCCTTTAAGCCTGTCATACATCCAAATACAAGACTGTTAGATAAAGGGATGCTGGGTTGGAATGGGTGGTCTTTTCTTGTCCTGAGTCAACAAAGAAATAGCTGGATGTGTGTCAACAAAGAAATAGCTGGATGAGTGGATGTCAGGCCATCTGCATGATGCTGATGAACCAAAACTGCCTCTGCCACCAGTATAACTGACAGTTTGTTCTGCTTGATTTTCCTCAAGGTAAGAGGGGAATGGGTGGGGAAGCATACATTGGTGGCTCTGACCACTGTATGAAGAATGGGTCCCTGAGCTGCTTGGAAAGAGTAGGTTGGGCATTTCTTGTTCTCTTGGGACACGAAGAAATCCCACGATGGAAATCCCCACTGCTGGAAAATACAATGTAACACCAAATTGTAAAGTTTCCACTCATGGTCTCCACAGAAGTGCTACTGAGAGTTTCCACTAAGGAGTGCATTGCTCCTGGGAGGTGTACTGCCATGAGGGTGATCTGGCTTGGATACACTAATTCCAGAGTTCTGAGCACCTCCATGCAAAGGAGTGGACTTCAATCCTCCCAGTTTATAGATATAGTATACTGTGGTTATATTGTCTGACATAACGTGAATGTGTACAGCATGGATGAAAGGCAGCAACCTTTTGCAGACTTCATGTACTTCCTGCTGTTCAAGGAGATTGATGTGAAGCTTGGATTCTCGTTAGGTCCCATAACTATTTTTGTCCAGATCTACTCCCCAGCCCAGTAGGGACGCATCCATAATTATCTTCTTCACGGGTGAAGCAGGAAACATAGGGAACCTCTATGAATACAACTTCTTTGTTTTACCCACCAGGTGAAAGATGCCAGAACACTGTGGGAAGCTGAGACTCTTGTCCAGATTGTCTCTGCTTGGAGTGTAACCAAGCCTCAAGGCCCTGAAGATGGAGCTTTGCAAAGGGTGTCATATAGGTGCAGGAGGCCATGTGATCTAGTAGGACTGCACTGTTGTCTGAGGCTCTGTCAAAGCTGGGTGATGAGGTCTCTCAGGGCTTGTAATCTGTCCTGGAGTAAGTAAGCTTTGGCTGTAGTTGAATACAAAGTTATTCCAATAAAGTCTATAGTTTACGAAGGTACTTACATGGACTATTCTAGCTTTACTTGGAGTCCTAAGGATTGAAAGAGGCTGAGAGGAAAAGGACCACCAACTATACCTCCCAGTATGACTGACTCATGGGCAGCTGGTTGTCACAGTAGGGAAATACTGGGGTGCCCTGGTGATGCAGATATGCCACCACCATGGATGGCACCTTTGTGAAAATCCTTGGGGGCTGTCAAGAGACCAAAGGGAAGCACTTTGCATTGATAATGGTCTAGGCCCATTGTAAAGTTCAGGAACCTCCAGTGCGCTGGGTGAATGTCTATGTAGAAATAGACATCTTTCAAAACAAGAGCTGCAAACCAGTTGCCTTTGTTTAGAAAGAGGATTATTGAGGCCAGGGTGATCATTCTGAATCTTGACCAGCATATAAAGATATTCAGTTGTCTGAGATCCAGACTGCCAATTCGGAGGGGAAAGCAACAACAAATATTGCACTTAGTGGGAATGTGGAACTACCCAAGCTGTATAAGCAAACGTCATGGAAGTCACTAATCGGGATCAACTGGAGACAGGCTACATAGACTTGAAGCAGGGATCTTGGTCATTCTAAGTACTCCAAATGATGGAGGAAGCCCCTTACTAACTAACACTACAACTAGCTAAATATTTAGAAAAGGTAAACTACAGAAAAAGCCTGAATTTGAAGCAGGAACGCTAATAAAGCTGTGGACACTGGAGGGATTCCATCTGAGACTACAGGCAGTAGAAAGGAACTGAAGAGGCAATTGATCTGTGCTTTCCCTTATGCCCTCAGTTCGGAGCATGAGGAGGTACAGGGCACAGGCATGGACAGACACTGCTAATGAAAAATCTTCTGGTCTCAGTTACATGGAGCACATGCGCACCCCACTGTTGACTACATATAGGGACCATCACCCAAAGAACAACCAGATTCTCAATCCTGTTTTATTGAATTGTGCTGTCTCTCCTCAAAAAATAAGTTAATTTAAAATACTAAATGAAAGAAAAATCTCAACAATATAGTGGCCCTTGAACTGATATAACCCTTACCAATCACAATGTCAACACAATGAGATACATTTATGAAAACAACAGACTTCTACTGAAGATAGTCTCCAGTGCTCTTTTGAACATGCAATAATATTAGAATTATTTTGATCCACACTGTGTTAAGGAACCTATTCTTTATGGGTGGTTGGGGTTTTTCTGGACTCAATACGTCTACATTTTCTCTGCAGACTTCCTCTGACAACTGTAGGACAAGATGCAGTTGTAAAGACAACTGGTTGTACACTCAAAGAAACACCCACAATTCTGTTAAATCACTCATAAAAATCAAAACCTTATTGAACAGCTTAACACCTAATGTGATTAAAGAGATAACATTTCCTATCTGTACATTTGGAGTAAAATGAATTTTCCTTTTACCTTTTCAAATTTCAATTTTACTGGTTTCGGGTTGGTAGCTGTTACAGCTTCAGCAATTTCTTGACCAATCTTAAAAGACTGCTCTTTAGTGGCTCCTTTCAACAGTACAAACATGCTAAAAAGATAAAAGTAGAAATAGGAAGTAAGGACACCATTACTTCAAATTATATCCTGAAATGGGTTTACAAGCTACAATACATTTGCCAGTATCCTGACTGGGAAACAGGGACATATGTGGTTGACAAAATTTGTTGAGATTTTCCAACAGTACTCACTGAAACATCTTCTGCTTCTCATAGCAACCCCTTCCTCTTCAGTTTTCTCTACAGCACTTGATTTTCTTGACTACCTACCACTCCCCGGTGGTTTGTGCACTCCAGTTATTCCACTGAATAGATTTCTACATTTCTGGCTCCAACACATACAGCCCAGACCCAAGTGCCATGACATCAGGAACACAAGATTCTATGCTTTACTAGGATATGAAAGTGCTAGGTTGTGGGTGGCTGAGCTAGAAACAACAAATTCCATATGGAGAAGGGATAAAGACTATAAATGATACTAAATAGTTTATTCAGTAAGGAATTTAGTAGAGAAGTGGCTGTGCAGAAGGGATCAAATTGAAATGGCATTTGATGGGTTGGTGAGTGGCTGGTTCTTATCCACAGGATGACATTTTGTGCTCCAGAAGAGACGATTACTCACTCTGTGCAGTAACTGAAGTTCTTCTAGATGTGTGTCTCTGTGGGTGCTCCACTTCAGGTTTTGACACATCCTCAGTCGGAGATTTCTATCAGCAGTACTCATCTTGGTCGCACATGCATCGTCCCTGTCTCTTGGCACACATGCGACCCAACCTCCTCTATTCCTTTTCTACTATAGAGTCCTTACTTTGAACTCCCAAGTAGAGGGGAGGAGGATGGATAGTGGAGCACCCACAGGGACACACATCTTGAAGAACTTCAGTTACTGCACAGGGTGAGTAACTTTCTCTTCTTCTTCGAGTGGTGTCCCTTTGGGTGCTACACTTCAGGTGACTGTAGAGCAGTGCCTCTGATTGGACAGAGGGGACTTCAGAGTTACTTGAGTCAATACATGACAGTATTGTTAGGCCTATCGATGTGTCCGATCTGGAAGCCTGATCAATGGCCTAATGTTTTATGAAAGTATGTTCAGACGCCCAAGTAGCTGCTCTGCAAATGTCTGAGATTAGTACGTTATTGAGGAATGCTACAGAGGTAGACATTGCTCTGGTTGAATGTGTTTTGATCCCTTGGGGGTTTGCACGTTCTTTTGTTAGTAGATAAATGAATGCACCTTGAGATCCATTTTGATAATCTCTGTGTGGAGTTGGCTGTACCTTTGGATCGTTCTGCAATGGATACAAAGAATTTAGAGGATTTTCTGAAGGGTTTTGTTCTGACTAGATAGAATGCTAGTGCACGTCTGACATCTAGTGTATGTAATAATGCATCTTGTGCATGACTGTGAGGTTTTGGGAAGAAGGCAGGTAGGTGGATTGGCTGATTTATGTGAAAAGCTGGGGTGATTTTTAGTATAAATTTTGGGTGAGGTCTCAGAGTGACTTAGTGTTTGTGGAAGACAGTGTAAGGCAGATATGCCATGAATGTCCCGATTTCTCACACATGACAGACCGATGTAATGGCCACTAAAAATGCCACCTTCATGGACATGTGCATAAGCGAGCACGTTACTAAGGGCTCAAATAGAGGCTTGGTAATACCCTGCAGGACTAGGTTCAGATCCCATGGTATTGTGAGTGCATGTATATCTGGGTAGATGTTCTGAATACCTATACTGAAGCGTTTAACTGTTGGGTGTGCGAACAGCGTGGTGCTGTCGATTTTATGATGGAAGGCGTTGATGGCTGTCAGGTGAACTTTGAATGAACTAATTGAAAACCCTGATTTCTTTAGTTCTAGGATGTATTCAAGTATGACTGGGATTGGTGCGGATGCAATGCTAATGTGTTTGTCTCTACACCATATGTTGAATATGTGTCATTTTTTAAGGGAAGTCTTTCATGTTGCTGGTTTTCTGCTATTTAGTAATATGTGCTTAACTTGTTCTGAACAGTTTAGTTCTTTGTGATGGAACTATGTAGGAACCAGGTTTTCAGGTGAAGCTTCTCTAGATTTGGATGAAGAATCCAACTGTTATCTTGGGATAGAAGTTCATTGTGCAGTAGAAGAGTGATTGGTGTGCATACCAACATCTGAAGTAGGTAAGAATACCAGGTCTGTCTGGGCCATGTGGGCGCTATCAGTATTACCTTTGCCCTGTCAATGCGTATTTTGTGGAAATGAGTGCATGTGTTGCATACTGCACCGAGTTCTAATAGGCTTATGTGAAGGCGTGTTTCAGTTTGGGACCATCGACCCTGGATTGTATGATCCTCTAGGTGTGCCCCCCATCTTATTAAGGATGTATCTGTGGTAATCATAACTGAGCATGGTTCCTGGGAGAAAGGGATCCCTGCACACATGTTGGTGGGTTGTGTCCACCTTGTAGAGAGTTTTTGACTCTGGTCAGCATTATGAGTTTTTTGTTTAGGCTGTGTTTGTGTGCCGTGTAGACAGTTGTGAGCCACCCTTGTAAGTAGTGCATGTGTAGGCACGCGTGTTGCACTACAAACATAGTGTCCTAAAAGTTGGAGACGTGTGTAGTTATGTTTGGGCTGTTCTTCACCAATGATATGATCTTGGTTATGGTAAGAAACCTGTTCTCTGGTAGCAACGCCTGGCACTTAGTGAGTCCTGGTGTGCTCCTATGAATTCCAGGTGTTGAACTGGATTCCAAGTGGACTTTCATTTGTTTATTTTTAGTCCTATGTCTTGAAAAAGTGACACTGTTTGTTGAGTTGCTTGAATAGCTTGTGTTTGATTTCATATTTTTATCAGGCATTTATCTATATATGGGAATATTATTACCCCTTGGCCTGCATAGATGTGCTGCCACTACAGCAAGCATCTTCGAAGATTCCCTTGGTATTGTGGAAAGGCCAAAGGGTAATACTTTGTATTGGTAATAGCTTTCCCCCAGTGCAAATCTGAGGAATCTTCTGTGTGCTGGATGGATTGTTACACGGAAATAGGCATCTTACAAGTCCTCCCACTCCAGTGTGGTTTTATAGTAGATAGTGTGACCATCCTGAATCATTGTATCTTTACAAATTTATTGAGCCTTCTGAGATCTAAGATGGGTCTCCATCCCCCATTTTTCTTCTGGGTTAAAAAGTAGTGAGATTAGAAACCCCTCCCCTCTGTGTTGTGGGAGTGCACTTTCTATGGCACCTAGAAGTAGAAGACAGTTTACTTCTTCTTGTAATAGGTTCTTGTGACATGGGTCGCTGAAGAGGAATGTGGAAGGGTGTTAGGTAGTGGGGACAGAGGTAAATGGGATGGAATATCCTGAGTGTATGATCTCTAATGCCCATTTGTCTGATGTAACAGATGCCCATGTGTGTTCAAAAGGGCGTAGTCGATGTCCAAATTGGATGATTGGTGTCATCAGCACTGGGTGGTGAGGTCACTCAGATCCTCGATCAAAATTTCAGAATTGTCGTTCTGTGAATGATGGTTGTGATGTTAAAGTTTCTTGATTGGTCTGCCATCGTCTTTTTTTGTTACGCTGTGGTTCATAATGTCTTTGTTGGTGGGTGTACTGTTGGTACCTGTATTGATATGGTTGATACACGTATTATTTTCTCATTGTTGCAGGTTTGCATATACCAAGTGTGCACAGTGTGGCTCATGAGTCTTTCATGATGTGGAAGACCTCATCTCTCTTTGCAGCAAAGTTTCACCTTATCAAAGGGGAGGTCCTTTATTGTGGCCTGTAGATCTTTTGGCAAGCCTGCGGAGTGGAGCCATGATGCCAAGCGCATGACCACCGCCATAGCTGTTGTACTCACAGCTGTGTCAGCCATGTGTAGGGAAGCCTGTAAGACAGTCCTAGCCACAAGATGTCGTTTGTCTATGAGTGATCTGAATTGCTCTTTTCTCACTTCTGAAATATCATTAATACATTCTATGATTTTGGAGTAATTGTTGTAGTCGTAATTTGAGGGCAATGTGGCGTAGTTAGTTATGTATAGTTGCAAGACAGCAGATAAGTACACTTTGCGACCAAATAGGTCTAGCCTTTTCCAGTCCTTATCCTGTGGTGTAGACTTATACTGGGGCTGTTTGCCCCATTGATTCATCGCCTCCATAACAAGAGAGTTGGGGGGAGGATGGGTAAAAAGAAATTCCATACCCTTAGAGAGGATGTAATATTTTTTGCCCAACCTCTTACAAGTGGGGAATGGTTGCTGGTGTGTGCCAGATGTTGTTGGCCGGCTCCAATAATGCTTCGTCAATCTTAAGGCGATTTTTGAAAAGGGCAGCTTGTGGTGTGTTTCAGTGACCTCCTCAAGTGGAATTTCCAGATTTTCTGTCTCTTTTAAATAGTTCCTGAAACTGCCTGAAGTCATCTGCAGTTGTGGGAGGAGGAGGTATTATTGCTTCTTCAGGTGAGGAAGATGAGTTATGAATTAGAGGTGATGGTTTCTGCTCAATATTTTCCTCCCTTTCTTCAGTTGTGGTGGTTCAGAAATGGGTGGGACTGACCATGATGGAGATCTGGTTCTGTCCCTATAGGAGCTAGGAAGTCTGCTGTAACCTCTTGTATTAGCAGACCATGGATCCCAGTTGGGCCATTGAATTGAGAAAGGTATGGGTGGCCTGAACCATGGTGGTCCATACCATGAGTGTCTATGATGTCTGCTACGGGACCTATATTTTGGAGATTCGGGAGTTGGTCTGGTAGGTGAGGGATGTTGGGAGGAGAAGACTCCTTTGTCTCCCTCATCCTCATCTCTGCTAGAAAACAGTATGGGGGAGAGAGCCTTGTCAGGTACAATGTGCACTGGGGAGGTATCTGTGCCGAACAGTGGCGACTGTGGTGTGGATGTTACATGTACATCTCTCTGATGGCAATAATGTCATTTTGATGTGTATTTTTGTCCTGGTGCCAATGTCAGTACTGCGATTTTTGTCAGTGTCATAGTTGAGGTCGGTGCTATCATCATGATGGGTGCCATAGTCCGTGTCGAGGTCAGGGTTGGTGCCACTGTCAGAATCAGTGCCACAGTTGGTGATGTAACCGCTGTCAGTGCCAAAGTTAATGTTAAGTCAGTCAGCAGTTCACAGTGACCTGTGAAACTGGTCTTTGTGCCACTTGTTTTGTTGGAACTGTAGTGGAGGAGGCTGGTTTATTTTTGACTCTTGGCTCTGCACCGCAATTTTGTGAGTCTTTTGGTGCCACTGAACAGATGGTACTGGAGGAACCCGATGACTCATATGTACTTAATCTTGGCACCATTGGTATGGCCAAGAGAGATTTTACCAGTGAGTCTTCTTTTTTGCTGGTTCTCTCTAAGGGGGAGTGGAAGCTTGTTTCTGCAAAGATTTTTCTGTGATTTGAGCTCTTCTGGACTCTGACAATGAGGTTTCCTGGCCAGAGTCTGAGACAGGTCTCAAAGACTTTTCCATTAAAATAAGTTTAAGTCAGATATCTCTGTCCCTTCTGGCTCTAGACTTTAAGTTTTCACAATGGGTACACTTTTGGGGTATGTGTTCCTCACCCAGACACATGGAGAGTGTCCAGCTGATGCTGGTATTGCGTCTCTGCAGGATGTGCATCTTTTAAATCCTGGTGAACTAGGCATAATGGTAGGTTCCCTGAGGAAAAAATCTATTCTACGCCATGAGGAAAAAAATTTTTTTTCTTACCTGGGTAAACGGGGAAAGGTAAGTAACTAACTAACAACTAAACTAATATGATATAAAGACTATCTAATTGTTAAAATGAGCTAAAAGTATGAACTGCTGAGAGCTCCGTCTCAGACCGCAGACAGCTGAGAAGGAACTGAGGGGTTTGGGTCATGTGTGTGCTGAGTGAGGTGCCAATGGCGCAGCTAGATGGGGGTAAGATGGGGATGATACATGCGTGACCCAGATGAGCACCGCTGATAGTAATCTCCGATTGAGGACGTGCCAACACCTGAAGTAGAGCACCCACAGGGACACCACTAAAAGAAGAACTTCAGCTTTGATTAAAAAAATATTGATTCTCTAAGTCCTAATGGTTGTGAAGATAACCAGATAAAAAACTAAGTACCAAATGCAAGCTGATGCAGTAGTGTCTGCAGACAACCTGAAACAATAACTGAGCAGTGTAAATGGTCACCCTTACTCAATGCACAATCCACAATTCATGGCATCTCATTTTGGCTTCTTGTTTCAGTCAGCAGAACTTCAGAGGGAATAAAGCCTTTTATCTCCATTTGACTCTTGCTATATAGAGATCACAAACCAACAAAATCCAGAAAAAACGAGCCATTCAGAATAGCACCAGATTACAGTTTGAATGCTACTGCCATTACAAATCTCAAATTTTAAAATGATTTAAGTATGGCATTAGATAATATGCTTGTAGAAGACATTGTCTAGAGCAGGATAGACCTTTCGTATATGGAGAATGACCCTGAGTATCAAAAAAAGTAGCATATGCTCTAATTACAGGAAATCTGCACAGTACCTTTAGAGACAAGAATACACCAGTTAAAGGTCCAGTAAATATATGCATATACTAAAGAATTCTCACAAAAATGAGTTAGTTTATGTCTCACACCTGACTACAATGGGGGTAAATGAAAAGGATTTTCTTCTTTGCTGACAGTGACCCTATTTCTCATTACTCAGGGAAAGGGGGAGCACCCTGAAACTTTAAAAAAAAAAAAACCAAAAAAAAAAAAACCAGGAAAATAATAAACGTACTTTAAATTACTCCAGACAAGGGATGAAGAACTTTGCAGCCTGCTGGACTGGAGCTATTTCTCAAAATCACTTGCATAGTTCAAGCACCTGTGGTCATGGCACTATAGCTAAAAATTCTGAGACATTGAGAAAGCCTGTAAGTCTTGAGGATGGGTTGGGTGTGCATGTCTTTCCAAACACTTTAAAGGTGAAATTGCCTAAACCTGCTCCAATGCCTTTGCAAAGGGAACCAAACACTTTTTGCTGTGGGCCTTCTATGTATAAAATTGCCAATAGAGATGAGAAAAGATATGGTGAAATGCATGGAAGAAATGGGATCTCGGTTCCCAGCACTGAAACCTAAACTGATACCACATTAGAAAAGACTAGTGATACCACAGGGTCAAAAATATTTTTAATGGCCAATGTTACTATGCTGATCATGAGCACTACATAGAACAGGAGAAGATTAGACCCTTTTTATGTACCAGGCTGTAATTATCTTCAGTAATTGGAAGAGTTCTCTCCTCTTGCTCATTTTCACTGTTAAAATGAACAAAGGTCCTGAGCAGAATGCTGTCATTATTTTATATAAGAAAAGCTCATTAGCCGACACTCTGTAAAATTATCATAATGATCTTTGGCATATTGAAAGGTTTAATGGTCAATTTTTCTTTATTGAAAGCCAGCCAGAAAATGTATTGCTTAATGTGTGTATTTGTTAATTGGACATATCTTATTTGTATTTTTAGTATATATATTGCAGGACAATAGTTATGAAGTGGAAGTTGGTTTCATTTTAAAATAGAAAGGGAATATTTCATGCAGGGCCAACCTCAGACTCAGACACAGAAGCAGTCATCTAAGACACATGGTTCAAAAAGGGACAACTCTAGCCTTCCCACCCTACATCACATCAGTTAGGAACTATATCAGAAGAGCTCTGGTCCCTTTAAGAGTGTGCACCCTCCACCCCTGCACTAGCAGCAGTGGCTGGGAGTCAAACAGCAACACCAGCACAGCATCCCCCAACCAGTTTTCAAGGGGCAGTGGAATGGAAGGGGGTTTCTATCTCTGCTAGCAGTAGCAGCTTGGGAGCTGCCATGGTAGCCCAACTGACCCCTATCTGACAGCTTTGCAAGATGGGGGAGCCAGCCTGGAGTCCACAAAGGCAACTTAATCTGAACTGAAATATGTACTGATGTTTACTGCAACAGGCAAAAATAATTAATTAAAGCAACAGAAAAAATAGATCCACGGAGACCTGACGTAAGCCTTTGAATGTGGATCACGGTGATAGCCTCCTTTGTGATGTGGAAAGGAAGACCATTGTATCTGAATAACAGGTTCACATAGCATCAGAAGAAGCAGACTATTAATTACCTGTCAGTATCGCCATATACAACCCGAGCGCCCCATTTTTTCGTATCATTCACCAGTTTTATAGCTCGCTCCAAGGTCTCTCTGGCTTTATGTACAATACTATCCCCAATCTGCAAATAAAGATACACTGAAAATCTTTTCTGCTGTACTACTGCATTCAGAACAACACCTATATAAATCAGCCTCACTCTGAATTTCATCATGCAAAGTACATGACTGCATTTGCTGGTTTAAAAATAAATTAACAATAGAAAGAAAATTCTCAAAACTGACTTACTGTAAACAACATAAATCAACAAAAGAGAAAGAATGCAGAAAAGAGCAACAGAAATGATTAAGGAGATAGAGGGATTAATTTAGGAGGAAAGATTACAAAAAACAGGTTTAGCTTACCTAAGCAAGTGAAGGGCAGTTATTACCTTTTACAGATATTTGAAAGATTTAAGTACCAAAAAAGGAGGAGGATTGCTTAGAGTGCTCACAGAGGCAACAGCTAGGAGTACTGGAATAAAATTGTGCTAAGAAAAATTTAGACTGGGTATCAGGAAAAACCTCACAGGAATTGCTATTCCATAGTTTAATAAATCTTCCTAATGAAGTGATGAAAGTCCCATCACTTGAGTCATTTAAAACTAGAATAGGTACCTGAGAATGTAAAGCAGGGAACAAATGTATACTAGCAGAGAGATGGACATGATGAGTTAAAAGGTCTTTTCCTCTCTAATTTCAATTATTCATTAAAAGTAGAGGCCTCTTGGACAGACAAACATATCAGGCGTCAGTTTATAATGGAAGTAAATGAAGAAATGCAACTGTTGCCAACTTCTTTTCTGTACACAGAAAAGATATTCATTTTGATCATGAGGTTTTCTTTTTCTTTTTTATTAACTTAAGCTTTAAGAGTAAACCAAATGATATATTATCTCCTTAATATCACATACAACTCTTAGGGCATGTCTACACTACAGACATAAGTAATCACTGCAGTGGTTCATGTCCACACTACCCTCTTTCTGTCAGGGTGCATATCCTCACCAGAAGTGCTTCCACTGACTTAAGAGGAGCAGAATGGGGGGCTGAGAGCCCACGCTCAGCTCTGCATGCAGCTCCCCACCAGGAGCCAGGCTGCCCCAGGGTTGCAGGGGAGAGCCTCTGTGCAGGACCCAGGCTGCTGGTGGGAAGTCTCTGTGCAGCAGCCAGGCTCTTAGTGGGGAGCTGGGAACATCCATGCAGCGCCCGGGCTTCTTGTGGGGAGCCCAGGCAGCAGCCCTGCTGGGATGCATCTTGGCTCCGAGTGGGAAGCCTGGGGGGCAGCCGGGTTCTTGCTGGAGCCACCCACCTGACCCAGAATGACAGCCCAGCTTCCTTGTCAATTTCTGGAGCTGTGAAATTGACAAGAATGACAGCCAACAGCTGGTATAAGTAACCTGCAGTGTCCACATAGACACTGCATTGCCTTAAATACACCAACATAAGCCCTACGCCACAGGTGGAGTTGTTATGTTATTTGGTGTAATAGGGCACTTAACATCGGCGGGAGCAAGGCTGTAGTGTGTACACTGACCTAATTAGTTTGATGTAAGCACCCTTACACTTTGACCTAATTCTGTAGTGACCAAGCTTTAGTGTTTAAGGAAACACTAAATGCATATTGAGGAATAGTGACACTCAACAAGGGTGTGATTCTAGTCCTTACTCAGCCAAAATTCCTCACTGAAATCACTGAGGAGTTTTACTGAGTATGGGTCTTCAGGGTTAGGGTCCTAATATGTGTAATTAAAGGACATATGTAACTTTATTTGTAAGACATTCTGCCGTAAAAAACCCAGCAGCATTAAATTTCAATTTAGTTTAATAAAGGCTGAAATAAGTTAATGTGGAATGTACATAGTTTTTTACATTATTACTTATTCAAAAATCAGGAAACAGCACTAAAAACAGTTACACTAAATTGTTTTACTTTGATGACTGGAACTTTAGTCCAATCCATCTTTATGAAAATACTAAGTATTTTGTCTCTACACTAAGAAAATGGATTTCAAAATATTAAGTTCACAACTGAAACCAAGGTTTTTTGGGTATTTTAACAGAAAAACCAGCACTTATGGAAGCATTTAGATTAGATGTATGTTTCAAGCAATGACATTATGTCATCTGGTGCTGCTTTATTAAGAGTCTTTCCTAAGTCCCTTTTGCATTTTATCTGCATCCCTTACCTCTATGCATGGCATTCTTCCAGAAAAATTAGCAGCCGTATAACCAAATGTAACATTAGCTATCAGTTTCAGACCCAGCTGACGTGCCTCAAGCATTCGAGCGACAGCTTTGTCATGCTTGTAAGTCTTTACTGACTGCTTCACCATTATTCTAGTCTTCAAAATTTCTTCCAGCATTCTTGGCAACACACCCTTTCTTACTGAAGGCTGCCAAAAAAGAAATAAAGAGAAACAAAATGTTTAAAAAATCCCAACTGAAACAGAATCAGAGAACAGGAATTAGTAGTTAGCCTTTGACATGAATATACATTAATAGTGAGCTGTTCTAGGGATCAATACTCTGGCTGCTTTTGTCAATATACTTAATAATCTGAAAAGGAGGCAAAGTTTGTGGGGGCAGAATTAATGTTATTTTTTTGAATTGGCAATGGACAATGTGATATTATGCACTTGTACATTTATTTAAAAGATTGTATTCACTGGGATGAGATTTGAATATTTTACTACCATTCTTTATTTGACATTTAAATATTTGGAATTATTTTAACTGTAATATTCCTTAGAATACTTACTTTGCAACTTAACGTTTTTGTTTTACATTAAATATTTTTCCTGGTGACAAGTTGAAACAGTCTGGGGCCATGATTACATTAACAATAGTCAGGTAGGTATACACATGATATGAACTGAAAACAGTGGAATTCAAACCAATTATCTTCATCTCCAAAAGCATAGGTGTTTCTGAGCAGCATAAATGTTATACATAGGTAACTCTGATTCCAGTATGAAGTAAAAATATAGATGCATCACTGAATTGTTGCACTACATGATCAGAAATATAATTTCAATAATAGAGGAAATAAGCACTTACTGAAATCCTGGTAAAAGTAAAAATATGGCAACTATCATATTTATTTCCTGAATTGTCAAAGATTCCAACCCTGTGATTTATAATGGCGAGTGCTGGAAGATAACAGACTGACAAACAGAAAATATTTTGTCTGTTGCTAAACCAGCAGTGTGTTTAATCTTGGACTAACCAACAAACTAGAAGTGAAAAATGTCTGTCACTGAGCAGTGAAATCATTACCTTGACAAAAGCCACTCCATTGGGTGACACTGTGATATCATGCCGAATCTGGTAAAGTAAATCAGGAGGTACTCTAAGGGATGTACAGCCAAATTTAAACTCATCAAATCTAAAAAAAAAGAAAAAAAAAATTAAATAAGGACACAAAGCGATCAGTTAATTTACATTCAAAGCATATGGAAGTGTGAGTCTACACTAAAATATTGATAGCACCAATATAAATAGTATGGTTATAGTCACAGACTGACTACGACACACAATTTAAATTTTTTTAGTTACAAGTGACATTCTTTCAACGTAAAGGAGCAATATGTGTCCAAATTCTATTCTGAAACTAATTTGTTAATCTGTTTTGCACATATCATCATGGTACCTATGGGCCAATTTCTCATAGACATAAAATCTTGATCTAAACTCAGCCAGAAATTGCATGCGTTTCCCTGGGTAATCTATATCATATTTCTACAAACTGTTTAATACTTCAAATTAGAAACTTAAGAAACTTTATGCTAACACCTGGTCATCATTTTAAATATCTCCCAACTCTTCCAAATATTGTTCCACAAAGATATTTTACAATTAAAATGAGCAGCAGTTTTTAAAAAAAAAGTAACTAATCAATGTTTTAACTAATAAAGGAGATGTACTGTACAGAATAATTAAGTCGAGCCTTAGATTAGGATCTTGAAAGTAACAGTAAAGAAAACTAGAGATTTTATACTAAAAGAAGAAAACAACATATTGCCATATATTCTGTACATATAAAGGAGGAATGTTAGTTCACTTTGGAAAATGTCTAACTGGATTTAAATATCACATTTTAATTTCTTGGACTAAAACCTCTGAACTATAGTCAAGTACAGTGGCAGAAATTTTGTATTTTATACACACATGCATACAGTTATGGCAAAATAGAGAGGAGACCAATAAGAATCTACCAGGACTCTGATTCACCCTTAGACTGTCAGAGTCCAATTTTCAAAGAATAAATGTTATAGCATAGCACTCATAATGGCATAATTAAAAAAAATTATTGGTGAAGCTTAGCACTATTTTTTACTGTAATCCTTTGAGATGCTATTCACTCTCAACTTCCATTGTCTTCAAGGGAAGATGAGGGTTCTCAGCACATTAAAAAAAATGCTCAATTCCTTGCAGGATCAAAGTTTATACGAGCAAGAAAAATAACTTACTTTCCTAAGTTCTCAATGTGCCCCAGGCAGGTTGAAAAACAGTAATTGTATGCTATCACAATAGAAGGATACAACGACTGGAAATCTAGTACAAGAACAGCGTTACTGTAGAAGCGGGACTCTGGCTCCATTATTAGGGGAATACACTGTGGGGCTTTCATTTGAGCTCGCTGCTGAACACTAGGCGTCACAGGGATATAATTCATTGGTTTAGCAATGCGCAGCATCATTGACTCCACACGATACTGCAAAACAAAATTTAATATATATAACAATTATAGTTAATATTTCTAAAGTGCAATATACATTCTAAGTAGTATATCCATATAAATATGCATTTGGGCTTTATTGCCTTTAAATCATAGATAGCAAGTTTTCCAAAAGAATACAGTCACACTAATTTTTAATGTACACCTTTCTATCATATATGCTGGAATTTTTTCTTGTGTTTCTGTTTTTTAGGGGTAAGTACTCAAAACACTGCACTTTTGATGTGCATCTACTCACTGCAAAATGAATGCCCAAACCAATACATAACATGCAACAATATACATGTGGTTATGGCCACTTCCAATGTGCCAGTTCTTACCAAGGCTGTATTTCTGTTAGGTTTAAAGACGGTTGTGCAAAAGCAACAAAAAGAACATGAAACTCTTAACTTGCCATTTTCAACAGAAAATTGTGCAGGAACCTTATTCCATAATGATTGTATCCCACAAAACAGCTTTTACTGTTAGACTTAATAAATAAATATTCAGCCTTTATGTAGCTCTTTATGACGCAAAGTAATGTAATTCACTCTCACTCTGCTTTACACAAGCAGAAACAGAGGCATAGAGAAATGAAGTGATTTGCCCAAATTCACTCATCAGGGTCAGTGGTGGAGCCAGGAATAGAACTGTAGCCCACAGGACTAGCCTGCTTGCTTGCATATATATCTTTTCTTATGAAGTTATTGTTTCTTTTGAATTTAATTGCTTGTTTAATTATGATAGATTTATAGATGTATATTAAAAGTATTTTGTCTGTAATGCAAGATATCTACAGGCCACATCCTCTATGATGAGCTAAGGCAAATTAGCATATATATGTTCGGGACCTTTAGCCTACATAAGTGATGATGAGCTAGATGATAAAGTATAGACATGGTTATAACCTTTACCTTAGATAAGTCAGGAAGCATTAAAAAAGGGGGTGCTGTCTCAGTACCACAAGAACATGGTTAGGCCAGAAATAACAGAGATGAGAATGAGCAAACTGTCTGGAAAGGATATGGATATGTCATTAATATGCACGAACATGCCAGCCTATGGAATACATGTACCCTGATATTTTCTGGGTGAGGAAGCGAAGTTTAGACATGGAAGGAGGGCCCATAGTTTTCCGGTTATAAGAGGTCATGGCAACCAACCATGTTTAGAGAAGTGTCTTATGTCTTGTGTCGTATGTTTAGTATTATCTTAATCCTAGTGATATAGTCTTGCTATAGTTCTTGGGCAGTTCCTAAGCTCTCCACCTCCCACTCGAGAATTGAGGAACCTGGACATCGGCATACAGGGACAAGGCTGGTCCTTTGTCTCTTACCACCAGGTTATCAAGGAAGGGTGTGAGTATATTAATCCAAAAGCTTTATAATATATCATACCACATGGTATCTCTAGAATAATATTATTGCCTTTGTAATTTTGATTGATTATTATCCATTTGATTATCATTCTATTTTATCTCAATAAAAGTATTCAAGGATACATTTTGGTTCTTAATGTGAGTGTCCTTGTCATGCATCCTGAAGGTCCTTGCAAAACTTCATGTAGCCTGATTCTGGGACAAGAACCTTATTATCTTCTGATCAGATCAATTGGGAAGCCTATAAGCCCATTCTATAAACAAATTATTAAGAACCTAAAATCAGGCAACCCAAGTCAGCCTTCTGACTCGCAGGCCCATTCCTATCCATTGGATCACACTGCCTTATTTATGCTGCTTGAGAAGCGTAGACAAGATAATAAAGCATGGCAAAGTTGAGTACTTCTATCTTGCCCAAACTAATATAACAACACCACCAGTTGTATGAGAGTTATAGAAAGGTGTAGGCACTAATGTTATAAAGAAGAACCTCAGCATTCTATATATATAAAAATGCTCTGAGAGCCTTTAAAAGGGTCTATAAAAGTGCAAAGTACTCTCTCTAAAATTTGGATTTATTTTAGGAAATGAAGGTTACTTGTAACCAGAGTTCTCCAGGATGGCTCTGCACAGTCATACTTATGGGTATTGTGCTGCCTAGTGGTGCCTAACAGTAGAACCTTCTCTAAGCAGTGTCTGTTAAGAGCACTCAGTTGCTTCCTCTTCCACGTCCCCTCAGCGTTTCTGAACGTTTTGAGAGTGATGCTATATAAGGGGGCACAGAGTCCCCTACTACCTCAGTTCCTTCTGCCACCAACCCAGACACACAGAACAAAAGCACTCTGAGACAGAGAGGAAGGTGGGTGGGATGTGTGAATTTGCAGAGCCATCTGGAAATACTCCAGTTTCAAAGTAACCTTCATTTCTTCTTTCCGTGGGCTCTGCTTAGTCCCATTTATGAATAGTTTGATAAGCATTGCTGAAAATAACTTGGTGGAGGAAACAGAGTCCTAACTGAACAGAGACTGAAGCAACCCTCTACTAAATTAGCATCAACCTGAGAAGCCATATCGAGAGCATGTTTAGTAAAAGTGTATACAGAACTGAAGGTTGCAGCCCTGCACATTTCAGAAATAGGGACTTAAGGGAAGCAAAAGACATTGCTACAGCTCTGGTGGAATGAGACCACAGTGTCATAGGTACAGGAATACCTGCTAATGTATAACATTAACAATACATTGAAATACATAGAAATAATCTGGGATGCGGTGAGGGGAAGGAGATAAAATAATTCATGTGATTGTGAGCATAAAACATAAATAATTCAGATGATTTTTCAAAAACTTTACTTCTATTTAAATAATGTACAAAGGCTCTTCTTGCATCCAAAGTATGTTAAACAGACACCCCCTCCTTAGTATGCAGCTTTGGGGAAAAAACCAGCAAATTAATTGTCTGATTGATGTGAAAATCAGAAAACAGTCTTGACAAAAACCTGGGATCAGGCCTCAAAACCACCTTATCTTTATGAAAAGACATAAAAGAATAGACCTTTTACGCATACACCATGATCGAGTGTATTGACAGTTGCCTAACAATAAAAGGTGGATCAGCCATTAAGGCATTCAATTCACTCTCCCTTCTGGTAGACATGTTGGCAATAATGAATGCTGTCGTAATAGATAAATAATACAAATAACCCTCAGCTGAGGATTCAAAAGGTGGTTTCATGAGTACAGACTAGACCAAATTAAGATCCCAAGGAAGGACAGGATTTCTCATATTAGATATCTTCTTCATAAATTTCTTAACCAAATCAAGCACTAATGGCAATCTACATTCAACCAAAATATGTTAAAGCTGAGATAGCTGCCAAATGAACTTTCAAAGATGAATTAGATAACCCCTCAGTTTTTACGTGCACTAAATATTCTCAAATACAAGGTATGGAAGCGGAGACAGGAGAATCAGATTTTCCCCACATTCAACCACGAATCTGGACCATTTCCAATAACATTTTCTGTTAGTATTCTAGAAGGGAGGAACAATGAGACCAGACAAATAGCTCTTAACTCCAACACGCTGATGTGCAAGCCTCTCTCCTGAGAAGCCCAGTGACCTAAAACTTTAAGATGACTGAGCTGCAACCATTGTTTGCTGCATCTGAAATTAATCTCATTAATGGTGAAGGGGGATTGAACTGGATACTTCGGAAAACATTTGCTGTGACTGACTACTGTGTTGATGAGTTCACAATATTCTGAGGCATGCTAACATTTGAAGATTGTCCAGATTGATATGCAGACCTGAGACATCCAGTGCTGCACAGGTCTCTTTCTGAGATGCACAAATGGAGTCATGTAAGCAGCAGCTGCCATGAGACCCAGAAAGATGATTACTTTCTGAGTTTGATGTATTGGAATGTTTAAAACATACTGCACTATTTTTAAAAATCTGTCCTCTGACAGAAAGATGTTACCTGCTACTAAGGCCAATATGATGCCTATGAATAAATTTCTCTCAGCTGGACATAGATATGACTTTTTGATATTCAGAAGTAGTCCCAAGTCTGAAAAATAGATTATTGTAAAGGAAATGTGGCTTAACAGATCCTCATGAACACCAGCCTATTGTACCAAAATAGGTAAACAATAAGTAAACAATAAGTAAAACAAATACACAATAAAAGTAAACAATAGGTAAAAAATACTCTGTTTTCTCAAATGAACTGCTAGCACAGACAGGCACTTTGTAAAAACTTTTGGTGCTGTGGGCAGGGCAAATGGAAGCACGTTGTACTGGAAATGGCCCCTCACCACCACACAATGAAAATACTCCCAAATAACTGTGTTGAACAAAGTTATCAAAATATGATATAGAAAGTTGCGAACTAATCCATAGTTTGATAGTGAAAGAATTATGGAGGCCAGAGTTAACACACAGAACAGAAACTTCCAAACATACTTATTCAAGTTTCTTAAATCTAAATTTGCACAAAATCACCCATCCTTATTCTGCACTAGGAAGTATCTTGAATAAAACGCCTGGCCTCTCAGGTGTTTGGATACCTCCTCGACAGACCCTATCAGAAGCAATTTTTGAACATCTGAAAGTAGAATAGCCGTGTGAGAAGGTTTCCTGAAAAGGGAAGGGTAGGGGAAATTGAAAGGGGGTAGTTTCTTGAACTGAATGGCATAGCCCTTCTCTATAATTTCTATGCTTAAAAACCACCATTTGTCTGACATAGTAAGCCTTCATTTGCTGATAAAATGGGCTAGTCTGTCTCCAAAGAGAAGGGAAGGGTCCTCAGTGATTGGTTCTTCGCTTTCAATCCTCACATCAAATCTGAGGCCTAGTGTTTGATGCAGATGACAAAGAGGGAGCAAACTGCTTAGATTTAGGCCTCAACTTAAAAAATCCTGTTTTTGTGCTGGCTCTGAAAAGATGTAACCTACTGGTGCTGGTGCTGATGTTTTTGATTGATGAGACATAAGCTGAGGAAGATTGCATATAATACTATCTCTGATAATGGAAAGAAGGAATAGAGAGTCTCCTCTTACAAGAAATCAAACCCAAAAGGGTGGGCCATCAATCTTGTCTCCTTCACCTTTTCCAGGAACTCATTCATCTTTTCACTGAAAAGACCATTCCCTTTGAAAGGGAGATCTTCTACTTTAATTCTAGCATTCAGAGCCAAAGAAGAGGAAGAAAGACAAGCATGTCTTCTCAGAGTAACTGCAGAAGCCAGTGCTCTAGGAGAAGAGGCCTAGGCATCAAACGAAGACCTGAGAATATGCTTTGCCATATTTTGACTCTTGATTAGAATTGCATTTGCCAATTTCCTGTTGTCATCTGGCAAATCCTGCACAAACAATGCCATCTTTTCCCATAGGTGGAACTGATAATGGGCTAATAGCAGGTAGGAAGAAGAAGGCGTATTTCTCCCTAGGGAATAATTCTTTTTCCCTTCTCTGTCAGCAGGAGGGGAATGTGCTTGTTCAGACCTTGACCTGCTACTGGCATCAGACACCACCAGTGAATTAGATACAGGGTGTGTGTGTAAATATGAAAACCCCTCTGATGGTTCAAAATGTCAGAACAGCCTAAAGGGGATGTAGAAGAGATTACTATCCAGTCCCCATCCTTGTACCCTCGTGCACCCACCCTTCATCTCAGTCCCCTCCCCTCAATCAGTGTCTCGAGCAGGAACAGTGTGAAGTGCAAGCCCCAAGCTGGTGAATGCACGTCCCGACTTGGCAACAACCCGGATCTATATAAGCATCACCAAAGCACAGCATTAATTGCAAACTGCAAAATGGGGAAGGCATATCTTGACACAGCAACAACTCACAACCATACAACTACTGCCAAGACACAGCACTGGCTGCAAGTCACAAACACTGCCCGCCCCTATGCACACATGGCTAAGGGGAGCAAGGATTGAAACCATCTCCCAAGACTGGGATAAACGTCAGGAGATGGAATTCAGAAATAGCTAATTTTAAAAAAGCCTGTAAACAGAAATGTGTGCTGTGTCCTCCCACCACTTTGCAGTGTGCCACTTCCTCCATCACATCTTATGTGAATGTTGCATTTTGTTACTTAAAAGCTGTGTTCCATGTTTTTTATATCAATTTGAGCTAAGTTTGCAACATTTTATTTTTTGTTATTTACTGGTATAATTTTCTGCAATAAAAACCATTACAAAGTCACTTAAATGATTTGCAATGTATGATGCACACAACTCACCTGCCACCAATTTTCAACTTAACTCAAGCATCACAAGTTTTTATAGATATATAAAAGCATATACACAACATAAAATAAAGAATACCACAATGTACCACTTGTAACAACCATAAAATTACCTCCAATGCTCAAAATCCAATATTCCCCTTCATATTTTCAGAAGCCAGCCTCAGAGTAAGAACCAAAGGTATACCTGACAGTATTGCCCTGGCATTTTACACTTTGCAATGGACCACCTTGGCTGGCTGCTCATATCGCTAAGCAAGTCTATGCACTTCAGCCTCCTGCCCATCATTAAAACTTTCTCCCTAACTTTCACAAATACCCTGCAAAATACAGCATGCAGCTATAATCCTAGGCAGGTAAAACTCTGCAGCCTCTAACCAAGCCATAAAACAGCATCAATCGGCTTTCAAATGGCCAAATGCACATTCCACTGTCATTCTACAACCGCTGAGATTATAGTTGAACAGTTCCTTTCTTCTGTCCAAGTGCCCTCTAAATGGCTTCATGTGCCAGGGAAGCAGAGGATAAGCCAGGTCTCCCAGGATGACCGGAATAATCTCTACACCATTAATGTCCATAGTGATCCTGGGGGAAATTCTCCAGATTCATTAAGGAAAACAGGAGTGAGTTCCAAAAGATCCAAGCACGTGGAATTTTCCAGACCACCCAGCATTTATGTTTGTGAACGCACAAAGGTGATCAACCAGCCCTTGGATCTCAAAATAAGTTGCCTTCACTATCCTAAAATTCTGTTGCACTTGCTGATCGTCCCAAAACTGCAGAATGATCCACTCCCATCAATTGATGCTGGTTTCCAAGTCCAGAAATGGCACTGTCCAAGTGAAACTGCTTGACGAACAACTTGTGTAGTAGCAGTTGCTCAGAATCATCCTCCACTTTCTCCTCCTCCCTCTGTTGCTGCTGATGGAAAAGCTGCTGCCATAGCCATATCACAGCTGCTCCAGTGGTGCGGTGACTGAAAACGAAAGCTGAAGTCACTCAGCACTGACAGCTCAAATAAAGTTCAAACAGCCTCTGTGTAGTTGTAGTTGCCAGCATCGTGGTGCAGAGCATTGTTTTGCCTATGCTGGCTGACAACAATTTAAACATGGTGCTTTCTCTCAAATTGGCACTAGTCCGTTCAGAAAGAGAGGAACTTTGGGTTTGAGGGAGCAGAATCATGGGACTTCTGGAGTTTGACCCAAGTCCTACTTGTCTTCCACTATGTATCCCACAATACTGAGAGAGAATAATTCCAGAATGCTTATAACAGTGAAACAAAGGACCATGGGATACCAGCCCAGAACACTGCGCAGACAAGCCCTCAGAGTGATGAAATGCCAAAGTTCAAATTACCTGTGCCAGCCTAACTCTGGCCCAGCATATATATAATTTACAATACAGTTCTTAATTACATGATCACATACTGTTTTGTTCCTAGAGGTCTTCTGCCTCATTTAGCAGCTAGGTTGAAAGGTGTACAGTGGATATTTCACTATTCAGTATCTAGCCCTCTACCTCATGTACTGAGTATTCAGCCACTGTACTGAATGCGGCAAGAGTCTTCCAGAAACACCTGCTTGACAGTAATAGAATATTATGTCCTGAACAATATGTGCACTAAGTGAAATCATAGTCCCCTTAACGTACATCTTACTCAGAGGTAAGAGCTTCTGCAGAGCTCTGCCTCATCAGAATATGTGATTTTGAACAAATTTCACACACTTCTGCACATCAAAGAAAGTCCTCTCAACTATTTTGAGCACGATGAACGGATTTTTCTCAAAACCTTTTAAAAGAAATTTCACTTTCATGCTGAGACCAAGCATGGAAAATTTCAGCCTTAAAGTAGTTATAAGCAATGTCAAGAGATCCTTTAGAATGAATATGTGTTTGGGCAACTGTAACTATAGGTACCACTACACAATATGTCCATTAAACAAAATGTTTAGTGTGGTCATGTTATCACTGCTATTGAATTTCCTGACTTTCATTAATTTAATATTTCAACCACTGTGTTGCACAATATAATCCTCTGTATTTAACAAAAAAATAACTGAAGTCAAAGTATACAGAAAACGCAAAACAAACTTTGCACACATTTTCCTTTTGAAAAGAGTAAGGAAAGTTCAAACTCACCTGTGAACCTCTTGTTAGTACATGCAAGAACTGAATTCCAAAAAGCCTTGCCATTTCACTGGTTCTACCAATCAAGTCCAGCTGTTCTAACATTTGGAGATTCCCCTGGACACGGCTAATGTAGTGATCAACCATTTTCCATCTGTGAAAGCAAACACTTAGGTTATAAACAGCAGGCAGCCAGGAAGTTTGATCATGTACAAAAACTGCTCTTCTTTTTATTGGAAAAAAGTATACTTTGACCAGGTGTTACAAGTGTTTCCTGGTTTCCCATGACATATTTTTATATGATTCTTTTAAAATCCCACACACAAACTTATTCCTATGAATTCTAAGACTTACACAGAATGTGGCTTTCCAAGTTGCTGACATAAAGACAATCTCAAGTTCTCTAAACGGTGCGTATATCTTTTTAAAAATATTATATATGCACACTGTATTTTTCCATCTGCCCTGAGAGAAGGGAAACTAAACCATAGAATTTGAGACTTGACTTTGCCTGAATAAATGCCTATTTTTTGTATAGAGAAAGAAAGTCAAGAAGAGATAACATAACCAACCTAATTATCACTACCTTTGTTTTCAAGGCTCTGACACAACTGATAGGTCTGGATGGCAAACTGATGCTATACTTTAGCAATCTTCATGTAGTGTAGAAGTAACCCTGCATGTTCATAGATTAGTGTCAATTTAATTTACAATCTAAAAATAAATGTTTAATTTTCCATCTCTCCCCCAACCAAAGTGTAATTAAAAGTTTTAAAGAAAGTATGATATGTATATCATGGAAAACATTCAAATCAGTACTCTAATATTAAGAAGAGGTTACTTACTTTGTGCAGCAATTGTAGTTCTTCAAGATGTGTCCCTATGGGTGCTCCACTTCAGGTGTGCACCCACCTCTCAAGCGCTTGATTGGAGAATTCAAGTTAGCAATGTCTGTTCGACCCTGGCATGAGCCCTATTCCTCCTCACACTGGATACTGAGGCTATATAGAGGTGTGCAGGTGAACTACCCTCAGTTCTTTCTACACCCAAACATCCCATAAGGAACAGTCCAAAGCGGAGGGGAAGGAGGGTGGGTAGTAGAGCACCTAAAGGGAAACATCTCGAAAAATAGCAGTTACTGCACAAAGTGAGTAACCTCTTCTTTGAGCAGTGTCCCTATGGGTGCTCCACTTCAGGTGACTTCCAAGCAGTATCCCCAGATGGAGGGAGGGAGCTTCAGAATAGAGTCTAGAATTGAAGATAATACTGCAGAACTACATGCCACATCGGCTCTGAGCATAATGTTTTGAAAATGTATGTACTGAAGCCCATGTAAAGGTCCTACGTATTTCAGATACTGGTACATTCTTCAGTAATGCTGTAGGTGATGCCTGCAGGGATGAATGCCCACAGCATCATAACAAGAGATAATACAGCCAGATATCCATCTCAATAGTGTCTGAGTACAGATCGAGGACCCCGTGGATCTATCCACAAAGGAAACGAAGAACCTAGGTGACTTCCCAAATAGCTTGGTTCTACATAAATAGAAGGCCAATGCCCTTCTAACAGCTAGGATATATAAACAGGATTTCTGAAGAGAACTACTTGGCTTCTGGAAAAACACTGGTAGGTGAATTAATTGATTAAGGTGGAATGCCAAAAGAACCTTAAATAATAATTTAGAATATAAACATAAAGAGACCTTGTCCTTAAAGAACACCAAAAAGGAGGGATCTGCCATCAATGCTCCAATCTCCCTGGATGTTAGAATATAGATATTCAGGCCTGTCTGTAAAGGCCTATGATTTTTAAGTATATTCTTATCACTTAGCTAGTTATAGAGGTATAAGAACAATCAAAATCACAGGCTGCCTGTCTATGGGCCTTCTCTCATTGCGACAGTTAGAGGCCTTGTACTTTGGCTAAGCAAAACCAAAAGCAGCACCCACCGCTTGTGCCTCTTTGCCCTCTCCCCTGAGAGATGTGAGCAGCGGGCAGAGGAGTGGACTGAGCGGGAGTGGGGCCCGCCTGGACCCCCTGTGCTGGCTGGGGAAAGAGGGCTAACAGGCACAGCTGTAAATTCAGAGGTGCAGGAAGATTTGAATCCTCAACCAACCCATCAAAATGATTACTTCAAAGATGGATGTGTGGCTATGGAAGGTGGTAGGGTGGTCTTCCTTCTCTGAAATCAATGTCTCTTTCTGGGGGATTCTGTGGATTTATGGAACCCAGAAAACTGAGCAGGACATGATGTCTGGGTAGTTTGTGACCCACTAAATTTTTTATTATTTGAAGGTGTATATTTTGGGTAAAATCCAAACTTATATTGATCTGGTGCTGTGGCTGAACCTTTGGGGTCAGGAGGAACCTTTTAGTAAAGAGCACAGAGTTTAAATAACTGGTCTTTTTACTGGACCTGGTGGCTGATTGGGAGTCAGAGACTGAAATGCAGTAAAGGGGGCTGTGTGTATCTGTATACTGGCTTCTTGATAACCAGTGTGGGGAATTAGAAGCACAGTTTGTGTATGGTTGGGAAGTCTGACTTCAGTGTCACCCACCAGTGCTGGGAGAATCTGCTCTCCTTTTACAGCCTACCCTGACCGTAGCATTTTCAGATGGCTGCCCTGGGCACAGGATGGGTCACATAGGGTAATTTGGAGATCAAGGTCTTGGTACTGAGAGATGCTCGGTACCCATGAGGAGCGGGAGCTTTGATTCCTCCATTATTTAGAAGTCCTTAGTGTACCTGAACTCCTGTGGTACCGAATAGGGGATAGATACCAACATGGTAGCCAACACCACAATCGCTGAAGCTGATGGTATCTGGCACTGTTGCTTGCTCATTGCCACATACATGGGTACTGACAGCTGAACTGAATGCTTAGGTACCGATTGCTGGGCTGAACTTGATGGTGCCAGTCCTGAGTGTCTATGCTTACCCTCCTTGCTAGTAGAAGGTACCAAGGCCCTATTGGAGTTGCTTCTTTCCTTGGTGCTCCAGGACTTTACAGCACTGTCGTTACCCAAGGGAAAAGAACAGTAATGATGTTATGGCAGGAGTCTATTACAGATCATCAAATCAAAAAGAAGAAGTGGATGAGTCATTCTAAAAGCAGGTAACAAGATCAGCTAACATACATGAGCTAGTATTAATGGGGGATTTTAATTGCCCTGATATCTGTTGGAAGACTATTGCAGCAAAACGTAATACGTCCTGCAAATTCTTAGTGTGTGTAGAGGACAGCTTTCTGATTCAGAAATTTGAGGAAGCAACTAGGAGATCATCCATTTTGGATCTGGTTTTGACCAACAGGGATGAATGAGTTGCGAACATGAAGGTGGTCAAGAATTTGGGAGGAAGTGATCATGATCTGATAGAATTCAAGATCCTATGGAGAGGACATGAGAACAGCAAAACAAGAACATGGAGTTCAGAAAGGCAGATTTCAACTGACTCGGAGAAATGGTAGGCAAGGTCCCATGGAAAGATCGATTAGGAAGAAAAGGAGTTGAAGGGGGTTGGCAGTTTTAAAAAGATGTAATACTAGAGGCTCAACATCAAGCTATTCCAATGTAAAGGAAAGATAAGAAGAGCCACAGGAGGCCATTGTGGCTGCACAAGGACCTTTTTAGCTATCTAAAAACTAAATGGGATACATACAGGAAATGGAAGAAGAGGCATGACACCAAGGAAGTATACATGGGAATAGTGTGAGCATGTAGGGAGAAAATCAGGAAAGTCAAGGCTAAGAATGAGTTACGGCTGGCAAGAAATGTTAGACATGACAAGGGGTTCTTCAAATATGTCAGACAAAAAAGAAAGATCAAGGACAGTGTGGGTCCACAGCTCAATGAAGAAAGAGAGCTGGTAGGCAGAGCTGCTCAATGCCTACTTTGCTTCAGTTTTTTCACAAAAAATAACATATGACTAGCTGACTAGCGAAGTTACCATAGACAATAAAGGGGAAGGGTTGGAGATTGGGATAAGAAGAAGTTACTCACCTTGTGCAGTAATGATGGTTCTTCAAGATGTGTGTCCCCCTCTGGGTGCTCCACGGTGTTTGTGTCCCTGCGCTGCTGATCGGAGAACTTCGGTAGCAGTGTCCGTTAGGCTCACATATACACTGTCTCTCCTTGTGCTACACCAAGAGGCTAGTCAGTGTGCACAGGCTAACCCCCCTCAGTTCTTTCTCTACTGAAGACTCATTGAAGAGAACTCTGAAGTAGCGGGGAAGAGGGTGGGTTGTGGAGCACCCACAGGGTCACACATCTCGAAGAACCATCGTTACTGCATAAGGTGAGTGTAGGCGGGCAGCACAGACTGGCTGGGGCGTCGCGACCCTTCCTCGGTCCCAGGCTCTGAGGAAGGCCACAGCGTCTCTGCAAAGGGGAATTAGCAGCCTTCTTAAGGGTCCCTAGCCCCCGGCCTTCCCACCGGTGGGTTGTTGAAACCGTCTATTGCCCTGGCCCTTAGGCAGGGCGGGCAGTCAAAGCAGTCTATTGGCCCGGCCCGTAGGCAGGGCGGGCAAGCGAGCCGTCTACTGCCCTGGCCCTTAGGCAGGGCGGGCCAGCAGTGGGTTCGCTGTTGGTAGCGGTAAGGGGGAGCATGTTCTCCCGGGGTGGCTAGGGAAGGGGGCAGGGGGACACAGGCCCACCTGTCTCCACTGCGTTCCAGCCCAGGGCCCTAGCAGTGGCAAAGGCATCTGCCACTGAGTCGGCGGGGCTCCCATTGAAACATGCCGATGGGGGTCTTGCTCCTGACTCAGCCACTGTCTCTGGCTGTCCCTGGGCCACTTCCTCCCCCTGGTCCCCAGGTACCTGTGCCTACATATCTCCCTCCGGGTCCCTGGGGGAGGTGGTGAGTGGGTGTCCAGCGAGTCCCTCACCATCGACCAGTGGCAGGTCCGGAAATGTCTGAGGGTCATCAGCGAGTGGGAGTTCCTCCAGGTCAGGGCCGATCTCAGGGGGTTCCTCCAGTCGGCTAGGGGCCGTCCATGCCGGTGGGTTCTCCATGCCAGGCAGCTCCTCCAGGTCAGGGCCGGCCTCGGAGGGCTTCTCCCATCCAGCAGGCGGGGTAGCTCTTCCCCGCTACTAGGGTCTGGCGGCCCTTCCCAGTCCAGAGGGTCTGGCAGCCCTCTCCAGTCCTCCGGTCTCGGCACCCCTACCCAGCCAACCGGGTCGGGTAGCCCTCTCCAGTCACTTGGGCCTGGCAGGTCTGGCCAGGTGTGGGGCCTGTGGTTGGCGGGGCGTCTACGCCACACCACTGCGGGGCCTGGTTCAGGCCTAGGCTGCAGCCTCCGGGAAGCACGTCTGCCTCCAGTGGCAGCTTCCTCCCAACTGAGCTGCTGGGCCTGTCTTTTATACTTCCTGCCTGGGGCCTGGCTCCACCCCACTGTTTCCGGGTGGCTGGGCCTGCAGGGCCTGGTTCTGTCCAGCGGGGGCAGAGCAACCCTTCCTCGCCAGGCTCCGAGGAAGGCCACAGCGCCTTGCTACAGTGAGTAACTACTACTACTACTTCTTCTTCAAGTAATGTCCCTATGGGTGCTCCACTGTATAGAACTTCCGAGCAATACCCCTTCTGAAGGGCTGGGACTTCAGAGTTGGGTCACAGTTACAGATGACAGCAGTGTGGAGCTGAAGATGGCATCAGAGGTGGAATCCCCAGTGACTGCTTAGTGTTCTGCAGAAGTGTGGACTGACGCCCATGTCACCACTCTACAGATCTCTGAAATATGGACATTCTTGAAGAAAGCAATGGATAAGGAGATCAACCTCATACAGTGTGTATGAATAGAGTCTGGAGGGGTCATGTTGTGAATTTGGTAACACTGTCTGATGCAATTTGAGACTCACTTACAGAGATTTGGGCTGATATTGCTGAGCCCTTGGATCGTTCCACAATGGAGAGGAAAAGTCTAGGAGATTTCCTGAAGACCTTTATCCTGTCAAGGAAGAAGTCCAGGACTCTTCTGTCATCTAGGGTATGTAATATAGCCTCCCTGCTCTCTTGCTGAGGCTTGGGGTAGAAGATTGGAAGGTGAATCAATTGATTCATGTGGAATGGAGAGATTACCTTAGGAATGAATTTTGGATGCTTCCTGAGTGTAACCTTGTCTGGAAAAAATACAGTGTAGGTGGGATGTTCCATCAGAGCTGCTATCTCTCCTGTTCTCCTGGCTGAGATAATCACTATCAGGCGGGCAGTTTTCATTGGTAGGTATGTCAGTGAACAGATTGTCATGGGTTAGAAGGGAGGCCTAGACAGTCCTTTCAGTACCAGGTTTAGGTCCCACATGGGGCTAAGGAAGTCGAAGTTGAGGGAAAAGGTTTACTATACCCTTGAGTAACCTTCTGGTAGTTAGGTGTGACAGTACTAAGTACCCCCTATAGGCTGGTGAAAAGCGTTATAATTGATGGAGCCTAAGTGTATTTAGGAATAATCTTGACTTTTTAACGAGCATAGTCTAGGATATGTGGAAGAGTTGTGGATGTTGAGATTTGTCGGGACATTTCTGCAGGTAAGTGCATTGTATTGAGGACTTCCTACTGTGTAACAGAACCTCTTGTACCTCTCTTAAACAGAAGCTTTCTAGGTGTAGAAACCAAGCAGAAGACATGCCTTGAGGCAGAGAATCCCCAAGTTGGGATGTAGGGTCCATCCTTTGTTCTGCAAGAAGAGATGTGGAATGGCTGGGAGAGAGATCGGTGGGCACGTCACAAGCTGTGATAGGTAAGGATACCAGGTCTACCCCAGCCAACTTGACACAATCAGGATGATGTGAGCTCCATCCCCGTTTTATTTTCAGTAGGACCTTCAACAGAAGGGGACACAGAGGAAAGGCGTAGGGAAGGTCCTTGTCCAAGGGAGGAGAGCATCGCCCAGGAAGTGCTGTTCCATCCCTGCTCTGGAGCAGTAGCACGGACACTTCTTGTTCAGGTGAGTGGCGAACAGGTCTGTGGACGGTGTCCCCCATCATCTGAATAGGTCATGAAGGACCATCGGGTCTTATCTCCCACTTGTGGTCATGTGGGAATTTGTGACACTGTCCACTACCAAGTATTGGGTGCCCAGAAGATAAGCTGCGGACAGTTGTGGGAGATGCACCAATCCCATAACCTCATCACTTCTGCATATAGGGAGGGCGACCTGGCTCCCTTTTGTTGGTTGAACATGCAGGCTATGTTGTCTGTTAGGATCTTTGTGTGTGATCCTGTGATCAACGGGAGAAAGTGGGCAGAGGTGTTTCTGACTGCTCTTAGCTTGAGGAGATTGATGTGGAGTGATATTTCCGCAGGCGACCATTTGCCTTGAGTCGTGAGATCGTTTAGATGCACACCCCACCCTATGAGTGATGCATCGGTGGTGAGGAGCGAGAAGGGGAGAGCCCTTTGCAAATGTTGGCTGGATTCTTCCACCAGTTTAAGAGTTTTTGATCCTGACAGGGGTTTGTTCAGCCTCTCCTTGTTCAGTCTGTAAACTGAGCTGAACTATATTTGGAGGCACCACATGTGAAGCCTGGCATATGGTACCACCACTGTGCCTGCTGCCATATGCCCCAAGGGTTGGAGGCAGAGCCTGGCTGGTATTTGTGGGTCGCTTTGAGTGGTGCCTGGGAGTCTGACCAAGGACAGGAAACTGTGTTGAGGTAAGAAGGCTTTGGCCTGTAACAAATCAAAATCAGCCCCTGTGGATTCCAGGCATTGCACTGGAGGATTCACTTCTGGGTGTTGATCAGTAGATCCAGTTCTGTAAACAAGTGCATTGTAGTATCACTGACTTGGTGAGCCTCTCGAAGAAATTGAGCTCTGAGGGTATGTGTAGATCATTATCCCTTGGGAGCGTAAATGAGTCGCTACCACTGAGAGAACCTTGGAAAACACTCTCAGAGCCAATGATAGTCTGAAGGGGAGCACTCTGTATTGGTTGTGGTTGTGTCCCAAAGTGAATCTGAGAAATTATTTGTGAGCTGGTAGGATCCAGATGTGAAAATATGCGTCCTGGATGTTGGCGGTCGAAAACCAGTCTCCCTGTTCCAATGCTGGAGTGACTGTCAATAAGGTGACCATCTTGAATTTTTAAGCCTTGACAAGCCTGTTTTAAGCCTGTTGAGAGCTCTGAGGTCTAGTATGAGTCTCCAACTTCCCTTCCTTTTGGGTATTAGGAAATAACGAGAGTAGATCCCTTTGCCTCGTAGATGTTGAGGTACTGGTTCTATGGCTTCTAACTGGAGGAAATGATCTATTTCTTGTCGTAGTATACTCTCATGAGAAGGGTCCCTGAACAGGGATGGGGAAAGGTGTTGTGGAGGAGGTAGGGAGGTAAAATGGATGGAGTACCAAATTCGAACGATCTCTAGGCCCATCAGTACATTGTTATGCATTCCCAGGCACTAAGGAATGTTGCCATTTGGTAGCCAAATGGGTGTAAAGCGATGGTCGGCTGCATTAGTTAGGGCGGAGTGGTTTAACAGCGCCTTGACCCGCCCTTCAAAACTTGTACTGTGGGCCAGGGGCACTGTGTTTAGGGAATTTCCCTTTCTTTGCAGCTTGTAGTGGCTCTGAGGTTGGCACTGAGGCGCGTGTGATCTATGCTGGGATTGGGGACTAAATTGTCTCTTTTGTCCTGGTGTATAGATACCCAGTAACTGGATGGTAGTCCTGGAGTCCTTCAGGGTGTAAAGGGAGGAATCACTCTTCTTGGCGAAGAGCTTTGTGTCCTCAAAAGTTACCTGTGGTCTGCACCCCTTTCAGGAAACTTGTCACATCACCACAGCCAGGGAGATGGACCTAGCTGTCGTGTCAGCTGTGTCAAGGGCAGATTGCAGCAATGTCTGTGTCACTAATTTGCCCTCTTGGATAATAGCCCTTAACATACAAGTCACGGGAGGTGATGATAACGCTCTACTCAGTGCTGGTTAGGCCTCAGCTGGAGTACTGTGTCCAGTTTTGGTCACCAATGTAAAGGAAGGAAGTAGAGAAACTGGAAAGGATCCAGAGGTGAGCAATTAAGATAATCAAAGGGATGGAATGCCCATATGAGCAAAGGCTAAAGGAGCTGGGTATGTTTAGTTTGAAGAAGAGGAGAGTAAGGAGGGAAACGATAGCTGTCTTCAAACACTTGAAAGGTTGCCATAAAAAAGAGAAGAAAAGGTGTTCTCTTTTGTCACAGCAGGAAGGACAAGAGGCAATGGGTTCAAACTACAGCCTAACAGATTTAAATTAAGTCTCTGGAAAAATTTGCTAAGTGTAAGAACAGTAGGACAATGGAACAGATTGCCTTAGGAGTGTGTGGAAGCTCCTTCACTGGAGGTTTACAAAAAGAGGCTGGATAGCCATCTGTCTTGGATGGTTTAGACACAACAAATCCTACATCTTGGCAGGGAGTTAGACTAGATGACCTGTATGGTCTCTTCTATCCCTATGATTCTACCAGAGGAGGAGCTCTTCAATTCAATGGTACTGACTTGAGAGGTTGAGGCCTTGGAGACTGTAGATCTTGCTGGGGACCTGGCTTTTTGGAGCTGACTCCTTAAGATGAGTCCACACTCCTCTTTTTGGAAACATTCTTTGAAAGCTCCTAAGTCTTTCCCTTCTTAGGGGAAAGCTGCACTGAAGTGAAGGGTGCTGGATCTGATTGGAGAAAGATGTACGGGGATGGGCTCTCGACCTGACTCAGAAACTGGCCGATGGGAACGTTCCATCATTAGCAGTCTGAGTTTAATCTCCCTGTTTTTCCTTGCCCTTGACTCAAGGGCCAGGCAGAAGTTGCACTTCTGGAAAACATAGGACCTTCCCCAAGCAACAGATACACTTAGAGTGGTTGTGGCTTATGGATATAGCCTTTTGGCAGGGGAGGCAATGTTTGAAACCTGGGAAGCCAGGCATGCCCTGCCAGGAAAAAAAAAAGTCTTCCCAAGAAGAAAGAGAGAAGTAAAACAAGCCTCTCACTATGTAGCTAAATAATTATAACTATACTAACAACTAACTATAAAAACTATCTTAACCACTAGAAATATTAGAAAAGCCCAGGCATGCTCCAGGCAGACATGCTAGTGCTCCATCTCAGGCCTAGGCGGTTGAGAAGAAACTGAGAGAGATTCACCTGCGCTCCCCTTCATGCCCTCAGTATCCAGCATGAAGAGGCATAGGGCAAAAATGCGGGATGATTGGACACTACTAAATAAAAATCTCCAATCAAGGGCTCAAGAGGTACATGCGCATCTGAAATGGAGCACCTATAGGGACACAACTCAAAGAAGAATTATTAGTTCCTTATATTACATAGGGCCAAAAGATCCCAATCAAGATTGAAGCTCCATTATGCTAGGTGCTGTACAAACCCTTAAAATGAAGTCCCTTCCCTAAGATCTTAAATACTGTATAGTACTGCTTTTTACTTAGATTTCTCAAATGCTTCCTTGATTGGTATGCTCTGTCAAATATTATAGTCAACTCTAGTAGACAATTGTGATGGTCTATAGTATCATACCCAGCACGTCTACAAGACTATAATACATTTTGTACAAAATATACCTTGTGAGATATCATTTGAAAACTCATAATCTGCTGAACATTATTGTCCTGGTAAAATATGAATCAACATTGTATGTGAAGTTATAAGATTCTGCTGTATAGCACTGTTATAACATGCTCCAATGGTTAAAAAAAAAAGCAGGCCCAAATGAGATTTTCAGAGACAAAGACATACTGACACCCCAGCCTTGTGTTAAACAGCTATCACCTGCTTAAGCAGTCATTCTCTAGCAATGGGAAGGTATGAATAATAACTTTACATTTCATCACAGGGACGGTTCAACTCTCACGTCCAGAACAGACTAATTGTCACCTACTCCCCAGTGGCGGGTAATCCTTAAGGAGGGGGAAGGTTATAAGAATACAGGAGAGACACAACACGAATGGCCTCTCTCCTCCTTCATCCCTGCTCATGACATCAACGACTCAAATAAATGAACTAAAAGGGGTGGAGGTGTCTCAAACTGAAAGCAGACCCAATCTGTGAAATTTACTGCAGTGTATGATGAGGAAAAACTTTTTCTTTTAAGTTTATTTAGCTTGCTAAATTAGGAACTAGCTTGTGTTTTACTCCTTTATTTTTTTTAACCAATCCTGACTTTTATGCATCATCACTTGTAATCATTTATAATCTATCTTTCTGTAATTGATAAATTTATCTTATTGTTTTATTTTAACCAGTGTTTTTGGATTAGAGTGTGTGGGGAACTCTATTTAGGATAACAAGGCTGGTGCATATATCATTTTCCTTTGATGAAATGACGGACCTTCTATGAGCTTGCATTGTTCAGTAGTGTGCCGGACAATACAAGATGTACATTTCTGGGGAACAAGGCTGGGACTAAGAATTTGTGGGTGTTGCCCTGTACATAATTCATGACTGACTGATTAGAGTGCTCATGTATTTAGCTGGAAGTGAATTTGCATGCTAAAGGCTGTGTGAGAAGGCTAGGAGTGGATGTCTGACAACAAAGTAGTGTAAAAGGCACCCCAAGATAGAGAATTAAGGGGACATAGCAGTTCAATGGTCCAGATTATATTTTGGGTAATGTCACAACAATGAAAGCTAGATAGTAGGGATAGCTCATTAGAAGTCCTTTGATAAACACTATACGCTATATTAAGTGCTCTACAGGAAGTAAAGACAGACTTTGTTACACCAGACGATGCCTAATCATGTATCTCAAAGCTTCAGCTCACAGTCTTGTCTGGTGTTTTCCACAGTTGCTTTTTTATAAGCAATATAAGAAAGCCACACCAGACTAAGTTAGGAAGCTTGCTTAAAAATATTCTCATAGCAATGGATCATCAGATCATTCATTACCTGTAGATATCTGTCTTGTTGTCAAACCAATCAGACAAAACTCGAGAGGTAAATAGAGGAAAACGTTGATGAAGAACATGAAAACCCACGTTTTCAAATGTGTAGTTAGTTAGAGTCACCTAGAAAAACACAAAAGACTTGTGATAATGATCTTATATTTATATAATGCCTATGCTTATATAATGCTTATATTTATATAAGACTCCTAAAGCTCTTCACAAACTTTAACAATAGATTTATGAACTCCAAATAGGAATTTATCATCACTGAAGTGCAGTTATCCATTAGGTAAAATCATAGCAAATGTTTATCAGTCCACTACAACACAGCTGTTCATGATAGAAAGGGAAGAATATCTTTCTCCAAATGGAAGTAATAAATAGACTGCGATTACCAAACTAGAACTTGTTCAGGACTGAGGTTATAAGAGGGACCTAATGAGAACTTTAAATGTAACATAATAGAAAAGCAAAACAATGATGGGGCAAGAGAGCTCAAAACAGTTCCACAGACATTAAGTATTTCTTTTAGTAAAAGTACCACACTAGCTATCTTGTTAGCGACAGGTAAGCTGTTCTCAAGATATATCTTGGATACAAAGAAGTGAAAAGAAACAGTGTTAAGAAATATTACTGAAAATCAAAAGGCAAGGACTTCAGTATTTTACATTTCAGTGAAATAGTATCTAGTCAACATTTCAAAACATTGCATACAGTTGTATCTGAAAATAACACTTTATCTAAAAAGGGATGAAAAAGCTGTACAACAATTTACATGGAAATCAACATATACTATAGCACAAGTCCCTCCATAAAATTTCTGAACAAAAGACTCCTTAAAGTCCACAACAATTAAAACTCAATTTCTCTTTCTTTTAATCTATTTTCAACACATATTTTTAACTTAATTTTACTTTACCTCATTTCTCATCATTCTCCAAAGATTTAGGATAATTCGTCCAACAATATTTATTTCACTCATTGTATCTGAGCCATATTCATCTTGCTCAGCTGCAAATCTGTTCTCTTTCTTATCATCTAATGATGTGAAAAGAGGATACATTTAGAAAACTTTAATATAGTCGAGCATTATTGCAAGCTATTTCTCTGAGAAGTTCTAGGTGCTTCCTAGAAAAACAGCTTGAACGCATTTAAAATGTGTAGTAGCAGAACTGGAATTCAAAACCCGAGTGTGTGTGTGTGTCTCTCTCTCTCTCTCTTTCGTTCACTCTCACTACTCATTAAATAAGATTTTTCTGTACCAAAAAAATCCAAAAATCTTTAAATCAAACTCATATCCCATTAATTTTTCCTCTGATATGTATGTCCATGAGAGAGAGAAGCTTTCGAGCTACAAAGAGCTCATTCTCTGGTCAACGAAAGGTACTCAGCGTGCTATAGCTAAATACAAGAACAAACAGATAGTTTAGCATAAGTAGTTAGCACATATTTTAAGGGATCATTCAAATTATTACCTCATCCATCTTGTCTCTCTAACCTCTCTCACTTTGTCAGTCTGGGTCTGACACAGTTACAACACTGTATACATGGGAGAAAGGGACAGGTAACCTCCTTACTCAGTTTTCTTGATTCTTTGAAGTGCTGCAGCATCACAAAAGAGCAGTGTGTGCTCTTGGTGTCTTTTCTAGCATTCTCTTTGCTCTATGATGGTAGAGCCACAATACCGGGATTTTTTTTCTCTAAAGTTTATAGGGATGTTTTGAAAGTGCATCATACATAATTTAAAATCTCAACATGGAGCATGATATATTTATTAAAATATTATATATTTTTAGAACTATTTTTCCAAATTGTATTACCTCCATCTGGCTCTTTTAAATTAGCATAACAGAGCAAAGAGCATTCTGGGACATTTTCCTCACAATTCTGCGTAAGTGTCTATACCATTTTTAGTTTGTTTGCAAAGCCTTGCCTCACACTACTAATTTATCAAAGATGCTCCTGTACAGTATCCTATTAATAAAGAGGAGACAACATTTTTGGCATAATAAAGTACACAACACTGTATAACAATTATCAAAGTTCAGCATCTATTTCCTCAAGAAGCCATGATGTAAATTTCCCCTTGAATGACTCTCAAGAGAAATTTATTCACTGCGTTCCACTTTGTGCATCCAAATAAGATCATAGAGAAGACAGAAAAGAAAAAACTGTACACACTTGCAGGGCTTCCCATAAAATAACAGAACATAAAGCAGCAACTTATTCAATTGCTCAGACTCTTTCTCGCATGTGTCATTTCAATCAGAAGCAGTGCCATGAATAAAATCCATTCCCCATTGGCAAACTTTATCAATAAAACCTAATCAGTAAAACCCACAAGGCACTAACAAACCTTGCATACACATTAAGCCTTTCATACACATTATCAAAATGCATGGTATCTTTTTACCTTGTTTACTGTTTCAGATTTTGAGAGAGGAAAAACAATGATTCTCCTTTGCCTGGCCAGTTGTAAAATAAAATCCAGGCAATACAAGTGTTAACAGTAATTAATATTTTCTGTCCGCTTGTATGTAGGATCTCCTGCAAAGCTGGAAAGTGTCTAATATTTTTGAGTCTATTGTCTTTAACCTTTTTCTGGAACCATCAACATTTCTCAGAGTTTATTCAAGTCTATTTGCTTTCTCCAAACTCAGCCTGATTAGATAACACAGCTTCTCTCACTGGCTTTATCAACATCTCCTCTTTTGACTTGTCTCTCAGGACAGGTCTACACTAGAAGTGCTACACCAGCACAGCTGCATCAGTGCAGGGCAGCTGCGCTGCTGTAGTGTGTTTGGTGAAGACTCTATACGCGAAAGGTGGAAGCTATGTTGGTGGGAGAGCATCTCCTGCTGACATAGCGTTGGTTTGGACAGTGCTTATGTCTCTGTAACTTGTGTCACTCAGGAGGGGATGTCTTTTTCACCTGCTCTGAGTCTCTACATTTCTTCAGTATGCCTCACACCATGCTGCTAACAACACATGAATGTATTCTGCAACCACAATAAAGAGACAATTAGCATCCTATTATCAGCGGTGGCTCCCAGATAATGAGCTGCAGAAACCTGTAGTACTTCCATAGCTGGCACTTAGATAAAACCTATGGGTAGCGAATAAATCCCCACATACATGCTACCACTGTGTGCAAGTGCATTCATAGGCGCACACACTGGGGAGAGAACAGAAAGGCATTCTCCCCCAACTTTTAGGTGGATAGGATGAGGTGAAGAGTATCTCCTCTCAATCTTCTCCCCCTAGTTTTGAGCCTCTAGCAGAGGGAATGCAAGGAATGGGAGGGGAGGCCAGTTGCAGCCAATAATGTGCTGCTTTGTGCAGGCACAGCACTCTGCTCTCTCTTGCAGTGCAGAAAGTCATTAAAATTGGAAACTCACAAGGTAAATGGCAGAGGCAGTAACAAACTCAATAGGCAACACCAGAGAGAACAGCTCAACTTCCCTTTTATTAGCTGAATTTACAGGAAAGGAAAGGAAGAGTCATGGACTTGGAGTACATGGAAGGAGGCAGAGGGTACTTGCCAGCTCTCCCCTCAATGAAGCAGAAGAGGTAGGTACTAGTTGGAGGAGCAATGGCCAAAAAAAGGAAGGGCAACATGGAACACAGGGGTGGGAGAAAAGAACGGAACAAAGATGGAATCGGAACCCTGGCCAGGTGGTCATGCAAATAACAAAGGAAACAGAACACTGCAGACACACATACTTACTTCTATGGTATGGGGTTTGCAGGAGGCGCTTCATCTACATAGCTATTTCCTAATTTCCCCCCAACTTTTGGGCCCAAACCCCTCAAAATAAAAAATAAAATAAAATAAACCATCACTGAAGAAAACCCATACTACTTAACTTCTGTGGTTGCACCTACATACCTGCATAATAGCGGATATGCGCCAAACAAAAAATAAATTAATAACATGTTTTGTGTTTACCTTTTAATTTACCTACTGAAATCAGCAGGAGCTGTATCATAGTCTATAATATAGCCCACCTGGTACACGAGAGATCATCTGGCATAAATCAACACTTAGCGCAGCAGCCCTCTGTAAGAGGTAACCCCAGGAATGCATTTGGACTTCATATCCTAACAAAATGTCTGGGTCATATCTAAAAAGGAGAAAAAAAAGAAAATAAGTTTCATAATATAAATACATTTTTTGTGGAACAGTATGGCAACTGCTTGACCCTGTTCATGCTGAAGTCACCAACAAAGCCACCAATGATTTCAATGAAAGCTTGGTCTGTCTGGTCTTTCACTGAACACACACACAGACACACAAATCTTGGAGATTTAATAACTAAAATATATTTTATTATAAACAATATTATTGACAGAGTATTTGCTAACTTTAATTTTTTTTTTAACGATAAAGACCAAAATACAGATCTCACCAGGTTTTTGGAATGCAATATTCTATTGACTGTAGGTGAAATTTGACTAACGGGGCAAGACATATTAGCAATTAAATTGTGGTCCAGTAACATCAACAAACTTGTTGCGAGCAGTCTGACATATAGAATAAACAGATTAATGTGGTGAAGTGCTGCTATACTGCTATCTTCAGAGGAAATTGGTCCTGAATCTGTCTGGAATTTTGGACTCTTCTTAAAGTAGAGTAGAGAAGGAAAGTTTTTCAGCTAAAAACACAAGACTAGGTCTCAGGAGATCAGAGTTCTATTTTAGGCTCTGCTACAGACTTCTTGTAGAAACTTGGGCAGGTCTCAACCATTCTTTTTCCTGTCTCCCCATCTGCAAGATAGAGAGAATTCTCCTAACCACTGCTGCCTGTATCCTCTCCACCAAACCTCTAGTTCTATAGAATACATATTGAATTTTTCTATTAAAGGTGCTTGTATGTTGAGTAGTTACCAATACGTCACAATTATGGTCTTGTATTTTATAACAATTAATCAGAGGTAATCTCTACTGGAAAAACTTTACATTGGAAGGCTTGATACCAACGGTCAATTCTGAGAAATTTCTGTGAGCTGCCAAAACTGAAATATGGAAACAGGCATCCAATAAAACTACGGAAGCAAGATAATTCCCCAAGTGTGTGTGTCTACTGCCAGTGTTTGCACAGAGAATTACTGGCATTTTTTAAAACTCCCTCACAGTTGTTTTTTAATAGAAATATTTTGTTTCATATGAACCATGAGCCAAGTCTCATTTCTACTTCTATTGTGAACAGTGAGATACTTCAGAAAGGTATTGCAAATCCCTTTGAAGTGACTAGTCTGAGATAACATCTGAACCTACTAGCTTTGCATCTATCACTTTACCAAAAATTGGGCTCTTACATAAATGAATATAAGTTCTACCTGAAATATCCTGTACATACTATTTTTGTAAAATGTAGGTTACCCTTGACCTCCTCCTGTAGAGTGGTGGCACTGATTTGATTTTAAGACATTCTAAGTTTTTATTCTTGTTTTAAATTTTCTAACAGTTCAGAGATCTTTAGCATTTTGAGACTAAAACCAAGTTCTTTCATATACCATAACAAGTTACAATTTGCCACTTGTCTCTGATACCATAAGGTTCTTTGCTTCTGGACTTAGGAAACGTACATCAAGATGATTACATTCTGATCTCTTTTCAGCTTGTGATGTTTGGCTTGCAATGAGTGGTAAGAAAATAAATCTACTCGGAACATCTGCTGAGCAAATGGATGAAGCTAGCTTGGAATTCCTTCTAGCAACAGAATCACATGATAAAAGAGCATCATTTATTGTTTTGGAGAATGCAACGCAATTCTCAATCAAGGTTCCAAAATTGTAAATATTTTCCACCTAAGCTTTGGAAAAAAGATTTCTTTGATGATCTTAAATAATGATAAATTAAACCTTACAGAATGACTTACTTTCACATTAATTCTGGAGCTAAACAACCTTAATAGTGGAATTTCTCAATATGAGAATTGGTTGCTCAGTCTAGTGGGTATTCTTGACGGGACAGGGGGCAATTTATTTTTGTATTTGAAAACTGGTGTTACACTGTCCAAACTGGGAAGGACAATAGCTTTCACCAAAATCACCTTATGTTATGATAAAGGCAGGTTGAATTAAAGACTTCCAGAAATGCCTACATTTTGCATTCAGTAGTGTTCGTGACTCAAGGAGGTTGCCCCTCCCTTTGAGTCAGTATGGAAAAGATACCCACCATGGAGTTAGAAGACACTGAACTGCAGCAGGGGCTCTTCAGTATGAAACATAAATCAATTTCCTCACCACTAGTGGTAAATGAAGATTCCTTAGCTTATATTCTAGCGTGAGTCAGAGTGTTACTTTCCTGACAAGAAGCCCAGACAAATTCCAGTGGGCCACCATATTATCCCTGTATATATTCCCTTTCTGTTGCAGTTGGATACAGTATTTTTCTTCACTTTTTGTGCTAAACTGTTTAAAGCTGTGTGCACTGTTATGCAGCTGCTATGTGTCAGTGCTGAGGAACTGTTTGCATATCTGATTAAGGCTGTCAGTGCTTTGGGATCTTTAGGATGGAAGTTGTTATATGATATAAGACAGTAATAAACTTCTTGATTTCACTGTGAAACCTTCACCTATGAAAAATAATTTATTAAATTTTTTTAAAAAATGAATGCTGGTTTTTTAAAAGTACATTTATATTACATACAAAAAAACCTATGTTAAAAGACGTAAGTTGCAAAGTCAAACACACAAAATTAAGAAATGCCAGATTTATTGTTGTTCATGTGACCTCAATTCTGCCCCATTGTGCATCCACCCCGTGCACTGACTGATATAGAGACACTGTGGGAAAAGTAATCTGATCAAGTAACTGAATAATGTATCATCAACAGATGTAGGAAGGATGGACCAGTGATTGAATTGTTAGCCTGGGATTCAAGAAACCTGGTTTTGATTCTCTACCTGGGCAAGTCACTTCATCTCTCTCAGTCAGTTCTTCATACAGATGATAGCACATCCCCTCGTCACTGGGATGTTGTAAGGATAGACGGTTAAAAAGATTGATGAAGTGCTCAGATACTACAGTAATGGGGGTCATACCTAATATAGATAGATAATGCATATGCACAAGGAGGTAGAATTAAGTTTTCCAGGTAACCATAAATCTGGCATTTTCTAACTTTTCAGTGCTTGACTTTGCAACCAAATATTGATCTTTTAGAGTAAATTTTTACATGTATTTTTCTAAAGGAATAAGGTAAAAACAAATTCTATTATCTGAACGCTGAATCTTCAGCACTCCAGCATGCCCAGCTATCATCACCTGAGCTATAGGAATATGTACCTTAACATGCAGCAGGAAAAGGCTGTTACCCCAAAGGGGAAATAGGTTGCTGGGTGCTGGGGGTGGGTGGTGAGGGGAGAGCTCAGCCCAGCCTCTCTCTCTTCTTCCAGCCAGGAGTGGGGAGAGATCTCCTGCTCCACGTGGTGTCCCCAGAAAGGGACATAGGCCACTGGGGCCAAGTGCTGAGTCTTGGGAGAGTTTAAAGGTGCTAGCCCTTTCCCTCCCCCTGCTACAATTGTGCTGGCAGCTCCCAGGAGTACAGTGTTTGTTGCTGCTGATGCTGTAGCTCTGCTTTAGAATGCTTATATTAGATATTATTTTGGCAGGTGCCAACATTTTCCTGAGGAATACGAGTGAGGTGAGGGAAAGGCTGACTTTTAAACAGTTTATATCTCAGTAATAGCTCAATGGTATTTAATGGGAGAAAGAAGAGACTGAGTGTTCTCCCTCCCAAATATCAAAGATTTGCTGCAAACAGTTGAGGAGTGAGCTTCTCAAAGAAAAGGTCACCAGAATCCTCTATAATGGAAAGTGTTAGATAACCTAGCTGCACACATCACTACCATCTTTCCTTCTTCAGCAATACTTCTAGTGTAGAAAGAGATGGAATGACAATGGATCTGTTATCTATCAATCAAATATTTTTTTTTGCCTACACAGCTTAAGTGGTAGAAAGATTTTTTACATCACTAACAGAACTGAACAGTTTGTGAACAATTTGTGGAATTATGATATACTCGTCTTTACTTGTGCCAGACAAGAGTTTAGATTCTGTTTACCTTTCAAGAGATTGTGTGTACAGTACAGTCAACACCATAGTTTCATGGCTGGCAGATTATGATTGAGAGATTTACGAGTTTTTAAATCAGAATAGATATTTTAGTAGTCTAGCACAATATATGTTGCAACTCTGTCAACCTCATATTCACTGCATTTTAACCATTCCCTGGGAATAGAAAATTCCTTTCTCCAAAAGAGGCATCCCTACCTACTTTTCTTTGGGAAAGCAGTCAAACAATTCTTTTGATTACTAATAGAGATAAAAATGCTGGTTATGAAGCTGAAGAAAATTTCTCTCATCACATTTACAAAGAAAACAACTGAGAAAAAGCTTCATGCTACCCCCACAGAGGTTTATTTTGTCTTGTAAATTCAGTTCTCAAAAAGCCCACACTGTCTTCTTCACTAGTCAAGCAATCTTATTAAGAGAAACAGTATTCGGGCCAGTGTTTGCACCTGCTAGAAACTAACAAGTTCTAGTAGTGAAAGTTGTTAGCAGGGAAAAAAGTGAGTGAAATGGTAGGCCCAGTGCAGGCTACATAGTCTGAGGTAGGACAGTACAGTGTACCTTTTGGCTGGTACCATTGGCAAAAATAAAAGGGTGGGCATCAAAACTATCTTGCATGCCATTGCCAACCTTTCTGCAGAGATGGAAAATAGCATTTTTACTGGCAAGATTTAAACATGCAATATTAGTACATCCAATCATCCTTGCTGTAGAGACAAGAAATATCATTTTCCTCTCTAGACAGAGTGTCACTCCGTACTAATTTTGCTGCTATGTCATCTCCTCTTCCTTCACATTCTGTAATAAACATTTATTTTTATTTAAGTACATTGTTTCTTCTTTTCTTTTCTAGTGTGAGTTTTTCCTCACTGCTCATTTTCCTCCAGCTGAAAATAAGGCCAATGGAGGAAAGCTTGCAGGCCATACCTACAATACAGACAAAAGAGGCAGTTGTCTAGGGCAGCAAAATGTTGAGTGGACAGTAATTGCATAACAAAGCTCTGGGGAGATTTTTCCAGTTTTCCTTGGGCAACAAAACCTATAGAGCTGGTACTGGAACGTAAGAGAAGATTCTTAGAAGACAACTCCACAGAAGAAGAAAATGTTACTGACCCAGGAAAAGTTATTTTTGTGAAGATTATTTTAAGGCAGATACAGGGAATTTTTCCTCCTTGCAACTTGATGTTAAATTTTCTTGACTCCAGAAATGGTGCTAAGACCCTTATGACAAACAAATATAATATGATATGTTTAATATGAAAATTTGGTTAATTCAATGTTTATGTATGTAAAACCACTATCTACGAGATTTAAGTGCTAAAAATTATTGTTTATTATGGCAAAACCTGCTCCAATTTAGACTTTCCCGTAAGTCTTCAAGGAGATTATGTTATCTTATATCCTGCTATATTATATTTCATATCTTCCCTCAGAAGCCATTCCCTGCATTTTTAATCCAGGGGACAGAAGGGGAAGGAGGAAGAGGCAAATGGCTGATGGACGATGCAGCAGTGAATCCACTGACTCTGTCCATGATCCTCCTATTCCTGATTCCCCTAGCTCTGTGTCATGCAGATGAGTAGGCATTCCTGTGTAAACTCCCCAAATTGTGTTCTTCCCCATCTGTGCAGCAGAACAGCACCTTTTTCATTGTTTTTAGGCAACTCTCAACCTGCACTAGAAGGGCAGGATTTGACTTAAACGTAAAAGAAAGAGGCCCATAATATTAATTTATCTTTTGTGGGAATCCACTGCTCCATCAGGCCTGGTGAACTGTTGAATTTTCCATCTTTTTCAAGTCACTGAGGCAAAATGTCTTGCAATTTTAACCTTCCCTGTCTTCTCCAGAAGCCTGCTTTAGAGCATCCTCTAGTGGTTGGCCTATTGAACTGCAGGGCACAGCTCTCTCCTGTCTTCTACTTTTGGGTTCTTAGACAGATTCTCTTAGTTCTTTTCAGATACACTTTTCCAGTTTTCTCCCTCTCCCTGCAGACTAGCCTCCATTTGATAGAAAGAGGGTCTATCAGAGTGGGACACGTTTTAGCTTTAGCTTAACAGCAGATCCCCAGCCGTATCAGAAGAAGTTGAGCTGTCCCAACAGCAACTCCAAAGAAGAGGAAAAGTTCCAGAGGGATAGCCGTGTTAGTCTGTATACAGCAAAAACAATGAGAGTCCTGTAGCACCTTAAAGACTAACAAATTTCTGATGGTCTTTTCCGTTACTCCACCCCCTTTGAAGTTGAAGACTCGGGATGATCCAGAGTTGGCACTGGAGTTCCCTGGAGGCTGAAGTGCCTTCTCCATAAGAGGAGTTTTAACTTCAGCTCCTGGTTCTTGCAAGACTTCAGCTTTGGCTGGTGGCAGAGGGAGTACTTCTGAGGGATATGGGATTCTCCAAACACCAGACACAGTGAGTGTTTGTCCATTACAGGAATCGACTGTTTGCAGGAGAGGAACCTCTTGAAGCCTGGGGGGAAGGGGAGGAGGAGGAGGGAGAGAAGAAGAGCTTGGCATGCCCCTGGGGAGAGGATGGGGAGCTAGTGCCGTTTAGCTGTGAGGGATGAAAAGGAAAGTTCTTCTTTCCTCTTTTTTCTTAGAGAGTCTTCTTAATGCCTCTGGGGGTGGAGGGTCAGGAATTCCCCCAGACAGGGATGGAAACGTAAACTAAGGTTCTTCCTTTTTTTATCCCAATGGGATAAAAAGGAAGAACTAACTATTAAGGAGGACAAAAGAAACAAAAACAACTACTACTTATGCTGATGACGGAGATAAGGAAGGGACAACTGCTTGCTCCGTTGGAAGCCAAAGGCATTAGAGAAGGAACTGAGGGGGGGTTTCCCACAGAGTGCTAGATAGCCTTGAGGCAGACCACTAGGAAAGTAGAACGTATGTGCTGGCTGAATGGACACTGCTACCTAAAATCTCGGTTTAGAGGCACAGGGGCGCAGATACACCTATAATGGAGGACCCATAGGGACTCGAAGAAGAACCTAGAATTCCTGCACTTGTCTCTCTGTGCTGGTAGATCATTTTCACTGACTGCACAAAGTTGGGGAGGGACTGCTTTATAGCTGATATCTGGCTTCTTGGCATGTTTTAAGCCCAAATCCTTGTTTTTTGCATCATCTCCACTTCTTTGCAGGCAACACAGGACAGATAAGAGAGGGCATCTGGGGTGCCATGAGAGAGGTTCCCTCCCACCCCAAAGCTGCTCCCAGTACACCAAGGAGGACCTTAGTAACTGTGCTTTTCCTTGACTCACTCCCACTAAAGTATATTCTCCAGTTCCTTTGAGAGTGCACCCTTCCAGATGTGTCTGTTCAGAGACAGTTTCCTGCACCTCCTGAACCTCATGTTATTCAATATCTCAATAACCTTTTAGAATGAGGAGGATTTGCTGGTTTTCTCTCTTCCCATGTGACTCCCTTTAGCTGTCTCCACAAAAAGTTAAGATACCCCAAAGTTGTGAGACTTCTACTTGCCTCAGACAGATCACACTCCAGCAGTCTCAGGCCAGCTGGAATCTGCAGTAAAAATAAAAACATTCTGCCAAAATCAACTCTTCTGTAACTTTGTATCTTTGAGTTGCAGCTGCCTGTTCCTTCATGATAACGGACACCAATTCTAGGAGCACCCTCTGAGGAGGTGAAACTTCTCAAGTTTCTACAAAACAATTCTGAAAAACTTATCAAATCTTGATAAAATTATGTCTAGCCAATCCCCATCAAGATGCTAGAATGTGTTTTAGCTCTTTTTGCCGCTGGTCACGGCTTTCAGTAATACCAGAACTGTCAATGCTTTTACCTACAGTGTTCCATCAAGGCCAGGAACTAATAAGAGGGCATTATGCCAGAGAGGATCCCCTCCACGACAATGAAGACCTGCCAACTCACGTTTGCCTTCCCCTTGGCAGAAGGTTCAAGAAATTATCTGCAACATACGCTGATTTCATTTCAGACAGACAGGCTCTCAGTATTATGAGAAAAGATCTCAATAACTTTCAAGCACCATTAATTTTTCTATCATTTCCTTTGCCAAGACCTTGTGAAAACCAAAGGGATACTTGATAGTATCTCAAAACCTTGCTCCTTTGGCATAATTATTCCAGTTCTAATAGAAGAGGCTTTGGTTTATACTCCAACTTCTTTGGGGGTATTCAAAATATCTGGAAGTTTTCAGCATAGAAACACTTGTGCTTTACGAGTCAAGAGAAACACCCAAGATTTCTTAAGCACCATAGGCCTCCTCGAGAGGCTTATCTTCACATGTCAATATGCTCCATCATTGAAAAATGTCAATGCTTTACCATCAGGGACAATCATTATCAATTCAAGACAATGTCTTTCAGCCTTTCATCTGCTCCACAGGCATATACCAAACTGATGGTTATCTTGGTGGTCAATCTGTGATGAGGGTAATTCAGATCTACCACGATTTTTGTAGATACAATTGTATGAGGTTTTAGCTCACTACTCTTGCTGAACTTTCTGGAGCAAAACTGGAGATGAATCTAAAAGAATGCCCCAATTCCATCACAAGAGCACTTAATTCTGGAGACCACTTTTCAAAACTGATGTTGGACTAGTGATGTTGTCTGAAGGAAAAAAACTAACAAAAGTTAGGACCTCACTGATTTATTGTTCTGCACTCTGTAGGTTTCAACATACTAATGCCTCCAGCTAGTCTTCTGGGTGATGCTCCTCCTCCACAATTTTCTGATCAGGTAATAGAACTATCAAAATTCATTAAATGGATCTGCTGTCAGTCCCAACCAACAGATGCTGAGCTCTCTCTCTTGCTAGAGATCCTTTGGTCATTTGTTAAGGGAAAACTACTAGCAGATCCAACAGCAATCTGTATGATGAACAATAGATTGTTAAGATGGGAATCTCATATAGGTTTGCATAAAACAGAAAGCAAATGGTCTTGTCCCCACACTTGAGTCCCAGCCTGGCACCAATGCCATGGATCTGCAAACAATGGGGAATGCAACAGTCAGCTTTCTTTGACAAGTTCTTCCAGAGTTCATAACCAACCACATGGAAAGTAACAAAGCCACTGTGGCTCATTCTCAATTGCCAAAGCAGAACAAGAAGCAAAATCCTAAACAGAGGTCTGGAAGATTCTACTGCACCTGAGAACATCTGATCTGTCACATACATATGGAGTGAGATCAACCTGAGAGATGGGAAATAAACTAGTAACTCTTTGATTGCTTGGAAATGGTTCCTCCCACAAGTAGATTTATTGGCCGTCCAATCCACCAGGAAGTTAATAAAATTTGTTCCAGGCAGTGGCACTCCACAAACCTACTGAACAGATGTGCTGTCATTTCTGTTGTCAGGTCTGCAGAGTTAGCCAGTTAGACCAATGAGAAGAAAGCTGCAGTCATACTGATTATTCCATTTTGGTCCAAAACACCTCTGGTTCCCCAGATTGATGCAAATGTCAGTATGCCAGCCAGGGACTTTCTCAGCTTCTCAGAAATTAATTTATAAAGGCCTTCTGATGCACAAAGATTTTGAATCTTTGAGAGCTGCTCCATGGATCCTGAAGAGTAATGTGTTCTAGAATACAGTCTGGTTGATTTCTGCCTCAAATCCAGGAAATCCTTCATCAGTTAGTCTTACCAGGTCAACAGGAGAACCTGGTGTCTGTGGTGCACTAAGTGGGAAAACCCACTAACACTGGCAACAAAAGACATTTTGAATTTTTTCCCAGTACTAAGTGTTCTCATTAAAGCTCCTTTTGAGCCGCAAGGGAAACTTCTGTCTGCTAATCTTAGTTCGCCTTCCTTTCAGGGATCACTTCAGCAAGAAAATTCCCTCTCAAGCACTTTACTTCCCCCTCTCAATAAAGTAGTAATTCTGAGGCTTGCCACTGATTTTGTGCACAAAAAACCCGCAGGCTTTCATTTAATCTGATCAGTATTCTGATACCCTTCTTGCCCAAAGTCTAAACACACTGAAAGAGAAAACAGAGGCACACTGTTGATGCGTCTAAATGGTAAAATTCTATTTGCACAGAACTATACAACAGGAAATTTGATACCCTGTTGGTATTATATGGGGGAAGGTGCGACTAAGAAGAATACTGTAAGGCATCGAAGTTCTCTCTCTATATATATATACGGATTAAGTCTGTCATCTTCCAGGGACACAAGTTACCTAAACCAATTTCTGAGGATAAGTTGCTGACTCCAACAGGTGTACTAGCACATTGTGGACAAAGAGACAGAGCCTCATACGAAGAGATTTGCCAGGCAAGCTATCTGATTGTTGGCACACTCCTTCACAAAGCACTACAAAATCAGTATCCTTTCTTCATCCAACCATTCTTTCAGATGTACAATGTTGAGTCTTCCTTTGGTGTTCTTCATCACGAATACATCCAAACTTCTAACTGCTTTGTTATCTTTGACATGTTGCTTACATGCTGCCATTTGATTTCCTTTTTAAATTTCCTCCCAATTCTTGGGGGACTTTGTCTTTTTAACTGCTTGCTACTTCCAGTGATTTCCCAAGGTAGATTCCCAGATTTCCAAGAAAGATAGAGATAAAATGAGTTTCCTTACCTGTAATTTTGTCTTCTCTGAACAGGTATCCATTGCTCTGTCAGAACCCACCCCATATTCAGTGCTTTCAGCAACTCTTTTTATATTCTGGCTTCATGGGATTGGTCAATGTCATTCTCCTGAGAGGTTTTCTAGTTGGAGAGAAAGAGAATTGCAAATGTACTCTGCCTAGTACACATTCTGTCTTGAGAATGTACTCCAGCCAGATGATTCAAGGTTTAGAATGCTTATTTTTCCTTGTGACTATGACTTTCGCAGCTTTGGCAGTAGAACCTTGCGGAGACATGTGCCTGCAGTTCCAAAGTTATTCCACTAGAGGATGCTGTAAAACAGGCCTTCAAAACTTGGAAGAGAGAAAAACCCAGGAGTTTTCCAAACCTAATAGAGCAGGGGATTCCCATTCAGAGAAGACCCATTCCTTATGGGTAAAGAAACTAGTTTTTATCTACGGGTTATGCTCATCTGCCCATATAAGATTCTGTGTGAAATATATTTTGCCACAAAGAACCTATAAAAACTTCTTCCTATTTTAGGGTTTTCTATAGTTATCATCGTAGCATCTAACATTTTGAGAGTTCAAGACTGAAATGTGTATACTGGATTCCGGGATTAAGTGGAAAGGTTATAAATTTACAAGATTATTGATAGGGGAGTTTAGGGTGGGTGCTTTAACTCAATGGACTAAGAGGATCTTAATATGCCTGATATAAGAGGAAAGGAAAAACAGATGTTTTTATTCAGAAGACCACCATGCTTGTCCATTCTAGAAATGAGCCTTTAGGGAAAAACAATAACAATCAATATCTGAGAGACTGGCAGGGGCTGAAAGAATTAAATCTGCTGTACCATGCCTGAAAAATAAAAGCAGAACACAAAGATATGCTACCTTTTTACAATATTCACTATTTCCTGGAAAAGAGCTTTCTCATCAGCAGCATAAGTGACATCTAGTCCTGTAACTCCAGATCTTGTGAGCAAAGGGGCCTGGTCTCTGCTACCTAGAAAACAAGTAAAATAATCATTAATTATTAGGACAAACTCCACAACTCCAGTCTCTTTTATCCTTTCAAATAAAACATACAACTCAAATTCTTTGAACAGAGAAAATAATTTCTGTCTCTACAAAGTACATTCATATCTGTCTCAATATAAATTAAAAATTACTAATATAATTAATTCTTTTCTGGATAATATATGTTCTGAAAGGTGGCTTTTAGACACAAGAATTCCTTGTTTTCACTTTGCACATTGTTCCACTGCAAGAATTTTCTAGAAATCCCCAAAGATAAACAAATTGGACACAAGGAAAATATATCAGCATTTCATATCCACAATGGCTAACATAAGAGAGAGAACTATACATGAAGAAAAATGTTAAAGAACTGTACTACAGCTTATGTTCTATATTCACACAAAATATCTATTTTAATTAACTACATTACACTTGTTTAGACTAGTCGTTTGCAAAGTGCTTTGAATATAAAAAGCCCTATACAACATAGTACACTTTTTAAAACACCAAAAACCTCTGACTCTAGGAAATAAAAATAACCAATTAGAGAGCAAGTGTAATGGAGCAGATCAACAATTGTGTCTTCAAAATTCCCTTACATAACAGATCATAACATCTCTGATTAAGCCAATTAATTGGAGTTTTAAAAGAGGCTTCATACAAGATGAATACATTAGACCACATCAGCTCAAAAAAAATTCTGTGTTTTCAGAATTAATTACAAATACAGGCTGTTACTTAAAATGCAATAATGTAAAATAATGTGCAGCTCAGTCTCAAGGAGCTCAACAAGCTCTTCACTAAGAAAACAGTGAGAGCACTTACCAATAAAAGGAAGAAAGATCATCACAACATTTAAATGAACTATCTCATTTTATCACTAAATAAATTCTGCAGATTAATATGTCTGATTTTTAAACATACTACCAGTCTTATTCACAGAGCGTTTTCTTCATAATTTTTCAGAGCAGTTCCTAAGGAGCAATAACAGCCTCTCACGACAACTCTTACTCAGTACAATAAAGGAGTTAATTAAAAAATACTAATAAAGAAACAAATACCAGAACAAGCTACATTAAAAGTAATATTAGGGACTTCACCTAAACCCATAAAATTCCTGCAATACCTTGACAAAGAAGCAGGTGAAGGACGGAACTGTTGCCTTAATATTAAATTTCTTTCTTTCTTTTTTTTTTTTTTTGTGGGAGGGGGGGGGGGGGGGGGATACGGGGGTAGATTTTATGCCACACTTTTTATTGTTAGACAGTATTTTGTGGTTTAATATACATTTATAATGCCACTTTTTTTTTTTAATTCCCCAGTCTAAATCTGAAAAGAAACGGGACATTTTTTAAATAGTCTAAACCAGTGGTACTCAACCTTTAACAGCTGGAGAGCCACTTCATCATTAAATGGAGTTGCAGATCACCTTAAAATCAAGTACTGACATGGTGATTTTTGTGTCATGATGTTTCCTCAATGTCTGATGATGATGCAGTATCACATCATCATCATATATTGACACATCATGACATGACACATCATCCCCTCTCCCAGCAGCACACTCTCTTTCTCTCTCTCTCTCCATCCCCTCCTGGCTGCTGGGAAGAAGGAGTAGGGGGTCTTTCCCCATTCTGCCCCCCGGCTGCTGGGTGGGAGGTGATCTCTACTCTTACCTGTGGGGGGATCCCAGCAGCTCCTTTTCTTTCCCCCTATGGAAGGGGGAACTTCAGCGACTCCCACACTGCTGGTCCATTTGCTCAGTGCTCCCCGTGCTGCCTGATAGAGTGGAGCGCCGATCAGATGCCTACATTGCGAAAGCCGCCTGTAGGGCCATGAAGAGCCACATCCGGCTCTAGAGCCACAGGTTGAGTATCACTGGTCTAAACAAAGCCAAAAAGGTACAATACAATAAGGGCCCCTGTTTAGATCCAGAAAGGATCAGATAAAACCACAAATATAACCCTTAAGTAAAATATTGAACATACTGTCTTGATTTAACATTTTCTATTTGTAGCTAGCCAGCAATTTGAACAGGAGACTAAGGCAAATTTTCCTCTTTACACCTCTAGAACACTGCAGGAGCTTGCTCATGAGCACACAAACATAGATCTACTGCATACATGTATCATGTCTGTGGTTTACAACCCATGCGATAGTTCATAGGAAGATATAAGCAGGAAAGCTCTACCTATGCCTAATATGGCCTTTCAGCCAACAGTCACAAGAGGAAATTAAATGAGTTAAAACAACACTATAGAACCATACTTGATCATTGCTTGCTAATGCTTGATTTTTACGAAACAGATTTTGGTAAAGTACTCTAAGGAAAAAAAAGAAATAAGAACCTTGGCTTGAGCTTGTTCTGTCTTTATCAATCACTATAGCACCAGTGATTTCTCTTTTATCAGTATTTGGCAGTGCAGTGTCAGATGAGATGCAGAAGAATAAAGCACAGATAGGATCAAATTCAGGGTCTGGCTCCAAGTCTCTTCTAGTTCGAGCATGTAACTCCATACTGATGAGTGTAAGGTTTTGGACCTACATCAAAAAATATGTACAAGTATATATTTTGTGGCTTTCTTCAAATAATTAAGTTTCACACAGCTTTAAAAGAAGCAGATTATTGATACAAATGAAATCATTACAAACAAGGGCCCATTATATTTATATAAACTACTTACACATCACAGGTGAAAATACAGCTGACAAAACCTACATTTTTAGAATGTTTTAAAAAAATATTAATTGTTTTTGTGCAAGGTTACTCATAGACAATGGTATTTTTAAATAAATTAACTTGTAATAATTATTAAATATTGAATGTTTGTTTTCTAATGGGTACTGTCTCCCGGTCCTTTAAGTCTTGAATAGACATTTCAAATAGCAACATCAAAAACATGAAAGATAGATAATCAATAATATTAAATTATAACGCTTTTCACTTCCATGCCATTTTCCATCAGAGAATCACAAACTGCTTTACAAATATTGAATTTAGCCTCAACACTTGTGTGCAGTAAAGCACCATTTCGGCTCCATTTACTACGGATGGGGAAACAAGCACAGAGAAATTAAATGATTAGGAAAAATCAAAGAGAAGTTGAGAGAGAGTTTTAACAAAACGCCCAGGACCACAAGATCATCCTTCCAGTTAGCTGGATTAATGACCTACAAGATTTGGTAATTCTATACTATAACATGGATTTAGGGTTACTCTATGTATTTTTGGTATTTTCTATTTTCTCTGCAGAATTTTGAAAAAAGAAATGTGGGTATTTGTTAATAAATTCCTTAGTTATCCCATATAGGAGGGAATCTAGCTCTTAAAAAGAAAATGCTTAGACATTTTAAGGAAGAAAAAAAATGTTTGTTCTTTTTTTCTACAGTGCACAATAGTCAGCATCCAAAAGACTCACAGATTCCCCTTCCTTGTTACACACGGAGTGCCCCTATGGGGAAGAGTATGAGAAAGCATAGGTAGTACTCCTTTGTTTTATAAAGGAAGGTCATTTCAAGTAGTACAGAAGTCAGTTTGCGGTGTAAAAAACTGGTATAGAAGAATCGGAGGACTGTGGGTGAAGTGAATCTAGCAGGTATGTGAAGATAAGCACAAGGAAGCATCAAAGTATTGGACACGACTGGTGCATACTTGTGGGTGATAGAGAGGGAACTAGCAAAGGTGGATGGGAAAGGGAGAAGCTCCAACCACAGCTCTTCCTCTCTTTTCTCAATGCCTTTGAAATTAATGCATCAGGTCATACTTCTTAGCACTCAGATAATAATGGTTACAGGCATGGCACTATATATAAACCTGGACTAAGTCATACAGCTACACTATCAGTCTGTCAGAAGACTCAGGAAAACAGGACAGTTGGAATATTTTCTTCCATACCTGAGAAATCAGCTTAATCTGTAAAAGTGAAAGCTAAAATTAAGATGAAACTGAGTGTGGTTCTACCAGTCATCAGGACAGCATACTATACTGCTCAGTAAACATACTATACTGTTCTTGCTACTTCCTGAGTCCTGCCTCATGCACCATTAGTCAACAAACTAGAAGTACTGGGCTCTTTCAGTAAGAAAGTTAAACAACTTACTGAATCAAAATGGATTATTGAGTTTTTTGGTAATACTTTTTCTGCAGTACTAAGTATCTAGCCCTTCTGGTTGTTATCCTTCCAAATTTGAAATAAAACAGTTCTGTCTTTCTGCGTAAGGACAATTTAAATGTCAAGTTTAGCCTAAATAGATAATTAGAGCAAACCACCAAATGTGTTCTATCTATTGTTTGGCAAATTTCAAAGGATATTCCCATCAAAATAAGACTGCATGATCTGAAGGTGCAAACAACAGAATATTTGATTTTTTGTTCTTGTTTAAAACTCATCATGGGGTTAAAGAGAACAGAAAACAGAAGATCATTATAGGGAGTTTAGAAGCTCTATTGGTGAAGATCTTCATGACAAGACTGAACATTTTCTAAAAGTTTCCACAGAATTTACCAGTTTTCAGCAGATTCCTAGTGGCTCAAAATCATCAGGAGAAGTTATATATAAAATAGCAAGTTACTCCTCATGTATTCATAAGTTTTAAGGCCAGAATGGCCTATTATCATAATCTAGTCTGACATTTTGTATAACACGGGCCACAGAATTTTACCCTGTAATTTCTGCATTATTCTCATAACTTCTTATTGAACTAGAGCATGATGAAAGGAGGAATTTTTAAGGGTTAAGTGTCCCTCTATCAGGGTCTCTAAATCGTTAATAGGGAGCAATAGTTTAATTTTGACACAACTTTTTAAGGGTATATTAATCTTCAAAACTTTTTTAGACTAAAAATGAAGCAGCCATTATTAGCTCCTCACTTTTGTGAGCTTTTAATTCACTCATTAAAAATTTCCTAAAGTAACCAGCCATTTTGGAAGCTGCAGTTAAATATTGAATACAATATTTTTAAACTATTAGGATATTGTTTTGGATTGTGTATGATTATTTTTCAAATACTATCAAGCTATATTTTAATTGTCACACTTGTAATCATACAAACAGAAGAGCTTTAGTCATGGATCAGGAGCGCACTGTACTAGGCACTTACAAACATAACAAAGAGACAGTCCCTGCCCCAAGGAGCTTGCAAACTAAGCATAAGACAAGAGACAACAGATAGATACAAACAGATGGGGAAGTACAAGGAGTCAGCACAGTAGGAAATGGTCTCTACACACCAGTGGCCTATGTGCTAAGAAGTTTTTTTTGAAAGAATGATGGTAAAGGGGAGATCAGACGAGGAATTTGAAGGTAGATAATAGGATAGTTTTGTAGATGTTTGCAGGGGAGTGCCTCCCAAGCGTGAGTGGCAGCATGGGAGAAAATGCAAAAGTGCTTGTTTGAAAATTGAGTAAGTCTGTGATGGAGGCTGGCATCAATGGGCTAATCAGAGGCAAGTGTCGAAAACTCAAGAGCAAATGGAAGATGATAGGTAGGATAGTGATTGATCATGAAGGCCCGTGAAAGTGAATACAAGCAGCTTATGTCTGATGTGATGGATGGAGGGGGCAGAGAAGGACTACAATGAGAGGGATGACATGGTCAAACTGACAAGCTAGGAAAATGATCTTTGCAGCAGCATTCTGAATGGATAAGAGCAGAGCAAGTCTGCATTTGTCAAGGCCAGACAGTAGGATGTTGCAGTAATCAAGATGCAAGACGAGAGTCTGAATGAAAGTTTTAGCTTTGTGGATAGAGAGGAAAGGCTGTAACTTGGAGATGTTATGCAGAAAGAATCAACAAGAGTTAGACACAGCCTGAACGTGAGGACCTAGAGAGAGGTCCAAGTTGAAGATAACACCTAGGTTTATAGGCCTGCGTGAGAGGCAGAATGGTGGTGTTGTCCTCAGTCATCAAGAAAGGAGGGAGCGGGGAGGACTTGGCAGGGAAGATAAAGAGGCTCTATGTTGAGCTTGAACTGATGGCTAGACATCCATGAGGAGATGTGAGACACACCGAGATCTTAGTTTGGACAGGAGACAGATCTGGAGTAGAGAAAGATCTGTGAGCCATCTGCATATAGCTGGTAGTTGAAGTTGTGTTTAGAGAAGAGATTACCCTGAGATACTGTGGTGAGTGAGAAGAGAAGGGGACCAAAGGTAGAGCCCAGCAAAATCTCCACAGAAAAGTTGGAAGGTAAATGAGGAGGCTATTGTGAAGGACATGATGAAGAAGTGATTATATTTCAGTATAAGTGATAATTCAAAAAGCATTTTGGCTCCACTTCACCATAACACTTATGCACTTTAACTCTGTTAGAACTACACTGGCTTAAAGTTATGTACGAAGGGGTGATGGAACAGGGAGGGGGTGGGCAGTGCCCCTTCAGTGAAAATATTGTGTGGGTTGATCTAAGTTTCCAGACCCATATGTTGTTCTTCTACACATTCTGGGAACCAACGTTCCCTGTAAACTGCACGCACTCATGGGGGTGTGCAGAAGCAAGAACAAGATGTGGAGGGGCTAGAGTGGCTGCTGCAGTGCCCGGGATCAGGCTGGTAACAGGCAGGAACTGAGGTGATTAGGTCAGGTCCTGGAGCAGCTACCCCTGCAGCTGGCAAGAGATAAACATACAACTAGGACCCACATCCCCAGTCTGGAACTGTTCCCCTCCATCTCATCCATGCAAGTTTCCGTTGCTCCCTTCACTCCCCATGCACAGTACACATACCCCACTCCCCTCCTATGCCTCCATGCCCCCAATCAAAGTAAGCTTCCACCACCTCTGTAAGTATGTGTTTACATGCTATGTTGAATAGGGATCTTTACCCTTTCCTTTTAAGTAAGGGCAATACCAAAAATAAAAATTCAACAGAGGAGCAGTTAACAGAACGTACTGAGAGTCAAGCTAGTGGTGTTGTATTCTTGCTTCTGCAACTGCCATACTTTGTAATCTTGGACTAGTCATAAAAGGGAGAGCGTTAACTTAAAAAAAAAAAAACCTCAAAAAAACACTTCTGAATTTTTTGTTTTCTGTTGTCACAAGTAACACCTAAGATTATTATAACTAATAGATTAAACTATTATCTTTATTGTCTTTTCAGTTTGTTTACTTTGTACATTTGATAGTACTTTGTGTATTTTCTGTTAGTCAATCAATCTTCTTGTTTTTCTGTGCGTCTTTCAGAAAACAATGGATAAGAGAAAAACAGTTTAAAAAATATTAAAACTCTCAAAATCAGTGAGGGTTTAGGGGTGTTTGCAGTATCTAAAACTACTTTTAATTCGCTTTTTAAAACCTGACTAAATTTCAAGTTAATAGAAGCCCTTTAAACATCTATGCTTTTGTTTCCTCTATTGTAAAATGGGAATACTACTTACTTTGCCAAAATAGGTGTTGTGAGACTTAAATTCAATGCTGTTAGAAGGAAAGAACTTTAAGATCCTCAGACAAAAGTTACTACAGAAACTTTATTAAAAATTAAAAATACCAACCCCTGATTAACAAGGATAGAATTCAACAATATTTCTCCCTTCAAACTCTGCCCCCTTTAAATAAAATTATCAAGCATAAATAAAGCAATTCATCTTTGGTGTTGTAGCAAGTTACCTCATGTAATGCTTTTGCTTCCTGCAGATTTTGCACACTGACTTTAAAACCGTAAGAGTTGTTTAAAGATGGTCCTTCAATCTGAGAAGTTTCTTTCTTTGGGGCACTGAGGGCAGCAAACTGATTCTATTGAAAGAAACATATGCAGCAAAAAAGATAAATAAATATATTAATTTATAGATTTTCTTCATTCTTCAGATTACTGTTTTCATATTTAATAACCTAAAAATAAAAGCTACTCGACAACAATTATAAGGAAGCTTCACTTAGGCCTTGTCTATATGATGAGTTAAGGGTTCGTCTACACAGCAAAAAAATACCCTTGCAGCAACAAGTCTCAGAGCCTGAGTAAACTGACTTGGGCTTGCACTCTAGGGCTAAAGAAAGCTAAGTAGATGTTTGGGCTGGAACCCAGGTTCTGAGACCCTGCCTAATGTCTAAATGGCTATTTTTAGCCCTATGGCACAAGCCTAGTCAGTTGACCTGGGCTCTGAGACTTGCTGCCACCGTTTTTTTTGGGTTTTTTTTGCTGTGTATACATACCCTTAGTGTGTGGTAAGCCAGGCTGTGACTCTACAGCGCATCAGCTTGAGTGCATTAACTTGTTATGTAGACGAGCTCTTATCTTATCTTCTTGGTTCAATTTCCAATAGGAAACCAACTGTTGTATCCAATTCCCTTTTTGGTTTAATTTTAATGAAATTGCAAGTGCCTCTTCAATTTCAACCTTCAGAAGGTTTCAAAGCCATGCAAAAGTGCATTACAAAAGAAATTCTGGTCAATATGTGGTACTTCAACTGAGCAATGAAATAGTCACTTTTGTGTTGGGTTGATCAGTTCTATATAATAGATACATCTAGATGCATCTATTTAGATACTATAGAATTCCATCTCTTGGTTGTTTGTGATCACAATACATATCTTAATGCTTTGCTCTCATTTTTTCCCTTTGTATTTGTATCCTTATAATTCTCATTTTGTTATCATCATTACTTCGTCTATTGCATGCGTTTATTACACATGCACAGGCATAGATAACAAATATTTCCCAGATCACAACAGCAAAAACAAAACAAAAGCCCACAGAAAATAGACAATTTATCACAGACTCAACAAATTCAACAAAGGGTTAAAATATAAGTACAAATGAGACAAAGGCACTTGTTTAACTTAACAAATGGACTATTTTTGCTTCTGAACTTGAAAGGGCATTTAAATGTAACCTAATAAACAAGAAACTTTGTTTACAATTCTTATTTACCTTCACTTGTGTTGCTAAAAGTACTCTTCGAAGAGCATCAGAGTTACTTCCTCTCCTATGACTCAATTTCTGCATCTTTGGTTCTGTAAAAACATACAACAAATGAAAAACTATTTAGGTTCCCCCAAATATTCTCATGAAACTTAACTATCTACCAGGAAACAGAAAATGTATCTGATATAATACGCACAAACTGATCACCTCCAGTCCAAAGAACAGCTCTGATAGCATAGTGTGCCTTTTACAGAATATATGGCACTGAATAATAAGACAAAAACACACCATTATCTTGGACAGTCTTAAAATTTAAGATATTTAATATTTATACTCTAATTTCAAAATAACCATGTGTGTGACACATGCCAGTGATTTAACTATAGACAATGACTCAAAAATAGCCTACATTTAATTTCAATTATGTTGTTCATATTTAACCATCACTTTAGAATTCATATTCTAGCCACACTACCACACTTTTTAAGGTGTTTTGACATGCAAATCTTAATTCATAATTGAATAATTACTTTAACTGGATAAACACTTGTGAAATATATTCTTTTCAAAAATAAAAACATGTTTAAATTGCCCTTCCTGTAGAGAGATGGTTATTTTTCTATTATTTCAAAGTATATTAATCTCTTTTCCTATTATTCGCAGGAAATGTTTTTGTATCTCTTCTTGTTGCACCTGCCTTCATTAATAAATTTACCTGTAGATAAAGGAGTAAAATCAAGTGCTTCAGCTATTCTTTCTTGACATTTTCTCTGTACAATGGGTGTGCTATGAAGGCAAACAGATTCAGAATTTCCAGCTCCTTCTCTAACCAGAAGTGGAGATGTGCTGAAGGATGCCCGACCTTCATCTTTGTCATGTTTCTGTACACTCTCGCTGCATGTTGCGTCATTTTCTTCCACTGGAGACGAAAGTATGTTCTGATTCCTCCAGTCTGCATCTTCTAAACTAGACTGTTTGGAATCTGGGGATGCTGCTTGTTGCCAGGGAGGAAGCACTGGAGAATCTGGTGAACTATAATTGACATAATAATCCTCCTCCTCTTCTTCTTGATCAGGTTCTATTGCTGAAGAAGCAAGCAGCAGTGTCCTGCTTTCAGGTGGAGTTTTACTGGGTTCTATGGTATTTGTAGAAATCTGTACAGTATTAATACATTTATCACAAGTTTCCTTGGTCTGTGTCGGTGTAGGATCTGCCTGTGAAACAGGAGCGTCTTTTTTAGGCACAATAGGTCTGTTATCTTGCAGGCTAGGTAAACTGAAATTCTTAGCTGCTTTTACCATTTCAGTAGGCTGATCTTCAGGTAATGTTATGGATCTGAAATTCTCAGCTATTTTTTCCGTATCAACAGGCTGCTCCTTCGACAACTTCTTGACATGCTCATACTCTTCTTTGGCATGAAGCCACGTCTGAATCTGTTGGCGACTTGGTGCGCATTTACAAGGCATGATGACTATTTTTTTATCTTCACTAGTTTTATGGCTATTATTTTCTCCTTTGCCAGCAATAGAACGACAATTACGTGGAGGTGACCCTGATCTAGGACTTTGTGTCATTGCTGAAAATGCAGTCTTCCAGAGCCGTAGTCCTTCCAATGAGAAATCTCCCTCAAATTCAGCCAGATCATTTGGAAGTCTAGTTGCTACTGTGAGAAGCCGTCCTCCAATCTCCCTGTAAAGAGAGTATTTTAAATTATTATTATGCCCTAAATTGGAACTCTACTGAGATTAACTACTTTCTTTCCTTCTAGTGGAGGGATAGGAGTCTCTGAATCCTTGGTGCCCCAAGAATCCCTTCCCAAATGGTACTTGCTTTACCTTTTATCGTCCACATTACATATCCTCTGACAATGATCAACTTTTTAACAGAGGAGTGATGCAGTTCAGTCCAGAGTCTGTCAAACACTCTCCTGAATCAGCAAAAGAAATCACTAAAGAACGAAAGATTATCATTTCTTTTCCATCAGAGACAGGGCCTGTCACCTCCATACAGCTCTCAACCCTATTAGGTTCAAGAACACGTGAACTAACTAGAGTCTCTAACATCATGGACAGTAGTTCAGTACAGTATTATTAAACTACTGGAAAGGCCATTTTCCACACTCAAAGAAAATTAAATTTTGACTGCAAATATATTATCACTGACAAAGACAGTAGCTCAGTGTTTTGGAACAGAAAATATTAAAACATGATGTGATTCCAAGATGGAAGTAGAAATCCCATTTGGTTAAAGAATCACTACTAAAGGACCACTAAGCTTTCTGATCCTAATGTAAAATGTCAATGAATTTCTGGAAGAAACAGCTGTTAAACCACCAACCAATTTTGAACAGACCGTGAAATCTTTTTATTTATTTATTAATTATAATTATTGTAGTTTGAAAAATGTTTCTCTGGGTATGGACCTTGACTAAGAAATTTGGACCTTTACAAAAAATAATTGACTACCCCCGCTCTAGAGCAAGTCACATAGCCAGATGTCTTCCTTCACAAAGGGAGCATGGAGTCAGTTCATTCCTGCTTTGAACATCATTGGGGAGACCAAAATTGGCATGTAGAATTAGAGTGAATGATGGGTAAGGGAGGGACAATTATTTTATTTTATTTAACTACAGAGTTAAAACAAAGCCTTGGAGTTTAGGTTTGTCAATTTAAATCTTTTACACATCTGAGAGTGGAAAAATTCCTACGTTAGCATAAAATTAGCTTTAGGAATACATTTAATTAGATTTAACATTATTACAAACATACATACATATAGAAATACCTTGTAATAAAAGTATATAAACAAATTACCTGGGCCTTTCTGGTGCATCAGAAGGATTGCTGCAAAATGGTTCTTGGTAAATTGTTTCTGCAAGTTCATGATCCATCAAAGTTGCCATGATTTCTTCACGACTTGGTGGGGACATAAGAGGTTTAAGAATGTGAGCAGTACGAGGCGTAAAACTTCCATTCTTTGATTGTGAGGGAGAACTGGTTGATCTTGGTGAGCTATCTGGGGTTGGAGTTAATCCTTCATTGTTTCTTGAAACATACAATTCTAAATCCTCAGAAGCTGCATCCACTAGCTCACCATCCGGAGAAGACAATATGGAAGTAAAAGAAGTATTAATTGAATCAAGTGGCTGACATTGTTCAAAAGTGGTTTCCTTTCTAGTGCAGCTTTGAATGAAGTCTGAACAGCTTGTCTGTGGAAGACTAAGAAATACCTCTTTATTTACTGGATTTCTATTCAGCTTGAATTTCTCATTTACATAGTCCCCTGCCTGTTTGGTACAGAAAATATCTACTGATGAGCTAGTTCGAGAAGTAGAAGGATGAACATTGTTTCTCCACTGACCATGGCGACGGTTCTCATTGATATCCATAGAGGTTTTTTCAAAAAGTTCAGGGCTTAGAGCACCAGATGTTATCCATGTACTTGGGTCTGAAGAGTGATGTTTTTCTTCCTCAGATTTTTGGCTATTATGACTGAAAAGTTCATTTTCTGCTGTTTGTCCAGGAAAAAGATCCTGAACTGCATCACTTAAAAACTTCTGTGGCAGACTTTGATCTGCTGGGACAAACTGACTTGCAGAGTACAAACTACAAAATCCAGTCTGCCCTATGGTATTAATATCAAAATTGTAATTATGGTCTGGTGACAAGCTGTCTTCAAGTGAGTAACAGCTTTCAAAGCCTGGGTCTGAAAAAAAAATGGGGCTGTCATCAGATACAGGGTGGTCAATTTGATTAGTATTCTGCTGGTTTAAAGAATCTACTTTTAAAGGTTTGAGTGTTTTTTCTTTAGGTTTTGCATTTCTGGGAATGCGAGACTTTCTTGGTGATGTGACTGACCGTGATCTTTTAATTCCTTTATGCTGTTCAGGAGAGCAAGAAATACTTTTGTTCAGCTGAGGTGTAACTGATAATGGCTCTTGCATAATATCTGCATGTTGTGCTTTTTGCTGTCTCTTTTGTAGTAACTCTTTTAGAACAGCTAATCCAGACTGTCCTTCACTGAATGCTGATGGGGTCACTACAGTCCTATTTTTACATGAGGAGATAGTTTTTGTTAGCGAGGTGGTTTCTGACAAGGACTGATGTTTTATTCTTTCAGATTTAAAATGAGACATATCAAAAATAAATCCTCTCTGTTTTTGCTCCCATCTTAGCTGTTTTACTGGACTCCTCAAAGAAGTTACAAAACAGTTCTTAGGCAATTGAAGGGACCCATGGCTTTCCTCTGATGATTTAAGTATAGAAGAATAAGGATCAGCATGTTTTGATCCTTCTGGTAAACACGTAATCTGCTGCTGATTACTGTCTTTACAATGCAAAAAATTAGTGGCATGCAACTGATCTGTCTTCATTGTATCTAGGAAGCTATGAGTTTCATTTAATTTTCCAACTGATAAATATCTATTCTGAGAATTTATAATCTCTTCTGTCTTTGTAGCTGTTTTATCTTTAGAGATACATACATTCTGTGTTACCTGAGATGAGTGGTTAGATGAGTCAAATGTATTATTTTGAATCAAATTAGATTCCTTCATTCGAAACACAGCATTTTGACTCTTACACCTTTGGGAGTTTATTTTTGTTATTTCCCTTCCAGATATCACAGGAGCAGAAATGACAGATGAATGAAGATTTTCTCGTGGAGTAGACAAACCTTGTAAATCCACAGGCTTATCAGTTTCCAGCAATGGATGAAAATAGCCAGATGAATTTCCTTGTACATCAGCTGTGGAGGGGAGCTGTGTTGATGGTAGATGTCCTGTTGAATAGCCAGTTAGAGGAACATCTTTCTGAGTAAGAAGTGGTTGTGAGATGCCAAAATTGTGAGTAATTTCAGGCAGATCTTTATGTTTCAGCACAAATTTAACTTCTGCGGCAGAATGAGTATTTCCTTTTTCTTCTCTAAATGTCATGCACTTCCTCGATGACATTTTTTCAGCTGTTTTTTGCCTCTGTTTTGGTCTAGGTTTCTTCTTTCCATCATTTGCTGTTTTATTAATCTGATTAATCTTGTTCCTTTTTTTAGTAGCTACAGTAGTAAATTTCTTTTTATATTTCTTAACCTGAGTTTTTGCTCGATTATTTTTTTCTACAATGGAATTAACAGTCTTGCTGATGTACATGTTAGGACCCTTAGTAAGTAAAGCTTCTTTGTCTAATTCATTCATAATTTCTTCTGCTTTTGGATCAGTGGGAGACCAGCAGCGAGGGGGAGATGCATTTACTGGACTTATGCTTCTCTCAGAAAGAAAACCTAATTTAGACATAACGTCACTATAGTGATAGTCACAGTCTTCAGCTTCAGCATTATAAGATGGTGAAGGGGGGGAAAGGATTGCATGAGTCCTTTTTCTGAAAGATAAAGTTCTTTTAATATTTTTACTACTTGCTTTTTGTGGTTTTCCAACTTTTTTCTTAGCAGACTTATGTTTTGCTTTCCTTCTGTGACTTTTCTTTGGTGTTAATGGATAAATAGGATATTTGGTTGCAGGGGAGTCAGGAACTTTTGGCCAAAAGTCCTTTAAAGGTGCAAGCTTTTTATATAGGTTCATCTTTTCTTCTGTAAGTACCACTTGTTCCTCACTAGAGTCTATTTTTCCTATTTTAACAAGCATATTTTTTCTCCCTCTAAATCTATTAATGATAATGTACTTGATAATAACAGGTGGCAATTTTTTAGAGAGTCTTCTACGTTTTCGAGATTTCTGAGACCCATCCAAACTTTCACCACTTTCTATGGGCTGAGGTAGGCTAATTTTTGAATTGTGCATGACAAAACTTGATTCGCTGTCTTCAGTCTCATAATTTACTTTTCGTTTTGTTCGGAGTGTATATTTATTCCCACATAATCCAAATGACTGCTCAGTTTCCAGAGATCCATCTCTAAATTGGCAGTCAATACAACTGGCATTATTTGTAGGCATTTTGTTTTCAAAAGCACCATGAGGAACTTGAATTAAATCACTAGGTAATGCACCATCCTTATCAGGAATGTTACTGCAAGCATTGTCTTGTGTATAGCAGCTTTCCTTCATGGATGCAGTATCACTGACACTTGCAGGCTCCTGATGATTGCTAAGACCCAGTTTCTTTTTATTAAGCTTTAACCTGGATTGTCTGTTGCCCTGCTGTAATTTATACGTCACAGGAGCTAATTTTTGTGGTCGGCTGAGACAATTAGAAAGAACAACACTGGGGAAAAACATATAATGTGCTGCTTGTTGACTGAGGCTTGGTTTTTCTGTCTTATGCTCCTGAAATTCTTCATACTTAATTTTAAGTTTATTAAGGCTACCTTCTTCATCAATGCTACTTTCAACAGAAGGTCCCACAGTTCGATTCCCTCCTGAGCAAGACACCAATTCACAACTTTCTGCTACTGTTGAAGGGAAGAAGCTATTTATACCTGTGCTGCCGGATTTTTCATTTGCTTCAGAGGGTATTTTATTTTTGGAGTGGCTTAAATCTGAAAAACTGAATGAGTTTTTACTCAACATACTATCACTAATGTGGCAGCTCATATGCACAAAAGAGCCATCCTCTACCTTTCTGATGCTGGTGTACTTCCTACTTGGTATCTGTCTGCTCACTGATGAAATGTCTTCTTCATATTCAAAAATATTATTTTCACAAGAAGAAACTGGGAGAATATCCTTCTTATTACTTTCCTTGTGAGAGTTTTCAGAATGGGCGCTATTGCTGAATGATGTTGGACATTTTGCAGTGTAAGTGCTTTCTTTTGTGAGAGAATGGACTGAAAGATCAGGTCTTGCTTCAGTGTTGTTTGGTTGTGAAAGTTCTTCTACTAAATCTTCATTGTTCAAAACATGGGAGGCAAGGGCACTTGTGTGTTTACATTGAAAAGCAATCTTAGCAGAAGATGGGGGTTCTAGCGTAGCAGCATCTTTGTGAAACATGGAGGTCTTTACGGACATTTTACTTGTTGCAATTATGGAGGAGTGAGTTCGAGAACTTTCATTATTCAAAGGATTGTCTGGAATGGAAAACAAGCAATTATTTTTAATTTTACCCCCTCCCCATTCAAAATATCTATCTTAGGATATTAACCATTTTAAAGATACCTCTGATGAAAGGAACTTCCAAAAAAAATCCAAATCATATTTCATTTATGGGCAAGATTGTTATGACTATGATGCATATGAGCACAGGAGTTGTCATACCAGATCAGATTGTTTGAACAACTAATGCAGTAGCCATTCTGCTACAGTCACTCCTAAATAGTATACATATACACACATGACAAATTTTCAAATCCAGTGCCAGAAGTTAGGCTTCTAAATCCACCTAATGATACTTGAATACAAGTGGCCTGATTTTCAGGAGTGCTGACCTACCAATCCAAATGATATCAAGGGAGCTAGCTGTACATGCTCACTACCTTTGAAAATCAGGCTACTTATTAGGATGACTAAATATGGCACTAGAAGCTTAATTTCAGATTTTGAGATGTTAGCTACAGTCTTTGCTTTGCGCCTGTTTCAGCTTTCATTATTTATTGATCTGTGATCTCCACACTGTTCAAGAAATCAGGGAAACCCAATGAAGGATTTGTTTGTTATTATTCAGATAAAAGGATAACAACATGGATTCACATTATATTCAGGAGAAGACTGCCTAGACAGCTCATCAGTTGCATAACTGAAGAGTCTGCCAAAGGATAACTTATTACTGTTAAGTAGTAAATATATGGCATTCAACTTCTCTCTCACCTGTGACTGTCTACTACTACTTACTAATTTGCAACGAATTATAACCCTTCATGGATTATTTTTTTTAAATATATTTCTAAAATGCAAAACCATTCCAGAAATCATACTTTTAAAAACAGCCTTACTGAGCATATACAAATTGCATTAATTTTAAAGAGACTTGCGCACATGCATATGAGGGCAAAATTTGCACCGAAGTGACTAATTAAAAACCAGCTAGATTTCAGACTAAGAAATATGGTGTTGTAGAGTTTGAATTTAATCTGCAATTTCAAATTTGTAGTCAATTTAGTATAATTAATAGTGTCTCAAAACTATATTAAAATGTTGCTATAACCATGTTGGTTTCAGAATATGAGAGAGACAAGCAGGTGCAGTAGTATCTTTTACTGGACCAACTTCTGTTGATGGAAGATACAAGATTTGTGTCTTCCTTCCCCAGACCTGAAGAAGAGCCCTGTGTATCCTGAAAGCATGTACCATCTTCCACCAACAGAAGCTGGTCCAATAAAAGATATGGTCTCACCTACCTTGTCTTTCTCATTAAAGAAAAATGAGTAATTAGAACAAAACTAAAGCAAGTATTTCATCTTAATATTAAGATCCCTTTGGCACAGGACCAAGTATTTGTTCATGATATATATGCATTCTTCATAACCTCATTCAATATATTTGTATAAAGATAATATATAGATCCAACTGCTAAAAGTAAGTAGAAAATAATATTTAGATATACTCTTATCATCATACCCAGACTGGCCACACTGTGAATCCAGGTCATTTCAGACTTTTTTTTTTATTTTTGCAGAGGTAGTGAGGGTAAAGAGAAAATATTTTTTTAAAATTCTGAAACTTTAAACTTATTCCTTACTGACAGAGTTGTTCCTGCATCAGCCTTGACATTACACAGTTTTAAACTCATGCAATTTCAGAAAATAGATATGCAATGTACTGAATGAAATGTAGGTTGAAAGTGAGATACACTGTATTAATTATTAACTGTATTAATGATGAATGGCATATACTGAAAATCAGTACATAGGAAGTCTGGATTCTTCCACATGTTTACTAAATTCAATATATTTGTAGTGAAACCCTGGCAGACTTAAATGGTCTCATGAAATTATTAATTTCAATACGGTGTATGCATAACAAACATTTTAAACAAAAAAAATCTCTATGTAAGTGGATAAGCTTTACCCTCTCCATAAGACTAATTAAATAGAAGAAACTCTTTACTCAAACTATGACATAAAACAAAAGAAAAATGGTGAGGGAAGAAGGATACAGTTGGGAGAACCATAAGCCTTTTATGCTGAATCATTTGTAAGCCAATTTACAGTATTTAAGGGCCATTTTCCTGCAGTGTGTTGAAAGCACTTCCCTCCCACTGACTTGGGAGTTGAAGGCAGTCGGATCTTCCAGGATTGGTACATAGATCAGAAAACTACTTGTGTTCCAAGCAGTAACTCAATTTTTAAGCAGTTTTACCATTTACTTACCACCATTTTCATCTGCAGTTCCATCTAACTGAGGTATAGAGAGATTAGCTAGAAGCAAACTGTTACCACTCCATTCCATTTCATCTTCTGAAGATGAATCCTCCTCTTCAGTTGAGCTTCGATGCATATTTTTGCTCACTGACCTAAAGAAAATTAAGCAACCCTAATAAGTGTAGCATATTTCAGACTGCAAAAAAACCTCTGGCTGTAAAGAGTTATGGTGATGTAAGCAGCAATGTCTTTTCAGGGATGACGAGGAAGGCAAAAATATTTGTCAGATATTTTATTGAGACACAAGAATAATGTTCTGTGGTGTTACTGTTGATACTACCATAATAGTAGTCAGGAAAATGTAGACAAGATCTGTGGCACGTGACAGTTTAACAGGCTACAAAAGAGATTCAGATGTTCTGATTTTGTATCATACTGATTCCAATTTGAGAATGCTTGATAGCAACTGAAAGCCTGAAGGAAACTGAATGGTCTGTGTGATATCAGCTGTGCTGTTTAGTTTCCAGGAAACAGATCATTACATTTATTTAAACAACCCAAAACCTTTGTTGGATTACAAATATCATCAGAACATAAGAATGGCCATACTGGGTCAGACCAATGGTCCATTTAGCCCAGTATCTTGTCTTCTGACAGTGGCCAATGCCAGGTGTTTCAGAAGAAATGAATAGTACAGGTAATCATCAAGTGATCCATCCCCTGTTGCCCATTCCCAGCTGCTGGCAAACAGAAGCTAGAGACAATTCAGAGCATGGTTTTGCATCCCTGGTCATCCTGGCTAATAGCCATTAATGGACATATCCTCAATGAATTTATCTAGTTCTTTTTTGAACTCCATTATAGTCTTGACCTTCACAACATCTCCTGGCAAGGAGTTCTACAGGTTGACTATGTATTGTGTGAAGAAGAACTTCCTTTTGTTTGTTTTAAACTTTCTGCCTATTAATTTCATTTGGTGAGCCCTAGAGTTCCTGGGTTATGAGATAGAGTAAATAACACTTCCTTATTTACTTTCTCCACACCAGTCATTATTTTATAGACCTCTACCATACCCCCTTAGGTTGTCTCTTTTCCAAGTTCAAAAGTCCCAGTCTTATTAATCTCTCCTAATATGGAAGCTGTTCCATACTCCTAATACTTTTTGTTGCCCTTTTTTGTACCTTTTCCAATTCCAGTATCTTTTTTGACATGGGGCGACCAGATCTGCATGCAGTATTCAACATATGGGCATACAATGGATTTAGTATAGAGGTAATATGATATTTTCTGTCTTGTTATATATCCCTTTCCTAATGATTCCCAACATTCTTTTAGCTTTTTTGACTGCTGTTGCACATTGAGTGAATGTTTTCAGAGACTATCTGCAATGACTCCAAGATCTCTTTCTTGAGTGGTAAGAGCTAATTTAAATCCCATCATCTTATATGTATAGTTCAGATTATGTTTTCCAATATGCACTACTTTGCATTTATCAACACTCAATTTCTTCTGCCATTTTATTGCCCAGTCACCCAGTTTTGTGAGATACCTTTGTAACACTTCACAGTCTGCTTTGGACTTAACTATCTTGACTAGTTTTGTATCATCTGCAAATTTGCCACTCACTGTTTACCCCCTTTTTCCAGATCATTTATGAATACGTTGAACAGTACTGGCCTTTGGGGGACACCATTATTTACTTCTCTCCAGTCTGAAAACTGACCATTTATTCCTACCCTTTTTTTCCCATCATCCCTATTGGCACACTCAAAGAGAACTAAGGCATGAATGGTCATGGAGAATGAACTTCATTTTACTCCTCACCCGCAAAAGAATAAGGAACAATATGGGGAAACTTGTATTGCCAATGCATGTGATACATCTGTTCAATAAAGGCTTTTTGTTGTTTTTTAAAGAAAGTCACTGAGGTTGCCAAACCAGTACTTTCTCATACCCAAAGAAGAGCTCTGTGTAGCTTGAAAGCTTGTCTCTATTACCAACAGAAGTTGGTAAAATAAAAGATATTACTTTACCCACGTTCTCTTTAATATCCTGGGACTAACATGGTTAAAACAACACTGCAAACAAAACGAGTACTAGCGTAAGACAAAAAAAAGCTGGGGGAAAAAAAGGGTTCACCTAAAGTTTAAGAAAGGTTTACCTACACATTAGGGGAGGGAGGGGAGAATCAGATAATAAACAACTCAGAAGCCCTGCATTAGAGAGATTTTTTTCTTTAAAATATAGCAGGAGTGAGGTGAAGAATCCTAGCATTTCATACAAGTAAGCTATCTGAAACAGGATAGAAAAAAAAAATCAAGCAATTTAAAATTTTATTTAAAAAAAAAAAAAGGGATACAAAACCTATCTTAATAGAAATTTTTAAAACTATTCTATAGTTTTGTATATCAGAATGGTATTATAGGTTACCAGCCTGAAAATGTAAATGAAAAAAGTAGTCATTTATAAACTCACAGAAATGCAAAAAAAAAAAAAAAAAAAGAAAAAAAAGTTAAATATGTCCACTGAACTCTTTTTTTTGTACTAATATAACTTAAATTATCAAGGCTAAATATTCTGGATAAAAATATTTCCCATTTTTCTGGACCACACCCATTTCAATTTTTCTTTTACCAACATTTTAAAAGAGGAAAATGTAATGTCAGATAGGAAAAATGGCTTTGTGGCTAAAAAAGTATGGGGACTTGAAGTCAGGTAATCCAAGTTCTATTACTAACTCTACTACAGTTTTCCTGTATTATGTTGGGAAAATCACTTAATCTCTCCGTGCCTTAGTTCTTCCATCTTAACAATGGGGATAAAAACATAAGAATGGTCATACTGGGTCAGACCAATGGTCTATTTAGCCCAGTATCCAGTCTTCCAATCTTAATTATTCCCTACCTAAGAAGAGAGTTATTAGAATTAATGTATTAATGTATGTAAAATGCCTTGAGTTTCTTGTATGGAACTCAAAATACTAAAAGGCCTGACCAGAACTTGGGTGGAGAAATGTTGAATATGACTTCCTTCAGGGCCTGTCAATACTGAGTTGACAAAAGGGGTCAATATAGAATGACACAAGGCACTCCACAAATCCCTTATCTTAAAGGATGAGCCTACTGCTGGTGGTCCAGAAAAGAAGCGTGCACCTTAAGATTTAATCTTTGACCCTATCGTGCATGGGACACATGGTGCTATTTTTGGACTGCCAGATCAGTTTTCACATACAAAACTGATTATTAAATGTCACCACTTTAACAGCCATATCTAGCCTGAGATCTGCATGGAACTCCTTTCTCTAAGTCAAAGATAGTATATCAGTATTTCGCTTTAGAGTTGCTCATTCACAAGAGTTGAAAACACAAAGAAATGTATTTGAGCGAAAGGACAGATATTTCTTTTTAAAAAAGGGAAAAAGCCTTTTTTCCATGTCAAACACATACCTTCTTTTTGCCCCATGCTCTTCAATGCTGCTGTCCCATCTTTGGGACATTAGCAAACTGAGTTCCATCTCTTCCTTTTCAATTTGTGGTTCATTTTCTTCATCATCACTGTTCTGGAGATTTCTGTAGCTTCCAAGAGAATGATTTTGAGATAATGTTCTGTGTCCTCCCATTTGATACCCATCATCCTCCAAGCCAGCCAATAGGTGTATCATGGCCTGATCAGAACTACTGTCAACTGCAAAAAAAAAAAAAAGAAAAGCCAAGGCATACATAATTTTACCTACATTTTATTCTACTTGTAAATTAATGTCTAGTTATAGTTTCTGAGTAAAATAACTTTAAAATATAGTTCCTAACCATTTTCAATTAATTAGGTAGTAACAGATGTTGGTGGAGGCCCCAGAAATCCAGCTCTCTTCATGCCCACCATATTTTCCAGTTCCCTGTTTTACATCATCCTCCCTATCATTCAGGCTTCAATTCTGCTAATCTTATACCAGTTCCTTGTTTCTTCCTTCTTGCTCTGGTTCTACTAAATTCACTTTGATCACGCTTCCTTCTCTCCAATTCCTTTTACCTCCTCATTCCTAGTAAAAAGGCTCTCTCTCTCTTCATTGCAACAGCTGAAGCAATCTTTTTTTGCTCTCTTCTCTTCCTAAATAACTTTACCTCTTGCCTAATCCCATAATGCCAACTCCTACTGATTCCTCTCTACATTCAATTCCCTCCTCAAATATTCTTCTCTGCCTCTCCTCCTATCACTCCTCTGCACCCTTCATTGTCCAACATCTTGCCTACTTTTTAAAAAAGCAAAACTGACAGCATCCAAGAATATTCCTCCTCTTTTTCAACCCAATTCCTTCTTCCTATTCAAGAGATCTATTTTCTACTAGTTGCCATTAATCCCACAAGCTGTACTACTGATCTCATCCTTCTGCCTCTCCTTTCATCCCTGGTTTTCCTCCCTCTCCCGTATCTTTAAATATTCTCAATCCTCTGGCTTCTTTGCTACCTTCAACTACAGAATCATAAAAATGTAGGGCTGGAAGGAACCTCAAGAGATCATCTAGTCCAGCCCACAGCACTGAGGCAGGACTAAGTATACCTAGACAAGTGGTTATCAAACTTATTTGATCGTGCCCCCCTTCTGTATGTCTGTAGTAGTTTATGCCCCCCACTCCTGCTACACAAGTACATATGCCTATATGTGTGGCAGCGATGCTTCACTTGAATCAGTTCCGTCTTTATTTTTCATTTTTGTTACTCTCCTCTGAACTCTCTCTAATTTGTCCACATCTTTCTTAAAGTGTGAGATCCAGAATTGGACATAGTACTCCAGCTGAGGCCTCACTAATGTCAAGTACAAAAGAAAAATTCCTTCCCATGTCTTAGATACGATACTTCTGAAAATACATCCCACCATGATATTAGCCTTTTTTGCAGCTGCACCACATTGTTGACTCATATTCAGTTTGTGATTCACTATCAGATCCTTTTCAGCAGTACTATCACCTAGCCAGTTATTCCTTATTTTGTATTTTGCATTTGATTTCCTTCTTAAACTCAGTATTTTGCAGATGTCTAGACTGAATTTCATCTTGTTGATTTCAATTCAGATTCCTCTAATTCCTCAAGATCATTTTGTGTCCATCTGTCTTGGGGCAAAAATTTTTCCCAACTCCACCACTTGCCTCTCTTAATTACCATCCTCCAATACCTCCAGGGAGCTGGTCTGTTAAAGTCAGCCGATGAGAGTTCCTCCTCGCCCCCAACCCAAGAGGAAGAGAACAGTGGGAGCAACAGAGGAAGGGGAAAGAACAGGCCAGCCAGGCCCCATCTCTCTCTCTGACCCAAACTTTGGGACACCAGAATCTCCTTAAGCATCCCACCACCTAGAGTCATATGGAACATGAACTCCTTCCAGCACCTCTAGTTGGTTGACGTGGAAGATGACAGCTTGGATCAGTGCAACAGTAGAGCAGCCTTTACAAACCTACTGGACAGACGAGAGATTATAGAAGGCGAAACTGGAAGGCAACCCTCTAAACTGCAAACTCTTTGAGGCAGGGAGTGCACCTTCCTCCGGGTTTGGTATAGCACTAAGTATAGTGAGGGAATGCAACAATAGCCCAGTAGGAAAGAATGTATTACTCATGTCCTGGTTATACTCACTGAAAACTGCAGTCTGATTTGGTCTCTGAGACAGTGGCCGAAAACTCTGACTATTTTCCATGATGTTTAAAATTGCTTCTTCATTAATAAGTGCATCCTCCTCTTTATTAGTATTCCTATTAGGTTCTTTAAAAAATGAGATAAAACTTGAAAAAGTAATATACATCATTGTTTCAATATAAAAGCAAAACAACTTTTAAAAATCAGTTTGGGGCTATTAAGCATTCAAGTATTTATGAATTATTTTATAAGGCTTCTAAAAAAGTTTCTGTGATTCTATCTACTATGAAAATTTTGATCCAAAAACGTCTTTGTGGTGGTGAAAATCTTGCACATATTGGGCCAGATCTTGTGGCTTGCTTCACATTCTTTGCACTGCTCAGGCAGCACAAAGGAAAACTAGCTGAGGTATTCTACTGACATAGAGGGGAACCAGTGAATGTAGAGAGATGGCATAGCTGGCTCCTAAGGACCTCTGGCGTAGGGTTGACTTTACTGGAGTTACAAAGAGCGAAAGTGAGGGCAAAGTTACTATTTAGTTCAGACCAGCTAGAACAAAGTCAAATCCTGTTTGACTTATTCATGCAAATAGTTCCAATGGCCTAAATATGAGAATGTGTAAGGCAAATGGGATTTGTCCCTAAAATTAATGTCACTGAAAATACTCACCTGTGTTCAACTTCTTATCTTTGTGCACTTCCACCATACTGGCTGGTGAACATGGAACTGCTTTAGGAGAAAGTACCTCAGAATGTAGTGTTAACTCAGCAGAGAACTCCTCTGATCCATTACTGTAGTCCACTGATCCTGACAATGTTCTATTTAATTAAAAATAACCCTTTAAAATGACTATTCAGGTTAGCACAAAAAATTATAAATCATGGAAAATGGCTGACCACTTACACAGAGAAGTCATTTTGCTTGAGGATTTCCTTAAGTCTCTTTTGAAAGATTTTTTCACTCTCTGTTGCTGGCACAAATTCACGATCTTTAAGATTAAAAAAAAAAAAAAAGTTTTATTTGAAACTTTTATTCTGACCTATTGACACTTGTGTATGAATGCTGCTAGAATGATTGCTTATATTAACAACTGACTAATAATCTTTTGAAAAATGTATTTGCTTAAATCCAGTTCAAATTTGAATATGACAGTAGTGACCAGAAACCAAAGAAAGAGAGGACAATCATTTCCAATGCATCTATGCAAGAATAAAATTGTTAGGGAAACAGAGATACTACCCTAGCAAATGCCATGCATTCAACTTTAAAATAAAGAATGTACAGCTGTAATAACGTACAAATACTTTTAACACATATTAGTTTTATGAAGAAATTTTTGTTTTTTCAAATAAAGGAAAGCACACTCAAACCAGACCTCTGTAAACAGATGATTTTCTTAAATGGGATGAATGCTCCATTGGCCATACAAATTTACAGCTACTCAGCAGCAGCAGCGTCACAGTGTGGCAGATAATTTGGGCCTCCATTTCCCCTCTTATAATAGATTCCGAAATATCACCTCCTCACAGAGCTAAAATGTTCCTTTTCAATATAGTATATATACATATGAAATATGTATCAAACAAACAAATTCATGTAATTTTCACCAGATAAACCTCCCTTTACTTTTTAAATTATGAGTGCTTTTAATTTTTTTAAGAGGGCTGTCAAAATTAGACGTTATGTTAAGCACAAACCACTAAACAACTTCTCCTTTAATTCTGGCCATTTAGGATTTTTACACAGACAACCTGAAAATATTTACGGTTGTGAAACATAACTGCTTTTTTCTGTCTCATCTAAAAATAAAGAGAAGAATACTAATAACTATCCTTAACCTAGATTAGATGTAATTTCTTTTCATTACACTAAAAAACAAACACTAATATAAAAGGTCATTAAGGTTGCAAAGTCAAGCACTCAAAGTCAGTAAATGCCAGAATTAAAGTTGCCCATGCAACCTTAATTTGAACCCTTTGTGTGTATGCATTATGGTAAACTCCTTAATTGCATCATCACATACTATTTTTCTGTAGGAACTCTACCTCATTCCATGAACAGGATGGAATTCTCAATGCCACTCAACTCTGAGGTAAATAATTATTGTTATCCGCCCCCATTCCATGGGTGGCCCCACGCATTATTTAACATGTCATTCAAACCCTGCATTTAATACAAAATTATTAATTTCCTCATAGACTTTTCTACGGTGCTTTCACCATTCTATCTTTGTTCTTTCTATATTCATGAATTTATCTTTCCAACACTGTGAATTCAAGTGGCATTATTAAACAGGGGGAATTGAGGCACAAAGTGAGATTAAGACCAACATTGTACGTGTCCACTAATTTTGACTGTCCAAATTGAGAAGTCCATGGCCTGATTTTTCTGAGTATTTGCCATGAAACAGTATTTTATATGTTCAGAGAACAACTCCCATTGATGTCAGTTGCAGGTATGAGTACTCAACAGCTCTGCAAATTGGACCCTAAGTGTCTGAAGTGAGGCACTCAGAAGGTGAGAAATACAGTTAGTGGTCACCTATGAAAATTTTCATTTACTGTATGTGACTTGCACATCATCACATAGGGACTGTGTGGCAGAGGCAGGTACAGAATCTAATTCTCCAGAGCAGCATTTAGCTGCCTAAACCATGAGACAGTATTTCTCTTTTTCCAGTCCCCCACCTCATTCACTAAACACCTTCAAATTTCTGCAACAAATGAGGCAGGGGTCCTACAGACAACAGTCTCATTCACTACACAACCCTGATTGATTCCAAGAGTACAGTTTTCCCCAGGCAATTAACTTAACATGACCAAAACAATGTCTTTTCCCCCAACACCTTGTTCTGAGAAACATCTATACTGTTTTAAATGAAACGTCACCCAAAAAAAAAAAAAATCAGTCTTAGGCAGACACCCATAGCATGGAAAACATCAGTCCAAATGGTTTAGGTATGACAAAGTTATAAGCAACTGAATACAGGGTTTTATAATGGAAAGTGTCAGGCAACCTTAACTTTAGGTATGTATTATAGTTGTGCCGTGTATAATAAAATCCGTTGAATTAACATGATTTTGTATCAAATTTTCATATTTTAAAATAAAAATAAAATACAAATATTGGATAATGCTCTTCCAATAAAATAGAAACAAAAAAATCTCAAAAAACCTGAAATGTAATACACTAACTTCAGCTCTGTATCCTAATCACCTCTCCCATAAAAATGTTCTACAGACAAACTGCACATCACTGCACACTTTGTTTACCTTGTGACTCAGATGGACTAATCTGAGAAGTTTCATTCTTCTCTCTCCGGCGCTGCTTCTCATCTTCCCATATAGCTTGCAAACCAGGATTCCTGCCAATCTGGGCTGGAATATGCCAGAATACATCAAGGAAAGGTTGCCAGTGTGAAGAAATGAATTCCTTTAATAACTCAGACAACTGCATATTTTTCCACTAATAGCTTTTGCCACATCAGTCCCCTACTGCTCACTGCAAGTCGTCCCTTGCCTAGACGTACAGGTGTCAGGTAAAGTTCTGGTATAATTCCTCTATTTATTCCCTAGTATCCCTTGCTTTTGAAGACCCTTACTACTAGCTGTGTGGACAAAAGCATAGCATCTTTTGACACCCATGTACATTAAGCAAGATGTGAAAGAACCAAAATAAATGGAATTTTACATCCTTTTCTTACCATCCAAAAAGGCCTCCTGAGCCCCATTGCTGATATTCTGTGCTGTTCCTATGATTCTAAGCTATTCTTCTAATCACCCGCTTTCTCCTCTCCAATATCCATGTTATAGTTCTTGTTTATCATAGAGTTTTGTACTGCTGCCAATCACTAGAGTATTTGAGCATTTTATTATTTATATTGCATGCAATATCTCAGATGCCTCAATCAGGGTTTAGGATTCGTTGTGTTAAGCATTATAAAAACATGACAATATAAATCCCTGCCCTGATGAGCATTACATACAGAACAATTAGCAATTCACCTTCAACATCCAATCGATTTAAAATATCAGCAGCTACTGCATCCACCTCCAATTCGCAGGTACTCTGTGGTTCAACACCCTCCAATATTAAAGAGCTGCAATGAAATATGTATCGCACAGTCAGACAGGGTTATTTTATAATGATTTTTCATGTGAAATTTTTAAAATAACTTTCTCCTTTGCTTGGAAATAGCAACCAAAATACTTATGGGGAAAAAATTACTATGCTAATTCAGTCCATGCAACTATCAGTTATTATTGCAATTCTCTATGAATTTTTAAATCAACAAACACATACCAATTTCTAATTTGGGTATATTCTGTATTCCAAATGCAGAGGGTATTTTTGGGGAGGGAATGGAGGAAGGAAGGGAAGATGACGTTTCTGAAATACTGTAGCAATGGTATGCTTAAATGAATCTCAAATGTGAAAATAATGGGGTACATATTTGAACAGAATTTGATTTTAATAGGAGAATATTCTTATTGCTAATACCTTTCTGGTATGCGAAGTCCCATGTGTAGAACAGAGGGTAGCTCCTTTTCATACACAGATTAGGCAGGGGAGCAGCCAGTAAGCAGTCCTCATTTTGTCACCTTTCATCTAGAGTAGTAACACCATTCCCTCCACTGCCCTCTCATCAGTTTGGGACAGAATTTGTGTTGTTAGAATCCAGGACCCAGAAAGGAATAAGCAGTAAGAAAATTCTCCTTTCTGGGTAACAGTTCCATAGTGCAAAACAGATAGAGACTGGTTTATTATTTTCCATTAACTGTGAGGGAAAATAATGCAAAAGTTACCTTACTTCCCAAACCCCATACAAATAAACTGCTTGTCTGGGATAACAAGAAACAACCAAGTAAAGAGAAACTACCAGGGCTGCAAACCAACTAAGCGAACTAAGACTACTGGCTAGGTAAAAGTCTCATATGAGATCAGGAATGGATCCTGAATTATTGCCTAATGGTTTGGACACCTACAACAAAATATATCCACCTGCCTGTTGTGCCTTTTATTGAACAGATCTATTTGGACATAGCCCCACAAAGCCACCTGCAACTGGAATATGCCATCCTCCAAGACTCATTGCCTAGGTGAATTCCCTGCTGAATGGGCTAGTCTATTTGTATATTTTCTTTCCCTGGTGCAAAAAGAGCCTTGATTAATCTTATCTCACAATGGACAATGACAATGGATTTGTGAGACCTAACTCATTAACGTTTGCGATATTCTCCGAAAGCCTATGATAGACGTTATTAGTAGCTGTCAGTTATGTAGTGTCTTTCCATAGCTCAAAGACCTAAGACGTATCACAGATACAAGCAGCTAGTTATGCATATTTGACAGCTGTCCTGGAAATCATAATCAGGCAGGGTGGATAAAAATCAATGATTTTTTTTTTAAATAAAAGAAATCAGATTTTTTAAATTTAAATCAGATTTTTTTTTAAAATCATCAATAAAATACTAAATTTCTCTCTCATTTAAAATATAACAGTTACAATTAAATCTCATCACAAACATGCTAAACCTACACTTACAGTCTCATAAAAATGAATGAATTGCTCTAGTCTGTCCAGCCTAACTACCAGCTCTTGCTTCTTGAAAGTTCTGGGCTTTCAGTTTCAGTTTCTGGTTTTCAGCAGACTAAAGTCACATGTGCAAAGAAAGACAGAGGCTGGATAGGATTGTTGTTGTTCTGTGCTTATGTGGTTTGTAGTAAGGACCAGCAAATACCAACAAGACACCATAGATGAAACGATTGCTTGGTTCATTTATGCCACAAATTCTCCTTTTCGCACTGTTAACAAAAAACACTTCATTGACATGGTTGAGTCCTTACAACTAGGCTACACTCCACCTGGTAGAGCAGATATTGGTGGAAGGCTGCTAGATACAGTGTATGAGAAGCAATTTGAACAGTGTACAAGAAATACTGAGGGGAATTTGCCAGTTTAAGCCTTGATGGGTGGAGCAATGTACACAATGATCCAGTAATATGTGCCTGTGTGACAACAGAAGATGGGGTTGCATATCTTTCAGAAACAATACCCACACAACAGAATATTTAAAAGAAGTGCCAGTGAAAGCTGTAATAAACTGTGAACAAAAATTCAACTGTCATGTGCGCAGTTTTGTCACAGACAATGTTGCAAACGTGGCAAAGATGAGAAGATACTTAGAAAAAGAAATAGAAGAATGCTCCTTAATAACATATGGCTGCAGTGCCCATTTAATTAATCTTTTAGCCAAAGACTCAAGTACGTCTTCTCCAGGAATAAAATAAAATGTTGAGGTCGCAAAATATTTCTGAAACAACCATTTTGCTTCAGCTTCACTAAAGAGAGCAGGAGGATCCAAACTAATTCTCCCTCAAGATGTTTGATGGAATTCTGTGGTTGATTGTTTTGAACAATTAATTAAGATATAGCCTAGTCTCATCAAAGTTTGTGAAGAAAACCGTGATAAAATAGATGAAAGTATCTCATTCAAAGTATCTAACATTGGATTAAAGAGGAATGTAAGGGATATGCTCAGAACACTGAAGCCTATACCCAAAGCTTTGAAGAAACTTCAGAAAAATTGTTGTTGCATTGCTGATGCTGTCGAAATTTGGAAAGCGTTTCAAGAGACATTGAAGAAAGGAATACCTCACCAGAAAATTAAACTGCAGGCAATGAAGAATTGAATGGATGAAGCACTAATACCACCTCATTTTCCTGCGTACATTCTCGACCCCAGATATAAAGGTAGATGCTTAACTTCTGAAGAAGATGATGCTGCCATGGCATGGGCATCTCAAAATCACTCCTCAGTTATGCCAGTCATAATAAATTTCAGGGCTGGAGCGGAAACATTTAAACAGTACATGTTTATTGATGATGTTTTGAACAAAGACACTCCCCTGAACTGGTGGAAATCATTAGCCAGGCACCTTGAAACAGAGTTCCTTCAGTTGTTAAGTCAACCTTTCACAGCAGAAGCTTCCTCTGCAGACAGAGAGAACATTTTCATTGTTTGGTATTATTCACTCAAAGCTAAGAAATCGACTGGGAGTTAAAAAAGCAGAAAAACTCGTATTTCTGTTTCAGTCGATGAATAAAAATGACAGTGGGAGTGGGGAGGATGAGAGCTAGTTGTAGAAGTTTTAAAGACAGCATATATTTAGTGTTTTGATGAGTTGTCTGTTAGAATTAATAAAATTTGAAAATTAAAAAAAAAGAAGAGTTTAAGGACAGCCGTCAGCCGGCAACTCAGGAGACTGCTGCAATTGCAAATGTGAAACATTTATGTAACATTTAAGATTTAGTTTAATAAAATATAAGTGCTATTGTGTTTGTGTGTGTGAGTTAGTTCTTACCATTCCTAATGTACTGCTGCTGCATCTTCAGCTTGACACAGGTAATGAGTATTATGTACTATTTCCTAAATTAATAAAAATCAAGTTATCTAAAAAATTACACAAAGAATACCGCTCCTAGATGTTGTAAAATGCTGTACTGAGTTGTAAATTAACAGGTTTTAGTGATCAGATTTGCACCATTGTTTAAGAAATATGTGAAAAAATACCAGTGGTAAACTTGATTTAAATCAATGATTGTCTCTCGGTGATTTAAATCATGATTTAAATCAATGATTTAAATTGCCTTGATTTAAATCAATCCACCCTGCGATCAGGCATTTACAAAGAAAGAACCTGAAGGAAATGCTTGGCCCTGTTACAAAAACAGTAAGGGAAGAAATTCTATTGACCTCTCAAAAAACGTCAAAGGGAACATTACTTGTTACGATCACATCTATTGTAATGACCATAGAAGAAATGTGAATTTCTTAAAAACCACAAACATATTAGCTATATAGTCAGCGTACAAAATACTAAGGGGTAAAGACTTAGAATTGACAAGAAAATTGATATTTGGACCATGTTCCCAAGAGAGTATATTCTAGGAAGCTGCTCTACTGAAATGTTCTCTGAAAATATTCATCTCAGATTCCATCTGTTGAGCTCCACCCTAGAGAGAGTCAGCATCCTAGAGGGTCCCAAGGGATGTGAACTAAAGCTATTTCTGATACAAACTCCCTCATGAGAAAGTCATACCCAGATAGTCCATGAAGATCTGCTCTACAGGGGAACAGTTAAGACAGCTTCTTTGTAGGAGTTCTTGCTCCTCTCTCCCTGAAATTAAAGTCTAGAAAAAGTCTGATTTAACAAGGTATAAAACACTGAAGCAGCATCTCTTTTTTATCCTGATTCTGTATTGTAGAGAAGGAGGAAGATGAGTCCACCAACTGGTCCTTCCAAATCCAGTGCAGGAGTTCAGCTGGTTTGAGCCCCCCAAAGTGCAAGCTTGCAGGTGAAGGACAGACTGCATAGCTTGGAAGCTGGGGCCTACTGTTTTGACAGGTCACCAGAAGCCACTTCAGAAAGCAGGTCTGAGCCACAGCAGAGGGAGCCTGCTAACAAAGGCTGAAGGTGCTTCTAAACCAGTGCAACTTTTTGCCCTCTCCTCTTTTCGTCCCAAGTGCATGCTACTCCTTCCTCCCCTCCAAAAAAAGAGTACAAGGCCAAAAATAACCCAAGGCTTGCAAGGGAAAAAACAAGCTTTACTGCTCCAAAGAGAAGAGGCTGTAATATGATCTCTTTCTAAAGAGGCAGGAGAAAGATTGAGGAGAGAAAAGTGGAAAGCTGTGAAGTTAGCTGAAGGGTATCAAAATGTGATCTTGTCATTGACTGCAGTTTGGTCTAATTTGCTTAAAAGAAGATACACGTTTTGTTTGTGCCAGCAGAATTGGGACCCAAAAACAGCACTTCTACATACTTTATGAACTGCTTTGGAGTACCTAACTGATGAATTTGGTATCAGTAGTGAAATGACTACAGAGGCAACAGTAGTCATTAAGCAATACTTCCTAGACAACTTTAGAATTTCAAACACATAATAATAAAAGCATTGGAAACAAAACATCTTTCTTTGGGAGAGCAATTTTGATGGGAAGGGTACTATTTACATAGAAATGGATTTTGGGAAATACCCTGGGATCTAAAATAGAATTCCATTCAACTCTTCTCTAATTGATGTGAAGGTGTAAGTTAAACAGCTCATCTGAAAAATGGAACATTCCCTTAATAATATAATTTTGGAATGAACCAGAAAACAGTTCTAAGCATTTAAAGCCAATACACCGGTGGACAGGAACCTAGACAGTGACCCACATGGTACTTACACAGACTGTTCACCATTATGCACATGACACCATTACTTCCTATCACTTGAAAGAAATGCCTAACTCCACTTTTTATTTTGTTTTAAAAAGAACAACATACAATAGTAACTCTACAAATAGATTTTAAAGAGAGGCAGAAGAAAAGTTTCTGCTTTGGTAGCAATACAAGACGAGAACATCCCAAGCATAAATAGAGTTCCAAATAACCACAAATTCAGTTACATACAACTTTTAGTAGAAAGTACAGTTACTTAAAGAAAAATCTGAGATTTTATATGAGAAGTTTATCAAGGAATTACAGAAGTGTTCAATATTTTCCTTTTAAATAGACAGTCAAACCCAAGTTGCAGGCCTGTAACTTCTTGTTTCAAATGAGGAATTCTCGATGGTGCTAAAAAGGATGACCTCCACTTTTCAGATACACATCAGACCTCAGCATAATTTCAGATTTAAACATTTAAACAATGCTATTTTGTTGAAGATAAAAGTTATGAAAATAACATTTTTACTTCATTTATTTTGCTATCTTTTAAAATGAAATGTAAATGAATTTGCAACACTGTATCTAAAATTTTATCATGCTGATATGAGTACCAGTTAGTACCATTTTCTTTTCTTATGTGGCTATTATGGATAATTAACTAGTTACACAGTAGTACTCAAGATGAATGTTTTCTTCACTACATTTTAAAATTCAGTTATGCATTGTAGTAAGTACATCAAATTATTATTCTTTTCAGAAGTTTGTAAATCAAATGGAACAGTCAAGTGGCTTGGCATTAATATACTTGGTACAAACTGAACAAAATGAAGAGAACTGAGGGGGAGACTGCATACTCCATTTGCGACATACCCAGACTTACCATAAGTGACTGAAAACCAATTTATTCCTTCATTAGCAATGGTTTAAACATCAAAGAAAAAAGAGTGTACTATTCCAATCTAATGATTAAAGTTCTTCTGATTGTTAAACAATTTTAAAAAGTAGGACGGAGATAGACACTCTGTTGTCATATTGTCAGCATCAAAAAGGATCTGTTTTCATTAAGCTTATTGCAGCTAATAGAAGGGTCAAAAATAATTTTTAAAAAATCTCTCCTCTGCACCTTCTGGGATGTTGGAAGTCTGAGTTTCAAATTATCCTCCAATTCCATATTTTTGTATTTAAAGAAAAATACACCATGCTGCTCTTCTTATCAGGTTTGCTCTATAATTAGCTATAGAAATATCACTCACCAAAGGCTCTTTAAGCAACATAAGCAGTCATGATCTAAGAGGGAAGGTCCTCTTATGGATCAATAACTGCTTAAAAGATAGGAAACAAAGGATAGGAATAATAGTTCAGTATTCTCAATGGAGAGAGGTAAATAGTGTGGTCCTCCCAATGATCTGGGACCAGTGCTGCTCAACATATTCATAAATGATAGGGAAAAGGGGGTAAAACAGGGAGGTGGCAAAGTCTGCAGACAATACAAAATTATTCAAGTTAGTTAAGTCCAAACCTGATAGCAAAGAGTTAGTAAGGGATATCACAAACAGGATGACTGGACAACAAAATGGCAGATGAAACTCAATGCTGATAATTGAAAAGTAATGCACATTGGAAATACATACAAAATAAGATGATAAATTAGCTGTTACCACTCAAGAAAGAGATCTTGGGGTCATTATGGATAGTTTTCTGAAAATATCCACTCAATGTGCAGTGGCAGTCAAAAAAGCGAAGAGAATTTTAGGAACCATTAAGAAAGCGATAAATAATAAGACAGAAAATATAATGCTACTATACACCAATACCTTGAATACTGCATGCAGTTGATTGCCCCACCTCAAAAAAGATATATTAGAATCGGAAAACATACAGAGAAGGGCAATAAAAATGATTCTGCACCTGTCTATCAACATGTGGTATACCTCTTCCAGGGCACTAAATGTCCCAGCAACAACTATGTGGGTGAAACCTGACAATCACTACACTCTTGAATGAACTCACACAGGACAATGGTAAAAGAATAAAAATACCCTATATCACCTGTGGGTGAACACTTTTCACAATGTAATCATTTCATATCTCAGTGGTTCTCAAAGAGGGGGATAGGCCCCCCTATGGGGGTGCGAGATGGATCATGAGGGGGGTGCGGAGCAGGGGACAAAGCTGGTCCAGCTCCATGTTCCCCAGAGATGGAAGCAGCCACCACCACCCACCTCCTGCAGCAGCAGCAGCAACCCCCTGCTGCTGCCGGGCACACTCCTCACGCTGCTGCTGCCACCCTTCCTGCTTCCTGTGCTGTAGGCCTTGTTTTTTTTTCTGAAAGGGAGGGGCTTGGGGAAGGGGCCTAACAATCATGCCCCTCCTTCTTCCAAACTCCCCCCCTTTCAGGAAAAAACAGGGCCTACAGTGCAGGAAGTGCCCCCGTTTTTTTATGAAAGGGCCCCCTTCCCCCATTTCAGAAGGGGGAAAGAGGGGCACAATTCAGACCGGGGGCGGGGGAGGGGGAATGATTGTTAGACAAAAGTCCACGGGGGGCTCCATTTAAAAAGTTTGAGAACCACTGCTATATCTGACCTCAGTCCTCATCCTCAAACTAAAACTGCACACCACTTTCAAAAGACGAGCCTGGGAGCTTGAATTCATAACTCTGCTGGACATTAAAAATCATGGACTGAACAGACACACTGGATTTTTGGGTTTATTACAACAATCTATAACCTACTATCCCCTACCCTTTTTTGTCCTATGACTGCAGAGGTGTTAATGGGCCATTGCACCTTGAATTGTTCCTTAGAATATCTGCTAACTACCTATGCTAAACAATCTGTTCAATTTTTTATTTTAGCTGTAATGCTCAGAGTATCTTTCCTGGACCTGAAGAAGAGCTCTGTGTAGCTCAAAGGCGTGTCTCTCTCACCAATAGAAGTAGGTCCAATAAAAGATACTGCCTCACCCATCTTGTCTTTTTAATATCCTGGGACCAACACAGCTACAATACCACTGCATAAAAGCTGGTTTAGCACGTTAGCAAATTTTGGTTCCATGTACTCAGCTAGTGACTTCCACCAGTTCAATGATCTGATTTGTCTTTAAAACTTTAGCAGCAAAGATATACTGCTTAATATTTTGTATTTCATTTAAATTATTTTAATAAATTATTGTAAGTTTAGGCCTTAACATAAATTGTCAAAAATTCAAACTCAAATTTAATTTTAAATAGGTTTATTTTTTAAAAGAAAAATGCATTTAATTTGAATTAAAAATCAATTTTTTATTTTAAAAAATCATCAATTTTTATCCTCCCTGTGAGTAATTACAGGCTGGTTAGCTTGACATTGATCTCGAGCAAAAGTATGGAAAAGTTGATAAGGGACGTAATCAGTAAAGAAAAGATGGTTACTAACCTTCTGTAATTGTTGTTCTTCAAGATGTGTTGCCCAGGTCCATTCCAATTAGGTGTGTGTGCACCCATGAATGATTGCCAGAAGGATTTTTCCCCCAGTGATACCTGTAGGGTCGGTTGTGGAGCTCCCTAGAGTCGCGCCCTCATAGCGCCCTATATAAGGCTCTGACGACCCTCCAACCACTCAGTTCCTTCTTGCAGGTAGACTCCGACAGTCTTGTCCTTCCTGACCTTTAGGAGGACCTTGAGCACCAGCAGTATCAGGGGAAAAGCACAGAACAGGCACCCAGTCCATGGGACGAGGAAAACATAAGCGATTGACCCTGGACTGTGGTTCTGGAAGGTGCAGAACTGGGTGCATTTCCTGTTGGACTTCGTCATGAACAGATCTATCTGGGGAATCCCCCACCTGAGGAAGATGTCACTCGCCACATCCAGGCAGAGAGACCACTTATGGGGCAAAACTGCCCTCCTGAGATAGTCTGCGAGCATGTTCTGTGACCCGCGAAGGTAAGAGGTTTCTATATGTATTGCTTGTTGTATGCAAAAATGCCAAAGATCAAGGGCTTCCTGCCCAAGGATAGAGGAGCGAGCACCACCCTGTTTGTTTATATAGAACATCGCTGTCATGTTGTCTGTCCGAACAGCAATGTACCTGCCCTTCAAGTGAGCCTTGAACGCTTGGCAGGCTAGATGTACCACTCTTAGCTCTCTTACGTTGATGTGGGAGGACAAATCTTCCTGCGACCACAGCCCTTGGGTCCTGAAGTGACCTAGATGGGACCCCCAGCCTGTGTCCGAAGCGTCCGTCACTACGGTAACGATGGGAGATGGCCCCGCAAATGGGACTCCTGTGCATACCTGATGCCGGTCTAGCCACCAATAAAGGGTTTCTAACACAGATGCCAGGATTGAGACCACTTTGTCTATGTAATCCCGGGAAGGTCAGTAGACTGAAGACAGCCAAATCTGCAAAGGTCTGAGGCGAAATCTGGCATGCTGAAGCACATAAGTACAGGTATCCAGTTGGCCTAACAGCCTCAGACAGCTTCGGACTGTGACCATGGGGTAATGTTTCCACTCCTCTATGATGGAACATATGGACCGGAATCAAGACTCCGGCAGAAAAGCCTTAGTTAAGGTTGAGTCTATGACTGCCCCTATGAATTCTATTCTTTGTATAAGTGTCAGAACTGACTTTTCTACGTTGATCAGAAGGCCTACTCTGGCAAACGGCAATTTTATGAACTCCAAGTCCAACTCCACCCGTTGTCGGAAGTGACCTCTGATCAGCCAATCGTCCAGTTATGGGTAGATGTGAATATTCCTCTTTCTGAGGAATGCGGCTACCACTGCCATACACTTTGTGAATATTCTGGGAGTCACTGAAAGGCCAAACGGTACAACCATAAACTGGTAGTGTGATTGATTGACTGAATCGGACGAATCTCTTGAGCCTCGGGATGAGCGACACATGGAAATATGCGTCCTTTAGGTCGAGGGCAGCATACCAATCTCCTGGATCCAGGTAGGGCATGATTGGTGCTGGGGAGACCATCTGGAACTTCAACTTTTTCAAGTGTCTGTTGAGGTTTCTGAGGTCTAGGATCAGTCTGAGACCACCCTTGGCTTTTGGGATTAGAAATTACTGGGAGTAGAGGCCCTTTCCCCTTAGCTCTGGAGGAACCTCTTCCACTGCTCCCACTTCTAGGAGCTGCTGCACTTCTTGAATCAGAAGTTGCTTGTGAGAGGGGTCCCTGAAGAGGGGCAGGGAGGGTGGGGAGTAGGAGGGTGGGAGAGAGCTGAATTGGATGGAGTATCCCAGTTCTACCATGTGTAATAACCAGCTGACTGATGTAATCTGGGCCTATGCAGGGTAGAAGTGGGATAAGTGGTTTGAAAACAATATGGATGGAGGATCCAGAATCTGGGTTGGTACACGTTCCTTGGATGCACCCTCAAGTTATATTTTGGCCCTGGGGGTTGTTTCCCTGAACCCCCACCCTGTCTGGATGGGGCTTAATATGGCCTCATTCTGCCCCCTCTCCGACAAAAGTCCTGTCCGACGAAAGTCAAGGGGACACTTGAGGCCTAAAGTGCCTTCTCTGGGTAGTTGGAGTATGGAGACTCAGGGATTTAAGGTTGACCCTTGAGTCTTTCAGACTGAGCAGTTTCGAGTCAGTCTGATCCGAAAATAATGAAAGACCCTCAAAAGGGAGGTCCTGAACAGTCTGTTGGACCTCATAGTGTAATCCCGAGGCCTCAAACCAGGAGCTGTGGCGCACTGAAACACTTGAGGCCATAGTGTGGGCTGCCGCATCCAGTGCTCCTTGTAGCGAGACTTTCGCTGTTGCTTTAACCCCATCTACCAGGGCCAAGAATTTTTTTTTTAGAATCAGGCAGAATGGGGTCTTCAAATTTAGCCATAAAATCCCAGGTGTTAAATAAACAACAACTTAACAACCCCCCCTGGAACTTTTCACCCTGCTGGTTTGCTACTGTGAGCTGCAGGCCCTGGTGGAGAATGCTTTTCTGCCAAAGAGGTCCATCTTTTTCTCCTCTTTGGCCTTAGGTATAGGGCCTTGGTTCCCTTGCCTCTCCCTCTTGCTTGCCGCTGCGACCACTAGGGAACCGGGAGGGGGTGGGTATATAGGTACTTGAAACTCTTTGATGGTACAAGGTATTTATGCTCTACTTTTTTGGCTGTCAGGGAACTAGCGGCAGGGTTTGCCTGGCTCGCCTTCATGTTTTTGTCAATTGTCTTGATTAAGGAAAAAGCCATTCTGGCTGGCCCTGAGGAGACAGAATATCTGTCATTGGGTCAACACCCCTTTCGGGGATTTCCTTCACCTGAATCCCCAGGTTTTGGGCGACACTACGGAGGAGGTCCTGATGTGCTCTGCCATCCTCTGCTGTCGGTGCCAGACAGGTGCCCGTGACCACCTTGTCAAGAGATGAGGATGATTCTCTCATCGGGCTGGTTCCCTGCTCCTCTGCGTCTCGCGGTGCCACGTCAGCGCACTCGGCGTTGAGCTCGGAGCTTGTATCAGTACTGTAGTTGATGCATTGTCCTGGCTCCAACTTGTACTTGGTGCTGGTGTCAACTTCAGGTCATGAAAGGGTCTCTGACCAGGCTTGGTGGTATCTGTTCCCTGATGCCAGGGACGCTGACCGAGCTGACTATGACCCCTGGGCTTGATGAAATGCCCATGGGGTCCAGAAAGGACACTGAATTGGGACTTGCCATTGCGAGGCCCATGGCATGGCGAAGGGATGAGCCATTTCTTGGCCTCGGTACTCTCCTTTGTCCTGGTGCTGACTCTGCTGCGTGATGTAGGATTTCGCCTCGGAATCAGACTCTGAGCATTCACTTCTGGGGGACAAAGGAGGTGTGGTGCCCCTTGGTGCTGAGGATTGGTGCCATGGCAATGGTAGATGGGCCATCATTGCTGGCTTCCCTTTTGAAGACACTGCCCGCCGCTTTGGTGCCAGAGCTTCCACGTCTGTTGACCTTCCACGGGCTTGGGGTGGCGAAGGCAGAGGCACAGTGCTTTCTATGAGCTCCCTGGCTGCCTCTAAGGTCTCTGGAGTGGAGGGAAGTTGTAAGTCTTCCTCCTCCACGTCCCTGGTCGGGAGGCTCGTTGGCACTGGACTCGATGCACCCCTTCCCGGGGCCGGAGTTGACGGTGCCACGGCAACAGCACCGGTACCTGAATGGCCCGACATGAGTCGCACTCCACTATCACTCTTAAGACCTGATGGTCTGGGTGTGGGCAAGTAACCCATCTGACCTCTTCTGCTTCTTCGTGGGAACAGGGGAATGAGACTGGTGCTGAGTAGATGACGAGGCCTACAGTGCTGGTGATCCCTTACGGTGCCGAAGGTCTTGAGAATTTGAGTCCCTCCTCAGCACCATATCCCAAATAGATGCCAGTGTGCTCCTAATCGATGCTGATGCACTGGGTTCTGACTTGGGAAGGGATGGAGAGCCGCCTCCATGAGGAGAAACTTTAACCTCTGGCTCCTTTCCTTAATCGTTCAGGGACCAAAGTTTTTGCAAATCGAGCAGTGGTTTCTTTGATGTGACTCCCCTAGACAGCTAAAGCACACAGAATGTTGGTCTCCCTTAGGCATGGGCTTTTTTTACAAGCTCCACACGGGACCCATGCCTCGGCCCCTGGAGATGGTAAATACCCGCAACAATATCTATCCTAATCTAAATACGCTATTCTAATTCTAAGTACTTAGCACCTCATCACTAACACTTATTCTAAGTATTTACAGAAAACTGCTTGAAGAAAAACACTGGAGGAAGACCCTTGCAGAGCAAGACGCAACAGATTCCAGCCAAGAAGGAACTTAGTGAGCGGAGGGTTGGCGGAGCCCTATAAAGGCTGCTATGAGGGTGCAACTCCAGGGGACTCCACAGCCGAACCTTCAAGTATCACTGGGGGAAAAACCTTCCGGCAATCATGCACAAGGCGCACACACACCTAATTGGAATTGACATGAACAAGCAGTCGAAGAAGAATTAAAAATTGAGAGCATTAATAAATATCAACCAATGTGGTTTTATGGAAGATAAGACAAACTTGATATTGTTTTTTGAGGGGATCACAAGTTTGGTTGATAAATCATATACTAAGACTTCTAAGGCATTTGACTTAGTATGTACAAAATTTGGATTAAAAAAATCAGAACTATACAAAAATCAATACAGCACATATTAAATTGATTTAAACTGGCTTGCTGATAGATCAGAAAATGAATCACTGCAAATGGGGAATCAACATCTAGTGGGGGCATTTCTAGTCAGGTCCTCTAAAGATCTTTGTGTGTCCCAATGCTATACACTATTTTTACCAATGGCTTAAAAGAAGAAAATATACAATAATTGCTGGTCAAGTTTGCAGATGACACAAAAATTGGTTGAGTGGTAAAAACTCAGGACATATTGGTTCTACAGAGCTATCTGAATCACATGATAACTGGGCTCACTTAAATAATGTGTTTTAATAAAACTAAATACAGGAACACACTTCTAGGAACCAAGAACGTAGATCAAACCTATAGAATGGGAGATTGTATTTAGGAAAGCAGTGATTCAAACGGATGGAGAGGTAACAGTAGCCAACCAACTGAACTTGAGGTCCCAGAACTATGTTGTGCCTAAGATAGCAAATGTGATCTTCAGATAGATGCATAATCAGGGGAATACTGAGAAGGAGGAAAGGTGCTATTATCACAGTATATATCAGTAGTGAGACCATTACTGAAACATTGTGTCCAGAACTGGTATCCACACTTCAAAAATAATACTGAAAAATTGGAAAGGGTTCAAAGAGCTACAAGAATAATTCAAAGTCTTGAAAAATATTCCTTATGGTGAGAAACTAAAAAAGCTCAATCTATGAAGGAAAAAGTCAAGAGGTTATTTGATCACCATCTAGATTCTGGAAGTACCTATATGGGGATATGATTTATGGTAGTAATTAATCTGTTTAATCTAGCAAAGACATAACAAGATTTAGTGGCTGGAAGCTGAAGCTAGATAAATTCAGACGAGAAATAAGGCACACATTTTAAAAGAGAGTGTAATTAACCACTGGGACAATTTACATAGAGATGTTTTGGATTCTCCATCACTTGGAGTCTTTAAATCAAGATTAGACATCCTTCTAAGAAGATATGCTTTAGCTCAGCCAGAAGTTCTGGGCTTAATGTAGGTATCACTTGATAAAATTCTATGGCTTGTGTTATGCAGGTCAGAATAGATGATTGTAATAGTCCCTTCAGGCCTTAAACTCTATGAATCTGAGTGATGGAAGGAATGCTTGACCTTGTTATTGATTTTTATGGCTGTTTCCACTAGAATAATTTTTTTAATGGGAAAATGTTACTATTTACCATCTTGCCAAAGTGATTGCTCAGAATAATTAAGTAATCCCAGCAAAAACAACGAGAGTTTTGTAGCACTTTAAAGACTAACAAATTTAATTTCTGTAGGCATAAGCTTTCGTGGGCTGTAACCCACTTCATCAGATGTAAGGAACAGAAATCAGATTGGGAGTATATATAGACAGCCTAACTAAACTAGCGTCTTGGGAAGAAAGAGCACAAAGAGCTAACAGTAAATGGTAAATCAAGTTGAGATGAACAAGGAGAAGAGTAGAGTCATAATTATAAAATATTTTAAATGTTTAATGACAGTGTGATGCTGTACTTTACACCAAATGGGAGCCAAAATTCATAGAGTAAACACTGTGTTTAAGTTATAGACAACAGATAAGCAACAGCTAGGAATATTTATGGTCTGCTGGAAATCAGCAAGAGCTGCCTCTGGAACCCAGAAAAGTTTTACATTGTTTTGTATCAACTCCCTGAAGGATTACTGAACTACTGCCAAGGCAGTAGTATGTCCCACATGAGGAAATTATATTGCCAACAATGCTTGATAGCTAGTAAATCTGACATACATAAAGTTTATTCCTTGGCCATTCTGTATCAGGTGACAGGTATCTATTTTTACGTATGAATGCACAGGTTCCGATCTAGTAATGTTGGCAAACATCACACATAAAACCTTGAAGCATCAGGGACTACTTGGTATTGATTGCCCAGATACATACTCACTCCATAACAGAACCACTCTGGAATTGGATCCAGAAATCCCCTTCCTGGCTTAGTACTAAAAGCTAGTTATAGCAGTAGGTCAGTAATCCAGAGTGTCACCAGGAGCAAGACAGTACATGGATGGAATGAATGCTGTTATAGGGTAAGAACTCATGGTGCAGTCCTTGGCCCACAAGAGCTAGAATAAGTCAGGTCACTGAGAAACTCCAGCACAAATCTCAATATCCATTCAGATACAGAGCCATTCTGCTTAAGTTAGACATGGGCCCACTTTGGGAATAGCTTTTTTCAGTTGATAGCCCCAGACCCCTAGTACCATTCTTGGGTTGTAGCAAATGGTTCTCCAAAGTCAAGAAGTGCTGGATCCCTGGCACTGAACTTGGTCAACCAAAACTAATCCAGTGACTGTCGTGCTACTTAAACCAGGCAAGTAGATGCTATAGTGAGTGGATCTCCGAAGTTGATGCTGGACTTACAGATGGCCACAGTCTTAGTCAACCAAACCTAAAGAAGGTCATACATCAATAGGAATGTAAGATGGCTTTTCCACTTTTGTGGGTCCAGATGATCTCTGAGGCTATATAGGCACTCACCTTTCTTCTCTTAGGAAAAGCTGACTAACTATAGATAAAAAATAGCACTCAACAGGGAGAAAGAAATAAAAACGAATGAGGGAAGTGTTGAGAACACCACATATGATTCAAGCTCACTGCACCTTAAGCGATTAGAAGGAACTGAAGAGTAGTTGAGGCCACCCACTTTATACCCTTGAAATCCTCCTTCCAGTGAGAAGGAAGGGATGAGGGGCACCAACACACACCGCTCACCAGAACATTTTGGAAGCACACACCACAGGTACCTTGATTCCTACAAGTGGAAATATGCAGAAGCCACTCAAAGATGATTGAAAGGAATGATCACAAGCTTTCTCAAAATGTGAGAAGATACAATAGCAATTAAGGAGTTTAGAAGGCAGCTCAGGGAATGAACATTACATAGCTCTAAATAGCGCAAGGTATTTTCCACTCTTTTTAATCTTCCTTTGCTGGAGAACACACAAACACACACATTTCTGTAAAACTGTTGCAGCCATCTTTACAAGCAACTGACTAAAAACTGGAAAACTCATGAAAGACAAGAAAAGTGCAGATTTTAAAGCTCTGAAAGGTTGTTACTCTGCTGTCTTTAGGAAACAGCAGCTTAGGGTAGTCTACACTTAAAACTTACAGTGGCACAGCTGTATTGGTACAGCTGTGCAACTGTAAGAGCACTTGTGTAGCCATGTTATGTCAGCGGGAGAGAGCTCTCCCACTGACATAATAAAACCATCTAAACGAGCGATGGTAGCTATGTCGGCGGAAGAGCGATTCCCACTGACACAGTGCTGTCCACACAAGTGTTTATGCTGGCAAAACTTATGCCACTCAGGGAGGGTGTTTTTTTCACACCCCTAAGTGACAAAAGTTTTGCTGGCATAAGTGTTAGTATAGACAAGGCCTTAGTGTAGTTTGATGGTCCGCTATCCACATCACTATCGGGGTGATTACAAGAATCTGAATTTATCAATGGAAATGTCAATATTCTCTAAAACAACTTGGTTTTATTTTATCTTTAATCAAATGTCAATAGTTGGAAAATTTATTTTAAAAATAACTGACATACGAACTTTGCATTTGCATTTCAAGTTTTATACTACAGTGAGTTTTTACAACCAAGTAACTAAATCTTGAAAAACAGATGATGGTTAAATGAGTCTTCCTCATACAAAACTAAAGTAACACAAAATTATTATCTACATCATTACTAATTTTTGCATTCTTTGCTCAAATAAAAATGTACACTGGGATAGTTAAAATTAAATACTGGAATTAAGAGGTCATTTATGGATGAATATATTTAACTGCCTGTAAGTTTCTGTCTTCTTGACATAGTACTGTTTTGTTGATTTTTTTTTTAATAAAAAGCTGTTTAAACATGCTGACCTTGGTATTTCATCCTCTTCCCATCGAAAAAAGGTTCCAGTAACGGAATTTTCTGGCAAATGATCTTTGTAACATCCAATTCCACCTAATGTATCACCTAAAAACAGAAATATATAATGAAGCACATGAGTTTTACAATACTTCAAATTGTTATTTGTACACTTAATTATAATTTTAAAGTTATAGTTTTGTACTAGTAATACAAATGCTTTGAAAGAAGGAAAGAAATGCTTTACAACATGTGTGACATAGGCTTCAAAAAGGAACCACACTACCCTTTACCTTACTGATAAGTTCTCTACCCTATATATAGCTTCACGTGGACACACACCACAAAAAGGCAAACAAATATTCACAGCATACTATGACAACATTAAAATTAAAGCTGTAAACTACTTTTCTTTTTTTGCTTTTTAAGTGAAAGCAACAAGTGAAATTGCTTCAAGAGAAATTATTTATCATCTATGATCTAATCTCCCAAAGGATTCCCAAATGCCTGGTGCTTCAGCGAAGCTCCCAATAAAAATCAGATACCAGATAAAACTCTAAACATTACTTAGCACTTTTTGTCTTTCTTATTCCCTATACTGAAAGAGAATACACAATGTATTCCAGATGCGGTGTCAATAACAGTAAGTAGAAATCTGCAGTGAAAGCAGATGCTGTCTGACCTGCAGATAAAGAAAGGAGTGTATAAGTTTGCTCAGAGGTCTCAGTTTAAGGAACTGTGCTCCAGGGTCAAGCTGGGGAAGTCCCCTCTGAAGATTTACTACCTCCCCTGTGGTCTCCTTCTGGAGCTTAACTCTTCAGATGAAGGGAAGATGAAGCACACACAGGCAGTGGCACTAGAAGAAAGGAGCCTGACAACAGCAAAAACACACTCTAAAAAGATTAGTCAAGTCTGCCACTTCCGCACTACAGATCAGCTTGAATTTTGGATTTTCTCAACTTTTATTGGCTTGTGTCACACACTAACACAGTTTTTTGCATTTAATTTACCTCCTTCAACAACAGCAACAAGAAAATCTTCCATGTTTGTTATCAAAGATCCATTAGTGATCCAGGAAACAAGTATCAGTCCCTTGGGTGAATACATACTTAAATGCATGTAAATACTCTTCTTTTTCTCTCCAAAATTAGTTCAGGTTCACTATGCATCATTTAGAATCACAGCTTCATAAACATTTTCGAATACACAACAACAGTTCTCAGTAAGCATTTGTGTGTTTTTAAGATGTAATATTGAATCTTCTAAATAAGTATTTAATAAACATTTTGCCACTAGGAAAAATAGTATGTTATTTTGAAAATGTATTTTCTTGAAACACTTTTGGTTTTAAAGCATTCTTGCCCCTCCCTTTTTTTTTTTTTTTTTTAAAAACAACCTCCACTTTGCAAATAAATGAAAAAAGTAAGGGTCATTAACAGTAATAACCCAATATGAGTCTATTTTTAATAAGTTATTTGTGAAGATTTAAGGGCACCCCAATAGCCCTCTTCCCACTCCTGGAATAAATTCTACACCCTACAGCAATGTCAGAGAGTGAGCCCCTTAGGTTTCATGGCAAAGAGGGAACTCAACTGCTGAAGATTCCAGGTCTTCAGCAGGTATGGTCAGGGGCACCTTTCCCCTCACTAATATATCCAGTTGAGGAGGGAACAGACATACCTGCTTCCTCCAGATATATAAAGGCAAGGGCTGAAAATAACTCACTGCCCCTCACCATTTATCTGCCTATTTAGCAACCACACTTCCAAAATGGGAGAGTTGTCTGAGGAGTAGGGAGACTGCCTGCGTAAAACAATCATCTTGATTTGGTTCCCACAAACACAGTTAGGAACAGGACTTACACTGGATTCACTACTCCGTGCCAGGACAAGGAGAGATTAATAGGCTAGTTAGAAACAGTTAATTTTTGTTCACCTTTCCAGGTGATAGATTAAAAACAGCAGACATGGCAAGGAGCTGAGAGGCTAGGCACAGCCTATCTGAAGCAGGAGGCAGAGAAAGAGATCAGAGCCCAGAAAACTTGTTTCCACAGGTAATAAAACTAGCCACAACTCTTTGAGCCCACCTACAAGCCAAGTGCGACATCTGAATGTTGTTTTCCTCTCCCCACATTTACACAGATAGACATCTGGAGGGACGACGGAAGATGAGTGTTTTTCCTACACCCTATTTGCTTGCCTCTGGGGGGCTCTTTTGGGGAGGAAGCAGATACCTGATCCTGCCTCTCTCCTATTCCTCCCAATGACTGGATGTAAGGACCCATAGATTATTTCCCTTGAATTATTCCACCTTTTCTCCTTAGCTGAACTATAGTCCCCTGACCTCCCACTACTCCAGACATATAGATAGAAGAACAACAAGCAAGAAAGTGGACTTATGCCTGAGCATGGAAAGGGTTCCAAGAGCTTTTAGATATATTTAAAATAGATGGATATTAATGACTACATAACAGGGTGTGTCTGTCTGTCTGAGGAGGGATAAAAAGTGATTTTAAAAAAAAAGATTTTATTAATTTAAATCAAATTATTTTGATTTTGTTATTTAACTTATGTTTATATTTTTAAAAATAAACCCATTTAAAATTAAATCTAAATGTAATACAAAATATGCTCATTACAATCTTTTAAAACATTTAAATAAAATATATATATGCTGAATTCATAAGTTTCTGTCAAAAACTTTGAGTTAAAGACTGCTTTTCAATATAAAGAAAGAATCAGGGGGAAAATACCTAACATATTCAAGCTTCATGAATATGGCACAATAGATTATGTACTATATTAAGGACTTGTTTTGTTCAATAAAAATAAATTTTATATGTTGTTTTGTGTGTTTAATTAAATTCCAGTGACCATCCTAATGCAGCAGGACACAAATCATGCGCAAAATATTAACAACTGAGTAAATAAGAAATATATCATTCATCATTTTCTAACATACTAAAAACATATAATTAATAAGAATCTGAAAATATTAAGCTATATAATTGCTTAAATATATAGTTATAATGTATCCTCTTAGATAACAAAAAGTTGTACCAAATCTAGTGTAAAGGCTCTATTTAAGCTGTAAATGAACATGTTTTAATGGTTATAATATCCAATAAGACTGCACCTTTCATTAGAAAATAACTAAAGTACAAAGGAAATGGTGATTCAAATCGATGATTAAAATCGAGGCTTTCCACTTAGTGATTTAAATTGCCTTGATTTAAATTTATCCACCTGTGTGTGTGTGTGTAAAAATAAAAAGGGAACCGTAATTTAAAATCATGTAGATCTCTATTTACCATTTCTGATGCAAATAATTTGTAATAAATTCCTTTAAACTCTCATTATTTTGTTGCTCTGACAGATAAACACACAACTCTACATTTTTGTTTATATAATGTACCAAAAATGGACAGTAGTTATTTTCTAAATGGCACAAAATCTCTGTCATTGTGTCCCTCCCTGTCCCCCTCCCCAACAAAATACTAAAAGCATTTATATATCACATTATAGATTAATCATGTGCAAATTCTACTTTTATGTTACAGGAATATGAAGTTACAGAAAAGTAAAACATGCCAAAAACTGATCTTTCAAATGGGAGTTAAAAATGCCTCCCTTTTGCAGACATTTGTATTTCAAATTTCAGCCTGGATCAAACAGCAATGATATAATTAGAAGCACTTTCATTCAAAATTTTGTCAGAGGATTATAACATAACCTAGCTATAACTTCATGAATGTGCCACTACAATAAAGAATGAACCACGAAGGATCTAGGGCATAACTGAAAGAATGAATGCCAAAAGTATTTAAACAATGCAATCAATCAACTAACTTCTACATGAATTCTTCAACTAAAGATCAACTCTGGTACAAGCTGAAAAAGCTTCCCTTATAACTTTGGACTGCCAAACAGGTGCCTAACTATTGTGACTTGACATTCAAATCAACATCTGTCATAGGTAGCACATGCCTTGGTAATTATACAACATCCCCATTCTTTTCCCCTTCCATTTTGCTTTTTCAGCTCAGAAAACATGCGCAAATTAGAACAATGAGAGAAAGCTGAAAGTGAATTTTGATGACGAAGGCAAAGCTATTAAGGAATAATAAAATTTCAGACACAGATAATACACACCTGTAGTTAAGCCAGAGCAAACAATGGCAAAATATGAAACCTAATGTTGTTCTACTTGGAATAGTGCTTTGAATCTACAAGACAATTATTTATGATTTAGCCTTGAGAAATAAACACCTTACTTCTTCTCTTTGCCTTTCTGAATTTGACAGCAGCCAGGTTTATTAAATTCATTCCATACAGGTTGTAGTCTATAAACAGTTGTAGGAGGTAGGGAATATGGGCTTCGTGAGGCTGGTAAAATTTATTCATTATGGCTCCACCTTGTAGAAGCTCACATACTCTAAAGTTAAAAACAAATTGAAATATGTTGAAAAGTTACACCATCTTATTTGCTTTATCAATTAAAATCACAATAAACATTTAAAAGTTCCATAATACATTTGATTTTACTAACATTATAAAAGCTGCAAACTTCTTACAAAGTTTTAACAAGTGTCCTTAACAAAAATGGTCTGCCATAATGATAATTTAGTATCTGAAAATAAGCGCAGAGGAGCTACATCCTTCCAATTATAAAAATCTCTACAAAAGACTCATAGCACATAGCAATAGTTCTGGGTCCCCAGAAGTCCATGGAAAGCTATCCATTAACCTCAATGGCCCAAGGACAGTTAGATACCTAAATGCTATTTGTGACTTTGAAAATCTCCCCTGTGGTCCCCTTTGCCATTATTTACAAACAAGTCATAAATGTTTGAAAATTACAAACTTTAAATGCATAATTTAACAAAGCAACCTTTATGATGCAGCATATACCTGCACACAAGTATGTCTTCAAACATCTGTACATTAAAATAAACATATCTACCTTTGAATAATTACAAACATAAGCAATTTATCTGAATGTGAGAATGGTATCTGCATTTGTAAAGGTGTGCAGTGCAATTTTTTGAATATATAATACAAAAAAAATTGATTAAAAATCAAAACTAGGAAATTAAATGAAGAAACTATGATAAGAGAAGAGTTCAAATATGAATGATTAAGATCTCTAAGTTTCAATATATGGTTCCCACAGCAAGTGTAACTCAGCCACATTGCGCATATATAATATATTAAGACAAACTTAACACCATATGAAGAAGCCTTGCAAAATTCTATTATCCTACTAACTCGGACCAAATACCTATTTGGGCAATTATTAACATAAGAACAGCTATACTGTGTCAGGGCAATGGTCCATCTACCTCGTCTGACAGTGGCCAGTGCCAGATGCTTCTGGCAGTTAGAGACTTAGGGACACCAGGAGCATGGGATTGCATCATTGACCACCTTGGCTAATAGTCATTGATGGACCTATCGTATTAGTTTTTCATAATCATAAACATACAATACAAAATGTTATATAGGCCCGAGGGATTTCAGTTATGCTATGAACTATAAAGACTGAATTTCCTGGGGTTTGTGCAATTAATCACAATCTGAATGTTGCATTAACTGTTCTTTGCATTTAATGAACAAAGTTACATTACTGATTTATATCCAATTATCTGATTTTTCAAGATCATTTTAAATTCTGTGATTGGAAACCAGAATTTAAAACTTCATAACAAGCATTTTTGTTTATGAAAATTCACCTCATAGTATTTGAAAGATCACTATGGTAAATTCAATCCTGTTTTAACTCTATTGACTTAAACAGAGTTAAAGCAAGAATGATTTTCACTCAATGTATTTAAGTCTGCAGAGACAATTAATTGCAGCTACATTTCATATTTCACTTCCCTTGCATAAGCTATTCCTTAAGAGTACTTTGCTGAATTGGGGCAATAATTACTAATATAGTTCTTTGCTCAAATGGACATTTCTTCCCAATGAAAATACATGGAATAGTTTACCTCGCCTCCCTTTTTGGTTCATAAGCCACAGTGAAAGCTACTGATAGTTCTATTTTACTACAGTTTACCTTTTCATCATTGCAGGATTGTAAAGATAGATCTTCATAAACTCTTTCTCCTTTTCATGATAACCATAAAAAGGCCTGGAGAACAATAAAACAAACAAAAAAGTTTACTGATTATATTGTAGCAACATTTACACTTAATTCCTTTCTCTAGTTTACGTTTACCTTTGTCCACTCTAGAAGATATGTTGGGTATTACACGTCTGGTGTCTTAGTCACTAAATATATATTTATTTACACTTCCCAAACTAAACTAAATCTTGGTTAATTTAGAATTAAGATCACTCAAATGCAAACCCCACCGAAGCAATTACTAAAAATCTGGGAAATTAAATTAAGATAACATTTGCACCCAGGACAGTCAAAAGCCATGTCCTGTCATCCCAAAAACCATTATAATCCAAATGCACTCATCATCTCAACAACAAATTATCTTTCAGTTCAATGCACAGTCATCCCTAAGGCACACATCCAATTCCTCAAAATCTTAATTCCAACCTAATATTTTTGTTAGGTACTAATAAAGCTTTGTAGGTTTCTAAACCTAAAGTATGTTGGCCTGTAAAGTATCTTACTCTTGCTGAGGTTAAAGTTAGGGTATGTGTGGAGAAGGGGATTAAGGATATAAAAGAGAAGTGGTGGAAGGGTCACCCATATTCCCACTCCATATCGACCTTAGTAGAAATTTCAATTCAACAGTCTTGGTCAGGTGGGTCAACCTAAGAATCCTGTTTAGTTGGGTCACAGAAGGTTTGCCAGAGAGAGAAGTTGTTAAGTTTGGTCCTGAAGCACTTTGAATGGCAAGTGTCTCCTCCTTCCTGCTTGTTGGGGAAGGGAGAGAGAAAATCAACCCTGGGAACCAGACTGTGGGTTTTTTGTTTTGTTTTTGGGGGAGGTTGGACAAGGAGCCCGGGAGAAAGAATGACGAGTGCCAGGGTGGGGTGGATAGGGACAGAATAGTGTGGGACTGGCTATGCAAGGAAGCTGGGGATAGAATATTAGGATAAGAAGCCCCAGTAGGGAAACTGGGACTGGGAGCAAGGGTGTGTGGAAGAAGACTGTGACTTTGAAAATAGCCCAGGACTGGTTGGGTAAGGGATACTGGGACTATGATGAAAAGCCTGGGACTGGAAAGTGGAGGCTGGGACTGGCTAAGAGAGAGGATGAGGCAGGGAGACAAGACTAGACAGGGAGAAGCTGGATGGGACGGAGAGAAAGGATTGTTGGCACAATAGCACATTACTTTCCAGAATCTAGAATTGAACTCATGATTTCATAGTGTAAACATTCCTTTGCTATCAGCAAATAGCTGTGAAACCCACTGGTGAAGTGTCTCTCTCAACCCCCTGTAGTAGATGATCCACATAAAGGATACTAACCTACCACTTCTATCTGTTACTCTTAGCCCAAGTGGCAGAGCTCTGTGAGGTGGTTCTAAAAGTTCCAATCCTGTTCATGAGTGACCTATGTGGATGATGCCATGTGATGGACTTTGTTTTTTCAGTTTCCTTTTTTTAAAACCTAGAAAATTACACATACCATTAAAAGAACATTAAGGTCACAAAATTAAGCACTCAGAAGTTAGGAAATGCCTGAATTAAGGTTACCTGTGCAATCTTTATTTAGCCCCATGGTGCATATGCTTTATGACAGTTTTAGTTGCACAGTCACATTCTATTTTTCTCCACAGCACTCCTGTCTCATTCAGTGCACAGAATAGACCATGCTCTGAAGATGAATTAGAGTTGTGTAGTGAAGGAGGCTGCTGTCTGCAGGATCCCTGCTTCACTTGCTGCAGAACTTGGGGAAGGTGTACAGTGAACAAGGCAGGGAACTGCTGGAAGAGAAAGGATGGTCTGTCTCTTGGTTAAATAAGTTGAATGCCACCATGGGAGAACTGGATTTTACTCCTGCATCTACCAGAGTTCTTGTGATGCTAGACAAGTCACAACTTTTCACAAGTGGCCACTAACTTTGTAATCTTCATTTTCTGAGTGACCAACTTGAGACTCTGGTGCCTGATTTGCCGGAGTGCTCAACATTCACAACTGTAACTTAAGTCAATGGAGCTGTAAGTGCCACATAGTGTTAAATACGCTGAAAAAGCAGACCATAGGCACCTCAAATTGAGTACCCAAACGTAGAGGACACTTTTGACCTTAAATGCTCTGTGCCTCAGTCTCCCATCTGTAAAATGGGAATAATATCACATCATCTCACAGGTGTGTTGTGAAAGTAAATTATTAATGTTTGTGAAGTACTCACTTCAGCATCCACATTGCTTTGTAAACCTGAGCTTACAATTGTTGGATGGGCTAATGCGTCCATACTGCAGTATGCGGACCTTCTGACTCGAGTCTGTGGCTTGAGCTATACTGCAAAATGAGAGGGCTTTGACCCAAGTCTCAGCAGGACTTGGTTCCGAGTCTTTCCACCCACCAGGATCCTAGGACTTGGGTCATAAATGCTTGCTGACCCTAGTCAGACTGATTTGTGCATGGATGGAAGAGGAGCTTGAGCTCAAACCTGAGTCAAATCTCAGGCTTAGTGTGCAGTATAGACATATCCTAATAATTCTATTTTCTGAGCAGGGTGTGAATACTGTAGGATAAATAATAACTGGGACCACTCACTGAACAATGAAAATAACACAAAATCTAGAATAGCTGTTCGTTCAGTGAACACCATCCATCCTGTGTACTGAATAAGACAGGGGTCCAACTGAAGAAATCGTATGTGATCATGTAATTAAATCTTGTTGAAGGAATATCAGGACTCATGGAAAACATCCTCAATCTACTCGCAACACAAAAGGACCAGTTTCTTCCAGGACACAACCATCTTCTTCAGAAACTCTGCAACTTTATCAACCGCCCTCAGAACACTATCCTTGCCACCAGGGATGCCATCTCCCTATACACCACCATCCCTCACAATGATGGCATCACTAGCTGCCTCAAACATCTACAAGACAATGGACAACATATAGATATCCAGCCCAAACACATCACAAAACTTATCCATCTCATCTTCACCCATAATAACTTTATATTTAACCATTTAACTTTGTCCAAACAATGGGAACAGCCATGTGCCCTAGGATGGCTCCTCAGTAGGCCAACCTCATCATGGGCCACATTAAGGAAGAATTTCTGGAAAAATGCACCACAAAAATCAATTATATACCTGCAATAAATTGATATTTTCATCCTCTGGACAGATGGCCTGAACTGCCTCATCCATTTCCACCACAACTTCAACAACCACCATCCATTCCTCAAAGTTTCTCTAGAATACTTCCACAACAGCATCAACTTCCTTGACATCATGATCAGCTTCAACAATGGAATTCTATAGACAACTTATACAGGAAACCCACAAATCACCACACTTACTTCCACAGATGCAATAACTGCCGCAAACACGTAAGAAATCTATTATCTACAGCCAGGCACTCAGATACTATAGAATATGCTCCAAGGAGGAAGTCCAGAATACACATCTTAACACACTTAAGACCTCCTTCACCAAACAAGGACACTCCAGAGAAGTAGAGCACAGCATGGAATGGGCCACCCAAATACTCTGAGAGAACCTGCTTCAATACAGAAAAAGAAAAGCCACCAACCACAAACCTTTAGTAGTTGTCACCTACCACCCCACGCTGGAACCCATAACGGGTACCATCAAATAACTACAACCCATACTGGATTGGGACCACATCCTGAAATAAATATTTTCCAATTTACCTTTTCTGGCCTTCAAACAACCTGCCAACCTCATCATCAGAAGCAAGTTCCCTATGAACCAGACATTTCAACTCAAAGCGGCACCAGACCCTGACAGAACATCAGATGCAAAACCTGCAGACACATCTCCACTCCTACAATGATCCATACCTCCCACAACACACTTTTCAAAGTCCCTGGGTCCTGCCATGCCTATCACAACACATGATGCATGTCATGCAGTGCATCAAATGCCCCAACAACTATGTAGGTGAAACCACGCAGGCAATCTCTACACAACCAAATGAACCCAAACAGAAAAATGATAAAAGACAAAAACACCCCATCACCTGTGGACAAACACTTTTCACAAAGAAATAATTTCATATCTGATCTCTCAGAACTTGTTATCAAAGGAAATCTGCACAACACCTTCAAGAGGTGAGGCTGGGAACTTAAATTCATAACTCTACTAGACACTAAACAACATAGATTCAGAGACACTGGTTTTATGGCTCACAACAGTATGTAACCCTCCTTTGTCCTAGGACTGCAGAAGCATTAATTGCCCACTTCATTTTAAGTGATTTCTTGATAAATGTGTTAACCCCTTATGCTTAACAATCTATCCCACTTTGTATTTATAGGCAAGCAGCAATTTTCCAAAAAGGACCATATTTCTGGAGTTTAATGTACCCAACCCTACACACACCCACATCATATAATATTTAAAAGCTTATTTTAGGTATGTTTAGATGAGGTATGATGTGGTGCCATAAGCATATAGGTGAGTTTTAAACACTGGTTCCAAAATAAGAAAGTATCATTTTTTGCACAGTTCTAGAAACACTGCAACATGACTGTGACTTCCTGTTTAAGTTAATGTCGACAATTTAATGGGGGTATTTGTTGGTCAAAGCTACCAAAGGAAAACATATTAAAAGATTTGTACTGGTTTTGGTTGGGCAAGCTTCTCCCTGCTCTCCACAGAAATGAGGAAACTGTTTAGCATGTGGCAGTAATCTAAACTATACACATTTTGCATTATACTAACATGAAATGTTTTCACATTGCATATTCTTAATTGTCAAAATATCTCACAAGTGATTATAATAGTTTTCTATATTTTCAATTTAATTTTGCTGACTGACTAGATCAGTCTCACACTGAAGGTTCTACACCAGTATCAGTAGATTGTGTGCCTTCAGTTTGTGCTGCAGTGAGTAGATATAAATGAAAGTGAATTCCTAATGTACTGCTTCTCCATTTGTAAGCTTTCATACATACTACATAACATCTAATCTGCATAGCAGAAGGCTTTAATTTGTAATTGCCTAAGCATGCAGTACTAGCCTTTGCAATATTCTAGAAACTAGCTTTTTAGTTCAGTGACGTGTACGTAGAGGTCAGTATTCAAGTTAGAGAGGACACTACACAGCTTCATATTATGAATATGCAAAAGATCTGAGAGAAGTTAGTGGCCTAACAAGTAGTAAAGACAAAATCCACAAACAAGTCCTTGCCTTCAGGGCAAGGGCTGAATAGCATGTTACAGCTCTTACCAACCACATCATCTACAATATGACAAACCAATTTGACCCTGAATCACAACCGGAGATGCTTATCAACGTATCTACTGGACTGCATTTAACATCAGACGTACAAGAGGCTCTACCAAAAATAGCAGATGTTGGTGAAGAACAAATTGAGAGATTTGTGACAGGTGAACTTCTTCAGCCCAGTCAAGAAATCTGGCACCAAAACTTTGCTGACACGGCCAAGATCATCAAACTGAAGTATGGAAAGAGGAAGAATCACAGCAACTATCGGTCCAGAAATTGTTTCTCACAAGTCCCGTCCTTAGCAAAATTTTACAGAGGTAATGTTTCAATGTCAGCTGCTCTTAGTTATCTAATAGGATCTGTGACTGTGTCTCCTTTCTATGCTGATGGAAGAATAAGAAGAAAAGATAAAGCTGAATTAGGGTATCAGCTGGAAGCTCAAGTTGAAAGAATCCATGAGCTAGGAGCATGCAACAAAGAAACCACAGGGAGATGCCAGGGATGTCATTCAAACAATGGCTGGAGACAAATTCCACACATTTGATGAATTAGCTGCTGAATACTTGAGGCAGCATCTAAAAGGATTTGACAAAATTAATTTTATAATCAAAGTCTTTGACAGATATGACAACAGTAATTCTGAAAAAACTGCAGAAAGACAGCACCTGACAGGATCTAAGTCTGGATGCAAGAAATACCCGGTGCACTAGACCTCCACAGAAAAAGCAGTCACTTGTAAAATTCTTCTTTGAATATATGGTTCAGAAAGTGCCTGAGTGAAGGATCACACCCAACACAAACCTCCTCCTTGTTGAAGGCTTTTTCCAGTGGTGAAGTAACAAAGTCCATCACCAGTAGAGGTGCTGAAGACACAGAGATACTTCAGCATGCTATATGTGCAGATATGGCTTTGGGGTCTTTTGAGGTCAAAGGAACCATAATAATTAGGTCACCTGATGCAGATGTTTTGGTCCTGCTGTTCACTAATTTCCAAAAATGGAACACAGGGATAACACGTGGATTGAAACAGGCACCACTACCAAGACATCACTTCATGCCTGTGGCATGCAATTTGTGATGCACTCACTCCTGACTTCTACAACATACTTTTTGCTACACATGCATTCACAGGATATAACTCTGTCTCATTCCTGTTTGGTATTGGGGAAAAAAAATCTGTGTTTAATGTTGTCAAAAGAAAGGGATCTTACTGCTTCAGTGATCTTGCCAAACTGGGAGAGAATGATAGACAAGCTGGAATTTTTGCAGCAAGGGAGCAGTGTGGTCAGTAGGTAAGGTCAGTAGGGTAAGGAGGCAGAAAGACAGACAGACAGAAAGATCCACAAAGACCAAAATTGCTTATGCCTCAATCTGGCCATCAAAAAGAACAAGTCACTGGCTAAACTCCTACCATGTGAGGACAGTTTTGAAGAGTATGTCAAAAGAGCATCTTAGCAAACAAAGATTTGGATTCTTCGCACATAGGTAAACCAGATATTGGATCATGATTGCAATACGAATGGAAAAGTGTGGGTGATGAATTATGTCCTATATTCTTCAAAGGTCCAATGGCATCTTAGCTTCTACAAGACTTTATTTGTATCTGTACCAGTAGGGGGGTCACTGCATAATTAGCTGTGTGCGTATTCAGAATAATCTTCGCAGCACAGAACTGTGTACATGCCAAGGCAATGAAGACTGGTAAACCCATGCACTCTCAACAGAAATCATGATGATGCCTAAGAGGATGATTATGATATTGACTAGAAATGTCACCAGTGCTATTACATTTCAATGACACCGATAAACATTTGTTGTTAGATTTTGTTTTATGCTTTAAATCGATGTTGTGATGTTTTGAGGTCACAAAGATGTCCAATTTTATGTCTTGAAATAATACATAAAGTCATTGAGCTAACAAAAATGAATGCAAATATTCAAAGTGGTCATTTTAATGTGTTGATGATGTAATAGTTTATCCTCTTTTCTATAGTAATGGTGCCACTTGACAGCTCCACATCATACCTCATCGTAAGGTAGGCATAATAAGCTTTCAAATGATGCATGACGTACATATGTGTAGAGATGCTACATGCAGAATAAATATAAAATGAGAATATTAAAATTATCTTAAGCTTGGTTAAAGAAATATATGTTATAAAGAAAGACCACAAAAGTAAAGTTATAATGCTGGAAGGAATGGAGTAGGGAGGATGTCTGGTTCAAAAAAATAATTAATTAGAAAAGGGAAAGTTTCTTAAACAAGGCCTCTAACTGATAGGTGTGATTGCAGGTGGTTTTCACTAAGACAAAAAGGGTCTGTCTTAAAAGGAGTCAACATGAACTTTCCCAACCCACATACCACTGTTATCTTAAAATTAAAGCCTACATAAACCCAGGTGCTATGGAAAAAATGTTAGTCAGCAAAAAGGAGGGGAGGAAAGGCCTTGGGGAGAAAGGAAGTCTTAATCTATCTGGATTAAGACTCGAAATAATTGTTTTTTAGCTGAAGTCAGTAATCTGCAATGACATCACTTGTTTGTTAAAAGGTAAACTTTTAAAGGGTTCATTGCTAATATCTGCCTGACCAAGTTGGTGCCAACCAATATGGGTCTACGTATCACTGGGTTTAGCCCATTTGTAAGTATTTTGATCAAATGCTTCTAAACATTCTGTTACTGTTTTGATGTAGTAAATTGCTTATTATTTAGGATTTTTAGGCATGTTTAGAGCAATTGTATAAATATAATTTGGTCTTTGGATTTAATAGAGGAATTTACAGTTAGAGTTGTGGTAATATCCTGCATAAATAATAATTCCAACAGTACATCAAGTCAACCAAATCGGTGGTGTCTGCCACTTGCCTATTAGTTGTGACACTATGGTTACCTTTTTACAGACTTGAACACTCTGTGAAGCTCAGAAACTTGTTTCTTCCACCAACAGAAGTTTGTCCAATACAAGATTCTACCTCATGCATCTAGTTTCTCTAATGTAATTAAAGGGTGTTTCATAAGGCATACACACAAAGGAGCCAAATTAAGATTGCACAGGCAACCTTAATTGTGGCATTTCCTACATTTTAAGAGCTTGACTTTGCAACTTTAATAATGTTATTTTAACATACGTTTTGTGTGCAATATAACTATGTTGAACTGTAAATCTGAAAAAGTGATCTATCCCTGAGATTAGAGTTGATGCATATGAGAAGTTTAGAATTCGTGATAATCATATGTAAAAGTGTATAAGGGCAAAATTTCAGAGATACAGTACTTTTAAATGTTTCCTCTGTAAAATAATAAATACTTTATGATAAAAATAATATGGAAAAATTCAACTATTATTTCAGGAGTTTGTGTTAAATCTGAACATGAAATTCAGCCATCGGAGGGGTTTCAGTCCTGATTTAAGCACAAATCTCAACATAACCTTAACTATGACATAACTGTTGTCTCCTTATTTTAAAATTTGCATAATAATTATACATGCACATGTTTTTTTCTCCAAACTGAATTATTTAAACAGATTTTTAAGGTAAAGCAAATGGTTCAGATTTTTGTAAAGCCATCTTCTCATCTCAACTCAGCAATGAGCAAGTATGATACCAAACTGAAAGGAAGCAAAATAGAGGTGATATCTTACTCCACTTGTGTATATTCATGCTTCCTGGACAGAAAATGGTGAACACAATCCAGGAAGTTAAGTGAAAAAGTTAGTTGGCTCAGGGCATACCTAACTCAGAAAGACAAGCATTTGCCTGGCAAATGATCCAAATTCACACTGACATTGCACAGCAGAGAGAGTGTGACATTTAAAACAGCTTCTTCTCTGTATTAAACACAAACATATTTGCTTCAATATCACAAGACATTATGTGCATACTGAAGGTAAGAGTGTTGCATTACACAGTTAGTAACAGTTTAATGCATCCTGAAATCCATTTGTACAGTCTTTGGGCTGAAATAGCTGTTCCCTTTAATCTATCAACAATAGATAAGAAAAGTCTGGGGAATTTTCTCAACATCTTCGTTCTATCCAAGTAGAAGGCCAAAGTTCTCCTTACATTGAGCATATGGAGGATGGCTTCCTTATTATCACGAAGAAGCTTGGAATAGAAGGCTGGAAGCTGGATAAGCTGATTTATGTGGAACACCAAAGTCACCTTGGGAATGAACTTCAGATATGTTCTAAGTGTGACCTTACCAGGGAAGAATACCGTGAAGGGAGGGATGCGCCATCAGGGCTGCTATTTCCCCTATTCTTCTCACTGAAGTGATGGCAATGAGAAACCCCATCTTCATGGACAGGTAAGGTAAAGAACACATAGCCATGGGTTTAAATGGAGGTCTAATAAATCCTTTTAGCACCAGATTAAGATCCCATTGAGAGGTGGGGGGTCTGGACTGTGGGAAGAAGTTCACTATGTCCTTAAGAAACCTCTTTGTGGTTAGGTAGGAAAAGATGGGATATCCTTCCACCAGCTGATGGAAGGTTAAGATTGCTACCAGGTGGACTTTCAGTGAGCTCCAAGACAAACCCGATTTCTTGAGGACTAAAATATAGTTCAGGACCATAGGCAAAGTGGTTGCATTTGGGGTCACACCCGAGTTGGTACCGCACCTGGAATCTCTTCCATTTCTGCAGGTAGGTACAACAAGTATTTCCCTTCCTGCTGTGCAGCAAAACCTCCTGTACCTCATCAGAGTAGGATGTCTCTATGCGCTAGAACCATGAAGGAGCCACACTTTGAACTGAAGGACCCACAGATTGGGATGGAAAGTACGTCCCTCCTCCTGCAACAGGAAGCCTGGAGTGGTCAGGGGAGTCGTAGGTGGGCAAAGCACCAGTTGCGACAGGTAAGGATATGATGTCTGTCTGGACCATGCAGGGCAATCAGTATGATGGTTGCCGTTTCCTTCTTTATCTTTAAAAGGGCTTTTAATAGTATAGGGAATAGTTGTATAGTAGGCCTTCGTCCCACAGGAGGAAGAGCACCTCTCCCCTGGCGTGGCATCCGATTCCCGCTCTGGAACAGTACTTGGGTATTTCCTGTTCTGGTAGGTGGCAAACAGGTCTATTGCTGGAGTCCCCCATAATAGAAAGATATTGTGGAGCATCATTTAATCTAACTCCCACTCATATTTGTGAGTGAGTCTGTGGCTCAAACTGTCTGCTGTGGTGTTATGTATTACTGGTAGGTAGGCCGCTGATATCAATACATTGTGGGCTATGCACCAAGCCCATAGCTTCATTCCTTCCGTGCACAGGGAGTGTGATCTGACTCTCCCCTACCGATGAATATAATACATGCAGGACATGTTTGCAGTAGAAAGTGAAAGCTGAGAAATGAGAACTAATATGACAAGCCAAGTATGAGGCCTGAGCTAAAGTAATAGTCAAGCCCTGTTGTTATAAAGAAAGTTAGCAGAAGTCAGGCTGTGAGTGCTGGCAGACTCACAGTAACTAGCAAGAATAGAGCTGGTATTGCAAACACACACATTCCTAATAGGTACCAAAACATGTGTGCGATAGGTACAGCGCACTCATGCAAGCACATTCCAAAAAGGTACCAAAACATCCCAATACCCCAAAGATAATTAGGGCTTACTGATCCCTCAGAATGACAATATGATGGATAGAGATGTCTTGATAATATAATGAATAGAGCTTTTTGATCGAACCATTCTGTACAAGGTAAAGGGTGGTATCTTACCACATCAAAGGGTGGCAATTACACACTTCAGAAAGGCAATATGCAACTTGTTTGTATCAGTGTATTAGAGAGGGTCTCAAAGGGAGTGTTTTTGTCTGGCTGAGTGAGGAATGGAAAGTCCTGCCATTTACTGAGCTGTCCATTGTCACGGGCATACATGTATTAAGTGTACCTGTAGCATGTATAGAGTGTTTTTAACTGTGCTTTGTTGGCAATAAACTTGGTCTGGTGCCTTCATTATTGAAATGGATCTCTGGTCTTATTGGGTAATCCAACTGTAGTTTGCAGTATCAGTTGCCTGTAGAGCAGGGACAGCATATCCATTGGAAGAACACACATACACAGCTAATAACTGACAACAATGTTGTCTGTCATGACCCGTATGTGTGCGCCTTTCATCAGTGGTAGGAAGGGAGCACACTCATTTCTGACCACTCTGAGTTCAAGCAGACTGATGTATAGGCATATCTCGCTCAAGAACCATTTGCCCTGAGCTGTGTTTCCACTGAGATGTGCACCCGATCTTATGAGGAATGTATTGATGGTAAGGATTAATGATGGGGAAGGTTGGGTGAATGGGATTCCCACACAGACGTTTACTGGATTTTTCCACCAGTCCAGGGATTGCTTGACCTTGGTGGGTATCAACAATCGTTAGTTTATGTTGTCTCTGTTCGGTCTGTAAACCAAACCAAACCAGGTTTGCAAGCATCTCATGCGTGGTCTGGCATGGGCTATCACTGATGTCTCTGTGACCATGTGTCTCAGGAGCTGGAAGCAACATTTGGCGGGCATTTGGGGACTGGACTATACTGTCTCTATCAATAAGTAGAGACTGAGGAATCTGTGATGAGATAGGAGCACTCTCGCTTGAACATAGTTGAGGACTACTTCTACAAATTCCACCCTCTGAATTGATATCAATATTGATTTTTGTTTGTTGACTTGCAGGCCCACACTTTGAAACAGGTCCAAAGGTACCTGAGTGACCCGCTGGGCATCTAGGAAAAACTGAGCCTTGAGGAGGCAATCATCCAGGTAAGGGTAAATCACGATGCCTTCAGAATGTAGGTTGGCTGCCACAAGCAAAAGGATCTTGGAGAATACGCTGGGGGCCAAAGAAAGGCCATAGGGGAATACTCTGTATTAATAGTAGTCCTGTCCTAACGTGAATCTGAGGTAATGTCTGTGGCTTAGTATAACTGAGATATGAAAATGTGTCTTGAAGGTTGAGGGCCGAGAACCAGTCTCCCTTTTCTAATGCTCAAATGATCATGGATAATGTGACCATCTTGAAGTTCTGAGCTTTGACAAATTTGTTGAGTGCTCTGAGGTCCAGTATAGGTCTCCAACCCCCTTTTTCTTCAGTATCAGGAAGAACAGAATAGAAGTCTTTGCCCTTTAGGTGTATGGGCACTGGCTCTATCGCTCCTACACTGAGGAGGTGGTCTATCTCCTATTGTAGTACGCTCTCGTGAGAAGGGTCCCTGAAAAGGAAGGAGGCTTGGAACATGGGAGGAAGGAAAAATGGATGGAGTATCCTATCTGGACAATCTTTAATACTCACTTATCTGAGGTTATCTATTCCCAGGTGCTGCAGAATGGAGTAAAACGACCCCCAAAGGTATGGGAGGGGTGTTCCAGGTTGGAATGGCAGCAGAAAGGGTGTTCTATCAGCACCTTGACCAACCTGTCAAAACTGTCTCTTTGATGTACAGGGCTGAGAAGACGTTTGTTGGGATCCTGACATCTTACATCTGGTTTAGAACCTGGGTTTCTTTTTTTGCGGCTCATATGGCCTCTGGGAGTATTGAGCTGGGTACTGAGATAAATACGAATAAGAGTACTGCAACCTGGGTTTGAATGATGATTAAGGGTTCTATTTCCTCTTAAAGCCAGGTTTGCATATCCCTAAGGATCTGAGAGTGGCCCTTGAGTCCTTTAGAGTCTGGAAGGCAGCATCAGTCTTCTCAGCAAACAGGGTTGCTCCTTCGAATGGGAGGTTTTCCACTGCTGTTTGCACCTTCTTGGGGAAGCCGGAGAAGTGAAGCCAAGAGGCCCATCTCATCACCACTGCTGTTGAAATCGAAAGGGCCACTGTGTCAGCGGCATCCAGAACCAACTGAAGGGACATCTTCTCCACCAACTGGCCCTCATTAACTAAGGCCTTAAACTGTTCTTTATGCGACTCCAGAATCTGATTAATAAAAGTTGCATAATTTTGGTAATCATATTTTGCCCATACAGCCTGATAATTTGCCACTCTGAATTAGAAGGTGGCTGACGAATAGGTTTTTCTGCCAGATAATGCTAACCGCTTGCAGTCCCAGTCATAAGGGGGGGACTTAAAGTGGTGTTGTCATCCTTTGGAGTTTACCACGTCCATTTTGGAATTGGGGGGTGGGTGCGAGAACAAAAATTCTGTGCCGTTTGCTGGCATGTAATATTTTTTATCCATCTCCTTGCATGTTGGAGGGATGGATGCCATGGACTATTATATTAATTTGGTAGGGTCTAGTAAGGCCTCATTGATTGGCAGGGCCACTTTTGCAGCTTTGGATGAATGTAAGATGTCCACCAGCTTATGATGTGACTCAATCACTTCTTATAAGGGTATTTGCAGAGCTACTGCTAGTCTTTATGCCAAATCCTGAAATGCTTTGAAATCATCCGCCATGGAGGGCAGAGGGGGCATGACTGTCTCATCTGGTGACTATGATGACTGCTGGCTCCTCCCATATTTGCTCCCGGAGTTCGAAGGTCCTAGGGAAAGCAGCTAAAGGAGGGCACTTTCTCTGTTGGTGCAAAGTTCTAGTTGGGGCCAATGAGGTCTGTTACCATTGAGCCTGCGAGGGGTCCCAATATAGCCAATGGCCCAGAAAAGGTGCCAGTGGTTGGTACCATGGCAGTCCAAATCAGGGAGGTTGGTTAGCTAGGTGATATTCTTTATGTTTATAGAATTGGGCCCCATAGGGTGGACATGATGAGCATTGGGAAATAAAGTCCTTTTGCTCAGTTTTTGACTCTGCTGATAACATTGGCAATGCACGGCATGTATCTGTTGGTGAGCCTAGGGTGCCAGGAGGCTCGGTACCAGAGCCCGGTACTGAGTAGTGGAGAGTTTGGTGCGTCCAACATCAAAAGATCCATTGTGTACTGAAAGTCAGGCGGTGCAGGAGGCGACAGTACCGGTGCTGGTTGTCAGTACCATAAAGCTTATACTGATGGGGTTGGAGATGTAGACTTAATGATATGGTCCATTGGTGCCTGGTGTATTGTCAGTGGTTCTGATATTGATGACCATACCAACGGAGCCTTCCCCGGGGCAAATCTTCTTTGCTTTTCATGCCCCTGCAGTACTACGTCTTTCTTGCCTGTGCCCATTGGGTCTGTAGGTGCTCTGACTTGTTTTGTCAGTTCAGTACTGTGCATGCCCAGTGTACACGATTTAGGTGGTCTAGGTGTTGTCAGTACGAATGTAACTGACTGAGCTGGCCAAAGTAAATGCAAACGAAGAAAAGAGCACTTCAGAGAAGCTAAAATTAGCAATTATAAAATAATTAGTGATCCATAAACAGACAGCTATTAGCTCCGTCTCTAGCCAAGGGCAGTTGAGAAGAAACTGGGGAGGGAATGCCCACATGCGCTGCTAGCCTCATGGCAGGTGGGGAGCAGTGCATGCGCGGGCAGTATGGACTGCTACTGAAAATCTGCAGTGTGGGGGCACAGACACAACTACAGTGGAGCACCCAGAGGGACACTATGCAAACACTATGTGTTTTAGTGGCTGGGCACTTGCCACAAGGCTTTTGCCAGATCTTGGAGGCCTTTGTTTATAAGAAGAGCAATCCCGTTTGGACCAATGGAAAACAAAATGTCAAAGCTTGTGAGACTTCCTGGAGATGAGTGAAGTCATAATTTCCAGGGTGTCTGCATCCTGCACCAGGAGCTCCTGGAAGTGTATGAAATTGTCCACTGCTGTTATTGATGCCAAGGCTATTATTGCCTGATCCAGGGACAAGGAGGAGGTATCTTTGGACAGTGAGAGGAGTCATTCAATTCTGGATTTCCTTCCTCTGGGTATTCTGGTAACTGAGGTTTTGCTAGCAAAGCCATAAGGAGAAGGGGACCATCTCCTAGAGGCCCAGACCTACCTACTGGATAGGTCCCAATAGCTGCAGTAGTGCCACCATGGCTTCTGTATGGTTATGGAGGACTGATGAGTTGTTGGATGGACCAATGCTAGTCCTGGTGTGCCTATTGTTGAAGTCTGTAGAGATCTTTAGGTTCATGAACCTCAGATTCCAACAAAAAGGTTTGTCCTGGGGACGGTGAAGCGGAGTCCACCTGTACCACGGGGGTACCAACTGGTAAAGTGCTATCAGTGCCCAGGACTGTGTCAGTGCTGCTGCATATCTCAGGACCTAGCATTGCTCTGGAGCACTCTAATTCTGTGTTTTTGGTGCTGGAGTCAACATTACTGGGGATACTTCTGCTGTGCAGCCATCTGCTCCCTTCTACTTATCTCCATGTCACATACTTGTGACTTAGTCAGCTTGTCTCCCAACATTTTCCCATATTCCTCTTTATGGGAGGACTCAGAGCTCCATGTTGAGCTCCTGCCCCAGTACTAGATCCAACACTAACTCTCACAGATTGCTCCTGGAGATAGAATTTAAGCCTCACATCCCCCTGCTTGTGTATTCTTAGAAACTAGAGGCAGATAGAGCACCTGCTGGGATGTGAGACTCTCTCCATCAGAATATCTTCTGTGCCCATCTTTCAGGGGAATCAGTCCACTGCAGGACAGACAAAGTTTGAATCCTATGAGTTTTGAGTCCACCATATTTTAAGTTTCCGTACTGGGGGCAGGGTTTTTTTACAGAACTTTTGGCTTGACAAGTAAATAAAAGAATGAAAGTTGTTCTGAAATATCTCAGAAGATTTTAAGAAGGTTTCTTGAGAAGTTTAGCCCAAGCTAAATGTCTAGAACCAGCTAGGTTCCATCTCATCTTCAAAAGCAGTAAGATGCGAGCACAAAGAGACACAGGGTACATGCATGGCCTCAATGGACAATGCTATTGAAAAAATCTGGTCTCAGGCATATGAGGTGTATGTACTCCCTACAGAGAGATTCACAACAACATACTCAAAGAACTGGTGGGCTGCTCTTCCTCTCAGACAGGCAGCTACTAGATACAGTCAGTGTTCAAAGATTATCCTTCCTTTAGCTCTGGCTCTGCCAGCTTGTCTCTTCCATATTTTGAAACTTAGGTAGTAAACATTTATCTTAATTGTCCTTCCTAAAGCCAGGAAAGTATGCAAGAAGATCTGTGGGGCTTATATTTGAGAAGGGAAAATTATAGAGCCCTCAGCATCTAAAGTGTCTACCATTTGCATTCAGAACCGGACTTGAAGTTACAACAAAAGCGCTGCCAAGCTGCTAAAGAGAGGGATATGGGATCTGTTACTATCCCTGCAGCTTTCTGACTGTGTTTCCGGTTGGAGGAGGAGGAGGAGGAAGATAAAGAGGTTGTCCAGCTTTAAATTTTGGTTCCTCCTCTCCAATGAATAGCTTCAGTGCATGTCTTCTGCTGCAAATCACACCTTTTACAAGAAACCAAAGATAAGAAGGAATCAGATTAAAACTTTCACTGCTGCTCACAAGTTTCTCACATCCACAGTGAAAACCAGTAATACAGCGATTAGATTTTGTTCTGCTACAGCTAAGCTCCGAACAGCAACAAAGGCACTGTCCGCAGTCTTCCGAAGAAAGCATTGCAAAGGTTCACACTAGGAAGGTTATCTTGATAAGCATAATCATTATGAACTAGGGATTGTCAGAAGTGCACTCCACTGGTTGGCTAAACTAGTGTTGAATACTTTTGAAAATGTCACCCTTTTTTCTAGATGAAAACACAGATTTTGCATACATTGTATGTGTTTAACCAGAAAAGCTTCTTACTCATCATGGATGAGTAAATTTTTCACCCCCTGGTTATGGGAGTCAAATAAATAGTGAGTAATAGAATCCTTAAAATGTTAACATCTGGTGATAGTATTCCTAACAGTTCTTGGAACAGCAAAAATTTGCACTAAATAAAAAGTAAGCAAACGGTATTGTCCTGGGCCATATGTACTTATCCCATGGCCCTGTTTAAAAGCTTAGGCCATCTATAGTGTCTGGTGAGCAAGCATCACACGGGTAATAGAGTGATAGTTTCTATAAGAGAGAGCCTGTGCAGTGAGAGGGAGAGAAACCTGCAGGATTGCTCCTGCAAAAGACCCAAGGTCAGAGGTCCTGTAAGAAGGGGCTCTCCATACCAAGCAGATGGAAAGGCCTGGCTGGAGCAACCTGCCATAAAGGACAAAAAAGCAAGACAAAAAAAAAAGCCTTAGATTACAAGGCTTTCTTTAGGACACACCAAGTAGCAGGACTAGATTTTGGGAAGGAACTATTGAAACCAGCAAGAGGTTGAAGGAACTGTAGAGTTTGAAAAATACTGGCTTTTATTTATGCTGACATTAAACTGTTATTTTACTAAACCAGACCCCAAGAAGAGGTGTTATTAGATGCATAAAAGCATGTGTAATTACTGGTGAGTTCAAGGACAAACTGAGGCAGTGGACCTACCCAATGCTAAACCAGGTGTTCTGACCTTTCTACGTAAACAAAACTAACAGTAACATGACTAAGTCATACTTACATTCCAGATACTAATGACACTTTGAACACATGTTGAACAGTAGAAGATGGATTGCCTAACGCCACATTGAGTGCTCGGTCAATGCTGAATGCCACCTGACGAAGATAGTGTTCCGACTGCTTCCCATAGCCATCATATGGCACATAGAGGTAAGGAAAGATACCATGTAAATGGAGACAAGTCTTCTGACCTAGAAAGAAAAAGACAGTGAAACTTATCAGCTTTTTCATATAATGACAGATGTAAAAATATTCTATATAGTAGTCCAACTAACATGAATATAAAAGCTAAATACTTCAGTTACCCGGTGCCCCAAGAGGAACCAAATCTATAATAAAATGTAACTGTGGATATGCAGCTTCTGCCTGCTTAATAATGGATACATGGGGTACCTTCTGCTTAAAAAAATAACTTACCAACTATAAATAGAGAGTTTTAAAAAAATATTTAACTATTCTGCTATATAGTATTTTTCAGCAAGGTAAACTTTCTCAAACCAAGAAGAGAGGCACAAGAAGGCGCAGGGAAAATAAGATAATATTCTTTCTTGAGAAATTATTTTCCAAAATGGACTCAGGAAAGCTGAAAATAAATTCTTGTATTGACTTTCTAAACTTTGTATTTAATTTTTTCCAAGACTACTAGAAAATAGTCTAATACACATGACATTTGATGCAGAGAAAAAAAGAGAGCAATATAATCATAATAAGATGAAAACCCTATATACATTTCATAACATTAACCAAAGAAAATCAGTCATGGTGCTGCCAGTAACATGAGGAATGTATTTCCACTGAGATTTTTTCATACACCTCAAAAATCCAGATTTGTGTTCCAAAAAAATGAGAATTTTCATTAATTTTCATTAAGATCAGAATAATTAATAAATTCATATAACTGATCACTATAGTTTTTTCAAAGCTTTGAAAACTAAAAAATGTTGAGCTTTGTCGAAATCTGCAAAAAACCCTCTTTTCCTCAAAGAATTCAAAGATCTGTATAATAAAATATTGTCATTTGAGAACCTATAAAAGAACATTTGATTACAAAATTTTGAAACTCGTTCAATAGGTTTGAGTTTCCTTGTGAGATCTGAAAAAATTAAAAATCCTGTCTTGTATCTAACCTTTTTTCTTGAATACATTTTAAGATATCCATCAGTTATTTTTAATTTTGTAACTAACAAACAAGATTCTACAAACCTTTTATTTGCTCCTTCCCTTATTGAAAAACAGAGCAAGCAGTAGATAAACTAAAGGTCCTCCTATGTTCAAGACAGACTAACTTTTTCACCCAATATTAGCCGTCGTATGGCAGCAATAGAATCCTATCCCTATTCTCTTTCTTCTCAATCTAACATACCAGAGAGAGGTTGGAAGCCCTGAATTTATTCTCCAGAGTCTCCAACCTGTGACATAACATAGTATGATTGTGAATCAAAATGCTACACATACTTACAACTATTCAATTCAGTTTTAATTTGATTCTGATCTTTAATTATAATTGACCCTTTTCAATTTGTTCCATAGATGTCTCTAATTTTGGAATTCTTGAGAAAATAAGTTAAAAAGAAAAACATTAAATACTAAATTGATGTAAAACAGCCAGCGTAATGACATCTCCAGGACATGTTGAGGAATTAGAGAGCTCAAAACAGGGGGGAGACCAGATCCATGTTAGGGGAAATTATCACTTCATGTGAGGAACCTCCACTATTTCTGCTGGAGATAAAGGAGGCTGGTTATACTCATACAACTGCTGCTATTGCTTTGACTTCTCAGGTGACCTACCTTTTCTTGATCCCATGTACTAAATATTCTATAAATTGCTCTGCTTTTGCTGACAGGCTGCTATATCCTATTCCAAAAGAAATTATCTATAACAACTTAGCAAGAGACATTACCTAACAGTGCTTTTCTTAAGTATGTTGTGTCAGGGATGATCAAGTGTGGAATTCCCATATTTTAGGAAATGAAAGAAAGTTTATGAAGAGATATATATATATGATATGATATATAGGTATAGGACAACAGATGCATCCTCCACTATGCAACGTTCCATCTTGAACTAACACTCCCCCATAGTTCTACAGGATTAGAACCAGGGGGTTTTGTTCAACATCTTCATTAATGATCTGGAGGATGGGGTAGATTGCACCCTCAGCAAGTTTGCAGATGACACTAAGCTGGGGGAGTGGTAGATACCCTGGAAGGTAGGGATAGGATACAGAAGGACCTAAACAAACTGGAGGATTGGGCCAAAAGAAATCTGATGAGGTTCAACAAGGACAAGTGCAGAGTCCTGCACGTAGGACGGAAGAATCCCATGAATAGCTACAGACTGGAGACTGACGAGCTAGGCAGCAGTTCTGCAGAAAAGGACCTGGGGGTAACAGTGGATAAGAAGCTGGATATGAGTCAGCAGTGTGCCGTGGTTGCCAAGAAGGCTAATAGCATATTGGGCTGCATTAGTAGGAGCATTGCTAGCAGATCACGGGAAGTGATTATTCCCCTCTATTCGGCATTGGTGAGGCCGCATTTGAAGTATTGTGTCCAGTTTTGGGCCCCGCACTACAAAAAGGATGTGGACAAGTTGGAGAGAGTCCAGCGGAGGGCAACAAAAATGCTTAGGGGGCTGGAGCACAAGACTTATGAGAGGTTGAGGGAACTAGGCTTGTTTAGTCTGCAAAAGAGAAGAATGAGGGGGGATTTGATAGCAGCTTTTAACTACCTGAAAGGGGGTTCCAGGGAGGATGGAGCTAGGCTGTTCTCCGTGGCAGATGACAGAACAAGGAGCAACGGTCTCAAGTTGCAGTGGGGGAGGTTCTAGGTTGGACATTAGGAAAAGGTTTTTCACTAGGAGGTTGGTAAAGCACTGGAATGGGTTACCTAGGGAGGTGGTGGAACCTCCATCTTTAGAGGTTTTTAAGCTGCGGCTTGACAAAACCCTGGCTGGGATTATTTAGCTGAGGTTAGTCCTGCTTTGAGCAGGGGGTTGGACTAGATGACCTCCTGAGGTCCCTTCCAACTCTATGATTCTAGGATTACAACTTGCAATTACTGCTAGTGCACCTCTGTTTTTAGCACACAACTTGCTCATGTTTATTTCTAACTGAATAGAAGGAATTACTGTTTTTATTCAATAGCTGGCAAATCTTTCTACTAACCTTAATTCCTTCTCCAAATAAATCATGTATTGTAACTGCTGCCTACTTCCCTCACTAGTCTGGCTACTGCAAGCAGAAAACGTTTCAAGAATTCAGGCAGTTAACTAGTCACTTTCAATAAGCCACAATCCCTTCATTGTTAGTCCGTGCAGTTACATTATTTTGATGTTTCATTTAAACTACAGTAGAATATGATCTATGTGAAACATATGGTAGCACTGAAGGTAAGTTCTGTCCAATTTATCTAATACATTAAGCAGTAAAGTAGTTAGTTATTTAAGTGTGTGAGAGGTGGGGGGGAAGGCAGGGAAAAAAGGAAGCCATCCAATTTAAAAAATGACAGGGAGAAATATTTTTACATGTCCTGACAATAGTTCTCTACTTTTCCACAGCAGAATACTATAACATGAGGATGAAAGATCTCTGCCAGTGTACTCCATACTCTTTTAGAGGCATCACTTCTGTGGTAAAAGTAAATTCAGTCTCTGTGACACTCAGTTTTTCCCTCCCTAGCCCTACTGAGATGGCTAATAAAGATTTAAATGAAGGATAGTTGTGTTGTCAGCTTTGAAGTGTAGGTGTACATTTGTTAGGAAATGCATGGAGACCAATTATTTTTTTCACAATCTTCTAAACGACCCTCAGATATTAACAACATTGGGAAACTATTGAATTGGACTGGACTTGAATCTGTGACCTTGAGGTGAAAAGCTCTTCATCTTCTTACTGATTTTTTTTAATTTACATTAATGTGATTAGCTCCACTGTTCAGGAGTTATTTTTATGCTGTCAACACATTTATTAAATTAAAACAAATGCAATACAGAAAAAATTAAGTTACATAATGAAGAATGTCAGCAATGTACACACATATTCAAGGACCAAATTCTGATTTTACGCTGGTGCAATCCTAAGATCTCCTTTGTAGCAACAGAGCAAACTTGCAACTCTGAGCAGAATTTTGCACACTATTTACATATGCAGTGGCTAGATACCACTGTGATTTATATGCAAAGTATTCAAATGTAAGATGTTCTGCAATATGACTACAGCAAGATAATATTCAAAAGCAACAAGTAAAACCAACCAATACATGTATTTTATCAATAACACAATTAAGGATCCAAATTCCTGGCTCTGGTCAAGATGTGCTCCGAGTACTTCAGGTGGTGCAGGCCACTCCACTGATCTTTAGGAATACCAGGAGTCAGTTTGGCCCCTAGCTTAATTATTTGTATCTCTGTGTTTAGGAATTTAGTGCCCTAAATCACGGACCCAGACCCCATTGTGCAATATGTTCCCTGCCCCAAACATCTTATAACCTAACCTAGTTATTCCAGCATTTCCATTGATCAGTAAATGAGCCCACAGGCATTTGTTCCCATTAACTGGGAAATGCCTTCTCCAGGTATGTCCTTGATATATCCTGTACATGGAAGTTCCCCCGTGCTGAGATAATTCTAGCTGCCCAGTTTTGGCAGCTTTATGGCCTGTATGACCAAAAGTGGTGCAAATAAGTCACATGGGCCTGGATGTGGCCTGAAATATCAATCATCAAAAGCTTTTACACACCTGTAAAAAATATGTCTCTGGAATGAATATGTACTAATCCACCATGCCAAGTAGAAGGCCAGACCTGTTCCTCTCACTTCAAATGTGTAGTACACTGTTGTTGCACAACACCCAAACAGTACAAAAAATAGCTTCAAGGATTCTTTCTACCTTCAAGGCACAAGGGATTATTCTTTCCCCCAGGTGAATTTTTTGATTTTTCTAAAAGTTTGTGTCACTATGTTTTTCTATCTGAATTTATAGATTAGTGGAGATTTAGTTTAATATTGTCATCTATATTTAAATTCTGCCCATACTGGGAAACTGTTTAAACATCTTAAAGAGGATGTGTTAAACTTCTGATTCATGTATAATGTGCTTAATATTAGTAGTACCAGCACAGCAGAGGAAATAGAAAGTAAGGAAACTGGACTACAATTTTTATGGCAAATAAAAGGATGGAATAAACATTTTTTAAGTGGAAAAACTCACTGCTCTCCATTTTGAGGTAGAGGTAATTATTAACAGGGTGTACACAATGGGGGATCTTTCTCATTTACCTGGTTGCAGCTGACCTGGGATTTAGAAAGTGGTAACAGACATAAGATTCTTTTCACTCTATATGACAGATCTGCTAAAGCTCTCTTTGACAATATTACTGAACATTTTTGCTTCATAAAAGTTATATATTTTCTGAATAGAGAAAAAGTACTGTTGATATAATATACCTATGACTTCTGCAAGGCATTTGACTTGATAATGCAAAAATATTTTGATTATAAAATAATATCAAATTAACCTGGTAGAGATTAAATGGATTAAAAACTAGCTAACTGACATATCTCAAAATGTAACTGTAAATGGAATCATTACTGAGTTAGTGTCGTTGTGATGGGGTCCTGCTAGGATTGATTCTTGGCCCTACGCTGTTTAACATTATCAGCCTCCTGGAAAAAAACAAACACAATCTAGGAGATGACAAAGGTATAAGAAGAACGAATGGCTGGAAGTGGAAGATACTCAATTTAGACTAGAAACAGGCATAATTTTTTAAAACAGTGAGGGTTATTAACCATTGGAATGATTTATTAAGGGTTGTAGGGGATTCTCCAACATTGGCCATTTTGAAACCAAGACTGAATATTTTTCTAAAGGATATGGTTTAATTCAAACAAATTATTTTGGGGAAGTCCTACGGCCTGTTTTATGCAGGAGGTCAGACTAGATGATCATAACAGTCATTTCTGGTCTCAGAATCTATGAAAATAAATCTGTTTTCTAGTGTTTCATACAAAGCATCACCAAGAACACTATATATATTCTATGATAGACGTGGCAATTTCCTGCAATCTCCTTGGAAAATCTGAATAAAGTTTAAGTATCTTTGGAGTCCTTTGTATTAAATGGAAAAGTTATGTATTAGGGTGGGCCTGGATGATCAAAGGATTATCCTGAATAATGCTGCAGACAAGAAAGGTCTTTTGGGACAATATGCATGAAGTGAATATCCTGGGAAATCACTATGGGGAGGTGAAACACAAATTCACCACCTTGATTATGCAAAACCCCAGTCTTTTGAACCTATGTCCTGAAGAAGGGACTATTGTCTACTGATTTCCTGTTCCTGAATTCTGAAGATCAAAGGCCCAAGCTGTGCACAGGAAAGACTAACCCACTCATGGATGTGTTTGTTCTGAGCTAAAGCTGTTATGAACATGTAACCACAGAAAAACCCTTTGACGGGATGTCACAGTTAAGGGCAACTGCACTTGTATTTCCCCATAGTGATTCAGCAAGGAAACACACGCTCAGGCTTTTCATTCCCTAGCATTGCCTTTTTTGGTTGGAGACCCGCATATTTCTCCTCCTGACCAGGATATTTCCAAGCTGAACAATTCTCTTCACTGTGTTATTCCCAGAAAAAGACATCTGCCTAAACTGGTCTGCTTGCTTTCTCCGCAGAGACTAATCACAGTAATTGCCAACAATTATAAACTACCACACTGTTTTTTCTAAGCAAGTATATTTTATTCTTAAAATAAAATTACACTAAAGAGAAAACATATTTAAAAAAAATCAATAAAAATCTACATGCATACTAATAAACTTAACATAGATCATACCCCTTCCCCGCCATATTCACAAGGGTTCTGGTCAGTGTCAGTCCTTTCAATGCTACCTAAAGGATTGGGGTCCTCTGTGGACCAGAGATCCTGACCGTTTGCTGCATCACAATGAACGCACTGAGTCAGCTTAAACGCAGGCTATTTATTCAAAAATCCTTTCTTTATCTGTTAGGTCACTGTAGAATCCAGACTGGATCTCTGAACTTTCTCCTGCAACAGTTGATTAGCAAACAAAGGATCCCCCCATTGCAGAGCAAGATTTCAAAGGCTGATTTTGTAGGTGGGGGACTGCAATCACCTCCTTCCCAGTACCTCCTAGAAATTCCACTTAATACATATTGCTGAAAAGATAAATCATGTCTGCTACATTATTCAGCATAGTCTTTTGAAGTTCACATTATCTCCCAGAGATTGCATTAATCCTTCTTCCTTCTAAACAAATTCCATACAATCCCACAATAATACAAATACCTTTCATATTTAATACAATAAACCCCAAAAGTATTAAACATAATTCAATATGGTTTAACTTAATTCCATAATGTTTGCCCAGGATATTGCAGAATATTGTCATATCTTTCACATGGGATTTGAAGGACTGACTCCTACCAGAGTCCCTACTGGATTTGGGAAGGAAGAGGGTAATCTCTAGTAAGCTTATTAGTATGTAGGCTCTTTTGTTTTTAATATGTTTTCTCTGCAATACTTTCATCTTAAGGATAAGAGTGCTTGCCTAGAAAGAACTGTGGGCAAATATGCTGTTTAAAGCCTCTAAAAAAAGAGAGCGAGAAAGAGAGAGAGCGCAAAGTGCAGAGGCTGGCCTGTTAAGGCAGTCTTGCTTGCTGGGCGTTAACACTCTGTAGTAGGGTACTGTGCAGCCTGGGAAAATACTCTGTTTGGGAGGGAGAGAACTGTGGGTCTCTACCCAAGAGAGGTGATGGCTGAGGAGCCAGGAGTCTAGAGTGGGTGTAGTTGGTTGTCTAAACTTTCATAGTGATTCTGTTTAGTTTGCCTGTACATTAGGATACATTTATACAGGGTTGATATGTTATATGTATTGTTTTATTTATTCAAACACCTAATAAGACTTTAAAAAAAAGAAAACAAAACCAAAGTTAACATTGAAATTAGGTCCAAATAAGAATTTCTGGGAAACGTGTTTTTCAGATTGATGTCATAAAATCCAGTTGATGTTTGTTAGATGTAGCCAAAATGAAAGATGCAGCCTTTAAAATGAAAACTGTTTTCATTTTAAGTCAATTTTTGCAGGAATGGCCACACACAGTTTTTTTTGTAGCACTTTGACAACTATAAAAACAAAGTTTAAAAATAAAATGGAAAAACTATCTTGAATGACAACAAAACTATGTTCTCCACACAGTGATGTTGGATAAAAAGTCAGGGTAGACTAGGCCATACTTAAAAAAAGAAAGAAGAGACACCATTACAATCTCAACTCACTTTTAAAAAGCTTTAAATTTTTCACCCTAAATTATATAGATTGTTAACTAAATATAAAACCACCTAATATTATTACTTGTAATCAATCCTAATAACTGGTATATTTATTTCAACTACAGCTAACCATTTTATAAATAGCTATGCCATTTTATAAATCAAACAAACTTTTCTCACATAAAGGTTCACCTCTTCATATGCCTTTTGCATCCCCCTTCATGCTCAGATGCAAAACTCCAACTGAATGAAGATTTAATCTACTCTTTACCAGTAGGGAAATCGTATGAACTATACATACTGACTTGCATTTTTCTATTTCAATAAAATAAAGTTTAAGTTATTGTTCATCTAAGGCAATTATTTGTCTAACTGCTGAAAACGTACATGGACCTTATGGAACTATTTGCTTTGAGACTAATTAGTCCTAACTAGACCTGGATAGGAATTTTCTGACAAAACAGAGTTTTGCTGGAAAATGCCAATTCGTCAAATCCAAAATGTTTTGTGGAAATATATTGGATTTGACAAACATTTGATGAACCACAGGCAGGGGGCTCTCATACCTTCTAGCCTCTCTTCCATGGAACCAGGAGTCCCTGGGGAGAGCCTGAAAGTTCTTGGGTAAGCTTCCAGCATGCAGCCTTGCCATTCAGACTGCCTGGGGCCGGGCTCTCCTACTCCCACAAACTGGTGAGCCACTAGCTGTGAAAGCTGTGCAGGACGGAGCCAGCTGGCCTTGGAGTCCGGAAGCCCTGAGGTCCCCAACCAGTGCTGTCCGGGAGCACAGACATTGGCAGCTACAGATTGAAATGGATATGATTGTCAGTTTTTCTGCTGATATTCTGTTGAAGACAGTGGTGAAACTGACAAAAGGATCTCAAATTCACTCAACAGCTGCCAGGGTCCTAAAGGAGCACTTTTTGTTTCGGAAATACCATGTGTTGGTGTTTCTGAAACAAAACATAAAAATAATTTAAAAATCCAGGATTTTTCCAAAAATTAAGTTTTGATCTCAATCTGAACAAAACCAAATTTTAAAATGTCTAAGTTTCCCACAAACCAGAAATTCCAAGTTTCGGCTAGCTCTAGTCCTCATTTGTTTACCATTGTATTTAGCTACTCTCACTCAGAAAACAGAATTCATATTTGTAAATGATGTTACTACATCTCTGATCCCACCAGTCTTGGAATATTGGGCCATTTGCTTTTATCTGCTTTCATCAGACAAGAGATAAGTAGTAGTATTAAATCACACCAAATGTTTTGGTAACAAGTATTCTGGACCCCAAATTGGAGTGCGGTATGTCTGCTTTTCATTGTACTATTGGCAGATTCTAGCTCTGAAGCTGGCACTCTGGCCATAGAGGATCACAGGGGGAATCTACTGGTGGCATAAAGCTGAGATCGTGGCTCCTAGGCCAATCCTGCTCCCCAGTGCCTGTGTAGGGAACGTGCCCAGACTTCTTTACGTCCATCTGATCTGTGGCTGACAAAATAGCTTCTTGGAGCCATTGGCTACTCTAAGTGATTCCAAGGGACCATCCAGAACACAGCTGGCACAGGACTGAGGGAGCACAAAGACGATCTTTACGTAATACCTCCTTTACCTCCCCCCAAACATTCCCCTGAGTTGTACCATATCTCAGTCATAGCCAAGGATTTAGGCCCAAATCTCATCCTCATTTGAATTCCCCCACTAAGTCTCCCATAGCATTCAGGAGACAAACACTAAAGAGAATAGTCAGATTAATATAACTGGTGCAGGACTTGAAAAATACACCAACTGTAGGAGCTTACAATTTTTGCAGAATTTAAGTTTTTAATTATAATTTTCCAGCCCTTACGGCTGAACGATAATCTTCCAAACGTGAACTGATGTAGAGAGAAGAAGTGTCTGAGTTCACAAACTGCTCCAGTGACTGCTACTGCTGCTGCTCATAAGCTTTGCCAATCAGAGTACAGTTAATAAGGCTCAGATCAGAATCCTGTATCAGGTCAGGAACCATATACATTTCATGCTGCTTCTGCTTGTGAGAAGTATGGATAGAGGCAAGTATTGTTGTTATTTATATTGTTCACAGTCAATGCTGTATATATTGTATACTTACCAAGCCATCATTACTGACAGTCTCTGCTCTGATGAGCTCACAACAAAAGATGTCTAATGTTTAAAACAATCTCTGAACTAAAGAGCAATCTATATGTCCACAGACTGAGCAGATATCAATTGGCCACATGAGAATAAGAATGGGTCTTAATCAAATAACATTAATACGTATGGCAACCATTTTCCATATATTGGCTTTTTTTTTTTTTTTTTTTTTTTTTTTTTACTTTTTGTTATCTCAGGTACCCTGAATACTACACTTTCTTTTATTTGATATTTAAGTATTTCAGTTTGGATAAGAAGTATCTTGTTACTTTTTTCATGTGTGTTTTTTGCAAATTGGAAACTCATTTTTCTTCCCCCCCTTTTTAAAGGCCTTTAAATCCATATTACTTTTGAAATAATGAATCATCAGAGCCTTTACATTGGTCTAAATTAATATATGATGATTTGGCAAGTTTTCCATGAAGTGAGGAAGCCACTTAATTTTAAGTCCCTTGTTTTTTAAAGCCTTTTAAGTCACTTAATTCAAGATTTTCTTCCAATAATGCTTTCAGGGGTGTTTTAGTCACCTTGCTTTTTCTGATTCTAATGCACAACACTTCATTTTCATTGCTTCATGCAATTACTGAGCTGATTTTGGGCTGGAAAACGCCCTGGTAGTGTGCTGTAGTTTTAGTTTTTGAATTCTGAACTTTCACTGGACAGGCAGAAAGAGTCAAATTATATATCCACACTTGCAAATTCCAAAAAAGGAAGATTTTGGAAGTGTCTAAATGACCTTTTGTTGTGAGCTCATCAGAGCAGAGACTGTCAGTAATGATGGCTTGGTAAGTATATAATATATACAGCATTATTGACTGTGAACAATATAAATTAGAAAAACTTCCTGCTCCAGGAGCATGAGAATTTCCCTTGTTTCATTTAGAACTTTAAACCTGCACTTTCTTATCCCAGCTTGGAAGTGCAAGTCTGCCAGAGAGATCCTATTGTTGCTTTAATGCGTATGGCAACCAAATCCAGAGGAAGAGAGACAGAACAATCATGACTCCTTGTAATTCCAAGACATTGTTCTGATTTGAATGGAGTCTATCTGAGTTCACTCAGTGGAACAGAAAATGATCTGATTCCAATTGCTGGAAATTCCACTGATAAAACAGGACCATGTGTCACCACCATGGAACAGTTACCTCCTCTAGTCATTATTACACAAAGTAATTAGATTCCCTGGAGGGAAAATACTTCAACAGTTCCTAGAAGAAATACAATCTATGAAATATTTCTTGGGCAACTGAATTAGAACCAGGAAAATCTGACAGAAGTGGGCCAGATATGGAGAAGGCACTAAGGAGCTGAAAACAGATGAGGAAACTAAAGACCTTAGCAGTTGAAATATCTAGTATGTTCAGATACTATCTTGTAAAATGTGCTATCCACAAGTTATCCATTAAATTCCTGTCAAAGACTGGCCTTAAGAGAGAAACCATTGGACTGGTGAGAAAACAAGGAAGAGAGACGTCAAAAGGCATTGCTGGGATTGGAAATGGGCCACATTGCTGCAAAGCATAAGTAGTACTGGAAGAACAGTCCAATTAGCACTTGAGGTCAGGCTTCCTTGTAGAACATGAAGAGAAATCTCTCACTAAGGCCTAGACTCAATACAGAAATGGGCCTTGCATACAGTCAATCAGCTTGGAGAGAACCAGTATACTGAGCACTTTTTTCTCTCTCTTTCCTATTAAGAAAAATGATGAATTAACACCCCAAGAACTCCTCAGGAAAAGGCGTAATTGTTTCTGGTGAAATTAAGTCTGCAGTGCTGTCCTGGTCCACTGGAAGAACAGGCAACTGGGTGGATAAAGGAGGGGGAATTTAAATCTTTGGGGAGACTCTGTTAGTTTTGAGAGCCCATCTGTCTGAAGTGAGTTTTTGGGAGTTTTTTTATATTTGATTTGGAAGGCTTGAAAACTTTGGAAGAAAGGTTTTTTTCCAACCAGTGTAAAATGGTATTTTTTGTTTGGGATTTATTTTTTCTTTCCCTTGTTCCCCCACCCTCTATTACATTCTTGGGTGCAGCTTCTTTTTCCCATCACAGTACACAAAGGCATCTTAATGAAGGATTAAACTAAACACCTCAGAAACGGAAGAGCAACCCCCAACATTACGGGATACTACTCAGTCTCACAGTTGTAAAGACTGTGGCTTCTGTAGCTACAGCTCTGCTGCTGCCCTGGTCAATTATCTGCCCTTTAAGGGTATGTCTACACTGCAATTAAAAACCGGTGGGCTGACCTGTGCCAGCTGATTAAGACTAAGGGACAGTTTAATTGCAGTGTAGATGTTCAGACTTGGGCTCGAGCCCAGGCTCTAGGACCCTACAAGGTGAAAGGAAGTCTCAAGCCCAAATGTCTACACAGCAAATAAACAGCCCCTTAGCCCGAGCAACGCAAGCCTGAGTCAACTGGCACAGGCCAGCCATGGGTATCTAACTGCAGTGTAGACATACCCCAAGAGACATGGAAATGCCTTTTATTTTTTATGTATTTCTTTTTAAACATACATGTATAGAAGCAAGGGCTAAGGAATGGTGATCTGGGGGAAGAGTAGAACTGGGAATGAGCACTCAGGCTTGAAGCCCCTTGATTGTGCAATAATGCTCTTTCAGCTTTAAAGTGTTGCTGAAGTGGTTTTACACCTATGAAACAAAATGGTGAATTCTCTTTCCTTGATGTTAACATTTTAGTTCAGGATCACAGCCTTCTGGATCGTCCATTGAACTGGCAGCCTGATGGTGTAAGCAACTGGACACTCAACAATGTTTCTTGGTAGAAAGCTGTCTTCAAGCTCAAAATATCCAGGTAGGCCAAAAACAAGGGAAATAGGAAGGTGAAAAACTTAACTGCTTTTGGATTCTGTCTGCAGAATCCATCTATTTCTATGGTCTGTTGGAACATGCTGGTTAGCTGCATGCTCAGGTGCATTGGAAAGAAAAACAACCAGTAGCTATGGCAAAAAGGCAGGCTAGGTTAGCCTACTCTGATCTAAGGAAGGCCAAACAGAAAATAGGTGTTCTGGTATCGATAAACTAGCAGTATCGGCTAGATCACGCTGCTACATTCTTTGAAAAAGAAAAAAACTGATAGCGCAGTGGTGAAAAAGAGGAATTGGACTAGGCCATACTTGGAGAAATCAGGGGACTGGAGTGTTAACTGGTACGAATGGGCCAGACCATTCTGCTGACTCACTGAGAAAAAGCCTATGGAAGGAATGGGAAGAGTGGGAAAACAGCAGGCTAGGCCATGCTGCACAAACCCACATCTGAGAGAAAGAGAGAGAGAACAGAACAGTGCACAGAACCCTCAGGTTGACCTGATGTAATGTTAACTGGTACCAAGTATGGAGAAGATGAGCCATTTTGAGTGGGTGGGTGGGTGTGATTGTTTTTTAAAACTGTGGTTTTGATTTAAGAGCCTGTGGGAGTAAAAGCTGTTCTGAGAGGGAACATGGCTGACAAAACCACTGAGGGCAGAGATTCAAGATACTGAATACAAACAGGACTAATTAAGGCTCTTCCCAGAACAATTGGGGCAAAAAATTCTAGATTACCATGGCACTCTGAAAGAGGTGATAGTGTTGGGATCCTGCACCGTGGGTTTTTCCTTCCCCTCTGACTTTCTAGCTTCCTGGATACAAACCTGTCATATTTCATTGCAGTCAGAACAGAAAAAACAGCCAAGGACCTCTAGCTTGTTGCATCCAAAATCCTGGGTCCTGCTGGTGAATTTCTGCCCCAACCAGCTTTAGGCAATATGAACACTGTCGCAGAATGGGCTACATTATCGTGTAGCCAGGCAGTGTGCAGCAACCCCTTTGATCTTAACTGGTTGGCCTACCATACTGTGTGTTTTCTCCTCAAATACCCGTTTTCCAGCAGACTTCTGTTTTCCAAATATCCTCTTACTATCTATCAGAAGGGCACCGAGGAGAGGAGAATTAAAAAAAGCACACCCTCACTATAATGCCCTTCATAATAACAAACCTTTGGATACAATGAAACTGGTCCTTGGATCCCACCTCCAGCCCCATGGCTGTGGCAGGGGCTGATAGCTCCTTCAAGGGGTTCATTATAGCGAGAATATACTGTAACAGAAAAAGTTCCTGTCTGAAGACAGAAAAAGGAGAAGCCTGGAGAAGCCTCCTGCTTCTTTGAGCAGAGGTGAGACATTGAGGATTTAGCCAGGCTTTGAACAGCTCTAACTGCTGGCAGTACACTGGGAAGTGAGAGAGAGAGGTTTAAATAAAAAATAGCGGAATCTCCATGCTTGGAAACTGAGGAAGAATAACCAAGTTGTAATGGACCAGATACCCATGAAAGAGAAATTAAAAACAAGATCTTTGTTTATAAAATCCTTTCTGCTGCTTCTTGCCCTGCTTATGTGTGGAGAGAAAATGTTTCTCCTTTCTACTAAGTTGTGTTAGTGTCTTGTCCAAATCTCACCAAATAAATTTGTCTCTTGTGAATACTGAAGACAAAGTAACTGTTTTGACTTAGCCATCTCCTGTAGCCGTGATAATAGCCCTAGCTAAAAATTTGACAATCAGTGGGGACTTCTGACTCAAGTGAGTTGCGACAGATTTCTTGTGCTCACTTCCTCTTCTTTACATGAATACTGCAGAGAACAGGACCAGACAACTACTACCCTGCAAAAGGTGTTGCAAGAATGGATATGTGTATGTGACGGAATCAAACTCGGGGTCCCCTCTCGACACAACCAGTCAGGATTCTGGTGCTATGGAGTCTGCCACCCCTGGTCTCCATACACCAGTGCAGCCAACTCCTAAATCTGGTCTCGGAAGGTCAGCCCCCTGCTCTGCCTGGAAGTCCCCCTGTGGGACCCCAGCCTGGTATGGGTCCTGGGGAGTTCCTCCATACCCAAAGGGCGAGCGACCAACGGTGGAAACTTGGAGCCATGCTAGGAGGTCCTACTCCCCTTGCCCCCTCACAGGCCGCTGGTCTTCCTCTCCATTCCCCAGACAGACCTCCCACCTCTGCCCCTCCACATTCCTTTGTCTCTTTCCCGGGCCAGATGTTACAACCTGTTGTATCTGGTTTGACCCAGGAGGTCTGAGGGGGGTCTGCGTACATGTGGCTGGGGAAGGCCTATCCACCCTCTAGTGGTCTCTGCAATGACCATACACCAGATCCCATCACCAAAACACAGGAGTACACATGAAGGGAATACATGGGTAACAGATGAGAAAACTGAGGTGCACACTCTGCACTCAGGAAGGCATCCCCACTCTGTCACAGTGTATGATTCCTGTTTCAAAGTCCTTCCTCTCCCACACTTTCAAGATCGATCCCTTTATTGTGTGGTCAATTTGATTCTTAAAGGAAGGACTATCCATTGAAAAGATGAGTACGTGCTCTTTTACTTTTATTAAGTTGTATAATTTCAAGATGTGAAATTAAAGTAGCCTTCCCTTACAAGCAGTTTTCCACTCAGTATTTCCACCCCTTCTTGTAGATTGATGCATTAATTCCTTATCTTCAAATGGAAAATGTTTACCTTTGCTTTAGTTACCTGGTTTATTTTCTGCCTTATCCTTCTTACCCCATAAGAAAGGCTATAGCATTTAGTGAAAACTCGTGCACATATCTTCCAAAGGAGAAAATAGTTTAACCTGTGTTAAATGACAACTCTGAAATGGACTTAACAGCACAATTTAAGCTGTGAGCTTTGATAGGACCAGGTTTAAGTCCCAATCAGAAATCGCGTCGCGAACTTGTGGCTAGAGTCTTTCTAAGCCTTTGAGGAATCTGCCTGTCATCTCATGGGAGAAGACTGACCTGACCATGCCCTGTATCGGAGGATGGAAGGCTGAGATGGCCGCCAAGTGAATCTTGACCGATTATAGAGTTAGACCTTGATGTTTCAGGTGGAACAGATAGTCTAAAATGGATTTCAGGGAAGACTGAGCTAGAGAAAGATTCTGTTCAGCAGTCCAACAAGAGAACCATTTCTAAATAGGTAGCACTGGTGTAAGGTTCTCTTCTACCTAACACAACTTTTTGAACTTGAATTGAGCAGACCTGCTCCTCAAGGTTTAGCCACACAACAGCCACAATGTCAGGTGTAGGAAGGTGAGGTTCGGCTGACGCAACCAGCCATAGTCTTGTGAAATCAAGTGCAGAGGGGATGGGAGCGCTCATGGGGCTGCCACTACAAGTTCCAGAAGCATGCCAAACTAATGCTGGCATGGCTACGCCTTCGTCTTGTCCCTCTTAATCTTTAGAAGGACCTTGTGAACCAAGTGGATTGGTGGGAAGGCGTACAGCAAGCCATCTACCCATGAGAGAAGGAAGGCATCAGAAAGAGAGCTCTTGCTGAGCCTGTGCATTGAATAGAACCAATGCCATTTCCTGTTCTACCTGGTGGCGAATACATTCACCTGGGGAGTTCCCCATCTCTGGAAGATAACGCTGGTGGCCTCCCAGTGAAGAGACAATTGTGATGAAAGGAAATGAGGTCCTGCCGAAGTGATTCACCAACACATTCCACCTCTTGGTGAATGGCACACTTCACAGTTGGAGAGCCTCTTGACTCAGGGCTGAGTTTACATAAAAAATCGAGCCGTGTTGTCCATCAAGACTTGCACAACCTTGCCTGAGAGCTGGGGGAGGAACACTGCACAGACCAAGCGCATCGCCCTGAGCTCCACGACACTTATGCGCAGTGCGAGCTCTTCCTGGGACCAAAGGTCCAGAGTCCTGAGATGGCCGAGGTGGGCTCCTCAACCTAGGTTTGACACATCTGATACCAAGGTCACTGAGGGGGCTGGGACCACAAAGAGTATCCCTTTCATCACAGAACAAAGGTCTGACCACCAAGTCAGAAAAGCTAAGATTGGTGACAGAATCGTGAGAACCAAGTCCAAGTAGTATGTGCCCAGTCAGCAGACTGACATCAGCAACAGTATAGGGGTCTGAGGCATAGCTACGTGTATTGCATCACATAGGCCCATGCTGCAATGTGCCCTAACAGCTTAAGGCACACCAGGGCAGTCATAAGCAGCTGGGCTGTGCCCAGGGTGATTACCTTATACATAGTTCAGAACCTAGCCTCCGGTAGCTAGGCTCAGGCCTCAGAGGAGTAGAGCACTGCCCCAATGAATTCCATTCTCCACACCAAGATCAATGTTGATTTCTGTTAGTTTATTAACAGACCCAGCACCCAAAAGATGGCTCGTACCATGCCAATGCTGTGCTGGACCTTAGCCTGTAAGTGGCCTTTGATCAGCCAATTGTCAAGGTAAGGATAGACTTGTATGCCTCAAAGTCTGAGGTAAGCTGCAATCACTGCCATACACTTCATAAAAACCCGTGGGGCTACTGACAGACTGAAGGGAGGTGTGGTAAATTGGTAGTGGCATTGGCTCACCATAAACCTGAGGGTATTCCTTTGTCCACGGAAGATGGGAGATGTGGAAATAAGCATCCTTTAAATTGAGGGTGGTGTGCCAGTCTCCTGGATCCAAGGAGGGAATGGAGGAGGCCAGGGAGACCATGCGGAACCTCAGTTTCTTGAGATATTTGTTGAGGTGACACAGGTCCAAGATGGGCCAGATCAGGAAGTATCAGGAGTAGATCAGGATCAGGAAGTATCAGGAGTAGAACCCTTCCTTTTCAAGTCTTGAGGAACTTCCTCTACAGACCATCATAGGAGGGTTTGCACCTCCTGGACAAGAAGTTGCTCATGAGAAGGTTCCTTAAGAGGGATGAGATTAGGAGATGGGAGGGATGGATGCAAACTGGAGGGTGTATCCCGCTGCTACAGTACTGAGTACCCAACAGTCTGATGTTGTACAAGACCACACAGGGTGGAAGTGAAATAGGCAGTCCAAAAACAAAAGGGGAGATGGATCCTGATTTGAGACTAGTAAATCGTCCTCGGGCGCACCTTCAAAAGGCCTGCCTGGTCCCAGCAGGGCACCAGCTTGAGACCAACTGGGAAGCTGAGGTAGAAGGTAGGGGCTGACAGCTTTTAGAGCCCTTCCCCTTTTCTCTTATAGGGTTCCTGCCTGGGCAGACTCGAAAACCTAGAAGGTGCTGGGGCCGGAAATGTTTTCTGGATGCCGGGGACATATACAGGCCTAAGGAGTACAGAAGGGCCCTAGAGTCTTTGAGGCTGTGCACCTTAGCATCCATCTGTTCAGAGAAGGATCAAAGAGGAGGTCTTGGACCAACTGTTGCACCTCATGTGAGAGGCCCAATGACTGTAGCCATGAACAGCAACTCATGGTGACCACCCCCGCCATCATTCTGGCCACTGAGTTGGCCACATCTAGGGCTGCCTGAAGGGAGGCCCTGACCACCGCCTTGCCTTCTTCCAGGATAGCCAAGAACTCCTGCCTCGATTTCTGTGACAGGGAGTCTTTAAACTTGACCACTGAGTCCCAAATGTTAAAATCATACATCCCCAGAAATGCCTGCTGGTTAGAGATATGGAGCTGTGGGCTGCCTGTGGAATAAACCTTTCACTCAAACAAATCTAGTCTCTTGGCCTCCTTTTTTTTTGGGGTGGCACCCGACTGCTCCGCCTGTCCCGCTCGTTTGCAACTGACACCACCAGGGACCCCGGGGTGTGTGTAAGTACAGGTATTCGAACCCCTTTGCTGGTGCGTAATATTTTTTCTCTGTCCTTTTTGAGGTCGTGGGCAGAGAAGATAGTGTTTGTCAAAATGCCCTGACTTGTCCCAACATTGCCTCATGGACTGGTAGGGCCACTCTGGAGGGGGCTGCTGCAGCAAGGATGTCTATCAGACTGTCCACTGATTCCTTTAGTTCCTTGGCCTCCAGCCCCAAGTTTGTAGTGACCCTTTTTAGGAGCTCTTGATGGACCCTGAAGTCTGGTGGAAGTGGATTGGCAGGACTCGCAACTGCCTTGTCTGGGGACGACAAGGAAGAGGCTAGCACCATGAAAGGAGTTGGTTCTTCCTCCTCCACCTCAATCACCTTCATTGGGGCCAATGTTGGAACCTTGGTACCAGGGTCGGAGCTGGATTTGGGGCCTGGTGCCAGTTGGGACAACACTGTAACTTGTCTCTTGGATGCAACTGAGTATGACCACTTGGAGGGAGATCCTGGTATTGGGGGAAACCCCTATGGGTTCCTATATTGCCAACGCATTGGCCAATGGTCTGGTGAGCAAGCACCAGTTGCAAGGCCGGTACCAAAGTCCAGTGCTTGGGCTGGATATCAGTGCATAAGCCGGGTATCTTTTCAGTGGTGTGATGGATTCCCCCTCAAACATCAAAAATGACTCATCTCTGAGACCATGGTGGAGCCATTTCCACTTCCACCTGCAGGTGGGTCCGAGAACCCTGAGACCCGGTTACGGGTCAGGGACCACTGTGGGCGAGGTGCTGCAACTGACGATGCCATGGTAGAGACCACCAGCCCTTGTACCCTTCTATCTCTGGGAGCCCTGGATAGTATAGGGAGGAACATGGAGTCCTTTATAGCCTGGAAGTCTTCTGGCGTCGAGAGGGCTTGCAGGTACAAGGTGACCTGATCACTCCCAGGAGCTGGAGGTGGGTCCTGAACCGGGTTCAGTGCCCTAGGTGGAGTCGTCAGAGCCAACCTTGGCTCTGGGGAGGACAAGTTGCCCAGCACAGGTCTCACCTCACCGGTCACTCCCTGCTTGTCCTTTTTTGGGGACTGGAGAGCACCCTCTTTCAGCATACTGTTTCTTGTGATTCTTCCTCAGCACCGCAGATAGAGACCGGTGCTGGGAAGAGCACAGTGCCAGTGGAGCACTTCGCACCGATTCAGAGTGAGATGGCTCCGAGGATGGTGTGTGTGCTGCGTCCATAAGCAGAGCCTTCAGACAAAACGTACCTCTCTTTTTGGATGCGCGGCTTAAAACCCCTGCAAATCTTGCACTTCTCCTTAATGTGAGTTTCCCCTACGCACTTTAAGCAGCTCGAATTCAGGTCACTCATGGCATGGGCTTACTATAGGGAGCGCATGGTCTGAAGCCTGGGGCATGCCTGTCCCTGGGACAATGCCCCTTGATGACAACGCTATTTAAACGATCTACACTATACTAATTAATAACTATATCTTACTGCAAAACTATTTACAAGATAAAGTCCAAACCACTGGGAAGGCCTTGCGAGAGCAAGAAGGTCATTCCAAGCAACTGTCGCAGGCGGTAAGAGGAATTGAGAGGGCAGGGGGCTGGCAGTGCCCCTTGTACCAACACATATGCATGCGACCCCAGAGGGGGCTAGAGCCAGCCCTACGGATACCACTAAGAGAAAAGTCTCCAGCAACCACACACATGATGCGCACATACCTAACATGGAATAGACATGAGCAAGCACTAGAAGAATTGCACATTTTATTTTGTTTTCCTATCCCAAGTCCTACCAGCAGGAGGCATTAATCATTTAAATATTCCTTGGACCCCAAGAATCCTCTAATTTTCCCCTAAACACCCCTCACACTCAGATCACTGAACCATGCCTACTATCCTTCTGGTTGATGGGAGCTGGATATGCCCTGCACAGCCAATCATTGCTCTTAAGACAATCATAAGTCAATTTGAGGGAGATATGATGTTCCATAGCACAAGCATACCCCATTGGCCTGTGAAGGGGTGGAGGGAAGGAAGAGAGAATGGATATAAAACAAACTAGTAGTGATTTTTCACAATGCAGCACACATTGTATTATTGCTAACTAACCAGGTTACCCTCTTGTTTTGCTATTTTAGGTACTGTGGAAATATACAACAAATCAGCTTAAAATGTGAAATTATACTTCCATCTTTTTTCCCCTTCCTTTTTCTGTTATATTTGGAATTGAGATATTGTTTTAAAGGCAGCAGAAGCCAATCAGCAGTTTCAAATTTTGAATGTCCTGAAAGCAGTAGAGTTAAACTAACAGCAGGATAGATAATACTATGAAATAGAGCAGTTGTATGGCCTGGGTGATGATACATCAGGGACAGATACTTATAGACACACATTTGGAAAACGCCTTTTTTTTTTTTTTTTAAATGAACATAACAGTGGCTCAAGAGCATGAGTACCAACCTCACAGGAGACTGTTAAGAACCTGGGCATAAACCCCAAATTGGCTGCGAGTTCTATAGTTAGATTTCACCAACCAATTATCAAATGTACACTTCTCAGGCACTATATAACAGCCTAACCACAGAATCAGACAATCCCCTTTGAGTACGCCACTCTGTCTTGACACTCAGGTGAGCATATCTGTATAACAGATGGTCCCTTACACCAAGGATTACAGCAATATTCACGTTACTCCCAATCCCAAGGACCAGTCACTTACAGTCAATTGCAATTTAGATCTCACATCAAAGACAATGCTGTCACCAAAGCCAATCCTACAATAAACAATCTAAACATTTATTATATAGGAAAAGGAAAGAAGAAAGTTATTTTCCAGGTTAAAGCAAGTAAACATACATACAAATGAGTACCAATCTTAAATTTAAAAAAATAATAGACGCTTCTACAATAACTAAGCTCTGTGAATCTTTTAGGGATAACCCAAGATAAGAACGGGATCATTTGCACCACTCAGAGTCCAAGCAGCATAAAGACACAGTTCCTCTTTTTTGGGGTGGGTTAAGGGTTTATTTCCTACCCTTCTTCTCTTTTGAGCTGCAAACTCAGCTGATGGGAGGAATTCACTTCCAAGACTCATCTTTATTGGGGGAAGGGGGTGTAAACAGCAAAGTATTTTGTTCTCTTTAATGTTTCACTCTAGTTCATCTGGTGTTGATGGACCTTCCTTTTCAAGCAGGACACATCACCTTCTATTGGAGACTAGCATTTAACACTTAGTATCTCTCTCTTTTGTCTGGTGATTTACACAGTTAACAGAGCCTTTCAATGAAAATGCTCAAATATAACCTTACAATACAGGAAAGAGATGTTCTAAGTTAGATTAATTCATGCAACTCATAAGCATTCAATGAAGTCTGAACACTAAACATAGTCTTATCATTCTTGTATCTATTTTAACAATACTAATACAGGTGAGCCAGACTGATTCCAGAAATGTATTTGTCTGTATTCTATGGAGGCATGGGGACACTGACATGAGCTGAAACCTGGTCTGCCAGAATCAGAACATCATATTGTAAATACAATGTTGCTGCAAATGAAATACAGATCCATTCCACCTGGGCTCCAACCCAGGTCTGAAGGTTAATGGCTAAATTGAAGAAAACTAAATGAAAACAGCTGTACATGTGAAACAGACTTTTATCTGTGCTTCTTATGCAGTGTTAGAAAATTATAAAAGCTTTAATCCAGCATCTATACAGAAAAGTCCCGCAATTCTAATTAAGTAAAGAACTAGAACAATGAGTTTATGTTATCAATTAGTGGCTATGTAGCGAATCCAGGATAAATGTGCTACAAAGAGCAGAATTCTTTGAAAAACAGAAGACTAGAACAGGCAAAATGCCATGAAATCCTTCAAGCGCTGCCAAGGGACAAACTTTACAGAAGATGAAAAGAAGGGGGATGGATACATGATTCAAGATGAAAAAGTGGAGCATCATATTCAAAAAGAAACCAAGAAATAGGAAGGTAGGAATTTAGTATTATCACAAAAAGTAAAGAATAAAACAGCAACCCTCTAGCTGTATCACTGAAAGCCAGTTTCTAAATGTATTCATTTACACATTTTAAAAAATCTACAAGAACAAAAAAAGGCATAAAAATGAAATTAGAGGAGACGGGACATTTTAACATTAGTCATTGCAAAGACAGACAAACATTTCCAATTTTGTTGCTAATTTTCAGAGGTGCTGAGCATGCACAGTATCCACTGAGTTCACTGCAGTGAGGGATTTTTTTTTTTTTTAATGAAAGTAGGGGGTCATAAAAAGCTAAGAAGGAAAGAGTGAAGTAGAGCCTTGAGGACCCTTAGTCAACAAAAGACAAAGACAAGAAGGTGTGTAGGAATAGATAAACACACAAGAAACAAAGAAAAAATAACCTCTTGGGGTAGAACAAAATTGAAAGAAGAGACTGTTTAAACTTTTTTCCCTCAGAGGGTGGTTGTGGGTATTACCACTACAAATCTTTTGACTAAGAAGCCAGTTAACTAATAATTAAGTGGGAGCCAAAATAAAACACTGGAATAAAATCTAACTTGTAATCTCCCCCTCTCAGTATGAAGGGAGAGGGAAGAGAGGAATCTTCCTAAATAAAAAAATTAAATGAAAAAGTGTACATAAAATATACTGTAATCTAATTTTTATCAAAAATATAATCCTATATTTCCACTGCTAAAGCAAACAAACATTATTTTGCACACATATAGCACCTTTCATCCTCAGGTCATAAAATGCTTTAAAACAGTTATTCCTCAATAGCCCCTGGAGGTAAACATAATACCCATTGAACAGCTGGGAAACCAGGGCTAAGGTTAAAAGGGGCCTGAAGAAACAAGGGAAGACATGTATTTGTGCTATATTTTTCTTCTTTATGATATATAACTTTTGGGCTGTTCTAGTTTTACAATGGAAATCAGAATCTGCCCCATCACCTCTCTTCTGTAAATCATCAGCAAAGTTGCTTCCTCTTCTTGCAACAACTCACTGAAGTGTAAAGTCTGTCTATTCATCTTCTTTTCAAATGAAACTGGACACTAAGCAACAGCAGCTGAAAACCATAATTTCTCCTGTAGAAATGCTTGTATGACACTGCAATCAGGACAATTTCATAAAAACAGAAAAATATGATACTATATTAAAGAACAAAGGATTGAGCTAGAACAATACAGTTCTCATGTTTTAGCATCTTTTAACAATTGCTATCGATTAGCTCAATACAGCAGCCTCAGTGCTTGCTGTGGCTCCTGTTTCCCATTCAGAAATGTCTTGAACATTATGAAGTTTGGTATGTGGTTTTCCCAAGAAATCTAATGAGAATTAGCATCTTTTTGTTAGAAAAGAATTATGGATATATTATACCAGAAAAAAATTTAAGAGTTTTAACATTTAAAATATTACATAATAAATTTCTTCCATGCTTAAAACAATGAAATGTTTGCTATTACTAAATGATTAACACTCCAATAGATGGAAAGTTTATGGTTAAATCCTTTCATGTCACGTTGAAAGGGGATGAAAGAATTTAGCATTTGATCAATTTCCAGTAAATAATATGGGTTTTATAAAAACCTTTACTCATTTGAGTACAGGTTTGAAGGACTGATTGGGCCTGTCTTAGTAAATTACAATAAGATACCTGATGCTAGAAGTTCAAATGACTGTATCTATATTACAGTTGGTTCAAATGATAAATACATTTTACAGAAATGTTTCTGAAAATCTTCACTATTTCACAGAAAAAACATTGACAAAAGTTTTCAAACTAGATCTACCAAATACTATTTACTCACTAATCTTAAATTTAAAAACAAACAAATAAAAAACATGGCTACACAGACAATCTGTCACAGTTTTCTTCCAGCTCTGGTGTTTCTTCAAAGGACTACTAATTTTCATTCACAATACATGACATAACTGGGTTCCAAAAAACTAAAGTGATCTCAATAGAAATTGGTTTTTTTTTAAGGTGCTAGTTGCTTTAAATGCAGTCTCTGACTCAAGAAAGAAGTTTGCAATCAAACTTGGAATATTCAAAAAATGGTGCTAATTTAAGGGTCTTTTAACTGTCTCCAGAAACTGTGCATGGGATAGTTGAAAGCAAAGATGCAGAGGCCTAGATTATACTTTTTTTGGATTCATCAACACTCTATTTAATTGGTTAAAGGAATCACTGTGGAACAATCTGAGGCACTTAATCCCACCCCAAAATCTACAGCAAGGTCTGAGCACATGGAACCTCATCAGACACACTCAAAATATTTAACAGTGTGGACAACCCATTACAATATTGTCTGTGGACAGTTCACCCTCATTAACAATTGTGTGGTCTATTTCCCCACACATCTGTGACAATCTGACATCAATGCGGCAATGACACTCATGTGGCAACTACAGTTGCTTGCATGGAAAAGTAATATTAGAGAAAAATTTTTTAAAAACTTTCTTTAATGTAGTAAGTGTTTTGCCCTTTTTAGGCAAAAAGTTTACAGTGAAAAGCCTGAACACCTGTACAAGCAGCTAGAAGAAAGGAGGAGGAGCCAACACTCTGCAGACTGTTAACAAGTGCTCCATGGAGTAGAGACTAGAGTTTGGGAACTTCTACTGGTCCAAGAATCAAAGGATCAGGGCTGGATACGGAAGCTATATCTCTTACATGGTAGGGTAGAACAAACCTAACTTTTTAAAAATAAACTGCATGCCTGGAAATGAACATTATTTTATTTCCATGCAAAGGGGGGGAGAGGGGGAGTTAGCCTAATCTTTCCATATTCTAGTTTACACAAAGGTTTAATATTAAATAATCAAAATGACCAAAACAATTAAAGTTCTTATATTTTTGGGCTGCATTTTTTCAGTTTATCTCTAATGATAGAAATGTAAGTATAATGAAACAGTTACCAGCATTGATGAATTAGGGGGAAAATAATCACTTATAAGAGACATTAGATTTCAGTGTTTTCCATATAAATGATTAAATATGATATTACGGCATCTAAATACATTACAAAAAATAATGTTGCTAACAGAAAATCTCGAAGACTACTTTGCATACAAAGCAGACCCTTCACAAATAAAGACTCCAGAACCTACAAAGACAATCGTGCTTAATTTATGTTCTGGGAGTTGTTCTACCAAAGTCAATGCTGTTGAAAGTTAAGCATGTGCCTAAGTTTTTGCAGGATCAGGGTCTAACTGGATCTTCAATGTCAATACTTGTCAGTGTCTGCTTATGTCTGATCATGTCTGATCACTGGCATTTTTGAGACTAGGCAGCCTAACAGTTAGAAAATTATTTCAAGATTTACCATATTCAAGTAAGAATACAAGCAATTATCTTTGCAAAAGACAGCAGATCCTCAAAAGAAATAGCTTTTCCATTTCTTAATGTCTTCAATCCATTCTCTTATCTCTAAAATACAATTAAAATGCCTGTAGAACATTAATGGCCTTTAATTCATATTAATGCAGTCTGGGACTAAGCAAAATAAGCCACAATTTGCTTTCTTGAAAGCTGAATACATCAGCCATGTTACCAGTACTCTCTCAGTGGCAGATAAAATAAGGAGGGAAGTTTTACTTTTAAGTTTGTATTTGATACCTCAGTTGTACCAATTGAGAACTAATGGGTATTTCCTCTCTGCTCTTGACTGACAGGTAGCATTAATAAAATAAAAGTTGCTAAAAGAAGCCTAATATTACCTCCTACATCTCCTGCAAACTTTTAAATCCATCTTAACAATAAACTCAAATTAAGTTATTTGTATAATTACAGTAACAGAACACATCAGAGTTTTTTAACCCGAATATGTAGGAACAACAAAGTTTAACTGAAATTTCACCTAATACTTTGAAATGTCAAGAATTCAGGATGGTCATTCCAAACTAATATAAGTAAAGCATGGAATGCAAATTAACATGCAAAATTACCAGTTCTGCACCCTTAGTTTTACTAGGCCAGAATAGATGGAATCCTATTTACCAATCTTCGAACTTTGGGTATTAGATAGAAATTTTTTCTAATCAGGACTATAGAAACTATTCTAAGTACCCACGGACCAAAAGCCCAATCTACTACATTTGGGTGAGCAGGAATGAATATCAGACCAAGCAAACCACTCCTCTGTAGCTGCTTTGCATCATCTGACCTTTGAAAAGAATCATGTTCAATGTTTTTTCATAAGTAACTGGGCTTCCCAACTCAAACTACCTAAAAGGCCTCTAAAGTGATCTTTTCCTTTGTGTGAAAGTGGTTATCCGAAAGCGCAAATAATTTAGTTTATAGGCCTTAAGATTTAATTACAGATGGAGCTGGCATCTAAGCCTATAATTAAAGTTGCCTAACACTTTCAAGACAAGTGCGTATAACTTTGTCAAAAATTTTCATATCACCAGGTGCCTGCCTCAGGCTGTTTTTAAATTTTTTTTAAAGTTTAGGTTAAAATGGTTCATCTGTTTCTGAAAACAAGACTGAGGAAAATATGTTAGTTTGACCACATTAAAAATTCTTAAAATCGTTTTGAGAAGCTTTAGCAGTTCAATGCACTGGAGCAGAGTTGAAGTTTGGCAGAGATGAGCCTTTTGTCATTGCTGTGCTGACTGGACTGCACATGTACCATATCCACAGAGTGACTGAACATGGTCTGTCACAATACTGCAGGGACATAGCAGAATTTTTCCTGTAATTGTTCTTCCCTGCTGCTAGAGGCCACTGCAAAACTGAGCACCAGAACCAAGGGAGGGGGGGGGGGGGAGGAACTGTGTGTCCTGTGTTCTCATTGGCCCCTTGCTGGCGTGCAAGCAGCTTGGAAATGGAAGAAGCTGCCTAGCTAATGCTTGAAGAGCCTGGGGGAAATTAGGGTCAGGAACAGAGAAAGGAAATGGGCAAGAGCAGAATGGCAGAATGGGTTGGGACAGAAGAGGAGCAGAGGAAAACAGGGATGGGACGATAGAAGCAGAAAAAGACAGAAAAGAATTTATAACTATTAGACGACACTCCCTACCAGAACATGGAACTAAATCCAAAATTCCCTACTCTCTACTTTCTTCCATTGTCAGCAAATAACTGTGAAACCCACTGGCAAAGTCTCTTTCACATCCCTTCTTAGGTCCACATAAAAGAATCTTCTGTTGCTACCAGTTACCCCAATAGTGGTAGACGTGGAAGACTATGCTGTAGATCTAGATGTCCCAGCCATGCGATGTCACTAGCATTACTCAAATACGAAGGATAAAATAAGTTGTTAAAATCAGCTACAATACTTGCTCATTAGCTAGTTTTTCACACTCAAATATCAAGCTTATTCAAAATATGCCATCTGCTGCTTCTACCAAAATACTAAAAGTATTTTAACTAAATTACTACTTCATTTTAAAAAACACTTCCATTTATTTTTCAATCGATACTTTTAGAGATTTAACAAAATGTCATCTGAAGCCAAAATACTGTAATATACCTGTTCATACTGTATGCAGTTGAACTGGAAAATATCTGCCAGTCTCCAAGGCATCCATGGTATCCATTTTTTAAAAATTTCGATAAAGCTGCGGAGGAAATAAAACCGCATAGCACATCAGTTTTGCACTTTACTATGTCTCTGCCAATCCTGGTACTTTTCTTCTCAATTTCCAACCAAGCATCACAACCAGAGACACAGATTTTACATGCCAAAAGTGAGTTAAAATATTTAATTTCTATCCCTCTTCCCAACAAAAAAATACTGAAAAGTTAATGCTGAATTTAGGACTAAAGTCCATAAGCCTTACACTCTAAATATCTGAATTCAAAACCTCCTAGTGTTTAAGTAAGTGGTTGACATGAAATGTAAACAGAAAGATCATTCTTTAAGAAAAAGGAATTCAGATGCAACTCTAAGGCTACATCTACACAGCAAAGAAAAACCCACAGCTGACCCGTGCCAGCCAATTCAGGCTCACAGGACTCAGGCTGTGGGATTGTTTCATTGCTGTGTAAACTTCCAGGCTCAAGGCGGGAAGGTCCCAGAGCTTGGGCTCCAGTCTGAGCTTTGAAGTCTACACAGCAATGAAACAGCCCCACAGCCCAAGCTCCGGGAGCCCGAGTTGGCTGGCACAGGTCAGCCATGGGTTTTTCTTTGCTGTGTAGAGATGCTCTAAAATGTTCAACAAATTCAAAGGAAAAAGAAAGAATTCTTGCACTATCATGTACTTAAAACAGAGGAAAGAGATTTAGACAATAAATACAAACACACAAATATTCTTTGTTTTGTCTTTCTATAGCTTTCCTTTATTTTGTTTGGGAATGTTTGGTTTAAATAAGTTCTGCAAATATTTGGAACCACCAACATGTCGCGTAAGCTTCTCGTTGTACAATACAATATATTTAGATCAAACTGTAGCCACTATTGACGTCAGAGCGTCAATTTAACAAGCTATAGCAAGGTTCTATTATTGTTAAACACATCTATTATAACACTTTAGTCAACTAAATACTCATCACTGGCCCATTTGCTGTATAAATAGATATTTTACAATAGCCTTTGAAAACAGCCATAGGAGATAAGTACCCAGGGGGAGGGAGAGAACCTACAAAGGAAATTCACTTCCAAGGCACAACTATCTTCCTAGATCAGAGGTCCCCAAATTATGGGGCACACCCCCCTAAGGGGCATAAGGAACATTAGGGAGGGTGTGGTGGGGCTCGGGCCAGCCCCCATGGAAGGCAAGGAGGGAATGCCACTGCCAGCCAGCTCCGCTCTGCACCAGCTCTGCCCCCACTTGCAGCTCCATTCCCGGCCCCGGCTCAACCGCGGCTCTGCACCCAACCACAGCTCCACTCCTGGCCCCAGCCATGGCCTCACCCCCAACCACGGCCTGGCCATGGTTCATCTTCTGGCCCCACCCCCAGCCTTAGACATGGACCATGGCTCCTGCTCCCAGCCTCAGCCCCACTCTCAGCCCCAGCTCCTAGGAGGGAGGTGTGGACAGGGGTCGGGGGATTGCAGCATAAAAAGTTTGGGGACCCTATTTGAGATCAACTATGGGCTTGTCTTCACATACAGCACTACAGAGGTGCAGCTATACCGCTGTAATGCTTTAGTGAAGATGCTCCTATGCCAGCTGGAGAGCTGTTCCCACCAGTATAGTTAATCCACCTCCCTGATAGGTGGTAGCTATGCTGATGGGAGAAGATCTACCATCGACCTAGCACTGTCTACACAGTGGGTTAGGTCGGTATAATTACATTGCTCAGTTGTGTGGATTTTTCACACCCCTGAGTGACATAGTTATATCAAATGTCTGTAGTGTAGACCTGGCCTAAGCAACTCAGTGTTTAAAGCAAGCAGTTTTTAAGACCAGTGTGTAATTTTAGAGTAATCACACTGTCTACTGGAAACCAAATGCAATTATTTTAAAATAAAAGTAGGAATGTGAGATTCTACTTCTAGTCCAGTAGAGAATTACCAGTACAACTCTACATCTTTGCAATGTAATCAATCGATGTAGAAAGATGTGCGTGCATGTTTCAAGAATATGGAATCACTACATACCAGAAATTAGCAAATTTAATCAATGTTTCTGTACCACTTCAAAAAGGCTTCCTGAAATAAATACATGGGTCTTAAAATGGGAACAATGAAAAATTGAATTGCTCTCAAAATCAATATAAACTTAGAAAAGAGTTTATGTAGTTCCTACAATGGCTCACAAAAACAATCTAGTTTTCTCTGCAAACTGAGATATTGCCACTTTTAGGATGAGGGCTAACCAAAAAAAAAAACAACCAACAACAACAACAACAAAAACCTGACAATATAAATAAATACATGTGAAAGAGTTCTGAAGTAAATTAGTGTATTGCTATAGAACAAGAAACTGATCCCATGCTGCAGAATTATGGAATCAAACTGAAATGTACATGAACAAAACAGCCATCAGCTATGGAATCAGAACTAAATGCTATCAAATAGCTGAAATAGTGGAAATCAAAGCATTGTAATTCCAATAATCCCAACAGAGGATTCCAGACAGACACAGATCATTGCGGCCAATCCTGCAAAAGGATGCTAATTTACTTAGGGCTTGTGTACATTGCACCGCAGTGCAGACTACGGAGGTGAGAAATGCAGAGTGCACCAAAGTGCTGCGATCTAACTGCCATGTGTGGACTCTGCTTACGTGAACGAAAAGGTACCTAGTTCACATTAACAATCCCCTCTTTAATGAAGGACTATGTTAACACGACCTAGCTATCTTTTCATTTGTGCCAGCAGCATCCACAGAGGGCAGTCAGATGTCAACACTTTGGTGCACTCTGAAATTCACACCCCCATAGAGATATAGCCTTAGACATCCAAAAGAAAGCAAGCCCCATTATCAGTACATGGAAGAAGATTGTTAACAATGGGAATCAGCACTGTGACCTGCCAAGTGACAGGCTTCAGTGTTCTTTCAGAGACAACTGAGATTAATCAACTAATAATTAACATCTGTACTCAACTGGAAGGCATATATCTTTAGGGATATGTATTACAAAATATACATTGGAAAATCAAGTGTCTTTATTCCTCTTGCTTAACAATCTCATTTGTAGCTCAAAAACTATCAAAAATAGATAAATCTAATACTACATTAAGGGAATTACAAGGTCTTGCACAAACGTAACTTTTCTTTCTCCAGTAGAAACTGCCTTATATTAGTTTTGCTTGCAATTTACATAGAGACAATTAAACCACTTTCAAATAAACTTAATTATTTAGTGAGAGTTATACTGCCTAGGAAAGTCATGGAATTGCCTTCACTGGAGGTTTTCAAAAAGGAGCTGGATAGCCATCTGTCTTGGATTGTTTAGACGCAACAAATCCTGCATTTTGGCAAGGGTTAGATTAGCTTACCCTTGTGGTCCTTGCTAACCCTATGGTTCTATGATATTGGTGTCAGGGCAATACAGACCATTTCAATATAACTACACTGATTCTATTAGTCTTCCCACTGGTATTCCACAGTGTATTGGTTCACATCTGAAGTGACCTGTCTGGTTGCTTGTCTGCACTCAACTTCTCCAGGTTTTTACAGATTAGATGTCCTTGTTCCATTTAAATGCCACTTGCAAACAAAGATCTTTTGGCATCTGCGCCTCCCTTTTCATTTTTTTGCAAGTACTTGGACCCTGAAACAACTGCCACCACTATGTTTGTGCTTCCATGATGTCATGACAGCTATATAAGAGGACAGAAGTGCCCATCTCTATGCAGCACTTTACACCACTGACAAGTCACCATGCTTTCTCCCTCCTACGTTTCTCTGTTAGAGCAAAACACCCGAAAACCTATTACTCACTGCATCCCATGTATCACATCCCCCAACACAGGAGTTGGTGTCAGCACCATGTGGCCAGGCACAAAACAGATGTGCAAAAGGCCAGAAATGGTAAGAAAGCCACCACACCATATTAGAAACTTGTTTATTGCTACAGAAAAAGTGGAAGTATATCACTGATGGAGGCATTTATTCACAAATTGATCATTGCCCTTAACAGCCTTAATATTTCAAGCATTACATCACATTTATCACTGATGAAAAGTTGTCTGAGGTTATACAGCTGTCACTGCAAGCATATCAAGCATTGGACTGGTGTACCTAGCAGTCAACACATTTACTGCATTCAAGGCTACAGACACAATACAGATTTTACAAGTGTGAAATGTTATTTATTTTGAGGTGTACTTTGCACATGACAGGTGGCATAACAGCAACACGTTTGGAACAGACAATAATAAAATTTGTAACCAGTAAACAGGTTACAAGGTAAAGCAAGTTTCCTGGGGTCATATAACTTATTTCTTTCCATTCTAGCAATCTCTCTTGTGGAACCATCCTGGTAAACAACAGAGCTGCACATCTCTGCACAGCTGGCTCCTCACCCTCTTGAACCTTATGGTGAATATCCTCCTAAGTTGTGAATCTCTGCTAACATGCAACTGCTGTTACTAATGTGCCCGATGTGATCTAGCATGCCCCGTAAACTCAGAACCCACAAAAAAAGGAATTAGAAAAGATACTTTAAAAAAATGCTTCCCATGACAGATGATCCAAGACTGGTAGGATATTTAGGAAAAGAAATTTTGAAAATAGGAAAAACTGGTGAAAAGCAACATTTTTCCCCCTGTTGCCATGGTGGCCACATTTGCCATTGCAAGTTACACTAAGGTTCCTCTGTTTTATAGCACCTGCCTTGATATGCCTGCTACATTGAGGGTTGCTATCTACTGCTGAATGCTTCACCAATTTTGGCAGGAGAAAAAAAGAAAAGTAAGAACGAAATGTTCAGTAAATTCATGTTTGGATCTCAGCAGTCTGCCAAGAAGATAGATGAGTGAAGAAAACTGTTCAATGGCCATAATAAGCAGGAGTGAGAAAATGACAGGGAACAAAGATGGAAACTGGCAAGGAAGTAAATAGAGCAAACAGAAAAAAGATAGGGAAATGCAGTAGAAAATACTGGACACAAAGAGGAGGCAGGCTACTTTAGTAAAGAATGCTGCAGCTAATTTCTCTCATATCCCAACTCCCTCTCAAAACCAGGTGCTGCATCTAGTGGAAACAGAGTATGGGAGCCCACTGTCACTCTCACAACCACAAGGAAGAGGCTGTTCCACTGCAATTCCATGTCCCAAGTTAGAGAATATTTATGAGCTGCATGACAAATGCTCATAACATACTTTGCCAGAGGAGTGCAAGACTGCCTAGCATTTAGCTTGGGCAATGCCACATGTGTTTGGGAGGGTAACAGAGAGACGGCTGCTTCTGTTTGTGTTTTTTGGGGCATGCCATATCTTGCTAAGGAAACTGTTTCTGGTTGTTTCAGGTCCTGGCCTTGACTTGCTGGGAATGTGGCCTGCATGTCCCTGATAAAGAAACCATGCAGATGAAGATACTGGGGTGAGAGGTGTCTGTTGCTGGAGTCCTTCAGGAAGCAGGTAAAAGAGCTGGAGGCACCATAATGTGCAGGAGCATGAGGACTTCATCGACAGGATGCACATGCAGAAATCCAGGATGGGGAATGCTAGGTGACTAGAAAAGACTACAAGGCATCCAAGGAAGGAAGGAAAACCAGCTGCTGACTACCTCCAGCAGCAGAAAATCCTCTACCCCTCACTTAAGTCCCCTTTTCAACAAGGTCAAGAACCTGTATGCTGTACTGACAACAGCAGGAAAGATGCAGATCCCACTAGCTAAAGAAGAGAAGCCATTTGCCCCCAATGCTGGAAGGCTCATGGCCATGACACCAAGAGGCAGTGAAGGGTTGTGGTAGTCAGACTCCTTTCTGAGGGGTATGGAGGCATTCATTTGCTAACCTGACCTGATGTCCCAGGAGGTGTGCTGCCTGCCAGAAGCCTGCCTCTGAGACATTACAGAAAGGTTGCAGATGCTCATCCATCCCTCTGATCACTACCCCATGCTGCTCATCCTTGTGGGCACTACTGATACTGCCAGGTTTGACTCTGAGCAGATGAGCCATGACTACAGGGCTTTGGGAGTGAGGGTGAAAGAGTCCGGGGTGCAGGTTGTGTTCTCGTACATCTTCTTGGTTGATGGTAAGAGCCCAGGCAGGAACATGTGCATCCTAGAGGTTAATGCATGGCTACACAGATGATGTTAATGGAGGACTGTGGCTTCCTCAACCATTTGATGTTGTTCTGTTAGGAGGACTACTGGGAAGAGTTGGAGTCCACTTGACCAAGAAGAAGAGTATCTTTGGACACTCACTTGCCAACCTAGTAAGGAGGGTTTTAAACAAGATTCAAGATGGCAGGTGACAAAAGCCCATAGGAAGGTATGAGAAAAGGTGGTGTTAACAGAAAGTAGCAGTCTCTTCTTTTGAGACTTATGGTGTCTACTGGACTGATCATGCTGCCTTAAAGGATAAAATGGGAATCTCTATAGAATTTGAGGACACTACTGCTTTCTCTTTTGCCTCATCTGGTAACTTGTCTTGAAAATCAGGGACATCACGTATCAGCTGGAATAATCGTATCTAGCTAACACAGTCTGATGGTTCTCAGTTCTGAATTGTAAGCTTGAGGATAAATAAAGCTTGTGTCCAAATTAAGTCCAGTTTTTTTGTGTCTTTATCTTTGGGAGTAGATTTAATAAGACCCTGGCTGGCCTTTTCATTCACAGCTGTTACCACCAAAGTTTTAGGAGCTGAATATGAATAAAAATATTCATGCTCTTGGGAAGGTACCTGCTATCTCTTCTCTGTCCTTTTGGCAGCAAATGTCAAAGAGGAGGGAGTCTGCCAAAGGATTCTGTTAGGCTCCAAAATAGCCTCTTTAATAGGCAGAGTCACCCTAGCTAGTCCTGCTGAATGTAAAACATCTATCAGTTTAGGAGGGTTATCTTACACCAGTTCAATCTGTACCCCCTGTGAGGTAACAATCCTCTTCATGTATTTCTGGTAGGTTTTGTAGTCATTTGTAATTGGAGATGATGACTCTGACACCACAGTCTTATCAGGGGATGTGGAAGTAGTACTGAGCAGAGACACTAACATATCCGTTTGCTCTAGTGGCAGTTTTACCACCACAGTAGGAGTGTCAGAAGTTGGAAGGATAGCCATCACAGCTTGTTGGGTACTGGTACAGAGGACAGTACCAGGTGGAGAGTGACGTCTCAATGGAGGTCTCACACCACAGTGCTGCAGAGAAGCCCTGTAATCTGCAGGAATTCCCCAGATTCCAAAAGGGCCACTGCTGCACTTGTTACAGTAACAGAGCTGAGAACCATAGCAGTCTTCCTCTGGATCAGTTCCTGTAAGGGTCATGGTACCAGAATTAAGATCTACACATTGGGAACTTCTAAAATAGGAATCCAACCTGTAGGAACCCACATTGGAGTCAAAACACAAATCAGCATTGGAATGCTGAGGTGGTGCAGTACTGGGTGTAGAATCCAGGAAAGTTGAGACGTAGATAGTACCAACAGGTAGATCCAGGGTTTCCTATGGAATGTACCATACACTTGGTTTGGAGGTCTAAAGCACTGGACTCAGGCAGCATTGCTACATAGTCAGTTGCCAACAGTGTCATATGTATAGGTAACAAGGCAGATCATGGTGCCAAATCCTATGTTATGGAAATAGTGGCAACTATTTGCATCAGTAGCTAGTCCAGTTCTAACAGTCAAAGAAGGGTCTCTGGAGACCACAGAGGCTTTAGGCATCATTCGTCCCAATAAAGTGGCAGAGGAAGACAATACCATCAGAGGCTCAGGCAATGAAACTGGTCTTTACAGTGCCACATCAGGTATCTGAGTCCACAACTCAATATTGCTGGTATGCAGTATTAGGGAGTGGCTCACCGAAGTGGCTGTAACCTGGCACCAGTCTTTTTCCTGTGAGAGTCTGATGGGGACTTAGCCCTCAAAGAGAAGGACTGCTGGCTAGAGGAAGTCAAGGGAAGGTATTAAGACTCTTCTAGTGCTTACAAAGTACCAGGGACAGAGAATGTTGTCTTTTCTGTGGGTCTCATTGCAGGGAAGCTGCTAAATCTGATAGCATGCTCTGGAAAGGAGCCAAGTCCAAATCCCTGCATGCCGAATGGTTGGGTAGTATAAGACGTACATTTCTGAGGAAAGTCTGAGACTGGAAATTTGATGGCATAGCTGTGCAATGTAATTCATGAGTGGCTGGCCATAGCACTCATACAGTATAACTGGGAGCAATTCACATGCTGGAAGCTACATGTGAGCAGGCCAGGAGTGGTAGATCTCATAGCAAAGTAGTGTAAAGGGCATCCCAGGTTGGAGAACTGGGGGAACAGGGCTGTTCAATCGATCCAGATTGTACCCTGGATAATGTCACAGACCCCTTTAAAACTCTTTGCAGTCTGTTTCGGACTTAACTATCTTGAGTAATTTTGTATTATATACAAATTTTGACACCTCACTGTTTACCTCCTTTTCCAGATCATTTATGAATATGTTGAACAGCACTCATCCCAGAACAGACACGTGGGGGACACCACTATTTACTCTCTCCGTTCTGAAAGCTGACCAAATGGGCCAATTTTCCTTTACAAAAGTCATGTGGACTCTTCCCCAAACAAATCACATGCATCTATGTGTCTGACAATTCTGTTCTTTACTATAGTTTCAACCACAGTTTCCAGCTCAGGGACCCTTTAATGAGCAGCCAAGGTCTGCACCATCCTGAACCGTGCTGCCTTTTCCCTGAGCCTTTCCTTACCTTCTGGTTCTCTCCCCTTCTCTGGGTTCACCAGCCCCAAAACTCCTTCCTCCCTGTTCCTGCCCAGATGAACTTCCTCTAATTAGGGCTTTCCTCTCCACCTTAATTCTTGCAGCCTAATAGGTTAACTGCCCCATCTGACCTCTATTAACCTCTTTGGGACTAGCGTGAGTTTAACACCCCAACACAAGCATGTATGGCTAACATATCCCTCCCTGAGACATTTCAAGCGGCTAGACTGGGGATCGCTGACTGGCATTGATCTATTGCAGCCAGAACAGTGCTTGAAGCTCAGGACTTCAGCATGCCCTGGTACCAAGTAAAAGGCTGAAGAAAACAAATTAAAATTAGTAAAGGAAAATGAAACTTAAAGATGAGTACTACTATCTAACTATGATTACACTATTTACAAAATCCCCCAAAACATCCACACACTTTAGAAGATGACCTAAAGAAATAAATGGGAAGAGTGTGAAAAGCTCCCACACGCTCCCACTATCAACCATGGATGGTGAGAGGGAACTGAAGGAGGACAGAGCAGTTCCACCTCTTCAAACTCTCAGATGACAGCATGAATGTGTGGAGGGTGCATGAACTGCCATGACGGGTATTGCTATGGGAAAATGTTATCAGGCTCCAGTGCACTGCACTGCACTGCACTGGCATGCAGACATCTAATGTGGAATGGACATGTTCAAGCACTCAAAATAGCATTAGTACACAAGCTAAATTATTACTTAATTGGTATCACAGAGACTTGGTGGGATACATTTCATTACTGGAATATTGGTATGAAGGGGTTTAACTTGTTCAGGAAGGACAGACAGGAGAACAAAGGGAGGAAGTGCTGCAGTATACATCAAGAATACATACATTTGTTCCAAAGTCCAGAAGGAGAGACAGACCAGTTGAAAGTCATTGTCTGAAGATAAAAGGGGGAAAAAACAGGGCAACATAATGGTAGGGATCTACTACAGACCACCAAATCAGGAGCAGGTGGTGGATGAGTCATTTCTAGAACAAATACTGTAACAGAAATATCCAAAACACAAGACCTGGTAGTAATAAGAGGACTTTAACTAGTCTGACATCTGTTGGAAAAGTAATACAGCAAACACAAATGTTCAGTAACTTTTTGGAATATACTGTGAACAATAATTTGTTTCAAAAGGTGGAGCAAGTAACCAGGGGGACAGCCATTTTAGACATGTATCTCACTAACTGGGAGGAACTGGTTGTGAATATGAAGGGGGAAATCATCACAAAATGATAGGATTCATGATTCCAAGGAAAGGAAGGAGTGAGAGCAGCAGTATAAGGACAATGGACTTAAAAAAACAGACTTCAACAAACTCAGAGAACTGGTAGATAAGGTCAGATAGGAAGCAAATATAAGGGAAAAGGAAGCTCAGGAGAGTTGGCAGTTTCTCATAGAGTCAATATTTAAGGTACAACAGCAAACTATCCCAGTGCAAAGGAATGATAGTAACAGGTCAATATGGCTCTCTTAGGAGCTCTTTACTAACCTGAAAATAATAAAGGAATTCTACAAAAAGTGGAAACTTAGACAAATTGCTAAGAATCAGTACAAAAGCAAAGCACAAGCATATAGAGAAAATATCAGAAAGGCTAAGGCACAAAATCAGTTACACCTAGCAAGGAACATAAAAGGCAATAAAAAGAGGTTCTTTAAATACATTAGGAGCAAGAGAAATATGAAAGAAAATATAGGTCTTCTGTTTAGGATGGAAGGAGAGCTAATAACAAATGACTTCAAGAAGGCTGAGGTGTTTAATGTCTATTTTGCTTCAGTCTTCACTAAAAAAGTTAAGGGATCAGATACTCAACACAATATTAACAACAAGAGCAAAAGAATGCAAGTCAAAATAGGAAAAGAACAGGTTAAAAAGAATATTTAGTCAAATTAGATGTATTCAGATCAGCAGGGCTAGATTAAATTCATCCTAAAATAAATAAGGAACTAGCTGAAGAAATCTCAGCACTGTTAGCGATTATCTTTAAAAACTCATGGAAGATAGGTGTGGTCCCAGAAGACGGGAGAAGGGGGAAAAAATGGTTACTAACCTTTCGTAATTGTTGTTCTTCGAGATGTGCTGCTCATGTCCATTCCATGTTAGGCGTGTGTGGTGGGCTCAGAGTTCATGAGCATGCTGATTGCAACACCGCTCTCCCAAAACTGGCATCATCATGGGCCTGTTGGGTGATAATATAGTGGGATGCGAAGATATGGACTGACGACCAAGTCGCAGCTCTGCAGATGTCCTGGATTGGTACCTGAGCAAAAAGTGCTGTTGATGAAGCTTGAGCTCTTGGGGAATGATCTGTCACGATAGGTGGAAGCGTGACATTGGCTAACTTATAGCACACCTTGATACAGGTGGTAATCCAGGACGAGATCCTTTAGGCTGACACAGGCAAGCCATTTATCCTTTCAGCTATCATTACAAAGAGCTGTGTGGACTTGCCGAAAGGCTTAGTCAACTCCATGTAAAAGGCGAGGGTCTCTTCCAACATCTAGGTTATGGAGCCTCCGCTCCTCAGCAGACTTGTGCGGTTTTGGAAAGAAAATCAGTAAGATTATATCTTGGCTGGCATGAAACCGAGACACCACCTTTGAAAAGAAGGCTGGATGAGGTCACAATTGGACTTTGTCCTTAAAGAACACTGTGTAGGGTGGTTCCGAAGTGAGAGCCCTGATCTCAAAGACCCTTCTAGCTGACGTGATCACAACCAGGAAGACAACCTTCCACAAAAGAAGTAGGGAACATGATGCCAGCAGCTCAAAAGGGGGCCCTGTGAGCCTAGACAAGATTAGGTTCAAGTCCCATGATGGAGTGGGTTCTTGGATTTGAGGATAGAGCAATTCCAGCCCCTTGAGAAACCCGACCATCATTTCATCAGAAAACACCAATCTGCTGTTGAATGATGGGTGGAAGGCTGAGACAGCTGCCAAGTGAACCTTTATAGATGACAACACCTGGCCCTGTTGTTTTAGGTGGAGCAGGTAGTCCAATATGGCCTGCAATGAAGAATAAGACAGGGAAATACTCCATTCAAAAGCCCAGCATGTGAACCGCTTCCACTTAGCTAGGTAGGTCGTTCTGGTGGGGCTTTATTCTGAGCAGGCCTGCTCTTTGGGGTTTATCCACAGAACAACCAGGCCATCAGATGCAGGGAGTTCAGGTTCGGGGGAAGCAGAGCAAAAGTGTGACAGGTTCTGCTACCAAAAGGTCCAGCAGTGTGCCAAACCAGTGCTGATGTGGTCATGCTGGTGCTGTGTGGATGACCTTTGCCTTGTCCTGTCTGATTTTTAGGACTTTGTGAATCAGAGGGATCGAAGGGAAAGTGTACAGTAGATGGAGTGACAATAAGATCAGGAAGGCATCTGAGAGGGAGCCCGAACTGTGCACACTCAGCGAGCAGAGCTGATGGCACTTCCTGTTCTGTCTGATGGTGAATAAGTCCACCTGGGGAAACCCCCACCTCTGGAAGATGACACTGACGACCTAGGGATGGCGAGACCGCTTGTGGTGAGATAAGAACACCCAGCTGAGGTGATCTGCCAGCACGTTCCGGGTTCCCGGGAGGTACACCACTTCAAGGCGAATGATATGCTCCACGGAGAAATCCCACAGTTGTGGGGCCTCCTGGCACAGGTCCAAGGACAACAGCCCTCCCTACTTGTTGATACAAAACATGGAGACTGTGTTGTCCGTTAGGACTTGCACTACTATACCCAAGATTCTGGGGAGGAACATGTGGCATCCCAAATGCAGAGCCCTGAGTTCTCTGATGTTTATGCGCAGACAGAGCTCTTCTGGCAGGGACATAGTATTTCTTCTCTGCCCACTTTGATGTAGGGAAGAGAATGGCCACCAGAGGGCCCTGACTGGGCCCATTACTGCCTCGTTAATAGGCAGAGCAACCTTAGTCAGGGCTGCCACAACCAATATATCTATAAGGGTGTGTGAGGTCTCCCTGAGTTCCTCCACCTCCAGGTCCAACTTCAACGCGGCCCACTTCAATAGGTCCTGGTGGGCCTCAAAATTGTCCCGTGGCAAGAGATTGCTAGGTCCTGCCACCATCTCATCCGTGGCAGACCATGAGGAGGCTTGTACTGGGGGAGTGGCTTCTTCCTCCTCCTTTGCCTCCACTATGTCCCCTGGAGGCAATTCCTGGACCTCAGTACCAAAGTCAATACCAGAGTTGGGTCCGGTGATGAGTGGGCAGGCACAGTACCCTGCCTATCTGGAGCTGCTGAACCCAAGCGGTGGGAAGGGGGACCCTGCACTGGAGGAAAAGCAGGAGTTCCAATAACGCCATTGTATGGCCCACTGTCTGGCTGGCCAACCACCCCTAGAGGCCCAGTGCCAAAATCCGCAGGAGGGTAGGTTGGGTGGCCCCAATGGCCTCTTGGTGGTACATTGGGTTCTTCCTCAGAGTCCAAGATGGAGTCCTCACCTGATGACCACAGCGGTGCTGGCTTCTGCCTCTGCCAGGAACCAAGGCCATGGAGATGGATACCACACAGGGGATTGGTAACGTGTGGGAGAGCAGTGGCAAGATGGAGACCGGTGCCACCCCGGGGACTAGTGCTGTGACAGGGACCAGGGCACTGACATCATCTGTGGCTTGCCCCTGGATGGTGCCCGGAGCCCCAGTGCCAGAAAGATGCTTGCCACCTCCTGCTCCTTCCTGTCTGCAGAGGCCATTGCCCTGAGGGAGTGGGGGGAACTGGCAGAGACAGTAGGTCCTTGGCTGCCTGAAAGCCTCTGGCATAGACGGGACTGCCAAACAGCTGCCATCGCCCGGAGTGGACAGTGGATCCTGCACCAGACTTGACGCCCTCTCACTCCTTCTGCCCACTTGCCCTATCTTTGGGCCAGTGAGTGCCCTCTGTTGGCGCACTGCTTTTTATGTTTCTTCCTCAGCACCAGAGATGTTGAATGGTGACAAGAAGAGCTTGGTGCTGCGGGTGCACTTCGCACTGATGCCAAGATGCTCGTAGTGGAATCGAAGTGGCTGGGCTCTGAAACAGGCCTGAGAACAGCTTCCATCAGGACAACTTTGAGTCTTATGTCCCACTACTTTCTCCTGTAAGGTTTGAAGACCCAACAGATCTGACACTTGTCTCTGCTGTGGGACTCTCTTAGGCACTTGAGACAGTCACAGCGTTAGGGTAACTCATAGGCATGTGCTTTCCTCAGGAGGCACAGGATTTGAAACCCAGGGACCAGGGCATGCCAGGCCTCTGGGGCGAGGGGTCCCTTGACAAAAGGACTTCACTATTTTGCACTACTATATACACTATTACATAAATAATTATATACACTAAAACTATTAAACATGAATGAATTAAATTAACCACTAAGGACAGACGCCTTGCTGAAACAAGAGAGAAGTCGTTTCAGCAACCGTCATGGGCGGTAAGAAGGAACTGAAAGGTCAGGGGGTCAGTGGTGCCCCTTATACTAGCACATATGCGTGTCACTCCAGAGGGCACTAGAGCCAGTTGTACGAATATCACTAAGGGAAAAATCTCCAGCAACTGTGCATGTGGCATGCACACACGTAACAGGGAAAAGACAGGAGCAAGCACTCAAAGAAGAACATAGCAGCTATCTTTAAAAAGGGGAACAAAGAGGACCAAGGGAATTATAGACCAGTAAGCCTAATTTGGAAATCTGGCAACATTCTGGAACAAATTATTAAGCAAACAATTTGTAAGCACCTAGAGGATAATAAGGTGATAAATAACAGCTAACAATGAATTGTCAAGAACAAATCATGCTAAACCAACCTAGTTTCCTTCTTGACACGGTTTCTGGCCTGGTGGTTAGAAAGGAATCAGCAGACGTGTTATAACTTGGTTTTAATAAGGCTTTTGACAGAGTCCCACATGACATTCTCATAAGCAAACTAGGTAAACATGGTCTAGATGAAATTATTATAAGGTGGATGCACAACTGATTGAAAGACCATACTCAAAAAGCAGTTATCAATAATTTTCGCTGTCAAACTGGAAGGACATATCTAATGCCACCAGGGTCTGTCTGGAATCAGGTCATTCAATATTTTCATTAATGAGTTAGATAATTGAGCAGAGAGCATGCTTATAAAATTTCTAAACACCACCAAACTGGGAGGGGTCACAAGTGCTTTGAAGGATAGGATTAGAATTCAAAATGACTGACATATTGGAAAATTGGTGTGAAATCAACAAGATGAAATTTGATAAAGGCAAATACTAAGTATTATACTTAAGAAAGAAAAATCGAATGCCCAAATACAAAATGGGAAATAACTGGCTAGTTGGTAGTACTTCTAAAAAGGATCTGGGGATTAAAGCAGAACACAAATTGAATATGTATCAACAATGTGATGCAGTGGCAAAAAAGGCTAATATTCTAAGGCACTGTTTCTCAAATGGTGTTTCGCGGAACCCCACGGTTCCGTGGGCTGAGTTGAAGGGTTCCACGAAGAAGCGGAACTGCGCTGCCGAAAGTAACAAAAATCAGGTGCCGCCGAACAGCTGTTCGCGCGCCACCAAACAGCTGATGGGGCCGCTGAAAACGGCTCAGAGAGCGCGCCACTGAAACAACCCTACACCACGCTGCCAAAAAGACTAAGATTTCCTCGACTTTTCAGCGGAGGGTATGGCATGGGCGTGCAAGGGTTCCGGGGGGAAATAAAATTGAGAAACACTGTTCTAAGGTATACTAACAGTAGTGTTGTATGAAAGACATGGGAGGTAACTGTCCGGTTCTACTCAGCAATGGTGAGGTCTCAGCTGGAATAACGTATCTAGTTTTGAGTACCCCACTTTAAGAAAGATATGGACAAACTGGAGAGAGTCCAGAGGAGATTGCAAAAAAGGGTTTAGAATGTAGCACTATCCCACATTATCCAAAATAAGCATAGTTTAGAAGCAGCATTTAGCACCTGGGATATCTATCTAAAGTGCAGTGTTCATCTACTAATACAGCACTGTATTGTGTAAACACCATGATATACAAGCAAAGTAGATGAAACCAGTGCATGCACAGTTGTGCAGATTCACAACCTCTTTCATTGTATTAAACAGATTTTAAGGTCAGAAGGGACAATCAGATCTTCTAGTATACCTCCAGTATAACATAGACCATAAAATTTCATCCAATTACTCCTGTACCTAGCCCAGTAACTTGAGCTTGACTAAAGCAAATTCCAGAAAGACAGCCAGTCTTGTTTTTAAGACGTCAAGTGATGGAGAATCTACCTCTTCCTTTGGTAATTTGTTCCAATAGTTTATTATCTTCACTGTTAAAAATTTGTACTTTTCTACTAATTGGAATTTGTCTGGCTTTAACTTCCTTGACATTGGATCTTGTTCTGCCTTTCCCATCTAAAGAGTCCTTTAGTACCTAGTAATTTTTCTCTGTGAAGGTACTTATGCACCATAATCAAGCCATCTCTCCATATCATTTTGATAAGCTAAACTGATTGAGCTTCTTAAGTCTCTCGCTGTAAAGCATTTTTCCTTCTCCTCAAATCATTTTTGTGACTCTTTTCCTCCTCCCTCTCCAGTTTTTCAAACATCTTTTTAAAAATGTGGACACCGTATTCCTATGTCAGATTCACCAATGCTGTATGCAGAAGAAAATCATCTCCTTACACCCACATTAAAGAATTGCATTAGCCTTTTTTGCCACCAGCATCAAACTGGAAACTCATGTTCAGTTACTTGTCCTCTATGTCTCCAAAATCCTTTTCAGTCACTGCTTTCAAGGACACAATACCCCATGCTGTAGGTTTGGCCTGCACTCTTTGTTCCTGGATGACCTTGCATTTGGTTATATTAAAACATGTTGCTTACCTAGCAATCCAGATCACTCTGTACAACTGCCGTCATCATCATTTACCATTCCTCCAATCACTGTATTATCTGCAGATTTTATCAGCAATGATTTCATATTGCATCATAAACTACATATTGCAATATAAACTACAGTGGTACAGCTTTCTTGTATAGACTACCTCAGTCATGAGACACTTTCCACAGCAATAAATACTAAGGTAATATCCAACAATTTCTCATGAGAAGCAACATTTATGCCATCAGAAGAAGAGCCTTCACATTCCCCCAATGGATAAAGACACAAAGAGGGAAGAAACTCTGCTTCAAGCCTGAAATGCCAATTTTGTACTCTGAAGCCATGTATTATTATATCACACTATGAATTATGGCATATAGCAGGGGTTCTCAACCGGTGGTACGCGTACCACCAGTGGTACGCGGATGCCGGCTCGGTGGTACGCGAGGGAAAACCCGCCGCCGATTTCGCCGCCGAAACCCCCTCTCACCGCCGCCTATAAACCCTGTTGCCGCCGATTCCCCCCGCCCTTGCCGCCGACAAACCCTGCCGCCGCCATTTGCCACCCCCCTCTGCGAATCTCTTCCCCCAGCCGCCGCTCAAAAAGCTCTCTGCCGCCGAATGAAACCCACCCGTGCCGCGAAACCCACCGCTGATAAACCCCATCCTGTCTGCCGCCGAAAACTGGGAAACGGCGGCAGGGTTTCGGCGGAGGGCATCGTCCCTTTCACGCAACCCCGCTATTTTACAGAGTCTTACTCGGGTCAGGTACAGTCAGGTGAAGCGGTACTTGACCCGACTGTACCTGACCCGAGTGGTACTCTGTAAAAAAAGGTTGAGAATCGCTGGCATATAGCATCCTTACCATTAATAAGCCTGGATTCAAAATGTTACCAGAAAGTTTCTATCTTGAATTCCACCCATTGCAGTGATGAATTTTTACCATCAAACGGCACCTCTATGCCATCTACTTAGAGAAAGTTACTTTGTTTAATTTTAGCACAATTAAAAGAAATGGTGGTGTTCACCAACCCAAACAACAGCCAACATGCCTTTATACTTCAGGTAACATGAGCTTAAGAAAAATGAAGTCACAAAAAAAAATTTGAAAAGAAATTAAAATGTAGAAAAGTTGAACATGTATCAATTCTGATATCAAGCCTTTAAATATACATACTAGCACACATGGGGGCCCTTCCCTATGTAAAGCCATTATTACCAATATTGCTCCAAGAAGACAGTCAAAATCAATTTTTAAAATGTTGAACTGTCAAGAATCTAATAATTATCATCACAATGCAAAAAGTAAATAAAAGGGCTTATTCACTACACAAGGGCTTCACTGCGTGCCATTTAGGTATTTAGATAACCATTAGATAGCAATGGTTGTGTTAAAAAAATTATTTTAGATTTAAAAGAGCACTGTCAAATTCCTAGGCTTAAAGGTCAGTAATATTTACATTTATGTTGAAATTATCCTTGTTAAAAAAATCTTCAACATTCATTATACAACAGAAAACAACAAATGCAAGTATGTTAAGGGCATGCTCTGCATCGTAAACAAATTATTAAATACTGACAATCAAATATAACTTAATCTGAACTAAGAAAATGCTATTAAATTTTGGATGTTTGTCTTTGTTCCATGATTGAAGATTTAATTACATACTGATTTAATATCAAGTCTCCTGTCAAATTTAAATACTACTGACTTCTAAGGATTGAGTGCAACAGTCGTTGTGTGTCATCATGGGCAACTACAGTACAAATCTGCAAACTGTACTAGAGTTCCTTCTTATTTTACCTGATTAAAATACTGGCCTTTCATCCAGTAGTCTTAGTATACCTGTGTCCGCTGTATTTTTCAGGCGAGTCAGAAGTCATTCCTGATCCTAACTAGCCACACTTCAGAAAGTATTCGCTCATGAGAACAAACCAACCCTGTATCTGTGTCTTAAATGTTTAATAGTCAATAAGTTATAAAACATTTGCTGATTTTTCAATATTCTGAACTCTAGCAACTGAGAATTTTGACCCTCATGGTACAGAAAGGTTTGTATAAATGTTTGCAATGTAAAAGTAATTAAAGTCAAACCCAATTTTTTTACCTTTTATTTTACCATCACACATAAAAGACTAAAGAGTCAGAACAACACATTATCTGTTAGCAGTTGAAGTGTACCGTTTCTAGCAAGCAACCCAAAAAACATGGCAGAGTGCCACAGTGCTCCAGATCTTGTAGTTTTCTATTTAGATGCTCTCCTTAAAAGAGTTTGCTTTTAAGACATTCTCTTCTCCCTCAGGTAGTATTGCCAACCCCAAATGTACAAAAATCATGATTTTTTTAACTTTAAACTGTGGGTCTTTTTATTGGCCTTCTAGTTTCTGAGCCTTTATAAATCACATTTTCAAGACTTCCCGCACAACCATGAAGTCTAGGAATAAGAGCTTTTGGTCTTGTTATTTTCAATGAAAGCAGAGATTTTCATTTAATTACATAAGCCCATGACCTGGGACTTTAAAATAGAACACCAAATACTGTGATAAATAATTGAGCTCTATTGCCAGAGTAAGGAGAGAGAGATTTAATTTTCACTTAAAACAAATTATGTAACTGCACAATTTTAAAAAAATCAAGATTTAAACTATACTAGATTCTACCCAGACAAATTATATACTGAATCTAGATGTATTTAAGCATATTCTTAACAAGAATTATTTTATCTCTAAGATCTTAAAATGACAGAGCAGTTTCTGAAACAAATATACTAATGATATGTCTACATTTGAACTGGGAGGTGTGATACCCAGCAATGTAGACATATCCACACTAGCCGACACTAACTATGCCGACAAAAGCCCTACACCTCTTGTCAAGGTGGTTTAATTTTGTCGAAAAAAGAGGGCAATTTTGTTGATGGGAGGTTCATTGCAATGTGTACACCATCTCTGTTTTGTCGACCAAAGCTGACTTTGGTCGACAAAACTCTCTACTGTAGACCAGGCTTTAGTTACAACACAACCAAAAACTAATCTAGACAAAGGTACAGATCAACTGCAATCACATCTTGACCTTGGCACAAGATTAGAAGTAAAGTGCCATCTTCACACTAGGAAAAGAACTTGATGGCATCTGTCTATGAATGGCCTTAAACCTGTGTGGAGGAGGAGGGATATAAAAAGTATTAAATTTTGCAGGATTCCAAATGGAAGAGATCATGATGATTTTACGGGATGTAACCCAGAAGAATAAATGGATCCAGTGAACTGCTACATTTTGGGGAGGGTAAGGGGAGGTATGGAAGGGTTAGAATCATTGTGACACTGGCAGACCGGTGCCAGCTCTTGCCAAGGTGTGAAGTCTCAGCTGAGCACAGACAAATTCATTGCTGGAAACCAGTCTGTTTTACCTGTGTTTTAGTATAGTTAAGATGGATATTGGACTTATAACAATTTAGACTTTATAAAATGCATGTAAGTTGCTGCATGCATTAATCTCACTTATAATATCTTTATCACATGCTACAAGGTAATATTTAAGATTCTGTTTTGTAACTGTAAAAAAACCTTTGCCCTGAAACCGTGAACCCAGTCAGGATGTATCATCTCCTGCCATCAAGAAGGCTTATCAAAACTAAATAGGCCATGGTTGGATTTCACAATACAAAGACTTTGTTAACTGTGCCCTCACACCCATAAAGAAGCTACATGCAAAAGGGCTTGTCCCATCAGCTTGAATTCTGGAAAAAGAAAAAGAAAATAGCTGACAAGAAAATTTTTCATCTTTTGCTGTTTGGACTCCTACAAGTCCACTGGGGCTAAGAACAGAAACAAAGACCCCCAAGGTCAACCTCGGTTAGTCCTAAAAGACATTCAGAGATGACAGATTACTTCAACTCTGTCACCTTTTGAAACCATTAGCTCATTTGTATATATATGTTTGCCTGCTTTAACTATGTAAAAACTCTCATTTCTTTTCTTTGTTAATAAATCCTTAGATAGCTTTCTATAGGATTGGCTACAAGCATTGTCTTTGGTATGAGATCTAAGATACAAACTGACCTTGGGTAAGTGACTGGTCTCTTGGATCTGGGAACAACCTGAATATTTTGTGATCTTTGGTGTATAGCAACCATCTATCACTAAACCCAGCTTGCCTGGGTGGGAAGATAGACTGGAATGCCCAAGTGGGACTTTCTGTGACTTCATGGTAAGGCTGTTAAGGTTCTAAAAAAGCACTTGAAAATTCTATTTGCCTTTACACACCATTCATTTCGGCAGAATGAAAAAAAAAATGTTTCAAGAAAATTAAGTTTCTAGTCCTTTGACTGCAAAGATAACCTTCCAAATGAGAATCAATGCTGTCTTCTTAAGTTTGTAGAAGAATTGCTCCTCTACCTCTTCTGCTGCTGTTTATAGATGCTGTCCAAGCAGCAGCCAGTCCAAACCCATGTGACTGTAACAACCATGCTCAAATACTTCTGACAAAGACATGCTTATCATTTTCCTACAAGACTGTTTGTCAAGTTTCCCTGTCCAGGATTTTCTTTTTTAAACAAAAGGAATAGTGTTAGTTGAACTATATTAAAGATTATCCTTGAAGTAGTTTCTTAATATAGGTGGAAGTGTACTGGTATGGACATGAGACAAACATGCTAACTATTACCATGATTGAAAACTGTTTCACACTATGCTGCAAGTCACTGTGTGGGAAAGAGCAAAGAAAGTGAGGAAAGGAAAATACTATGGCTTCTTCACTAATTAAAACGAGTAACTAGAAAAGATTATTCCAAGAGCTCTGTTGACAGTATGGTGCAACAATAAGATGCTGTAGTTAGCAAGTTGAAGTTGATGTGTAAGTATAGGCATATTAATTTCAGTCCCATTCAAGAGACATCGTGAGAAAAATTAGCCAAGTGGAAAAAACAAATTCAGTATGAAAAATACTCCTAGGCTAACAAAAAAACTTTAAAAGTGAGGTTAATCTTCTAGTTAAGAAAAGGCAGTCTTGAACAGAGGTATTTTAGCAAGCCACATCATGCTCATCACTGAAAAACATTTACTATATCAAAAGAAGACCTTACAATAAATATCTAATAAGCAGAGTGATTTCAGACTGCATAGTTTTGTTTTTTAAATCATGTGAATGTGCCAAGAGGTCTTTGAGCATGCGGTGCTCAAGAATTAAAAATGTTTTTAACACAGGACTATAATTAGCAAGGTATAATAGACAGTTCATTATTATTATTATTAATGTTACAGTAGCATCTGGAGGCCCCCCCTCTGAGATTGGTGTCTCAATGTGCTAGCCACTGAGTGAGCGAACAGAAAAAAAATCCCTAACCCAAAAAGCTGCATATTTTATTGATGGTCAGTGTTACCCATAGAAATGTTATTTGAGGATAAATTGTAATAACTATATGGAAATAGTTCATCTATATCATGTATACTATGTATTGCTAAAGATTGCTTATTTTTTAAATTGTAAAGTGTCCTGGTAAACTGTTTGGGGCTACCTGCTACAACAAAATAATGAGGTTCTTTCAATTTTCCAAAGAGTGAATGAAAGAAATGTAATTCCAGTAAGACAATCAGAGGAACCCTAATGAGTAAATACTTAAGTATTTAATCATCAATCTGAAAGTAATTTAAAAACAGGCAAGAAGGGAAAAACATTTTATCCCATGCCACCACCCTTCACTTAGAGATCTATAGGCACATAATCCAGAATGCCTATTTTTACAATATTGCTTTTATAGTGCAGCCACTCAAATTTGCATAAAGTTTGATAGTAACAAAGTATCAAAGTACTTAGCAAAGTAACATATTTTGGTAAGGAGGTGCTTAGATTGCTTGTATATAGTATACTACAACTGATAGGATGTTGTAGGAAGGATTGTCCTATAGTAAAGGCACTTGACTGGGTCTCAGGAGACTTGTATTAAATTCCAGGCTCTCCCAGACTTCCTGTGCTACCTTGTGCAACTCCTCACTTAATCCCTCTGAGTATGTCTACACTACAATTAGACACCAAGAGCTGGCCCATGTCAGCTTACTTAGGCTCATGGGGCTCAGGCTGCAGGGCTGTTTAATTGCGATGTAGATTTTTAGGCTCAAGCTGCAGTCTGAGCTATGGGACCCTCCTTCCTCTCAGGGTCCTAAAGCTAAGGCTCAAGCCCGAGCCCAGAAGTCTACACTGCAACTGAACAGCCCCATAGCCTGAGCCCCATGAACTCAAGTCAGTTGGCATGGCCCAGCTGGGAGTTTTTAATTGCAGTGTAGACACACCCTGTGTCCGTAAAATATAAATTGATTTCCCTAGCTCACAGGAGTGTTATAAGAATAAATTCATTCATTAAATGTATAAAGACATACAAATACTATGGAAACTGTGACCGTATGAGAAGCTATTACAATAAAACCCTTTACCCTAAAACAGCTCAAAACTTCGAAGAACGGAATTTCAAATGAAGGGAAGAACCAGCCAGAGAGCTTTGTAAAGGCCGTATGCCTGATATCAAACCCAAGAACATAGTGGGATACATCCTAGAGCACTATCCTAAAAAGCTAACTTCACTGCATTCTTATCCAGTAAAATGCAGCAGTAGTATAACACAATTTATGCTAAATTTCAATTAGCCAGCATTAAAAGTAATTACCACCATTTAGACACTGAAAAGGTTGGTGGATTCAAATATGTCAGGTCCTTATGTTGGATTTTTTTTTTTATGAAGGGTTGGACTCTCTAATCCTGGCATTGGTAGTTTATTATGGGTGTTATGAATTCTGTAACTTCTGAAGTCATGTATTTTATCAGCTCTCAGACTTTGGGATGGGAACTAAAAAAACAAAAATAAAAATTACTCAGTATAAACCCAATCCAAAAAAAAAAAAAAAAAAAAATTGTAGGACTGCAGGGGCATGAAAGAGAGCACTGTCTAATAGTCATTGTCACAAAGAACCTTCCTAATACATTGAAAAATCTTATTGGCGCTCCAACCTCACCTATGAAGCTCAGCACACAATATGGAGTCTATTCTCTCCAGCATGTAACTCCCATTGACACAGAGTTAAATATACATATAAAGAAGAGACTATGTCCCTGCTTTTTCTTAAAATTATAGTAATAGGGCATCTTTAACACATTTGTAGAAAACATAACTTTGAAGGCTCCATTTTCAGAGGAGCACCCACAGATCCAGACTTCTATTGAGAGTTGTGGTTTCTCAGTACCTCTGAAAAATCAGGCCCTGAGCTTCTAGAATCATACTAAACATTTAGACAGTCAGTGGAACTATACTTATTTACCTCAATTGAGGGTCTGTCCATTGAGGTGTACGTAAAAATAGTCTCCAAACCATCAAGAATTTTACCTGCTAACAAAGAATGCCTTGAATGCAAAAGGATGGGCCATTTAGAAGTTGTCTCAGCTTCAAGATTATTTTAATGTAGTTCTTGTTATTGCTGCTGTTTAATATCAAGGGATTAGGATTTCTAAGTACAAATAATAAAAACAGATACCTGTTCTCCCACTGGAAAAATCAAGAAAATTAGACCCATATCTCAATAAATATTAATGTATTTCTCTTCTTGCCTTTATGATGAAGAGCTCATTTTTCTTTCCTTTCCATTTCATACCTTTAGACTGAGTTTGTGGGTTTTAAATGTAGACACTATGTGTGTCCGTCTCTCATGTCAGGCTATTTCTTCAATAATAAACCCAAAAGTATGGAATTTTGCTCACTATTTTCCATACTGTATATTATGTTACATTACATTATTTATCAAGAGGTTGTTTATTTACATTATAGCTGTTTTGTTTTGCATTTTTCTCAATTGTACAAGGTCAAATGTAAACTAATAAAAAATTCCACCCACTTCAAATCCCTTTGAGAATAAAGTCTTTTGTCTAAGTCTGGATCCCATTATCTGGAAATAACACAACTTGCAAGAGCAATGATAAATGCAAATGTTACTGAGAAACAAGAAAACCAGTCTAATTCTTTTTCTTAGATCTGTAAATTAAGTATAAAGTTCAGGAATAACAGACAATAGTGTTCAATTGCAACTGAGCAATTTGGAAAGTGTTTGCATTTCCTGATTGAGAAAGAAGCAACTGATTCCACTATGCAACTGCAAAAAGCGTCAGAAAACAGCAGCAGTTTTCCACAGATGTGACTTTGCTATATTCTTGTGCTTCAATCCAGAATTTAACACACTAAACGAGAAACTTCCCCAACTCAGATTTACTTCTAATTTTAACATGAATGTATACAGAAACTATTTGCCAGAAAAACAACTGCTTCATGCTGTTGGCTCCTTATCCTTTTATCTGGCTGTTCTCCAATATTAACTGAGGGATTTCCCTGTTCCAAATGCTGGTAGCTAGTGAAACAAGGGTCGATGAACAAAACACTTTCCTCCCTGTAAGAGTGTAATGTACCATTATGAGGGATTCTGTTGATCAACAGAGATCATCATAAAATACCCACAATGAACTAGTTTCTTAGACCTTCTACTCTAAATATGTATCCATGTTCCTCATGGTTAAGCTTCCAGATTAAGAATGCCAGGCTGATCAATGATTACACCTTTACACTGTGTGCCTGGAGAGGGGCACATTAAAAAGCCCCTATCCTAGCATCTAAACAAAGCCACCAGAGAACATAGCTTTTCTTTACAACCCATACTTGTAATTTTCAGTACGCTAATCAAAGGTTTTAAGGTCTCACTCTACAGTGCAAAAAAAACCAAACAAAAAACCAATCACATTTTATTCAGGGACTATAAAACAACTACTACTTCAGAACCTAATACCAACTTGGCAATTTCTTTCAAAAGAGCAGTTATGTTCAAGAAGCATTACATACAAATAACTAAACTTGGAAATGCAAGAGTAGCCAAAGTGGTTTTATTATGGCCAACAGGATGGATTACTTGATGAATACCTGTTCTATTCATTCCTTCTGAAGCACTTGAAATTGGACACTTTTGGAAGACAGGATATTGGGCTAGATGGACCATTGGTCTGACCCAGTATGGCCACTTACTAAAGTAAGTAGTTAAATCCAATCTAGTCCAAGCATAGTATTTTGGGGGGGTATGAAAAAATATTACCTTTTAAAGAAATAATCTGTATTGTGGGAACACGCAAGAGACCCCATAAAGATCAGAGCCCTCTGATTTTGGTGATATACAAATATGGCACTGATAGACCAGGTGCCATCTCTCGCCACAGCTGTAGGTGCCAGCTGAAAACTGACAAAATAATAGCTGGAAACCAGTCCAGCTCACCTGTATGTTAGTATTATTCAAGATAGGTGTTAGACTTGTAAGGATGTGTTTAGACTCTTTAAAATGCTTGTAAATTGCTACATTCATTAACCTCACTTGTAATGTTTGTATCCCCTGCTATAAGGTAATACGTAAATTTTACTTTCTAACTGTAAAAATGCCTGCTCTGAACTTGTGAACTTGGGCAGGAGGAGTGGTCCCCCCACCCATAAAGGATGACTATCAAAACTAAGTGGGCTAATATGAAGCATCACAATACGAAGACTGGGCTAATGGCCCTCTCACACCCATAAAGGTTCTATGTGCCAGGAAGCTTGTTCCATCAGCTTGAATTCTGGAAGGAGGACATAAAGATAACTGACAAGAAAATTCTTCAATTCTTTGCTGTTTGGACTCTCATAGGGCTGTAGCTAGGTCAGGAAACAAAAGGAGAGATTCCCAGGGTCAATCTGTCAGTGCTGACAGATTACTACCTATCACCTTTTGAAACCATAGACTAACACATGTATGTGTATGTTGCCTGCTTTAACTGTAAATAACTAATTTATTTTTCCTAATTAATAAATCCTTAATTTTCTATAGTATTGGCTACAAAGACTTGTCTATGGGTGAGATCTAAGGTACAAATTGATCTGGAGAAAGTGACTGGTCTCTTGGGTCTAGGAGTAACCTGAATATTTTGTGATCTTTGATGTAAGTGACCATTTATCACTTAGTCCAGCTTGCCTGGATGGCAAGATAGACTGGAGTGCCCAAGAGGACCATCTGTGACTCCATAGTAAGACTGATCTAGTACTTCAGGAGTTCACATTTGTTACTGGGTTGGTGAAATCTAATTATAGAAGATACCACCAGTTTGAGGTGTCTGCCCTGTGGCACTCACAGTTATGAACAACTCCAAACTGCGTGACAATAAACACATATAAAGACCTGGGTGAAATCCTAGCCCTACTGACTTAAATGCGACCAGGATTTCACACATACGCCTGGCCTACAATTAAAAAATAGATCAATCTAGCTATGATGCACTGGGCTGTGAAAAATTTTGCACCCTGAGAACCGTAGTAAGATTCACCTAACCTCTCAATTAGATGCAACTAGATCAACAGAAGTATTCTTCCTTCAACCTACCTACTTTGGAGAGTTGGATTATCTACACTGACGGAAAAATCACTTCCACTGATCTAGGAATTGTCTATACTATAGCACTAGTGTGGCACAGCTGCAGTACCATAGCTGTGCTGCCGTTGCAACTGTAGAACAGACATGCCCATAGACCTTGAAGATACTAAGTACAAAAAATGCTTCAAGTGCATAAAACGTCTTAGAATTGTTCACTTCTAAAATTTGTTAAAATATGTGTCTGAATTAAGTTTTCTGGAAACTATACCATTTAGCATATTAAAATCTGTGACTCCCAATTTTTTTTATATGCAGTGTCCTTTGGGCAATGTACAAAATATCTCTTTATCTTACAGCTATGAGATCGCTAGTTATAGCTTTTTCCTTAAAAAAAAATGTATCTTAAATACCCATTGATTTTCGGATTACAGTTCCAAGTCAGGCAGTTCATCAAGGATGCCAGCACTTGCATCTAGACTTGACCTCTCAGTTATTAATACAGAAGTATTCAGCCCTTCTTCCTGATATTAACCTAAAAGTTAGTAATAGAATATGTCATTGTCTGAATAGCCACATAAAAGGATATATCCACATGAACAAGGATGGTTGGCTAAATATTGTTTTACCCTAGTGAAGGAGATCAGTAGCTATTGACAATAATAAAAACACCATATATTTTCAAAGGCAAAATTATGAACTAAACTTGTGGAAAATCTCCTGAAGTTCCATAAAAACCACTACACATCATTCATTCCTTTTGTGTATGCCTTGCTGTAACGAATCCTCACATAACAATTACGCAATACCAAAGATCTTTCTGTACATTTCCCCTTTTAAGGAAATAAAACACTTCTATTAAGATATTTACCAAAAGTTAAATGTACATTTAAAAGTATATAAAAACATAGATTTAATTGTTATTTACAATGATTAACTAGCCCTAGTGAAGCCAAAACCTCATTTATGCTTCAGGATTTTCAATTTTAAGGTATAATAAAAAGGTTTTATTAAGACAGGAAGCCCAATGATCTGGAGCGAACAATGTGATTCTACCTTGAAACAAAAACAAAAAACAAACAAACCCAACAAGATATCAACCTTTAGAAAAGTCTCCAATCCTTACTTCTTTGTTCAGCGAAGGCCATATATCTGGTATGCAGCAGAAATTGACTAAACGGCTATCTGATGCAGTAACATTAACAGAATAAACCTGTCCTGTGCATGCCAACAAAATGTAATCCAGAATATACTTCCAATGAATATCAGATATTAAATGTTTTGAAAAGGTTACTGTTGAGAAATCCAACTCGAGGTCAGGAAACTCGAAACAGTTTTTCCTACAGCATTAACTTTGTTATGCTGCAAATACTATATATTAATTAATACCATAAAACAATAGATTAAAAATATTAAGTTTTAAAATTTGAAGGAAAAAAACATGTAGTTACTGGTCTGTAAATCTTACAGATGACATAGGTTTTGATTTAGCTTAAGGGATCCTACACAGGCTCAACTGCAGAAACCGGGCCTAAGGTTTTAATTTAGCTTAAGCTTGTTGTTTAGACAAAGTAGTTCTGAGTGCAGCCAATATTTATACCACTCTACTTAAAAGTTAACCTGGAAGAGGCAGGGAGAAGAGGGAGATGAAAATCTTCAGGTGCCAAAATGCAGATTTTAAGCATTCATAACTTTTAAAACTTCTGAACTGAATTTCTTCAATGCTGACTTGTTTTTAAGACTCTCAAGGGGGATTAAAAAAGCAGCCAATTTTGGAGTTTCTGCCTATGTCCACTGAGTTTGCAAGCGCAAAATCCCAGTCAGAACACAAGGGAAAAATATTTCTACACACACATTTGGTTCACTCAAATGGCTGAAACATTCTTACTGGAAAAAATTATCTTTGGGCTGAGACCAAACATGCAAAGTTTCAGAGCAAGAGGAGTTCGAGAAAATTATGAGCAACTAGACAACGGAGATCAGAAAGGAAACTGTAAATCAACCACAGGGCCCCTATACTGAAGACCCCCATCCCTGACCCAGCAACCATGAAAGCTTTACCCACTCCTAATTAAGTCCTTCCTTAAAACACAGCTTCTTCAGGAAGAAGTCCTCTCCTTGTAGTGTGTGCATAAAACAACGTTTTCTAAAGGGGAATGTGATGCATGCTAAACTCCACTGCTCATTTAGGCCACATCTAAACTAGGAAAACAGGCAGCATTTGAAAATGTTAGCCCTAGCTTTACTGAGTGCTGCAGTTAACAGTTACAGTGCTAAAAATATTCACTACACTACTGTGAAATTGGTAGAACAATGAGAAGAACAGGACTATTCTTTAGGTCATTATAGGGAATAATTACTGGATTATTGTATTTTAAAGTACAGTACAGCCTTGTTATATAGAACACGTCAGGATCCAAGCTTTTTGTTTGTTATACCCAGGGGTTCATTATAGCGATAGGACAATCAAAACATCAGCCCCCAAAGTGGCTGTTGATTGAATTGTACTTGTAGTTGGGATTCAGGAACTAGATTTATTACAGCAAAAGGTTCGTAATAATGAAGGCCATTATAGCGAGGGTGTACTGTATACAAACTGTGGGACTTGCCTAACTCCTCTCAGAGTGTACCACATAATACACAAACCACTTTTTCCTTGCATTTGTGAGTCATTCCCAGTTAGAGGGTCATGTGTAATGAGAAAAACCCAAGTCTCGGTCTTAGAGATTCTTTGCACTCTGGGCCTCTGTTCCATTTCCATCCATGTTATAGCTCCTCAACTATATTTTCCACATGTTTATTCACACCCTCTACCTCCAAAATACCAAGTCCTCAAACACTAGGAGGTAAAGTTGAGCAATGCTATCATTCATCTTTTAGAAACCAGAGAATTCAATTGCATAATGAAATTAACTAATTTACCAGGAGTAGAATAGCTACTAAAGCTACACTATTAATCCAATTAAAAGTTTCATTGCTGGTGGTTTGCATGGGGGAAAATAAAATAAGGAAAACGTCAGTGGAGTAAGTGACAGAAATAGTTGTGTATCTAAGTTTTCTATATGGCTCAGGCCTAGATAAAATCTGTGGGAGATATTAATGAGAGGGATTGGTGCTGGTGCATATTTATGAATGTGATATACAACCTGGTCTCTGAAGGAGTGATGGCATCCTCAGGAAAGCAGCTTCCCTTTGGTGCCGATAATCTGGTTTGCAATTCAAAGGTCTCACCTACTGCTACTTTACGCATGACCTACAGTAAGCCTTGGTCTCCATCCTCCCTTTCTCTCCCCAAAGTAGTGCTTTGTCTGGCATACAACCTTGAAATTTGGACATTTCTCTTCTGTCTTTATTGATACGCTGGGGTTACTAAATATTGGGCACTAAAGATTTTGAGTTTCCCATATATATAGCTTTATGGCCCTGATCCTGCACTCACTTATTCACATACATAAAGTTATGCACATGAATAAGGGCTTGCAGGATCAAAGCCATGAACTGCAGAGTAACTGAGAGAAGACTGTAGTCTTCCACTGAGTTCTCACTCCTATACAGTTCTGGGCACTGGAAAGGAAAAAACTGACAAATCCTCTCCTTCCCCAACAAGGGACACTAGGACCCTTGTGGCACCTTCCTTTTCCCAAGTCATGTTCTTTGGGACAGTGACTGTCTACTTACTCTCTGAACAGTACCTAAAACAATGGGGCCCTATTCTCAGTTGGTACCCTGCCAATACTGTAATAAAAATCAATAATAATACAGATGAAAAATCACTTGTTTCTTCTGTTTGGCTTCCAATTCTTGGGACCAGCACACAAGCTCATCAAAATTCTGACTACTGACATATTTGGCTGTAAATGCTTCAGAGATCTTATTCCTCCCTTCCCATCCAACCTGTGCTTTTTTTTTTTTTTTTAAACATTATATTCAAGATTTAGACATTCAACTTCTAAATATGGTAGGTAGGCAAGATGGGTGAGGTAATATCTTTTATTGAAGAGGAGCAATTTGTAGCTCAAAAGTTTGTCTCTTTCACCAACAGAAGTTGATCCAGTAAAATATTACCTCACCCACCTTGTTTCTCTACTATCCTGGGACCAAAACAGCTACAACAATACTAAATACAGTAGGGTCATCTTTGCACAGGAGTTAAGTATTCTCTAAAATTTTAGAGCAGGTTGCATTTTTGTAACAGAAGTTAAAAACTGTAGAATCAGACTGTTAGCAAAATACCATTTTTAAAGATTGTCTGGAAAATGTGAGTCCACAAATTTCTTTCCAAATCATATATTAGTAAAAAGAATGGATTGATTTACTTTGGCTAGATCAATTATTTTATTCACAACATATGCTATCTTTCTTTAAGTTTGGAAAGTACTGTAGAGTTTTAAAAGTATATTTCTTACACAGACTATTTGATTTTTATTAGTAAATTATAGCTATGTTTTAATGTAGTTCCTCTGTTCCATATTGAGTCTAATCCATCCTCAAAAGATGCAAAGTATACAGACCCAAATATTTTGAGATTTTTTACCTTTATATACTTGCGCTGTATTTTAGAGCATAATCTATCTTATATGATTATGTATATTGTAGTAGTTAGTGTGAACTTTCCTCTCTTTTATCCCTAGAACAGTACTGCTCCAAAGCAGCATTTCCTAACCACTTCAAGCTTTTGTAATTGGTACTCTGGGCTCCTCCTTCCTCTATTAAGGGCCGATCCTGCTTCCACTGAAGTCAAATGCAAAACTCCCACTGAATTCAATGGGAGCAGACTCTTAATTATTAGGTCCCTAGTAAGCTGCTACTACTCTCCTTTCATTGAGTTATGTACACTAACTAAAGGAGGTTTACCCCATTTTGAGTCTGTGAAACTGATATTTGAAACAGACAATGGTCCCTTACGGGTAGGAGCTGACTGGGAAGTGGCAGATATTTGCTTGTATAGCTAATATTTTATGTGGTAATTTGTGGCTTAAACAGATTAGAAACCATTGTTGTAGAGTTAGTCACTAGTTTTCACATTTTCTGGTAACCACTGATATTTCTACAAATCCAATTATTTTTAGTCATTCTCTGGGCTTGCCTATATGAACATTTAGTTCACAGCAAATCGGGGTGCAAATCTACTGCACATTAGCTTGCTCTAAGTGTCCATGTGGACGTTGATGCTGTACACCAGTGGCTTTGATCCACTCCGCTTAGAAACAAGAGTAGTTCCAAATGCATTTGGGAATTATTTGTATGTAGCAGCAGAGTCCACATCAGACATTTAGTGCACACCAGGCAAGTGTGGGTTAGATTTATACCCCAGCTTCTGCAAACTAAGAGTTTGTGAAGACAAGCCCTTTATTAACTCAATTTAAAATAGATTTTTTAAAATAACATTTAAAAAAATGTAACAACTAGAAACACCACCCACAAGCCTGTCAGATAATACACTTTAATTAGATGTTTTCACACCTACTGTGCCAAAATAATCCAGATAGGTTATTCCTGAGTAGAGGGAAAGTTCTTCCATAATATATAGAATTTGGGGACTAGAGTTGAGCTAAAGAAATATTTTCTAGCTTTACTGACAATTCTATGAAAACATATTTTTATTTACCATTTCCTGTTTAACTTTTTAACTCTCTGAATACCAGATATTTTATTTACTATGAACACTGAGAATGATTTAATACAAGCCTTGTTATAATCTGTGTGAACATTAAGCGCTAAGCAACTTCAATTGTAGTGTGAACAAACTGCCTATTGTCAGAAGTGCTTAACTGGGCAGGGTTAGAACAGTGTTAAAAACAAAGGATCAGATACTTCTTACCTTGCTTAGGAAAGTAATCCCAATGAAAATAGTTGTATTTGTATGGCATGATCTGTAAAATGGGGAAATTGAGGTAGTAGAGATAAGTGATTTCAACACGGTCGCAGAACCAGGAAAAGATAGGCCACACTTCTTCCAAGCAGCCATCAAAGAAGACAACAAGACATCAAGAAAGAAGATAAGCAGGATGTGGCCAAAGGTTTTATCCGCAATTTCTAAGGGAAGGAAGTGCTCTCAAATACTATGGTAGCTCCTACTCAAGGGCAAGGAAACAGCACTCTGATAGAGACCCTAATTCTTGTCCTTAACTGTCATTATGTGGACAACGATGAGCTCCTGTTTGAGTCCTTTCAGACAGGAAGCACCTTTAGTAGAAAAATTAAAAGCAGGGTCAACCCCCAACATAAAGCCATGATATTAAAGACACTACTCTTTTTTCTTCCCCTTTCCTAGAGTTTTGACCAAACCACTAAAGAAGATTCTACAATATGTTTTGGGAGGAGTGAAAGGGAACAAGGGAATAAACAAATGAATGAGAGTAGAAGAAGCCTTGTAACGAAGGAATATTAATTTTAGGATGAACCCTGCTCCCAGTGTAGTTAATGGATAAACCCCTGTGAAAACTAATGGAGCAGTATTGGGTAATTTATTGCTTGACTGTTGCCACTAAGATGCTGACTGTACAACTGAGTATTAACCATCTCTATAAAGGTTATTCAAACAAACAGAAAAGATGACTTCATATTAATGTCAAGTACTTTTTACAGATTTTCATTTTATTTCAATTCAAGGAAAGGCTACAATCTCCTCTGATGAAGCAGGGATAAAGTAAAAGTGTGTTGCTTATAAGCAGTGTGAATTCCCCACAGCTACCTGCTTGACAATGGGTAATAACGGAATACTGATCCACATCAGTTTGAAGGGAAAGACAATTGTAGTGGAAGTCTACTGATGAAAATCACCTTAGGTGTAGTTGGCCTTAAAAAAAGGTTGCAACATTTTCAAAGTAATTTTAAAAGGTGCCACGCTGATATCCTGGAAAGTGACCTCTCTATCTACAGAACAGAGCCAGCGTAGGCAGCAGCATGTTCTGGAGGGGACCATGTTTAAAAGCAAGGATAGTTCCGTTTCCATTGTCCATTTGATCCTTAGTGGTTTCTATGATGTGGAAACCCGTCCAATAGAAAACTAAATAAAAAAAAATCAATTCATTTCACATATGCCACTAAAGAGCTAGCTAAGAAAAATTACTTTTGCTTTCTACTGACTTGGAATTGAAACAATGGCCTAGAAGTGAAAGACTCTATCCCAACGTATAGGACAAATTGCCTGGAGCCACCGTTTGGGAAACTTGCATTATGCACCTGCTCTAGGGAGTAATGGTAGCTATTTTAGGTTAGATGCAACATTCCACACACAGGCTCTGCAACTCTTGCATGAAATGCTGTGTGTAGGACATCAAATCCAAAACAGGTTGCACTGAATGACTTGTTTAGTTAAACTGGCATATGGCAAAGTGGTGTAATTTTCTGGGCCTAGCTCCTCATACCCCATCTATATCTAAAACTCCACTGGTTCTTTCTGCATAAGATCTCTATGATATGGTTTTTCTTATCCATATACTTAGCTAAAACTTTTGTCCAAACTCTCATCTCACATCATGATTTCTGTAATATTCTTCTATGTGGCCTCGACATCTGTTGTTTCGACCACGTCACCCTTCTCTTCAAATCTCTCCAATGGGTCCCCCTTCTGGATCACATGAAATGTATAATACTTGTGTTCACTTTCAAGGCCCTTCATGGTCAATCCAACACCCTTCTTATCATTGCTCATTCGCTACTGAGCTACAAATACTTGCGTCTGATCAGCCCATTGATGGAAGCCTCCATCACACGCTTGTTAAATTTTTAAACACGCATCTTTAAGCTTTCTCCCATGTTGCCCTTCACAGTCGGGAGGTAAACCCTGCAAACATCCACCTTCAAAACTCTCCTTTCCTGTGGTGCTTACAAAAACCTTGATAACAATTAGGCTGCTGATGTGCAGAGATCACTGCCTACCATACTGACCAATACTGTCTCGTTGTTTCCTTGTATTCCCATCTGGCTGTATCCATCTATTATCTTTTGTCTTGTAAGTAGAGGGTAAGCTCCTTGGGGCAGGGACCATCTGTTTGTTATATATTTATACGGCACCTGCACAATGGATTCCTGGTCCATACTAGGGCTCCTTGGTACAATGGTACAAATAAATAGTAAGAAGAAAAATATAAAGCTCTATAGTGCCTGATCCAGCTCCCAGTGAAATCTTTAGAAAATCTTCCTATTTGGGGATTGAGCCCAAGACTATCCACAAGCAAATTTAATAGTTTTGCTTAATTACAATTATTTTATTCAAATCTAATAAGGAGAGATGATGACAAGACACTTCAGGGTAGTCAATAGATGGACCGTAAGCCAAATCCAATCCTCCAGACACTTTTGAATGAACCACAAAATCTTTTTATTTACTTATCATTATTGTTATTTTTGTATTATTTTCTCTGTAGTCTGGACCTTGACTATATCTTGACCAAGAAACTTGGACCATGATAAAAAATAATTGACGACCCCTGCTATACATACTACAACCCCTCCATAACAGTGTACTGATTTTTCAAAGATGGAAGTCTTAATGTAATCTGTGAATAAAATCTGCACTGGAAAATGTTGGCAGGGTAAAACCTCTTGTCTCTAGAGCTAATGTTTGGAGTGGGGACTGCATCCTCCTATGCATTTGTCTAAGATTTAGAATATTTTGGGAACTATAGTACATAATCCACAGAACAGTTATTACAGCACATGCAGTGATATTGTCTAAGTTTGCAACTGTTCATTAATTTGGTTTATTCCTCTGCAATCTTCACGTGATTCTGTGATTCTACTCTTTCACTCTCTCCATACAGATGGCATGGTAGAAGATCTTTCTTTCCACTCCTAGAGCTGTTGCTAGATCAACTCAAGCCTTAATGTCCAGGAACTCCTACTACAATGAACACCACTTTCCTCAATAAGAAAGGGAGCTTATTTCATTAATTTATTTATTCAGTAGTTATCAGGCAGCATGGTCTAGCAGAAACAGCATTGGATTGGGATGCAAGAGGCCTGTGTTCTAATTCAGTTCTACTACTAACCTGCTGTGTGACCTGGGGCAAGTCACTTTACCCTTTGTGTGTCTGTCTGTTTCTTCTCTCACCCTTTGTCTTGTCCATTTAGACCAGACTTGTCCAACCCATAGTGCACGGGCCAGACTCTGGCCCACCAAAGGCTGCTATGTAGCCTGCTGGGCCGGCACAGCCCCGACCCCAACCCCCCCAAGCTCCATGCCAGCCAGAAGCAGCAGCAGCCCTGCCCCGTCCCCCTCCCCCCGCCTACGAGCTGGCCAGCAGAGAAGCCTCTCCAGTCCAGCCCCGTGCTGGCACCCTGAGTGAGAAAAAAATTGCAATGTGGCTCCTCACGCAAAAAGCTTGGACACTCCTGATTTAGACTAAACTCTTTAGGGCAGAAATTGCTTCTCACTATGTCTGTACAGCACATAGCACAATGAGGCCCATCTTGGTTGGGGCCTCAACAAGCTACTGTAATAAAAATCATTTTAAATAATAATTCCTTTTAGGCCAACTTGACATTTTGGAGAGGTCCGTCTTCCAGATAGGGAAGAACAAAGAGCTGAAATGAATTCCAAAGGTTACACATAAGAAGCCTGTAACAGAGCTGGAAACAGAATCCTATCGGAGGTGGATAAGCTATAAACTACAACTGCAGCAGGGAAAGGCTAAAAATAGCACTGTAGGCAGGGGAGGCACTGCTTGGGCATGTAGAGAGCCATGAAGGATACCTTCCCTAAGGCTTCAGGTGTGTCTTTACTCGCCTACGCAGTGTCTCACCATCTATGCTTCTATTCGTACACAGGTGAGGTGGGCATACAATGTTTGTTGTCTACACACTGCCTTAAGTGTGCAGTGTAAATGTACCCTTTGAAAGAAAAATAAACAGTACCAACCCAAAAAAGGGGTGGAGAGGGAGTGGCATGGGAGCAGGAGGGGAGAGAAAAAATATCCTGAGAAGTTCCTAAAAAAATCCCCATGCTGTATAGTTACCTATCACATTAATGACAAAACCCAAACACCTAAAAGCAAGCTTGAAATAAATGTATTTGGTGAAATCCTCACTCCTGTTTTAGCTCCCTTATACCATGTAAAATGTCTGGACCAGCATGAATAAGTCTTAAAAGCCCTATTTCTGGCCCACTGAAGGATTTCCCCAGTGCAGGAACTATGTCAGCCACCATAAGGCTGCTTTCCAAGCACACCTTCACAACCCTTACTGTAAAGGGGACATGCTAGAGCAGGGTGAGGAAGGAACATGTGGCAGATGCAGTGCAGCATGCAGTGCTGAAGAGATTCTGAGCAGCACACAGCCCACAGGGTAGCCTGGGCAGGTTTCTGTAATTTAGGTAGGCATGGAGATCTAAATTATGCTGAGGACTATAGGGTAGCTCAGGGTCAGGAGGGCACAAAGGCGGCTTAAAGCTACCATAGCCTCCCTTTAGGCCAGTGGCTCTCAACCTTTCCAGACTACTGTACCCTTTTCAGGAGTCTTATTTGTCTTGTGTACCTCCAAGTTTCACCTCTCTTTAAAACTACTTGCTTACAAAATCAGACATAAAACTACAAAAGTGTCACAGCACACTATTATTGAAAAATTGCTTACTTTCTCATTTTTACTGTATAATTATAAAATAAATCAATTGGAATATAAATTTTGTACTTACATTTCAGTGCATAGTATATAGTGCAGTATAAACGAGTCATTGTCTGTATGAAATTTTAGAATGTACTGACTTCACTCGTGCTTTTTATGTAGCTGTTGTGAAACTAGGCAAATATCTAGATGAGATGATGTACCTCTTGGAAGACTTCCACATACATACACCTGGTTAAAAACCACTGCCTTAGGCTGAGAGTTCTGTGCTGTCCTTAACTTTGACCCAATGTAAGTTTTATTCTGGAATCTGTAGTCACAAAATATAAAACTACAAAAACCCTTTAGAAAGAGAAAAATATGTATGTTATAGCCTCCTATATAATTTTATATATTTAATCATAAAATGGTTTATATTTTCCCTATTAAACTACATAAACTATATTCTCAAGAAACAGTTATAATCTCAAACACACACTGTATCTATATCTGTACCAGTATAAACCCATCGGTCAGTGTTACAGTTGTTGGGTTATGATGAAATATGCATTTCATTATACTTGATAAAAATGAAGTGTTTATTACATGAGCAGTTTATTACAAGATTTGTGATGTCCTTAACTATTTGTTTCTTTATTTTTCAGTGCCTGAGTTTTGCAAATGAAGTGATGCCTATATTATTATTTAGCAACTTTAACCAGATTTGAAGTATACTAGCACTAAATCATCCCTCATTATCTGCAGCCACAAATTTATTTCCTTCCAGGTCTTTTTGCAGTTTGTTCTGTCCCCTTGTGTATCTAATTAATATGTATGGTTGAATGGATACTTCAGAAATACCTGACAAAGCAGCCACACACGCTTTAAGCTATAGGTGTGCCTACACAGCACACTAAACCCGGGTCCCCGAGCTCCGTGCCTATAGACTCCGTGTTTCCAAGCACGCACTTGAGTATCCACACTGCAATGGAAACATGAGTTTACAACAGTGCTGAGGCATCCATACTGCACTACGAAAATCTGAGTCAGAAATTCAGTTCTGTAGGCACATACTATTGTATCCCAGGGTTCCTAGCACTCTCTCCAGGTGAAGCAGCTCTGGAGCTTGTTTCACAGTGGGTTGTGGGAGAACTTGTTTATCCATCCCATGGGAGTTGACCAGATGTGTTTTGGGTGGTTTTAGCCTATGAACACATCCAATCAAGCCATTTTGTGTCCGCACACTCTCTACCTCATGCTCTCAGTCCTATTTCAGAATGAAAGTGCAGCATGTGCAAGACACTGGTGTATAGTTCGGTGATAGTTTTTGAATTGCCAAAAAAATACCTGACATGCCAGCTGCAACCCAGCTGATGCTGCTCATGCCTGTTGCCTTAGCCACAAATGCCCCTATGTGGACCAGCCCTTCTGGAGCAGAGCCAAAGACACAAAATGGTGGGATCACAACATCGTGCAGACCTGCAGTGACCAACAGTGGGTCCAGAACTTTTGCATGAAACAGACATTCTTAGAGGTTTTTGATCACCTTGTCCCTATCCTCCAGCACCAGGACACCCTCATGAGGGAGGTCATTCTGGTCCAGAAGTGAGTTGCTATAGCATCTAAAGCTGCCTAACCCAGACTACTTACTACAGGTCTATGGCTAACCAGTTTGGAGCCGGCAAATCAACTGCAAGAGTTGTTATGGCAGAGGTCTGTGAGGCGATCAGGACTGTGTTGTAATGCCCACCACCTTTGGGTACATATGTTCCTGAAATAGCTGTTGGTTTTCAGAGAGAATAGGTTTTCCAAACTGCTCCGGGGCCACTGATGGTATTCACGTGCCTATAGTTTGCCCAGTGCAAGGAATATGAGAGTACATAAACCTCAAAGGATACTACTCTATCATTATGCAGGCCATAGTTGACCACCGAGACAGAGTCAAGGACACTGACATGGGATGCTCCGGCAGGGTGCATGATACCAGAGGTGTTCCAAATATTGGGATTTTACTTCATCGACAAGTTGGGACATTATTCCTACCAAATAACATTGTTATAAATGGAGTCACTGTCCCCACTGTAATTCTAGAGGACCCTGCTTACATCCTGTTGCTATGGCTTATGAAACCATATCCTGATTTCAAAGGACCTCACAAAGAAGGTTCAGCTACAATACTCAGTAGTTGTAGGATGGTGGTGAAATGTGCATATGACAGACTGAAGTTCCATTAGCATTGCTTTAAAAAATGTTTGGATGCCTGGGTCATGAACACAGTCTGCCTTACTGTAGCCTGCTGCATTCTGCACAATGCCTGCGAGGAAAGGGAAACCTTTTCACCAGAAGTGGCCTCCAGACACTGCTAGATATCTGAACTGGTACACGCAGCCATACAGTGCACCTATCAGGACCGGCACTGGATCCTCAATAGAAATCTGGGATGTTTTGTGCACCCACATAATGGGTTTGAACGGTCCCACATATGAAGGGGAATGAAATGGTATTTGAGGCTGTGCATGGGTGAGACAGCTGTGGGAAGATTTTTGTAAATATGTTTGTACTGTGTAGCATGAGTTTTGTAAACTCTTAGGAAATGTATAGAGATGTTATACACTTTATCAATACTGGCCAGGTATTGCGACTCAGTTTAAGGTTTAGTGTGATGATAGTTTGTAAATTTTTATTATGAAAGGTATTGAGAACTAGGATGTGATGACATTCATTCATTCATTCAAGTTTGAGCCACTTATACCATCATCTATATTATTATTTGTTATTGTAGCCTTGTGTGCAAATTCAACACTTTATTTTACACATGTATTTACATGCCACTGTAAGAATCAGAAAGTCAAACCGGCTGCCATCAAAACATGCAGCACAATAAACAAACTCACCGCCAAAACAGTCAATGGTCCATGTGTCTAAATGACATGTCCAGCTATTGCTCGATGTTTCATCCCTCTGTTCTCCTTGACCTTTCTAGCATGTTTTACACATGCAGGCTATGACTAGACAGGAATGGATGAATATACAAGATACATTGGTCCATTCCATGTGTTAAGAGTTCACTGCCTGTGACATGGTCCAGCCATGTCCTGACCTGTCCAAAGAATGTATACACTGCAGGCCATGATACCGTGGAGGGAACTCAGGCTGTAGGGCAGGAGCTGATGATGGCACTGGAGCCTGCAGTCAGGTAGCCAGGTGCTTAAACTAATCACTCAAACAGCTTCTTCTGATGCTGTTTTACTCCCTCATCCTGTGGTCATGCACCAGGAATCTGTCCACCAATTTCTCCTCATGCTATACATCCTCTGTCTCTCTTTCCACCCTTCGTGCATCCTTATCTATTTGATACTCCTCTTGGTTCTTCTGGAACTTTATCTCCTGATTAGCTTTATCTAGCAGCTCTCCCATCAGCTTCTCTCAGACTCTCTTTCTTTTTGCTCATGGTAGGTTAGTCCAAACCCGCAGGCTCCTGGTGCCACGTGTTTGCCCTGAGGAGGTGGAAGGGCCTTTAAAAGAGAACGACAGAGCACATTATTGTCTGAGCATGACAAAAAGTTACATTTCCATCCCTGTGAAAGGGGCTGTTTAAATTCAAGGTCAAAGGATAACACTATTAATTAATGGGCTGTATTCACAGAAAAAACACCATCCACTTCAGATGTCCTCTGGAGCAACACTGAAAACCAACACACATCAGGGTCAGACTCACATAAAAAATTCATTTGAAATTATTTTTATATCCCTTCATTTTTTCAGGGTGGGAGTAGGGAGGAGTCTTATGAGTGGTCTAATTACTACCCATGGTTTTTCAATCCTGTCAAGCAGGACAAGCTCTGGAGAACATTGATATTCTGGAAGTACCCAAGTGAAAGTGTGAACTTCTGTTCCAAGGGAGGACAGCCACTTATGTATGCTAAGGAGATATTCAGGTACCTAGTGACTGATCAGCCCATCTCAGAATGGAGAGGGCTTGTGAATTACAGAAGCAGTCCTAATAAGTATGTCCTGCCCCACAGCATAACAGACTATATGGAGTTCCTACTCTAAGAATTTCGCAATGGGTGACAGTTTATTGTAAAAATCAACAAGATGCTGATTTAGCATGGATACACAATACTACCTCCTTACATGCACCTTGGGTCCACACACAGACCCGACTTCCTACTAGTCATGGGGAATCAACACAGACTGAGTATTGGACTTATATACTAAAGCTAGTAATGGACCAATTAAACACGCTCCTTAGACTCATAATAGCCACATTTTTTTAAAACTCAGTTTACAGGCAGTCCTGAACAGTGTAGATGTGGCTGATTTACAATATGCACTATATTACATGGGAGAGATATGTGAGGTTGTTCATTGAAGGACCCCAAACCCATATGTAAAACAATAATTGAGCAAATACTAAAGATTTCATGATAACTGCTTGTTTAACTTTTTCCTTTTTTTGCGGTGTCCATTTTGAATCCCACATGGCATCAAGGGGAAGGCGCTAGAGGAATGGCATGGGTTCCGCCTTGTACAGAAGCACAGCAAACCTACGGCTTACATTAATAATTTAATAGGCCCATAAGCCAAAAATCCCTCCCATCCATATATTATTAAAAACAAATGGTGGCAGAAAACTTACCAGATTCTGCAATGGATTGTTCCCCAGGACCATCCTCCAACAGCTCTTCCTAGTACGGACCCAGGATGTGCTGTAGCTGCTTCAGCAGCATAGCCTCTTTGGTTACCAACCTCAGCACCAGGATCACTTCTTGCCCTTCATTCGAAGGTTGGCTGTCCTCTGGCAGTGCCCATGATGGGGGCAGAGAGGTTGTAAAGGTGACATTCCTGCTCAGCAAATTGTCATGCACCACTTTGAGCTCAACTACTTTCTGCAGTATCCAGTACCCAATTGATTTCCTCATAAAACAAATAGGAAAACAGAGAGTTCCCAGAAGTTCCATTAGCATCCTTGACTTTGCAGTACTCTGTCTTCAGCTGCTTGAGTCACTCTCTGTATTGTTCTGCTGCCCTGTCGATCCCCAATGCTGCCAGCTACTCAGATATAATTTTGTAGACATAATAATTTCTTATGCTCTTACTGAAGTTGAATATCTTGATTGCCTCACACCAGAGGTTAACCAGAATCCATCTGTGTTCCTCTAGCCAGCTAACAGCATGCCCATAGACTGTGTTTTTAGTTAAGCAGTACACGTGAAAAGGCAGAGCAGCTGCATTTGAACCAGTCGGATGCTTTCAGTTCCTGGGAAGTTTTGGAATTAAGGGTTAGGAAGCACAGCTTCAGAGGATAGTGTTGGTCGACTCTCCAGACCCAAGTCTGGGGACTGGGAACAAAGCTGCATCCACACTGAAAAAGCCTGGGTTTTGAGCCACATCATAGTGGGACTTTGGCTCTAACCCATCCCCCTAGCAGTGTCTGTGGGCCTGAATCCAGAAGGATTCCTGGCCAAGTCAGACGAATTTCTGTATGAACTGAATTAGGTTTTGGGTTTAAACCTGCGACAGAGCCCAGGCTTATTGTGCTGTGTAGATATACCCCCAATGGTCAATAAGTCTCCTGGAAACTCCAAGAGTCCCACCCTGCATTAAAATTAGAAAGAAGCAATCATTATACTTACATGTCTCACTGTTGTGAAAAGAATGAACTGGAGAAACACCAAATTAAAGCAAAAATTGAACATAAACAGAAGTTTAAGCTGTACCACTCTCCTCCCCAATTTCACTCCAGAGACTCAAACACTAAAACCACGCCTTGTGCTTTTCCAATACTTTTATAAAACTGCTGGCCAGAAGGAGTAAGGAAAGAGGAAAGAAACACTGCCTGGATCTTATATAGCACTTTTTGTCTACAGATCTCAAAGTGTTTTACAAAGATGGGCAAAGTATCACTGTCTCCACAGAAGGGGGAGGTGCAGGGTTTAAGTGATTTGTCCAAGGTCACAAAGCAATTAAATGAGAGCTGGAATAGAACATTTGCTTTCTGACGTCTAAGGCTTGCCTCACAAACAAGTAGGCTGTGGCATGTGAATCTACCCTGTAATAGCCTGCTATCATCTAACTGTCCATGTGCACCTCACTGATGTGTAATAACAGTTTGTTAGAGTGCCCTGATTTAGTGCTCTTTGAAACAGGACTAGCTCAAAACACATTAACGAACTCTTAACATACATCAGGATCCACACCCTAGCTAACTGTTTTCAAACTGCTCATGTAGACAAACCCCTACACTCACATACAATCCCATGGACCACATTCTATTGTCTTCCTTATATTTTACTGGATATTTATATACTAAGAGATCAGCTCTATCCCTTGAAATAAGTTGTATTAAAAATACCTATGGATGCAAAACTTAAGTTGTCAGCACTGCATCTGCCATGTTTTCAGATTCATATAATAAAGGCAGAATTATTTTTCCTTCTAACCGGATTAAACTACTGAAAAGTTATCTGAAAACATAGTAAAAACCTACTGCGCCAATGACAAATCTATTCATAACTATAAACAGGCCTTAAAAAATCCATTCACCTCTGGGGAGGGGAACCTGCCCTGACAAACAAGGGGCCTTAACACCAATTTCTGTAAATTTCAAGCTTTCGTTTACTAGCTTTTATAGTTGCAGAGATACCCTTTAAAAAGTCAAACATGTAACAGATGCAGCAGCATCTTTGCAAGCCTGCAGACAGCTTCACTGGGCTCTACTGTAACTCAGTTTCCCCAAGCATCAGAAGAATAACATTAAGACAACTCCGGTCTGCTTCTGTGCCACTATTTATTCTCTAGACAGCAATGAAACATCACAGACTATATCCATTTCAAGCTTATTTAGAAAGAGGCAGGCATTAGAGTTATTCATGGTGGAGGATTGAAAGAATAAACAGACAGATACCTGCTACCCAAAACCTCCTGGCTGCGGCAAGGAGAGAAGGGTAGACTTGCACAGACCATCTCTTGCTCTAGGATCTGATAGAAAAGACAAAAAGCTCCTTCTCCCTTGCAACAACATTAGGGAGGAAGAGAGACAGACATATGCATTTCAAGAAGCCTGATAACTAAAAGCTGATATGACAGATGGAGACCCTAAACAGTTTTCAAGACATCACCTTGATTGAAATCCTGGTGCCTTCCCAGCAGATGAAAGGCTGCAGGACCCTGGGCTTTTTCAATCAGGGCTTTGGTCCTAGCCCTTGGACAATAAGGTCCTCACTTTCATCTTCTGTGTACCTACCTACAATCTGTGGGTTTAAACCCCCTAACTAGTAGGCTGGTAAATTTTTAAAGCCTAGATTCTGAAGTTTTAGTTTTGATAAAAGCAAGTTCATCTATAGTACTGAAAAATAATGAAATTTTGTTTGGCAGTTCAACTTTACTTGGTAAATGAAGTAAATATTCTTTTTAAACTTAATACCTATTAAAATCTTAAAAGTTCTCTCATAGTAGCCCTTCTTACATCAAAGAATCCATATGATCTCATCAAGTAACAAAGCAGTTAAAACCATGAAAGAGTACAACTTTCATTATACTTCCAATATGGCAGCTCTGCCCACTGTTAAATATTTCCAAAACTAGTCTTGGGTTTGACTTATGTCAACAGATATGCAAGTCAGCTTTAACTACTAATGGATCCTGAAATGGAACAAACTGACAGCCACTGTATACTCACATAAATGAAGATACTCTAACTATGGTTCACCTTCAGTTTGATGAAAGCAGATGGATACTGAGAAAAAAGAAAAAATACACCTTATTCTCTTTGCTTCAGCTTGGACATGTTAAGGTTTTGGTTCCTAACCTTTTAAATCCTTTTCTTGATTTAGGACCCAGAAAGATCACCATATCCACACAGAGTAAGGAGCTCAATATCTACCCTTCAAATATTCAGAGCAATGGTGTCACTACACATTAGCCCCACAAATCCATTTTTAAAAGCAACTAAAGGGGCAGTACTTTTTACTAGAAAGTGTCTGTGGGCAAAAAACTTTTTTATCTTTGTGAGCAATTTGCCCCTATTTATATATAGTTTGTGTGATGGTTGGTGAAACGATCAATTCATGATAAACAATGAAGAACCATATAGAATGTCTTCCTCACTCATACGGCTGTTTGAACACTTTACCACCCATCAAAAGAGAAGGGCAAGCAGCCATATCCCTTAAAAAACAACATCCACAGCCAAAATGTGGTGTAGCTAGGACTCCAACTTCCAGAATCCAAATGACTGACTGAGATATGAACATGGCTTAATCTCCACTGGCTCAGCAGGTGGGATTTGGAGCCTGCTTTTGAAACCCAGTCTCCTAATTAGCTGCACAGTATGGCTGTTTCATTTTAAACATACTAAGATTAACACAGACAACCAAACCAAGGTGCAAGCTGTCTATACAAGCAGAGTAGCTAGGTGTTATGCACAATGTTGCAAGTTGACACTTTTTCTACCTTGCTGGCAAGAATACACATTAACCTTAATCAGAAGAGCTGATTCCTTCAGCTGCTGTGGAGGGTTAGTAGTACCATCTCAGAGGAATGTGTAAAGATGGTGGTGCAGTCCTATTCCCTGGAGTTGATGGGGAGGTGGGGGGAGTATCTCACCAATAGCCAAAGTAAGCCACTCGAATGAGCAGGGAGAGTGAACTCAGCGAGTAAATGAACCACATGGCTCCAGTCTGAAACCAGTCTGGCCCAGTGCAGAGATCAGGGCCCTGCTCGTTCCATACTCAGTTCTAGCCCATACCTCTAGTGCTGTTTCATGTCCAGCCAGCAGAGAGAGGGGAGCTGTACTGACAGCCAAGCAACTGGCAGCTCCAGCTTGTCCCACACCAGCCCTCACAAGCCTGTGGGAGACACCACAGCACCAGCTGGTGAGGAGCTGAGACTGAGATCCATTCTCCACACAGTAGCCAGAGCCACCACTGCATGGAAAACAAGTGTGTGAGGGGACCCTGTCCCAGTGGAGGGAGGGAAATCAAGGTGTGAGGGATGGAACCCAGTTTCAGCTCCTCGCCACCCAGTGTTGCAGTGTCTCCACAGGCCTGCGGGACCCTCAGTGGGGCAGGCTGGGCCTGGGCTCCTAATTGCCACATTGCCAGTGCCACCTCTTTCTCCCCCCACTGGCTGGACAGGAAGCAGCAGTGGTGGCCTGGGCCTTCCCTCCCCCCATAAGCAGTCACAGCCTCAGTGGGATGCTTCCACTCCCTGCTGGTGGGAAATAAATCACAGTATTGGGCTAATTTCATAATTTCCGTGATTCCATGCGCCTTACTTATACAACAGAACAGAAGTCAGTTTATCGGTTCTGAATCACATACAGCCAACACAATAGTCAACTTCAAATTAAAATTTTCTCCCCAGTTTAAAAAAAGTTAATATATTTCTAAAAGATTAAATAAAATCTCATTCCATGATAATTCAGCTGTAAATTATTACAGAATTTACTATGCCAAGTCATTCAAATATATATATTTGACAGTGGTCCTAATAACTGCTTTCTTCCAACAACACTTTAATTAAAAAAACTTTAATTCCATCTGTTTTTACCATTTAAAGACAAGCAGAGCTAGAGAATGCATTTCTCAAGTCTTATCAGCAAAGATTATTAAAAGAATGGAAATGAAAATAAAGGCAAGCAATTAACTCTTTGTGGTAAAAAGTAATACTGAAACAACAGATAATTAAAGCACCCTCCTCTGCAGAATGCAGAAGATAGGCACCATTAACCAAGCTGAATTAGAAACAGTTCTGCTATGCAAACACAAAGCAAAGTTTATGGTCAGGGAAGAAAAAGGATTTCCCAGTATGCTCTGAGTCACTGGACAAAGTGAAGTACTCTACTGTTTACTTTACAGTGCCATACACGTGATACAGCAGATCCTCAACATCTTCTTAAAGAATGAAACTATATCAGTCTCCTCTTTTAAAAAAAATTGCATTTAAAAAAAATAAGCCTGTTCCTTCCAAACAACCTCAGGCTCTAAATTTATGAATAATGAAACAATTACTCATAGGATTACATAATTATTTTCTCAAAGAAGCTTCCCTCTATCATATGTAGTTTGGAAACTATTGAAATGTATAGCATTTAACAGATTTTACTATAGAGGCAAATATGAAGTACTGAATGTATGCAAAATGCAAACTACAACAGAAGAGGTGTCGCTATTTTTTATCAGCTTATTTTTGTGTTAACTCAACCTATCTACTTTAAAATTTTGAGCTTTATATGCACCAGATTGCATCTGCTTCAATTACCTCACCTTCCTCTGCACCTGAAGAGAGGCCAGAAAAGATAACACTGAAATTCCAAATATGTAAAGATTGCTACACAAGACTAATGGGGGAAAAGACACCTTTATTGTGCACTTTTACTACAATTTCTGTCTTCCCTAATGATAAAAGTGTACATTAAATACTCATAACATACATCCATAAAAGACACAAAAACCTTAGTTCCCAAGATCAGTGTTATACAACACAAACATTTATTTCAATGTTCGGTAATATTTGTAATAATTGATGAAAAGGAGACCTTTTTTCATCTTCAATGTGTGCTGAAAACTTGCAATAAAGTTTATCCATATTTAGAAAAATATGTTATTGGTAAAGAAAATGTGGGTATTTGGGGGATGTACCTTGGAATTGCCAGGCTATAAATACAATAACAAGAACCTATAGTTGAAGGGGTAATGAAGAAGAAGTAGGATTTTACTTTAGGAAGTCTCAGGGACCAACATGTGGCTTAGTAGTTAGGACCTTCCCTTCTGCAGTGCAGCACTATTGCCTATTGGTCTGAGCAATTTACAATGTACTAGCATAACAACAACATAAAAATAACCACTCCATAAGTCTTGCAGAAGTCCCACTTATGGAACTCTGAATTACAGAACCCTTTAAAGAGACTTAAAAATTAACTCGTTATTCTCACACACGCACACAAAAACACCTAGTGATATTTCTCCTCTCCAGCCACACGCAAACGCTGGTCTCCAAGGGGCAAACCTCAACCCCTCATGGCCTGGGTTACGTACAAGTCTCTATCCAGAGCAGAGCAGAGCAGATCCACGGTGTTTTTACAGCTACGTTTAGCTGTGGTTCACGAGCTAAGAGCCCATTTGGGGGCAGCTTCCCCTCGGCGAGGCGCGAATGCAGCGATTTCCTACTCTCCCGGGCACCAGCCTCCCTGCTCATCCTCGCACCTGCAGATCCCGAGCCTGCCCTCAGCGCCCCCCCTGCCCGTACCCCTCCCCCCACCGCGGAGCCTGCAGGGACCCGCACAGGCGCCGCGGTCCACGGAGACCCTGCCCCACCGGCCCCAGGCAGGTTTCCCCCCGGTGCAGCAGTAGGCCGGGTCCCGGCGGGGCGGGGGAGGGGCGAGGCCGCGCCGCCGGCGGCGGCAGGTGAGGCACACGCCGCAGCATGTCGTGTCTGAATCACAAAGCGAGCCCGGCGGGGGGCTGGTCCCTGGGCCTAGCGCCGGCGGGGCCCCGCAGAGGAGGCGGCGGGCGGCGGGAAGGAGAGGGGGGGAGGCCGGGGAAGGGGGCCCTTACCTGCAGGGGTGGCGCCGAAGACCCTCACCACCGGCACCTTCTTGGCCGGGGCGTCTCTGAAGCGGGACTGGCCGGGGTCCAGGCCGGGCAGCGGGCTGCCCATGTAGTAGTCGGCGGTCACGATCCTCACTGAGAACATGTTCGCCGCCGCCGAGAGCGACCCAGGCACTGAGCGAGCGCGGAGCCCGCGGAGCCCACACGGCTCCCCCCGCCGCCGCAGCGAGCGCAGCCCCCTCCCTCCCCGCCTCCCACCGCTCCCCGCCCGCGCGCACACAGACAGACGCCCGCGCGCACAGAGCAGCCCGAACTGGCTCTAGAGCCTGGCCGGCCGCGAGCGCCTCATGGGCAGAGCAGCCCCTTCCCTCGGCAGCGCGGACGCCTCGGTGGCGGTGGCTCCTCGGCTCCAGCTGTTGTTGCCATGATGATGATGTCACGGACGCAACCACTGGGGGGAGGGAAAGGCAGGGGGGCGAGCGGGCGGGGGTTGTGTTTCTCCCCTTCTGCGCTTCAGCACAGGGTGTTTTTTCCGCTCCCTGGGCAGTGGGAGCAGTGCTGTGTATCGATGTTTCGACAATCGACCCTAGCGGCTGGGTGAGGCTACGGAGCGCCGAGTCATGGATCGAGCTGGGGGCTCCTGAGCTAGGATTGAGTTAGGCTTAGGCTGGGCCGGCCCGCCATTTTGGATGCTGAGGCGTCTCGCTGCAGAAAGGTGAGTGGCGCCGCGCGCTGCTGGGGGAAGGGGAGTCTCGTGCCGCTGTCACGCACGAGACCGGGGGTGGGGGAGGGGGAGGAAGCAAGTGAGAGGGGAGCGGGAGTTCTCAGTTAACGTTTCCGCCGTCGCGTGCGCCCCCTTTGGGTGTAACGGTTGCTGCGCGCGGCCCGCAGGAGTGGTGGTGGGGGTGGGGGGAGGAAGCGAGCGCAATTCTCAGACTATAAAAGGGCTGCCTGCTGTGTGGGCTGGACGTGAACGTGCTGCTGGCGGCAGGGAGGAGCTCTGCTGCCCTCCGCCGCTGCGGCGGAGGCGTGCGCGCGACACAGGAGCTGGCCGGGCTCCGGTGCCGCGGCTATTGCTGCCCTATAGCCTGCTCCGTACGAGCATCTACTGGCGGCGGTTGCCCGGCTGCAGCCCTCGGAGAGCCGCCGAGCCTCCGCTGTCTGGGGAGCGGGGACCCCTTTGCGCCTCGTCCGCCGGGCGGTTGAGCTGCAGGGCGAGGGTGGTCCCGCCGCTCCCTGACCTCCAGGGGCGCCCAGCGCCTCCGGCAACCAGCCGCCCACCCCCGCGCCTCCTGAGGGCGGAGCCAAGCGCTAGCCCCCGTGAGCCCCCCACCAGCCCTAGGAACCGCCTTCCTCCGTGAGAGGAAAGAGACACGGCGCTGCCAACCGACAGAGGGAAACTCCCCGTGGAGCCGGCCACGATCAGGAGTTCTATTTTTTTGTGACTAAAGTCTGGGTTTGTTTTATTTGCCCTCTGATTTTCCAGCCCTTGGGCTGCATCCGGCCCCGAGCAAGGGCTCGACCTGTAGGATTTTGTTTTAAATAAAAGCTGAGGTTTTTCATGCAATCTCTTTGTTCCATAGCTGGGGCTTTAGGGAAAACACCAAGTATCACGAGAGTTGGCAGCAGTGAGGATCCTCCTGTTAAAAGGCTGTGTGTGTTTCGTAGCCCTATCATATATCTGTTATGCATGTGAGCAGATTGAAAGATACAAGAGATGTACAAATCTATAAAAGCAGAGAAATCCAGCAGGTAAAACATAGGCTACCCAGTGAATGTGTGTATGTATTGTTTTTAGATTTAAACAAAACACAGGAGGCAGTTCCTACCCTTCATTTACTCTATGAAGTTCACACATCTTGGGCGGACTTGTCAGTCTGTTTCTCTGTTCATTGTCTCACTGGGTCATTGTTGTTTCTTTAGTTATGTGTACACTACAGCTTATGTTGGCAGAATTTATGTTGCTCGGGTGTGATGTTAAGCTGACGTAAGTGCCGGTGTGGACAGCGCTGTGTCATATGTAAGGCACTGAGGCTCAGGGCTTCAGTCCTGACGGGTGGCTTCTGCTGGAGTGCAGGGCTTCAGTCCCTCAGGGCTGGGGGGGTCTCCAGGCTTCTTCCCGGGGGGGATTTGCTGGGCTTTAGCCCATGTGGGAGAGGGGACTTCCATCTTGCATGGTGCCAGGGCTTGGGCCTCCAAGGTTTAGGCCTGGTTCACACTAGAGAGTTTTGTCTGCAAAAGTCACCTTTTTGCCGACAAAACAATCCTGATGTACACACTGCAATGACCCTTTTGTCAACAAAGGGATGTTCTTTTCACTCACTTCCAGCCTAGTGAGAAGACTCCTCAATCTGGCCTTTAAATGCCCAAACTCACATTCAACGACCATTCTGCAACTGCTTAGCCTGTTGTTAAAACGCTCCTTGTTGCTGTCAAGGTGTCCGGTGTAGGGCTTCATTAGCCAAGGGAGCAAGGGGTAAGCAGGATCCCCCAGGATCACTATTGGCATTTCAACACCCCCAATGTTGATTTTTTTGGTCTGGGAAGAAAGTGCCCACCTGCATGTTAGAGAACAGCCCCGAGTTCCGAAATACATGCACGTCATGCACCTTTCCAGACCACCCCACATAGATATCTGTAAAACAACCTCTGTGATCTACATGGGCCTGCAGGATCATTGAAAAGTACCACTTGCGGTTTATGTACTCGGTAGAGAGGTGGGCAGGAGCTAGATAGGGATGTGCATGCCATCAATGCCTCCTCTCCCCCCGCAGTTTGGGAACCCCATCACGGAAAAACCCTCCACTATGTCCTGCACATTTCCCAAAGTCACTAGTCTTCGTAGCAGAAATCTATTAATGGCCTCGCACACTTGAATCACGGCAACTCCCACTGTAGATTTACCGACTCCGAAGTGATTCCCAACTGAGCGGTAACAGTCGTGGGTTGCCAGCTTCCACAGAGCGATGGCCACTTGCTTCTCCACCGTCAGAGCTTGTCTCAAGCGAGTATTCACGCACTTCAGGGATGGGGCCAGCTCTGAGCAAAGTTCAAGGAAAGTGGCCTTTGGCATACGAAAGTTTTGCAGCCACTGGTCGTCATCCCACAGCTACATAACGATGCGATCTAACAGTCTGTGCTTGTTTCCTGGGACCAGAACTGGTGCTCCACTGACTGCAAATGATGCGTTACAGCCTGCCAGCAATCAGGAATTGTTCCGCTCGATGGCTTGTAGCAGGGCAGCCTCAGTGGCATAGTGGTTGCCCGTGCCTCGGGTTCTTGGTCTTCTTTGAAAATATTCCTTGATAACCAAGATGTATTTGTGACGCTCACAATAATAGAGCATAATTGAGCTGGCTCCATGTTTCCGCAGCAATGGTGAGCGTGCAGCATAAACAAACGGCATGAAAATTGGTTTTTTGTTTGTTTGGGGGAAGAAGGGAGGGGAAAGGAGCATTGCATCATGGGACGATGAATCTCGTTCCAACAGCCACCACTGCTAGTTGCAGTGTGGGATTGCTACCACAGTGCACTGCTTTGACTGCCAACACAATCGTGGCGAGTGTGGATGCATGAGCACGGCACAAGGAGCGTAATGTGGACACGATCCAGCGAGTTATAAAAATTAGTGAGTGAAAGTCAACTTTAAGTAAATCAACTTCACTTTGTATTGTAGACATAACCTATGATCTAGTAGGTAGGATATTCATCTGAGAGGTGGGAAAACAGGTTCAAATCCTCTCTCTTCTTCAGGTGGGGGTAATTGAACCTGTATTTTCCCATATCCTGGGTGAGTGCCTGTACCACTGGGATAATGGTTACCACTGCCATCTGCTCTCCTCTCACCTCACCCATTTTGTGTAGAATTAAGCATGCTTTCAGAATGTCTCCCAGATCAGGTCTCGCAAGCGAGGTAGGTGTGACCCTGCCTATCTTGAGCTGTTGTGAGGATTACACTGGGGCTCGAGTGTGAGACAGGTGCCTAGGCACCTAGACTAAGGTATTGTGTGTGCATGCAGCAGCAGAAGTTTAGGCACCTGTGGGACTTTTATAGTGAAAATGTAGGCTTTGAGGAATTATAGGTACCTCCAGAGTTAGGCAGCAGCTGAACAGAGGTTCTGAGGATCTTAATGGTGCCTGAGTTTTGCACTTCGGTATCTAAAGTGGGACTAAGGGCTTGTCTACACTTGAAATACTACAGCAGCACAGCTGCACTGCATCAGCTGCTCCACTATAGTGTGTAAGTGAAGATACTATGCCAATGGGAGGGCTTCTTCCATTTGCATAGGTACTCCACCTTCCCAAGAGGCAATAGTTCCTAGTGCTGTCGACACGGCTGGGGGAAGGGTAGATTGGCTTAATTGCATCATTCAAGGATGTGAATTTTTCACACCTCTGAGCGAAGTAATTATACAGACCTAAGGCCTTGTCTAGAAAAATAAGTCAACCTGACATAGGTCAATTTACAGCCACTGCAGTAATTACCGCGGTGGCTGGTGTCCACACTACCCTTCCTTGGGCACTTCCACCGACCTAAGTGGGGCAGTGTGGGGAGCTGAGAGCTTGGTCTCTCTTTTGAAAATGGGATTTAGACTCCTACTTTTCTTAGGCACTTCTGAAGATTTTACCCTTGCTAAATAGATATAGGCTTGGCAACATGCCCTGAAGATCAATAGATTCAGGCTGTCAGATTCAGGATGGAAACAAATTCAAATTAATGGCACTTTACCAAGAATATCTTGCCACTAGACCCTGACATACAAATCTAGAGACAATAAGATCAAGTACCTCACCTGGTCCCAGCTGTCATGCTGGGTAGATGGGAGGGAGAGCATTTGTTATATAGTTTGACATCAATATGTCAAAATCATATTAATTCATGTGAGGTATGCCATGTCAGGTACTGTTAGGAAGGTTATAATATACTAAGCAAAATGATAATAGTTATGTTCATGTGTAATGTGTGAAATGGAAGTTATAGATAGATTTGATATATCTGTATTTCAAATGGTGCTGTCTGAGTAACGACTCAGACAGGATGGCTGCAGAACAATAGCCTGCTTTTGGCCCATTAAGACATTCCCAGGTGCAAGGGGCCCAGGGAAAGAAGCCAGCATCACCTAATGAGTCACAGGACTTGCCCATGTGACTCTGGACTCCATTTTGGTTCCCGTAAAATTCCACGAGCAGCATGCCTGATGAGGCACCAGGACTGGCCCATGTGGCTCTGGACTCCATTTTAGTTCCTGTAAAACTCTACAGACTGCCTGGCCAGGACCAGAGGGTATATAAAGCCAAGCCACCGAATCCATTTTGTCTCTGTTCCTGTTCAGCTACAGACATACACTTGCCTCTGGATCAATTCACTTGCAACTGAACCGAAGGACTAAGACCCATCCAGATACTGGATGTATACCAGAAGAACTATATAAGCCTGCAGCTCCACAGTTCTTCTAGAAACCTGATGTATGTGGACTTTCAATCATTTGTATGTATCTGATTTGCTTTGGCCCTTTAACATTTCTCTTATGGTTTATTTCTTTCTTTTTACAATAAACCTTTAGTTTTAGTTACTAAAAGATTGATTGGCAGTGTGGTATTTTAGGTAAGATCCAAACTTATATTGAACTGGTACTGTGGCTGACCCCTTGGGGTCAGAGGGAACCTTTTTAGTAAAGAGCACAGAGTTTAAATAACTGGTCTCCTTACTGGACCTAGTGCTGATTTGGGAGCTGGAAGCTGAAATGCAGTAAAGGGGGCTGTGTGTATTTGTATACTGGCTTCTGTGGGGATTCAGAAGTGCAGTTTGTGGCTGGTTGGGAAGCCTGACTTCAGTGTCACCCACCAGTATTGGGAGAATCCGCTCTCCGTTTGCAGCCTGCCCTGACCTTGGCATTTTCAGGTGGCTACCCTGGGCATGGGATGGGTCACACCAGCAACCATGGTGTTATATGGAGAGAGATCATCTGTTAGGGCCTCTATACACTAGGAAATTGACTGTTGAGAATAGATTTCAGCAGTGGGTTCCTTCCTGCTGGAGGTTCTTTAACTACTGAAAACAAATTAGCTGCTAATGTAGACAGGACAAAATGGTTTTCAACCCTGTAATAGAAAATATGATGGAGATTGGTCAACCATGTTGTATGTTTCACATGCTGTAAAGAGCCCTCTCTGCAATACAAATAAAACCATATCAGGGGACCAAACATAACACGGATTTATGCCCTAATCCAGTTACGAATATCTATACATATTGACACAGTTTTAAAGGGTTTTTGTTGTAATATATATAAGCACATATTTTAGGTAGACAGATATACTTGTATGTACATGTGGATAGTTTGTTTGCTTGGATTTGCACTTAGTAACCTTAATTCTAATTCCAAAATAAAAAAAGTTTAACTTAAAGTATAGGATCCACAAAAGTAATAGTTCTTTTTCGTCAACATTTTCAGGTCTTCTCTCTGCCTGCCTCAAACATCCATGTCACTGAATCTGCCTGCAGGAAAACACATAAATATTCAAGAAAATATCATCACCTGAAGTGGAAAAAAGAATAAAGAATGAAACATTGAAAATGCAGAACTATAACATATATTTTCTCCTTTTATTTAGGAGCATCTGACTTTTAGGTATGTGTTGGTATAAGGGAACTGGTTGATATTGTAAACCAGAGGGGGAAAAAATCCTAAATTATTATACATTAGTATATGTATTTCAAATCTAGTATAGCAAGAATACACATCATTATAATTAAGGAGTAGCTAACAATATAGTGACACCAAATGTAGGGACTGAGTGGTTTAGAATGAATGCTTGATGAATAAAACTTGATTAAATTAAACAGATTAAGTGCATATTAAGTAGTTGAGATGTGTTTCACTGGTGGTAGATGATAGAAAAAAGTCTTCAGATTACTAGGTGGGTGACAAAATCAAGTCAGAGTAATAATTAGATAGCTAATATCAGTTGTGTGGTTTGTTCTTTCTCCCATCATCTCCCTGAACAAAAGTTGTGTGATGATGGGATTTTATTAATTTTTTTAAATATAAATTATATGTACACTGTGTTACATGTTTATATAATGCAAGCAAAGTCAAAGAGGTGTGTCTTTTGTTGGGAGCAGGAAATAGTGAGGCATGGGCTAGTTCCTTCCAGTGTCTTGTTTTCCTGCACAGATGAGCACTTACCCTTTTGGTGGACAGTTTCATTGTACCTGTGGAGTGAAATTGTCAGCTGGTCATCATCCTGGAGCTTTAGGTGGCTTTTAGGTATTCTGGGCCCAGGTCATTGAAAATCTTGAAGACAACAGTCGAGACCTTGAATTTGACATGGTATTCTGTAGAAAGCCAGTATAGGGAGTAGAGGACAGGTTTCCATGTACTTGTAGCCAGTGTTACTGAGGAGATGTGCTACTTTACCTCTACTAGTTGTAATTTCCTGAGGGATGATAGTTTCATTGCCAGGTATGCAGCACTATTTGACTGTATATCATCATCAGCCATGAACCCTTTCCAATATCATTATGTACTCTTAAGTCTATATATTTCTGTAGTTATATACAAACGTGTGTGTGTGTGTGTATTTTTTCTATGTATACACATACACACATTTTGAAAAAGGATAGTTCATAAAATTCTCTAGAGAAATGTTATTCTTCAGCCTATGCTAATGAAGAAACGTTTATTTATAATGACTAATAGCAAAAATTGAACATTAATCCTAAAACAATTCTTCAAATGTAGGCTATACAGGACATTTCAGTGAGATTTTTTTAAGCATGTGGGAAATTTGAAGAGTCTCCTTTAATGCGTTAGTAAAATAATTTGGGACAAAAAATGGACTGACATAAGGAGCTACATTTCTTAAAGAACCCATTTTAATTAATTTTAACCCCCTAAACTAATGAATGGATTTACTTGTACAATCTCAGAAAAATCATTCTGAAATTTTGGTATGAATGCTCTATATCTTCATACATAACAAAGTGACTAAATCTCTGCTTTAAGTGCAAAACTGAAACTAAACTCTGGAAGTGTGACTTGTGATTCTATAACGGGTTGGCAACGTACGGCACGTGTGCCAAAAGTGGCACACTTGCCGACTTTGAGTGGCACACAGCACCCTGGCCGGAGCCGCACGCTCCCGGCACCAAGCAGCGCCACACTCCCCTCCCCCGCCAATGCGGCCTGTCCCTTCTCCATGTGGGCTGAGCAGCGCCACCGGCTGGGAGTGGTGTGGCCACTGCAGGAACTGGCTCACAGACCCGCAGCCACTGCCGCCGGGAACGGGGCCACGCCCTGCCGCCACCACTGCCACCAGGAACGGGGCCGCAGACCTGACCGCCGCACAGTAGATCAAAGCGCACTGTGTAATTTTTAGTGTGCAGCAGCATAGTCCAAAAGGCCACTTAGTGCTTGGCAGGCTATAGTGCTGTAGAATCACACTCCAGCTTGCCCTACTTTAAATCACGATATAGACAAGCCCAAAGTATGCAGCTCAAAACTTCATTGGCCTTTTTGGTGACACCATATTTCAAATTTATATATAATTTGCTGTTCTTTATTATCCTTAGGGATTTTTCAACATTTTGGCTTTCAGATTAATCCTTCCCATTGAATATTAGTGTTACAATTTTTTTTTTTTTTTTTTGGTGATAGCTTGTGTTTAACAACTCTAGGATATTTTGTATTCTATTACTATCTTCAGTGGTGTCTTCCACACTAGTAATGAAGATGGCAAATGAAACAAGATTTCACACCAATGCCTGTCACACTCCACAAATAGCTACAAGGCTGTTTATCGTTACTCTTGTTTATTGTCCCTCAGTTAGCTTTCATTTTACATTAATTTGCCAATTTGAGTGATCTTTAGAGTAAGGTTTCATGAGATGCTAATTAAATCCAGACATATATATAGCATTTCCTTCAACCGTGCATTTTATAACACTGTCTTTTTTTGTTTTTGTTTTAAAAAGCAAGTTCATCAGATAAACTCTGTTCTTTATAAATCCAGACTGCTTACTGCCTAGGATTATGTTATCCTTTAGATTATCACCTGGTTTCAGAGTCTGCATGCCACCCCGAATGGAAACATCTACATGGCTATATTTAGCACCATAGCATGAGCCCCATGAGCCTGAATCTGTAGACCTGGGCTCTGAGACTCGCTGCCACAGGAGTTATTTTTGCAGTATAGATGTACCCTTAGTGTATACAACATGAGTAACATTGCCATAGGAGTGGCTTTACTGACAAGTGAATATTTACTCCCCACTATCCAAATCTCAGTTTGAATATACAGTCAGGGGAGAGAAAGGGGATAAGGGGCATGCATTCAAATAGCTACAGGTGCATCTATCCAAATATGAACATATTCAAAGAAGCCCAAGTAACTGTATGTTGTATGTATTATACATTAACATATTGACACCTCCGGTTTATTTCATTATGACATCATTCAAATAAGCTCAGCTGTACCCCTCATCTTCCTTTTCCAAAATCTTGTAAGCCCTACATTCAATGATGTGAATATTAATAAAAAAATTATATACTGCCATAAAAAGTGCACAGCTCTTTATGATCTGTCGGCGTGACGCACGAAAACATGGGCTGGCCTGAGGGTCTTACAGGCTAGTTGTGTGAAGAGGAAGAGTGTAATGGAAATAAAGTGATATGTAGGTAGTCACAGAATGATACCACTGGGGCTGAAATTCTTGCCAGATTAAGGGCTTCCAAGGATGTAAATTACATCCTGTAAATAACTGCATCTGTAGATCATAGGATTTGACATTCTGGTTTTCTAAGCCTGTTATCCTTCCTTCAGTAGTGGCTACTAATGGATGATTTAAAAAATGCCATCCCATCAACTTTTATAATCCATCTGACCACTTATGTATTTTTGTACATGCAAAATTCTTTCCTGACCAATGTAGCGATCTCCATATATTTCAAAGCATGAGATTTTATTACACCTATCTTGGAAGATATAATAATTTGTAGAGTAGAAAGGGTGCTCTGTTGATTAGAGCTGGACAGAACTGGAAGTCAGAACTGCTAGATTCTGTCCCTGACTGTAAGAGGAGAATGTCATCTCGCAGTTGCAGCAGTAGACATCATAGGCAAGCACATACAGTAGACACATTCATTTTGAAAGCAATGCAGTTAAGTGAGACTTCATCTGTTATATTAGAGACCTGGGTTCTTCTCCCATTTCTGTCTGTAGCTACCTTGTGCAACCTCTCAATTACTTTATTGACAAAACAGATGAATTATATATATATACAGATATCAGAGTTAGAGTACTGGTACTCAGCCACAGGGAAGAATAGGGAAGGATTGTGCTGTAATATAATTTAGAGATAGCTTCTTAGATGATTCCTAGAGTGAAGGGAACTTTCCAAGAAGTGATCACATTCTCACACTCAAGCAACTTTGAACACATTCTTTATCTTTAAAAGGAAACAGAACAGAATCAGTAAATCAAATGAAGTCCTGGTCTTGTCTGCTGTAATCTTGTAGTGCAAAAACACATTATTGAAAATCAGGCATTAGGGTGGACATTTGAAACAGGAACTGTCATGGTTGAAACCGTTTCTTGTTTAGAGAATAGTGGGTAAAAGACCATATGTTTTATAAGATAAGACCATACCTTTCCCACACTTCATGCTTTTCCTTTATTGTTCTCTAAAGACAGCTGTTGTGGTGACTGTTCTGTGGAATCTTTAGATACATACATTTCATTTTTTGTGTATAGTAATACACTCTCCTGTAATCACCGCACACTTTCTTTTCATGTTTATTTTATTTATAAAAATAAAGATTGTGTATCTTGCCAAAAAATCCCCATCTTATTTTAATTGTTGTCTGTGTGCAATGAAGTATCTAAATAGTAAATGTTCCTGCTGCAACTTTGTAGAACTGCTAATATCAGTTTCCATGGTTGGTAAACAAAGCCATCCATCTCCTTTGCCAACACTATGATTTGGTCAGTTCCCTAATTCTAACTGCCTCTTCCTTCCACAGAATTGTTATCTGCATAGAAAAATTCAGAGACTGATTTTACATCAGGATAACATCAGAAGGATAACAGGCTTGGAAGACCAGAATGTCAAATCCTATGATCTATACATGCAGTTATTTACAGGATGTAATTTTTATTTTATGTAATTTGTAAAATTATTTTGTAATTTTGTAAAAATTATTATGTAATTTTATTTACAGGTTCATTTTTAGTAATATATATAATTTATTCAATTCAAATATTCAACAAAATAAGACAGGCTGTTTCAGAGGAACATTCTGAAGAATCCCTGTTTCCCAGCTTCAGGTTCATACAGGGGTTTTATATTAGCTTTCAATAACAAGCTGAAACTATTTCAATGTTTTTAATGTTAAAATGGTTTCTTTTAGAAGTAAATTCTACCCAACCAGAGAGGGAAAACAGACAGCAGAAACTGTCAAAGTGCCATTAAGGGCACCTTCTGGAAACAACCTTTGTCCTTAAATTCTGAGGGGGGCGGGGAAGTTGAGGGGAGATGGTATGGGCACAACAACTCTGTAAACTTACTACTTTTGTTTTAGTAGTGTTATATATTTTTTCATGCCAAATATAAACTAAAACAGATTGTTGGTTAATTTTTTTCTATTTGATTTTAATGTATATTATATACAAAATAGCTTGTTAAAAGAATGTTATTAAGGTTGCAAAGCCAAGAACTCAAAAGTTAGAAAATGCCATAATTAAGATTGTTTGTGCAAATTGTAATTTGACCTTCTTATGTATGTGTGTAATAATACAGTCTTTAATTGCATGATCAGATACTGTTTTTTCCACAGGACCCCAACCTTATTTAGTTCACAGGATAGATAGTGCTCGTTTACTGAGCAGTTGTTCAACATTTTGTTTTCTCTTCATTGTTCAGGGAGTTGTCCCATGGCTTATTTACTGCATACTATTCAAACCTTGCTCTGAAGACAGATTTATTAATTTCCTCATGTGTCTGTCTGTAGCGCTCATCACTATAGTATCTGAGTGCCTCACAGATATTAATTAATTAATCTTCATAGCACTGCTGTGAGGTGAGGGGGTATTATTAACCACACTTTGCAGATGGGGAATTGACACTGATCAATTTTGGTCAAAGGTGTCCACTAATTTTGGGTGCAAAATTTGAAAAGCCTAGGACCTGATTTTTTTTTCAGAGTACTTAGCACCTAATCACCAGTGTACTGGGTAATGTAGGGTGAGTTTCTCAATCCCTCCTGTTGAAGCTATTCCACTCTACATAAATAATTATGTATTCACTGGAGCAGGGACTGGAAGCCAACTGGTTCCCCCTCCAAGGTGAGTGCTGGCCCAATGAATATTTAATTATTTACACAAAGTGGAACACCTTCAACAAGAGAGATTGACAGTGCTTCCCTTCTCCCCTCCCCCCACATCACAGGTACCCAATAGTCTGGTGGTCAGGGCACTCACTGCGATGTGGGAGCCCTGGATTCAAATCCCTGCCCCAAGATTTGAACTTTGGGTTTCCCCCATCTTAGAAGAGTGCCCTGGCTACTGGGCATAAGAGGGACATCATCACCACTACCTTCTCCTCAGTTTTGTGACTCTAGCCATTTGTTTTCAAATTTCATTAGCTTTTTATTAAAAGAAACAGTTAAAAGTGCCTGAAATCAAAACAAAACATTTAATTGTAGGTCGTACAAAGCATTTTGTTCAACCCAAAACAGTTTCTTTCCTGACTTTCCTATTTGTCAAAAATTTCCAAAAATATTGGATTCAGGTTAACCCTACACGATCCTTTCCTCCACTCCCCTTTCCCCCCCCCCCCATTTTTTGGAACTCTCAACAACCAAAAAAAACCATTTATTCAGACAGCTCTACTTTACAGTAATAATGATCCACAGCATTTCGATTTAAAATGGCAATTGAGTTATTTTAAAGTTGTGCATATTTGCTAGTTCAAAACACAAAAATGGTCATTATGTCAGGCACAAAACGTTCATTGTTTTTTGGGGCGCTGCTTCATAATTCTAGATAAGAATGATATACCAAATTAGATTGTTCAAGTTATACAATTATTTTTACTAACTAGTAGAATAATCATTTTATTTTTACAATTAGAATGCTTTAAATACAGTCAAATAAATCAATATTCTACATGCACCATGACCTACAGTATCTTAATAAATGTGGATCTGAATATGCCCTTCTTTAGGAGAGCCCATGGGAGAGGCCTGAGGGGGAAACCCTGCTATATTCCCTTGTGGAGTTTCCTTTAAATAGGACCCTTGTAAGGGGCAGGACATTTTCTCCATGTGGAAGAACCAGAGGTTTTGCCTCCAAAACCTCCTGAATCTTGAGGGAATCTGCTAGAGATTGTAGGGCCAGCTGCATAGCATCTCCAGTTCCTCTATATTGCCTTGTGGTTCAGGCACAGCTTCCTGACAGCACAGCTCCAATGGAGCTGCACTACTGAATGAGTTAGGAACTGCCCCAGAAAACCCCTTTAAGAGGTTCTAAAGACAGTTAATATAGCCTCTAGCTCTATGTGAACTTTTGTGGACAATTTCTGAAAGGCTTAATGCATAGAACTAGAGAATACAATCCTCTCCCATATTACCTTGCTACTGGCATTTTTAAAATCTTGATTCTCATTCATGGCACCTTTGCAGTACTCCGCTATTGAACAGATTTGTGATAGAACTGCCATTCCTAACATTTCTTCTTTCTACATTCCAGGATCATAAGACCCATTTACCATAACTCCATTCATTTGTCAAGCACTGTTCTGCAACATTTGCAATGTGGTATTAAGTATTTTAAAAATTCTTTTTGAATATATTAATAATTGCAGTTTCATTTCTGTCTTTGGTAGCCAGTTAAAGGTTCTTTATATAGTATACCCAGATTTTAACTTTTAATCTCCATTTCGGGTCCAATCCTGCAAAAGCACCCTGACATCCACTGAAGACAATTAGACCCTCAGTGCTGAGTCTTTTTTTAATTTCAGTTTATATCCTCTTGTTTTTGAGCTAGTGATCTTCCTGAGTGCTTTTTGTGGCATCTACCCTCTTTATATCTCTCAAATTTTATTTTCCTAAATCAGATGCAGAGCCCAATCTTGTATTTCTTGCATACCCAAAACTCTCACTGACTTGAATGGGACTTTTGGGAACACAAAGCATGCAGGTTCAGACCAGCTGAAACCACAGTTTTCATATGCCTGCAGTTTTTTACTGACCTTGGTTGTAACCCACAGTGAGAAACTGGAAAACTTAATTGAACTGCTGAATCTAAAACAAGATTTTATTAGTTCTTCTATTCAGATTTGTCCCTAGCTTATTTTATTTAATGTATTAAAATAGAAAAAAGGCATTGGGGTATATTACAAATATTTTGTTCCAGATCCTAGCCTTTGCTCTGGCTTCTTTGTGTTACCAGAGTATCACAAAGATCCTAGAAAGTGTTAGAGTTCCCCCAAGACCTCTTCAACTTGGTTCCTCAAGAACTCAATTTGACTCCAGTTTTGTCACTCAGGTTCTTTTATTTGGCATACAGCAAAGCTACATTCAGTTGATTAGACTCAAGCATAGGGGGTGGGTATAGAGCATACTATACATCCAAAATTACACAGCAAAACTTTACCTAATACATATTTTTACTATCACTAATAACATGTGCATTCTTAATTATACATTGCATCATACGCTTCATGATTGGCTTGGTTACTTTTTAGGACTCAATTCCTGGACAGCATGCTCTGTCCATGTATAATCTGATTTGTACATTTAAGGTTTATCTTGTCCATTGACCCTAGCACCAAGGTGTTCTTGCTTATCTTAGCTAGCACAGACATCCTGATTCCAACATACTGCTTGGTAAGCCCCTATTAACAACTTAACCTTTCATACCAGGCCCACTAAGAAATGAGTTCTTATTTATGTCAAGTTACTTAGGCCCAGTCAGGCCTACAGAAAGTTGCCTTATAAGAGCAGCTAAGGGAAATCCCCATCTGTAATAGGACTCCCCCAGCCTAGGGTGAGTGTTTGGGGATGATGGGGATTCTATTTCAGTTATCCTTGCCTAGCATAACAGCTCCTAGGGGACTGGTACAAGTTGCTGGAATTTAAAGTAGCCTGCGCTCTAGTGCAACTGAGGATCTGGCCCTTTATGTGGTGCTGAGAAAAACACATATTTGGAGATATGCATAATTTCGAGGCACAGTAGCTCACTCACATGTAGGAAATAAAAAGATGTACAAGTGGCAACATACTTTATTCTCTGCAGATAAAAATGTATTCCATACTTATTACAATAAATTAACGATGTGAGTAACTGCTCTATATTTTATCATGAGTTTGTTTACAGACTAATGATAATCTTGATTTTCTTAGTCTTGATTTCAGTCCTACTTTTAAGCATGTATGAGCAACACATGCCATAATAGGTTAATTAAATGTATCATTGCCCATGTAAAGGCTGTAGGAACAGGCCCTAAAAATAAAAAGTGTAGTTAGTGCTTTAGCAGCTTTTGCTCATATAACTGCAGCAATTTAAACTAACTGTCTGAGCTCTAATGGAAAAACTTTTTTTTAAGAAACAAAACACTTTGTTCTTATGTTTTTAATTGAGTGAGAGAAAAATATTTCTGTGTAGTCATTCTTGCTAAGAGTCAAACCCACAACATTTTCCATTTTGCACTGTTTATTTCTTTCTTGGCTAGAAGTTGCCTTTATGAACTGGATTTATAAACTATTAATCTGAGGGGATAAAATGTTTTCTAGAGAGATTCATCCAACTGTATATTACAGCTTCAAGGAATGCCTCTTAATTATATTTGTTTTTCAAAAGAAAAATACCAGGCTAGTTAACTGATGTAGAGCCAAATTCACTGCAGGTATTACTTTGAGGAAGTCAGCAGTATTACTCCATGGATTAGTTTGTCCCTTAGCTTTTGAAATATGTCTTATTGTGGTCTCTCAAAGTAAGGTGTTTAGAGGTAGAAGTTACATGATTCCCAACTTTTTATCTGAAAAAATTATGAAAAGAACAGACAATGTTTTCCCTGAGTCACTTGAGAACACATTTCTGGCTATGCATTCAGGACTAAATAGGGAGCAAGTTCTGTACTAAAAATAGAAACTGAGGCTGGTCCAGCTGCAGCATGAGTTATAATCATTGTAGCTCTAAGGGGGGTGGGGTTAATTCAAGTGAGGACATCCTAATATGGAGACTCAAAATCACCTTTGTCCTATTCCTACAAGGCCATCATATCCTACCTGAAATCCTACACTTGGCTAGCTGTTAGCAGAACGGTAACTAATGACTACAGTAGTTTAGTTGATCTACTACTTCACATTTTTAAGGGAGTACTTTATTTGCCACGTATTAGGGCAAAATTATGGCATCTTTTATGTAGGTTTGCTTATCTAGAGATAAGCAGAGAGAGACTTACTGGTGTCTTCACAAGAGCTGAGCAGAATGCATACCTACCACTCCTTTGAGCATTGTGCTAGCCAATACTCCAGTTGTGCTGCCAATACTCCAGGTTTCCAAGAGGGCATGGTCAGCCAATCCCTTCACAAATGCTGCAGTTAGCAACAGGCACAAAATAATTGGTTACGCTGCTCCTTTTGGGAACAGCCATAAGGAGCACTGCAGAGTGCATTGCTTGCCAACTGAGTTCCTAAACCAGCGGTTCTCAAATAGACATCCACGGCCCACTGTGGGGTCACAAGCCATTTCAGGGGGTCCGCCAAGCAGGGCTGCTCAGAGTCCCGGCGGCTGAAGCCCAGAGCCCCTCAGCCCCAGCGCTCCGCAGGGCTGAAGCCCGACAGAAGAGACCCCGAGCACCAGTGCCCTGAGCTGCAGCAGAAGCTGCCCCATAGGGCAGAAGCCTGGAACCTCCCAACCTTGTGTGGCTAGAGCACTGAGCCACCTGCCCACCTTAAGGGACAGAAGCCCCAAATCCCCTACTATGTGGGGCAAAAGCCTCAGGTCCCCCACTCTGCAGTGCAAAAGCCTCAAACCCCTTCCCCTCCCATGGTCTCCCAAGCCTTTAGGGTGACCAGATAGCAAGTGTGAAAAATCGGGACGGGGATGGGGGGTAATAGGCGCCTATATAGGAAAAAGTCCAGAATATTGAGACTGTCCCTATAAAATCAGGACATCTGGTCACCATACGAGCTCCCCTCCAGCCCCTCAGGGCAGAAACCCAGCCCCCACAGCTGAAGCCTGGAGGTCCTCCCCCAGCTGTGGAGTTTTTATAGCATGGGGGGGCTCCAAACAAAAAAGGTTGAGAACCTCCTATCCTAAACATCCTACCCTGTGTCAGTAGAATGATTCAGAGACTCTTGTATTTCCGATGCCTCTCGAATGGTTACTGTGTGCTGGTTCTGTTTGGGACTCACGACCATTACATGTTTGGGTTATAATCAAGTCCCTGTGGACTCCAGTCCAGGGCAAACTTCATCTAAATTCTGTGGCACTCAGATTGGCGATGCTGCAACAGCTTCAGATAATTCATTAAAATCTACATGTCAAAATGTAAGTATGTGAAAATGAATTCAATCAGAAGAGTGTCCCCTCCACTATTTTAATTTCATATTAATTCAATTTTATGCTGTTCCTACACTTTTAATTTTCAGTGAGCTGAAAAATTTTATAATGAAAATATGAAACCTGTATATATTTTGACATATTGACTACAGAATTTGTCAAGGGGAAGCTGAAATGTTGGTAATGGAGTAGGGGACAGTTGGACAGGGTGCCATTTGGGGAGGGCACGGGCACCTGCCCTCCCCCCAAGTTTCATAGCTCATTTGGGTGAAGTTTGCAGCAGGAGGGAAGATGCTGCCCCTCTTCTTCAAGTAGTGTCCCTGTGGGTGCTCCATTCCAGGTGTTGGCACATCCTCGCATCAATGATCAGAGATTTTACCAGCAGTACCCATGCGTGTCACACATGCGCTTTCCCATCTTGCGGCGCCATTGCGCCCTTTTCAGCACACGCAACCCGAACCCCTCAGCTCCTTCTCAACAGTCCGCGGTCCAAGATGGAGCTCCCAGCAGTTCTTAGACAGCCTGCTCTAGAAATCTTCAATAAGTCTTTTTTCCCCATAAAGTTAGTCAGTTTACTTGTAGTTTAATAAGTTTACCTTAATCTTTCCCCGTTAAAAAAAAAATCTTTTTCCCCTCAGACTTACCCTCTACTTAATAGAAATATCATGCCGGGTTCTCCCGGCTTCAAACGCTGTACCTCATGCAGGGACGCTATGCCGGCTTTGGACAGACACTTGGAGTTCATCAGATGCCTTAGTGAAGGGCATATTGCCCAGAAATACGTCCACTGCAAGAACTTGAAGCCAGAACCAGGCATGACAGGAACTTCCGCCTGAAGCTAATACTCATGCAGAGGTCTCTGAGACCTGCATCAGATCCTGGGCAGGGTAACAGCTCCTCACACAAAAAGACCAGAGAAAGGCACTCTACTCCACCGACAACGGAGCATGCCAAGAAAAGGAGGTCACTAGAAATGGACAAAGGATCCGGTACCAAAGAGGCTCTGGGTTCCTCTGGTACATTGACCTCCACGACAGAGCTGAGAAACAAAACAAAAAAAACCCCAAGACTGCACCGTCTAAAGTAACGGTCCGCAAAACAGCAGTAACTGCCATGACACTGGCACCGACACAGACCACGGGCCGCTAAGCAGCATGGCACCGGCACATGCCATGCAGACTACATCGATACCAATGATGCCTGCGAGCCTGACAGTCCCGAGGACATCCATGTTACCAACAGCGCTGATGGATATGCCCACACCAAGAAATGCTATGGAGCAGACCTAGGTGCCATCATTAATGACAGAGCCAACCACACCAGCACCATGAAAACATACTGAAAAGCACAGACATCATGACAATGAAGAAGAATTTGTAACATCTTCCCCACTATCACCACTCTGCAGAACTGACACCTCTCCAGTACACTTCACTCAGGAGCAGTTCATCTTTCCCATCTCCTTCTCCAGTGATGAGGAATATGATGGTGAACAGGCTACTTTTTCTCCCCACTAGTCATCATCTAGAGGCCACCCAGCTAGACATTGACCACATCCCAGACAGCCAACATATCCATGGTCTGGACCGCCATGGTATGGCTCCACCATATCGCATGCACTGGCCTGGATGGGGCACATGGTCTACTTATACAACATCGCACAGTAGACCATCAACCTCCTATAGATACAGAGAAAGATCACCTATTAGACCAGTGGTTCCCAACCTTTTTGACTTGAGGGCCACAGATATCATTTTTACAAACCTAGAGGTCCACCAGTCCCTGCCGGCATGCCCCTTCCCCCCACACTGCAACCAGACGGAAGGAGTTCAGTGAGGAGGCTGCAGCAGGGAAACCACACATGTTCTTTAGCACCATGCGCTCTACCTGGGTCCCGAGGCAGTGGCTCCCTTCTGCAGCCAATGGGATGGAAGATCAGTGCTCCCCTCCCTCTGGCTCCAGCAGGGATCTCAGCGCCTCGGCGCCCAGGTGGAGCACTTTGCCGTGCTTCCTGCTACAACCCAGGGGAGGGGAGTGCTGATCTCCCATTCCCTTGGCTGCAGCAAGGATCCTGCACTGGTCGTTTTGCCCCACAGAAACACGCTCTGCCTGGGTCCTTAGGCAGCAGCTCCCTTCTGCAGTCAGCAGGAGGGGAGCCGTGGGCCATTTCGAAAGCCCCTATGGGCTACTTTTGGCCCCCAGGCCACAGGTTGGGAACCACTGTATTAGACCTACTTGAACAGGATCCCAAACTACTGGTCCTGCTGAGGAACAGGATGAGAGTGCGGAACAAGAAATACCTCCACCCACACACAATTCATCCTCTTCACCCAACGAGACCATAGTTCCCCCCACCTCCGATTTTAAGCGGTTCCAGGAACTGTTTAAGAGGGTGACGGACAGCTTGGACATTCCTCTCCAGGACGTGGCAGAGTCACCACATAAATTGCTAAAAATATTGCAGACCTCAGCTTCTACCAAAATCACCCTTCCGATGGATGATGCCCTTATGGAGCCAGCAAAGAACATCTGGCAGATGCCTGCCACCATTTCTCCCACTTGTAAAAGGGCTGACAAAAAGTATTATATCCCTGCCAGAGACACTGAGTTCCTCTTCACCCATCCAGCTCCTAACTCACTAGTTATAGAAGCTGCTAACCAGAGGAACAAGCAGCAACATCATAGGTCGACACCACACGATAAAGGTGACAAAAGGCTGGATTTACTGGTTAGAAAAGTCTACATATCAGGTACTCACCAATTAAGAGTAGCAAATTATGCCACGTTATTGTCAAATTACGATCACGATAATTATTCAAAGATATCAGAATTTATTGAATTTGTCCCGGAACACTGAAAACAGCAACTTCAGTTGTTGATTAAAGAAGGGCAATTGGTTGCAAGAACAGCGTTGCAGGCTTCTCTTGACGTGGCTGACACCGTGGCTAGAATCATGGCAACTGCTGTCGTTATGCATAGGGCATCATGGTGTTAACCCTCTAACAGTTAATTAGGGTGAGGGGTCTTTATCTGAACACATCTATCAACGGCATACGATGAACGACAGGACAGATGGTCTCTTCCAAAACAGAACCGGGTCAATTTATTGGGTGACAAACAAATAAAAGCACGAGAGTCTGTACAAAGGGGATGAACCCCGGACCCAAGTACCACAAACTTAACCCTGGGACAACCCCCAATAGTCTCTAGGCACCGGATGTTATAGGCTCACGGTATATCTTCGCCCCTCCTGGCGTTGTTATTACGATCTGGTCTCGTCTTCTTCGGCTCCAGGTCCGATGCTCGTCTTCTTCGGCTCCAGGTCCGATGAGGCCTACCCTTAGCAACCACAACAGATATACCCACACACTGCCATTGGAATGGACAGCAACTGTCACTGGGTGCTCTGAATTTATATAGCCTTGTGCCGATATCAGAGACCCAATCCTAGGGCTGGAATTTCCCGCCCTGGGAGGGTGTGCACACGGCACTACCCTCTGCACCCGGCACTCTTCAGTGGTGCACCCGGCACCATGACCTACTTAGAGGTGGCTTTCCCGCCTTTACTGGTGTTGTCAGGCAGATTAAGGGACCTGGCGCTGGGCCAAGGATCTGCTGGTGACAGTGACTGCAGCTGGAGACAGAAACTCCATCTTGTTTGGCCTGGGGTTCAGGCGGCCTGACTTCAACTATATACACATATGGATACCTATACCTTATACAACTATATACATAATCACTTTGGGGTTATCTAGGCTTACAATGGCTTCACTCTGCAGCCTTTCCTAAACAACTACAGTAGACAATGGAGGATCTTTCCTTTGACAAGGCAAAGCTCTTCACAGAAAAAACTGACTAAGTCATGCATACCATGAAAGATTCCATGGCTATGCTCCGCACCCTTAGAATCTATACGCCTGCAACAAGACGAAGACCTTTCAGGTATCAGCCATATAATTCCAGATACAAACATTATTCATAAAACAGATGGTATGACCAATCACGCTCCTGACAAAGGCCACAGTGATGACAAAAGACAAACTGGCAGCTGTCAATATCCCAGGCTGCCCCTCCAAAGCAACAATTTTGAGGACTTGGACGAGGGTCTGTATGACCTCCCCGCCTTCCACAGCCAGAGTCCATCGTGTTCAAACATCGACTATGGCGCTTTTATCAACACTAGGCAAAAATAACAACAGACAAGTGGGTACTAGAAATTATCTGATTGGGGTATACTATCCCCTTTACCTCCATACCTACAACCCAAACTCCTTCACCAACCATTTTCAGGGACCCATCTCATGAACAACTATTACAACAGGAAGTCAAGCATTTACTCCAAATAGGTGCCATAGAGCATATCCCCTACCAACACAGAGGCTGAGGCTTCTATTCCCATTACTTTCTCACCCAAAAGAAGACCAGAGGTTGGAGACCCATTTTAGACTTAAGAAAACTGAACAAATTTATAAGGATACAAAAATTCAGGATGGTTACTCTGGCTACCATATTGCCAGTGCTGGAACAGGGGGACTGGTTTGCAGCCCTCGACCTTCAGGACGTATATTTCCACATTCTTATTCATCCGGCCCACAGAAAATTCCTAAGATTCACACTGGGCAACAACCATTATCAATACACAGCGCTACCCTTCGGCTTTTGCACTGCTTCAAGGGTCTTCTCCAAGATACTTGGTGTCATAGCAGCTTACCTTCGCAGACAAGGGATCACCATATTCCCATATCTGGACGATTGCCTGATAAGGGCACGCACCTACATGGAAACTGTCCAAGCAATTCACACTACAAGGACATTATTTCATATGCTAGGGCTTATGATAAATGACAAAAAAATCCATCCTACAGCCTGTGCAACAACTGGAGTTTATAGGCGCGCACCTGGATTCCCTCACTGCCAGAGCGTTCTTACCAAAGACCAGATTCAAGACCATTGTAAATCTGGAATCTATTATACAAAACAGTCTAACTCTGAACGTATGCACATGCCTCCAAATGTTGGATCACATGGCAGCCACCACTTTCGTAGTGCAAAATACATGATTACACATGCAACCCCTTCAAGTGTGGCTCGTGACAGTTTACAAACTGCACAGACAATCTCTATACAAAACCGTGATAATGCCAAAAAAGATCAAACAATCACTAAAATAGTAGATACAGCCCAAAAACCTTCAAATAGGAACTCCATTCATAAGGGAAACATCCTTGATCATGACCACAATGGACGCATCCCTAATAGGATGGGGATCGCACTTGCAAGAACATACCATTCAAGGGAAATGTTTACCACAAGAAATGAAATTGCACATAAACCTACTGGAGTTGCGTGCTGTCCACAATGCCTGACTACATTTCCTACCTCTCATAGCAGGAAAAACTATAAAGATAATGATGGACAACATTGCGTGTATGTTTTACATCAATCGTCAAGGAGGGGCAAGATCCAACTCCCTATGTTCAGAGGCAATAAGACTATGGAATTGGTGCATATCCCACAACGTGCACATTTCAGCAGCCTACTTACCCAGTACCCAGAACACCACCACAGACAACCCGAGCAGAAAATTCGGCAATAATCACGAGTGGGAATTACACATCGAAGTCCTGGAGAACATCTTTCATCAGCGGGGTTACCCACAATCAGTTTGAGACAGCAAGGAATCTCAAGTGCCATTTCTTCGTATAGGCAGAGGCTTGAGGGAGGATGCATTCCTCATCAACTGGAATACAGGTCTCCTCTATGCGTTCCCACCCATCCCCATGAGAGCCAAAACCATACACAAAATACACAAAAACAACACGAAGATGACAATGATAGCACCAGCATGGCCCAGACAACCATGGTTTACTTACCTGACACAACTGTTGATTCACGCACCAATCGCTCTCCCACTAGTCGAGGATCTCCTCTCCCAGGACAACAGACGCATGATCCACCCGCATGTGAAGAAATTACATCTCACAGCATGGTTCCTAACTGGTTCCGACAAACTGAACAGTGATGTTCAGAACCAGAAAGACACATTATACTGAATAGCAGAAAACCTGCCACAAGAAAAACTTACCTTCAGAAATGGTGTAGATTCTCCTTATGGTGTCAACAGCGGTGGATCAACACATTAGCGGCGTCAATCCCCACCATATCAGAATATCTCCTGGAAATAAAAAAAGCAGGATTATCGATTAGCTCCCTAAAGTACAACTACCAGCTATTACCACGCTCCATGACCTCATAGATAATACCACAATTTTTGCACACCCAACTGTGAAACGTTTCATGACTGGCATATAAAACATGTACCCAGACATACATCCTCCCACAATACCTTGGGACCTCAGCTTAGTCCTAAGGATCATAATCAAATCACCATTTGAGCCTTTGGCAACTTGTTCGTTAATCCACATGTCCATGAAGGTATCATTTCTAGTGGCAATCACATCGGCACATTCCATGAGTGAACTCAGAGCACTTATGGCCCATCCATATATATATATATCCATATATATCCAATATACAGTATTACGTAAAGATAAGGTGATGCTACAACCTCATCCTAAATTTCTCTCCAAAGTAACATCAACATTCCACCTTAACCAAAACATTCACTTACCTACATTTTATCCAAAACCACACACTAATGCACAGGATGCAGCCCTCCATACGCTGCACGTCAGATGAGCCATCGCATTTGACCTAGAAAGAACAAAACCTTTCAGGAAATCTCCCAAATTTTGTGTGTCAATTACAGAATGTTCCAAAGGCAATGCTATAGCCACCCAAAAACTTTCAAAGTGGATTTCCAGCTGCATCCACACATGCTACACACAGTCAGGGATATCACCACCCCAAAGGGTCAGGACATATTCAACCAGATCAATCGCTATATCCACAGACTTTTTGCATAACTTACCAATTACTGAAATATGCAAAGCAGCTACCTGGGCTTCAACCCACACTTTCACAAAACATTACGCCATCGATCAGGCATCAAGACATGATACAGCAATCGGACTCTCAGTTCTCTCTTCCATTCAACCTAACAACTCTGAAGTTCCCTCCTCCAACTGAGGGCACTGCTTGAGAGTCACCTGGAGTGGAGCACTCACAGGGACACTACTTGAAAAAGAAGAAAGAGTTACCTTGTGCAGTAACTGAGGTTCTTCGTGATGTGTGTCCCTGTGGGTGCTCCACTACCCACCTTCCTCCCTTCTATTTTGGAGTCAAACATTAGGGCTCTATGGTAGAGAAGGAACAGAGGGGCCCGGGTCGCGCGCACTGAAAAGGGCACCAATGGAGCCACAAGATGGGGACAGTGCATGCGCGACTGGATGGGCACTGCTGGCAAAATCTCCAATCAAGGACGTGAGGACGCGCCAACACCTGGAGTGGAGCACCCACAGGGACACACATTTCGAAGAACCTCAGTTCCTGCAAAAGGTGAGTAACCCTCTTTCCCCCCCGCTGCCCTGGTCCACTGCTATCTGCAGCCGTGCTTGCTCCTGCCCCCTGCGCCATGGAGCTGCCACTGGCCGTACTGCTTTGGAACCTGCCTCCTGATCTGCTGCACAGAACCGGGCAGGGGCTGATGTCAGGGTGTCCCCCTGCCCATGTACCCAGTCTCCCCTGAGCTGGGGCAGTGGTCAGGGTGCCTGTCTGTGCTGCTGCCTCTGGCAGCAAGCATTCAGGCTAACTGCTTAAAGTGACAGCTCACTGACACGCTCAGGTGCACACACCGTCTCACAAACACACTCCCCGCAACACACACACACACACTTCTCCCAACACACACTATCTTACACACACAGTCTACCTCACGCTCCCCCCAGCACACACACACTCTCTCACATCATCTCCCTCACAAACTCCCTCCAACAGACACGCTCTCTCACACTCACTTGTATTGTTGTTGTTTGTTGTTGTTACTGCTGGGTGCTTCCTGTCAAAATGTGCAATGCACATATAGTCTCTGTAATTTTATTCTTTCAAAATTGGTTAAGGTACTATTATTTTAGTTGTTTTTTGGGGTTTTTTGACTGGTCTGTGCATTTCATAATTTTATTTCTGTCTTATGCTTAAATGCAATTCTTTGAGTAGTGAGTTCTAAAATGCCTAACCTGTGCTGGCTGAAGTAATGATCATTATTACTTTTATTACCATATTGTGCTTGTCATTCATTATTTAAAGAGGTACAATCAAATTATAGTATCCTTCTAGAATGTATCCTAGTGTATGTGAATGTATCTAGTATCCTTCTATAATTTAGCTTATACTAACCTTAGCAGTGCCAGTTTAGAAAAAAAATTAGTGAAATATATAACTTTAGCCACTGTGCAGATGAAGGTTGCTTATTTTCTAATTGTATTTTTAGTTATAAAATTCGTATGAAAATAAAGTAGTTCCAAGTCTGATCCTAATAGTAATGATGGAGTCAAATGTTAATGAATCACATATATGATTGTGATAAGTAAACATAAATGCCAAAATGATAAGAATAATAAATTCCTGTTCTTAATAAAAGAGGAAAAACGTAATCACGTATGTTAAAATTAAATAAATACATTTTTAGTGTCGTGAAAAACAATTGACCAAAATAAAGTAGATAATGGCAGTAACATAGAATGTGTCTGTTAGAGAAAGTAAGCAGATTTTAAGCGGGTTTTATTTATTTTTATTTATCTCTAATAAAGATAATGTACAAAGCATCAAACTTGTGTTTCTGATATCAGTGTTAATGCTCCAAAACTGACACCTCAAGGCTTGGGATTGGGAATATCTTGCTGTTTTAACTCCTTATTGTTCTAAATTTACATATACATTTGAAATAAGGCTTTAATTGGTGTTTGTATATTTCTTGTTTTTCTTTATATAGGAATTAGATACAGTGTTCCTGTCAGCTAATTTCTAAAGTTATTATTTACATAATACCTAGAGTTTTCAAGTCCATAAGTAGCCCCTGGAATCATGGGTAAAGTTGCCTCTCCCCCAAAATCTGAAATGGTGCTCCTGCTGTTGCAGCTTTTGACACCTGGGAAGGTGTGAAAGACAGTTTGAATTTGTGGGTTAAACACATTGATCATTGTTGCTCCAATCATGAAATAGTTAATATTGTTGATAGTGAAATATATATTATTATTATGCTTTGTTTGCACATACAACTTACACTGGTTTAACTAAAATCATTTAAGTTACTGGCTTCAGCTAAATTAATATAAGCCTGTCTACTTCAGAGTTTGCACTAGTTTAACTAAGGGCTTGGGTACACACATTTTTTGTATCACTGTTTTGGTTTGAAACCAGCATACTTAAAGCGGGACTACCAAAATAGTTAAACCAATAAAAAAGTGTGTGTAGACCAAACATAAATCAATTTTAAAATGGACTTTGGTGAAATGTAAGTTGTATATGTAGACAAGGGCTTAATTTTCAAAGTTACTACTCTATGAAAATGAGTGGAGGAGTTCACACCTTTCAAAACTATTGTTTCAGGCTGTCTGCTGGTGCAGGCAGACATCACTACATCAATTTATGATGAGCTCGTTTGGAAGGTTTTCTTTGCCATCACAGGGGCTAGAAATTATTTTTAAATGAAAGCTTGGACCTTGTCTATGTTAAAAGTTGCATTGTCTAAGGATGTTTTTCTAAATTGATTTAGTTAAACCCCTCTGTGGACACACTTAAAATTATTTAAACCTGGTTTAGATCACTTTAGTTTAACCAATTTAAAAACACCTTTAGTTAAGCCAGTGCAATATTTAGTATAGACAAAGCCTTAGATTTTGGAGCTCAATTCTTCAGCAAATTCCACTGCCTCAGAATTGCAGGGTACATAGACCATGCTCATAGTCATCTTTTCAGCAGTTTCACTCATTTCCTAAATTTGTACATGAGGATTATGAAACATGACAAGCAAGAGCCAGCTGACAACTACATTTATTACTTTTTTCCTTTTTAAAATCTAACCACAAGATCTTCCCTTATCTCTTTGTACCATATGATAAGTCATATATGGCAGCCAAAAGTCTGTCTTTGTGAAATGGCTTATTATTTCAAAGAACATAATGTGGCTTAAGGTAACTTATCTTCTATTATTCAAAACATATTCAAAATGCTATTAGTACTATGCAGGTAAGTACACTGTATGATACATTATTGAAAGATGAGGATTGTGCTATTACAGAAATGATAGGGGATAACACTGATATTAATATTGGGATAAATAGGTCAGTGGTTCCAACTGGATTGCTATTTTTACTGTTAATTTTTAAATTAATAAAACGTGAGCCTTAATTCTGCAAATGCAAGCAGTCTCAATGGAACTGATGGGAGAACCTGAATGAGTAATAGTTAATGGTTTGTGTCAAAAGGGCTTTCAGGATCTGGCCAAACTTAATAATGTAAGAGAGATTGTCGGGGGGGGGGGGGGGGGGGGTAAAAAAAAAATTATACAGGAAAAATATCCTTTTGGGTATGAATTAGCTCTAGTGCAGAAATGGTTTCTTAGCAAGGAGTTGCTTCTTATTATTTGTGTTCTAGTAGTGCGCAATTTGATAGGCACTTTCTAAGCACCCAGAAAAGTACAATTCCTATCCTGAACCAATAGTAATCTAAAAAGCAAACAGCATATGAATGCAGGGAAGAGGGAGACAATCAGAACACATACATTTGTATACGTTTTTAAAAATTGTGAACTAAGGGGTCTCACACTTCATAGCTTCTCTGGTGGAGCTTATTGCACAGACCTGGGGCTGTTTGTATGTCTCTCTCTCTCCACCCCAAGCTCTTTATGTGCCACCCTCCCATCCACCCCCATTTCAGAGGCTCCTTGAAAATTATCCCACCTCATGCTTGTGCATCCCCTGTCTCCTCACACTCAAGTCTCTGTGTGCCACCAATCTCTCCTTCTTCCAGGGGTTGTTTCCCCCCCTTCCCACCTTCTCCTGCATGCCAGGGACTTTGTGTTCCCTCCAGTTTCCTCCCATGTCAGGGGCTGCATGTGTGTCTCCATACTCTCCATCCCCAACACAATGTTTGGGGCTGTGTGGGGCCCCCCGCCAACCATTATTTTTCTTTCTGTCTGAGAGATAACTCATTCAAAGCATCAGAATGTTAATCTCTATTGGGAGAATAGGCAGAGATGAGTATTGTTATGCAGGAAGTCATTAATGGGTGCCATTAACAGGTTGTTCTATCTATAGACAATTGCAGAGGTGCATTAAGCTCTAGCTGTGCCAATCAGATGGCAGGTTCTCTCTATGTCCCCCATTTTCCCCCCTTTTGATGTTCTGATTTTCCCTCAAATCAAAAGGGTTCTGCCCATTGATGCCTAGAACATTCTCTGAAATTTAGGAATTGATTAGATGTGATGTTCAAAAGTTATTGTGTTACATAAACTCAGCCAGAGAGACAAATGCCATGAAGTTGAGCACAAGGCCTTCACAAGTTTAGTCAATAAAGAAATATGCTTCAGTTATCTCCCATTGCCCATCACCCTGCGATATGGCTAAAGATTTGTGCTGATATTCAGACTTCCCTCACTGCACTGTAAAGAAAACATGCCTCCCTGCTGATAGGATAGCAAGAGCCAATTTAAATTGTCAGCCTTAATTTGATTGTTATTACTCTTATATATTTAAGTAATCTTGTAAAGGGACACAACTTGGTTAAGCCCATGTTGATCTGATTCACTTAAAAGCAGTGACTTTTAGTTTCCAAATATTGAGAGTGGGGGGAATCTGCCACTGAGTTTCTTGGAAATTAAAGGGAATGGGGGAATTAGCAATAAGTGAAGCATTTTATAAAAATGAATTCAATAATCAAAAAACCCTTTTGACTGATGAAGAAAGTGAGGCACAAAAAGGGTAATTGATTTTCACAGGGTCACAGAGGAAGTCGGTTGTGGAGCCTTGTCTCCCATTCTTGTGTTTTAACCACAAGCCTATCTTTCTTCCCATTTTTACACTAACGTACCATCAAGACAGACTGAATTTCCCTTGCTGCTCTGAAACATCAGGTAACTGACAAACACTTAAGTGGAAACAGGTGGCCTCTACACTGTCAAATAACCGCATACAAGAAAAAGATTTATTTTCTTGGGGGAATTCAGTGGCTTGAAGGATTGGTAATGGGCTGTAGGATAAATCTTGTCACTATACAGCCTCAAGTTGGTAGTGACTGAAACTTATTCCCTTCTGATGGCTGTTTGGTGGACTCTGTAAAATGAATTGATGGTCTCAATCCAGTTTCCAATGGATATTCCACATCACAAAATCTGCCAACATAATTAGCCATCTCAGCAAAGAACAAAGACTGATTGGGGATGGAGACCAAACTATTCTCTCATTGCTAGAAGTGATCCCTCTAAAGCATTGGTTCTCAAACTGGGGATTGTGACCCCTCAGGGGGTTGTGACATGATTATGTGCAGGTCGCGAGCTGTGAGCCCCGAGCCCAGCCAAAAGCAATGAGAAAAGGTAAACTCATTTTAAGCAATAGGGTTTAAATTTAGTATTTAACATAGTGTTAAATATAAAAAATGTGTTTTTAATATCCAAGGGCGGGTCACACTCAGAGGCTTGCTGTGTGAAAGGGGTCACCAATACAAAATGTTTGAGAACCACTGCCCTGAAGGTTCTACACTGCAGGCTTACCACGTTTTATATGTGTTTTAGCCCCTTGTACCATCCATCCACACACTAAATCTCAGACATATGCTTATATGCCCTTTGAATATGTGCTCACATCCGTGACTGGGGTTATGGATTAAAGTATGTATTTTGCTTTAAGGTGTGCTCCTACCCATCCATTTTGCAGTGAGAATGCAGCTAAATCATGTGTTGCTAAGCTTGCGTTTAGATAGTCCTCCAATGTCATCACACAATTCCTGGGTCCTGTGTGTTCCAGCTCTTCTGCCTACTTACTTCTGACTCACCTCCCATGCACTGGAAACTAGTGCCTGTTATATACATCTGGTCAGCATTTAACTCTTGATTCCATGCAGCCATCTCCATTTCCAGCCGAGCTGAGCATTACAAGCATTACAAGATGCCTACCCAGTGTGCTGCTAGCTGGACAGAGGAGCTCACCAGGATGCTGATTAACCTCTGGTGCGACGTACAGCAGGGAGTGTGATTTTAGGAGAAGCAGCTGAAATCTGCACTTGTATGAGATCAACTTGAAGACACTGGTAGAGGTGGGGGTCAACTGGTCTGGTATTCAGTGCAGGGGGCACATCAAACATCTAAAGACCCTCTATTGTAAGGCTAGGGATGGAACAGTTAATTCATAAGGAAGTCAAAGTTGATTCACATCATTGGGGCAGTGTGGAGGAAACCTGCACTGCCAATGTCTGGGCTATATCTGTTTTGCTGATAAACAAAGCTTCCATCTCCAGGACTCTGAATGTGAAGCCTTTCACAAGCAATGAATTCACACCCAAACTGTAAAAAAGAAAAATAATTCATTTCAATTTTGAATATTATTCCAGGGATGCAGAGTAGCTGCAGGGGATTTCTGGAAAAATAAGTTCAGCCTGAGGCAGAATGAACTTTTTCTGCAGATTCCTCAGATAGTTGATTGGGGGATGATGGCATCTCTCAGCTCTGACCATTCATATGCTCAGTGGTTCTGGGCTGCTGCCCCCTTTCTACACAGAAAAGGTGATATCTGCATATAGGATCACCTCTACTAATTGATCTCAGGGGCACTATCTGGCCTTAAGTTAAGGACCTCAGTATTTGTCCCAGAGATTATATGCTTTTGGGATCAGGGACTGTCTCTGTCATTTGTATATAAAGCACAGTGCACACTTATAGTGTTATAAAAATAATAATATATGACACTCAGCATTAGAATTTGGCACACCACCTTTAAATGAGCTAACTTGTGAGATCAAGATTATGCCAGAATATACATTTTGTTCCAGAAATATTAATCGGAAGGGTGATATTTTGTCAGAGAGAACTTTTTACCAGAACATTTACACAGCAAGATATCTTGCCAAGCTTAGATCCAGTATTAAAACTACACTGGAATCCAAAGTGTTGGAGATGTGCTATGCCATCTGGTGGAACCCATATTATTTCTTGGGGTTCCCCAATGCATGCAGAACTAAATCACTTCTTTGGTAATGTAGGAACTTCCAGCCATGCAGAAGTTGCAACATTTTAAAACCAAAAGGAAAAGAATAAGAAAGAAGAGCAGAAAGCAACTGATGAACAGGATTAATTTAGAACAAGATGGCATAAACTACTGCATTCTTTTGACTGTTGCCCTTATACTACAAAACTTTAAAGTAGCTCAAGGAAACATGATGGATATCAGGAAAAGAATTTACAAAGATATTTACAGACTAATGTTTTAGACTCACATCTACTTAGGAAATAGTTCAATTCTATTACTGCATGCAACAATAAAAAAACCCACAAACGCGGTTCCCCTTAACTTTGCACTCACCCAAATCTTCACTCTCATCTCCTGTATTGCCTCAGATTTGCTACCTACCACCCATGTGTATCTCCTTATATATCATTTGCTCATTCCCATTCTTGTGCCTTCTTAAATGCCATTTTTTTATGTTTAGAGTAGCCTCCCAGTTGGTGTGCGCTAAGCTCCTTTTTTCTCTTCCTTGAAAATCTGCTGAAAATCTATATGGTCCATGAAGCATTCCATCTATTCCATACACCATTTTAAGTTTATATGGTACCAAATTGTATTGTACCCACTCAGACCATCACCTGTATGTTCTGTGGGGTAACAACCTGTTACATTTCTCATCAGCAGGTTAAATTTTGCAGCCTCAAATAAAAATCACAAATGGTACAATATATACCAACCCACTTACTAAGCAGCAAAGACTGGCATGAACACACCACATCAGCACTCCATGAACTCCACTGGAATTCTGTTCATTTCCAGATTACATTCAAACAAAATGCATAAAAATACCTGACTGCACCCTGCATAGTTACACCATGACACACACTGCTGACACTTCATCCATTGGAATCTCTTCTGAGTACAATCTCTTGTTGTTACCCTGGCGTGCAGTGCCTTTCACTTGTTGACAAGTTATAAATAATAACAACTGAACCCAGTCACAGACCATAGGACACCAAAACTGATAGGGTTGCACACATGCATGAGACCTGACTAAAACTGCAAAGCAAGTTGGATTAGAACAGTACGGCTGGGCAGCAAGAGCACAATCACAAGCTTTGAGGGAAGATTCAGTATTAAGCAATGTAAAATCCTATACTCGGAGAGGGAATAAAGCACAGATACAAATGGGAGAATATGATCAGCTATCCAAACCTAGTGCATTAAAGCAAGTTAGTTTGCCTCTTCTCTCCTTCATAATGTCCACATACCATTTCTTTATGTAGTCAGGCACTATATTTACTGAGGGAAGCAGTGGCTGGGAGGTGATCTATGAGCGCTTCTCTCTCTCCTAAAAATAAGTTTATGGTATAGAAAGATTGGAGAACAACAAAGATAGAGAATAAATTACAATGGTCCTTTCCAGAAGACCCATATGTGCGCAATGGCATACCGACAAGGGATGCGGGAGGGGTCCATGCCCCCGGGTGCTGGCCTGGGAGGGCACTGGCTGGGCCCTCAGAGGAGAAGTCGCCCCCTGCTGTCCCAGGGGCCACCAAGGGCTCTCACTGTGGGGGAAGAAAGTGTCCTCCCGGCCCCTCCGCCACTATGGTGGGTGCAACTACACCAGGGAGTTGCGGGGACCCAGCCACGCAGGGGCCAGGTAGCCAACCTAACAGCGGCCCAGGGGCATCTGCCCCTGTCACTGCCATTCCCCGCTGCCCCCACAGACACCATCCCCATGGGGCAATGCTGCCACTGCTGCCAATAGGTGGTAGGGGTGCAAATGCAAGTATTGGCCCCCGGGGGCCAGAGATCCATGGTATGCCACTGTATGTGTGTAAAAATTTAATTACCAAATTCAGACCTTGTGTTCCACTGAAGTCAGAGGAGCTGCACCTGATAATACCAGGTCTGAATTTGTCATGATAGGTCAAACTTTACCCTTAAATATGCCCCTTAATCTCAATGGGAGAGCAGCATGTACATACGAGCACAGAATTAATTTTCATTTAATTTTTAAATGATCAAATCCAAATGTTATTCTCCCCTTGCCAGCTCTGTGTCGGGATAAAGTGCCATCTCGCATATTGATTTTTCTTGGAATGATTCCCAGAAGAGTTGTGCTCTGCTCTTTTCTGCCCATATCTCACTGTCTTTATTTATAAAGTGTATACCCTATGGTTTCAATCCTTGGAGATCGTCCTGTTCAGAAAATGTCTAGACAATATTTATTATATGTCAAAATGAGGTCATACAAAGAAGAATTTACTATGGGATACCCCAAAGTGACCTAATTCCAGGTTTCAGAATGAACAACAGGCAGATTAGTTTCCATGTTTTGCTTTAAGCTATAGAGCTTCCTCACTTACTACTTTGTGAAGAGACGTTGTCAAGATTACCAGGTTCAGAACAACAACACTTTCCCTCATATAGTGCTTTTTGTCTACTGACTATTTATCCATGAACTAATTTAACCTCATAACACACCTTTGAGGTACTATAATTGCTGAGAAAGAGTAAAAATTAATAGCACAAGCATGTAAGGTTTCTGACTAGTGGCTGGAAGGAAATAGTAGATGTGATATATCTTGATTTTAGTAAGACTTTTGACACAGTCCCACATGATATTCTCATAAGCAAACTAGGGAAACGTAGTCTAGATGTAATGATACGTTGGATGCACAACTGGTTGAAAGATTGTATTCAACGAGGAGTTATCAATGATTCTCTGTCAATCTGGGAAGACATATCTAGTGCGGTCCCACTGGGATCAGTCCTGAGTCTGATAGTATCCAATATTTTCCTTCATGACTTTGATAATGGAGTAGAGAGTAAGCTTATATACTTATAAAATTTATTGATGACACCAAGCTGAGAGGGGTTGCAAGCATTCTGGATGACAGGATTAGAATTCAAAATGACCTTGATAAACTGGAAATTTGGTCTGAAATCAATAAGATGAAATTCAGTAAAGAGAAGTGCAAAGTACTTATTTTAGGAAGGAAAAAATCAAATACACAACTACAAAATGTGGAATAACTGGCTAGATAGTAAGTACTGTTGAAAAGGATCTGGGGGTTATAATGCAGCACAAATTGAATATGATTCAACAATGAAACGCAGTTGTGAAATCTGCTAATATAATTCAGGAGTGTATAAACAGGAGTGTGGTATATAAAACACAGGAGGTAATTGTCCTGCTCTACTTGGCACTGGCAAAGCATCAGCTGGTGTACTCTATCCAATTCTGAGAGCCACACTTTAGGAAAGAGGTAGACAAATTGGAGAGAGTCCAGCAGTGAGCAACAAAAATGATAAAAGGTCTAGAAAACCCGACCCCTGAGGAAAGGTTAAAAAATCTGGGGATGAAAAAAGGCTGGTGTGGAGGACCTGATAACAGTCTTCAAATATGTTAAGAGCTGTTTTAAAGAGTATGGTCCTACCTTCAGTGGACATAAAGAACAAGTAGTAATGGGCTTAATCTGCAGCAAGAGAGATTTGGGTTAGATATTAGGAAAAACTTTATAACAATAAGCATAGTTAACCTCTGGAATAGGCTTCCAAGGATGGCTGTGGAATCCCCATTGTGGAGGTTTTTAAGACCAGATTGAGCAAACTTCTGTCATGGATGGTCTAGGTTTACTTGGTCCTGCCTCAGCACAAGGGGCTGGACTTGATGACTTCTTGAAGGCCCTTCCAGCCCTATGTTTCTATGATTATGCTATGTTGTAATAGGGAGCAACCTCAGTAATATCCTCATTTTACAATTGGAGAAACTGAGGCACAGTAAGATTTTTTTTTTTTTTTAGGGCCACATTTTCAAAAGGACCCACTAATTCTGGGGGCCCAGTTTGAGACAACAAGTGTCTAAAGATGGGCATGTAAAATTTGAGGCACCCAACATTAGTAGAAAAAATAACTCGACCAAGACCACAGAAATGGAATCAGTATCAGAGCTGGAATTAGAACTCAGTAATTCCTGAGGCAGATCACATTTTTCTTTCTCAATGTGACCCACGGTTCCCACCCTTATATTTGTCTTGCTAAACTCATGAACAGTAATTTTTATATGCCTATTTTGGGGATTGGTTGGGCTGCAAGGATATAACTACCAAAAATGCTTCCATGTTTGTTTTAAAAAACAAAACCCTTGTACAACCCAATCAGGAACAGCAGGCTCAACAGCTGTGAGTAACCTGTGACATCAAACTGAAGAGTCTCTGCAATGGAAGGGTAACAATTGGGAAAGGAATAAAGTACAGTTTCAAAACTTCATAATTTAATAAGAACTATGAAACATCTTCCATGAGAATGTCCTTTTAAAGTGGAAACAGTGAAATGAAAGGGGTGAAATATTAATTGTAGCTTATAGAACTAAAGTTAATTTCTTCTCTTAAAAGTCATTCTAACAACAGCATTGTGGAATTCCAGTTGTGTCTGATTTCATATCAGATTTGCTTAGTTTACCAAAAAAAAGTTTTTTTCTAACTGCTAATCCTGCAAACTCATCCTGGGCAGCAAAAGAATCAAGCTGGGTCCTGTTTTTCTCACACATCATCACTGGAGAACACATTAAGTTCTTATTTAATTGTGTGCAAGCAGATTGTCTTCACAGTATTTCTTCAGCTACACCTGTGCAATCCCATAAATCTCCAATGTTCAGGTGTAACTGAAGATTAGTACAAGGGATCTACCATCAATCAAACGTTATCTCCACCCACCTGTTACCGGAAGTTCCACCCCATCCGCCCACCTTTCACCGGAAGTCCCGCCCCATCCAGTCACCTGACTTCTGCCCCGGGAGTCTCCACCCCCTTGACCATTAGGCCTCGCCCCATGATCCTTAAACCCCGCCCCTGTCACTGGAAGTCCCACCCAACTGGTCACCTGACATCCGGTCCTGCCCCGGGTTATGACTTCCAGGTCAAGATGGGCACCTGACCGGAAGTGGGTGGTGCAACTCTTCCAAGAACACCTCCTGCCCGCTCCCCACCAATGGGAGAGGGTTTCGCCCCACGGGAACACCCCGAGAGAGGGATTGGACGCGAGATGGGCACCTGACCGGAAGCGGGTGGTGCGACCCCTCCGCCAATTGGTGTGCATTTCACGCCGAGATTGGGATTGGCCCAGAAAGGGCATGGGGAGGAGCGGGGCATCCCCTCCACCAATTAGAGCAGGCTTAGGCCATCCCAGAAGGGAAAGGTGCACCAATTGGGGATAGGGTGGAAACTCTGGGGCTCGACGGTTGGTCGGGCGGCACCACTGCCCCCGGAAGTCTTGGGGCCTTTAAAGCATTCGTTTTCGAGACCACATGGTTCACAGCTCATGGAAAAACACCAAAAGGAGAACATGGACGCCTTCATCACTCCTGTGAGGCCTTCAGAATTTGTTTTGGTTCCTAAGGCCTTGGCCCCCCCGCGTAGAAAGCACTACATCAGCGACAGTTCTGAGGACAGCCCTTTGGCTCAGCCTTTGTTCAAAACGCCGGAACCTGAAACCCGAGCGACTGTGAGCCAGCCCGACAAGCCTGATGGCCTCACCTTGTCCGTCCCCATGGAGGAAAGCGGCTTGCGGGAGTCGCCGGCGGGCCAGACCGAAGGAAAAGATGTGGCGCAGGTAAAGGAACGAGCATGGGTGGGGAGCATGATGGGGTTAGTAACTGATCCGGGTCGTGTAGATCTAAAAACAAAAACAAAAGCCAAGCCGTAGAGACTTACAGCTATTTCTTTTTTGAAAAAAATCTCTCGACAGATCGATGATGCCATTCTACGGGCCTTTGAGAACTTAGACATCGGTAGTCCTGTGGGAGTTAATCAATCATGCGTCAACTGTTTTTGCTCCTGTGTGAAACACCGATCTGAGAGGGAAACAGTGAAATGGAAGAATGAACCAGCTCATGGGACGTTGTAAAAGGTTGTGTTAAACCAGGCATTTAATAAAAATAGTTTAAATTTGCCATCGTGACCATGTTCCTCCATGCTTGTGTTAGTAAAAAGGTGTTACGAATGATAGTCATGTCAACGCAGGTGGCTCTTTTAAAAAAAATATATTACACCCCTGGGGAAATTGGGAGCTTCAGAGGGGTGAACTCTCTTTTTCAAGCAGCCAAAAAGCATAGTGAAACTTTGAACAGGGGAGCGGTAACAGCCTGGCTTTCGGACCAGGACACTTACACTTTACACAAACCGGCTCGAATACATTTTAAAAGGAACAAGATGCTTGTTTCAGACGTGGATGTGCAATGGCAGGCAGATTTGGTGGATATGCAAAGGTTCGCCAAACACAACAGTGGTTTTAAGTACATCTTATCAGTGATAGACATTCTATCCAAATATGCCTGGGCCTTAGGCCTCAAAAACAGGATGGGCAGCGAAGTAACCGAGGCCTTTAAAGCTATTTTCAGCGAAGGTTGCGTGCCTCAGAAATTACAAACCGATCGGGGAAAACATTTTTTAAACAAACCTTTAAGCGGGTTGTTAAAGTGCATGGTGTTTGCCACTTTGTTACTAATAACAAAGTCAAAGTGGGGGTTGTGGAGCAATTTAACAGAACTTTAAAATCTAGGATGTGGAGATATTTTACCTCCCGCAACACCTTTCGCTACATCGTTATGTTACCCAAGTTTATAAAGAGTTACAATCGGAGCTTTCACAGAACCATACTCGCCAGACCCGTCGATGTTAACCCCTCAAATTCTCTGAAGGTGTGGAAAACAGTATACGGAGACAGTTTAGAAGTAAAAGCGGTTGTTGTCCCTTCTAGAAAGGGCGAACACATGAGACTATCTAAAACCAAAGGAGCTTTTGAAAAAGGTTATGAACAAACGTTTACTGATGAGCTATTCATAGTGGATGAAGCCTTAACGAAGGGACAGAGACCTGTATATTGATTAAAAGATTATGCGGGCGAGACAGTTGCTGGATTTGTTTTACCCCAAAGAATTACAAACAGTGAACCCCAAATGGGACAGGGTTTACAGGATTGAAAAAGTTCTAGCGGAGAAAGGAAAAGGGAGAAAAAAGCAGCTGTTGGTGAAATGGTTGGGGTGGCCCGAGAAGTTTAACAGCTGGGTGGAAGCGTCTCAACTCTGACGTTTAGACGCAGAAGAAAATTATTACTCCTGTAAAGAGAGGGGAAAGAAAATGAGCGACGGGGGCTTTTACATCACTTTGCCCAGCACTGCCAACTTTGGGATTTTTTCCCTAAAACACCAACTCAAACTTTATCGTGCAGCTAATTAAACACTTGGATCTTCTGGGTGTCTGGGAGGTCGGGTTAATGGAAATACAGTACCTGCATAGCTGGAACAACATCAACGAAGACACCCCTTTCAAAATCACCTTTGGAGATAAGAAATGGAATTTCGTCCTACGACGAGGTTATTACTCGTCAATGCCCGAATTACTTGATCATATGAAGAGCACTGTGGCTCGTCACCCCCGAGGTGTCACCCAGACACAGCACAATTTGAACTATAGATGTATCAACCATATCTTCCATTTCACATATAACACATGAACATAAACATTATCATCTTACTTAGCACATTATAGCCTTGCTAACAGTACCTGTCATGGCATATCTCACATGAATTACTATGATTTTGACATTTTGATGTTAAACAACATAATAAATGCCCCCCCCCCCCCCCCCCCCCCCGTGCAGCCAGCGTGACACTCCCAGTGCGAGATTGGTGTAGAAGGGAGTAATCAGAGCTCCTGAATACACCTCAAGGGCCCCCCTAATCCAGCCAGCATCACACATGGTACAGTTGTACCGGCTTCCGGCGGTCTGGTTGCCTCACCTTATAGTTTACGTCTCTGACAGCTTCTATGACTTCGTACGGTCCTTGCCAACTGGCCGGGAGCTTGCTCCACTGTTGGCACCAGCACCATCACCCACTCCCCTGGCTGAAACCTCCGTGCCTTGGCCCGTCGGTTATAGTAGGTCTGCTGGGTCTCCTGGGCTTTCTCCAGGTGTTCCCGCACTATGGGAGTCACCCAGGCTATCCGTTTCCGCATCTGTGCCACGTGCTTAATGACGTTCTTCCATGAGTTGAGCTGTCCCTCCAGTCTTCCTTGGCAAAATCTAATATACCCTGTGGATGGCGACCGTATACTAGCTCAAAGGGAGAGAACCCAGTGGACGCCTGAGGGGTCTCCTGTATCGCAAACATCAAGTATGGTAACAGAGCATCCCAATCCTTCCCATCCTGCACCACAACTTTCCGTATCATGCTTTTGAGGGTGCGATTAAACCTCTTGACCAGGCCATCCATTTGCGGATGATATACTGAGGTCCGCAGGTCCTGGATGCGGAGCAGGGTACAAAGATCTTTCATTAATTTGGACATAAAGGGGGTCCCTTGGTCAGTCAAGATTTCCTTGGGGATGCCCACTCTAGTGAAGACCTGGAGCAGTTCCTTCGTGATTACCGTGGAAGTGGGGTTTCTTAGTGGAATGGCTTCAGGGTACTGTGTGGCATAGTCCAGAATGACGAGCACACTTCAATGGCCCCGCTCCGATCGTTCTAATGGCCCCACCACATCCATAGCTATCCTCTCAAAAGGAACTTTGATAATGGGTAGGGGCACTAATGGGGCTCGCAAGTGAGGCCGGGGGGCAGTGCATTGGCAGTCTGGGCAGGAGATGCAGTAGCGTTGGACCTCCGCCCGTATTCCCGGCCAGTAAAACCTTCTCAGAATTCGGTCCATGGTCTTATCTGCTCCTAAGTGTCCCCCGAATAAATGACTATAGGTCAGCTCCAGTACTGCCTTGGTGTGTTTCCGTGGCGCCAAGAGTTACTCCACTTCCTTCCCCTGTATCTGCGCCACACGGTACAGCAGGTCGCGTCTCAGGATATAGTACGGTCTGGGGCCCTTGGTCTTGCCCTCCACAGGCACGCCATCTATCTCCGCTACCTCCTCCCTCATAGTTACATATAGTGGGTCATTAGTCTGGTCCCGCCCGAAATTCCCCGTTGGGGACCTAACTGACCCACCTCTAGGGGCCCAACCTCACCTTTATCCCCGGGGTTGCTCCTACTAGTGCTGGGAACCGTCTCTGGATCCTCACTAGTTTGAGCAGTCTCCTAGTCTCCCAAACGGGTTTGCCTACCAACCAGGGCAGCTTTCTGGTCCCCAGCCAGTATTCGCGTCCCTAATATTTTATCTGCCCTCCTTTCCCGCCTGGATTTCCGGTCAAGACCAGGTAGGGGAGCCTAGGGACCACCCCTGCTGCTACCCAGGTGATATTCCCCTGGATCTCAATCTGCACCGGGACCAAAAGGGTAGAAATTCACAATCCCGTGAACGCAGGTTACTCCTGTGTGTTTGGCCCAGGTCAGCTGGTCTCGCCCCCACCAACTTCCCGGAGATCAGTGTGACCACACTCCCAGAATCTACCAGGGCCATGGTTTCGATGCCATTCATCTTTACCGGCCTTGTATACCCATAGGGGGCCATTACAACCCCTACCAAGCCGATGACACCGCACCACCCCCCGTGACCTCCCAGATTGCACTGCATGGGTTCTTCCCTGTTGGGGGACTGGGCTGCTATGTGACCCAGTTCCCTGCATTCATAGCACCAGTACTTTGGGCCAGTTGCCTCCCCTCCATCTTGGGCTATTTAGTCGGCCCCCCCAGTCCTCGCTCCGCGAGTTCCCCGGTCTCTTCCTGTCCTCGGGCTGTTCCTCAACGTCCTTGTGCTCAGTTCCCGTTCTCTTGGGTCTCCTAGCAGTCCAGGAACTGGGGCTGGGGGCCGGCTTCTGGGCCCACCATGTCTTCTCCCGGGAGGTCAGGGACAATTCACGGACCGCCAACTGTCTCTCTACCAGGGTGACCAGCTCGTCGTAGGTAGAGGGGTCATTCTGTCCAACCCAGGCTCGGAGGTCAGATGGTAACCCCCTTGTATATCAGTCCATCACCAGGAGCTCCACCATCTTCTCAGTGCCGAGGGCCTCAGGGCATAGCCACGTCCGGGTCAGGTGGATTAGATCTAACAGCTGGGACCATGGCGCTTTGTCCTCACTGTACCGCCATTCATGGAACCTCTCAGCTCTCACTGCTACCGTCACTCCAGATCTGGCCAGGATTTTGGCCTTCAGCTAGGGGTAGTCTGCAGCAGCTTCCGACACCATGTCATAATAGGCCTTCTGGGCCTCTCCTCCTAGGAAAGGGGCAAAGATACTGGCCCACTGATCTCAGGGCCAGGCCTCCCGCTGGGCTGTTCTCTCAAAGGCCAGAAGATATGCCTCTATATCATCCTCCCACATCATTTTCTGTAGGTAGTTGCTGGCCTGTATGGTCCGCGCCCTGTCTTGGCTGCAGCCTCACTCCACCAGGACTTTCAACTGGCCTACTACCTCCTGAAGTAGGCCCTGGTCCTGGGCAGCCTGGCTCATCAGCAGGTGATTGGTTTCCTGTTGTAACTGTACAGCCTCCTGGACCTGGCTAGCCTCCTGCTGGGCAGCTGTCGCTTGCACCAGGGCTTTTACCATGTCCTCCACCTTGGGAGTCGGGTGGGTTAGAACCGCACTGGTTTAAGTCCACTGCACAATAGGATCCCTCCCCTGACAGTATACACATTGAGAGACCTGGACACACACACACACATTGGACTCGCTTGGAGGTTAGCATGGAGTCCACATGTCATGCCATCTCAGCAGCATTTCCCACAACCCTAAGAGCTGGAAAACTATATCTTATTAGTTAATGCATACATAACAAGGCAAACCCTGCCCTTCCCTGCTTTCAGCCCCCAGAGCAAATCCATGTACCTGACTAATGCATGCAGTCCACGCGGCTCTCTGACAACCCCTGCAGTGGAACTATACCCAAAGGTATCAGCAGCATGTGTAACTGGAGCTGTTTACTTTCCACCATGGCACCTGTCAGGGCATAGCCTCGTCCCTTTGATGCATGCACAGATCATTGTACAACACAGAACAGTTTAAAGCAAGTATTGGAACCAACCAAAAATGTGAAAAGCTGCAATATATATTATCCATTGTAAAAGGGTCAAGTGAACGCTGAGCCCTATCAGGTAGCAGGGCTCTTAGTAACCCTAATTCATGTCAGAGTACTGGGGTCAAGAAATAAAGACTGGTCTCTTACCTGCATTCCTTTGTGTCACACATTTATTATATGTCACATACAGTAATGCATGTGCTTCTGGGAGCCATGCTGGGAATTGTGAGAGAGGTGCAGTGCTGGGTGTGGATGCAGTGCACTGTGTACCCTTTAAACAGGATGGCAACTGTGAATGCATTGGATCATTGTAGCTTGTACTAGTTCAGTCACATTAGAGCAAATTGCAGTGGTTCAGTTCTTCAGAGTAGGTAAAGGTTTTCAGGCTGAACATTAGAAGCATCATGAATGTAGAGGGGCATTGGCAGGACAGAGCATATAAGATATTGCTGTGTGAAAATGACCATGAGTACTACAGCTATGAGTTGGGAAGGGGCTTCTTATTTATGAGTTAATCTTTGATCACACAAATGTAACACTCATGTTGTAGGTGAAATATATTTTATACCAGAGGGCTTTTAAATGAATTTTGTTTAACAAACAAACTGACCTTATTACACTGAATTTGAGCTCAGTTTGTTCAACAGAAATGAAGCATTTAGAGGCATGAATAAATATTTCACTAGGAAATCTTTTTTGCAAGTTGGTATTTTTGGAGAAATGAGATATGGATGTTCTAATGAAGTGTTAAGTCATGGGAGGAAAATTGCACTGGACTGAACTGGATTTCATAGTCAGAATATTTTAACTGGGGACAGCAGAGAGAATCTTATAACACTGCTGTGCTGTATAGTGTAGAAGGAGACGAATCCTTTGAATTGTATGAGCTTTTCATTCACGTAATCAGTTTGTTATGCACACAGTGATGCCATGGGACTCGGCATTTTATCTGCTGGGTTTCTCACTGGCAGCATCTGAAGAAGTTCATTATATGAATTTATCACATGATCCACTTCATCAAACAAATGGAACTAGGAGAATAAGTCTTTCTAACAAGATCTTTCAAAGCTTCCTTATAAACTATTTACTGATATACTCTTCCTTGGTCAGGTTACAATGAGTTCCTTGTAATGTACCATATGATACAGGAAGTTCATTATCCTCCATCCAAATTAGACACAGCGAAAGGAAGTCCATGAAAAAAGAGCACCACTTACAAAGAAGCAACATATAATTTGCAAAGGCTTTTAGTAAGGAATCTCAAATCAATATACAGTTGGATTATAAACTCTTCAGGAGAGTGGCCTCATCGTCTTTTTTTGGTAAAGTCCCATACATAATAATGGTGCTATGCAAATAATTTTTGCAAAACACTAGTGATACTGCAGAAAATTAGGTGCTTTTTACAGCAGAAACTAACTAATACAAGCATATAAAAATAAAGAGGTCAAAACTGGAGTTACAGTTATGTGTGCTGTTAAATGATACCTCTGGGTTGTCAAAAATTCCCTTTAAAGCCTCCTGAATCCTGGCATGTGGTAAGGTTTGAGGTACTTAAACACTTGCGTGATAAGCTAAGTATGCACATACACAGGCTACTTGTGTTTGTACAAGCTGCATCTGGTAAGATAGGACCTCTTTATGTCTGATGTACATAGAAACCACTCAGTTCACCTTCAGATCTGGTAGGGAGAGTGCTGTTGTGCCTCCTTTGATTAACTCAGCTCAGTGCGCAATATCTTAGGTAATACGCAGACCACTTGCTGAGCTCTCCAATTGATGATACGTCGTTATCTTCCTTGATATAACCAATATCTTTCTGATAACGATAACTTCTCCACACTGCCAGTGTCCTCTTTAATATATGCTGGCTTTTTTAAAGTTTGAGATGAATTTTTAGTGCTCATGAAAGTTAGAGGGTGAACAGGGACTTGGCTCAACAATAAGGCAGTGATGCTCTTGTGATGCTGTCTAGTATATGAGTGACCATTCATAATATTACCGATACAAATATTACAGAATTCCAATAAATATCGTATAGAATATGCCATGTAAGGTACCGATGGAAAAGTCATGATTTGCTAAGATTGATCAGCACCGTTTATATGTATGTATCAGTTTTGTATTATGAGTTCTAAATATGTATTGTATAGTTGTATGTCAAACTTGTGCTGTGTTTCTGGGTGACACCCCCAGCAGCACTAAGCCTACTTAATGGCCCATCAAGGGACACAAATGTACAATGAATCCAGTGAAAGAACCCAGTGGCTACACCTTGTGAGTCACCAAGACATGTAAGAACATGCTTATGGTCAGGGGAAGTGAGGCTTTTCCATGCCATGTGCTGTGTTTGTGACAAAGGAAGTAAAAGCCTCATGGCAGAAACTATAAAATGCAGCGGCACCATCTCCATCTTGTCTTCATTCCTTCTTCTGACCTCTGGATCAACTCATCTACAACTGAAGCTGTGAAACAAAGGACTGAAACCCATCCACGTACTGGATGTACACCAGAGGAACTGTACAAGCCTGTAAACTCCACAATTCTGCTGAGAATCTGATATATATGGACTTAGAAGTCATTTGTATGTATCTGATTGCTTTGACCATTTAACATCTCTCTTCTTATTTGTTTCCTTCCTTTTATAATAAACCTTTAGATTTAGTTACTAAAGGATTGGCTGGCAGCGTGGTATTTTGGGTAAGATCCAAACTTACATTGATCTGGTAATGTGGCTGATCCTTTGGGGATCAGGAGAACATTTTTGGTAAAGGGAATAGAATTTAAATAGCTTCTTTCTTTACTGGACCTAGTTGCTGATTGGGAGCCAGCGATTAGAAGGCAATAAAGGGGGCTATGTATTTCTCATTGTAGCTTCTTGATAACCTGTGTGGGAAATCAGGAGCACTGTTTGTGATTGGTTGGGGAAATCTAACTTCAGTGTTACCCACCAGTTCTGGGAGAACCTGCTCTCCTTCTGCAGCCTGCCCTGACCTTGGCATTTTCAAGTGGGCTACCCTAGGCACGGACAGGTCACAGCTCTATGAAGCCTTCCGCAGCACAGCCTGATAAGCAACACGCTCTGCTCTCCCTATCCTAAAACTTTCTGAGCAGATTAAATGATGATTTTGTGGTGTGGACAAATAGGAAGTAGGATCAGAGGCTAGATATTCAAACCTGGGTCTCCAGATTAACTTTTCTGTGTACAGGAAATTGCCATTGCAACAAGGGACATCAATCAGTTCAAGGGGAAAGTAGATAAAACATTAAAGAACAAGAATGTGTGTGGATGAAAAATATAGGCAAATGGAACAAAAATGGGCCTTCTGTTTTTTATTTATCGTAGCTGGAAGGAAGGAGACTATAGTTCTTCACACACACTCTATGGCTCAGATGTTTATTTGAGTGATCGAGTGTAACCTTTGTCTCCAGTTCCGATTCCCAAACTGGCCAGAGTTTTAAGCATCACATACTAGTTTTTCCTATTTCCAGCTAGATGTGGGAAGGAATGGGAATATTCTCAACTTGGTGCATGGGTTTAAGATGCGCATCTTTAATTAGTGTTATTGGAAGTTACGTAACTAAAACTATGTGTTTCAAATTGTGAATATCTCCATATTAAAACTTGTCATATGAGGGCAGCTAATCCTCATATTGTCACACTTTATACATCTGTAGGTTATTACTATACCAATATAAGCATTTTTATATCAGTATAACTGTATCTGCACTAGAGCGTTATACTGCTTTATCTAAACTGATATAGCAGTACAAAAACTGTGTAGGCAAGCTTCAAGAAAATACCCCTCTGTTTGCCCTCTGGGTTAGGTGAGGGGGGCTCTCAGGTATCTCCTGGGTTGAGTTCTCAGGATCTTGATTCTTCTGTCCTTATAGCCTTCTCTCCTCTAGACTCCCAAATCAGGGGAAGGCTTTCACCTTTGGCACCCTCTATGCAGTGGTAGGGGAATCTAGGCTTACCCTCTCCACGGGATTCCAATCCAGGACCCAGTGTAAGCAGCTTAAGTCCTGCACTATCAAAAGTGATATGATGTTGTCTCCAGGATCACTTCCCACCAGTCCCCTCTTTCCCGATGAGTAAAGTATCATTAAATACCTGGAATCAAAGATAAAGTTTCAGGTCTTCTGAGAACCACGAGTCTTTTCCCTGTGCGCTCCTGCAGTGCTCTTCTTCCCAGGCTTTCAGCATGTAAATCAGTTCACTTCCACTATCTGATGCCCTACTGAACGGGCCGGTTCTCTTTTTGTACTCCTCTTCCAAGCCATGCGTGCTTTGGAGGTGTGGTGTGGTGGGGCTTCCTGGGCCCAGAGTAACTATTTAATCCCTTCCTTACTGGTGAGGGGGTTGTATACCTCATCACAGGAAGGTTATTGAGCTAGGGTTGACAACTTTGTAATATTTAAAAATGGAAAACTCCATCAGGAGTGCCAGAACCTCCCCCGTCTTGCCTCTTCCCCTTCAAAGCCCTGCCCACCCCCTCACCCAGAGGCCCTACCCCGCCTCTTCCCCAAGGCCTCTCCCCCATCACTCGCTGCTCTGCCCTCTATCCCCCTGCCTGGGTTGGGAGGGACTTGCCTGCGGAGCTGGGACTGGGAGCTGCAGCTGCCCAACGCAGGTAGCAGATGGCCCCACTGAGTAGGGGCTAATGTGGGTGGTAACCCGGCACCTCCCTGCCCCCCCACCCACGGTAACTGGACTTTGGGTGTCTGGTCAGTAGAACTATCAGGTCCCTTTTTCAACTGGACTTCCTGGTTGAAAACCGGGCATCTTGTATTGAGCAGGAAATTGTTGGGATGTTTCATGTGTGTCATATGGATACATATCTATGTGCACTGAGAACTTAAGTGATCAATAACTCATTTCACATTGGCCACCAAACAGCCATCAGAGTGTAATGACTTTTCGTGACATCCACCTGGGCTGGATTAAGTCAGGCAGCCTAAAAGTGAAATGCTCTTTAATGTATCGTCTATCCCCATGGCCATTCAGCACAATCTTCCCCACCCGCAATATTAGACTTTTAAAACATGTTTCTTACTAAATTGCTTCAACCTATCAAAAGCACTTTGAAGACTGCAGGCTTTTTCACAGTGCACTTCAGCATTCAGCCTCTTGCTGAAACTCCCAAGACTGAAATTTTTACATCACTGCAATGCCTCTCACCCAGATATGGCAATCACAAAGCATTATATTTAACAGACTTTAACATGATGAAAATAGAATGGATGCATCACAGAAACTATGTGTCAATCCAAGTAAAAAAAATAGTTAGCTTTAATAAATCCCTCAAAGCTGCTGTTTTGGGGATCAGCTACTTTTCAAAAAGAAAAAAGTAAAGCTCCAAAGAATAAAAATATTTAAATATACTCATTCCAAAAAAATTATCTGTGTAGTGGGTAGTCTACCACAACAGTGTCCTCAAACAAAAAAATACTTCTGTTCCCAGTGGGCAGAGAAAATCTGCAACCCTAGCTCAATAAAAGGTTGTAACCTGCTGGCAATAACTGTTTCAACACAAAATTAGTGCTTAGTTCTGTTCTCATTATGATCATGACATTAGACAAGACAGGTGTCTTCAGAAGAGGTGCACATTCAATTTCATAAGAGTTCAGAGAGGTCTTAGAAATTCTGGCATAAATATTTGTGAAGTTCCCATTTACCACTGTAACAATTACTGTCTAGAGGGATCTGTTACAACACAGTAGGCTGCTAACGTGGTTTAAATAGAGGGCTGTCTTGTGGTGGAGAGGGCGCTGAATCATATTTTAATCATGTTCCTGACTTATACAATAGCCTTGAATTTAAGAAGACCCGGAGCATGAGTTAGGGAGATGTTGGGGTTCCATCTATGCTGCAATCCAGTTTGTGTCAGTGCTAGTGTATTATGAAAGCATTATCCTACAATAGTTACAATATCAACTGAAATTGGAAACTTCAAAAGCAGCTGTCTTTAGAAAGCTGGTTACATTTCCCAAACAACAGCTTTAGGTTTATTAAACAATGGCTTACTCCTCCAGGTAACCAGACTCCTCTAAGTGAAGGGAGGAAAAAAGTCTATACCTTTTGTAATAAAGCCATGGGATGAAACATGGATGTTTATTTGAAAGATAACATACACCTGTTCTGTCTGCTGAGTGCTAGGTAACTAGTGGAGGCTCATTTTCCTCTGTTACCATGGTAAACACTTTGCACTTCAAGGCCCTACAGCTTTGCTTCCTTTTAAGATGAGGTACTTGCCCTAGCTTTTTTAGCAGCTTTAACCCAATAACATGGAAGGGTGATAAATAATAGTAATTGCTCTTCTCCCTCAATCAATATGTCTCATTTGTGTAGCACCAACCTATGGACTGTTTTTCCTTTGAACACCTTTTTGAAGTTTGCTGCTGCCTGTAGTAGTCACCCTTATTAACATTCCTGGTTCTCCTTTGCCTCCAGCCTAGTTGTCAGCTAGAGATAAGGAAGGGCAGGCCTCTAACAATGGTGCTTTTCAGCAAAGCTGCTCTAATGAGCAGACTCAGTAATTTATCTTGCTGTCTGTCCAGGCAGTTTACAGGGTCTTCGCTTCTTTGTTTTGTTAAATGGTACAAAATAAACCTGGAAGGTTAAAGAGCCTGCAGGGGGAAACTGGCAGTTATGGGAGGGTACATCAACAAGAATTTTCAAATGCTTTTTCATACAAGATCTTATTGGCTTGATTTTTTATCAGAAGGGCTGTAAAGTATCAGTACTAGAAATTAGCTATAGAATAGAAACGCTGCTATAAGGTTTTGTTATGTGCGAGTGTCTTGCATCAAAGGCTGATCCCAGTAGTGTAATTTGAGTTTTGAAATTTATAGCATGAGCAGAGAGCTACTGCTCTCATAGTGAATTTTATTTATACTCTTATACTACACCCATTACCAGGTTAAATAGGTAGCAAATAAGCCCTCATACCTTCATCTGTATCTTCATTATAGGGCAATGCATTTTCCCCCTCTATGAAATTCTACTAGCTAGTCTGATAGGCAAACTCAGACATAAAACAGTTATAAATGTTTAAGAGGTGCTTTTCATCCCCTTCGTTACCTGTAGCTCAGCTCTTGCTAGGCAATAATGGCAGACTCTTGGGAAATGTACTTATTTACATATGAAACATCTATGTATGTTACTACACTATTATTTACATATATAGTTAATAATTTACTTAGACTTTGGCTGCAAATATACTTTTAATGCTTGCTCTCAATTCATTTTTCTTCCTTTCTACATCTCAGTCTTTTGTCCTCTATATTTTGTTAACCCATTTCCTTTATACTTTTTGATTTAAAATGTTTAATTTTTAAATAGCCTCAGTATATTTTGTCAGCCTTTTCCTTTTCCTTTCCTCTTATCTGCCAACTAATTCTTTCTCTCTTACTTTTCTCTATCCTTTCTATCCTGTCAGTCTGTTTTTCTCCTTTTTTCCCCTTTACACAACTCCTACCATCACTTTATATTAATAAACATCTTTAAGGAGTACTACTCACAAGCTTGTTTCCTCATCACCATGCCCTCATCATCATGATTTGTATCCTTCTAGAATACTCTAACTAATTTAAAGCTCAACAAAGCTTGGGAATTATTATTTGAAATGGAATCAGTGAGAAAATGTCTGAATAAAGGGATTGGGCTCCTTGTGCTTTTGTGCTTCCTAGACCCTGTTCCTTTCTCCTTCTCCCCTCTGGTATCGTTTCCCAGTAAAATATTATTTTAATATATTTTAAGGCCAGAAAAGACTATCATCATCTGATTAGACCTCCTGCATAAAACAGGCCATAGAATTTCACCCAGTGATTCCTGCATCAAGCTCAATAACTTGTGGTTGAACTGGAAGATGTCTTTTAGAAAAACATCTAGTCTTGATTGAAAGATTCCAAGGGTACGTCTACACTGCAGTGTAAGCCTACAGTTAGAAAAACTTGAGTAAGCAGATCCTGAGTTCGTTAACCTAGGGCTTGAGCGTCTACACACATTTTTAACCCGGGTTAGGAATTGTTGAACCCTGGGTCCCAGCTCGGGGCCCCAGTGTCTACATTGCATTATATGGGCCTGAGTCCAACCACTCATACCCCAGACTTCCTAGCACTTTCCCAAAATGTGGCCACTCTAACCCTTCGTTTGTAGTGCAATGTGGGAAAGCTTGACTGCCCTCCAAACTTGACTGTCCAGAGGACAAATCCAGTGGGGATGTCTACACTGCAAAGCTATAGGGCTTGAGCCCTGGATCCTGTCTTGACTCAAGCTCAGACCCTCCACCCTGTAGGGTCCTGGAACCCTGGCTTCGAGCCCTGGGTTTGTATGATTTGTGTGTAAATGGAAGACAATTAAGGCTTGAGCTTGATTTCGAACCCTGGGTTTACACTGGAATGTAGACATATCCTCAAGGTATGTCTACACTGCAATTAAACACCTGCAGTTGGCCCAGGTCAGCTGACTCTGGCTCGGGTTGTGGGGCTGCAAAATTGCAGTGTAGACATAGACTTTTGGGCTCTGGGCTCCTCCCCTTCACAGTGGTCTCAGAGCCCAGGCTCCAGCCCATGCCCGAATATCTATATTGCAACTTTATAGCCCCACAGCCCCAAGAACCCAAGTCAGCAGACACAGGCCAGCAGCACGTGTTTTATTGCAGTGTTGATATACCCCAAATGATGAAGAATCTACCACAACCCTTGGTAATGTGTTTTAATTGTCAAGATGCAAATTTTTAACAGTTATTTCTTGTTATGCTTTTGTCTGCTAGTTTAAGGAATCTTGTAACAGGGGTATAGTTACGGGTGGGATTGGGTGGGCCATGGCTTTGAAAACAGCTCACCCAATCAGATTTTAAGCAATTCATCCCACGTTTTTATCAGTCTCTGTTTTGCTTGTGACACAAGGCTTGTGTTCACCTGCGTCAACCACAGGCCCTGACGAAAACTCAGTTCTGGCTATGCCTCTGCCCCATAATAGCAGATAATGGCAGTATCATATTTTCCCCTTAGCCTAATATATGTGTCTTTGGTCTGGTCACCAGAGAGATTTCTGTACATTGACTAGATGTAGCTACAATCTATTGTCAGCTCCTTCACACGTCCCCACATAACCTCAGCTCCAAATGGTATGCACTATTGCCGATCCCAAATGTCTCTAAATCAGGTCCCCCAAAAACTGTAAAATTAAAAAAAAGTGTCTTGTTGGGTTTTTTAAAATTTGCCTTCAGTTTTCTGATCCTTTAAAGTCACATTTTCAAGCTTCTCTCCACAATCATGAGTGCTAGAAACTACCTTTAAAAGGAAAAAAAAAAAAGAAAAGGAAAGGCCAGGGGTGGGGGAGAGAAGGGGACAGCTGGGATTCTCATTTAATCCCATGCCATCAGAAGCAGGGGCTGTAAGAAATACACCTATTATCACAAGACTTGTTATGAAATCATGAAAGTGGCAACACGTCACCGATTTAGATATAATTCCTTATATAAGAGCTCCTACAAAAAAAATCTGCTTTAGATGTATTTGCATTACAGACCCCCATCTTGCAGCTCCATTACTGATTGCCTCTCATGCTCACAGCAAGGCAGGCCTTGCCAACCTGCATCTCCCTGGAAGGGCAATTAAATATTTTGCCCAGAGTGAAAGGACTATCAGAGTGAAAGGACTATTCATTGTTAGTCTGCACAAAAGCTTTCGTGAATCAAATTTTGGAAATCACTCTATGATACTGAATAATAAACTTGAGAAGGATCTTGCAAAGGAATTTGCACTGAGTGACTATTGCTGATTTTGGGCTTGTTCCTGGATCCCTTAGGAGATTATTTAAAAGAGTAAGGGCTGTAGGTTTTGACCATTCAAGTTCAATAGGATCTCAGCTGTTATGTCAATAAGGCTTACTGATTTAAAAAAAAAAACCCAAAAAACAACCACTCCTCCAAAATATTTTTTATATCTTTAAAAAACCCTGTAATTTTTGTTGATCTCATATTAGGTAGATTTTCTAGGTGCCAACCCTCCATGTTTCCTGAGCATCTTAGACTATTTTATGACTCACTATGTCTTACCAGTGGTGCAATTGTACAGTTGTGTCTCAAGGCTACCACAGTTTCTCAGAATAGCCACTGTTCTGTGTCGTGCTCTTGTTTTAATAAGGGCTAAAGAGAAGCAGCAAAGTTAAAGCCCACTGTTAAAAATATTGTAGCATTCTATGGTAATGACTAAAACACTGGTAACACATTAAGCTGCAGTGTTTCGGAATATTATTGTAGAATACAATAGGTGTTTGTTAGGGACTATACTATAAGAGAGTAGCACTTTAGTGACTTGGGTCTAAAAGGGCCCTGTCACGCTGTCTGGAGTGGCTCATGACCATGAGTGCCAACCTCAGAGCAGACTGTCAACAAGCAAGATGGAAACCCCAAACTGGTTGTATGTTTTATAATTAGATTTCACCAATCCAGTAACAGGTGTGAACTCATAAAGAATTACAATAGTCTTACCATGGAATCACAAGATAGGCCTCTTGGGCTTTCCAGTCCAACTTGCCATCCAGGCAAGCTGGATTATGTGATAGATGTCACTTTACATAAAAAATCACAACAATATTCAGGTTACTCCCTGTCCCAAAGGACCAGTCACTTACCCCAGGTCAATTATACTCAGATCTCAAACCAAAGACAATGCCTGTAGCCAGTCCTGTAATAAACTAACTAAAAATTTACTAACTAAAAAAAGAAATGAGAATTATTTACAGGGTTAAAACATGAAATATACACACACAAATGAGTTACAGTCTTAGATTTAAAAAGGTAATGTTAAGTTTCTATAATAAGCAACTCTATATGTCCTTTAGGGCTGACCCATGCCAAGCAGCATGGGGATCTCTTGTTTATGTTTAGAAATTTTTGCCCCTCAGAGTCCAGACAGTATGAAAGAAACCCAGTTTCTCCTCATCAGGGATTTATATTCGCTTCACCTCAGAGTCCAACCTGATGGGATGAGCTCATGTGCAAGCCTTCCCCTCCTGGTAGGAGTAGGGAATGCAGTCAACAAGTCTCTGTCTTTTGATGCCACACAATGGCTCATTTGGCTTCAATGATCCATTTTGTGTGCAGGATGAGCACTTTACCTTAATTAATGCTTCTTTTCCAGTTTGGTGAGTTACACAATTACAGAGGTTTACGCAAACACTCAATATAACTTTATAATATGGACTACAGTGGTTATAAGTGAGATTAATACATGCAGCATCCTACACTATTCATTAGGTCTACACATTCTTATAACACTAATATCTATTTTAACTATATCTTCCATTGTTGTATGCAGTGCTGTTGTAGCTGTGTTGGTCCCAGGATATTAGAGAGGCAAGGTGGGTGAGGTAATATTTTTTATTGGATCAACTTCTGTTGGTGAGAAAGACAAACTTTTGAGCTCCACAGAGCTCTTCTTCAGGTCTGGGAAAGGTACTAAAGAGTGTCAGAACTAAATATAAGATTGGACAGTTTAGCATTCACCTTGAATTGACCCTTAGAATATGTGTTAACTACTTACGCTAAACTATCTGTTCAATCTTGTTTGTAGTGGTGACACTCTGATTACCTTTCCCAGACCTGAGGACAAGCTCTGTGGAGCTCTAACGCTTGTCTGTCTCATAAGAAGTGGAAACAATGAAAGATACTCACCTTGTCTCTCTATTTTAATTATACTAACCCACAGGTTAGCCAGACTGGTTTCCATCTAGGCATGTGTCAGTGTTCAGTGAGGCTTGGGGCCTTGCCATGAGCTGGCACTTGGTCTGCCAGTGTCAAAAGCCCTCTTATCAAGCATAGTGCTCTTAGGCAGGATAGTCTGTTTGAGTAAAAGATTCATTATCCAACAGTCTCCAGTCCTTTGAGGTTGTTCCCAGTAACACTATAAAGCTTCATTTATTTCTCCCCATCAATAAATAACAGTTTTATAAAAGGCAAATACATTTTATTGTGCATGCAATTGTTTGAGAACACAGTATAATGCAAGAACATCTGGCTAACAACAAAAGAAACCCTCAGCAAACAGGAAGGTGCAATTGTTGTACATTAATTGCAACATCATTTACAGTATTTACGTGCTGTGCGGCATACTAGTAAAGGAATGTTAGAAACATCAATAAAAAATAATATTGGAAATTTTTTCCATTTGCAATTTATTTAAAAATCAAGAGAGGAATTATGCCTGATCAGTTTCAGAAAGAGATGTTTGAACAGTGAAGAACAAGTGAAGGAGCTGAATCTGCATTACCCAAGACAACTCCTTTAGCAAAAAGAAAATCTTCCATCACCAGAAAGGGCCACCTGGAAGAGTCCTGACTCCCTGCCCTCACCACCTTTAATAATTGCTTGTCATGCACTTTAAGTATAAATGTTCATAATGGCACAACCTGGAGTGTTGGCAAAAGTCCTACTGGAGGAGCAACATATTCCTCTTCTCTCAGTAACCGCAACAAGATGTTCTTCTTATTTTTTGGCCAGTTATAAATGTGAGTGTTCTGAAGCCAGGTAGGCACATGTTCCTGCAAATGAGAAAAAACAAACCAAAACCATAACCACATAAAATCCCTGAACTGTATATCACTTTCCCGCAGAAACTTCCCAGTAGTGCTATTACACTCTGCCATACAAACATCATTGTGTGTCTACTATGGCCATTTCCCATAACACTGAAAAGAAATTAGTCACAGCTTGGACTTGGATTTATTTTTTGAAATAGGTTGAGTCTATTTAGTTTGCAGCTGCATAACTCATCACGAAAAACACATTTAACAATTTTATATTAGTGTACTATGATGCTAACCATCATTTATGTTTTAATTTACTTTTCATTGATATCAGTAACTATTAGACAAATTCCTAACATGGCCATCACCCTAGTATTCAGGTACTGTGAACATTTATATAGTGCCACATATTTACATGGTTCTTAATGAGAGAAGAGTACACATTTCCCCCAGAAGGAAGGATGGAAACGAATTATTTAGAGCAACAAGTTTGCATATGACTCATGAGAAGTATTAATAAAGTCAGTGTACTGACTCTGATTTTTGTTGGGTTTTTTTCATTCTAGCATTTTGTTTGCCCTCTTATTTTAAAAGGTTGGGCTGATAGTAGATTGATCTTCCGACAGCCCTTGGTTATCAGGGGATTTAGCTAAATATACCAAAACTACTGTGGCCTCTTAAATGCTTTGGGTTTGTTAGTACACAGAAAATCATTGGCTAACATTTACATTCATTGTTATTTTTAAAGCAAATCAATAAAACATATATCTATATATCCATTACTTGTCTATTCTCATTTAGAACCTGGGATGAAAATTAATAAGCAACTAAATTGTCCCTTTTGATCTTTTGGATAGAGATACATAGTGTTCTAAACTGCACATTGTTTGGACAACTTCATATAAGGACTTATATGCTTAATATTTTTACCTAAATCACTGAGGTTACCTTTCTATTGGATTAATGCAAGGGTTGAATCAGCAGCCAGATCTGAGAGCTGGCAAGACCCAGGTTCCCTGTAGTATTATATGAGCAGAGGCTGGAAAAGCCCACTCAGTCTTTGGCTTAAGCTGCAGGTCACAATTTCTTCTCCTGTCAGTATTTATTTAGTTTCACAGTGAAAACTATCTAGACCCATTGGCTCCTCTTGGTTCCTTGGTGGTTAACTTTATTCCAAATATGAGCAGTTCTCAAACCTTTTCTTATAGGGGACTTACTTACTAAGTTCCAGACCTTCTCATGAACCATTAATCTTTCAAGCTTTGATCCCCCTACACCTTCCCATGACAACTGCAGTAATACTATATTTGATTACATGAAAAGTTATTACCAGGAGAATATAAAGGAAGTAAAATCAAAATGAACTTTGTTTAATATGGTGAGTGTGGCTGCCTGTTTACATCATTCCCCTCTGCATGTATATTGTTTATTTCCTCTCTATAGGTATCAGGTTTACATATATTGGTATCTACACCTCCCATCACTGCCTACACACACCCCCACACACACTACTCTATAATCTATCTAGGTCACTTTACAGTTTGGTTCTTTTCTGCAGTACATTTGCTACCCCTACAACTCTAGTGTCAATTAGCCAATTTTATGAAGATTGATCTTACTCCAAAGAAACATGACATAAGGGCAACAGTCACAAAAGCTGTAGAGATGGGTTTAATTTTGTAGTTAAGTTGAGAAAGGCACCTCTCGAAAACCTAAGAGTGTCCAAGACAACTAGCAGGAAGTATCACTGCTTGAAGACAGATGTTTCACCACTCTGACATCTCAGCAGGCTCCCTGGAAACACTCCATGGGATCACTCTTCGAGAGCCACTGCCATATGCTAGCTAATGTCATAGTACACAAAATTCGTGGAAGTGTGCTATTCTTGTATCTAACACTAGGCCCACATGGACCTCTAGCATCCATCTTGTCTATTCACTTCTGAATCCTGCACCAGTCTTAGGCTATGTCTACACTTTAAACTGGAGGTCTAAATCCCAGCTTGAGGAGACAGACCCACACTAGCTCTGATCGAGCTCGCATGCTAAAAATAGAGTGTAGCTGCAGCAGTGCAAGCAGCAGGACGGGCTAAGCACCCTGAGCACATACCTGACTTCTTCGCTGGGTATATAACTTGAGGTGCCTAGTCCGTTCAGCTGCTTGTGCCACCATGGCCAAGGGTTGAACATGATTGAGCATGCTAGCTCAATCAAAGTTAGTGTGAGTATGTCTCCTCAAGCTGGAAAATACATCTCTAGCTCAAAGTGTAGACATACCTTTGATCTCATTTTTTCTAACAATACTATAGAATTCTCTACAATCTTTTTGAATTACTAAAATCTCAAATTCTGCATATATATCAGCTCTTAAGGACTCACAAAAGTTAGGATTAACTCTGCCTTATGGCTACTGGTAAAGCTTTAAAGGAGAAAAAGAAAGAAAGAAAGAACTCAAAGCAATATCCTGCCCTCAATCTAACCAGAATTCCCATTGATGTCAACATGGCCTAAGCTATACAAATTTCTAAAACAGGTGTGGGAACTCCTTCATTCCCATGGTTTTGCTTTTCTTTCCATTTGAAGAGAAAGGCCACTTTGGTAACTTTAGGATATAAAGGTAAAATACTATAGCACCATTCATCCTGAAGGATCCCAAAATGCTTTGTAAACTATTTTCAAAACTTTGCTGCCTAAAAGTTAGGTGCCTAAATCTATATTTAGGGACCTAAATAAATTATTTGTTTCCATAGGTGCTGGGCACCCATAGTTTCCACTGATGTCAATGCGAGCTTTGAGTCTCATCACCTCTAAAAATCAAGCCATTTATTTTGTTGCCTAAATATAGATTTAGGTGTCTAACGTTAGGTAACCAACTGAATATAAAAGAGTCCTTTCAACCACCACTGAAATGCAGACAACACATGGATCTAATGTCACAGCTGTTCAACAGGGCACAACAAAACTTCAGGATAAAACATATTAGAACAAAAAGTGAAAATGAATACCGTATCCATTTGACATTTCAGGGGCAGAATGTAATTATCCAGCTAGAACTTGGAAAGGACATTTGACATTTGTACTGTCACAAAAATGTGAGGGGGGTCTGTAAGAATCATAGGTGGGAAGGACTCATTTTACATTTTATTTCCTATTTTCAAATGAATCTTCAAAAATCAGCAGTGAGGAGAGATGAAACTGCAGGTCTTGCAAAACCTGGTAGTTTGTCTGATGGGCTCACCACAGCTCAAATGATGAGACCATGTATTTATCGTCTCTTTGATTTTACTTTCTTAAAAAAATACTGGAAAAACTCAGTTCCCCGCAATCATAAATCTTTCCCATCAAACCCATCAGCATTATCTCTGGGTAAACTGGCAAAATAATAAGGTGTGAATTAGAGATGTAAAAAGTTAACCGTTTAAACAGTAATCAGCTGTTTAAACGTTTTAAACAGCTGATTACCATTTAAACGGGGGGGGGGGGGGGGGAACGAGCAAAAGCTGGGCTGGCTCCCTGCTTAGCAAGAGCAGCTGGGCAGCTCTTACTGGTGGGAAGCATAGAGCTCAGCATGGGGTAGCCACAGCTCGGCTAGGCTCCCCAGTAGCAGGGGGAAGCGTGGATCCCAGCACAAGGGGGCAAGCCGCAGCTGGGCTCTGCTCACTGAGCAGTGGGGAGGTGCGGAGCCCAGTGCAGGTGGGGGAGGCCAAGCCACTGAGGGGAGGTGTGGAGCCCAGCAAAGGGGGTGAGCTGCAGCTGGGCTTGGCTCTCCACAAGCAAAAGCAGCTGGGCAGCTCTTACTCCTCTTGCTCCTGGGAAGGCATGGAGCCGAACAGGGGGTGAGGGGGAGCTGCAGCTGGGCTCGGCTCAGCTCCCCCTGAGTGAAAGCTGCCCAGCTACCACCGCAACTAGGCAGCTCTCACTTGGCAGTAAGGAACCAAGCCCAGCACGGCTCCCCTTCTTCCCCCAGTGTTTAACCCTTTAAACTTTCTATTTTTAGAACATTTAAACGGAATCTTAATTAAACTAAACTTTACATCCCTATTGTAAATATAAGAAGCTAGCTTGATAGATACATTATCTCACTGTCAATTACATTCTTTCACTGCTCAGGAGAATTTCATTTTGTTCTAGTTATTACACTTATTAACACCAAATATATCATGTTAACATACCAATTAATATTATGGTTTATGTTTTATTTGTACATAAAAATGTGGACCATTTGAGTAAATTATTAACAAGCTCTTATTAAGCCCCAAGGAAAGGAGTCTTTTTATTCCATTTTGCACATTGACCAAAAATAATACATAATTAATTATATAACAGTTTGGTTTTTTTTACCTTCTTAGCATTTGGGAAGAGCACAGGAATGAATCTAAAGTTCATGCTTCCTTGTTGTATAAACTCAATCTGCATCTAAAACAGAAAAAATCTGACATTTAATTGAAAAGATTAATGTTATAAGTTAATTTTTCTGTACACATGTCCAGACTCCTACGCTTCTAGAACATTCACTGCTTATTCGAACTACTCTTTTGTTAAGATATTTGACCTTCGGCTAGTCAACCCTCTCTTCTAATTACCCTAGGCATCATTTGTGTGGCATATTTATATGACTTCTCTCTATACAGAAATAAGAGACACAGGGAAGGATTCTTCAAAGCTTTATTGACTATTTGCCAGTTATCCAGAATCAAATAATTATATTTTTTCGTTGCACCCAGTAATCCTGTCAAATAAATCTAGAATAAGTATGACTTGATAAGGAATGCTGTTCACTTTACAAAGTGGTGAAAGTGTTAATTTCAATATCTTCACAATTTGGGTCAACTCTGTGTCTTAGCAAGGACACTAACTAAGCCCCTGTCACAGAAAGACTCAGCTTTCATCTGACTTAGGTTCTGATGGAAGTGGTGATAGCAGAAAATGTTGCTAAGATACTGGGCTTAGCTCTCAAATGGGGGAAGGGTTACCTTTTCATTAGCTCGTTCTGGCTGATCAATGGAAGAGCTTTGGAGAGAACTATTTTGAGAAGTTTAAATAAGAGGTTAGTTGTGGCAATGTGAGGCCTATACGGTTATGATATAAGATACGCAGGGAGCTGACAAGGGAGGAAGAAATATCTAGATTCACAAGAGTACACAGGTCTGAATCTTCTCCCTGGCCATTCTTGTGCTTAGCTTCACAAATTCATGTCTCAGTCAGCTTTGCTGCTGCCTGACAGAGCCCTCAGTCACTGGGGTGAATTACAAGGAGTAAAGTAAAGCAGCATTAGATCAGATCATGCTGAGGAGCATGGGAGAGGGTATAAATGGCTTAAGATGATGAACTAGAATATCAAAAGTTCCAATTTCATAAAACCACAAAGAATACGGAAGAATAAGGCACACACGATTAAAAGGACTTTGTATTAATCTTGAACTCAAACTGCATTTCCTAGTCAATGATACTGAGTACAGGACACTGAGTAGAAGGGAGGCGTTAATGTGAGTACCACAAAGAAAACAAAGAGATTGCATTTGGAGAAAGATTTGCCTTTAAGAGAAGAGGAGATGATGCAGATTCCTTTTAAAATGGCAAACGCGTGTCCTCACTTACCATCCTGTGGATGTATTTAGTATGTAAGCCATGCTCATCCCTGTCCAGCTGGGATTCAGCCCCTTCAACATCCTGTTTGTATTTTGGACTGATTGCTATGATTATCATCACTGTCTTCTGTTAGGGAGAAAAGCACTCATATGAAATTGTGAAATGCACTGTGTTTGGTAGAGGCTGCATGGAAACATGCCAATTTGTATTTTAAGTGCTCCCGATGTTCTCAGCAAATATCAGAGGATTTCATTCATTCTGGCAAATGAAATACAATGAAACTCACACACTCTCTCCACTCTTTTTCTTGATATTGCTCCTTATACATATAAAATACCTAAATGTCGAGGGATAAGATCAATAGATACTAATGTTGACCAATTTACAATTGAAACCACATTAATAAAAAGTAACTTATGTGTAATATAGTTATGCCCAGATTTTCAAAAGTGCACATGCTACTACAGCTGTCAGTGGGATCCACATCTGGGACCTTCAGCACCAAAAGTACAAGTCCCTGTCACCTACCACTTGAGCTCCTTTAATGTGACAAAGTAGAATATTGTACAGTTGCTGAGGTCAGATACCACACGGAGTAACTTGCACTGATTCAGCATGTTACATAAGCACTTTTTCGCATGCCTGGCTTGTATTCATACACTGCCAGATGTGAGTGCACATGTCAGGGACTGGCATGTACCTATGCACACACGTGCGCACACCCATCTTGCTTGCATAGACTTCTGAAAACATGGGCCTGTCTTCAAGGATCTCAAAGCACTTTGCAACCACTAATGAATTAAGCCTCACAACACCCCTATTAGGCAGGTAAGCATTACTAACTCCATTTTATGGATGGGGAAGCTGAGGCAGAGAGAGGGTAATTGTCTTGACCAAGGCTACATAGTGAGTCAGATGCACAGATAGTGCACAGACAGATACCCCGTGAAAGACAGAATGAATCAAGGGCATGACGGTGTTGAGCGAATGATAGAAATGAACGTGGCGCTTTCTACTCTGTCAGTGGGTATCAGTCTCTGGTTTTGCTTGATCTTGACAGGGACCGAGCAGCCAGGACTCCCATGAACTTCAGAGGAAGTTGCAGATGCTGAGGACCTCTCAAGATCAGACCCATATGTTGTAGCATTTTGTAGTCTTTGCTTTGAAGCAAAGCAAACCGCACTTTTCAGATAAATACAAAGCTGTCAGATTGAGCCTTCATTTTGCCTCCTAGTAGAATACTAAATTCTAGCTCACATTTATAGAGCACATTTATCCATGCAGGCCCCAGTTTCACAAAGTGCTTTACAAAGATAGCAATATATAAACTATATAGGGGGAACAGGATCACTACATTCACCACTGAAATGCAGCTGCCATTGGAATGAAACACAGTAATTGCCTTAACCATGCTCAGAAACACAGCACAGTAATTTAGGGCTGGATGTGAAGAACAACATGTCCAAGTGAAACTTCAGACAGAATTTAGCTACCAGAGTTGGAGTTTGGCTGGGGTGCCAGGATTAACACCCCCCTCTTAGACAAAGAGCTTTGAGATGTTTAACAAGCACAAGGGATCAAGATCTTGGTTTTATGTTTCATTACAAGCCTCTTATGCTTGTTTTAGTCTAAATCAAGATGAGACTACAATCATTTTTTTTTCTTTTAAACCACAAATCCTAAATTAAGCTATTGATCTATATCTTTTCTACCAATGGAAAACAAATCACAAGTGGATTGGCTATGGACGATTTAATGTTCCCCAAAGCTAAGATACAAAATTGTTCCTTGGCATCTGTAGATTAAAAGGGAAATTTTAAAGTAGACAAGCAATGCAGGGCAAAACACCTTAATGCAACTATCCATCTAGCTACTTGTGTTGTGGACCTATTGTTGTACAAAAATGCTGCATCATATTCCACATTTTTTTGTAGAAGCAATACTGCACCAAACACCTCCAGACAGGGGGACAATTAGAGGAGCACAGGCAGGGAGTGCATAGTTAGGAGTCTGGAGCAGGAAAGTTGAAAAGAGTCTTGGGGGAGGAGGATTGGGCCAATGGGGGCAGGTAGGCAGATAGGGAGATCAAATCAATCAGCCTTGTGGGGAGGGAAAATGTCATGCTAGGGCTGAGGGGACGGACCGGGAGAAAACTTACTGTGATGTGGGGAGATGCAGAGATGGATGAAAAACTAAGTGGAGGGTGGTGGGGGCAAGGAAAATGGAGGACAGAGAAACAAGTTTACTCATGTTCACTCCGCTGTTTAATGAAGACAAACTAATGCTCAGTGCTGTACATTCAATGTAGGTGTGTTCTGTGATCACATTTTGGTTCTGGTCCCTCACCACTAGTATCCACCTTAAGAATTTCCCTTGTGTCATCTCTGTGGGAAAATATCCAGGCAAGATTAGATTTTACGTACATCACCTAGGTAGCGTTCCATCCACTTAATGATGTCAATGCCTCGTACTGTGTCCTCAAATATATCAATCTGTAAGAGAGGGAGAGTTTGAGATTATTGATTCCCAACAGCTGCAGGTGTTTAGGGTTGTGAAGACCTTTATGGGACAGGAGAGTTTCCTGGAACATTTGTAAAAAGTTTACCAAACAAATGTTAAAGTCAAATACTGTATTGACGAGTCAGAGTATTAAGCATTCACTATTCCTAGGTGAAAGACAGATTAGCATTTACATATCAAAATTATTGCCTTTTTTTACTTTAACATAGCTACTTGCTACATGTTTTCAGAAAGTCCCAATCAAAGATAGTTATAGTTCAAACCAGAGTGAAACTCCACATAAATTGATGACACTATTCAAAAGTGCTAGTCAGTGTTGAAAATTTAAATACTGGTTTTTGAGAACATTCCTGAAGAGCCTGGTTTGTTCCTCTGCTCCTGTGGCTTCTGAATCTTACATTTACTGCCCCACTCCCCAACCCTTCAAAACCAAACACACACAACATTCTCCCACTCAAAAAACAACCCAACCAAAACAAAACTTGCCATTATTTCCCTATGTTGACATCACTTCAAAAGGATATATGAATTTATGTCTAAGGCTATTTATCAGAAAAGATCCACAGCTTTCTTTCTGCAAAATTCCATGATGAGTATCTGATCTTGGCTCCACACTGCCCTGTTCTTTCATCCAAAAACCAGCCAGGCTTTTGCTATTAGAAGCAGCAATCCAGACTGCAAAGAATGCCAAGGGACAGGGGGTTTCACTGCAATGAATATGATCAGCTTCAGTCAGCTCTCCACAAAGTTCATGAGCTCCATAAATTGGCAGTTTATGACAATGGCCACTGACATACATTTTAATTATTTTCAAGGTTTTTGTAGAAGAGCTGCCTGTCTCCCAAATCTCTGTTTTTCTAGTCTTTAAAAATAGTAAAAAAGAACATATTTGGGAACCTGCTTTGGAGCCATTTTTCTATATTTGTTACTCCTTAAAAGTGCTCCAAGAATTGTCTGCAGAGGTGATATCAACTAGCCCTATAAAATCTTCGAGTGTAGCTCACTGCTGTTCACAATCTTCATATGAATTGGACATATTTAGAATTGACCTATTATAAAAATGCATAGCTTGAGCCTCTGGAAAAAGGCTAGGATTCAAGAAATCAAATAAACACATGCTTAACTTCCATTAAGTCCTATTAAACTTAAACATGTGCTTAAGTGCTTTCCTGAATTGCGGCCAAAGAGTGGAGGTAGAAAGATCAGACAGCTTGTGCTTCTGAAGATTGGATTCTATGGATATCAAGTCCTGGAAATTTTGTGGATGATGCTTGTAGAGGTGGGAATTGTGATGAATAAAACCCATGAACAATTAAATGAAAACCTGGATGGCAATGTAGGATTGACAGTGGAACACAGAATCTTTCACACCTGTAGGTCATTGGCTTGAATCCTCCTGAGATATGTAGTGACCAAAAGATCTCACTATCTTATGGCTGTTTCAGTAACCTATGCGAAATATCTGGTAGCTTGTGGTCTTTATCTGATTTCTAGTGCATAGATGTCCACATCTGAAAAACCATCAACAAAATTAGCTGTCTCTGCAAAGAGGCCATGTTTCCGACTGAACAAGCATGAAAACTGGACTGATTTTTCCTGCCCAGAGATGGTCAATTCTAATCAAGGTAGAGGCACGTTATTGGAGCAGCACATGAAAGCTCATACTGATGTCCACACTGTACCAACTTGTCAATAAATGTCTCAAGGACTGTCAGTCTAGCACCTTTCAGAAGTATGAAATTCACCTTAAAAAAGTAAACAAATGAAAATGTGGATAATCTAATCATATCTTTTCATCTAAAACCCATTTCCCTTTTCCATTTCCTGAATCTACAACATTTAGTGATGCATAGAACGCCCCCCTTCCCCTCCCCAGTTTAAAATGTTTTGTCTTTTCTCCTTTATCTGAAAATCATTCTTTCCAAAAGGAATACTCACTGCAGTTTGAAATCCATTTACAAGCAGAAAGTTCACAAATTTCATGACCTCCATACCTGCGTCCACAGAATAGGTTATAAAGACTTTACCTAAGAGAGAGATTCATATAAATATGTGATGAGTCAAAACAGATGATTAAAAGAAAAGGAGACAGTTTCAGAACTCTACTTGCTGAGGAGTGAAGTCAGTGAGAGGGGGCTGTATCTTGTACATTTGACCACTGTGACCAATTAAAGAGTCAGAGAATCCTAGATTTTGAGGCCAGAAGAGACTATTATGATCCTCTAATCTGACGTCCTGCTTAACACTGGCTATAGGATTTCACCCAGTATTTCCTGCATCAAGGTCATAGCTATTGGTTGAGCCAGAGCATATCCAAGAGTGATATTGTTAGTTTAATTCAGTCCTCAGACAGAATGACATACTGATTGTAATATGGGATTTTGAAGGTAAGACTACTAGATATAAAGTGGTGGAAAATTTGAAGTTCCTATTGAGATGTGGAAGGATCTCACCAGAAATATATATCACCTGTCAATCAATGCAATGTTTAAAAGGACACTGACAATTTCAAATCACTAACGTTTCCTTGAGAGAGACATTGGAAGACCATTACAGCACTATTTATAAAGGGCTGTATTGTGCCTTTATTCATCACCCTGCATCAGGGCTGGTGTGGCATATACCATTGCAGCAGGAGTGCTGGGAAGCACAATACAGCTGTTGTACCACACCTTTAGAGAGTGCAGTGTGTGCCCCTATGGGTAATTCATTCAGAGGGGGGCTGGGACCATAGCCTGACCTCCTTTCTACCTGCTTGGGGTAGATAGCACCACTAGTGCATTGTGTGGATACACAGTCTGTGCTAATGTCTCAGCCTTAAATATTTGCATAGCAGCCTAGACACAATCTGATCCTAAGTACTGTGAGATAAACAGGATTCTGAAAGAGGATTCAAGGATTTGATTGGCTCGTGGGCAGGGAACAGATTCTCTAGAAATGCTTGGAATTGTATCTACTGCATGGAACTGTCAGGGATTAGAGAACTGATTTTAGGAAATGTTTGGTGAGTTCAGTTCCAGCTTTAGAAAAACAGAAAGTGGGAAAACTGAAAAAAAAATCATTAAAAAAAAAAGCCTTATAAAAGATGATTATGATCAAGTCAGCCAGTATTAGGCCTCAGTCCCCCATCTGTAAAACATGGAAAATAGCACTATACAAATACTAAGTAACATCATCATCATTATTATTGGGTATGTCTTCACTGACGGCGGCAAATTTGCCATCATCAGATTGATCTATCCAGATTGATTGAGTGGTCAGTGAAGATCCGCTCAATTGATCCGGAAGTCGATGCGTTAAAACCACCCCCTCAAGTGGTGCAGTGCAGTGAAGACACCGCATAGAAGAGGAGTTACGAAGTTGACGGGAGTTACACAAGCTACTCAGCGGGTACGTCTTCACTGATGGCGAGTGTCCAATTCGCCGCTATCCAATTGAACTGTCCGGATCGATTGAGTGATCAGTGAAGACCTGCTCAATCAATCTGGAAGTCAATGCATTAAAACCACCCCTGTGCGTAGCATGCGTAACTCCTGTTGACTGCCGTCGAATTTCAAGGTAAGTGTAGACCAGGCCATTATAAGGGCTTGCTTTGCAAAAACAGATGAAGATTCTGAAGGAGCAGGAGGTTCTCATCTTTTCCTTAACTAATTCAATCATCACTTCAGAAAAGTCTCTGTGCATTGATTGCTATTATTTCATTATTGAGAACCATAGCACTTCCTGCCTCACAGGGACATCTATTTTAGCAAAAAATCAGCTGTTCCATGAAAACAATCCAAAAAACATTTGTTTATTTTCTAAAAAAACATAATGTTAAGTAATTAATGAGAATTATGTTAATTTGTTTCCAGTTCCAAGGAAATAATTTGTTATACCAAATACAAGCACATTCAGGACCTGATGATGTTTAGTGCAAAAAGTCTAGTTCATATTAAGTGTTTTCTTTCTTTGTTGTCTTTGTGTTCTTATGCTGTTTATATTTTTTTATGCTAAGCATGTAAAGTTGACAGGCTGATGATCACAGACAGCTCTTGAAATAATAAAACGTGACAGAAGAAAATTGCTAACAACTTACGCAACTCTTCTGGCAAATTGCTTGTTCTCAGAGTTCCCCTGGCTGCAGGATTACTAAGAGGTCTTGGGACAGCAGCTGGGGGCAGAAAATTGTTAACCTGAGCTACAGAGTCAGAATTACACCGATAAGCGTCATTTTGGGCACATGATGTGGATGGCAGCCCTCCATTGGGTAGCTGGTTGTATAAGTGGTTTCTAGAAGGAAAAACAAATGGTGATTCTTATGTACATACATGTACACATGCACACACAAAATTTGAATTCTTTTAAAAAACAAACAAATTATTTGTTTTAATAGCAAATAGAGATTTGGCTTATCAAATATTTACCAAATAAGAACATAAGGACTGAAAATCTGAATTTAAGAGAGATTTTGAAGAGCCATCACTGCCTCAGTTTTTCCTCAAATCTATTCAGATGTCTTTTGATATGTGTTTCCATTGATACTTCTTGGCTGGAAGTCTACCATGCTGATGTAGTTTATTGCAAAGGAAGCACTGACCACAGCAGGTGAATGCAAGAGAAAGGCTGGATCCTTTCATACTTGAAAGCAGTTAAATTGTAAATAAAGAAAGCAAAAATATTTTTGGATTAGAAGGGGTAAACTTTCCAGATGGTGCTAGTCTATGTATACAGTTCTATAGATGTGAATATTTGACCATCAAAGTGGCATATAATCTATAGCCACTATCTGGAAGGTAATATGTGAAAACTCTTAGACTGACTCAGATGGAGTCTGATCAGAGAAGTTGGCCTAAAGAGGAGAATTGAAGTATGAGATACCCAAACTACAACTCCCATGAGGCACCAGGGCTGTATTTCCAAACTGAAATATTTTGGTTTTGAACCAAATATCAAAATTTTGTGAAAAAACATTTTTTTTTTTTTGGTGACCAGTTATAGTAGATATGATTGGGGTTTGTCATGTTAGAGTCTTGGGTTATGGGCCTGCACTGACTTTGTGTAATATTTATAACTACTTTTTTTTTTTTTTTTTTAAAAAGGGGTGAGGGGAGGAGGATTAGGGAGGGAATGTTCAGCAGCTCTTCCCCAGCTGTGTTCTTGGCTGGGGTTTATGGTTTTAGAACATACACTGCTTCCCTCGCTCTCATTTTTTCCTCCTGCCCTTGGATGTGAATGACAACATTCTGGCTACAACATATTTTTTGTTGTCAAATTAAAACTTGGTGGGTTCCTTTTGGCACCCATTTTCTGTTATGGGTAAAAAGTTATAAATTACTCTACAGAAAATCACTACCAATGTATAACGGATATTTTAGGAATCAGTGTAAAGCAGCAGCAATGTGGCCAAAAGATGTTTTGAATTTATTGCAAAGAGGTCTACAAAGAAAAATGAGACATGTTCCAGCAAAATCACAAATCACAAGAATGCCTATTTTCCACAGCTGTTTATAAACTTTCCAGAACTTCAAATTGACTAATAAATGCCAAAAATTTTCACCCACTTTTAAAATTTGACTAAAACTCTCCCAGAGACACCAGATATTCACCATTCTTTCCACAGACAAGTTGAAACTCTCTAATGCAAACTTAATTTGCTACTGCATCTCACTTCACTCATTATTGTTGTTAATTCTCTGGAGGCAGGGAATGCTATGTAGCCATCAGCCAGGAATCCAGAGTCCTGTTGCTATCCTGATACTGGTTCAGTTTCTTGCCATACCAACCCACATAACTGAATATTTTCAAGCATGAATGCCTAACGTTATCCCACCTTAATCCATACTTCAGCACCTATATAAAAGTGACCTGATTTTCAAAGGTGCTGAGTGCCTGCAAGCTTTAACTGAAGGTAGCTTTAGGCAATCAAGTTTGAAAAACTTGTTCCTTATGTTCCCTATCTCTTTTGTGAGGATAATGCATAATGCACATCATGTACCACAATGGGGTCCTGATATATAACGTGGGCCCCTAGGAGCTATAGCAATAAATAATAATAATTAATAGAGATGTGACGCTTAATAAATGAATGTTTGCAAAGTTCTAGGAGAACCTCAGATGAAAAGCGCTGGACATGATATGTTTTATTATGTCATGTGAAATCCATGAAAATGCTGGAAATGTTAATTTAGATATCTATCAACATTAAACAAGATTTTCTCTATTTTCCTCTGAGCTACAGAATAGATAAGGATGAAATCATTTGTTGCCAATCACTGAGGAATCCAAGGCTGATCTGACTGGCCTACCATAAAACTGGAGGCTAAAGAATGTGACCTCATTGACCTTTGCTCATAAATGAGGAGGTGAGGGAGAGCTCTGAAGTTTCAACTAAGATAATTCCAACTTCTCTTCCTTTTAACCTTCAAGTATTTACGCTTGTTAATGTGCACACTTCAGAGTGGAGCAGACACTGTAACAATATTTCAGATAACTGGCTTTGAAATTCTGGTACCACACTGAGAGTTCGTATTCTGCTATGTACGAGGCCTCACTGCATGTGAGATAGCAAATAAACTTAACAAATCTCCAAACCAACTTCTCCACACACACGCCAACAAAAAACGCTTAACATTATAGGCTTCACAAATGCTGGTTACAATACCTAACAAGACTGCTCTAGAATTTCAAAGTTTGTGTCCCAGGTCTCAAGGCATACTTATGGAGAAGAGCATTCTCTTTGTGGGACTCTTTCTCCATTGCATTTAGGAGCATGGGGATTTGAATAATTAGGGATTACTTACTGGGCAGGATGGATGACTTGCATGCAAGGTCCAGGAATAGGAGGCAGTGGTTGTGAAGGATGTGCAAAACGGTGGTAGGGAATCCTACCATCTAGATTAATAAATAAACACAAGTATTTTATCAATCTACTTTCGTCTAGATGGAAATTTTCATATTTCAAACATAACCTGCTTCATTTCTAGGAAAGTTCTAGCAGCTTGAAGTTATATAGTATGATCAGTAGCAGGTTAAAGAAAAGTTTTACAGAACTGAGTTTCATGCTTGAACAAACAATATGGTTCAGCTTTCCACGGTGGTTTGGAATGTTGGGAAGATTGACAGTTAAATAGTGAGAGCTGGTTTTCATCCATATTTAACACGCCTGACTTTTATTTTTTGGGCTATAACCTGAGAAAATTAATCATCTCAATAGTCTCATGAAAGCAGAAGAAAAATCCTTGAACAAATCAGTTTGCAACACTCAGGCTAAACAGTCTGAGAGTATTGTAAATGAAAAGAGAAAAATTATCTTTCTTTTTGTTACTTCGTTGTGAACAAATTTGCTATCTGTCTAACTGTAGTGAGAGGGTGTGGGCTCCCTCAAAGCTAGACAAAGAGAGCACTCTCCCTTCCCCCCGGTGGGCAGAGTCAGAACAGTCAGGCCCACCCCACTGGAAACGGGGGGCGGGACAGGAAGTATAAAGGGAGAGTCCTGCAGGTCAGTCGGGCTGGAGCTGCCGGGGGAGATGGATGTCTCCCACCTGCTGCTTGAGCCAGAAGCTGAGGCGGACCCTGAGGACTCGCCGAGAGCACTAGACCTGCCAGCCTACCCAGATGCTGAGGAGCTGCTGAGACTGCTGTTGGTGATATGCCCTGGAGAAACGGAGAACAATCCCGCACAAGAAGTACACCCAGAGGGGAGCGTAGGAAGTCCAGGGATACCAAACAACAGTCTGGCTGTGTTATTGCCTGAAACCAGATCAGCACGTTTTGACTGGATCCCTGCTGACCCAGTGGCGGAACCATCCCGGGTCCTGGGCTGGGACCTGGTGGAGTAGGGTGGTCCTGGGTCCTCTTAACCCCTGCTGCCAACTCACCGCTGGGGTGGCAACCTCCCCACTCTGCATTAGCTCTGCCCTACCTATGGGCCTGAGCCCCTAGATTGTTTGATGCTCCGCCCTGCCTGAGGGCCTCAGCCTTATAGACTGCTTGTCTGCCCCACCCTGCCTAGAGGACTGAGGCTGTGAAGGCTGTTAATTTCCCATGGCAGTTTATTGTTACAGGGACGTGGAAGTGAGGGGGTGTGGCCTCCCTTGGAGAGGGACAGGGACACATTCCATACTAACAGTAACCTTTTAAGGCCTTAAGGTTGGGTCTATTACTCCCTAAAGGCTGCAAAGGAAGATAACACGACAATCCTTGCTAAAATAACTTCTTTGAAAAATGCTGTTGGTTTTTTAAGTGCATATCATAGTAGCTATTATTAATTATTATTATTATGATTATTATTTGTGTTACCAGAGCACCTATGAGCCTTAGTCATAGACCAGGAGCCCACTGTGCTAGGTGCTGTGTAAAGACAAAACAAACAGATGGTCCCTACCCCAGAGAGCTTACAATTTACGTATAAGACAAAAGACAACAGGTGGATATAGACTTAAGGGGCGGTAGAAGGAGACAGTATTTGTCAGTGTGCTAGGCTGTGTTCTCAGTGCACAGTGACCTAACTGTTCTCAAGTTTTTATGGGCATCACGGAACAGGAGAGATTATAATGAAGAATTTGAAGGAAGATAGTAACTCAGTGCCATAAACACCCACAAAATTATTGCCTTCTAACACATTAAGCTCTTCCGTGCAGCTGCACAAGCAGTAGATCACAACAACAGTTCCAGAGGGGTAGCCATCTTAGTCTAATTTTAGCAAAACAATGAGAGTCCTGTGGCACCTTAAAGACTAACAAACTTATTTGGGCCTAAGTTTTCAGATAACGAAGTGGGTTTCTGCCCACAAACGCTTAGGCCCAAATAAATTTGTTAGTCTGTAAGGTGCTACAGGACTCTCGTTGTTTTAACAACAGTGGATGCACAGCTAAGGCCTCTCATTAGAAAGCGCTGTTATCCAACCTTCAGTCACACTAAGTTTAATTGGAGGTGATCTACACAACCCCCCAATGTTTCATTTTTCAGTTGTGAAATTAAGACTTTGGGTTTTACTTCAATTGCATTCCAGGGTCTCCAAACTTTTTCTTCACTTTCTGAGCCAGGGCTGAATGACATAAGGAGTAGAACAGGGCACAGCAAAGCAGCATCCAGGCAGCTGACAGGAAAGGCAATGGTGGGAGACGGCACTGTTACAATCATTCCATAGTATTTCCCTTTAAGGGTCAAGTATGGATGGGTAGAGGGGACCACAGACCTAACTTGAGTGGGGAAACTTGCACCAAGGCTGTACATTTGAAGAGCTCTGTTGTTGCTGATAAACAGGATGCAGCTTCTAATGAGCTGCAAGAGGAACAGATGGGGAAAGAGCCTTTCCTTTCAATATCCCACGTCAGATTCATTGCCAGAAGTGGCTCTCTTGTTCATTGGTTGCACTGGCAGCTACGTGCCCTCACCAACTCATCTCCAGACCTTCACATGCGTAAGGGCTGTTTTGGTAACTAAGGTATACGCAAAGTATAGGTTAGGCATAAGCAGAAATAGAAAGTAATGCAAGCAATTTGGCAAGGGAAATTGAGTCCATTGCTTCAGTTTCTCTCTTTGTGGACTTCCTAAGAGAGCACTGCATCAGTTCCCAGTCAGGATTTAATTATCAGAACTAGAAACTTAATTTTTTATAAAATGAAAGTTTAAATTACGCAGAAGCAGATGGAGGCAGGAGTGAAGTGCTAGACATGTTGCCAACTCTTGCTACTTTATCATGGGTCTTGTGATATTTAGTGTTTTTTAAAAAAAACCTGAGATCCTGGAGACATGTTATAACATGAGAATCTTAGTATTCACTTTAAAAAATTAAGTTTCTAGTTCTTGTGCTTGCAGAGAAAAGCTCGAAAACGTGATCCAAAAAGGCTCAATCATGAGAGGCAAATAAAAAGAACCAAACATTTTAAAAATCTCATTATTTTCAATCCAAACTCATGGTTTTTGAGTGTTTGGGATGGGCAATACTATGCTAGTAGGTCATATTGGCTCATACTGACTCAATTGGTTCCTTGTTTGAATTGTATTAGGAGTTCTGTGTGAGATTTGTTTATAAATATAGGATTAAAAATCCACAAGTAATTTGTGTGTGTTTATTAAAATACTTGGTGTTCTTTAAATTAGTTCTCTTTTTATTTACATTTGTTTAGTTTAGAATTACTCACTATTTAGAGTCACTATTTCGGTGTCACAAAGCTAAATATTCTCGATTCCTTCAACAACTAAATGACTATTCTTACTCCTGTCATTATGATAAACTCAAGGTAACTTCCTTCCATTGTAAAATGTTAACAGAGACAAACAAGGTTATAAAAAATTACCATTTACAGTATTGTCAATCCCATATGTTGAAGAAGCCAAGGCCCCCAAAATCATGAGATGGGCTGAAAAGCAGTGACATTTTTAGACAAATTTTGTGATCTTTTTGTCTGCCTTCCGGATTTTGAGCCTTTAAAGTACAATGGGATCATGTTTTCAAGCTTTTCTTTTCAATCACGAGAGCTAGAACTTAAAAAAAAAAAATCTGGAGATTCACATGTTACTGTAAGACTTCTGATAAAATTGTGAGAGTTGGCAACATTCTATTTATTTGTACCATAGTAGGTCTCCCCCTGCCCTATTAGCTGGGTTACAGCTGCCAGTGGCGTACCAAGAGGAGGGAGCAGGGGGAGGCCAAGTCTCCAGGCTCTGGTCTGTGCGGGGGTGTTGGGCCGGCCCTTCACGACGCGCAGGGGGCCGCAGAGGGTGCAGGAGGTTCTGAGGGGCAGGAGTATAAATGCCCAGCGAGTGAAGCACTGTCCTTGAGTCTTTAAGGGAGTGGAGAGACTCATCCATCTTCTTGTGGAATAGGTTGACAGTATTGAAGGACAGATCTTGGACGGTACTCTGAACCTCTTTAGGGTAACCTGAGGATTGTAACCATGAGTGTCTCCTCTTAACAATGGCCATAGCCACCCCCAGAAATGCAGTATCTGCCACATCTACCGCAGCATGGAGGGAAGTTTTGGCCACCAATCTGCCCACATCCACTAAGGCCTGGAAGTGGGCTCTATCCTCCTCAGGGAGCTCGTCCTTAAATTCCAAAAATTTATTATAATTAGTAAAATCACATTTTGTCAAGAGGGCCTAATAATCTGAGATCCTGAACTGGAGGGAGGTGGAAAAGAAGGTCGAGTAGCTTATGATCCTTATCAGAGGGAGTAGCCTTTGGTTGCTGTTGCTTGGACCGCTCAGTAGATACCTGCATCACCAAAGGGGTAGATGGTGGGTGAGAGGACAAAAACGCTCCCTCATTGGATGGAACAAAATAATGCTTCTCAGCCCTCTGAGGGGTGGAAGCATAAAAAGCAGGAGTGTGCCAAACCACCTTTACTGGGTCCACGATGGCCTTGTTGATGGGAGAGGGTCACTTGACTAGGACTGGAAGGCTACAGAATGTCTAGTAAACTGTGCTGAGGCTCCTGGACTTCCTCAAGCTGAATCTCTAGCTCTGCAACCACCCTATGCATGAGCTCGTGATATTGTTTGAAGTTGTCTGGTGGAGATGGAGAAGATGGAGTAACCCTCTCTCCAGTGAAGATGACAAGATTGGCCCCCCAGAACTGTTGGAACCAGTGGATCTGGCTCATCTTCACCTTCAGAATGTTCTGACAGGACCAGTTGTGGGTGTCTGGGCAATGGTAACTAGGACTCCTGCACTGATTCTTGGTGTCGAGGGTGGGGCTCCTGCAGTCCCCAATATTGATAGTAGAACGGATCAGCTGGCAAAAGAGGACCCTATGGCATAGGTAGCACCTGTCTATTGGCCAGTCATATCTGAAGGTCATATCTGTGTTGCCCCCCGCAAACTGCAAGCCTCGGGCAGGTGTGGAGCAGAACTGGCAGGGCTGTGCTTCATGGAAGGGGAGCTGATAACTGTGATTAGCTCCCCTGTCTCAAAGCACAGCCCCTGCCAGTGCCACTCCGCGCCTGCCCAAGGCTTGTAGTTTGGGGGGACAATGCCACCCGTCACTCCAAACTATGCCCATGTTAAAAAAGCCGGGTTCCAGCGCCATTGGCTTCATTGCCTTCCTTATGAAATGTTTTTTTGAGTCTCAGGTCCCGATCCTCACAAGTTCTGTGGGGAAAAGAGCGGCAGGTGCGGCACTTGTCAGAAATATGAGCCTCATCCAGGCAATAGAGGCAATGCTGATGTTCATTGCTCATTGAAAAGAAGCGAGGGCAGGAAATATAGTATTTGAACCCCAGGACCTAGGGTGTAACCCCAAAATTCTCAGGGGAAGAAAGTGAGGAAAAACACGATCTAATTACACTTTGCAGGGCAGGCTATGCTCCAAGAGCAACTAAAACCAACTATATAAAATACCTTAGAGCAACAACACAGTAAAAAAGGAACTGAGGACACCAAAGCTTCCGACTGAGGTCACGTGGTGACGAGACAGAACTGGAGAGGTGTCAGCCTGCACCACCTTCTATGTGTTCGGTTCAGAGCACGAGGAGATCTATGTCACACGTGTGGGTCAATGGACACTGCCTGCAAAAAATTCTGGACTTGGGTGCGTATGTGTATCCCAAGTGTGGAATACACCTAGGGACCACCACTCAATGAAGAAACATTACTTATCACAAACACAATGGAATCAAGTATCCATGGTTTCTGACATCAAGTGCATCATGTAATGAATGTGTAAAGTAACAGTCCTTGGGCGAATAGCTTTGCTGTGTGGATTTCTTTGACATCAAAAGCAGTTTTACTGTTCTTTCCTGAATGGCAGATGCCTGGGGCTAGATTACAGTCTGTGAACACAATACACTATATTGTTATTGTTTAGAAGATACATAATAGAATGCATTAAGTGCAAAGCCTCATTGTGGGCTGTGATTGCCCAATAATCATTTGAAAATTTAGAAAGCTGTCAGGAAGTGATTTATGCTGCACTGTGTATGTAGCAGGCAGGAGTCCTGTTGCCAATTTCTTGGTCCTGACCAAATCCATTCCAGCCATCTGATTTTTGTTTTTTGGATATGGTTGAAATATTGCTCTGATTTCTCTGTGAGGACCCTCTCCTTATGAACTTTTTAAAACAAACTGTACCGGTTCTGCTCGTATGCAGCTGCACACAATGTGTATGTGTTGAGAAGGTACGAAGGGAGAATTATATTATGAATTTAGCTCTTCTTCTCCAGAAAAGTAAGTGATCCAAGGAGGAGGGAAATGACCAGAACATAAAACAGCAGCAAGGAAGTTGGAACACAAAATGCATGAGTGGGAAAGAATAGCTTCTGTGCAATAGCACCAGCCTTGTTCTGATGAGTGAATTTTGAGTCCTATAACTGATTTATTTGAATTGGAGGTTCAGCCTTAGCAAATTCACTGACATCATGCTAACATTAGAGAAGATAAAGTGGTTGGTAATAGGTGTTAGGAACAATAGATGCATCCTGTGAAGGACATACAGTAGGAATACCAACTGATTAAAATATAGTCTGGAGCTAAGAGGGTGATACCATAGAAAAGTATATTAAATACTGGTCAATTAAATTAACTTACATGGATTCTGGTGGTGTGGATCAGCTGGACAATGGTATCTGAGGTTCCACTGAGCATGCGGAGAAACATTATGCACCATTTGTTGGCATACAGGATACTGCTGAGGTTCAGTTCTAAGAAACTCTCTGGATATTAATGGTCCTGGAAGGTCCTGGAGGTTAAACACAGATGTAAGTGGTAATGGGGGTTCTAACTGCCTGATGCGCATGACATCCCAAGGCTGAGAATCATATCCGGTGTCTACAGTTGGTAGGTCAAAAGGTGCTCTGTTATGTGGTGGCTGATGTGACTGTAAATTCTCTTGACTTTTGTCATTAAGTGAATTCTGGGAAACATCAGAAAAACTTGTGTTTGATTGACTAGAGTTGTGTCCAGTGTCAGGAGAATCAGTTGAAAACTGAGATCTCAATAGTTTATTTGTTTTCTCCACAGTTGAAAGATGAGACTCAGGTGAGAGCATTCCAGGCACTGATTCAGTGGAGGCACAGGAAGACACATCTTTTTCAGAATCCTGATGTCTTAGACTGCTGCTACAATCCTTCATTGCTGTGTTGTGTGGTTCAGGCTGGTGATAGCTTGCAAGCTCTGAGGATTTACAGAAATGTGATGGATCAGGCAAGGAATTTTGAGACATTTGATATGGTCCTAAAGGTACCAAGTTCTTCATATTATCAACAGACGGTTTCAAAGCCTCTTCTAGTGAATGTTCTGGAAATGGGGACCAGAATGCAGATTCATCAACTTCAACGGGTATGCTTCGACTCATCACAGTGCCTAAAAAGGGAAGAACAAGCAATGTAAAACTCTCAGCTCATGGATAAAGCAGTGATGTGTTTTTAAAGACTGATCAACAACAGCAATACATCTCTGCTTGGTTGACTTTTAATGAAGAAAGAAATGCATTGAGCAATAGCCTTGGACTAACCTGCAATGGAGGCCATTTCCAGTTTTTGTGACGACTGTGGAAATATGAATCAGCTTGCTTAATTTGATGCCAGAATTTTCCACCAAACTGGAAAACAAGAAAAAATGATCCCCATTGAAACAGTGCAGTTTCAGACAGTTAAAAAATCCAGAAATAATGACTTTGTATCAGAGATTTACCAGGTGTGTTGATTAAAGTTCTCAGACTCACATTTCAGAAAGCAGAGAAATGTAAGGGTGTTTCTGGTACTTCGTGTTCCTACTGAGTCAAGAAGCACAGCCCCTCTCGTGTTATTTCCAAATATAACGTTTAGGGTATTCTGATCTGGGGATTTGGTTCAGCCTATTCCAGAGATGGGACCATCTGCAAGTTTTGGATCCAGACCCACTAATGAGACCCCACCCTGCTGCCTTGGTTCTACACTCCCCTTTTCAGCCAAATTAAGGAACTTTGATCCCTGAGCCAAACTTAATGACTAAAGCCAGTCTCCAATTGCTGGTTCTTATTGTATCCAAAGCAGTTAATCTATTTGGATACTGTTTACTCAGATTACTGGGAGTTTACAGACGTTTTGAGATTTTTGTTGTTCTATAGGTTCCTTTTTCAAATGATGTAATAATGTAGATTGAATAGTACAGGCCATATGGAATTTCAGATGCCCTTCCAGAATTCATTATGGATCCAAATTGTAAAGTTATCAGTTTCTTTTATGGTGTTGTCAGTAAAATTGTTCCAGCCAAATTACTCTCTTAATCAATGTTTCTAATATAGCATTGTCATACACTATTACAGTAACAACCAAGTCCAAAGCGTGCATGGTTACTATACCAACGTTGGGGATTAGAACTACACGCCCCATTGCACAACTAAACAGAAGATTCTTTCTATGCTCTACCTAAAGTTATCTGAAAAGAGTACTGGTTCCTGGATAGTGAGACCACTCTCAATTGACCTCTAACATTTCAGAGTGGGTCTCAGAAAGCTTTCTTTGAAATTATAATCTAAGTAAAATAAAGCTATGTAAACCAACACCTTATAAAAGGCTGCAACATCCAACAACCTAATAGATTATAGTAATGGGCAAGCTCTATATACTGTTCTGGCACTCTCAGCTCTTCCAAGGGACAGGATAAGATGGTATGAATGACCTGCACCAGCCCCTTTTCAGTTTTATCTCCATCCTATTGGAAGAAGCCAGAAACCAAACTAGAACAATCATTAAAGATGATTGAGACAAGAATGCATAGCAAACAAAGCAAATGGCAACATCAACCAACAACAGAATTTGGCTTAAAAGCCTTAATAATCACAAGCACAGAGAATTAAACCATTTCCTGTAAATCAAGAAAAAATTTAATTCACTTATACTATTCAGTAACAAGTTCCTTAAATAGAAAGCTGTACATAAAAAGTATGTTCAAATGAACAAAGAATTCTAAACATTCAAGCAAGGTCACTGAGAAATATCATGTTCTGTGTCTGATTTAAAAATGTCTCAACTCCAGTGTGGCTTCAGCAGTTCTTTCTCCAAAAATTTGTACCTTTAATTTGAAATAGTAAAAATATGCTCTTTATACTTAATTCTTAGTCAGACAGGGGAAGAGCAATTGCCAGTTGCAGTTCATTTGCTTTTAAATGTCCCCACAAGTTTGGTTCTATTGCAGTGGCATAAAGGAAATAATACAATGTAAAAACTGAAGCAAATCCAATTTGACTTCCTCAGAGACCTCAGCAGAAAATTGCTGAGAAAGGGACGTACATGGAGCAAGAGGGCTGGTAGATTTCAACTCTTTGAACTTTCATATCTTCAAAACTCACCATTTCAGAGAGTATGTTAGCTTATTGAGGCTATAGAAGCTAATTTGATAACATCACCAAAATCTTCAGAAGGCATAGCCACCACAAGAAAGACCCTGAAATGGAGATTTTAGGTCAGATCCTAGAGTGCTTTCTGGCCAGTGTGTGATGATACCCAAGCTTATTGCTAGTGTATTACATGGGCAAAACCCTACTTGTACTCTCCATTGTTCAGTTCTCTGTAACTGTGATCTTGAAGCAGCATAGAGACAGTGAAATGGCACACAGGCCACGCAGCAAAACCACCTCTGGCACAGTGAGGTTTCAGGTTGTGGTTCTCTGAAAAAGAGATGTGGCCAGACAAAATTGTTCTACACATCTCCTGGGTTGTACGTCTACAGCAAAAGTTTCTCCAATGTGTAACTTCAAGTCTTTCTACAGAGGGCCTTTTACCACTATAGTTATACCGGTAAATGTATAGTGCTATAATTATAGCAGTATAACTATGCTGGTAAATTTCCCAACGTAGACAAGCTCTCAGAACACTTACTGGGTGACACTAACACACAGCACGTGTAGCTGCTTTGCCAGATGCACAGACACAGGCTAGAGAACAAAGTGCAGTGCTAACTAGACTCCTTTTTGTTACAGGCACCCATGCTTGAAATCCTAACCGTAAACTCACAAACCTCAGACTGTTTTTCCCGTGGTTGTATCCTTTTTCCCTTACGCTATACCCATATCATTACCACTGTTAGCTGAATCAGTGTCCTGTGACAGTAATAACACGTGACTGTAAAGGGAAAACCCTGAGTTCTCATAATTGGCACAGGATTAAGATGGGGACTTGCTTTACTCTGTTCTTTGCAATAGTGATGAAGTGATAGTTGCCTGGCAACACTGGTTGTATCACTGCCCCCATCATTATTGCACTGTGATCAGATGACTCTGCTGGGAATATGGGTTAAGGCCAGGTTTACAAAGGTAATTCAGGCACCTAAAGATGCAGATAGGTGCCTAGTGATATTTACAAAAGAAATCCACTTGTGTCTAAATCCACTAGGCATCTAAATACTATTGTAAATCTGGTCACAAGGCTCCCTGGCCATGGTGTGCTTGCTCATACTTGCGCTGTGATGGGGAACTAATCAGGAGGTGTGTGATTTGTGGGCAACTTTGGACTAACCCCCAAGTGAAGAAATGACATATTTCAGGCATGGGCGAAAGCAAGATTAAAGGAGCATAAGGGGCATCTCTAGACTTGATTCACATTGCACTCTCCTCCCACCATTAACTAGCATCTGGTCTTTCATAACAAGTTCTCTTTGGTATCCATCTTGAACTGTAAAGATAAAGGACAAATTCATCTGTGGTGTAAGTGGGCATAATGCCATTGGTTATGTTAGTCACACTAATTTAACAGCATTATTATCTGTAATTATCAAACATCTGAACATGGTAATTTACAGAAACAAATTCACCAGGGCTGAATCTGTTTGTAGTCTCTTTGATGGTCGCTGAAGTGAACATATCAAAACACCAGAAAACCACTCCAGCTGGAAACTCTGTCTTCAATAATGATTAACCTAACACCACCACGGACAACATTACTGGCCAAGTGAGGAAATAGACTGTTGGGAAGGCTCAAGGGTCTGGTCAAAGCCTACTGATGAAGCATGGTCAGAAGACTCAAGATGTGACCTACAAAACACTGAGACTGTGAGTTCTGTTGCTCCTGGATACATAGGCCATTTTCAGGGTGAACATTCAAGGAGCAGAGGGTGGTATAAAGTATCAAGGGAATATTTGAAACACCTTAGTAAATTACTAATTAATATCCAACCTAAATACCCCTTGCTGCATTCTAAACCACTTGCCTCTTGTCTTATGTGGACATGATGACGGAAACACTTTCTCCTTTCCTGTTGGGGTTTCTGTTTTTATGTCACACTCATCACCGTAGTGTCTGTGTGCCTAGAATCTTAATCCCTCGGGTTCTGGGGCCCTGGCTGGTGCATAGGGGTGCAGATTTGGCTACCCCATGTCAGAGGAGGTGACTAAAACTCATTGTATGCAATATTTGAGAAATTAAAACTTTAGTTTAAAAAAATCAAACCTCAGGAAGAGATGTGGATGCTGGAATCAGACCTATTGCAGGTTATTACATAGTTTTCTTTGTCTTTATTTTATAGTCCACAAGAAGGACAGGAAAGAGATACGGCCTTTCCATAAAGATGATATAGGTTCAAGAGATGAATAAGCATGTAGTCAAATATCATCTGTTCTCAGAATCCCAAACCAACAAAAAAGTCCACTATAAAGTATACCTTTTTAAAGATCTTGGCTAGTTGGTTGCACCAAATCTATTAGTTAAAATGTTAATAATGGGTTCTTCTTCAAAATTAATGCTAATTATGCTTAATAGTAAACATGGAACAAATAAGCAATTGTTCCTGTCCAAGGCCTCTCCTGCCTGCTATTAGATTTACATTATCTTTGAGACATTCAGATACCCAGAAGATGCAAATGTTCCCAACAACAAATTTAAAAAAAAAATTAAAAAAAACAAAAAACAAAAACAAAACCTGCACTGTGGCTGTAACCCAAACGAGAACTAAAGGTTTCTCTTGGAGCCAGAGTTTTTTTCTTTTCTTCCTGTGGAACATAAGATAAAAATGAAGAAAACTTCTGATCATGCTACTTAATAGTCTTTAATAAATTGCCATTTCTTTAGCATAAAATCTCTGACCATTCCCCCCTTGCTCGCAGTGTCTTCCTTTAAAGCAGAACTGGTAAGAAGAATGAAGCTGCAGCGTGGTGCAGACTCCCATTCACTGGAGATAGCAATCTCACTTTGGCCAAACAAGGCAATATTGAAACTCTTCCCTGACATGCTCACTCTTGGACTAATGGTTTAGGCTGGACTAGTTTCACCATTCAAACAGACAGAGAAATAACTATGGCCCATTTATTGAGCACTGAGAAAGCAGATTTACTTTAGGGCTTGGTTACATGCCACTGAGCGTCATTATTTCTAACTCTAGGGACAGGTATGCACTGGAACAGGTTACTTAGGGAGGTTGTGGAATCCTTATCATTGGAGGTTTTAAAAAACAGGTTAGACAAACACCTGTCAGGGATGGTCTAGGTATACTTGGTACTGCCTGTAGAGTTCCATGCAATTTCCGTTGGCATTTTTCTATTTCTAAAAGTAGAGCACAAGACAGACAAACACCTTACTTGAGCCCCTGTTGTCAAGAACTACAATAAAGGAGTCCGTCAGCATATCAAAACACCCTTGGCAAATCATGATCTGATCCCTCTTCTAGCATTGAGACAACTGGAGAATGTAATTTATGGCCCAAACTCATCCCCAAATATATAGAACTATTTTAGGTGGTATTTTCATATTGTCAGAAAGCTCCAAGAATTTAGTATTTCTCCATGACTTAGGGTGACCATATATCCTGTTTTGGCCAGGACAATCCCTTTTTTCAGATCTGACCAGGACGTCACAACTTTTTTGGCAAAACCAGGCATTTGTCCTGTTTGCTCTTGCCCTAGGGGGATGCAGAAGAATGTTCGTGCAAGAGCAAACGGAAAAATGCCCAGTTTTGCCAAAAAAGTTGTGATGTCAGTGTCATGGGCACAGGCAAGCCCCTGAGCACTGACCATCTCTCACCTGGTGTCCTGTTTTCAGTTTAGGGAAATATGGTCACCCTGCCATGGCTATATAGTAACAGGAGATTACTAATAACCAGTTTGAATTCTTGTTTGACTATTGCAAGTCATAACACGAGGCTTTTAATAAAGGGAATTAACATTCTAGCAGCAAATTTCATAAAATAAATGGACAAAATCCCATTAATAGCCCCTTCTCCTCTTCTTCCTTCCTTTCCCCATACACAAAGTTTTGTAACATGGATTTAGTAAATAACCTTGGAGAGTTGCTTGTAAGTGAGCTTGTTGGCAGTGGCTCAAGCTCTTGTGACCAAACTCTTCCAAGCTTCCTTGCAACAATTCCCAGACTGAGAGAAGTTCTTCCATTTCTCCTGCCAGATAAACTGAAAGCTCCAGAGCCAAGGGAGTGCTGGCTGTGTTGTTGAAACAGTCATGTACAGGAATGTTCACAATGAAATGACTGCACGATATGCTTGTTCAGGACACAGTTTGCTTGGATGTGTCTGGGAGGCTGCAGGGGAGAAGGTAAGTGGAAAGAGAGATGGGGAACAGACAGACACTCACTTTTCCAGGTCAATAGATATAGGACTGAGTTGCGGAGTTCAATAACAAGGTCAAATTCCCTTAACATTCAAGGAAGTTTGTAGCTGGGGGTTAGCTTCATTTTTACAGTTTCAGGATTTCATAATCAACCACAAAACATTCCATATATTTCCCAGTTTGAAGACTTGTCAAGCTTCAGATCCCCAAAGAATACCTCCAACTGCCTGGTTTTGATTAGACAACTTCTGAAAAGGGGGAGGAGAGAACCTGCAACAAAAGAAGGTGTTTGTGCTCTCATTCTTTTTCAGGGAGATTTGAGAGTTAAAGAGAGATTCTATTAAAGTCATATTTGTATGTGTTAATCAATAGAAGAGGGAACGTTAAGACAAAGGAGAAACCTCTTCCTGTCTGATGTTCAATACATAAAAAGGGGTGGAAATTATACTAATTTAGAAAGGTTTGGATGTAAATTAACTTATGCTCTAGCCAGGTGGAAGAGGGATGGACAGGAAGGATAGTGCAATGATTATGAGGTTAGCCTGGGACTCAAAAGACTGGGGTTCAATTGCCTGATCCACCACTGAATTCCTCTGCAACCTGGAGCAAGTCTCAGTTTCTTATTGCCTACATTCCCCATCAGAAAAATGGGGATAATTGTATTCCCTAACTCACATAGTCTCTGCAGCCAGCACAAAGATTGTATATAGAAGGAAAACTATAGAACATGCGCCAGCTCTAAGAGAGAGGTTTTACCTACACTACAAAATACAATACTCATTTTCCAGCACTAGTATAACCACACTGGTGCTAACAATAATGGAAGTTATTTTCCCCTTACCTGGACACGGAAAGGGGAAGTGCAACTGGGAGGGCTGATGGGAAACATAGGCCCTGCTTCCTCAGGAGATAGGATTAGGGTGACCAGATGTCCCGATTTTATAGGGACAATCCCGATATTCGGGGCTTCGTCTTAAGTAGGCACCTCTTACCCTAGATCCCATGTCCCGATTTTTCACACTTGCTATCTGGTCACCCTAAATGGGATGTACAATGGAGATAGGGTTGATGGGAGTTGTGCTTTACAGATCCATCATGGTACTTTCTGAAAAATCAGGTTCCTTTAAGATGTCTCCCATCGAGCACTCAAAAATCACTGGACACTTTTGAAAATCTTGACCCAGAACCAGAGCTATTCAATCTATTGAATGGTCAATAAAAAAGGAGCAACAATGTTGTTTGTATTCCTACTGGAGCTTTATCAAGTTAGAGCTTCAGCATTAGATAAAAATTATTGGAGTGTTATATTTACAGTACATGTCGAAATTGTGCCAGCATTCAGCAATAGCTAATCTTATCTCAGATACCAAGAATATTAAATAAGGAAACAGAATCAATACATTTTCACATGAAGCATGACTCTTTAATAATGTTATGCCTTTAGAAAGCAAGATTTTCAGGGCAGAGACCCTGCTAAGTGCTTGGCACATTTTCCCCATAGTTTAGTGACATGTACTTCTAGTGTTGCTAGACACAGTCTAAACTCTAAAACAACGAACAGCAACACAATTATTTTAAATGCAAATTAATGATGCTAAATGACAACATGCTTGCATATTACATGAGTAACAAAATTCAAGCTTTTGAAAACAAGGAAATGAACAGTTAACATCACAAATCCTGAACTGCCCACAAAATAAACACACATTCATCTGACGTATAATGAAAAGCATATTTTGTCAACACATAACCATAACTTTGACAACTGAATTACTGATTTTAATGTAATTTTGTTTTCTTTATTTCAGTGGCAAAAGGGTTTCTTTCAAGATATGCTTTTAAATGGAATATATTCTCAGCTAACATAGGGCTAGATCGGTAGGCTTGAGTCTTTAGGTACAGCACAGAAGTGCAGGGAGGGGGTACATTGCCCCAGGGAAAACACCAAAGACATTCTGTCTTAGAGCCAGAATGCCTCCTGGAGCTTTCCATTGAATGGGGCAGTGCACACGCCACTGCCCTACAATTTTGGCTGGTGCATATGGGGACAAACACAGCCACAGATCTCCCTAACTCTCCACTCCTCCCTACTCCTTACGTGTGGCATGCATCTTCCTGGGGAGTAGCTAGGGTGCTGCGGTCCCTGTGCTTTCTTGAGCATATGGATAGGAATTCTGCTTGGCTCTTATGCTCCACTGAAGAGATAGCAACACGTTGCTTTTGAGCTAGAGGAAGACAAAGATACCAAATCAGAATTTCAAACCATGGCACTATTTTAATGCCAGGTAACTTCAAAGGATCTTGATGAATTTTCTTCAAACTTTGCAGAAGCATTCTTCTTTTGCTCCAGAGTAAATATGGCAATTTCCAGGTCAAATCAATTTTGCAAGTCAAAGTCATGAGGGTGCCAAAGCAGGACTCTATAGTGGAAGCTGGTTTCAAACTTAACTATGGGAATACTGCCACATCTCCCTAAAACACCTGGGTGCCGGAAAGACTGCCACAGTGTGTGTGGGTCAACACGAGGCCAGCTGTTGGACATTGACATTGGCATGGCACCAGGCAGACATTCACCTGGGGGTCTGGTCTCAGGCTTTCTCCTCAACATGTTTTCTCATGAGAAATGAAGGCCCCCTTTGGGTATCTCCACAAGGAGCCACCAGTTCGGGGTGTGCACTTACACATAAGCTACAGCACCTTCTTCCAAGGCATACAGCCTACCTTCCAAAGCAGAGCAGCATCACATAAAAGTTGCCATGTGTCCCACTTGGCTCTCGAAGGCAAACACAGCCTAAAGGACTAGAGCTTCCAATGCACACAGTACAGTAATGTGATGAAGAAGAGCACTCCGGCTGCCATAAGCCAACATCAGAACCATGCTCCCAAGCTGCCTCTCAGTTCAATACCGACTGATACAGACTTCAGCCTGATCACAGCTGCTCCTTAGAGCTCCCCAGGGCTGTGTGAAGAGCGGAGGCACATAGGAAGCCAACAAGGGAGCAGTGCCTTGAGTCCTAAGACAGCCTTTGTGCCAGGCTGCCTGCGCTGGTGCCTGAGTCACTCAGATAAGATGATGCCATTGAAACCCTTGGGCAGAGAAACTCTTTTCCGATTCAGATCCTGCTAGCTCACAGACTCTCAAATGTGAGTGGTGCAATGACCCTGTGCACCAGGTCACAAAGCCAATCACTCAAATTTGGCCCAGTTGCTCTTCTGTTATGCCAGCAGGGAAGGAACTCTGCTGTTATACCACCCAGCTCTGGTCAGGGAGATGGGGTGTGGGGTCTGGGCTGCTTGGGCTCCCCTTCTAGGCCCACTGACAACAATTCCGGGCCACAGGGCAGAACAGTCAATGGCCCCCCTTACAAAGGGATGGCTGAGGTCTGAGCAGGCTTCCGCTGGAAGTTTTTACTTATTTATTATGTGCCATGCAGGTTCCTGGGCAGCTGAGGAGGCTGTATCTGCTATTCAGTTTCCTGGTTCCCTTGACTCCCCAGGGAGACTAGTAATGAACCCGCAAAGCTGAGTAGCGGATACCACCGCCTCAGCTGCCTGGGAACCTGCATGGCGCATAATAAATAAGCATGGCTCAGGGAAGGGGCAGAGAGCGCAGGGGGGGCCTCGGGGAAAGGAGTGTGTGTGGAGGAGAGGGGGATACGTACCTATCCTGCCTTCCGCCTGGGCCCTTTTAAATTGCCAGGCCCCTAGGCAATTGCCCCCATTGATTCCCCCTGTCAGCAGGCCTGGCTCCCTCTGCAGAGTTCAGGTTCTCAAAAGTGAGGGGGACATGCCTCCTCCATTTCAAAAGTGGGGGCAACTCCCCCCCCCCCCCGGTCTCTGGCATCCGTCCTTAATACAACGAGAAGTGCCCTCAGTCACTCTTTGCACCCAAGCCCCACAGTCAGGTAAACTGAAAAACAAGAAATTTCTTCCCAAGTGCATGATCCCCACAGGTGCTTGAATTGTTTAAGGCACAATTGTGACATTATGCTATGGTGCTCCTGACACTGCTTAGGATCATGGGATGACTAAGTGTGTCCAGGTCAGTCTTATCCCACTGAAATTCCTTTTCTTTGATTCCGAACAACAATCTTCAATAGTAGTTTGCAAAAACCAAACAAATTCCCGAAGCCAAACACATCAAGAAGTGGCGTGGACAATGCTAGATGTACTCGAAGCCACATGCTAAACAAGGGGTGGGGGGAACAAAAGACGATGACACAGGTCTTATCAACCTTTCCACCTACTCCAATCACATTCTTTGAGCCTATGGCGCTAGGAAGCCTTTTGTTATTTCCTTGCAGATGGCACCAAAGAGTCTGTAAATTCTCTACTTAAGGACATGTTTGTGCTAGGAAGGGTTTGCTGGTTTAGCTAGACCAGCAAACCCATCTAATACAGATGAAGCTTATACTAAAAAAAAAGTGCTCATCAGGATAGCTCTCCCCAATTCCTTGAGTAAAATAGGCTACACCAGCAAAAGCATAGTTTTGCAGGCATAACCGGATCTTACACTAGAGCAGTGGTTCTCAACCAAGGTCACGTGTACCTCTGGGGGTATGCAGAGGTCTTCTGGGGCTACATCAACTCATTTAGATATTTGCCTAATTTTACAACAAGCTACAGAGAAAGCACTAGCAAAGTCAGTATAAACTAAAATTTCATACAATGATTTGTTTATACTGCTCTATATACTAAAAACCACGAGAGTCCTGTAGCGCTTTAAAGACTAACAAATTTAATTTCTGCAGGCATAAGCTTTTGTGGCCTGCAACCCACTTCGTCAGAAAATGGACACAAATCAGACAGAAAAAATGGTAACATCCATAAACCAGTCAGAGAGCAAAAGCTTATGCCTGCAGAAATTAAATTTGTTAATCTTTAAAGTGCTACAGAACTCTCGTTGTTATTGCTGTATACAGACTAACACAACTACCCCTCTGGAACTGCTCTATATACTGAAACGTAAGTACAATATTTATATTTCAAACAATTTATTTTATAATATGGTAAAAATGAGAAAACAAGCAATTTTTCAGTAATAGCGTGCTGTGACACTTTTGTATTTTTATGTCTGATTTTGTAAGCAAGTAGTTTTTAATTGACGTGAAACTTGGGGGTTATGAAAGACAAATCAGACTCCGGTAAGGGGTACGGTAGTCTGGAAAGGCTGAGAACCACTGCACTAGAGCATATACCGGCAGAGCTATCTTGGTAAAACATCACTCTCCTGATATAACTATGCTGGTATACATTTTTAATGTAGATCAGGCCTCAGCCCTTAGAAGACACCTTGATTTTGCAATAGCATGTAATTCCCAGCAACTAGTTGCAGCTGTAAGGCACCATATATGGGGGCAGATTTACTGTTCTCATTAGCTGGCAAATGTTTGTGAGAGTTGCAAAACTGAGGAACATGAAAGGAAAACTAACATCAGTTATACAGCTGATTTTTTATTAATATTGGATCTTTTTGCAATCTGTTCTGATATCAACAGCAGGTGGAAGTGTTTTACCTTGGTCTATAATCCTATTTCTTCAGTGTTTTCCGTAATGATTCTCCTTTCATGGCAATTTCTGGATTACTGGAAACAACCCCTCATTATGGATGAGTTGGCAGCAAGGCATAGGCCTGCGTTGCAGGCAGTGCAAAATTACACTGTCCCAATGGTGCCAGGGTTCTTCCAGAAGCTCCCGGGGAGCACAGCTGCTGTGCTGCCAATCAGAAGAATGAAGGAACTCTGGTTGACCCCTGAGTGGGGGGCACAAAGGGGTAGAGGTGAGGGCTCCTTGCAAACTAACTTCCAGTGATACACCCGTACAATGGCCTGCCAGGATCAGGCCCTTCGCTGACATTTTCAGGAGTTTATACTACAGCGCAGGATGAAATAGAAACACTGCGTATGTCATCCATTTCCAAATACAAACACATTTACCCAAACACAGTCATGATCCAAATCTGTAAAGCAAAGTGGCTGGAGCACAGCGGGCTGCTTGCTACACTCCCTCAGTCATTATGTGAGCAAATGGGCAAAATAAAAAGGAGGTTAGAACCCAGAAAGAAGAGAAAGAGAAACAAGAAGCAAAGTGGGTCAGCCGTTAGTAACAAACAGTGACAGGGAGTGACAGTATCTTTAAGAGCTCTTACCTTGGGGCTAGCAGGGCCGCACTCTGGACTGACCAAGTGTAGAGAGAGATCGTTGGCCTTTCTCCTACACACGCTTTTCCCGTGGATCTCTGCTTTTCTTTTCTCCCTTTGCGCACCCCTTTCTCTCTCAGGTAAGTCGCAGAACAGGCTCTGCAGCAGGAAGTAGAACTTGTATGCAAATCACAAATCAGAAGTGGAAAGCCTCAGTCTGAAAATCTCTCTGAGGGGGAGTGAATCAGTAACAGAGGAAAGCCACTTTGAAGTTAAAAAGTCCCTTGAAATATTTCTGTCCTAGGAAATCAGGCTGCTGTTGTTTAAACTCAACAGATAAGGAACTGTAGGGAAAACCCAGTATGATTTTTGAACATAGCATGCATAAGTGGAAGAGTCTGATTTTTAAAAAAATACTAGAATGCATATTGTCAGCTCCAGTTGTTCAGAAATCATGAGTCAGATCAGCAAAAATCATGAGATTATTTTACAAATCATGTGATTTTAAAATGGGTTATTTTTATTTGTGGTCTGGTTCTTGAGTCTTCAAGGTTATACTCAAGTAACATTTTGAAACTTTTCTTCAGAACCATGTCTAGAAACATTTGTTTTAAGAAATCAAAGTTGAGATTCTCATGTATTCACAGAACTCCAGCAGCTGGGTCTTTAATTAAAACATCAAATATTGCAAGAGTTGGCAACATTATGTAGATTTTAGAAATGCTTGTGGTATCATCCAGCTTGTTGTCTTGCCAGTGCAGGATTTTCTCCACAGTATATCTCTAGTGCTTTCTCTAGTCTAGGTTACATATCCCAGGGGAATCGGGCTTCCTCCACTTCCTAGCCCAGTAGATCTCACTGTCAGGCCTGTTAGCCTACATTTTCCTTTCTTAGTTTCACTCCATTACTCCTACTTATACTTGCAGGTGTCACATTAATTCATTTCTCCTCCTCATTGGTGTTTTCACCTTTCCAGAATTTGTAGACTGCCATCATGTTTCCCCTGAACTTTCGCTTAGTCAAGCTATACGTGTTTAGCTATTTAAAATCATCCCTCAGAAGTCAATTCCTCCAGTTGACTTTTCTGAACTCCCTCCCATTTGATCACTATCTTGGTAAAGAGGCCCACAACTGCATGCAATATTCCAGGGGTGGCCATAGCAGAGAACAGGGAGATAACAGAACCTCTGTTTTCCCCCTGTTCCAGGATGCCTTTGCATATTTTCTAATCATACACTTTGATAAGATAACATGAAGTTTCCAGGCAGGGGTTTGAGTGAGCATTACCTGCCACCTCTTCATAATACAACCTCTAAGTCATAAAATCACAGAGTTGGAAGGGACCTCAGGAGGTCATCTAGTCCAACCCCCTGCTCAAAGCAGGACTAACCTCAGCTAAATAATCCCAGCGAGGGTCTTGTCAAGCCGCATCTTAAAAACCTCTAAAGATGGAGACTGCACTACCTCCCTAAGTAACCCATTCCAGTGCTTCACCACCCTCCTAGTGAAAACCTTTTTCATAATGTCCAACCTAGACTTCCCCCACTGCAACTTGAGACCGTTGCTCCTTGTTCTCTCATCTGCCACCACTGAGAACAGCCTAGCTCCATCCTCCCTGGAACCCCCTTTCAGGTAGTTAAAGGCTGCTATCAAATCCCCCCTCATTCTTCTCTTCTGCAGACTAAACAAGCCTAGTTCCCTCAGCCTCTCCTCATAAGTCTTGTGCTCCAGCCCCCTAATAATTTTTGTTGTCCTCTGCTGGACTCTCTCCAACTTCTCCACATCCTTTTTGTAGTGGGGGGCCCAAAACTGGACACAATACTCCAAATGTAGCCTCACCAATGCCGAATAGAGGAGAATAATCATTCTTGTGATCTGCTAGCAATGCTCCTACTAATGCAGCCCAATATGCTATTAGCCTTCTTGGCAACCAGGGCACACTGCTGACTCATATCCAGCTTCTTATCCACTGTTACCCCCAGGTCCTTTTCTGCAGAACTGCTGCCAAGCTCATCGGTCCCCAGTCTGTAGCTGTGCATGGGATTCTTCCGTCTTAAGTGGAAGACTCTACACTTGTCCTTGTTGAACCTCATCAGATTTCTTTTGGCCCAATCCTCCAATTTGTCTAGGTCACTCTGTATCCTATACCTACCTTCCAGGGTATCTACCATTCCCCCTAGCTTAGTGTCATCTGCAAACTTGCTGAGGGTGCAATCTACCCCATCATCCAGATCATTAATGAAGATGTTGAACAAAACCGGTCCCAGGACTGACCCCTGGGGCACTCTGCTTGTGACTGGCTGCCAGCTAGACATGGAGCCATTGATCACTACTCGTTGAGCCCTATGCTCTAGCCAGTTCTCTATCCATTTTACAGTCCATTCATCCAACCCATACTTCTTTAACTTGCTGATAAGAATACTGTGAGAGACCGTATCAAAAGCTAAGTCAAGGTATATCACGTCCACCGCTTTCCCCACATCCACAGAGCCAGTCACCTCTTCATAGAAAGCAAACAGGTTGGTCAGGCATGACTTTCCCTTGGTGAATCCATGTTGACTGTTCTTGATCACCTTCCTCTCTTCCAAGTGCCTTAAAATGGATTCCTTGAGGACCTGCTCCATGATTTTTCCAGGGATTGAGATGAGGCTGACCGGTCCGTAGTTCAGGGATCCTCTTTCCTCCCTTTCTTGAAGATGGGCACTATATTTGCTTTTTTCCAGTCATCAGGGACCTCCCCCAATTGCCACGAGCTTTCAAAGATAATAGCCAATGGCCCTGAAATCACATCAGCCAACTTCCTCAGCACCCTCGGGTGCATTGCATCTGGCCCCATGGACTTGTGTATGTCCAATCTTTCTAAATAGTCTTGGACCTGTTCCTTCAGCACTGAGGGATGTTCACCTCCTTCCCATTCTGTGCCGCCCAGTGCAGTAGTCTGGGAGCTGACCTTGTCTGTGAAGACAGAGGCAAAAAAGGCATTGAGTACCTCAGCTTTCTCCACATCCTCTGTCACTAGGTTGCCTTCCCCATTCTGTAAGGTAACATACCTGTAGAAACCCTTCTTGTTCCCCTTCACGTCCCTTGCTAGCTGCAACTCCAATTGTCAGACAAGTCTTTTTTGCATCCATGACAAATTGCAAACTGACGCCTAATTTATTGGTCACTGACCCATAGGTCTCATTCAGCATTACTGCTTCTCAAGTTTCTAACACTATTTTGAAAAGTACTATGGTACTGTACAGTAATAGGTAAAAATACTGTGCCTTACCCTCGCAACACTACAGTATTTTGGCCTGTTGCTGTAGAATACTGTAATATGTTTCCCAGAGAAGCCCATGTTGCAACCATCAGCCCATAGACTGGATGGATTCTTTTCTGGAGCCTATTATTACTGTATCTTGATTGGCAGGAAAGAGTCCTGCTTAGTATCTTGTTATACTTCCTTTCACCCTCCCCTCCCCACACCCCTTTCACTAATGGACTGAGCATGCTGCCTTTCTGAGCTGCCCACATCAGCCTTACAAGTGAAAGACTAGTGTCCATAATTGAACCCATACTTCCCCCCTGGGGCATTGCAAAGCAGTAATACTAGGCCACTGGAACAAAGCCCAAGTGGCTGATTGCTAATAGTTTCTTCCCTTCTCAGATTTGCATCAGGAGTCTATGGCTGTTCATGCCCATGGCAAACTGGAAAACACATGCCCTTCAGTTCCCACAATCTCTAAACATTTTGTTGCCCCAGGCAGCCACCTGTTCTGACCATATAATAGAGCCAGCTTTGGATGTGACGAACATTCCTACCCATTAACGTGGCATTAATAGTGGTGCCATTAGCATGGCCTTTTAATCAGTTTAAGTTTAGAGCCATCTGCCTGTAACTAAGACGCAGTGTTTTGCTGCATGCTTATTTTTCACAGTTAAAGCCCTTCCTCTGACAGCTGTGAGCCTTGGCATTTTAATGACCCCATTCTGTAGTAGGACTGGGTTTGATCTGAGAACCTTCACAAATCTATATTTTACGAAGTGCAGATTTGAGAAGTGCAGCTACAGCAAGGTAATTCTTGGTTACAGCTGGCTGGCTGGAATAGCCGCAGCAGCACGCTGAGCATAGACACCCGGCAAGTTTTAGGATCTGGAATTCCTGGCTGGGCACATCAGGGATGGTGACTCATTCAGGGCAGTTCAGATGAGAACCGTATTTACTCATGTATAAAACCAACCCATTTATGCCAGAATTTCAAGGCAAAACTTTTGAAGGTTGGCTTATATACTAGTCAAGCAGGGAAAGAGAGGAGCCAGGAGTTCTGCAGAGGGGTCCCCAAGCTACTTCCTATTGAGGAAGACTCCTCCAAAATGTCTTAGTGGGGGAGCACAGGGATAGTGGGAGCAGGATCAGTTTACATGCAGGACATTCACATTTATTAGTGGGGTCCTACCAAATTCACGGTCCATTTTGGCAAATTTCACAGTCATAGGAGTTTAAAAATCTTAAATTTCACGGTTTCTGACATATAAATCTGAAATTTCATGGTGGTGTAACCGTAGGGGTCTCACCCCAAAAGGAGGATGTGGGGGGTCACAAGGCTATTGTAGGGGGGTCGTGGTATTGCCACCCTCACTTCTGTGCTGCCTTCAGAGCTGGGCGGCTGGAGAATGGCAGCTGCAGGCCAGGCACCCAGCTCTCAAGGCAGTACCACTGCCAGCAGCAGTGCAGAAGTCAGGGTGGCAATACCGCACCATGCCACCCTGACTTCTGTGCTGCTGCTGCTGGTGGCGGTGCTGCCTTCAGAGCTGGGCTCCCAGCCTGCAGCCATGGAGCTTCCTGCAGCCGGGAGAGGTTCCCAGAGGTGGGTCTGATCAGGCCCCGGGAGCAGCTTGTGTTGGAGAAGAGGAAGTCCTGTCCCGCCTCAGCCAGCCGGGACTAGCTGCTGGAGCCTGGCGCATGGTAGGAGCCCCTGGACGGGGTGCCCCCAGCCCTGCCTCTCCCCCATCTTGGGCCCAGTGCTTGGAGTTAAAGGGGCCTTGGGCTGGCTGGCTGGCTCTGTGTCTGTGTGACCACAGTATCTCCCCGGCCATGTGGCCCACCTGTAAGGCCAACAGTGCCCTTCTCCCCCCCAAAGTGACAACTACCTCCACACCATGCCACCCTCACTTCTGCCCTGCTGCTGGAGGTGGTGCGGCCTTCAGAGCCAGGTGCCCGCCCAGGAGCTGCCGCTCTCCAGCCATCCAGCTCTGAAGGCAGCGCAGAAGTGAGAGTGGCAATACCACGACCCCCACAATAGCCAGATTTCACAGAGGAGACCAGATTTCATGGTTCATGATGCGTTTTTCATCTCTGTGAATGTGGTAGGGCCTTCTTTATTAGTGTTTTCCAGGAAGAGAAGGGGATTGGCTTTATGGGAGTTGGTTTATAAGCGAGTATATACGGTAGAGCCTTGTGTGTTCATCATTGTCTAACTGGTGTGGCGCAATGAACTGTGAAGGTGTCCAAAGAATGTTTATCAGTCATTCATGCAGCACATTAACCAGTGCTCTCTGACTCAAGGGCGAGAACTTCAAAGTTATGCCTGTGTGGACATAAATGGCACAGTCTGTGTCCAGACTATCCATGCTGAATCTTCCCAGCCCAAACATCTAGACAGCTCTAACAGGGATTTTCAACAGGTGATATCTAACATTGCTAGCAGTCCTCCCAGCACGCCTGAATCCAAGAGCATAAACACCAGGGCTTCCCAACCCGAAGAACTATAGCTTTCAAAGCTGAAGAAAGGATTCTGAGTCTGTAACTGGCTCTTTTGCAAACCTGGTATTGGTAGTTGTCAGATGACAGCCTGCTGCTAAAATGTATAAGGGAGATTTCTCACTATGAGCCGACAGCTGCCTGCTGGCTACCCACAGCTTTTCTGACCCTGCGCGTAGGGAAATGGCAGCCAGCAGATGAAAATAAACTCTCGGTTTCTGGTGGCCGATTCATGGTTTCACTTCTGTTTCTATGGAAATGGGCATGGATTGGCAGAAGAAAAGGGACATACAATGTGTGTGTGTGTATGTACACATGCCTGTCTGCATATCTACCTACGTACACAACACACACATTACATGTTTTTTTAAAACAATTTTTGAAGGAAACACAGTTAGGTAATGAAGTTTATATTGGATCTTTGTGCTTCAAAGGTTACTAAGGGAACCTGACCATTGCAAATAGCATTATGACTTCTATGTAGACAGTAATCTAGGACCCCGTCCTGTAAACACTTATTACTGGACACAATGCATACACCACTGAAGTCAGTGAGACTACTCAAGGGAGTACATACTTTACCTGGTAGTCCATATTTGCAGGATTGGGCCAAAGGTCATGAATACATGTATTGTGCACAGTCTTTGCAGACTCTTCAATAGTAAAAGCCTTTTAAAACGAATACCTGCGAGTGAATATTCCACATTTGTGATCCAGATTTATCACAAACCCCAGAAATTTAATGGGTAAAGAAGTTTGCACTTTAGTGTTAATCTTCACTGGTGGGCAATTGAACCCTACTGGCATTTGATATTGATGGTACAGAAACATCAGGACTCTTATGTTATAATAATAATAATAAATAAAAACACAACCCCAAAATTGTTGCCATCCAAGGGTCTCAGAGAGCGCCACAAGAATTAATACAGACTCCATCCCCCCAGTGTGGTTGGAAAGTATACTTATCTCAGTTTCACAGATGGGGTAACTGATGTCCAGAGGAAGGAATTAACTGCTTTTGTGTGGCTCCCCAGCAGAATATGCCCAACACAAGAGGCCTTCTCTGCTAGGAACAGAGAGATGGTACCACTGACTTTATCCAGCCAGGATCCTCTAAGGCAGGGAGTGTTTTGGGGGTGGGTGGACGTGTGGCTGGGCCAGTTCCTGTGGAACAAGCATATTGTGGCAGTGGTTAGAGAAGCCCTGAGGCTGCACTAACCTGCTCCAGGGGTCAGCTTGGCCCCTGCCAACCTCAGCGTAGGGGAGGCACCAAGCCTCACCTCTTGGTCCCTGCACTGATGGAGGGATTAGTCAGGCCTAGAGAGGATAAGTGACTAGTCCAAGGTCACACAGAACATCTGTGGCAGAAGTGGGATTAGCTCCCTAAAATCCTGAGTCCTCATGTTCCTTTATCACAAAACCATAAAAAATAATAGAAAGGAAAGATTCCCGCCTGTCTCAATCAAATTACAGGGCTGTTCACAAGGGACTAATTAGAACCCACTAGTGAAGAGACTGGAGTCTGAGATCTGACGATGGCTTTCCCAAGTGACCACCAGGCTTAGTTTGACTGACTGACACCAATCCAGACTTTGTTAGCAAAACGGTTTTCATCAGTGACAATCACAGGATGCTCCAGATGGGAGTCTCTTGTCTAAGCTAAGTGGATTCCAGCTACTCCCCCTGCCTGCTCATTTCCCCCCGCCCAGCATGATGCTGGCATTCTGCCTGAGAACAGCATACAGCAGCTGATGGGTCTGTCTGCAGTCAGTATGTCCACCGTGCGAACAACTGCAAGGGAACTCTGGGCCACGTGGGAGCCAAAATCAAGACCTTAACACATGGAGTGTCTGGTTAACACCCTTCAGTTAGAGCCAATACATTATGGCCAAAGGGGACAGTCACAATTGTTGCCACGCAGCAAAAACATCATTAGATTTTGGTGCTGCAGCTGATTAGACAAGTTGAAATGGGGAGAGAAGGGACAGAAATTTGAATTAGTATCTGACAGTTTTTAAAGTGCTGAAAAAGGTTAGCTATGTTTAACAGAAACCTTCAAAAATCAGCTCCTGATCTCATTCCACTTGTGTATTAGTACATCATGGCCCCAGGATTGCATGGGAAGATCTGCCCATGGGCAGACAGTATCAATATTCACATCCATGGCATTTTATGCGTGTAAAAGTCTGTATTTATAATACGTATGTGTCTAGAATCTCTCACCTTAGCAGCAGCAGGAATTCTCTGTTCTGGTCTCAGTTGTGGAAGTTCTTTCTATCTGCACTGTGAATGCACTAGAGTCAGATGAACGCCTCCAATTTTATCCCAGAAAGGGAGGAAAGGAGCAGAAAACTTGCTCACATAGCCAAAAGCCTGTCAGAGGGAGAGGAGGTGAACCAAATCAGCAGTATATCTCCCCATAGAAGACTATCTACATATTGGACCCTCTCTGCTGACTGAGTCTTTGGTGCTCTGTGGGACTGCAGAGGAAGTGTCTGGCAGGGAGGTGGCAGAGCCATGGATAGGTCACTTTACACAGCACCAGTAAAAATATCCATGATGAAATACTCCAGGAATCAATACGGACTCTCTTTGCAGCTCTCCACTCTGAATACGCATCCCTTTTAGAGGTGGGGCTTTAGTTCCAAGCACAGGTAGGAATACAAAGGCAGCATGGCTTGTATGGAAATGAAGCCTGGGGAGCTTCTTATGGAGTCCAACCTCCATCTGAATGCCCCAAAAGCCGCAGATTTGTCCCAGACTTTTGGACGTTTACATACAGGACTGGAGGACTAGTCTCTGTCCCTTTGTAGCTTACCAAACCTCACCCACACGAAGGCATGATGCTGCGGATACGTGGCATGGTTCACCTAACTTGGTACTCCTGATGCTTCTTACAAATGGTGGCACTGAATTTTTTTTTTAAACAAAAACCACACAAAAGAATATCAGTGCCTGCCAAGGTAATATTATAATTCCAGTGGTGGCAAACCCCTTTTCCTGAGGGTATACATTGCCATAATCTGTTCTGTCTAGATTAAGAGAAACAGTTACATTTGATTCAGCATCTCAGATAATGAGCACATGCCTCCCACTCTCCAGCCACATCTATGGCCCATTGCTTTCTAAAGATCTAATCCTACAGCTTGGAAATTTTACCATTGACTTCAGTGGAAGCAGGATCAGGTCCACAATTCCCTTAAAGCCAGCATCCCATCTGCACAGAATTTCAAGATGAATGCAATGTCATGTTGGACCCATCCCTACTATAAAATGCACATTCATATTCTAAGAGCAGAACATGACTATGCTTGATTGACAAGGCAGATAACGGGAAGCCTTTTTATTAGATGTGGCTGGTAGACTACAAGATCTTCAGGATTTGGAATAGTTTTCATTTGATAGGAAGAAAATGTCACTGTCAAGCATAGTTTCTTGTATTATCTACTTGGTCTAGTTATTCAGAGGACTATTTAGTAACAAATATGTTTTTGCTTCCATCTGATTAACTGTTTGAAGAATAGTAGTCAGGTTGTTGAACTTAAAATTAAAACAAAGTAGCAATTTGAATTAATATAGGGAAAATCAATTCACAGAGTTTGCTCAGTACCCTTTAGAGTAAATAGGCATGTAGTTACTTTTCCTAATTCTTCACTTGTCCACTGTCTGACAGGCGCTTACCATTTTTGCACTCTCAGGAAAACTGGGACTTCTCTTTTCCATTTCTGGCTGTTTGAGATTCTTAGCCATAACATCTATAGAAATGGTCTTTGCTTCTTTTAGGCCTTTGCTTTGCTGTTTGCTAGTTATATCCAGGTGAGATACCTAAAAGAACACAGTACCTCTATGTTAATTTATAAGATACTTCCAATTAATCAGCTCATAATGATAAAAACCTCTCCTGCCATTTGTTAAACATACCCCACAGCATTATATATCCTCTTAATTAAGAGCAGAAAAAACTAATACCTATTTTATTCCCTCTTGCTTCCAATTAGACCTCTATTGATCATTACCCACAAGCCACTTGACAATTAACAGAAAAAAAATGCTCAAATAGGATGTATATTTCTTCAGAAATGACATGGCTAGAATAATGAAAGTGAAACAGCCTTGATGTGTAATGGGATAAGAGGCGGGTGGGTAAAGACGCCAGTGTGGATCAAAGACATATGGAACATATGCAAAGGCTACATAGGTAACATGTGTTTTATATTCTTAATGTATATGAGATTGTATACAGAGCTGGATTGCAACCCCACCTAATTTGGAGACAGGAGTGAAAGGGAGAAATTGGGCTTTCATTTTATAAAAGGTTTCTAGCCCTCTTTGCGTTTGAAGTTTGCCTTGAAAATGTAACTCAGTGGCTTGGTTTGGTAGCTTGTCACTGTTTTTTTTTTTGTAAGGACCACAGGTTATTTATAGTTCCCCACTAGTCACCCAGGACTGGACTTTGAGTGCTGTGTAAACCATGGACACAGCTCCCTCAACTGACCGAATAGCTAAGATTAGTTTTGCAGTTCTGGTACAGTGCTTTCCTGGCTACCGATGGCAAAAAAGCCTTCACAAATGCTCTCCCAGACAGCTGATTGCTACTAGTGTGTATCCTAACAGCTAGCGTGACCTGTGCAAGGAAGGGAGGAGCTCAACGGCAGGAGAGGCAGCATAGAAGAGGCACCGGGGGAATTCAGCACTTTCATTCCAGTGTTTAATGATACCCTCTCTGGTCCTGCTTTCTGCTTATATTTTCCTGCTTGTAAATCTGGCCTACCTCAAGTAGAGCTAATGGCAGATTCAGATAATTAAATATGTTTGTAAACACCATCTGTGCCCTAATATTCACCAGAACACACAAAACCTTCCAGTGCTGGGGGCCCAAGTATCCCCAGTGCTGTGCTTGTTTGCACAGTTACCAATATTTTAACACGTTTGCAAGGGACAATTATGCCCAGACCCCAGCACAAGCTGCACTTTTATAGCAGGAGGGGACAGAGCCAGAGGGAGCTTTGGGGCCAAAGATTTCCCGTCCCCTCCACCCAATCATTTATTATATAAATGTAGTCCATTATGTCTGGTGCACATATAAAAAATCACCTTGCTCAATTTCCCCACCCAAATCTCCAGTCTTACCCTGTACAGACTAGTGCACTGTGGTGGTGTGAAGTCTCGCATTTCTTGGGGAGGCAGCAAAATATTTGGCAGGCCTGTCCAATAATGATATATTGAGTCAATTGAATTGATCCGTTAGTGTACTTTTCACATATTACACCCTCCCACTCAGTAAATGTATAGCTCACTATTATATGGACTTAAGCATCCAGCAACTTTGCCAGATCAGGACTCAACTTTAAGCTAATGAGAAGCCTCCACTGATATGAATGAGACGACTCACATGCTTAGCATTAAGCATGCACTTAAGTGCTTTGCTGGATTGGGACCTGAGTGCTCAGCACCTTGCAGGACTGAGCCCTGTGTACAGGTCACTTCCTTTCCATGTGAGCAGCTGTGGAGGGGGAGGAGGCGGCATTAGATTTGGATTTATTCTCCAGGCATCCAAAAAGGGTGGTGGCAAACTTTCTCATTATTTTTAAGATTTGCATATATTTTAAAGCTAACATCACACTCTTTTAATACGCTCTTGTGATCAGTTTGGAATTTCTCATGACTATTCTGACCCCTCCTGATGAAAGAAAGAGGGCTATTGCTTTATCAAGCCAAAAGCTGCTTTATTTGACGATAAGCCAGACCTGGCAAGAGAACAATGCCACAGCTCTTACAGTACGCTGGCTATTGGACTACAAGTCATTCATGCTTTCACTCCCAATGTAATTTAGAGATCCGACAGCCAAGAGGAGTGAGGACACAGTCAGAATTTCTAAAGGGAGCATGAGACAGATGTTGGGGCCTGGCAGATACCACGGAGAAAGAGACGAGAGAAAATAAACAATCTTCTGCAAGAGGGAAAGAAATCTAGGTATTAAATCAAATCTGTTTAAAATACTGTGATGGAAAGTTACAAACAAAACCAAGCTAAAGTGAAGTTCAGCCACACAGCCTGCAGTAGGCCCTCGGCACCATGTGAGCCCTGAGGCCCCAACTCTGAGCTGCCTCCTGAGTTCTGGGCCCAAGTGGGGACCTGCCTGATCCCAGTGTAAACTTAAAGCTGCCATGGGCTGCTCTAACTTAAACACAGTCACTTATAGGCTGCTCCACCAGACCACAATAGCTGGAGTGTGGAGCATTTTGGCCACACAGCCCATCCCCCACTTGGCCCAGGGTGCACCCCGCTGGCCCGTTATATCAGCTTCATGCCACCCAGGGACCACTCCTATGTGTGGCATTTCCTGGTTGGTGGAATCCTATGGCATAATGGGGCTGGAGGACAGCCTATAATTAGGTTTTAGTGATAGAAATGGGTCCATAGGTCTTCTGCACTAGGGTGAATCCCACCCTCAGTGAATAAGGGTGTACTTCTGTTAGTGAGCCCTGTTTTTTAAAATGAAAAATATCTATACCAGGCCTTTAAGGATCTTGTGAGTAGAAGTGATGATAAATAGTTCAGCAAACTTCACTGAGAGCTATAAATATGGACTGTATGGGGAAGCTGAGAGAAGTGGCTGGCAACATGAAAGAGCAAACCAGAACCTTCAGCTAGTCTGTGACCTTATCTTTGTTGTGGAGGAGAGGGGGATAATCATATTTTTTTGACCTTTGCTCCTCTCACCATTCTGACAGGATTTAATGCTGAATTATTTCCAGAAAAGGAGCAGAATGATCTATTCTCCATCCCTTCCCCATATGGCTCAAAGTAGTTTAGCTTCAGAAAGCACTTTCCCATAGTGCCAGTCACACTTACAGTTTCCTGCCTTGTCTAAATATATTCTAGTTACTCCTCTGATTTAAACAGAGGAGACGGCTTACATTCTGGTAAGAAAAACTGGAGCACGGACCCACCAACATTGTTATAATCTGATTACATGATTCCCTGGTCAGAGTTAAACACATTGATGCTGCACGCACAGCTGGTGCTGCAACCTTTAAATCTCTCTGTACACAACATGATGTACTTTCAACACAGCCTGAAAGCTAGTGACCCATTTTTTCCAGAAAGGCAATCTCAGAATCCACTCTCTCTTCCCCTTTTTCTGCTCCTCCCTGCACACCCATGCCACAAGCCTCAAACTGCAGTTACTCTCCAGGGGGCTGGATGTGCCTCTCTCTGAAGTCTGCGTATGTTGCTCTTCACATTAGGTTACTATATATCAACACACCACTACACTGCAGGAGCTGAGCATGCTGCTATCACAACTCTTCTAGCTCTTTGTTGTTCCAGGGACAAGAATCATAAATACATAAGTAAATGGACACACAAATTAGTCTATTCTTTTGTTAAACAGTCCTCTCCTCTCATCAGTTACTCTTCAGTGTCCATTTTTTGGTCTCCTCAATAGTTGTTTTCTTGTTTTTCTAGGTTTAATTTTCCAGAGAAAGGAGAAGAATGGGAAGGAATGAATTAGTGTATTTACTACTTTGAATTTTTAATAGCAGCCTCTACATTTTCATATGCAACTTTTATTTTGGCACTTGCACCTATTTATGGGTAGGGATCCGGAGGCTGGTTTGAAGCCCCTTGGAAAAAACAAAGGGCCACTAGGTTAGTGAGTACTCTGCACAGAAATCCTGACCCCACTGAGATCAATGAAGAAATTCCCATTGACTTCAAGAGGGCTGGGATTTCATCTCATATATTCAAATAGAACCTCTTTCCCTTAGTTTGGTTGTGAAAACTTCCATGATAACTACACCTGAGGGTTTAGATGGCAGAGACTAAACACCCAATTCAGGTGAAATCACTGCTACTTTAATACTTCTCCTCCCCCTTCCCCCCAGCTCGAATGTCTGAACCTGTTCTAATCTATATAGCTAAACTCTCTCTTCCTAAATGAAGATAGCAGGGAGAACTGTTCCAATTAACACTACAGAAACCCTTTCAGTGGTGAATTCCCTGTACATAATTTAATCACTGGGACTTATAATTGCTTTCTAATGGGACTATAGAGATGCTATGTGATTCCAGGGTTACAAACAGCCTCTAATTATTCTTTAAAAATAGATAGTCAGTACCCTTCCAGTCATGACCTGAGAAAAATGTAAACATCCTTGCACCTGAACTGTTTGTAGCTTACAATTTTTAATTTACAGATGGGAAAACCCCTCTGTATGGTGCCTTTGATGAATGAGTAGAGTACACACATTAAAAGAGGCGCTACTGTGTGTGATAGCAGCTATTCTACACTTCCACATCATCTTGCTTTTAACCTCTAGGTCTCCATAGGTATTTATATTGCATTATTGCAGTATCTGAGTGCAGGATGGTGTATGCTAAACCAACAAAAAGTAGGCAGTCCTCTACTTACCTTGAAGGTCTGGCAGTGGGCCCAGATATCTCTGGCAGCTTCATATTCGTGGCCCTTTCAAATTTGTGGACTCCTTGAGAGACACCTGCATAGGAGGAATATTCCCCATTTCCGATTATTTTTTGAGACCCATCAGTTAATCAGTTTTTAATCCACTCAATATAGGCTACATTGATTTTATATTGTGCTAAGTTTTTAAAATTCAGAACTTCATGTGGAACCAAGTCAAACGCATCACAGAAGTATAAGTTTATCAACCAAACTTATGAGCTCGTCAAAACACAGCAAGAAGTTGGTTTGATAATAGCTATTTCCCACAAAACAAGGTTAATTTGCATTAATCATTTGAACTTCCTTTAATTCTTTACTGATTCTGTCCCATATCAGCCTTTCCATGATTCTGCTCTGGGGTCTGATGTCATGTTAGCCATCTTATATAGTTATTCAGGTCATCCCATTTACCTTTTTAAAATATTGGCACATTATCTTTTTTTTCCAGTACTCTAGTACTTTCCCAATGTTCAAAGATTTGTTAAAAATCAGCATTCAGAGACTTCCTTGGCAATACTCTTGGATGCATGCTATCTGATCCTGAAAATATTAAAACGTTGATTGGTGAAAGTTTGATTTTTAATTTGATGGTGTTCATTTACAGACGTTTCAAAGCAGTTCTCTGTCAGTCAGTGCCTACTAATTGATTGTTATTAATTTGTAACAAACACATCATTGGCTTGTTTAAATGTGTTGCTAATACTTGCTTTGTTTGATGGAGCTAGGAGAATTTTTTTTGTTTTGTTTTAATACTAGAGAGTAGAAGCAGAATAGCTATGAGAGGGAAAGGTCTCAATTTGTCAATCAGGAACTGCAACAGTCTGCATATAAGCTACCTGCAGACTGGCCCAGCACAGCGATGCAGCAGAGTCCAACACAGTGCTCCTAGCTTGTCAAATGGCACAGGTGATAAACCCGAGCTAAAAAGTAAAAAACCCAGATAAACCTGCAGCATTTGTTGCCACCTGGAAATACATACAAAATTCCAGCCATTCCCAGTGCATGAATCCCAACCTGTGTGATGTATTGGGGTACGAAGGCTATTAGCACCACATCCTTAAAAAAGCAGGAAACAAACAGGGAACTGCTTAAGGGTGGTGACAGTTGTACTTAGTTTATTAATTGGGGAGCACTACTTAGGATTTGGTTATGTCAGCAATCAGCTGTGTCAGAACTCCTTGTACTTTGGCTGGTGTACCAAGATAATTTTTAAACCTTACTTTAAATATCTCAGCTCTGTAAGTTTTGTTTTTAGGGTAGTGATGATTCAGGGAGAGAGGAACATAACTCATTTGGGCAAATTTTTATGAAGAGACAGGGTAAACAATCCTAAAAAAATTCAGTCACCTTAAATATTCAATAGCTAGAAGGCTATCAACATCACATGCACAATACACATTACATTAAGAGTGCTACAGTTTTTGTGGCAATCACAGCCAGAATTTTAAGTGATTTTTTTCACAGAACATTAGCTTGTTTCACAGAAAGCAACACTGTGGTATAGTTTCATATACCAATAAAGGCTAAATTTGTGAGCTTCTCCTTTGAAAGAAAACTTTCAGTCAATGATCAATACTGCAAACACTAAACAACTCATTCCCTGTATTTCACCTGATTACTGCTTTAGTAGCTTAGCAATTGAAAGAAGGCCTATTAAGTTAACAAGTGAATATTCAGAATATGAATATACAACCTAGGTAACAAAATATTAAGCAATAAAAATTGCATTTTGTCCATCAGTATGTATTACTTGATTAAAGATGGTTGCAATGTTCTTATGCAGTAATAACACTAAAGATGATCAATTTGTCTATGCATAGGACAATCTTTTCCTGTGACACTTAGATGCCCAAACATTAATGATGAAAGCTATTCTAAACATATAGCTCTTCGGAACACAGAAATGTGAAATAGTCTTCAAGTTCACCCATCCTTGACACTGAACTCCAGCTGTTTTGAATCATATTTGCTTCAAAATTTGGACAATGATACCCAACAAACAAATGGCCAACTACACCCCCTATTAAAAGGTGATGCCAAAATGGTACTTTCCCCTTCTTCTCTCCAGGATTTAAACAAAAGAACAAGTATCCAAATGTAAAATGCTCTCTTTTAATAACTAAATTAAGAAAGTTAAACAGTTTTAAAATGTAAACTTGCAAATAAATCATAACAAAATGTAATTAAGACTTTAAAATTTGCAACTCAGTATTAAAAACTCAATAGAAATAGAAAGGAATCTTTTGGTTAAATGTAAGTTAAATTCAAGGCTGGTACAAATAGCTGAAAAAGTAATACTTTGTTCTGTGCATCTCCCATGAAATGTAAAGAAGTGCATAGTAATTCCACTGGAGAACTCGCAGACATGGAAAGTAATTTCATTAGCAGTACAGGACATTTAACACACTTATTTTACAATGGGTAATGTTACACATAAAACAGAAAATCCTAGTTGCATGATAAACAGTTTAGTAGGTGGACATGACTAAAATGCTATGGTTTTAAGACCGTTTGAATGTGGTTACAATGTTTATTAAATAAAAGTTTTTGAAACATTTCAGTATACATGTTTTGATACAAGAAGAACTTGCAGTTTCAATCTTCCAGTTCAAATGGTGATGGTGTGGTTTTTCTTAATTTAAATAAATTCATTTTAATTTGAAGAACAAATCATAACACACTTGTCAAACATTGGAAACATTACTGTAAATACAGCTCATGATTCCTGAAAGAGCGAAGTTACAACCATCTATAGGTACATCGTCAAACAAAAAGTGCAATCCAATTGAAAAAATTCATGCTTGGCAAAAGCCAAAAATTATATCACTGGCTTTCAGAATCTTACCAGTGTTTACATGTTTGCAGTAAAATGATCATGTTCTGGGTACTACTGCATCAGCATGGCTCATTCAATCTGAAATGAGTTTCCTCTGCAACAGAATCCATATACTGTATGTACAGGTATGTATATATATTATATATATTATATATATAAAAAAAGCAAAAAACAAACACCTGTCCTGATTTTTTTTGTTAAAACATGAAAAAAAATGTTTTAGACAAAGAGGCCACTTTTGGAAAATAATACTTTTAGTTGAATCAGGAGAAGACTAGTTAAAATCACATAGGTTTTGCATTTTAAAAAAAGGAAAGCACTAGGATCAGTTATTGGCACTAAGTAACTATTTACACTGAACAGAGGTTTTGCAGTTTACATAACATCAATACAATGCAGTTTCCGAGTCTTTGATTAAGAAAAAACAAGTGTTTTTCTCCTTTTCATAGAGGACATTCAGATTATTAGGACAAGTGGTCATGGACAAGTTCTGTAGAAGTTCTCAACTTCAGACTCGTGCATTCTGGTGCTGGAAGATGCTGCACTTTGGAGAAGCCGATCACTGAATTGGAAGCCAATGGGGTCAGGAGGACACCTGTTAATGACAGTCTGTGTAGACTAGGAATTTACAGGTTGTCACCAGGCTGGTACTGGGGTTCTGTTGCAGTAAAGTAGTCTTCAAGGAAACCCTGCAAATATTCAAAAGTTGGACGTTCCTCTGGGTCTTTTTTCCAGCAGTGGATCATAAGCTCATGCAGGGAGATGGGACAGTCCTGAGGACATGGCATCCTATAACCACGTTCTACCTGCTCCAAGACTTCACGGTTATTCATACCTACAAAGAGGCAATGTGAAATGGTCTCTGTTAAAATACACAGACTTTCCCATGTACAATACATGCCATTTTCTCAAGTTTATTCAGTCCTTTTTGTAAAAACAAACTAACAAAACAAAACAAAAAAACAAAAAAACAAACAAAACGGTTCCAGCTTTGCAACTACTCCAGTATAGACTGGATCCATTTTCTTACTAAACAACAAACTCATCTAAATCACAGATCAGTAAAATGCTGCTCTCAGGAATACCCCTATCCACTCCACTGACTTCAAATGAGTTGTCATGAGTATAACAAAGGGGCAGAATGAGGCAATTTGTCAATAGACAGTTGTGCAATCGTCTGTAAAGGTTTGTTTAGCGTTATAATAGCCTTTTGATATACAGAACTTTAGTTTTTTCTAATAAGAATCCTAAAACTTGATTTTTAAAAGTCTGAATCTGAGCTTGATGCATTTTATTTATTTATTATTTTTAAGTACTTTCTGGGAATGTGATTGGCAGACTTCAGTAAGAATACATACTACCCTGCTTTTAGAATATCAGATATCACTGATAGCATCTTTAATATTTGTACAGACATTTATTGTTATTGGTGACCTACAGTGCCTTGTTCTGCATCAGACTGAGTTCATCTTATGCTACTTGATATTAACTGCAGAATTTGCTTTGACAGAAAATTGTAATGGTTACACATGGGAGTGCCATTTTAAGAATATGGGTTAGTGTCAGTGTAGTTTCGAATACACGCCAGTGTTCCTTCTATTACTTCCTATCCAAAAGAGAACAAGTTTGTTCTGATTGAGGAGTTGGGTAAAAAACAAACAAAACAACCCTGCTTGCAAGGAGACCAACTCTCCTTGTACAGACACCTCCTCCATGACCCCACTCCTCGTGCTACGAGATATACTTCTCACTATGTGTTTCACTGCCGGACATCTGGCTTCCTTATCTGTGCCTGGGCTTTCCGATTTTTCCCCCCAACAGCAGATCCTTCAGCTGAAATCCCCCTCCCCCCAAGTAGCTAAAACACATTAGCAAACTTAACTTCAGCTTAACTACATTCTTTGATATTTTTCTTGGCTTTTTAATAATACAAAGGAAAGATTCTGGTATCCCGCCATATGGAAGTATTTACCAGAAAATATGTCCATTAATTACACCCTAAATGGCAGCCTGGATTCCAGCTTGCTAGTACTGTAACAAGTTTTCTGCCAAGCTATACCTGCAAACTTAGTTTTATTAACCCTGTGGGTCCTGCTGAGAAACTGTACAGGCATCTCAGTCAACAGTTTAGGAGCTACACTGTAGTTTATTCATAGCTATAACATCTACAAGATTCTCTGGAAGACTTAAATGTCTTATTCGTTCAGAATCCTGAGGCCTATTGTTCATTTGACAATCCCGCCAAGTCCATCAGACTCTAACCTCACTAGCCCAGCCAGACCTTTGATATAAGTCTGCCACATACCAAATAGATATCCGGATGGGCCTCATTTGTCAGCATGTAACTTCCAAAATACATCCCACCACTTCTTGAAAATGCTAAAAGACTCTAGTATTCTGCAAGCCATTCATAACAAACCAAAGGTGTTGTCTCTAGATCTCACTGTTTTTGAAACATGCTATCAGAGCACTGAATAATCTGTCATGAAGGCAAAATGTCCAGAAGTACACTGCTTGTTTCATGCCACCAACATACAATGTTTATAATATGCAAAAGCACAAAGACAGCTCATGCTCCAAAGAGATTCCAACTGAAAAAACAGGCACATAAAAGATGGTATGCCCTGGAAAATATGGAAGCTGGATGATGAGGTTTTGTTTTTTGACTTACAAACTCCCTTAAATTTTCAAACTCTCATCTTTGAATCAGCTGGGCCAAGTCACCTCACATTTTGGTGTAAAAATCTCTTCAGTGCTTCTCCTCCCTCTCATGCTAAGTTATAATTCTTTTAAGTTTGAGTAAATAAGGTTTTATTAGTAACATAGGTAAAAATATTGTTTGTTTACATTCTAGAATTTTTATGTTGGCCGTGTCCCTTAAGTGCTAGGCAAGTACAAGATAGATCTGAACAGCACCACAAATTTTCCTCCCAAATTCGAATTAAATAGCATTTTGTTCTTCTGGGATATTAGTTCAGTATTTTTATCCAGTGCATTATTTTGTGCAGCCTAGTACATGGTGAAACTTGAGAATAGACTATATGCTGTAAGGACAGAGTGAGGGAGGGAAAGGAGAAACAGTTCTCAAACTCTCTTTTTTAACACATAGGAAAGATTAACAAATTCCATGTACTATGTTAATTGGAAACATATTGACGTTCTCCTTCCACCTCCCAAAAATCCAGATATAAAATAATCAATCTGGCTATTGCGTGTCACCCTAGTGTTATCCAGAAGAATTCTTCTCACTGAGTCTGAGACTCAGTCAAGCTGGCATTCATTTCGGAAATTCATATCTCCGCCAATAGTTACAGAATTCATACTTATCCAATAAACTTTACTTTGTTTTAAATTAAATGAGCTATCAATTTAAAAGGGACAGTGCCAAGATTTTATTAAAAAAAACAAACAAACACATTTGAGTCCATCTGCATTACTAGTCAGATATTTGATTTATTGGAATCACTTAAAACATTACGTTTATTTTGTTCTTATGCTGTTTGTTTACTTTTCTACGAACTTTTTAGTAGGATAAGTGAATCTAGATAGGCCGGTTTCACCGTTTCTCCTACATTAGAATAAGCCTGTTGTATCTGCATTTCTAACAAGCAGAGAGAATATTTAAAAAGTTTGTATAGTTCACTTCTCTTCTAAAAAAAATCCAAGCTTTTCATTTACTTAAAACAAATACATGCAATCAATTGTATTTGTAATAGGTTTCTAAATGCTTTAAAAGCTTTCTCTTATAAAACATATGTCTGGGGAATAAACTGCTCAATAACATCCTATTTTAGGCAGCAGAAATTTCACTATCCTGGATTTCAGCTGCATTCAAATTTTTTCTAGAACTATCATTCGGGCCTGGGAAAATACTTGCACTTAAGTTCTAAAAGGCAACTTTTCTATTCACTCCTGATTCTATCAGAGGAGTGAGAAAACACATTGCTTTATTGGTGAAGCCTGCCACGTTCTCCAGATGTCAGAAGATGTTGCCATTTTAAGACCACACGTCTCCTTCCTGTCTTAGGTTATTAGAGATTTGCGTGTGAATCACTAAAGCTGCTGAGAAGCTATACAAATCTGCTGCCCAAAGCTATACAGATCAGAAACAGAGAAGCTCTATTACTGGTTTACCTAGAAAAGCCCTAACAGAGTTTCTCACTCCCGATCAGTCTCCTTTATTCTGAGGGAAAGTTACAGAGTGTCACAAAGGGGATCTAAAAGCTCAGTTCTGGCTTGGGGAGAAGTCCTGCTATCAAACAAACTGAGGAAGAGAGCTGCAAGCTGTCTTCTGAGGACCCCCCTTGTCAGTCCTGGAATAGGAGGCAGGGTTGAGGGTGGAGGGACGTGTGGTACAGAGATTGTGGGCAATACTCAGGGAACAGGTTTCTGTAACTTAGGCCCTTAGGGCTGTCTACATTTTCCCCTCCCAAGGAGCCCTAAATCAGGAGGGTTCAATGATGGTTTTATGCTGCTTTACCACTCTACCACTTTTCCCTGGACTGAGTTTTGTGCTGCATCTCTTAAAGGCACAGCACATAATCTCACTCTAAATTAAATTGGAATATTTCAGGACACCCATGATGTGTCATATCTTTCCACAGGTTGAATTAGGTTTCTCTTGCTACATAGCTCTTACTGTGATAAATAGCTTTGTGATCCAAAGGATATCTCCATTAAATAAAAAAGCTTTTCCTTTTCCTGCAGTATATTGTCATGCTGCCTCCTCTGCGTGGAATTACTTCCCTGCCCCACTTTGCCATACAACCACCCTCTCCTCCTTCATATTCCTCCACTTTCCATTGCCTCTGGGCTGCCCATAAAAGGTGAGTTATATGTATAGATGTAACAAAACCAACCTCAAAGTCAACCCTGCTGCTAATTTCTCATAATATCTTTTGCATCTTTTAGACTTTGTCTCACTACTTGTTTAGCTTCAATGTGCTTGGTATTGTACAATACACAAAATAAAGCTGTCCCTGCCTTGACAATTTTAGTCTAAGGCTATGTCTTCACTACTGTGGGAGAACTAACCCACATTGCTATCCTCTTATAAAATCTTGTGGAAACAAGGCACTTGAGTTCTTCTGTGAGGTAAAGTAGGTGAGGTCAACCACAGACACAAGGGAAATGCTGACCTTGCCTAGCTATCTGATGGTAAAGACTACAGGTGCCTTGTCTACACTAGGATTTTACAGTGGAGAAACTAATGTGCATTACCTATCCTGTTAAAAAAAAAAAGCACCTTTTCTGCAATGAAGACACAGCCATAGCCTAAAATCATCAGGGTAGTGACAGTTTAATTTGAGTATTGTACAGTACCAACTTTATTACTGATGCTACACAAAGGATAAGCATCCCTCTCTGCTTCATTCATGGTGTTGCAGGTTTGTAGGCTGAACTGGGTGTTGGACTCCAGTGGCAGACGTTTGTGAAGCCAGCCCCCAAGGCCCTTGCATCAATATTAATGTTTTCTAGGTATTCAAAAAACAACAGAACTAGAGAAGCACACCTGGATAGTGTGCATCTCAGACCCTTGTTTACTATACCAAAATATATATATATTGGAAATACCTAGGCAAATACCAGGTCAAACAACTGTACGCTTCAAAACCAATGTTCTTAGTCAAAGAATTGTGTATATTTATCTATAAAACATGATGCCACAAACACTAAATAGCATCTGTTAGCTAAAGGTGAAGTACAGTAAACTGCATGATGATGATGTAATTCTTCATATATCTTTTCCCAACTGTGTCATTAAATAGTTTGAGACATATGTTTAAATTGTATTTAACTCTGTACAACATAAGAATAAATGTGTCCAACAGTTAAGAAAAACAGATGATCCCCTGAAATGGCATTGAAACCTTTACTGATACTGGGTCAGATTTAAAGAAATAGTCCTTCGGTTAATAGGCAGAAATACCTGCATGTGCAGATAGCATTCAGCACAAAAAATGAGTAGATATCAACTTTGGGTGTGTGAATGAGGGTGCAAATTTGGAAGCAATTCTTAAAGAGGCCCATCAAAAAGGTCAAGTTTCAGTTTCACAAAAACAAAACCAGGAGTAGTGTTAGTCTGAGTTTCATCTTCCTAAGTCAGCAAAGTTCACAGGTGGACTGGAAAAAAGTTCCAGCTTTGGCCCATCTCTGGATCTCCTACTTCACTCTGTTACATTGGTTTTTATGCTGGTGTAACTCCATAGCAATCGGTGGAGTTGCATCAGAGTAAAACCAGTGTAAGAGTGAAGGATCACGCTACTTTTATACCCACCTGCCCAAGCTAATATACTGATTTAGCCACATCCCAATGGAGACACCACTAGAAAGGCCAAGAAAGAGGCAGCACTTTCAGCACTTTCAAACCCTCAAGAGAGAAGAAAATTATCTGTTTTTTAAATGGTTTACATTATTATTTCCTATATATTTATTTCCTACATAGGAATAATCCTCACGGCATTAGCCAATGTTCTTAAGAAACAGCTTGGGCATTTTGAGCTAAGAGCCAAATGATTGACTCTTCCTCACAGTAGTCCCACTCAAATCAATGAGAGAGTGTGTGTGTATATATAGTGGTACTATTTGCCGTGATAAATGATTGCACAATTGAGCCCTTAGCCTTTGTAAACAGAGCTTTGCTATTTTCCAAAAGCCACATTCAGATGGAATTCCGTACAGGATTTGATGGCACTGTGGCAGATACAACTTCAAGTACAGCATGTACACATGCTGCCATTCTGTGCATGAACATATTAAATGCAATTTTAACACCAGAAAGCAGGACGATAGGCAAGGCAAACGTGCTTGTTCATGTATTTGGAATGTGTGGCTGCACTGCTAGATAAGCAACATTTTAAATAACAATCCTGCTGTACAACAGCCAAAGAATTGTAGCCTCCTACTTCTGACCTGTGGTAAAGAGAAGATTAAGATCCAAGGGGAATCTGGGCAAAGTAAAAATAGTAAAACCAAAAATAAGTTGATATTCATTTTTGGCTTTGCTTCTCTCCCACTCCATATAGTTTTTATTCCCCCCCCATGTATTGCTAATGACTAATATTGTTGAAGTTGCTTATTTCAATCCCAGGTTTACAAAGGGTTAAAGAGAGCACCAATACATTAATTGAACATTGTGACCCATCAAAAATTAGGCTACTGCTGGGAGGGACTACCAGGGCTGTACTGTAAGGTTTAACTGTGAGCCTTGGCATCCCCTTAATCTCAGAGACTATGATGAAAAGGAGGCAGAGGCTCACAGCTTCATCTCCTTCTCACCCAAATGGAGCACCGGGGTGCTTGATTTGAAGACTGAGGGAGAGAGAATGCCAGACTTCCCATTCATACACACAATAATTTCCTCTCCTCTGTACTGTCTGCCTTCCCTTTTCTCCTCCATGTTGTGCCTCTCCCCTTTTACCCAAACAAAACAAGATGATAAAATAACCCTTCTGCCCCAGGTAGTCAATGGCATGGTATCTCTGCATGCAGAGCTGAGGGGTGTGTGTGCGCGCGCGCGTGCGTGTGTGTAAACAATCCACAGACATGCTATCATATCTTGTTGCACATTTCAAATGAGAGTGCTTTCTTTTTTCCAACCTCCAAGACTATAAGATGCAGTGTCTGTAGATGTATCCTTAACTCTCTTCAGAAGCTGGTATTTGATATATGGCTCTGACTGCTTTGATAATTGCAAAAATTGACTCTAAAGCATCACACAAACTGCTTTAGCAACCTTTCAATTATAACCTACCAGCAGTCTGTTATAGCATATCAAACCCACGCAGTGATAAAGCTTTACTAGTGCTTAAGTATTTGGACAAGTCTTAAGGAAAAATACAAAGGGTCTAGATATTCTGGTTCTCTCATTTCACAGACTGTCTTCACAATGTTAAGTAAAGCAGAGATTTAGTCTCCATAAAGCGCACTGTTGTCATCATTTCTTTTCCCCCACACAAACACCTCTGTCCTTTGGAAACTGGTAGAGTGACACTGCCCCTTCTGAAAACATGCACAAGTATGTCCATTCATCCCTAATATAAACTTATGTCTACATTGATGGCGGCATTGCAGGATCGATTCTGCGGGATCGACTGAGTGGCAGTAGAGACCCACTCAATCGATCTGTAATCCACCCCCACCAAAAAGAGTAACGCTGCATTGATGGGAAGGCATTTCCCATTGGCGCAGCATAATGGGGACGCTGAGGTAGGTAGAAGTTAGGAAGTCAACGGGAGATACACAAGGTACGTAGAGTAGATTTGTGTATCTCCAGTCAATTGCCGCCGCATTTTGCGGGCAGCATAGACATAGCCAGGGTGTCACTCCATGGGTCAGTTGGCAGGGTTTCAATAAAGAAACTAACTGGCCCTCACTTTCCCCTCCCTAGAGAATTTAACCCATTTTCGAAGAAGTGCATTGGACTGGAGCCTGCATGTTACATTAATAATTTCTTTCACTTCCATCTGTTTTTATACCCAGGATTGAGATTTAGAAATATCTAAGAAGAGTTCTGGCAACATCAGGTATCAAAGTTAGTACAGCTAGACTGATGGATAAATGGATAAATCCATTCTGTATCTTATCTACTGATATCATTAAAAAAAACTGAATGCAAATGCTACTGTAATTTATTTGGGCTAAAATACAGTACTCCTACATTGTCTTCATTATTTTGCTGGGAAAAAAAATCATCAATTGAATCAATATCAGTAAAAAGGAATCCGAATGAAGGTAGATTAGATTTACTGTTCAGACACCACCCTTATAATGGCATGGGCACACTAGGGCCCCAAATTAGAAAGTATTTAGGTATATGCACAACTTTAAGCATGTGAGCATTATCCTATCTGAAGTCAATGGAACTATTCACATGCTTAAAGTTATGCATGTGCTTAAGAACCTTCCTGAATCGAAGCCTAGATTTGTATTGTCAACTGTTTTTCTTACCTGGATAGGGCACTCTCCCTTTTGTTACAAGCTCTGTGAGTAATATTCCAAAAGACCATACATCTGATTTTATTGTGAACCTTCCATACAACGCTGCTTCTGGCGCAGTCCATTTGATGGGGAACTTTGCACCTAATGAAAGAAACAAATGAGTTACGCTCAAGACGCAGGCAGTACGGAAATAACAAATGACAGTTTCATTCTGTGGGAGCTGCAACAGTCAAAGTGCTGCATACGGATATTAGAAAATAACTCAGTGGAATATGATCAAGGCTGTAACATGTGATTCATAGGAAATGGGCAGAATTTGTGGGTCTCAGAGTCCAAGAGAAACATTTAAACTCAACATTGAGGTTTTATAAAAAAGAAATTTTAGAAACCAATATAATAGAAACCTTTTGTGTGTATTTTCTCTCAACAAAAATGTTTTCAATTAACATTTCCCTGAAGCATTCACAACCCAAACATTGCTACACCATGCTAGTGCATGAGAATAGAAGTTATTAAAAATACACCTTTCTAGCTTCACTGTCCAATGGAGGCAAAAATATAAAACGAATGGTAAAACAGACATTTAAAAAAAATCGAAGATGTTACTAGAAACATGCAAGGATTTTTAAAAAAATACTGCAAACCAGGTTTCTTTGGGTGTGATGTCAGGGCAGAATTTTGGGCTGTGATTTATATCTTGACAGTGTCTTTTAAGTTTCTGGCACTGAAAAGTCTGTAGTGATACGCAGTTCTAATGTGTTCATCCATCATCATAGCATGTAGGAGTCTATGGTGTTAGTAGGGATTATTGTCTTTATCAGCAAGTAAAATAAACACTGATTTATTTGCTTTTCCAGTCATTTACTATTTTTGTAGAAAAATGTTTTTAAGTATTATTTTTAAAACAATCTTGCAGTGATATTTAACTGTAGTTCATATGAAAAACTATCCAGACATTTCCTGCTGCCTGTATTAATGCACAAAAATAAAATGGTATTACCATCTTCTGATTCCAAGTGGCAGATACCCTCAAATTGTGAAATATACTGAATTAGCTAGGATTGTTAGCGTCTGCTCATAGAAGTTGTTTAGCTGTAAAAAGGTTCATGAAAATCACTACTCGGACAAATTTCTTCTAGATAGTTAATTTACTGCACTGCTTATAGTACTTTGCTAATTAACTATTTTGCCATCTCATTCAGTAATCAGTGCCTTGAATTTTCTCCTGTACTAAGCAATCTGACTTGGTCTCAGAATATAAAGTAGACAAGGAAAATCATGAGTTCCCTTAATTGGTAAAATGTCAGCCATTATTTAAATATATTGTAGGAATAAACTCAAGAACTAATTACTTACAAATTAATACATTTGTTGCAGCAAATGAAGTACAAGTTGAGTTGCTCAGTTAAGTCTTGCCAAACTTTAAGACACGGGCCACCTAAATCTAATTAGACACCTACATAAACATGACCTGATTCCACAGTGCTGTGCACCTACCTGCTGCTCCCATTGACTTCAATGGGATGTGCAGATGCTCAGCATGTCTGAAAGTCAGGCCATTTCATTCTGATGTAGATTTAGGAGCCTAATTTTAGGTGTTCAGGTTTGAAAATTTTGGCTCTGAGCACCTTCCTCTATGTTACTTCCTTAAGGTACTGGTCTGAGATTATAGAACTTCTTGTCAAAATGTGCAGAGAAGCACCTTATCCTCTTCTAGATTATTCCTTAAAAATCTATCTTTGCTTTGGTGTCTACAAATCACTGCTGTCTGCAACTGATGAGAATTCCTGTCTGGACTCCTCTCTTCCTTCAGCATTGGCTGTGGGAGGCTGGCACCTACCTGGCTTCTCCAATTACTGACAATGCTGAGGAGTGAGGACTACGAGTCTTGCACAGCTCCCTAGAGAAAGCGTAAAATGTGTCTGTATATGGTTCACATTTTATATTTGTTTAGATTGCTGCTCCGGATGGCCCTGTCCTGCCTGAGGATCCACATGTGCCATGAAGAGCAGGGACTACATCCCACTGTGCCCAAATACATGCAGATGCCATGGTTGGGGGTCACCACCCTCTGCCAAATAGTCTTTAGGTCTGGAGGCTTGGACTTTGGGTGGTTGCACTCAAGGGGGCCAAAAGCCAGGTTTTATTATTTATTTCACACATTTCACAAGTTTAGTTTGCTGATTCTCTTTTTCCTGTTCCACTCTGTAGCTAGGATCCAGAGATGGGAATCATCTGGATACACAGTCCTGGAGGAAGGACATCCCACCAGGCTCCTCCATGCAGCCCTGTCAACTCCCCTTTCATCCTCATCTTCCTTACCTAATACAGTGCTGCCCGTATGGGATGTACTGGGAATAGGTGCTGGAGCACCATGGGAAGGTAAGAGGTGGGAATGGTTACTTTTCCTGTGTAACCTTTACATGTCTCCTCTCCTGAGATATGAATAAGAGAAAGTCAAGTGTATAGGAAATGCTGTTGAGACAACAAATGGTCGGTTAGGGTAACCCCCCAATATTTGGTGGAGGGGTGCGGCTGGATGTCTGTCCATAGTGGCTGCTGGCTAAATTCATTTATTATTTTGTGTTTTTCACATAGGACATTGTTATTATTATTAACACACTAACTTTTTTTTTTTAATGTTGTGTATTTTGCTTTCTCTTTTTGTATCATTTGCTGATGTCAGGGCGGGACATGAGTCTTTCCTTGGGTGCTCTTGGGCCTGCAAGGAAGTGGGCAGATCTCAGCTGGCATAGCTGTCACTGAATGGTGGGCAGGAGCACTGTGAGATTGCACTGATAGGCTCAAGTGTACTGCTGCAAGAGCAATGCTTGTATGTCCTGTCCACCCTAGCACTGCAGTAGCATAGCGTGCCACGTTGCAGTGTACAACAATGCCTAGCTTTGCTCAGAGCAACTGAAATCACAGTGATAGCATGAAGTGTTTGCTGCCCATCTCCTTTGGAAGAAGCTGCAGGTGGACAAAGTGTTTTTATAGGTGGCTAAGGTGTCACAACACCAAAACGCCGTAGTGTAGACGAGCCTCCAGAGTGCAAGGGGAAGGGTGATCAGCAGTGCTGGCAACCTTGGCAGGGATAAGGCCAAGGCCTGGCCTCCCTCTTTCAGCGAAAAGCAGAATTAACTGCCACTCCTAAATGCACTCCTCACTATACCTGCTTCTGCCTCACATGGGTCTAATGCATCAAGATACTACAGTTCAGATGCTATCTCAGCACAGATTTTAATCTAAAAATTGTACCTGTGCCCACCGATTGCAACACATTATTTAAACACACACAGGTCTCAGACAGTGTATTAAACTAGCCACATTCATGCTGTGAACAAACAATGTCAGATAAAAATATATTACTGATTAATGTACTAATGAATTTCATGAGGCAGATTATCAGCTGGTATAATTTGGTTTATCTCCAGTGGTTTGAATGGAGCCATGCTGATTTACATCAGAAGGGGATTGGACTCCATGGTTTCTGCTGGAACTGTAAGTACTGTGTTTATTAAAAGCTAGCCGATCTGTAATGTGACTGACATACCAATCACTATCTAAATGTTTTAGGTCAGAACAGTCTGTCCTCACCCAGAAGTCAAGTCTGAATTGATTGCTTTTATCCCCACTTATCAAACAGTTTCTGAATTAATTCTGTGTGAGAGAAGCAGTTTTTGGTTGGCTGTACTGCTTACATCATGGCCTTCAGACAAAACAGTTAGCTCAGAGGAGTCAGCATAAGGAAACAGAGTTCATCAGACACATGGATCCCTTAGGGCAGTGATTCTACCAGAAAAGGATATTAATAATAATCAGAGGCCTGTTACTAAATTCCCTAGATGTCTGGGCAGGATGAGGGAGAACAAACTAGATTTCATCAGAGTCAGAAGGACAGTAAACCCAATTTAATCCCCCCTCTCCCCATACTACATTTCATGACAGGAGTAAGGGGTGTAGCTGGGTGGAACTCTCAGAATGCATTTTCTGATGCTAAGGAAATCCCTCAAGGGTTTTTTTTTTTGTTTTTGTTTTTTAAAATTAAACCATAAAAAACAAAACCAAAAAATCACCCTGGAAACTCTGTCCCCACTGTTCCACAGCTGCTGCTGTATCACTGCAGCGTACACTGAAACAAAATTGTTAAAAGTTGTTTACTATATGTAACCAAGGACAAGCACTGGGCTTGGCAAAGGACACAACCTTTCTTTAGTAAACATGACTCTGGGGGTATACGCCCCCCCCTTTTAAAAAATGAAGCTAAAACAATAAACCATGGAAACTATTAGGTCAACTATTACAGAATGTAGTTCAATGTTAAGTAGCATGTGGGGTTGGAAAGAGAAAGCCGCAGAGATAAAAAATGCTGAAGCAAGCACGTAACAGGAAACAAGTCAGTTTTGGTAGGTGATTCTGAGTGACAAATGCTGTGTGGGAGGACCTGAGCCAAAAACATACTATTAAATCTTGTATGCTGAGAGAACTCACATGACATTATGAGCCTGGTAAAACATGAGAAATGAGAACAAGGATCCTTACCCCATCTCACCTGGGGAAATGGGGCATAGGTGGACCCCCAAGTTCTTAACAGAGCTCTATACATCTCTCCTACTCTGAACCCTCAAGCTTCTTGAACTGGTCACCTGCCTGTCAGCTGGGGATGAATGGATGGGATTTCCTCTGAAGCCCATCCGTGGTTTTTTCTCTAACACCCAGGGTTTGCTACTGAGAAAAACAAGTCATTACTCCTTTCCTTCTACGCTACTGCTGGCCCTGGATGTTCCATGCTGCGGTACAGTCTGTTGCAAATAATGTGGTCTGGTTAGTTGGAGAACCAGGTGCCAGTTCTCCACAAAGGACTGACAGAGCACAAAGAAAACTGCCGTTTCAAGAAAAATCAAAGCAGATACATCAGAATATTGAGACAAAAATGTACCTGAAAGTTCACAAACACACATATGTGAGCTACGAAAATAGCTATAGGTGGTCTGGAAGGCATCAGAAAAATCCTTGTTGTTTCATCAGTGTGGGAGTAGCATTACCACAAGTGCTGCCAATATATACAATAGACACATGGATTGGAAAATAAATCTGTTTTACAAAGGCAATTTTAAATTTGTATCAGCTGCTACTGCTTATAATAGGAACCACTCCTTCCCAGTAACAGTCCCAAACCGTCATGCCATGTATTTGGCTAAGACTCATGTAGTGAGGTGGAGTGGCATTCCTCCGAGCCAAAGGGGGAGGGATCACCCTCTGTACACAGGGGTGGCACCAGGCTGGGCCTGCCCCTTGCGTTGGAAGCTGAGAGGCGAGACAGGAAGTATAAAAGGCAGGGCTTCCTGCTCAGCAGGCAAAGAGCCAGGGAAGAAGGCAGATATCTCTTTGTTTGCTGCAGGCCACCAGCTCTGCTACCGAGTCAGACAGTGCCCTGACCCCGGAGAAGACTGAGTTCGGAGAGTAGCTGCTCAGACTGCTGGCAACCCAATACCCCGAAGAGGTGGAGGACCCCTGGACAATGGAGCCCAGGGGTAGGAAGACTGTGGAAGGAAGTAGCCCAGGGGAACCAGACTTTGGTCTGGTTTTGCTGTCAGTGCTCAAGTCAGCGTATTTTGGTGGGATCCGCGCAATGGCAGCCTGCCCCTAGATTGTTTGTTGCTCTGTCCTGCCTGAGGGCCAGAGCTCTCTAGACTGTTTGTGCCAGTATGGCTGTCTATGAGGGGCCAAAAGATGATCCGGAAGCCTTTCTTGTGACTGTTGAGCGGGTTGCCAGTCGTTGATGGCCTCCTGAATCGTGGGCCATCCTCCTAGCCCTGTACCTGACTGGGGGGGCTCAAACTGGTTACTGGGGCTTCTAAATGACTAGGCCTGGGACTACAGGTGGGTGAAGGAAGACATCTTATATGCCCTGGACATCACTCTGGAGACCTTCAGGCGACGACAGTTCTGAGAGAATTTCTACCTGCTAGGCGCTGAATCATGACCCAGGAACTGAAGAATGCTTGCTGGCAGTGGCTGCAACCTGAGTGGCATTCCACGAGAGATGTTGCCAAACTGATTGCCCTCGAACCATTCATGCACATCCTCCCACACAAAAGGAGGGCCTGGGTCCTCCGGCACCAGCCTGCTATGCTGAGCGCAGCCGTTGGGTTGATGGAGGACTTCCTGGTCATGGAGACTCCTTTCGGACCGGAAGCCTGGGTCCTGACCCAGGATCGAATACCCCAGCCCTGGAGAAGAAGTTTAGCCCAAGACCGATGTGCAACCTGGACCCAGAAGGCATAATGGCTGGGCGATCGATGTCTCTCAGCAACCCGATGCTGAATTCAGAGGAACCCTGGGGCATCCTGAGAAGAGGGCAGGTTGCCTACCCTGAGTCCGCCCAGCTACCTGGCTGAGGTGGCAACCCACCCAGGGCAACCGGAATTGGAGTGCTGCTTCTCATGTGGCTGGTTTGGGCCCAACATGGACTGCAGCTTTGGTTGGGTCTACACAGGAGAATTCTGTGCCTGCCGGCAGCCCGATGCCAACCTCGTGAAGGCTGGATACAAATCACCAGGTGCAAAGACTTGGGCTGTGGACAGATCCTTGTCCGCTGGGCGCTTGTCCGACCCCAAGCAGGCCCTCGGGGAAATATGGCTCCAGTAATATCCACAGGGATGTGAACCCATACCCCAGTGCCCAGGTCCCTCTGACCATAAATGGAGCGACCCAACTGATGGCAGTGGGGTTGGTCCCCACACTTGCCTACCCCACCATCCTTGGATGTGACTGGCCAGCGTTCACTGAACTGCTTCAGGTCATGAACCTTGGGGCTTCCCCCATTCATGAGGGTCTTGGGGGAAACTCACCTGAGGATGATGAGGAGGAACCCCAGGGGCAAGACACTGATGATCCACTGACCCCAACATTAGACCAAGAGCGTCCGGAGTGGGTGGCCAGCCCATCAGTACTTGCAGATTTTAGCCAAGATCAGAGAGAAGACTCCATCCTCAGTCACTCCTACGAACAACTGGCCCACGTCAATGGAAAAGTAACCGAGCCCCAGCGGATGGCCCACTGGCCCTGATTTGAGCTAATTGGCGACCAGCTATACCACATCAATCAAGACCCAAGAAGTCCGGACCGAGCTGGTTGTTCCCCGGTGCCACCAGCGGGCCGTCCTGAGACTCGCCCATGACATCCCTGAAGCAGGCCATCTATGGCAGGAAAATACTCTGGTTCAGGTTCTGCCCTGATTTTTCTGGCCCAGGGTACATTGCAAGGTGAAGGATTACTGTAACTCATGTCCCAAGTGTCAGCTCGCAGCTCCACCGGGAGTGCAGAAACCCCCCCCCCCCCCCCCGCGGGTTCCTTTATACATGGTTGGGGTCCCCTTCAAGCGGGTTACTATGGTCCTAGTGGGACTCCTCCCAGAAAGCAATGCCTGCTACCAGTACATCCTCATCCTGATGGATTACACCACCCACTTCCCCAAGATCATCCCCTTAAGGAACACCACTGCTTACACCATTTCAGCAAAGCTTGTGAAGGTCTTTGACTGGGTGGAGCTCCCCCTGGAGATTCTCACCGATCAGGCTACCAACTTCACCTACAAGCTTCTCCAACAGGTGTGTGCACTGTTGGGGGTCAAGAAGTTACAGAATTCTGTGTATCACCCCCAGATGGATGGGTTGGTCAAGCAGTTAAACAGGACCCTAAAAGACAGGAACTCCACCACTGGGACCAGCTGATTCCTCCCCTACTATTGGCTATTAGGGAAGTACTCCAATCATCCACGAAATTCTCACCCCTCAAACTACTGTATGGCCGACAACCCCATGAGCTGCTGGACCTAATCAGGGAGGCCTGAGAACATGCCCCATTGACGACTCAGGGGCTCTTACTGTATGTCCTGAAGCTACAGGACTGCCTGCTCCAGGCAGGGAAGCTTGCAAAGGAGAATCTATTGGCATCCCAAGGAGTCCAAGAACAAACCTACAACCAGGAAGCCCGCTTCTATTCCCCTCAGAAGAATTGAAGCTCCTGGCCTACGGACAGGGCCCCTACAAAACAATTTGTCAGGTGGGCCCTGTCACCTACGAGATCAGACAACTTGACTGACAGAAGAATAGACAAATCTACAATGTGAGCCTCCTGAAGCCCTGGCGAAAGTGGGAGGGGCTGCTGATCGTCCCGTATTCCCTCCAAACTGTCACTGGACCTACAAGTCCCAGAGGCCACCGACGCTGAGAAACCACACTTGGGCGATATTCTTATGACAGAGCAGCAGAAACAAGCCTGCAGCCTGTTAAAAGTCTTCACCAAGTCCTTCATTGCGACGCCCAGCCAGACCACTGTCATCCAGCATGTCATCCTGCAAAATCCACAAGGTAGTCTGGGAGATCAACCAGTCTCTTTCACAACAGATGTGGGAAGTCATGGAGAAAGAAGTCTGAGCAATGGTGGAACTAGGGGTCATAGAATGGTCACTGAGCGAGTGGTGCGGCCTGAAGCCCGATGGGACCCTCCGGTTTTGCACTGACTTCCGGAGGGTTACTGCGATCTCAAAGCTCGATGTATATCCAATACACCGAATAGACAAGCTCCTCCACTGGCTCGGGGAGGTCCGATACATCACAACCCTTAACCTCATGAAGGGCTACTGGCAGATACCCCTCGTCCCAAGCTCTAGGGAGAAGACTGCCCCATATGGCATACGCTGTGGCCTACTTGGATAACGTAGTGGTGTATAGCTGGCACTAGGAAGACCATTTAAACCACGTGGTGGCCCTCCTCTGGGCCCTGCAGGACGCTGGATTAACTGCGAACCCGAAGAAGTGCCCGATTGGGTGGCAAGAAACCATTTACGTGGGATACACCTTGAGGTAAGGTCAAGTATGCCCCCCTCGTGTGGAAGTTTCAAGCACTGCAGAACTGATCACAAAGAGGCACGTGTGGCAGCTCCTGGAGTTGGCCGGCTATTTTTGACGGTTTGTGCCCCAGTTTACTTCAATTGCAGCCCCCCGACTGAACTCCTGATCAAGGACAGCCCCCATCGAGTGTGTTGGTCAGCAGTGTGTGAAGACGCCTTCCAGACCCTCAAGGAGCACCTGTGTTGGGAGCTGGTGCTCTTCAGCCCTGACTTTGACTGCGAATTAATTGTCCAAACAGGTGCTTTGGAAGTGGGGCATGGGGCAGTCCTCTCCCAGGAGGCAGAAGGAGAAGAGCACACCATCATATACATCAGTCAGAAGTTGTTCCCAAGAAAGTGAAATTATTCTGTCATTGAGAAAGAGACCATCGCCATTAAATGGTTGGTGGACGCCCTCAGTGCCCTCTTTGTACTGATAAGTGACCATGCTCCCTTGAAATGACTGAACATGATGAAGAACACCAAAGCCAGAGTAATTCGCTGGTACCTCATCCTCCAGACATATGCCTTCACTGTTCGACACCAAGCAGGTAAAGACAAACCTAATGTGGACTTTCTGTCTCGCCTGGGAGAAAGTGAGGATACCAGCCTGGGGACTGGGAGCTGGACTTGAGCAATGTGTGTGTGTGTAGTGAGATGGAGTGGCATCCCTCCAAGCCAGAGGGAAAGAGACCACCATCACTGCTCGGGGGGTGGAGCCAGACTGGGTCCACCTCTCACACCAGAAGCTGAGAGGCGGGACAGGAAGTTTAAAAGGCAGGACCTCCAGCTCAGTGAGGAGACAGCCAGGGAAGGAGGCAGATGCATCTGGTTTGCTGCAGATCTCCGGCTCTGACCCCAGAGGAGACTGAATCTGGAGAGGAGCTGCTGAGACTGCTGGCAATCAAATATTCCGAAGAGGCAGAGGACCCGTGGACGATGGAGCCCTCTCCCCAGACTGTGGAAGAGAGTAGCCTGGGGAACCAGGCTTTGCTTTAGTTTTGCCTTCAGAGCTAGAGTTGGTGCATTTTGGCGGTTCTCCGCTGACCCAGTGGTAGAGTCTTCCACCATATGTCAGGCCCTCGGCTGGGTCCCCATGGAGTAGGATGGGCCCAATTCCCCCTATCCCCTGCTGCCAACCCCATCCCTGGGGTTGCAGCCTCCCCATAGATCTGTCCTGACTGAGGTCAGAGCTTCATACACTGTTTGCTATTTGGCCCTGCCTGAGGGCCAGAACCTCCTAGACTGATTGCTGTTCTGTCCTGCTTGAGGCCCAGAGCCCCCATAGGTCATAGCCTGTGATTTGCTAATTCCCCTGCAACTGGGCTGACCCTCGGTCCCTCCCTGAGTCAGAGCTAATGCATTATAACTCTACATCACTGATCTGGTTCGAAGTTCCCATGCTGTATGTGAAATCTCGGGTAGGAGGTGATGTAAGGACTCTGACTCACTGGCCTGTGGGTGAAAAGGAGGCAGCAGGAAACAATTAACTTTGGAGCTTTCCTTACAAGGCTGACACGAGCAGTGCCATTTAAGACAACCATGCAGAACAATTAGACCGTGACCTGAAAGAAAGTGTACAATGGCAACCAGCAAAGATGAGGCAATAGTTTTTCAAATGAGTGTCATTTTCATATAGTTTCTTTCCTTTGATTATTCACTTACTTATTAGAAAAGCAAGATTTATTTTTTGCCAACAAAGCAAGACAAGAGAAGCCAAATGTTCACTAGATGCCAAATGACCTTTTTCATATATTAAAAGGCAGTACATAGTTTCTAGTCACACTCGAGGGTGTGACCATCTGTTTCCTTCCTGATGACTGCTGAGAAATGGGGGATGCATGGAACTAACCATTTTCTATTTACCTTTCATAAATCATGAGCAGTCAGGCCTCTTTACTTAAATCCAAAACAAAAATAAACTTTCTGGTCAACAAAATGTTACCAGCAGCTGAGAAAGATTCATCTGGACTAAGAATCCCACATTCTAAACCACTGGGACTTAGATCGTCCCCATCTGTTTCCTTTCAAAATATTTACATGGATTCAAGTGACACTTTTTGGGGACACAGGGCAGAGATAATCCCCTCTCCCCCGAATAAACAAAATTAGCTCTCAGAAGAAAGTGGAAAGGAGCATGTGATCTAAGCCACTTTATTTTAAACTTTAATCTTCAGATTTCACATGGCCCAGCACTTCCTTTTTCCAAAAGGAACTGGCAATTCGCCCCCTCTCTCTTTTTCAGCCAGTCTTCCGCTCTCGTGTGTCAGGATCACCACAGAGCCAGTAGCCGTCTAGATAAACAGTGCAGTCCCCAGATGCATGCCCTTAGAGGATCAGCGTGATAGGTCATGGGAAACATACAAAGGCAGCACAACTTCTTTGTGCTATTATGGCCCCCACGTACTAGTGCTTAAAACTGAGTTAAGAAGCCATGATTAAAGTCAATGTAAATCAGATTCCAGGCAAAAAGTTAGGTTATAAAGGGGGTTTTAAACCTGTTTCTAAGCCCCATGATTCATACTGATTGCCCAAATTATATTAGAAACCAGGTTAGTTGGAACTGAGTGTATATGTTTCCCAAGCTCAGTTAAAAAGTTAATTTAGAGTGGGATCTAGAAGTAGTAGCAAAACTAGGAAATCCTTTAAACAAGATCTAGCAGCACAGTGCTGTCTGGAGTGATCCTGGGGAAGTGCAGTTCATATACCTTTTCTTGCTCAGGGCTCTGTTCTAAGGCACAATCTATATTTAGCTCCTAAATGAGTTAAGTATGGTACAGTATGGTAAATAAGTATTCCCATTTCACAGGGGAGGAAGCTGAGGCACAGAAAGGGTAGGTGACTTGCACATAATCACACAATAAGTTCGTGCTGGATACACAGAACCCAGGTCTCCTGACTCTTAGTCATGTAGCCTAACCACAAGACCATCCTTTCCCTCAATTTAAAATATGTTTTCCAGGATACGACCTATTTTCAACTTAAAGTTTAATACTGATTGGGGATATTTAAGTCCATGCTTTTCTACACAAGTCCAAACATTCTTTACTCTCTCTGAGTCCAAACTTTTCCCATCCTAAATGTAAATTGCTTTTTATTACCCTATAAAATCCAAGATTATCCACAATGTAAATAAAATGAGGGCATGTGGAGTTTCCAAGGATCCAAGGATATGAAAAGAGCTAAGCTATTCTAAGAGACATAACCCAGGAATGAAACAGGACATCCAAGGATTTCCTATGAATTCTGAGCTCAGAAAACATTGTCCAGCAGTAGGTCATATACTTGCCTACTAAAACAAATAATTAGTCATGTAAAAATATATACTGGGGGCTTTCCAAAGAGAGAAAAAAGTGACAGTGAAACAAAAAGGAGATCATACTTTTTTCTACTCTGCATTTTTTCCAAGCTATGTTATGGGCTGGATCCTGCTGCCTTTACTGAAGCAAACCTCTCACTTCACACACGGGACAGGATGGAGGGACTGGACCTGTCTATCAGAATGCACAACTACCATTGTTGCTCTGGAGATATGGTGTACATCTGACACACAGCTATTCCTGCATTCAAGGAGTGACTGTAGCCCTCAGGCTCAAATCAGCATTAGTTAACTCTCTGCATTAGTACTTATCACAGTTTCTTTAAGAGCCCAGACAGAAAAAAAGAGACTTTCCCTGTGAACTGATCCCTCATACTGCTCTCAAATAAGTGGGAAGACAAGGTAAGCAACTGTTAACACTAGTGTGAGCATAGACTGGTTAGTGCTCCACATATCTGCAAATAAGTGCAGCTGACAACAGCTGAAAGAAATGTATAGGGATATGAATGGCATGATGGCATTTGCTCTCACTGAAATATGCAGCATTCTGTGAACTCTGGTTCATTTGGTGAACATGTGAAAGCCAGAAAGCAAAAGAAAACTCTTTGCTAAAACAGATACTCTACTAGAACAGGGACATTTTGTTAAGATAAAAGCTCTTAATGGGTTATGAAGTACTTAACCCTCCCTTCTTTTTGATGACATAAAAGATGGTTTAACAAAAGGCCCATGTGTTAATGGAGTTTAAATGGCGTGGAGTGGTATTTATTGACATATATTGGGCAAGCATTGCCATTGGACCGACCAAAACTAAATCTGCTGGCTTTGCAAACATGAATCAACACTGAAAAGTTAGGAATGACTAGTAAAGAATTACTGAGTACAAAGTGTGCATCACAGCTCAGTGTGAACACAGAGGACTTTAAAAAAGGTGCCTTTAAAGGAAGTGCAATGAGGGTTGCTATAAAAACTTATCTGAAAGGGTATTGTACATCAGTGATTGCTCATGCCCAGCAATCTGTGGCAGTGGAGAATGGTTTTCATACTAAAATATATACTTAAAGTTCCCAAAGAAAATATTGTTCTCAGACACACAGCTATATTAAAGAATGAATACTTGTTTAAAGTGACTTATTCCAAAATGGACTAAAAATTAAGAAAAACTAAGTTCAGCACAGCAATATTTACAATGGTTAGTACACATCAGAAGAAAAAATAATGTCATTGGAATATGTATATGAATGTGCACCTCATCTTACACACATATATGTTGCTCAGGGCTGTGGGTTTTTTGTTGTTACTCTTCAGCTCTCCTTGTGAAGATGGTGGGGAGAGAGGGGAGGGGTCCTCTGTCTGTTAGGGCACTTGGAGGATATTGTTTTCAGTTGAGCAGCTGGCCAGAATTAGCCAGAGAGCTCAAAGTTAAGCAATTACACATTCCCCTTCTCCTAGTCAAAGCATATATCTGTTTCAAAAGCCACATTTAAGGTTACATTTGCTATTGATCCCACCTTGTCTCGCTGTGTATTCATTGTCTTCAATCAATCTTGCTAATCCAAAATCAGCAATCTTGCATATTAGGCCATTCCCTACCAAGATATTTGCAGATCGCAGGTCTCTGTGTATGTAATTCATTCGCTCAATGTAAGCCATCCCCGCAGCTACCTGTTAGAAGCATATATAGGTGTGATTAATAACGAATAGGTGTGATCTAAAAATGAAGTCCTACACAATTGTGATACAAAACACATGCAGCTCATTGCTTATAATTTTGAAGACATACCTGTGCTGCCATGTCCACTAAATTCGGTAACTTCAAGGCTCTTCCTTCTCCATCTTTTAAGAAGTCTAGCAAACTTCCTGCAAATGCAAAAGTAAACACTGAAGAGTCACTTTAAGAAAACAGTGTTATTAATGAAGATGGAAGGGTTCATCTTAGTACACGGTATAAGACAGCAGTATTTTTGGTTGAAATGACAACCTGTCAAGTTTCCAGAATTAAGGGAATATTTCAAAAATAGGGCAATCCTTTACTTACAGATACACATTAATTGCAAATGAACTCAATAAGATGCTACTGCTGCTTCACTATATTCTCCAATATGTTTATGATTATGTAATTAGACCGAAGAAAGGAAAAAAAAAAACAAGTTGTTTTTAATTTTCCTGAATGCTACTGATAAAATACGTCTAACTTTTTGTGTATGTGCTAATGTTCTTTGAAACAATTTACCCACTGCTCTTTAAAGACCTGATCTAGCTGAAAATCTCCACACAGTTCCAAGATAGGACGAATAGTAAGAGGCCAATATGGCTCTTGTAGAAGCTCTTTAATGACCTGGAAATCAAAAAGGAATCCCACAGGCAGGGACATGAGCATCCTGGAGATGAATACAATGGCTGCATAGATGGTGTCAACAGGAGAGATGCTGCTTTCCTGATCATGGGATGCTGTTCCAGGAGGGAGGACTGCTGGGAAGAGAAGGTCCACCTGAGAGCATCTTTGCACACTGACTTGTCAACTGAGTGAGGAGGACTTTATGTCAGGTTCAAAGCAGGCAAGTTGACAAAAGCCTACAGCGATTAGGGGCCATATACCACAGGGGGACACTTTGAAAGGACGCTGGGCTGGGGCTCATCTATTGTTAACTGGCAGGGCTGATGCAGCCCAGAGGAGAATGCTTGAGTAGCTGACAGGCTGGTTGTGTTAGAGAGCTGACAACCAGCTTGCACAGGCAAGATTCCTTTGCACTGGAGGCACGTGGCAACAAGGCGGCTCTTAGCTCTGGGTGCCCCGAGAAACATCCCAAGGAGTTCCACTTTGCTTTCAGCACAGTAGGGAGAGCCATGCCTCCCCGCTCCCTCCTCCTTACTTTAACCCCTGAGTAGGGATGGGAAACAGTCTTTGTTTAAAAGTACTTAAGTAAAGAAACTGGTTTAATACAGGGAGTGGACAGAAGATTAGGCATTTTCCCCTGGTTAAGTCTTCAACCAAAGCCCTGAACCAAAGATCCAAAATGGTGCAATCAAAACTTCAAAATCTATTTAAAGTCTGAGCCAAAACAGGCTTCATCTTTCAGAAACATTTCTAGAACAGTTTTCAAGGAAAGCACACGTTTGTCACTAACAGACTTTAATCATAATATGCAAGTTAGGCAATGATCGGATGCCTCTGAGGAGAGAGGGTGAGGGACACCTGCCAGGAAAATAAAAATCAATTCCAAATAGACTAAAAAAAACACTAAATTTTTTTAAAAGTATCCCCCATTCTACAATGAAATTCCCTTTAGAACTTGTTTTCTTTATTTGGTTCATTTACTCTTCTCAAAAAAATGCATCTTTTGGTCTTCCCCTCAGCACTGATGCAACATTTTGACTGATAGAGCTAAAAATTTTCCGTTGCTCATTTTACTAGATTGTTACCATAGTTAAGTAACTAAAAGTGTATGTGCATATCATTTACAATGATATATGGAGCAGCCTGAAAATTAAACTGTCTTCTTCGGGCAATGTGTGTTCTACAAGGCTTAGCACTGCCAAAGGGAAGAAAAAAAAATCAAATTGACAACATGAACACTGACAAGAGATTCAATATGAACACTCTGGTACGAGGAAGAATTAGGATTTCCTGAAGCAACATATAATATAGTTCAGTGGTACAAAATCTGAAACAACTTGTCAAGGAGGTTAAGATGCCATTTTAACTGGAACACTTCTGCTGTACCCACCTCTTTAATTTTTTTCAAGCTGTGTGTGTCTTGTACAGAAATCATATAAATGTTTTCAAATTCTTGAGGCCCAATTCAGACCTGGGGTGATAATCTGTGCCTACTTATACTAGGACTGAATTTTGCCCGATGTTCCTTATCCTGTGCACATGCACCCTCCCACCCAGAGTCCTTGAACATACAAAAGGGCATGTAACCGAGAAAGACCAAGGTTAGAAGCACCATTTCACCTTTATTCATGTACTCTGTGACAATATAGATAGGCTCTTCAGACACCACAGCATAAAGCTGGACTAGCTTGTCATGCTTTAGCTTCTTCATGATTTGAGCTTCCTCTAGGAATGATTCTGGAGACATCGTGCCAGGCTTCAGAGTCTTTATTGCCACTTTAGTATTTCCATTCCATGTACCTACAACCAACCCACAGATATTTTGTTAAGTTAAACATCCTTCTGTCAGGAAAAGAAAACTAACACCTAATTTAAGTGCAGAGTAATTTACAATATTACTTTTATTTTTAAAATTGTTTTAATTTTTTTTTGCTCTTTATTATTTACATTTCTTCCTATCAATAGTCCTTTTTCATTATAGCAAAATATTATTTTTCATCTTCATTACCAATACAGGGCCTGATGTCCCCTTCCTTACTCAGGCTCTGACTCAGTGGAAGTTTTGCCTGAGTAAGGAATTCAGGATTGAGCTCATGATGTTCAAATTAACATTTCTTTATTTCCCTGCTTATATATGATAGTATCATTGATGTCAGTACAGCTTCAGGAATAGGGCTGGTTTGTTCATACTGCTACATAGCCAGCATTGTCAGAAATACATATTGACAGAAACTAGTCTGTTACACAGAATCCTTGTAATTACAAGAGTCAGCAGAGAAAGAAACAAAGGCAAATGCTTAATCTTTTAAAATGCAGAAATTAGCAGTGCAGGCTCTTCAGACTCGTTCGAGACTGAACTCTGACTGTGAAAGTGGCACCATGGGGTTCCATGATCCTTCTGTCTCAATAATTTCATATAAAATTTGATCCCTTTATAGAGTCGTTTTTCAATAAGGCACAAAACCACCACCAGACTACCTAGGTAGACAATAATACTGGGTGAAATTCTGTGTGTGTGTGTGGGCAGCAAAGACCTACATGCTACTTAAGTGCCACTTAAACCTTCAAAATAGGACTGATGTGGTGCTATTACTTTGTTAGGGGTGAATTTCACCCACAATCAATAAATAGCAGCGATCAGTCCAAGTGAGTAGAAGAAACAACCCAAAGGTCAAAATGTTTGCACATAGTGTTTGCACAATTATGACTAAATTAGTAAAAATCAAAGCCTGTTTATATTCAGTTTTTAAAAAAGCATGTGGAGGAATGGTTGAGTTTTGGGAATAAATTGTTCTCTGTGATTAGTTGAACAAACTCTATTTATTACTAATCCTGGCTCAGCAGAGTAGCAAGTCTCAGGCTATGGCTACACTGATGGCGGCAAATTCGCTGCCGTCAGATCGATTTCTCTGGATCGACTGAGCGGTCAGTGCAGACCCGCTCAGTTGATCCAGAAATCAACGTACTAAGACCAGCTACGCAAGTAGCACAGCGCAGTACAGACGGAGTGCAGAAGAGAAACTCAGCAGTCGACAGGAGTTACGCAAGTTTTCTGCATACTTTGTGTAACTCCCGTCGACTGCCGCCAAATCTCACAGGTAAGTGTAGACAGGGCCTCAGTTGCACCTTAGCTGCACTTGTAACGCACCACAGATAAAGTGGTGAAGTGCAAGCTGAAAGAGTACTGCTTGACTTTTAGATTTCAGGGAGAATGTTGCAGGGTTGGAAGAAAATTTTATCACTTGCAAAACTGAGTGCATTTTATATGGTGTCATTGAGAAAGACAGAACCACATAGTGCCATTTACAGAGTCACTTTGTAGAATAACAGCACATTTTTAGATGCCATGAACATGTACACTAAGAGTGTGACCCTGACTTTATGAAAGTCAATGGGAGTTTTGCCACAGATATCAATGAAGCAAGGATTTCACCCCAACTTTATGCAAGATTAATTGTATGTTACCTACATACTCTTGACTTATTAAAATAGCCAAAGACTCATTCTATCAACATTTAGGATGTGCATATTTGTGATTCCATTGTAAAAATACTTTATCTTTTGTAAATTACTCCAGTTTTTTTTAATCAAAATAAAAAGGTAGTTAAAAATCCCCAAAACCTCATTAAAATTTTCATTGAAATAGTTATAATTTCTTGTTATTATTATTTGGTATTTTTATCTGCTATTGAGACCACCACTAGCAGTAACTGCCATTGTTGAAGATCTGCTTATATACAGTATTTTGTCTATAGCTGGTGGACTACTATTAAAATACATTATTCATTAGCAAAACCTGAATATATATATATATGTATACTAAATATATATATATTTAGTATTTAACCAGCTCTAATTTTGTGCTGCTTCAGGGTCTATCATAGATTGTTACTACTTATTACTTCCTCATTATTATAGATGTATTCTCTCTCTTAATTGTGCTTGCATTTCTTTTTGGTTCTTTCTCTCTGTCTGCTGCTCTGTTCAAAACTATTATTGCAGTATATTTAAGTACTTATTTTTGGGACACTTTTTATTATATTTGCTGCTGAAGTTTATTCTAACTATTTAAATCTATGACATACAAAGCTATCCACTGAGAAATAGCAGAAACTTGCAGGAAAGTTTGCACAAAGTTTCCTTTGTAGCATATGTCATTAGTAATTTTGTTACCCAAAGTATTTAAATAAAGGATCAGATTCACTGGTTCACTCCACTGTGGCTATTTTGCACCATTCCCACAATGCAAAGCAGCTGCAAAATCTCAGTTTAACCAACCAGTTGAACTGGGTTTTACAGTTGCTTTGTCTTACTGCAACAGCACAAAATAGCCAGACCGCACTGGTCCAACTGGCCCATGATTCCTAGGTAACATAACTGCTAATGGTGATGATGTCTTAACATACTGGAAATCTTTTTAATTCATTTTGATAGGGTTGTGTAGAGTATAATTTAGTGCAAAAAGTAACTCACTACTTATAAAATAGCTGGTGGGCTGTATGTTGGTGCTGCTAAGATTAAAAAAAAATCTGTATACTTTAAAATGTTTATTTTGTAATCAATACAAATTGAAGACCATGTAGAGGGGATTAACTTGGCAAGGCGGGGCAGAGGCCTGGCTCGGCCACTGAATTTACAACTTGCAAGAATCCCCTGATTTCAAAACAGTGGCCTAATTGTGCAGGTCATGACTTTGTCCTTCCAATCACCAGGTTTCTTTACTCGGGGGATATGAATTTCAAACTAAAGCAGTCAAAGTGAATATACAGGAAAGCTATCCTGGGAATGTCATCTATTCCCATATTCACTCATTTTTAAAACAGAGAAAATGGTTGTTTTAGGCCCTGATTCTATAACACTTCCCTGTGTGAGGAACTTTACACAATTGTGTCTTTTCAGGGTCAGCTGCTTAGCTAATAGTTTTGCTTTACACATTCAGTATTTCTAGTTCATTATTTAACTTGTTTAGTCATATGAGTAAATTTAATGCAATAAATAAAATTTAAAGTAATAAATCCCTCATACCAGTAAATGTGAATGGAAGAAAGTGAACACAACGTTTGCCATTAAATGATTGTCACAGTCAGTCTATTCACATCAACAGACAGAGGGTAACACTTCAAACAATTTGACTTTTTAAAAAAAAACAAACCCTTTATTCAAAGGATTTCTTTCTTTCTTTCTTTCAAGATGGCCTTAAAATATCCTTCCAAAACAAAACATATTCTCTGCCTTACCACGCCACACTTCAGCGAAACACCCCTGACCAAGCTTCTTTTCCAGAAATAATGAACCTCGTGCAACTTCCCATGCATCTTTAGCCAATCCAACAGTTTGTGGAGTATGATTCGAAGCAATCACAGTTAAGTTAAAACACAAACCATCAGCTTTCTCTATAGGAAAGGAAATTAATAAAAAATACTTATAATCCAAAATTATGCATGCATTGAGAAAGATGGAAGGTGATTTGTCCTTCAGTGCCATGCTGAATTCATTTGCAAACACTCATATTTGAAACTGAAGGCAGGGAATTTATGCCAGCTTGCTAAAAGACCCTTTATATAATTCAAATTAGAATGTGAGCCTTGATGTATTATTAAGGCTAGGGTAATTTGTCAAAACTGAAATCTGGCAAAGGAACATAAGATATCAGTTTTCTTTTGCCATAAATTACTTCAGATGTTTGAGATTTTCAAAGTCAGTGACATATTGTCTAAGAAATTTTTCGTAATTCAAAACTTTTCTTTTATGCTGGTCACACAACATTTTGACTTCCACCTTCCACCTTGTAATTCTCAAACAGGAAGACTATTTTAGAATAATAGTTTCACTCCATACCCATCCATACTTCCCCAAACTGCCCATTTCCCAGTCTCTTGATCAACTGTAGGGATTCTCGTGGAATTTCCCAGACATCTTTGGTTTTGACAGACAGATCAGTAAGCCTTGGCATTCCTTTATGACAGGGGACTACTAAGCGGCAGCAAAGACCCGCAGCTCTCTCTGGCGGAGCAGAAGTGCAGCAAACAGCAAAGAGGAAAGAAAAAAGTTTGACACATGAAACAAAAACAGTAAGCATAAAAACAGTGCTACTCACAACAGCTGTTAGTAGCATAACAAGGCATCTTTGAAGATTAGAAATTGAACACTGAAGCATATTCACTTGAGACAGAACAGGAAATGTTTTAGTACCTGCTTCTACCCTTGAACTGAAGCTGATTGCCAATTGGTTTCTTATTTGAGGTAATGCCCTGGTATATTAACTCAGAATTTGTTCCTAATACTGCAGTAATGCATGCTCATAAATAATTGGTGCAGTACAGATCACTGTATTTATTTTAAAAGAAATATAAATATTTATGTATAATAAAATGATAAAAAAAATTAGCAAGCACTTTATGGCATTATGGGTTTTTGTATGGCATTCAGCATTGCATGATGGCTACCATCTTGGCATACACACCAGGGATTGAACTGGGAACCTCCAGAGCTAAAAGCATGAGCTGTATAGATTCAGCTAAAGCTCTGTAGACAGGGGCTATAACAACTCATGTGCTCTGTAGATCAGCAGAGAAGAGGACCTGTAGCACGCACCCACCAGTGGGTTATATCTACTCTTTTTTTGGACAGATTAATGCTACTCATTGTAAAATTCACAGAAAACTGATTAGCAGCAGACAGGATTGGAACAGGAATGACTCCAATTCATATAATTTTGGGCTCCCCGTTCTGTTGTTAATAATCATTATGGTTTATATATTGCTATAAAGGTACATTGGCACTTCTCAAAACAGACTGGACAAGAAGGCTCCCTGCTCAGATTCAGTTTACACTTTAACACAGAGATCACTGAACAAGGCAAGGTGATAGATTATTAAATTTAAATTTTCATTCACTTTGGCAACATTCACTTCTAGGCAGATGAGAAGTTTGTGCACCAGAATGAAAAGGGAGGGGTAGAGGCAAAATAAAGTTCTGCCTTCTCAGCTGAAACATCATGGGTTAGCAAGAGCTCTCTTTAGGTAGCAGAAAGGAAAAGGAGAAAGTATGTACCTCTTTTAGCAGACCATCAAAAACTGCAAATCAGGTAACCTGAACCATCCAGTCAGCCTGTTTTGTTTGGAAACAGCTCTACAGGGAAAGTTAGAATCAGGGCTACTCAGTGAGTGTTTCTTTGGCTGTTTAGAAGCTTCCGTATGAGCTTGGGTGGCCGCAACAGGGAATTTAGGGAACTTATGGTCTCCTACTCTCCTTTAGTTGAGAGAGGAGCCCGTCAGTGCTGGCATCAAAGACATACTTGCTGTTCCAAGGAAACTGACACTGAATGCCTGGGAATAGACCAGACCTACTTTTCCATGAATAGCCCATTAATCCTCATATTATGACATGGGTGACTGGAATTGCAGCTTCAAGTGCCCTGTTAGTGGAAAGTCCGGCTGACTTCAGGCCATCCTGAGTAACAGCCGGTATTATCTTAATACCTTTGATCCAGTAGGTTTATCCATGAAAGTCAAGATATTGTACCAGAGATGAGAAGAAATGCATTGGACTCGAGGGTCATATATAGTATTTATCATTGTTTAGTGTAAAATCACCTGGATCATAAATTATAACTACTCTTTCAGGTAGGCCCATCAGGAAGTAGGAAGAAGAGAAAGCAGGGCAGGGCAGGGCAGGTATATGGCACACAGACAACAGAGTATGGATATAACATACAGAAAAAAATCCCCTGAAAGATTTATTAAAATATGCACTGTGAGTTAAATTCAGCAGCTCTGTTGGCTTACAAATGTAATCCTGGAAAAAACCTTTATCACAATAAAATATTACCTGTAATAAACTCTGCATCAATCCCATGTAACATTTTTAACCAACTCAACTAAGAGTGCTTTAAATTGGTTTCTTCAGTTAGTACTAGGGATCAATCAGTACATATAAATGTTGTCAATGTCAAAAGGTTATGCAGTGTGTGGAATGATTATATGCTCTTTGATTAAAGTGTGTGGTGCTGAAACAAGCCAATTAAGAGTAATTTAGATAAGCATGTGGAGCACATTTGTGCCTAATGCCAACTAAAGGGTACAGGGCCTTCACAATTATTGCCCATCCTGAGGGTCATACTTAATATTGGTTATCACAAACCTCAGTGGAAACAGATTATTTTTGTATAAAAGCATGGCATATTCACCCCAGCTCTCTCAATGAGGTATCACAACCTTTCACCGCACTGGATTAAATCCAGTCTCGGAAGGTGGTTCCATAAAGTTGTTACCATCTAACATCTGTCAGACGGCCTGTGTAAAATGAGTTTGTGATCTCAATTCACTTTCCATGAAAAGTGGCTACAACACACAACCCATCACCACAACAGGTATTAATTAGTAGAGATGTGTTGGCAATTTTGCACTGGGGTCAAAGACTGAATGGCCATGGAGACTGTACTATTTTTCCACCCCAGGGTTCAGGCACAGTGGCAGGGTTGTATGGGGAAGACAGCACGACAGCTGTTCACGAGCTACCTGTTCTGCAGCTAAACAGAGGACCTGTGCCCTAAAGAGACACAAATACTGAGAGTGTGATATTCTAAAGCGCTCAGTGTTGGCCCCCACTGTGCTTCTAAGGGCTTCTAAGGGCTTGTCTACCCGAACAATTAGTCTGCAGCAAGCCGGGGAATAAATCTACACCACACCAGGCTGCTGCGGACTAACTGTCAACCTGCACCCTGCTGGCATGAAGGAACAGTTCGTCAGTTCCCTTTGATCTAGTCCTCTTTGAAATGGGACAAGATTTAAGTGCACTAATGAGCTGTTAACGTGCATCAGCCAGTTCACATGGACAGGCAGTCCTCAGCAGGTGAGGTAGATTCACATCCCGTCTTGCCATGAACTAAATGTTTGAGTAGACAATCCCTCAGCCACTGGGAGTTTTAAGATTGATTTCAATAGGAGAAGAGTTAGGCCCATGCTGAGCACTTCTGAAAAAAAGGGCACCTTTATTATTTTTTCCTATGAAGAGAACAGTATTTACCTTTAAAACACGGAATTGGCATTACGGGCAGTAAAGCCAATCAGAAAATAAAGCAACAGTGATGAGATGGGAAGCATCTAAACTACAAAAGGAGTCAAACCAAAACAACAGATCTGAATGACCCTGAGCTTTTACAGATTCTGAATCCAAACACTGATCTGAATGTTGCTGTTGACCACTAACTCAGTTAGGGATCTGAATTTTGCAGTTCAAGCTTATCTGTACTCTAATCCCCGGTAATTTCAAAATTATTTTTGTTGAGAGAACAAGCTATATCCACTGCAAGTAGTGTGTGTTTAAAAAATAATGACTGAAACACCATGTACCGAGCAGGAATTATTTAAATAATTGCATCACCAGGAAATTCCTCATAGCCCTGTCCCATAGTTGTGCAGCTCACAAAGTACGTAGTTTAGATGATTGCACAAAGGCACTTTGGAGAATTTATAAAGCAAAATAAACAGGAAAACATGAAATTTCACTGCTTATGTACCCTATGAATGGTGTGTAGAACTGTTTATAATTAATGGGAAAGGGATAATAAAGATGCATTGCAGTGAATGAGACACTTAGCTAAAAGACTCCTTAGGACATCTTACAGAGAGAGGAGAGCTCAGCAGCAAACATTTTTGTTTTGAAACAGTTGAAAGTATCAGACATTTTCTGCAAAGTTACCTGAGTAATGCTGAACTAGCTGCTGAAGAGTTTCAAACTGTGCCCTAGTTGTGATATAATATCCGCCACTGTCAAGTTTACGTATCTTATAATGTTTGACATGGTCTCCTTTCATATCATCCCAGTCACGAATAGACAGGGAATAGGCACCTGTTTGAAATAAGGGGGGAAAAGAGTATAAGCAATAGTTTGGACAATTTTTTTTAAAAGTGTCAGTCACATATTAGACAATAAAGACACTGCATAGAAATAGCATATATTGTACTTTAAAGAACTTGTGAGTCTAACACAATTAAAGTAAGTGCCATTAAAACATTAGGGCCAGATTCTCATTTACAAAAAGTCCCCTTTACACTGGTCTAACAGGAAAGAGGTGCCTTAGTGTAAATGAGAATTCATGTCTTAACATTTACTGGCTGAGTCTGTTAAATTTTTTTCCCAATTTTAAGTGTCAGTTTATACTGTAAATACCTTGGTTTAGGTAAATGGCAAAATATGGTAAATGTCAAGATTTTCATGGCACCCACTGGAGATAGTGATTTTATAGTTACATAGTGCTTTTCATCCACAAGGATCCCAAATTGATTTTCAAACATTAACAACCAATTAACAAACTTTTTATGCAGCAATCCTACTGACGTGCAGCCATCTTGAGAGAGAAAACACGGCAACATATGCTATATACTTAGCAGGAACACAGACCTGCAAGAATGATGCCCATTGAATGTCCATGGTAGACTCCAGGCATTAGACAGACTGGAAAGCAGACATACAAATCTGTCCTCTCCCTTATCAGAGGTGCAATACAACATGAAGCAGTTTTCTGACTAAAAGATTTGTGACTTTGGAACTGAAGGAGCTGAGATGATGTATCTTATTCAAAGCTTAAAAGAGACTATGTCCACACAGAATTGATTCAGGCTCATGAGAATCTATCTGCAATGTCATAAACACTACCATTCTGGTGCCATTTTCCTCCTCATAAATGAAGAGGCAATCAGGAACATGCTGGTGGAAGTTGACCTTTTCTACAGTTTCAGTCTGCCCAATACATGGGCTTGATGAAAAACCAATATTGATTGGCTATCCATTACAACTAATTGTACCTTTTGCAACAACCTTTAATTACTTCTTTCAGCTCTATCATTGGTGAAACAGTACTCAACGAACAGCTAGGCAAACAACTTTTCTGATGGAAAATATCTCCCCAGGTCCATCTTGGAGACATCAACAGCAAGGAGGAGTCAGATATTTTAAAATTCCGTTGGTCATACGGGATTGCAACAGACTTCCTCTGAGCTGTTCACCACAGATATGAGTTCCAGTAAGCAAGACCCTCATAGGTTACATGTCTGCACTGCAAAGAAAAACATGTGGCGCCGAGTCTCAAAGCCCAGGTTAATTGGCTCAAGCTCGCAGGGCTCAGGCTGCAGGGCTAAAAATAGCAGCGTAGGCATTTCCGCTCAGTTTTGGCCCGGCCTTCAAGAACCTCCACCATCACTGAGTTTTGCAACCCAGCCCCAGCCCAAATGGGAATGGTGGCATTGCTATTTTTAGCTCCACAGCCCAAGTGAATTGACCGAGGCTCTGAGATTCGGCACTGCAGGTTTCTCTTTGCAGTGTAGACTCATGCTGAGCCTGCTTCAAGAGCTCTCAAATTCCTGTTGTTCACCCTTTAAGGTAAGGAAAAACACCAGCTGGAAAACTGCTGATGTTTATACATTTGATTCTGTTTTATGAGAGAGGGAAACACACTCAGTAGGAGAGAAAGATTTTTGTGAGCAAGCAGCAAAAATTGCACATTTAAGAGCTTATTTTTCTGAAGAGATTTCCCTATTGAGATGAATACATCTCTACAAGTTGAGTTCAGAGATTCTTTTTTTAAACAGTTTGGGGCCAAAGGAATAAACCTGCTCTTAAGCTAGGTTTTGTATTGACATCTTTACATCTGGATCCTCCTCATGCAAGCTTTCCAGGCCTAGTTCTTTACCTAGATATCTAGGTTTCTGAGATTTGCACCAATAGCAACTACTGTATTTTCCTTAGTCGCGATCACTGGCTATCTGATTAGTATTTTTGATTCTTTAGAAAAATGTAAACATAATCTGTGTGGGCAGCCCTTTGATGGAGCCCCACTGACCTCAGATCCAATTGAAGGGCTGGAGAATCTTTATGTATTTCATTGTTCAATAATCTGCTGTGTACTTACTAACTGATCCATAATATACAAATATACATATAGATGGATAGATTAATATTGCATATACACAGGCATACTATGTTTATTAACTTTTTAAAGAACAAAACACAAAATAAATAGTGTGGAGGAGGGGAGAATGATCATACAGACAAGTACTGATAACCTATCTAGGGAGTCTGGTTTGATTTATTTATTTCGAAGTGGGGGAGCGGAAAAGCCTCACCAAAGAGTTAAACTCACTGCTTAAGTCATCAAGCTTAATACTTTTAACATGATCCTGGCTGATTCACAGATTTTAAGACCAAAAGAGACCATTACGATCATTTAGTCTGACCTTTATAACACAGGCCATAGATTTTCAGTGACTCCTACATCAAGTCCATAACTTCTGGTTGAGCTAGAGTGTATCTCTTAGAAAGTCTTGATTTAAAGACTCATAAGAGATGGATAATACACCACTCTATCCTCCAACATGGTTTATTCTTTGCTCTGGATGGCAAGTTGGCTACATTTTCTCTCTTTCACCATCTTCCCTGTGACTCTCCATGAATAAATAGGGAAATAGAAATGTTGACAATGGGCATGACTTTAAAAACAAACAAAAACAACCCCACCCTTCATTTACAAAGGCAAGCCTGTCCTGTAGCAAGCCTCAGATCATGAAGCAAGGAAAATGAGGTTGATATTATAAGCACAACCCTGGTGGTGTACCCTCCATGTTAAGGTGTTTTTGTTTCTCCTAGAAACCTCTAAGAGAAAACAAAGACTCAGCTAAGGGAAATAGTGTGGATGTTCTGAAAAACATCAGTCTGTATACAAGATCAAATAACTGCTTTTCAGAACTAAACATAAATCTACTTCTGAAGGATAAAAACATGCTTATAACAGTCAAGTTTTCAAATTGTGGTGTAGGGAGTCATGCTCTCCACATATTAATCAGGAGTCAATGACATGGAATATCTAGAAGTTATAAGGCCATAGAGACTATTAAGACTGTGCCTTGACTCTGTTTGCTACAGTAAGGGCAAGCTTCAGGGTAATAGTGTAGGAAACTATCCTTTTGAAGCAACAGAATATATGATATTCTGTTCCATTTGGAATTAGGAGCTCTGAAGGAAGAACTTGCCACTTGCACCTGAATTATTAAGCAGTATGTATCATATAATGAAAGGACTGGAATTGGATTCATATTAGAAAATATAAATGGTGCTATTCTTCCAAGTCTGTCGTCAACCTTAGCTCCACCCACTCTTTACACAATGCTCCTTTTTCTTGCATGCTTTAGAAACACTTAAATTTAAAATTGTTAAAAAAAAATTCTCTGAAACCAATATGCTAAAGAGATGAGGAAAGTAAGGAAAAACACTACCAAAAAATCCTCTCATCTTCTCAACTGGATATAAGTGAGTTTTGGACATTTTAATTGTATCAAAATAAATAAGGGTTTTCACTAAATTGTGTTGCAGTGATCACTGCAGTCTGACTAGGTGATATAATTCTATCTTAATATCATTCACAAGAGAATCTTTCTGACTTGTCATAACCATGAGCTACAATTTCTCTTCTGTACGTACCATTAATATTCATAGAACTGGACATCTTACCTTTGGTGGTTTCACTTTCACGGATAAGGAAGGTACCTCGTGGGTTTCCAAATGACAACAGCTGTCTCTCAGCATCTTTTCGGCCAAGTTTGCCAAAGTACCACCTTAAAAACATAAGAGGAAGTAAGAAAAATGCTAGATAAGATGCTCAGTAGAGTCACTCAACTTGGAGAGCTCCAAAATAGATTATTTAAGAGAACTACGGGTCACTCAATTCTGTACACTGTGGTCCTCATACTTTAGGCTTTCCACAGGAAGACAAATGACAGATACTGACATAGAAAGTCTGAGAAAAGTAGCCTTTCTGTGGGTTTGGAGGAGTAATCAATATCCACCACAAGGTTTTTAATGATCTCAATGCCACTGTGCTAGATTCATTTCTTTGTTCTTAGCATCTAATAATTTAAATTTGCTTGAAATCAAACAGCTCATTAGAACAAGGCAATTACATAATTTAACTTTTATGCTGGGTGTATCCAAACCTGATTGCTCTAATGGCACAACATGCCAACTGCGAGATAAATATAGGCTGAAAATGAAGCCAATGGCCTCCTAAAGTGTCAGTCCACAGAGGCTACAAGAGATGCTTTATTGTCTGCTGTAGACTCTGTGGGCCATCATCCCACATTAAAGATGATGTTTGATACAAGCTGTCCTGTTTTATGTAAATTAGTTGTCCCTGGGACACTGGCAAGTTGGTTTGGACAAAACATGGGCAACTCTGGTCGAGAGGAAGAAACTGGCTAGAAGAATAGAACAAGGTCTGCTTCATTTACTGTGGCTTCTTCCTTTTTGTTTTGACATTGAAGAATGGCTCAGTTTGTGCTCTCTGTGTTACTAATTACCTAATTATTTATCAGTGCAGCTGAAAACTGAAATAAAAATTATGCAAGTCACTTGAAAATCATTTAAAATCAATCAACTCAAATCTCCTTCAATTACAGTGTTAATATCTCTTTAAAATGAAAAGAAAACATACTCCTCTGCTTGGATGGAGTCGACTGGAGCCACATAATTACTGGGAATGTAACCAGTTTCTCCTGTTGTCAAAGAACGTGCTTCCCACCAGTCTCCTTCACTGAAGGAACAGAGGTGAGAAAGTGAGAGAGGAAAAATACAGTTGCAAAGAAAATTATCTGACTGTTAAAGCATGAAGCTGCAGGTAATGCTAAGAATTAATAACAACTCACACTTTTATCATACAGGCATTTTGGAGAGATAGAATGTGGTACCATCCTAAGCCAAATTAAGACACATACCCCTATGCATCTATTTACATTTTTTTTTAAATTGGTGATCAGACACATACACAACTTTAGTTTATGTCACTAACAGGCATATGAATAGAACGAAGAAGAGATGTCCCTTAGAATAAAATCTGCTGTAATGAAATGCAATAGCTTCAGAAAATGTTTACTTCTCAGGTTTTTTCAGGATGAGATGATTCATGGGTTAGTGGTCCAACCACAACACTGGGAGTCAGATACTCCTGACTTCTAATTCCATCTCTAACAAAGGCTACATCTACACTGAGCCAGAGTGTGGACTACGGGGGACTGAATGCAGAACACACCAAAGCACTGTGCTCTAGTTGTCCCAGGTGGAGGCTGCTGGTTCTAACTCAAAGGAACCTAGTTTGCGTTAACATAGTCCTCTTTCAAATAGGACTACATTATTACAAGCTAGGCACCTTTTAATTAGCGTCAGCAGTGTCCACACAGGGCAGTTAGCTCTCAACACATTGGTGCATTCTGCAATTCACATTCCCATAGTTCACACTGTGGCATAGTGTAGCCAAGCTAATGACTCCTCTTTGGCTTTGGACAGCTTATAGACTCTGTCTCTGTTTCCAAATCTGTCAAATGGAGATGTGTTAAATTATACAGAATTATCAAATGTGAACTAGAAATCTTAAAGCTTTCAATAAGCAAACAGGAGCTACAGAAATCTGATATGGGCAACGCTAGTTTGAATAGGTATTAAAAATTATGATGATGAAAAACTATCTTATAACTTCCTATTTCTTTGTGCATTAGTTTCTGAGAGAGCTTGTAAAATGCAACATAGGACAGCTCAGAACAGATGAATTTAGTCAAACAGGAGATGTTCTTTTTCATCTTTTGAGCTGTTGATTTGTAATCGTAAAAAAAAATAAAAATCCATATTCTATGTGTGACTTTTTTTAATGTCTGTCTGCATTGGGTTACAGGCACTCTCATCCATAATCATCTTGATTCTAGAAATTTTGATTAACACTATATAACTTGGGTACCTAAAGAAATGCACCTAAATGGAAGTAGCCTGGTTCTCAGGAGTTGTTGAACACACACAGTTATCATTGACTTCACAGAAGCTATGAATGTTCAGCACCTGTGAAAAATTGGACCATTTTCTATTTATGTGCCTAACTTTAGACTGTCAAAGTTTGAAAATCTTATCCTGTGTGTCCACATACAATATTTTTGGGAGATTACAAAACAGCTTTTGTTAATAAATACAATTAAAATCCTCTATGAAATCTGTGTTTCTATTACTGCACAACAGAGATGTATTAGTTATTGTTTCTTATTTCAAATGTATTATTGCACATAAATTCCACTAGATGGAGGTATTTTATCATATCCATAAATATTACATACTCTATGTCATAAAATGTTCCAAAAGATAAAAACATAAATCTTTCTCAATGTGCCAGTGAGGGGGCGGGAATTAAATTACATTTTAAATCAACCTACATCAAATCCAACATTCATTTTAGGGATGCATGAAATAACTCAGATAAAGTTTATTACTGATCTGAACTTTCACCCAGATTAACCAAACCTGAACCTTTTTTAGATTCAAAAAGAAATCTGCTAAATTGAAAACAAAACAAATGCATTTTTGTGCACCTGTGTGCTTCACGATTCCAAGCAGCACCAGAAGAGCACAAAAGAGGCTTATCTTGTATTATTTCCAGCCTGAACAGGAACATAAAAGAAAGTATGAATTCTCACAAGAGCCTGTTCATCTAAGGTTTCCAGCCTGATTTTCAACATTCCAAGAGCGTGGTTATGTTTTGGAGGTGCCAAATACATAGGGCCCAATCCTGATGGCTATTGAGCACCCACAACACCTAAGGCAGTTAATGGGTAGCTGATTTTCTCTCTAGAAAACCTTCCTCCACACAATATGTACCAACATCAAAATGCATGCATTGCAACCATTCATGTGTGGGTGGAAATCTGTTCTCTTTCTCTGTGCCACAATGACTCCAAATAATATCGCTTACTGTGAGCTCCCATTGATTTCATTAAGTGAAATGTTTAAGGACTTTACAATACATTGATTTTTTTGTGTGTTTCAAGCCATGATGTAGTATGGGGGAAAGGCTTCAATGCTAGGCTAGCACCAGGCAATGTGAAAAAAATGGATAATGTAAAATCTTTTGTCAGATTTTTTTTTTTTTTTGGCAACTGCTAATCCAGAAGTGGAGATGTTTTTAAACTGCTGTTCTCTTTACAAGTCTTAACTGAGGCTTCTGTACTTTCATCTACATCAAAGCTCTCCAGCTGCACAGTTTCATGAAATATTCCACAGAATTACCTGATTTCTTTCATTTTAATGCACACTGGGCCAAACTAAGCCTTGAAGTTATTCTACTGAAGTTGACGGAGTTACATCAAGGGTGAATTTGCCCCACTGTCATATAATATAAAAACAGAACATAATGCTGCTTTTGTCCCTTACTGTATACTTTTGGATATGAATGCATTTTTATTTCTATATGACAGCAACATTGCCCATTACATATAAAGCTTTCTACAAGTTATACTGATAAAAGACAGCACAGTAATCTTTTAGAAGCAGATTTTAACCCCAAATAAGTATCTTTCCAAGGACAGCAGCTAAAATTCATTTTAAGAAACTGTCTTAAAATGCAGTTCTAAAATATGACTGGAGAAATGGTGCATTATTATTCAACAAATATGCTCCCTCTGCATATTCAGAGTTATATCCTCTTATGGTAGTGACAAAAATAAGATGTTATTGCTTTTTACTCCCGTTGGCATACAGAGCTGGACTGTATTCCTTCTTGTGAATCATGTGTTTTTCTTTTAAATTTAATTCGTATGTAAAATACTGAAGACAATGGACTTGCAGAAGTGTTCATGTGGGCCTAATTTGCCTTGAAGCACTTTTATTACTGGTGGTGATGCACAGAAGCTTGTGCTCTCAGTACCAAGATTGAATTTGCTGTGAATTCTAAATTTCATTAACTATGGAAATCACTGAAAGAGACTCTGACCATGGAACCACATGATGCCACTTTTACAAAGTCACTTTCAAAGAAAAATTGCAGTTCTGGACATTTTTTCCATAATAAAATTTCTAAAACCAGTGGAAGACAAAGACCTAAAAAGCGTATTTCTTGAATATATGACATTTTCTTTTGCTGATTATGTAAGTTGATAAACAGAACTGTTGACATTATGTTATCTTTAGTTATAAAACAGTAACTAAATGAAAGAATGTCACCCCCTTAATACTCACGAGCTGTTAAGTATTTGAAATTTTTCTCCTTTCTGAAAACTTAAGTCATCTTCTGTTCTTGCTTCATAGTCATAAAGCGCCACAAAAAGAGTTACACCTGAAAAAGGAGAATTATCTGAATAACATTATCATTGTGCTACCATGCAATGATGTGTGTATGCAATTACTCCACTGGGTTTGTAATTACTATAGGTAGTTAGGTTACCCACTGCTTATAACTATGAACTACAAGTTAGCAGTTACATGGTTGAAATTATATTTATTACTCAGTAACACCAACCTTTAGTGCAGTTTATTTTAATGATTAAAAGCCAGAAGTGACTTTTTCCAAAAAAAAGTCTCTTTCCTAAGTCAATAGGCTCTCTCAGAGCTCAAAGACCACGCTGAAATTATTTGTACTTTATAGTGAATGGATGTATTTTTAAACAATGTGCTTAAAATACCCAACGAAATAAGCTCGTATCAGAACCTACCTGTTCCTCCTCTTGTACGCAAAGTCCCAGTGTGAGAAGAGGAATTGACACCCCCAAAAACAGTCAGTCCCTGGCCTCCTGTTGCGTGAAAGTTGTTGTAGTTTGGAATTGAAGTCACACCGAAGCTAGGGTAGTGCTGTGGAGTGGGATCTGTGCCATAGCGATATCCTGAACTCTGAGTTAAACTGCCATCCCTCTCATCTGTCAGTTTTGTTGCTTCTTTATCCTTACATTGCACACAGCCCATTATCTAAAATCCTACAAGAAAAAGAAAAGAGAAGAGAAGAGAATTTTAACAATGATGCTTACTGGATCACACACATCACTAGCCACTAAGTTACGCTCACCAGCTTGCCACTCAGGAATGAAAGTTCAATTTTTGCAGATGAACATAGATTTGTTCGAGGAGGCTCCTGTGAAATTCTCCTCTTAAATCTGTATTTAGGCATCTAAAAAAATGCTTTCATTTTCAAAATTGCTGAGCAACCAACAGCTCCCACTGACTTCACATGGAGGTAAGGCAATGCTGATGCCATGATGCAACAGACAGACATGATGAAGTAGGGTAAGAATGACAGAAATGAAGCCACAAAACACTAGAGATCCATGGAAGAGAGAAATGGCAACCGAAGAGGCTGAAAAGCAAAGCTTTCAAATCTGCCTGGACCTCCTGGGTACATATTCTGGCAGCTAGCCCAAGCTGCAGCCCATGCTACCCCTGGCTACACTGCCTGGTATTTTTAATGCACTAGCTTGACCAGAGCGAGCGTGTCTGCCTGTTTGCTCTGTGAAGTGTCCTTCCAGTTGTAGTGTAGACACACCCTCAGAGTGAAGGGAAGCTGCAGGGGGCAGGTTATGATTCCTTTATTTAGGGCTGCCCAACCCTGGTGCAGTTAGGGCCGCTAATGAGTTTAAATTGGTCTTATCAGACTCAAGAATCCTATCGGTATTTCAAACTAATGTTATACTATTCTTTGGTACACTTGAAATTCTTCTTCCTTTAAAAAGATGTCCTTACATAGCTGTAAGTGCCACCTACTCACTTCATTTATTTCTCTCTCAAACACTGCTAATGAATGATCATTATTTCAATGTAAATCGAATTAAAAGTTTGACATTTCAGTAGAAAATTACATTTTCTTAAGTAAATTGTTTGGAAATTCTCTCCACAATTTTAATTAAATGATAATAAAATAGGTTTTATTGAAAAGATGTTCTCGTGGACACTATAAACACTACTGCAACTTTAAATAGGACAACAAGGTCCAGCCGTCAGATAAAAGTAAGAAATCAAATAGGAGTCACGCACATCTAGCTTTGCAGTTATGAGGATTTAGCCCCTAAGGTAGAAGGCAAGCCATACAAATCTAAACCAATGAATAGTGACAGTGTGAGTGAAATTCCTAATCAAGAAAAAAGTAAAGAAATACAAGGCATTTGAACATGCGTGAAAGTGCAAAGTATTAAGAAATCAAAGAGTCTCTCAAGAGGTAAATGATAGAGCAGAATAAAACTTTTAACATGAAAACATTTTACTGTCAAGCAGAGTTTATTACTTTATATAAATGACATTTTCAGTGACATTTTTCATTTTTTAGATTATTTTTTCCCTTTGACAAAAAGATTGTCCCCTGCTTCCTTTCTCTCCCTTTTTCCTTTTCCCATTTTGGCACTGAAAAAGGTGAGACGGCAGAGGAGAAGGAAAAAAGAGAAGAGGTGAACCCAAAAAACTTGCAAACGGAAAAAAAATAAATGCAGATCTTCAGGTGGTATAAATTGAAATAGCGCTATTGAAGTTTGTGAGTTTGTGCATTGATTTTCAGCAACTGATGAGCTGGGCCTACGTATTTGATTGACATGTTCAGTCAGTCAGTCAGTCAGAAGAAGTTAAAATTACAATTGCCCCAAAAGTAAAATTATTAAAGAGAAGAATTCTGAAAGAGTGAATAAATTAGAAAATCATACTACCAATGAACACATACAGAGATCTTCAAGATTAATACTTTTGCATGTTAATCATAAACAAATATTAACAGAGGACCTCTGAACTGTCAATTCTTTCTCCTGTCCCAATCCAGTGGCTTTTTAGCCTGATATTTGCTGCATTATCTTTTCTTGTTGGTGTGCTGCTTGTGAGTCAGAGTTGGGTGCAGAATGAAAAAAGGTCTGATCGAGAGGGCTTTTTCTTTCATTTGTCCTTTTCAACTCAGTTACAATGTCTAGACAGCTCAAGTATAAAGACTGACTGATTGTAGTACCTTGTAAATGGTGACAGAGGGTGTAACATACATGCGTCTTTTCATGCCAAGACTTTGAAAAGTTGTCCATTCCTGGCTCAAAGAAACTAACTAGGCAACAAATTATATCATGCGTAGTTACATCTGGGAGAATGCACAAACACATTGCTGGAAATGATTCAAGATTACTCCAGGGTTTTCGCAGATAATAAATACCTTCATTCAACATCACTATTCTAGTTATATCAATGACTAGACTGCAAGAACTAATCTCCTTCATTATCAAAGAACAGACCCACCGAATGTCAGCATTTACAGTTTTGTAAGGTTGGAAACATGTTCACTAGTGGCAGAGCTGAGATGACCAAACAAAATCTGGAACAAATTGACACCAACCTCTCAAGAGATCAACATACTGCATTGTTCATCCAACACGCTGTGCAACTTTTGGTAAATGAACAAGTTTCCATTAGGAAATGCAGTATGTCTCAGACATATAATTTACTGTGTCATGTGGCGATTTCATAATTTGTCATTGGTGTTGCTAGAAAAGCAAATAAATGGCTTAATTATCGTTAACTTTTCAAATGCAAACAATCACCATATGTTTCTAGTTTGTCTTGAAACATACATTTTCATGAGCAATATAAAAAGTGTATATGTTTTATAAGACTTCCTTAGTGACAGCTGAAAATATCTACTATTGGATTTGCCTCTTTCTTGTCCCTGTTAACTATCTGGAATCTGGTAACTACACTGCAGAATATTTGGTGTTATCCTAGCCATAATAGTTTCTTTCCAAGTGGCAGAAACATTCTTCTTGGATAAAAACACAAAACAAATTCTGTCATTATTATTTATACTATTGTAGTACTTAAACTTCATTACTTTTGATTAATATTTAATTAGTCTCAATCTTCTTTTATCTACTAAAATAACACTTCCCCATTTTTTCTGGAAGATTATTGATTCTGAAAACTATTTTAGATAGAAGCCAAGACTAAAAATCAACAAAAGCTAACCTATACTAGGGCAACGTTAAAAATAAAATTATTTATTCACAAATTCTAGGTTCATTAAGTGAGGTTTTGTTTCAATATTAAGTTGTTTCTCACAGCTCTTTCCCTGATACCCCTCAGATTATTTTTATGGAATGTGATAGACATGTAATCATTAAGATGCATTTTAATTTTAGAACTTTAACAAGCAAACCTTTTTTTTTTTTTTTTTTTTTTTAATATGGGGGAATATATCATGCACTTTGCTAGAACCATTTCATTTTTATTGAAAAAGAAACAAATATGTTTAACGAACAGGCTAGAAACACTGAAAATGTTAACGATAACAAAATTATTTGTGTAAGCTCTTGTTCTTGCTTTCCTCCCACTCTCTGCAGCCATACTAATTGTTTCCTGTTGGAAGGCAGAAGAGCAGCCAAATGAGCTGAATCTGACTTAAGCAGGCTCCTTGCCATGCTATGAAATTTTGAACAGAACAGTCAAGAAGCAGGTCAATGTTATACACAATTACATATCTCAGTTAATTTCTGCACAGCAGCCTCTGCTTCACGTACATTAAACTAAGCAATATCTTTAGGCTTGGAAGGATTAGATTTTTTTTGTAAATGTCAACAAACATTGATTTCAGTGTACACATACAAACCAACTAAAAGATATTTCCAATCAATAATGGTCAAAATTTACAGATAGGCACAGAAAAATGCTGGTTGATAACATTAGAGTTTGATTTCAGGCTAAAATTTCGACATACGATGACAGCTTGTGTTTTAAGTGATAAAGCTTTAACTTTTTGAATCTATGTGTCTACTGTCATTAAAGAATTCTCACTTACATTTTCTCTTGCAACTGTGAACATTTAAAAATCAAAAATTAAAAAAAATGCTTAAAAATAAACGTTGGTATTATTCATCACAATAATAAAAAATTAAAATTGAATTGTGCCAAGCCTAAATATGTTCCATATGTAAGTAAAACACTATGGGATATTTGTTCATAACAGAAGTATTCTGACCACATGGGGGTCGAGGCATGAGGTTGAAGTGCTGCTTGTCATACTATGGCCCTGAGTTAGGAAAACATCCCTGTTCAGGATATCACTTATGCACGTATTTAAGTCTCAGTGAAAAAAGATTACTAATCTTTCGTAACTGTTGTTCTTCAAGATATGTTGCTCATTTCCATTCCATGCGAGGTGTGTGCTCATCACGTGTGCAGTTGCTGGAGACTTTTCCCCTTAGTGTTACCGGAGGGCTGGTCCTCGTGTCCCCTGGAGCACAAGCACATGCACTGGTATAAGGGGTGCTGCCAGCTCTGCACCCTCTCTGTTCCTTCTTGCTGAGAACTCTGACAGCAGGCTAGGAAGGCAGGTCATGGAATGCACGTGAGCAACACATCTTGAAGAACAACAGTTACGAAAGATTAGTAACCATTGTTTCTTCTTTGAGTGCTTGCTCATGTCCATTCCATGCTAGGTGACTCACAAACAGCATCTCTGGAGGTGGGCTAGGAGTTCCTGGACATGCTAATTGCAATACTCTTCTCCCAAAACTGGCATTGTCATGGGCCTGTTGGGTGATGGCATAGTGGGATGCAAAGGTCTGGATCGATGACCATGTCGCAGCCCTGCAGATGTCCTGGATGGATCTGTGCACAAAAAATGGTGCTACTGATGCCTGTGCTCTTGTAGAATGAGCTGTTATGATAGCTGGAGGGTGGACATGGGCGGCTCATGAACTGCCTGTTCGGGGAGGCTAGCCCCTGGCCCCGCCCCTTTCACCCCCTCTCACGCCACAGCTCCGCTCCCAGCTGGGCGGCCTGAGCACTGCCCCACCCCAACACACCCAGCTGCAGCCCAGCTGGTCTGCCCCAGCCCCTGGAGCGCCGCCGGCCTGCCCTCGGGCTAGACTTGGCCGGTCTGCCCCAGCCCTCGGAGTGCTGCCAGTCCAAGTGCTTCCAGCTACTGGCCAGCCCAAACACTGCCACCCCCCTTTCATCCCCAGGCTAGCTTGTGGCTGGCTGGACCACTGACCCATGCGGCCCTGAGCTGATCAGTCCGCCTCTAGCCACTGGCCCGAGCGTCCCCAGCTGCTGGCCCAAGCGCCACCGGCCTGTGCCATGCCAAAGGGCTGGCCCTGGCCAGTCTGCCCCCAGCTGCCGGCCCAAGCACTCCCAGTCACTGGAGCGCTGCTGGCCCATGCCATGCTGGCTTGCCCGAGCACCAGCTCCCTCACCCCCAGGCTACCCTGTGGCTGGCCAGCCTGCCGACCTATCCCGGCCCCAGGCTAGCCAGTCCGCCTTAGCCCCGGAGTGCCGCCAGCCTGCACCAAACCTCACCTCACCTCAGCGCCGGCCCACCTGAGTGCCGCTTCCCTTCCCTCCACAAGTATGTCTAACATCTAAAGTATGTAGCCAAGATTCCTCATCGGTGCTGTGAGGCTTTGGAAAGAAGACAGGTAGACAAATGTCCTGGAACTGCGACACCACCTTTGGTAGGAAGACCAGATGGGAATGCAGCTAGACCTTGTGTTTGAAGAACACCATATAAGGGGGTTCTGAAGTCAGGGCTTTAATTTAAGAGATCCTTCTGGCCAAAGTAATCACCACAAGGAAGGCGACCTTCCATGAGAGGTGCAGTACAGAACAAGACACCAATGACTCAAAGGGGGGGCCCGTGAGCCTTGACCAGACCAGGTTTAGGTCCCATGGGGGAATCAAGTCGCAGATCTGTGGGTAGAGCCTTTCTAAACCTTTGAGGAACCTGATTGTCATCTTGTGAGAGAAGACTGATATGCCCTGGACCAGGGAGATGGCTGCCAAATGAACCTTGACTAAAGACAGAGTCAGATCCTAGTGTTTCAGGTGGAGCAAATAGTCCAAGATGGACTGCAGTGAAGACTGAGATGGAGAAAGATTCTGTTCTGAGGCCCAACAAGTGAAATGATTCCATTTAGCTAGGTAGGTAGCCCTGGTGGAAGGTTTCCTGCTACCTAGCAAGACTTGCTGGACCTGCTCTGAGCAGGTGCGCTCCTCGGGGTTTAGCCATGCCATCAGGTGTAGAGAGACAAGGTTTGGGTGAACCAACTGGCCTTGGTCTTGCAAAATCAAGTCTAGACATAGTGGGAGCTCTATTGGAATTGCTACTGAGAGGTCCAGAAGCATACCAAACCAATGCTGGCATGGCCATGCTGGAGCTATCAAGATAACTTTTGCCTTGTCCTGCTTGATCTTTAGAATCAAGATGATCAGTAGAAAGACATATAGTAGCACACACACCCATGACAGCAGGAAGGCGTCGGACAGAGAGCCTTTGCTGAGCCCTCACACAGAGCAGAACCGGTGACTGAGGCGTAGCCTCGCATATTGCACCATGTAAGTACACGCTGTCATGTGACCTAGCAGCCTGAGGCATCCTCAGGAAGTTGTAAGTGGGTGAGCTGTGATGCTGGCAATTAGATCCAACGTAGTTCGGAACTGGGCCTCTGACAGGTAGGCCCTGGCCAGAGTGGAGTTGAGCACTACCCCTATGAACTCTGTTCTCTGTACCAGAACCAGTGGCAATTTCTGTAAATAAACTAAGATTCAAGACACAATGGGTGGCCCGTACTATGCTAGTGCCATGGGAGGGACTGGTGCTTCCTCCTCCATTTGAACCGCCTCCATTGGGGTCACTTCCACGACCTCGATACCGGGGTTGGAGCCAGAGTTGGGTCTCGGTGCCCGTCAGAATGGTATTGTGTCTCGCCTCTTGGATATGGCTGAGTACAACCACTGAGTTCCAATACTGCCACTACATGGGCCAGTACCCCGGTAGCCAAGTGGCAGCTGTGGGGCCAGTGTTGAAGTCTGGAGGGTATGATGGATACTGGTACTTCTTCAGCAGGATGAAGGACTCTACCTCGGACTCCACCTCAGACTCACAGTCTTCTCCTGGAGACCATGGAGGAGCCATGCCCGGTTCCACCTTCAGGTTGTGCTGGGGGATTGATGACCAATGCTGGGTCAGGGACTGCTGTCCCGGCGCCATGTGAGGCTTCTCCCTCAAAGGTGCTCCCTACTGCCAGTGCTGCGAAGGAGCTCTCCGTCCCTTGAGCCCTTCTATCCCTGGTAGCCCAGACCGGCACTGGACCTGGGGGGGAAGGGGGGATGGATGGTATCGGGAGGGACACAGAGTCATTTGCAGCCTGGAAGGCCTCCGAGGTTGAGAGGGCCTGCAGGTGGGAGGTACCACGACTGCTCCCTGGAGTTGGAGGTAGGTCCTGAACCGGGCTCGGGCCCCTCATCAGGGTCACATCTCTGGGCAGTACAAGTAGCCCAGCATGGGTCTCATTATGTTAGTTACTCCCTTCTTGTCCCTCTTTGGTGCTGGAGAGTGCCCTCTCTCCACATGCTGCTCCTTGTATTTCTTCCTTGGTACCGGGGAAGGAGAACAGTGCCAGGAAGAGCAATGTGCTAGTGGTGCACTTCGCATGGAGGCTGAAATACTCAGTGCCAACTGTGAGTGGGATGGCTCGAAGGACAGTCTGAGAGCGGCCTCAATTAGTAGATCCTTCAGGCGAATGTCTCCATCTTTCTGGGTCCTTGGCCTGAAGCCTTTGCAGATTTCACACTTCTCCTTAACATGAGCTTCCCTGAGGCACTTTAAACAGGCTGAATACAGGTTGCCCACAGGCACAGGCTTGCCACAGGAGGTGCATGGCCTCAAGCCCGGAGACCAGAGCAAGCCCAGTCCCTGCAATGATGTCCCTCCAAGACTGGAGCAACTAACTAGGCTATTTACACTACTACAAAATAAATTTGCTAACTATAAACTATATACAATAGATCAGAGTCCAAACCATTATTGGGAAAAACTTGCAAGAGTAAGAAGGTCATTCCAAACAACTGACATGGGCAGTAAGAAGACACCCCTTATACCAGCACATGTGCGCAGGGCTCCAGAGGGCGCTAGGGCCAGCCCTATGGATACCATTAAGGGAAAAATCTGCAGCAACTGGGCATGTGGCACCTGCACGGCTAGCATGGATGGATGTGAGCAAGCACTCGAAGAATCACTGAAATTTAAGTATATGCTAAAAATTAAGCACATGCTTTCCACTATGGAAATTACTTGTCTTAGAACTTGTGTTTTGGGGCCTCCGCACGGAGAGCTTCTGCTTCTTTAGTGAAGGTAGCAGTTATTACTATACCGCAATTGTATAACAGTTTGATTCATTAGGAGCACAGACTGAGACGTACGTGTTAGGTTCCACGGTAGGGGCAGAAGCCCCATTACCTTACGGGACAGCTATTAGTCAACTCCTTTCCAGGAAGGGAGGGACGTGTTGGGCAGCCTGATCATATCCCAAATACTGCAACTGTTCCATTGTTCCCTATTCTGTGGAGCTTTTCCTTGTCTAGTTTCTGAAGCCCAGAGGAAAGCCGGAGCACCACAGAAATTTCTGTAATATTTTTCACTAAGGCATTTAAATGAGAAGTTCAATACTTTTTGATTCTCAAGCTACACCAAAGCTGACAAATCATACTACTCTAGTTCCTGTAACTAAAAACCATCAGGAAGAAGTTGGCTGGGGCCAGGTTTGGAGTGGATTATTGTATTTCTTCCTGCTAATTAAAAACTTTATGAAGAGTCTTACAGCCCTCTACTGCAATTCTGAATTCTGGAGAATATTCCACAAGCTGCTACTTTAAAAATAATGTTCTAATTGCAAATGCAGTTTTCACTAGAACTGAGGAAGTACAAGATGAAGGAAGATACAGAGCAGCTCATAGGTCTATTGTCGCCATGGCCCCTACCCTTAAATCTATTGCAATGGTGACAGATCCCTCCATCTCCAAACTGAAGTGCTTCATGTTGACAAAGACACTTTGAGATCCAGCAGGGATATATTCTTCCTCTCTCCTGTTTTTTATAACTAGAATTGACTGAAAAGTAAATTCCTTGGTGAATTTCTTTCAATGGAGGATGCGAAAAGGCAGGAGAGAATAAATGGTGAACATAAATGGTGCTTTTAATTAACTCTTAGAGATTGATTAGAAATTACTAGCAGGGAAGTTGGAAAAAGGGGAACTACTTAGGAAAAATGAAAATCTGGGCTTTTACTCAGTATATATGATAAACGTCCTCCTTAACCAAAAGCAGCATCTGAACACAGAAGTTTAAAAGTTTTCCCTCTAGGATATCCTCTTGATATTTTCTGTTTTGCTGAAAATATCTTGGAATACATCATTCTATGACATCAAAGACACCATAGTTGAATGAATTACAGTAGATTTCTGATATACACAATATCACATTCTGGGGTTACTGTCAGTAAACCAGGAAGGACAAAGTAGGATTTTTGCAAAGAAGAATTAAGTAATTTTTAAAAATTAACCTCAATCTTTTTGTGTGTAGTATGCCTCATACAATCTGGTTTGAGGGGATAAACGAACATTAACATTTGGGCTTAATATAATTAATTTTGCCTTGTGATTCATCTTTGGGGCCTATTGGAGACTAAAAGTAATGGCCTAAATTATCAAGAGTAAAAATTGACTGGATGTGCCTCAGTTTTTCGAAACCTAGCTTGAGGCACCTCAGCGGGATGTGATTTTCGGAAAGTCCTGAGCATCAACTCTGACAATCAGGACTCTTTAAACAGCTGATTCAAGTTGAGCACTAAAAGCAAGGTGTTCAAAGTTAGCAACTGTTGAAGATTCAGGCCAATCCATTTAGTGTCCTCAGTTTTCGTAGATTTACTCTGGTACTCATAGTAGTTACAGGTTTTTACTCAATTATTCACTTTTTAAAAAGTTCTAAACAAGCGTAATATATACAATAGAATGGGTCAACTCTCACTATTTTTTAAATTCTCAGAAGTTTTCTGAAGACCACCTTCATTTTGGGTCTATCAGTGATTCTATAGTTTGCTGGAATTAGAGAACACTTCATGAAGATGCTCTGCAAATATTAAAATGCAACACTTCTGAACACCATTTATTGTTTCTCAGTCTTTTATTACACACTTATTTTTATAGTTGACAGGATCATGGGAAAGGGCTCAATCTTCTGTGATTTTTTAAAAAGTGTCTATGACTTGATAATGGGATTATTAAAGATACACAGAAAATTAAACCATGCCATGGTCAAAACCTTACTGTGTAACAACAAAAAATCAGGGAAGGTGTTTAAACAGCAGATTCATGTGACAAACAGGAACAATGAAAGATCCAGCTGCATAAATTTGATTGTTAAAAGAGCTGTCCTTTCAAGCTTTACCCCCAGTTCTTACTTAGTTGTAAGAGCACAAAGTTTCAGCATTTTATAATTACCTGCTTGCCTGAGGCAACTAGCAGTCTGAGCAGCACGAGTAAGCTGATAACGAGCGACGACTCACATCTATTGGAGGTACAGCTGGAAGATGTGCTCTAAACGAATTCCTATTGCTGCATTACACTGGCCCAAAGCAAAGGCCATTTGAAGAGTTGAGTGCTCCGATTATTTTCAGTAATCTAAAAGGAGCTGCTGAAAGATTTATATAAAGGAATTTTCTAAAATGAAGCCAAGTAACGTTTTAGGAGAATGAAAGGCTCCTACTGCCACCGACCAACAGAACTTGTTTCTGAGCTTCAGGGTGCCAAATCCATTTTGTCATTCTTTGACACTTGAGTGGCGGCAAGAGATGAAGCCCCCAGAGAAAACATGGCAAACTGTTGGGATATACATAATATAAGAGAAAGCTAATAATATTTAGTTTGTATCATAAACCCTGTAGAGGACTATGGCCCTCCTTGCCTGCCTACCTTCTTCCTGTAATGGCCTTTTCTCAGTCTCTGATACCTGACTTTAGTTATGCCATGTATTTCTGCCCCTGGTCAGCCAGCACTGAAGCCCAGACACTGGACAGGATACATGTATATAAGAGAGGTCAAGGGACATACTGGTCCTCTCTGCCAGAGTGATCAATAGCAGAGATGTCCATGAGTACACATTGGTGGCAACTGAATCAAAGGAGCAAAGATTTAGATGATGGTCTGAGAAATATACATACCTTCCTAATGTTGATATTCAGTGGATATTCAGATTCCTGTATTGCTTTAATGTAAAAACCTAGGCTATATTCACCATCAGCTAGAGAGGAACAGGAAAGACAGTGTTCCATCTGGCAGCAGTGGCAAAAACTGACTTCACTTGCTGCGCTTGTTTAAGGAACAGTTGTTGTGGTGGAAATGGCCTGCTGCCGAAGGGTCAGGGGTCACCTGGCAAATCCACAAGAAAACACATCAGCACAAAGCGTCTGTTTGAGCAGGCGTAATCAAAAACTCCCCAATGCAACAAAAGAAAGAGGAGGAGGCTCACCCTCCAAACTCCAACAAAAGACCACTTTGCCACTCTTACTAGTTGCTATAGCATTTCCTTGCCAGATGATTTTGTGAATGTTATGGCCTCATCTTTCTTAGAAACTGTGAATTCTTTTTCACTCTCTATGGCATGCCAGTTTCAGTCAGAATTGCAGTGTCTTAAAGTTGAACCATTTAGATCATTTCAGGTAGTTGTTGTTTTACTTGATTTATTAAAAGCAGACAACATTGAAATCCACAGCTCGGAAGGTCTGTAGGTTAGATATGTTCTGCTGCATTGTTCAGAATCCAAGCTTATAAATTGTAATTTTTCTTAAAGAAAAAAGCATTTATAGCTACCCTGGTAAAGAAAGCCTTCAGTTTTTGAAATGAGTGCACTATTTCAGTATGTGGCAGACTGAGTCTAGAAATGAATTAATTACTTTCCTTCGTTCTAATAAGGAGTTAATTTCAAAGCTTTTTTTAAGGGTTAACACCAATAACTAAGCAAGATAAACACATAACTTATTGCAGGATATTTTAATTAAAACAAGGAATAGAACTGTGGGTGAAATGTTGGTTCTGAGTGTAAAGATACATGTAACAAAGATACTCAAGTTACATTCTAACTATACCCAGCTGTCTGTGCCACTCAGATTGATGGGCTTAAGAATGTGGGTGGACAGCATACAGGAGCATTTTGAGCTACAGATTCTAAGGCTTGTCTACACTTAAAATGCTACAGCAGCACAGCTGCACCGTTGTAGTGCTTGGGTGTAAATACTACCTAAACTGATGGGAGGGATTTTCCCATCAGCATAGATAATCCACCTTCCAGAGAGGTTATAGCTAGGTTGACGGAAGAATTCTTCTATCAAGCTAGCTCTGTCTATGCTGGGGGTTTGGTGGGTTTAACTACATCGCTTGGGGGTGTATATTTTTCACACTCTGAGTGACATAAGTGGTTTGACCTACCTTTGTAGTGTAGACCAGGCCTAACTTTTAATGTACATTTTAAAAATACTCCTCTAACATATATAATCTAGTTGACCTTCAAAAGAACAATCACTATAAAGGGCATAGTCATTTCATCCCAGAAAGAAGTGAAATGGAGACTCCTATCGATTATTCTTTTTTTCCCCAACAGGAAATAGATAGATGATTGCAGGTATTTGTCCCTTCAATTTTTTTCTTTGCAGATTCATCCTGTTCTGAATTTTTCACTGTTCTGATTTTTAGAAACTTTTCAGGATTAATAAAAGTTTAATCCAATTTACTCTGTCTGTGTGTGTGTGTATGTGTGCATGTGTGTGTGATAGACGAGACTCTAAACATGAACTGCAATGAGAAAGGGAAAGTTTGAGATCTAGTTTGCTTCTTTATGATGTACAAGAGGCAGCCAGGAAGGTTTTCTTCCTCTCAGAATGTTTTGTCCGATTGTCTTTTTGGCATGAGAAATTCAGATATCTCCTACCCCGTTTCTCATGGAAGGTTCTATGATTGAAGCACTAATAGGATATGACATCAAGGAAACCATGCAAGTTGATACCTGACACATAAGAGGTGATTTATAATCAGATAATTTAAAACTCTTATTGTTTTTGTTAATGTCTATTTGGCTCAAATGCCTGAACAGTTAGAATAAAAATGCTTTTGTTAGAGATTCAGCACCTATCCCCTTTCACTTTGGGACTGAGAACTCAGTCCATATATTTAGGTCTTTCAAGGGTAAAAATCTAGCAAACCCCATGGGAAGACCTGATAAGACATTCTTTTTAAAGAAAAAAGAAAAAAAAACAGTAAAGAGCTTTCAGGCTTTTTAATTATAAATACTCTCTCACCCGCCCCCCACCCAATCCTAAAGCAGCAAAAGAACACTATAGTCAGTGCAGATCACAGGAGTGATGTGCTTTGTATGTCCAGATGCATTCTGCACTAACTGTAATTTCAGAATTGACTGAAGGTGCATCCCTATGAAGTAACATGACTCAAGGTGAGAAAGGCCTGAACTAACTATGACAAGGTCTGTACCTGAAAGAAAAGGTTACAGTACATGCCAGTAATAAACAGAAATGATGACTTTGTCTACACTGCAATGCAGAAACATTTTAGTACTTTACTAGCAAGAACTATATTTTAAAAACTCAGCTATTACTACTGTGGTTTCAGGTCTCCAGAAAACAGTTTTTTGTTTCTTTATAGTAACAAATTAAATATAAAGATTTATGCCTGGCCTGGTGTTTTAACCATGCTACCAAACTATTGTCAGACATTTAATTTACAAAAGTTTTCAGGTAACTTGGGTTAAACCCTGTTTGCTTGATCATTGGCTTAAGACAGACATGCCTGGGTCATGGAGGTAAGACAAAGTTCAACCCATTTTAGCAGACATTTTAAGAACTGGAAAACAGTGAAAAAAAAGTTTGAGGCTTACAGTGAAAAACTACTGTCCATGGATTGAAAGCGTGACCAGTGCTAGGATATGGAAATGACAGACCACCTTATGCAGTGTAGTTGTAGCTGTGTCAGTTCCAGGATATTAGAGAAACAAGATGGATGAGGTAATCTTTTATTGTAGTGGTTCTCAACCTTTCCAGACTACTGTACACCTTCCAGGAGTTAATTTATCGTGCGTACCCCCAGTTTCACCTCACTTAAAAACTATTTGCTTACAAAATCAGATATAAAAATACAAAAGTGTCACAGCACACTATTACTGAAAAATTGCTTACTTTCTCATTTTTACCATATAATTATAAAATGAATTGATTGGAATATAAATATTGTACTTACATTTCAGTGTTTAGCATATAGAGCAGTATAAACAAATCATTGTCTGTATGAAATTTTAGTTTGTACTGACTTTGTTAGTGCTTTTTATGTAGCCTGTTGTAAAACTAGGCAAAAATCTAGATGAGTTGATGTACTCCCAGAAGATCTCTGTGTACCTCCAGGGATACGCATACCCCCGTTTGAGAAAGAACAGCTACTTACCTTGTAAACGGTTGTTCTTTGAGATGTGTTGCTCATGTCCATTCCCAATTTAGGTGTGTGCGCTCGCCACATGCAATGGTGCCGGAAACTTTTTTTCCCTTAGTGGTCCCCATACCAGCCAGCTCTAGCGCCCCCTGCAGCGGCACGCATGTGCATCCTCATATAGGTGCTGCCGGTTCCCCCTCCTTCTCAGTTCCTTCTTGCTGGAACTCCAATGGAGGGGAAGGAGGGCGGGTGTGGAATGGACATGAGCAACACATCTCAAAGAACAACAGGTACAAGGTAAGTAACATTCTTTCTTCTTCAAGTGCTTGCTCATGTCCATTCCCAATTTAGGTTACTCACCAGCAGTGTCTCCGGAGGCAGGCAGGAGTTCAGGGTCGTGACCTTTGAAGCACTGTTCTACCGAAGCTAGTGTCTTCCCGGTCTTGCTGCGCCAGCACATAGTGGGATGCGAAGGTGTGTACCGATGACCAGGTAGCTGCCCTGCAGATGTCCAATATAGGGATGTGCACCTGAAAGGCCACAGAAGATGCCTGCGCCCTCATCGAGTGGTCTGTCAAGGACACTAGAGGTGTGATTCCACCTGCTCATAACAGGCCTGGATGCAGGCCATGATCCATTTAGAAATATACTGCGAGGAAACTGGTAAGCCCTTCATCCGGTCTGCAACTGCCATGAAGAGCTGAGTAGAGCAACGGAAGGACTTAATCCTGTCAATATAAAACACCAGGGCCCTCCTCACGTTGAGAGTGTGCAAGCATCTCTTCTCACTGGAGTTCTGCGGCTTGGGGCAGAAAACAGACAGGAAGTTCTTCTGATTCAGGTGAAAATGGGAGTCCACTTTAGGCAAAAAGGCCGCATACAGTCGTAGCTGGACCTTGTCCTTGAAGAACACCGTGTATGGTGGTTCTGACGCTGAAGTTCTGATCTCCGACACTCACCTGGCGGACATGATAGCAAGCAGGAAGGCGACCTTCCATGACAGGTATGTAATGGAGCATAAGGCCATGGGTTTGAAAAGCGGTCTGATAAGTCTGGAAAGGACCAAGTTTAAGTCCCGTTGAGGAGGAGGCTCCCTCATCGGTGGGAAAAGCCTTTCCAGCCCTTTGAAGAACCTAGTCATCATTCCATGAGAGAAGACTGTTCTACCTTCCACCAATGGGTGGAAAGCAGATATGGTGCCACAAGGACCTTGACTGATGAGAAGGCCAATCCCTCTCGTTTCAAATGGAGCGGATACTCCAGGATTGTACAGATCGATGCCTCTGTTGGATACACACCATGTTCAGTCACCCAGCAGGTGAAGCGCTTCCACGTGGCCCTATAGGCAGATCTGGTTGATGGCTTTCTGCTCTCCAAGAGAACCAGCTGAACCTGGGTTGAACAGGCCTGCTCCCCTTGGTTCAGCCACAGAGCATTGAAGCCATCAGGTGGAAGGAGGCCAGCTCCGGCTGGAGCAGGTGACCTTGATCCTGGGACAGAAGGTCCAGATTCAGGGGCAGGGTACAATGCCTGGGACCCGCCAGCTCCACCAGCATCCCGAACCAAGACTGTCTGGGCCACTCTGGTGCCACCAAGATAACCTGTGCCTTGTCCCTCTTCATCTTCAGGAGGACCTTGTGGATCAGAGGTATTGGTGGGAAGACGTACAGGAGCCCTTCCGACCAGGGGAGGAGAAAAGCATTGGTGAAGGAGCCTGCACTGAGCTCCTGGCGGGAGCAGAAGTGACGACATGTCCTGTTGGCTCTGGTGGCAAAGAGGTCCACTCAGGGATTGCCCCACCTTTGGAAGATATGAGCTACCACCTCCGGGTGCAGGGACTACTCATGGTGAGAAAAGAAGGCCCTGCTGAGACGGTCTGCTAAAGAGTTGATGACCCCTGGTAGGTGAACCGCTATTGGGTGGATATTCTGGTTGATGCAGAACTCCCAGAAGCACATGGCCTCTACACACAGAGCAGGGGATCTGGCCCCCCATGTCTGTTGATATAATATAGGGAGGCCGTATTGTCCGTGAGAATCTGCACCACCCTGTTGGTAAGATGAGACAGAAAAAACTGCACAGGCTAGTTGAATTGCCCTGAGTTCTTTGATATTAATATGTAACCCTAGCTCATCCGAAGTCCACGTACCCTGGGTCTTCAAGGAACCAATGTGAGCTCCCCAGCTACGGTCCGAGGCATTGGAAACCATGAGGTGTTTCGTAGGGCATTCCTGAGAGGACGTGACCCAGAGTCGACCACCAGATCACGGAGGTAAGTATTTCTAGAGGGATCACAAATATCCTGTCCAGGCAGTGCCTGATCGGAGAATAGATTGACAACAACCACATCTGGAGGAGTCTGAGGTGTAACCTGGCCTGGGGAACACGTAGGTGCAGGCTGCCATGTGGCCCAGGAGGCTGAGGCACACCCTCACCATTGTAAGGGGATGAGCCGAAATACATGTAATGATTTCTGTCATTGCCCAGAATCTTTCCTCTAGAAGGAATGCTCTGGCTCTGGATGAGTCCAGCATTGCCCCGATGAACTCTATCCTTTGCACGGGGACTAACGCTGATTTCTGTTCATTTATTAGGAACCCCAGCGCCTGACAAACACCTTGGGTGATTGATATGCTGACCTGGACCTGAGATCTTGACCTGCCCCTGATGAGCCAATCATCCAGGTAAGGGAATACCTGCACTCCTCTCCTTCTGAGGTAGGCTGCTACCACCGACATACACTTGGTGAAGATTCTTGGTGCAGTCGAGAGGCCAAAGGGAAACACTGCAAAATGGTAGTGTCTGTCTCCTACCATAAATCTCAGAAACCTCCTGTGACCGGAGAAAGTTGCAATGTGGCAATAGGAATCCTTTTTTAAATCAAGAGCAGCATACCAGTTGCCTGGATCCAGGGAGGGGATGATGGAGAGGCTAGGGAGACCATGCAAAACTTTAGTTTCTTGAGATACGTGTTCACATGCCTTAAGTCCAGAATAAGCCTCAGTTCTCCCTTTGCCTTTGGGATCAAGAAGTAATGGGAGTAAAAACCTCGACCCCACAGATCTCTGGGAACCTCTTTCACTGCACCCATCTGCAGGAGCGCTCACACCGCCTGTTCAAGGAGTTGCTCATGAGAGGGGTCCCTGAAGAGGGACAGGGAGGGAGGGTGGGAAGGCGGGAGTGAAATAAACTGGAGGGTATAACCAATAGCCACCATGCTGAGTACCCATCTGTCCGATGTTACTGCAGCACATGCTGGGAGAAAATGGGCTAGGCAAGAAGAAAATGACAGGGGGGTTGGATCCAAGAGAAGAACTGGTAGGTTGCTCTTGGGCACATCTTCAAAAGGGCTGCTTCTGACCCCGGTTATGGTGGCTAGGGCCCGGCTGATGATGAACGGCAATGGTGCCTCTTGGAAGATTTGTTCTTCCTCTTATAGGAGTCTCTGCTGGGGTGGTCCCCAGACCGCTGTTCGTGCTGGGGCTTAAAATGCCTCCCAGAGGAGAAAGGAGTATAGAGGCCAAGGGACCACAAGGTCGCCCTGGAGTCCTTCATGCCATGCAGTCGGGAATCTGTCTGCTCAACAAAGAGGGCCACGCCATCGAAGGACTGCTAGACCTCAGACGGGAGACCTGAGGATTGGACCGTGACGCTCGCCTCATCGATATTGCTGATGCCATGGTCCTGGCTGCAGAATCTACCGCATCAGAGGCCATATGCAGGGATGCCCTGGCCACCGATCTCCCTTCTTCCAATATGGCCTCGAACTCCTGCTTGGAGAAGGGGGACAGCGAATCTGAGAACTTGTCCAGCAACTGCCGCCGACAGGAGGTGTGTGTGTGTGTGTGTGGGGGGGTGTCGCAAACGGCACGCCACTGCTCCAAAGGCTAGCAGGGGCAGGTGCCACTAAGCTGAGCCACAACTCATTGAAGCACTGAGCCATGAGTGAGTGAAAAAGAAGCACTAGCAAGCTTGGCCCCAAAGAGCTAATCACACTTCCTCAGGTTTTTGTGTTTCTTTTCTTTTCTTTTTTTTTTTTTTTAACTGCCATCCCTGCAAATGTGACAGCCACTATCTCGGCTGACACACAAGAGATTGAACTGGGACCGCCAAAGCCTAAATCTTTACAATTTACAGAGCCAGGTTCTATAGGTTCTATAGTAAAGAGCCAGAAGTGAGAATGTAGGAGTCCTGCAGTCATGTGGGCTGGGGCAGGGATGTTGATTGGATAATAAACTGGGGGGGGGGAGAGAGGGGAGACCACGTTTGCCTCCCCCACCACCGTGGCATACCAGGGTTCAATCCACACTGAGTATCTGTGTCACCCCTGCCAGGGAGCTACAGAGAAAAAATGTCCAAGTAATGTTCTCAAAGATCGTTCCTGTCCCACAATGGATAACAGAGGATTCTGGAAGTGAACCCCTAGCTAGATAAGTGGTGTACGGTAAAGCATTTTGGTTCACTGGAGCACTAATCCACCATCTGTGGGGAGAGAGGTCTGTACAATTTGGAAGGCCTCCAACTCAGTACAAGGGGAACCAATCTTCTAGAGGACAAGTACTAGACAAGGGGAGGGTGAAAAGAGACCAAATGAGTGTGTAAGCAGGGTTTGAATGAGCTCTCTCTGGACATCTAGTGATGAGCTGGGGAAGAGGACTTCAGGAACATGGGCACACCCACTCTGCCTAGGTGCTCAGCATGATGGGCTGCTTTGCACAAATGATCATATTTGGTTGGTGTTGGATCACAAGTCCCTTTGTTATTGGGGGTAGGGGTACTAAAGTGTTCTTTATCCTTTTGTGAATCAAGGGCAGCACAGCTGTGCTTGGCATATTCTGATTGATTGAGGGATGCCTCCTCAAATAAACTGCCCTTGCTAGGCAGGGGACATGGGTGCCAAAGCCCAATGGAGTTGAGAGAGGTGTTTGTACCTGGCGATGTGGGCTCTGCCTAAGAATCCCAGACACCATTTAACCCTACCTCTCTCCATTGTGTAACAACAGAGCTGATTAAGACTCAATTGAGAATCTTGTTGTAGACCAGCAGAGCTGAAATCACTGATAACCAGCATTAGACCTGCTTTGGGACAGTGTCTCTGGTGCACTGACCACTCTGCATTAGCAGTGCGGTTCTCCCCCACTAACAGCTGAAATCACAGGGCTGTGTTAAGTGGTGGGACCTCAAGACATCCCAGAGGGTGCAGAGTGGAGCGGCTGGCAGGCAGCTGGCAGAGTGGTGAGTGAAGCAGCAGATGCCAGAGCAAGCTCTCAGACAGTGGAGCAAGCAAGGTGCCGTCTTCCCCTGTCCCCTGCCAGGGTGGGAAATGACCTCCACAGATGCACCTCTGAAGTCTGAGTATTGACTAAGGACAATAACTGTGAGTGGGGTGCAGTGAAAGGAGGAGAACACTGAAGGAACTTTTGTTGCTGAACTCAAGAACCTGAGGCAAAAGGACACTGCCCCCTTCACTCTAGGGTGGGTGTTTTGCTCATGGTTTTATGCATGTGAATCCTGCTTGCAATGGTTTCTCAAGTTAATGACTGGTTACTTCCCCTCATTTTTATTAAATGTTTCTTTTCTACACTCAGACTCTGTGCTTATGAGAGGGGAAGTATTACTCTTAGAGGCACCCAAGGGATGGTGTCTAATTGTCCAAGTTACTGGGTGGGGGCTCGAGCTGGTTTTGTGTTCTATTGTTGAAAAGGAGCCCCTAGTCATTGAACCTGGCCCTCGTTGCTGCCGACTCCAACTGGCAGAAGGGTTACAAAGTGTTTATTTAGCACAAAATCAAGATTTCAAGCATAAAATGAATCTATGAACCAAGGGATGTAAAAAAAATAAATTCTTTAATTGTCTGTACACCAATGCTAGGAGCCTGGACAACAAACAAGAGGAATTGTAAGGCTTATTTATGAACATAAATTCAATCTAATTAGTTCCTGAAATCTGCTGGGAAGATTTACTGATTATAACATATTTTGGAAAGATCATGTAGACAAAAGGGGAGGGAAAGTGGCACTGTCAAAAATGGTTTTACCTGTTTGAATCAGTGACAAGTTGGAAGAAAATGACTTTTTGCATTTGGAAAAAAGCCAGATGATGTATTCATATCATGATGATGTTATACTTTAACATCATCCTGAGTTACTATTGGAACGGAAACAGCAGCTACTCAAATTAGACATTTTTAAATGAGCAGGATAATTTGCGTCCAGGAATTCTAAGAGAGCTGGCCAAGGAACTCTCTCGACTGTTAATTTTAATTTTCAGTAAGTGTTGGAAAACTGGGGAAGTTCCAGAGGACTGGAAGAAAGCTAATTTGTGCCATTTTTTAAAAGGATCAGTGAGATAACCCAAGTAATTACAGGCCTGTGAGCCTGACTCCCATCCTCAGCAAAATAATGCAATGGCTGATATGGGGCTCAATTAATAAAGAATTAAAGGAGGGTAATATAATTAAGGGGGAAAATGGAAAATAGATCCTGTCAAAATAATTTAAAAAAAAAAAATGAGATTACAAGCTTGAAGGCATTTGATTTGGTATTACTTGGCATTTTGATTAAAACATGAATGATACAAAATCAACATGGCACACAAATGGATTAAAACAGGCTAACTGATATGCTTCAAAATGTAACCGTAAACAATGAATCATTAATCAATCAGGTGCCTTTCTGGTGGGGTCCTGCAGCAATTGTTTCTGGCTATATGCTATTTAACATTTTTGTCAATGATCTGGAAGAAGATACAAAACCGTTACTTATAAAATTTTCAGATGACAAAGTCTGGGGAATGATAAATAATGAAGAGGGCAAATGTAAGGTCATACATCTATGAACAAAGAATGCAGGCCATTCTTACAGAATGGGGGGATTCTATCCTGGGAAGCAGTAATTCTTTGGCATCACATGGACATATAAACAAGGGAATATTACCTTTGTATTTGGCACTTGTGTGACTACTTCTAGAATACTGTGTCTAGTTCTGGCATCAACAATTCAAGAAGGATGTTAATAAACTAGAGAAAGTTCAGGGAAGAGTCATGAAAGTGACTAAAGGATTGCAAGACATGATTGCCAATGAGCCTCACAGAGACGAATCTGTTAAGGAATGACTTGATCACAGTTTATAAGTAGTCACATGGGGAAGAGAAATTTGATAGCTTAGTCTACTAGATTTGACAGGTCCTCGATCATAAAATCCAATGATTGTAAGCTGAAGCTAGACAAACGCAGAGTAGAAATAAAAAGTTACAAATTTTAATAGAAAGGGTAATTAACTGTTGGAACAATCTACCAAGGGTTGTGTTGTATTTGCCACCACTAGAAATTTTAAAATGGAAATTGGATATTTTTCTAAAAATATGCTCTAGTTCAGCCACAGCTATTGAACTTGAAGAAGCAAGAATTGTTTAAGGGAAGTCCTGTGGCCTATGTTATACAGGAAGCCATCTTAGATTATCACATTGGCCCCTTCTGGCTTTAAAAATCTTGCACCACTAGTGTTCCCACTAAAGATCTCTCTTGGACAACCGTGTAAACTGCCATCCCCCCTGCTCCTGGTGTATGAAAGACCACTAAGGCAGTGATTTTCAACCTTTTTTCATTTCATTTCATTTAAAAAAATTCAAATGGAGGTGCGGACCCCTTTGGAAAGCTTATTCAGCAAACCCCCAGTGGTCTGCAGGCCACAAGTTGAAAACCACTGCACTAAGAAGCTGACCCAAGCACTACTCACTAGCATCCTGAATGGCCTGGGAACTGGCTCTCTCATATATCACTTCTTCCCCTACACCCTGTTGAGGCAGTTAAGTGATGCCAAAAAAGCTCTTAGCTGTAAAGTCCCAGCATTTAATTCTAGCAGGTGGACTGTGAGTCTTTGGGTGGAATTCTCAGTTGGAGGGGCCCTTGGCTATTGAATTTGCTCCCTCCTGCAGTCTGCCAATACTTAAGTTTGGTGATTCTTAAGGACACAGTACAAGCTTCTGTTCACTTTTGTCTTTCTGAATTTGGGCTCACAGCCAGAGGGTATTAATCCCAACAGTGAGTAAGGGTGGTAAAGGCTGGGGGCAGGGAGTGTTCTTTGATCTGTTGCTTGGCACCAGTTCATTTTAAATTTTTGGAATGAACCTACTTACCACAATTGATTGCTGCAGCAGTACAAAAATTCTTAAAATAAAACAAAACAAATGGAATAATCTAATTGACTTGAGCTAAAATGTGGTGCATATATTTCATTCCAGAGATTTAAAATAATTATTTGATATAAAAACATTTCATTATATTTAATTAGTCTCAATTTATCAGGTTCATTAAAAGGGGAGAATATGTCTGTCACTTTCAGTCACTTTGGTAAAAAATGTCTGCTTAAATATAGCACCTGTCAGTTAAAAAAAATACCACTGTACTGTTGGGATACTACTTTGGTGTTTCTGCATCAACACACAAAATGACTGTCATGGAAATTTCCTGCAACAAAAAGTGAAACCCTGCACACTAGCTAAGCTACAGCAGTAAAGGTGGTCACAGTTTTAGGAAGAATGGAAAAGCTGTGTAAGTGTGATAGATACGATGGTAAACAATCTCTCCTATACCTTGAACAACCGTCAAGAAGTTTCTTGCAACACAAATTGTGCAATTGGCAATTCTTTTTCAAAACTTTTGTTAAGCCTATGTCAATTTCAGCAGAGTTGAAAATTGATCAGATCACAGCCTCAGAACTGCTGATAGAATTGTGATGTATCACAATGGCCCAATGCTATATTTAGGTGTCTATCAAGGAGTCTTTTCTGAATGTTGGATCCCAGCACTGTGCATTTTTAACTCAATGTCTATGTCTTGCAGGATCTTCTTTTCTCTTCCTTTCCCTAGTAACTCACATTCCCTCATTATAGCTCAGATAATGCAGTGTCCTGTTATACTGGAGTATAATCATGTGTTCTACAGATTTGTTATTCATGCTAAATGATGCATTATTTGCATCTAGATATAAGAGACTAGGTAGGATAAAAAAAATTAATTACTGGAAGAGACCACGTGGCCCTGGTAAACTTCCTAATCATACATACATGAGATTTGCACAGAAACACTATTTTTAAAGCCCCCCAACCTGAAGCAAATACTCACCAGCAACCATACACCATACAAGAAGATCACTAACTCAGGTACATACCCCTGCAACAAACCCCGTTGCCAGCTCTGCCCACACATCGATTCTAGTAACACCATCACAGACCCTAACCACATCAGCCACACCATAAGGGGCTCATTCACCTGCACATCTACTAACGTAATATATGCCATCATGTGCCAGCAATGCCCCTCTGCCATGCACATTGGCCAAACCGGACTGTCACTACGCAAAAGCATAAATGGACACAAATCAGACATAAAAAATAGAAACATCCATAAATCAGTCGGAGAGCACTTCAGTCTCCCAGGACACTCTGTAATGACTTGAAAGTTGCCATACTTTTACAAAAAAACTTCAAAAACAGACTTCAAAGAGAAACTGCTGAGCTTGAACTGATCTGCAAACTTGACACAATCAAACTGGGTTTAAACAGGGACTTGGAATGGCTCTCTCATTACAAGAAGTAATTTTCTCTGTTCACACATTCTCACCTCCTATTCAATGGTTGTGAATAGGCCTCAACTACTTCTCCATTGTTGTTCCTTAAACTTGGATGTATATATATATATACCTGCCATTTGATTTCTATTTCTTGCATTTGACGAAGTGAGTTACGGTCCATGAAAGCTTACGTCTGCAGAAATTAAATTTGTTAGTCTTTAAAGTGCTACAGGACTCTTGTTTTTACTATTTTTAAAGAGCTCTAAAATACTGTAGAAATGATAAATTCCATATAATAAAAAATAAGACAGAGGTGTTAAGATAATTCTTGAATTCCAGATGCAAAGAGAAAGGAAATTAAATGGGAGAATGCAAGACCATCCTTTGTAATACAATCAGACTAGACTGAGAACTACTATGAAAGCTAATGCAATGACGCCCAAGAGTGGCTGTTTTGCACATTTCAAGAGGCAACATTGACCTGAGGCTGGCTGCAGTTTCTGCCCCAATTCTAGTTTAATGTATTCCAGTCTGACCCTCAAGTGACAATGCTGCTGGAGAATAAATTAAGATACAAATCCAAGCAAATATATGGACATCATTCTTTTGGATGCAGGCAGATCCAACATGTTGATGTAAACAGGACTAAAAAAGGGAGGGAGCTTTATCTACACCCAATTAAAAAACATTTCTGAGCAGGGGTAGAATGACCATGTTAATATCAGGTGTTTAAGAAAAGGAGCACTGATATCATGTTGCATATCAATATACAATCAGAGAACCACATTCCAGTACAGAACAAAAAGCATCTAATATAAAAGTAGTATTTGTTTCGTACCTTGGATTTATGACTTATATGAAGAGCACATATGAATAGCACAGATACTAGAGAGAGTTACTATTTACCGTTACTATTTACTGCCTTCCCCTGCCCCCACCCCAAATTCCTCTGTGCTTGTAAGATTCAGGGGACTGCTAGAATGAGTCAAAGCCACTTTCATTAGTATGATCATGATCAAACACTGTGTCAACATTGGTTTATATAAATGTGCTTTAAATACCTCTTTAGGCCATGTAGATTGTATGCCAACTCACAGCATGTCTGAGCAATGCAGGCAACTCTATTATTGTGATGGGATTTCTGAATCTAAGATGTAAATCTTTACAGAGCTAACTGAAATATGGTAACAAAGTGAATAATTCATCGATGCGAATATGAGAAACATGATCCTTGCATTTACCTACCCAGTTTCATTTGTTCCAGCTTCAATTTCCATAAAAAAACAATGGCATATATTTTCAGATGTGTGTATTGTGGTGGGATATTGATAACTTTGCTACTCATGTAGTTATCTGCACCATCATCTCTTGCTTGCCTCCTTTTTCTCTGTCAATCTTTACATTTCCTCCTCCCTACTTGTGATTTTCTTTTCCCTCCTCCTATTCTCCCAATTCCTCTTCATTCCAGATCAACAGTTTGATTGCAGAAAACTGTAAGATCATGCTAAAAAAGAATGCCTTTTCCATGTGGCATAAGCTGCAGAATGAAAGACTAACCTAATGGCATATCTACAATATATTTACACTTCCCAATTGCAGTGTAGTCATAACATTTTCTCCTTGGTGTGATCCTAAGGTATGTGCAGAGATTGGTTCCTACTTACATATTTTCTGTAGCTGTTTGCACTAGTAATCCTATTGCTATAAAAGTTGATATCTTATTTGGTCAAGATAAATGGGTAGGCAGATTACCATCCTGTACAAAGAAAATGTAAAAAGCAGCATATTTGGGGCTGGGAGTGAACAACTGCGTGTTCCAGTGGAGGGACCTCCAGTTATTAGGAAAAGACAGGTAATAGTAATGGAGGAATTGATCATTAGAAACATAGATAGCTGAGTTTTTGATGACCATGAGAACTGCATGGTGACTTGTCTGCTGGGTGTGAAGGTTACGGATCTCTTGAGATGTTTAGACAGACGTATGTGTAGTGCTCGTGGTCATGGTACATGTAGGTACCAATGACATAGGGAAGGATAGGAGAGAGCTCCTGGAGGCCATCTTTAGGTTCATAGGTAAGAGATTGAAGTCCAGGACTTCCATGGTAGCATTCTCTGAAATGCTTCCAGTTCCATGCGCAGGACCAGTTAGACAGGCAAAACTGCAGGTTCTCAATGTGTGGATGAGATGATGGTGTTGGGAGGAGAGGTTTAGGTTTATTAGGAACTGGGGAACCTTTTGGGAAAGGAGGAGCCTATACAGGAAGGATGGGCTCCACCTAAACCAAAATCACACCAGATTGCAGGCACGTAAAATTTAAAAGGTCGTAGAGTACTTTTTAAACTAAAGGCCAAGGGAAAAACGACAGGTGCGGAGGAGCACATGGTTCAGACAGGGACATCTTGTAGGGGAGGATCTATTAATGGAGTTTCTCTATATCTTAGTAAGGAAGAGAGGATGGAAGAAGATAAAATATGGGTAGGATTTGATCAGAAACAGTCAAATGAAAGAGTCCTATTCAATTATATCACATAATGGCAAACAGCTAAATAGTGGCAATTTTGTGTTTATATTCGAATGCTAGAAGTCTAAATATGAAGGTGGGTGAACTTGAGTGCCTCATATTAAATGAGGATATTGATATAATAGACAGCACAGCAACTTGATGGAATGAGGATAATCAATGGGACACAATAATACCAGAGTACAAAATATATTGGAAGGACAGAATAGGTCGTACTGGTTGGGGAGTGGCACTGTATATGAAAGAAAGCATAGAGTCAAATGAAAAAAATCTTAAATTACCAAACTGTGCCATAGAATCTCTACGGATAGTAATTCCATGCTTGAATAATAAGAATATAGCAGTAGAGATATACTACCGACCACCTGAACATGATAGTGATGGTGACTGTGAAATACTCAGGGAGATTAGAGAGGTTATCAAAATAAAAAACTCAATAATAATGGGGGATTTCAACTGTCCCCATATTGACTGGATATATGTCACCACAGGATGGGATGCAGAAAGAAAGTTTCTTGACACTTTAAATGACTGCTTCTTGGAGCAGCTAATCTTGGAACCCACAAAAGGAGAGGCAATTCTCGATTTAGTCCTATGTGGAGCACAGGATCTGGTCCAAAAGGTGACTATAGCTGAACTGCTTGGTAATAGTGACCATAACATAATAAAATTTAAAGGCTGCCCATCACAGTAGCATTTAATCTCAGAAAGGGGAACTACACAAAAATGAGGACATTATTTAAACAGAAATTAAAAGGTACAGTGCCAAAAGTGAAATCCCTGCAAGCTGCATGGAAACTTTTTAAAAGACACCATAATAGAGGTTCCATTTAAATATATATACCCCAAATTTAAAAACAAAGTAAGAGGACCAAAAAAAGTGCCACATGGCTACACAACAAAATAAAAAGAAGCAGTTAGAGGCAAAAAGGCATCCTTTAAGAAGTGGAAGTTATATCCTACTGAAGAAAACAGAAAGGAGCATAGACTCTGGTAAGTGAAGTGTAAAAATATAATTAGGAAGGTCAAAAAGAATTTGAAGAACAGTTACAAAAGACTCAAAGTAACAGCAATTTTTTTTAAAAGTACATCAGAAGCAGGAAGTCTGCTAAACAACCAATGGGGCCACTGGACAATTGAGATGCTAAAGGAGCACTCAAGGAAGACAAGGCTACTGAGGAGAAACTAAATGAATTCTCAGCATCCGTCTTCACAGCTGAGGATGTGAGGGAGATTCCCAAACTTGAGCCATTCTTTTTAGGTGACAAATCTGAGGAACTATCCCAGACTGAGGTGTCAATAGAGAAGGTTTTGAAACAAATTGATAAATTAAACAGTAATAAGTCACGAGGACCAGATGGCAGTCCCACTGACAGGAATTCCGGGCTCCAGGGCAAAACAGCTCCTTCGGGGCCCCACCCCCAGTCTGCCTCACACACCACTCCCAGTCTGCCTCAGGCCCCACCCCCGCCCCCACTGCCTCACACACCCCTCCCCCCATTGCTTGGTCTTCCCCTTCCCCCAGGCGGCGAGCTAAAGCTGGAGGGGCTGGGGCCAGTTCTGTTCAAAAGATTCATAAATGATCTGGAAAAAGGGGGTAAGCAGTGAGGTGGCAAAATTTGCAGATGATACAAAACTACTCAAAGATAGTTAAGTCCAAAGCATACTGCAAGAATTACAAAGGGATCTCACAAAAAATAAGGTTATTTACCAGTAACTGATGTTCTTCAAGATGTGTTGCTCATGTCCATTTCACTATAGGTGTGTGCACGCCTCCATGCATGGCTACCAGAACTTTTTTCCCCTTAGCAGACCCCGTAGGGCTGGCCCGGCGCCCCCTGGAGTGCCATGCACATGCTGCGGTATATGAGGTGCTGCCGGCCCTATGCCCCCTCAGTCCCTTCTTTCCGCAAACTCCGATGGCGGGGACGGGAAGTGGGATGTGGAATGGACACGAGCAACACATCTCGAAGAACATCAGTTGCTGGTAAATAACCTTATTTTCTTCTTCGAGTGCTTGCTCATGTCCATTCAGCTATAGGTGACTAACAAGCAGTACCTTGGAGGTGGGCCAGAGTAAGCAGTGAACTGCCTGCAGCCCAGCTCTGCTGAAGCCCACGTCTTCCCGCGCCTGTTGGACAGAGGCGTGGTGGGACATGAAGATATGTACCGCCAGCCTGGAAGCTGCTCTACAGATGCCCTGCCCTGGCACTTCTGCTAGGAAGGCTGTAGATGGAGCTTGAGCTCTGTTGAGTGAACTGTGGTAGAGCCCAGAAGTGGCACCTTCACTTGCTCGTAGCTGAACACAATGCAGGAAGTTATTCACAAGGAAAATGCGCGGGGCGGAGACCAGTGAACCTTTCATCTGGTCGACTGCTGCGACAAAGAGCTGCATTGCTCTCCGGAATAGCCTTGTACATCTGATGTAGAAGCCAGGCCCCTCTCACGTTTTTAACAAGTGCCGCCTTCTCTTCTCCTCTGAACCGTGTGGTTCGGGGAAAACATAGGGAGAATATATGTTGGTCACAATGAAACTGGGAAACCACCTTGGGCTGGAAGGTGTGGTTTCAACTGTACCTTATCTTATAGACTACAGTGTGAGGGGGGAGCTCCAAGGTCAGAGCCATGATCCTGGAGACCTTCCTTGCTGAGGTAAACTCTCCCCCCCCCGAAAGGCCACCTTGCAGAATGTTCCTCCGTTTTACCAAGGGCAGGGTGATACAGGTGCTGACAGACAGTGCAGCGACCATGTACTACATCGACAGGTGGGGGTCAGCCTTATGAAAGGAAGCTATCAGTCCTTAGGACCTGGTGGTGATCACCTCCCAGGGGATAATGAACGGTGAGGCGGACCTGCTAGCGTTTTGCGGATCTTTACATTGGTGTGCCGATGCCTCGCCTCCCTTGGCCAGATGCCTTGTGAGCCGAAATCAGCGCTGATACGGCACTTTACCCTCTGCTCAAGGCGGCTGATATCAGGGTAACTGAAGGAGCCTGTTCCATGAACGAAACGCCTCATCCCACATCCCCAGGGCGGCATACCAGGCTCCTGTTTCCAATACTGAAGCTGGGGAGACCATGAGAGACTTGAGTCCTTTTTGTCCGGTATTTGTGAGACGACATACGTCTGCCACTGTCCTCAAATCCCCCCACCCCTTTTGGGGGTGGGTGACGACGAGGAAGTACCTCGAGTTGGACCTCTTCTGCCATGCCCTGTGGGACCTTTCCCACTGCTCTGGACTGAGGCGGCCTCCACCTCTTGGATGTGGAATTGCCACTGACAGGGAGGAAGGGCGAGGAGACAACCGGGGGCCCAGGCTCACCGAACTATATCAAGGACCCAGTGGTCCAAAGGCATTCTGGCTCACACAAACTTGAAGGTGGGTATAGGCACTGCCCTTGTGTGCACCATCAGAAAGGGCCTTTTCCAATTGCCCTATCACCAGGAGGACCCTGACTGAGGGCCTAAGGAGCCACTCAGGGTGGACGGTGTCTCCTAGACCCCCGGACTCTGTCCCATTGCCCGTAGGTGGCAAGACGGCCGTGGCTGACCCCTCTACTGCTGCTGTCCCTGAGGATCTGCTTGACACCTAAAGGTCTGTGGCGTGTAGTGGCTCAGGGGACAGAGCGTGGTCTTGGATTCCTTCCGACCATGCAGCTTCTCCTCTATTTGAACTAAAGAGAAGGCTGACTCATCCAAGGAAGGGCCCCGGATGGACTGCTGGACCTTTTTGGGACAGCCCGGGATTGCAGCCATTAACCTCTGGGCATGCTGATGGTAGGGGGTATGGCTCTGCCCACCGAAGCAGCAGCAACGGAGAATGCCTGGAGCGCTGCTCTAGCTCCCGTGGGTACCCTCTTCTACAATGGTATACAGGTTCAGCGCCTGCTTCAGCAGCTCACTGAGTCCCCCGAGGACTCACCTTCCACTTGCTGGTAGTGCTGTTGAATAAAATTTTTCTCCAAACAAGTCTGGCTTGCAATCGCCCTAGTTCTCTGGAGTAGAGCCTGGCTGCCCTGCCTATCCCTATGGTTGGCAGCAACTACCACCAGGGACCTGGGGCGGGGTGTTGAATAGTATTCATCAAACCCTTTGCTGGGGTGTAATACTCTTCTCGGCTCATTTAGGCATCGGGCTATGGAGGATGGGGTTTGCCATGAGACCCTCACTATGTTGAGTGCCCCTTTGTAGACCAGGAGGGCTACCACACAGTGGAGCCCACTGGTAGCACATTAAAGATTGTCTGACGCCCCTTCTTCTCCTTCATCTCCAGCCCCAAGGTGGAGGCCACCTCTTGAGTAGTTCCTAGAATCAACCAGGGCTCGGGAGCATGCTTCATCTGGTGGGGAGGAGGAGGGAGAAGGGCTCTGCAGGCTGGAGCACTTCTACCCGCCGACAGGTGGTCCTCGCAGGAGTCCGTGCCCGTGGGACAGAGTCGTCATCTGAGGGTGAATGGTGGCCCTTTCTCTGTACCTGAGGTAGTGACCGCATCCCCGAGGGGTTGACGGACCATGGTTCCTTCCCCCCCGGGAAACCCCTTAGGCCTCCATACAGCCATTGGGGTGACCACTGCATCTGAGGCCATCTGCCTGGAGCTCTGGCACCTTTCGTTGGTGGTGGCTCCCCCAGGTACTACATCCCCAAAGGGACACTGAGGCACCATCAAAAGACCATGGCTGGGGCTGCCCCAGAGGCTCTCCCTGTGCAGTACCGTCACTTCAGAGAGCATCCCCTCGATGTCGATGACCTTGACTACCAGGTTCATCATAGGTGCCGCGGCCGGAGCAGGCGTACGGACAACTCTCCGGTGAGCTGGGCTGACCTGAGCGTCATCCCGGTACTGAGGACTTTGCGTTCTGCAATGAGAAGAAGAGTCTGGAGGACATCCTGAAGGCCTTTGTCCTGAAGGCTAAGACTCTTCTAACATTTAGAATATGCAATATGGCTTCCATTGTCTCAGTGATGCTGAGGATAGGAGGTTGGAAGATGAATCAACTGGTTCATGTGAAATGGGGAGGTTACCTTGGGAATGAATTATGAATGTGGCCTGAGCATAACCTTGCCCCAAAAGAATACCGTATGGGAGAATGTGCCATCAGAGCTTCTATTTTCCCTATTCTCCTGGCCAAAGTAACCTATCAGAAAGGCTGTTTTCATCAAGAGGTAAGTAAGTGAACAGGTGGCTATGGGTTTGAAGGGAGGCCTAGTCAGTTCTTTCAGTACCAGGTTTAAGTCCCATGTGGGAGTAGGGAGCCGAGGTTGAAGGAACAGGTTTACAATACCCTTGAGGAGCCTTTTGGTGATCGGGTGTGGCAGCAATTGGACACTGGAAGGCTGTTATAGCCGCTATATGGTCTGACAGAGTCAGACCGGATGGCTACCGGAGAGTGCTAGAAGGCAGATATATCTGCCCCAGGAGCAGTAAATCCCTTTTCCCCGGTAGCTGAACAGGGGTTACTCCTGGTTAATTAATACACCTGGAGCCAATCAAGGCCCCTCCCAGAACTTGTTAAAAAGCCTCCCCTCCAGAGAAAGGGTATGGCTGGAATTGTGGGAGTGAGGTGAGCTACCAGAGAATGTTTGAGCAGGCAAGATGCTGTCAAGAACCAGGAGCGTTTAGGAGAAGGAGCAGAACGCTGGCAGGAGAGGACTCTGCAGGTACAAAGATGGGGGAGAGAAAAACCCTGCCTGAAGAGGGCAAAGGACCTTTCCCAGGCCTGGAGGCCTAAGGGAAGAAACCCTGCCGGAAGGGAAAGATTGAACTGGACATTTGGTTTGGGCTCTACCATGCCCGTGGTGCTGTCAGAGGTCAAGAACCTTCCCTGGCAAGGAAGCCAGGAAGGGGCCCTGTTTGAGCAGGGTATGGACATTAAGTCAAGGGGCATGGGGAAATAACCCAGGGAAGCCTGCAGCTTTCCTGAAGCCACAGTGTGAGACTGCTGCTTGCAGGGCCCCTGGGTTGGGGCCCGGAGTCGAGGGTGGGACCGGGCCCCGCCCCCATCCTCCACTGGCTATTCATTGGAAGGGCAAGAGCCCCACCCAAGAGGAAAGGGCCTAAGTGAACCAGAAGCAGGACAGAGCTAACAGGGAGCAGTCATCTTAGAGCAGCTGCATTACCCTCACCCACCACTAGAGGGTGAAAAAACATTAAAGGGTGAAGCAATTCCCTGACCTACTGATAGAAGGAAGTGCTGGACCCACTGAGGTAGAGGAAGAGCTTTGGCACAGTGGACTCTAAGAGAGCTTAGGATAGCCCCAATCTTTTTAGTGCCAGTGCACAGTCTAGGATATACGGAAGGGTCGCAGATCTCAGAGAGATTTTTGGGATGTACACCAAATCCGAAATCTGAACCATTTATGGCAGTAAGTATGTTGTGCCAAGGATTTTCTGCTGTGTAATAATGCCTCTTGCACCTCCATTGAACAGTCACTCTCTAGGACCATGTGTTGGAACCAAGAAGGAGCCATGCTTTGAGGTGGAGAATCATCACGTTTTAGGGTATGACCACTATTCTGTAACATGAGATGCAGAATGACCAGGAGAGAAACTGGTGAGCACATCGCAAGTTGTGAAAGTTAAGGGTACCAGGTCTGTCTCGGCCCAGTGGGGCAATCAGAATAACATGGGCTTTGTCTCTTTCATTTCAGCACGACCTTTGATAACAGGGAAAAAGAAAGAAAGGCGTAAAGAAGATGCTGGAGTAATGTCCTACCATCCCCATTCTGGAGCAGTAGTGTGGACATTACTTGTTCAGGTAAGTGGCATCGGGTCTGTAGCTGGTGTCCCCCACCGCCTGAATAGTGAAATATTAATGCATTTAGCTCCTATTTCTGGTCATGTGGGAATCTGTGACTCAGACTGTCTGCCATTGACTTTTGTGTACCCAGGAGGTAGATGGATGACAGTGTGATATTGTGGGAGATACACCAGTTCCATGGCTTCATAGCCTCATCGCTTCCACACAGAGGGAGGAAGACTGGGCTCCCCCTTGTCGGTTTACGTAGAACATACAAGCAACGTTGTCTGTTAGGACTTCTGTGTGTGACCCTTTGATCATGGGAGGAAATGTGCATTCCTGATTGCCCATAGCTCAAGGTTGATGTGGAGGGATATCTACACGGGTAACTATTTCCCTTGTATCATAAGGCTGTTCAGATGTGTGCCCGATCCTATGAGTAACAGATTTTGCACAAAGGGGATCTCTTTGCAAATGTTGTCTGGGTCTTTCCACCAGTCTAGGGAGGTTTTTTAACCTAGAGCACAGTGATAGGGGTTTGTCTAGTCTGTTCCTATTTGGTCTGTAAACTTATCTGAACCACACCTTAAGGCATTGCATGTGAAGTGTGGCATGTAGTATTACTACTGTGCCCACTGTCATATGCCCCCAAGAGCTGTAGGCAGAGTCTGTCCAATATTTGCAGGCTGTTTTGGACGGTCTCTGTGAGTGTAGCTAGAGAGAAATTTATGCTGAGGTAGGATGGCTCAGGCCTGTAGAGAGTTGAGGTCGGCCCCTATAAACTCCAGGCGCTGAACTGGGATGAAGGTTGATTTCTGGGTGTTGATCAGTAGGCCCAGCTCTGTAAACAAGTGCATCATGGCTTTGGTGACTTGGTGAACCTCTTTGAGAATCCAGGCACTGAGAAGGCAATCGTCGGGGTAAGAGTAAATCACGATCCCTCGGGAGCGTAAGTGAGTGGCCTCTGCTGAGAGAAACTTGGAAAATACTCTTTGTGCCAAAGATAACCCTAAGGGGAGTACTGAACTAGTAGAGATCTTGTCCCAGAGTGAATCTGAGAAATCATCTGAGAGTCAGTAAGATTGAGATGTGAAAGTACACATCCTGGAGGTCGAGGACTGAAAATCAGTCTCTCAGTTCCAACGCTGGAATGATCATTGCTCAAGTGACCATCTTGAATTTCTGAGCTTTGACAAACTTGTTGAGACCTCTGAGGTCTAATATTGGTCTCCAACCCCCTTTTTCTTGGGTATTAGGAAATACCAAGAGTAGAACCCTTTGCCTTGTAGATGTTGAGGTACTGGCTCTATGGCTCCTAACTGGAGGAGACTGTCTACTTCTTGTTGTAGTAAACTCTATTGAGAAGGGTCCCTGAAGAGGGATGGGGAAGGAAAGTAAAATGGATAGAGTACCCATGGCGAACTATTTCTAAGACTTATTGGTCTGATATTATGCACTCCCAGGTACCGTGGAATATTGCCAGATGGTGGCCAATGGATGGGTAGCAATGGTCAGATGTAGCAGTGGTGGGGAGTAGTCAATCGGGACTACAACCAACATGTCAAAATTGATGTTTGAACCCCAACACCAAGGCTGGGACAAGGAAGATTGTTGGCCAGATGGTTTACGTCTGGAGAATTTAGATTTCTTCCTTTGTGGCTCACAGTATTGTAGCTGGGTATTGGGAAGAACATGGCTTCCTTTCTTCTTTCCTTTTTCTTTTTTGTCATGGCCAGCAAAAAAGAAAACAAGGTGACAAAGGAGAAAGCTACAAGGGAAGCTAAAGTTTACAAAACTAAAGGAAGATAATGATCTGTTAACGGACAGCTTTTAGCTCAGTCTCTAGCCAGGGGGGTTGAGAAAGAACTGAGAAGGGAATGCCCGCCCATGTTGGCTAGCCTCGTGGCAGGCAAGGAGCATCGCATGCGCGGATGGGATGGACTGCTACCAAAGTTCTCCAATCAGCGGTGCAGTGGCACAAACACACTTACAGGGGAGCACCCACAGGGACACTACTTGAAGAAGAATTAAGCTCTAGGCTACAAAGAAAGCACGAGGTAATAGTTGCTAACAGACTGCTAATAGTTCTGGCTTTAATCAGGAGCAGTTGAGAAGGATCTGATGGTGGTTAGCCCCCCCCGGGCACTGACTAGCCTCGGGGCGCAGCACAAGGAGAGACAGTGTATGTGCAGGCCTAATGGACACTGCTACTGAAGTTCTCCTATCAGTAGCAGGATGCAAACACATCTACAGAGGAGCACCCATATGGACACTACTTGAACACAGCTATTATTCAAGGCCGAGACTGCAGCTAAACTATATACTAAACAGCCGATACACTTTTATACCACATTACAATTTGGTAAGAAATTTAGGTAAGTGACTAAAAACTCCCATTTAAAGTATTACAATTTTGAGTGGTAGCTATTGGTATCAGGTGAATAAACATTTAACTTAATGAACAGATAATCTTAATTCCCAGGTATTTGTTTTAATGTTCAAAGCAGAAATAATTTTAAAAGCCTTCTAGATGGTAAGAAAAATCCTCAATTCCTAATGCCTTTATGCAGAATTGAACCCACCTACTGTGTCTAAAAAACTAGCACTACTGTACAACTTTGTATTTGTCTCTGTACAATCATTTTTTTATACAGGAAACCAGATGCATTAACAGTCAATTTTCCACTTCAAGGTTTTTTTTTTTTTAATTCCTAGCCCATTTTGTTATTGTGACAGACAATATTAGTATATGATCAATGATAAATGAGCACATGCAACTGCCTACATTTCTCTCTCATATCTGTCTACAAGTTAGTTGTCAAAGATGGTTTCCATATTACTTCTGGGCAAAAATAAATATATACCAGCTTGCTTAGACTTGGGATTTTGAGCTAGAAATTAATTTTGCAAGCTGATCAACCAACATTTTAAGTCCTTGAAATATCACAACACAAAAAATACAAAAATCTTGCAAAATGAGCTGGTGAAAGTTTTTGCATAAAACTAAGTGAAGAAAATGTTTTAATCAACTCTGTTCAGCTGGAGGCATTGCACAGATCTTCCAAGTACTCCTCATTTGAAATATAAAATGAAACATTCATACTCTATTGAGGTGCTGACCATAGCTTGCACCTGCCCACTGGTTCAGTGTACATGAGCTTTTTCTTCCCAAAACAGTAGTGGATTGGGGTGTGGGAGAACCTTGGGTATAGTTTGCTTCTCTCCCATTAAGAAGAGGATTCACTTATCTAATTAATTTCCTCAAATATGAAAGCCATTAATACCATCACAGAATAGCTCACCTTCTTAATTTACACACCTGAAGTGCTTAAACAGCATTTTAAGATGCCTTTAAACCAACACAGGATTTTTCCTATTAAAGGTATAGGACTGACATTTTTATTTTATTTTTATTTTAGGTATTTCATGATGGCTTCTGTGAGTGAGAGGAGTTGGACAGAATGAAATTACAGGATGTGAATTAATGTTTTAGGGGTATTTAAGCTTCAATTCAACAAGATATTTAAACACACAAGTAACTTTAAGAATGTGAATAGTTCCAACTGATTCAGCAGCTTGCTGAATTGGCATTTTGAAGGAGAGGAGCTAAATGTGGCCTTGTTTATACTGAGAGAGTGCACCAGTTTCACAAAATCAGTTTTAAAATGAATCAAGTTAAACCAGAGCATATCCCTAATGTAGACACACTAAACCAGTTTAGTCCTTGCTTTTATTGATTTAGCTTGTGCTGTAAATTACTAATTTAAGATAAATGGATAGAAACAACAATTCAAGTGCATCTACATTAGACCTTTGGACTGGTTTAAACAGATTAATTTAAAAACAAAGTTATTAACCCAGCACACCTTTCTAGCATAGACAAGGTCTGTGTCAACTTTTTAGGAGCATCAAATGCCTAATGATTCTGTTAAGTCTCCCATCACTGAACTTAAAAAATTCCTCCATCTAAAAGGATGGAATGAGAGTTTCTGCCTTTTGCAAGTCTTTACATTACACAATTTTATTGTCTTCAGTGTAGCTTTATTGAATGATGAAAAATGACACTGTTTTCTTTTCTGGTTATTCTGCAGAGTAGTGTTTTAAAAGCCTTGATGAGAAAAGTTAAACAGAACAGTCCTCTCGACTTTCCTCAGCTTCCCACTAGTGCATTTTGTACTCTTGTAAGTTCAGCATTGCTTCTAACTATGCCACTATTTTTTTAAAGTGATATATATTACTCCATCTGTTTTCTCTGTAAAGTCTTTCTGAATTCTTTGTAGGGGACAGGAAGGATGTGGGCTCCTTTTCAGATTCAAATAGGCAATTTAGTCTTTGCTTAGTTACTACAACGCAATGCTTATTTTACATTTGATTAAATAGTTTGCATAAATGGAAAGTGTCCAAGTGTCTCTGGATACATTGTACATGATAAATGGTTTGAAGATTCCAAGCTGAATATGTAAACCATACTTACACTTGCTAAAATTATCAACCTCTCATCCACTCCCCTCAATCACCATTTTATAAATACAACACCATAAAAGCAGCAAGGTAGGCACTTCATAGGCAAGAACCATTAAGTTCCCGCCCTTTAAGAATATACACTCTGAGTAGACACTATATAGCCAAGGGATTGGGATACAACAAAATACAGGTGACTGAGTGGTGATATATAGTTAGTTTTGTTAACATTTGCTTGAAGGGAGACTAGGGTTTACATGTTTCATGGAAGAAGCATGTTTTAAGGAGGGAGCTGGAGGAGGAAAGGGCATATTTGCTAATGTGTGAAAGTGCTTCCCTAAGCACAGTTCACATAATCAGCTGTGGTTCTGTGGGTCATCAGCCTTGCAGACCCTGGAGAGACTTGCACTTTCTGTGAAACTTCACACTCTGTTTTCTTAGAAGGTTTCAAAGAGGTGGAAAAAACCCCGCACCTAAAACTCCAAAGCATCTAGGGGGCTCCTCGAGCTTGTCCAGGAAAAAAAAAATCCTTCAAAAGACATTTCTTCTTATTTTGCTCTTCCTTTTCCCCAATTTTGAACTTACATCCTACAGAATGACCTTTCCTTTTTTCCTGCTTTCTGCTGACTGCCTCTGATCCTCATGGCTGGAGTTAGGAGGCTGCTAAGGGAAGAAAGAGCATGACAGCCAGTACTCCAGCCCCTTGACTGTCCAAAACGCACACACTTGCACAGGTTTGGTACTCTGTTCCTAGTTCTCTTCCCTCCATTGCCAATGGCATTTAATTTATTAAAATTAATTATTAGCCACCTATACAAAGCCCCTTGCTCATTTGAATCATGGCAAACTTCATATGCAAATTTCTACTAGAATGTGGGGTTTGCAGGTTGCTGAAGGAAAAAAAAGCTAACGAGGCTCTGCCATTGTTGATGTCAAGGGCTCCTGCCCCTCACCCCCCCTCTGTCCCGTGAATTGGAGCTACTATAGACATCAGAGGTGACAGGGCCAGGCTTCAAAGTTTGGGGTTGTGTGACCTGGGCTCTGGTTTGGGCTCCTGCAACTGTGCTGAAGCTATGGGAGAGAAGAGGCTGCAAGATTAGAGCAGGACAGTTTGGGGGTGGCACCCTGAACGATGATTCACTCTTCTGTGGGTTGATGAGTCACAATAGAGCCACTGCCACCGTATAGTTCTGCAGCACTTGAACACACTTACAAGAATGCATGAAGGGGCCTGAAAAGCCATGTTATGGAGCCGTTCAGAAAGTTCCTGGATAATAGAATCTGGATAAATACCTGCTTACCTGACCTTATTTCCAGGTGCAACAACTGCTTTGTGGGTGATAACTTTCCTTTCCGTCTCTGGCATGAGCTTGTGGCAGTTCAGTTTCCTTCATTAAGGGAGGAGAGAAGATGGCAGCCTGCTTCCTCTATTGCTATGGACACTTCAATTTTGCTATGGATGCTTCCCCAGTTTCCATTACAGCCTGCTACAAAAAATAGGCTTGAGGGTGCCACAGCGTTCTAGGAGCCCTGAGTACTATGCAAGGAAGTATACTTACTGCTAGATTTACTACTTCTGTCATTTGCTCTTTCAGATGATGCTGGAGGAAGGAGAGGTAATAAGTAAATAAATAAACCCCCCACCTCTTCCCAACTGCAGATTAAACACTCAGGAGTTGTCACAACACATTAATGTGCCAACAGTTCAAAGCTGTTCCCCTCTCCTCCCTTTTTTGAATGATAAATTCTTCCTCCTGATCTACTGCTCTTGATCCATTGCTACACTCAGTCACCATCTGCCTGTGACAGACAGTTGCTGCTGCTTTAAGCATTACTATGTCATTGCAAGACTGTCAGAGGAGGTAACAGAGGAAAATAGACACAGCTGGAAGCAGGTAAGCAGTTTTGGTATTCTAAGAGTATTTTTTATTTCTGGAACTGTACTCAGAGACCATCTCATATGGTACCAGAATACCAGAGTGAAATGCCTGAGCTGGAAGGATGACTAGTTACTGAACAGAAGGGAGAAAAAGAGCAGAGTAGATCTGTACAACATGCAGCAAAGTCACCCATTTACACAAACTACAAACCGTTGAAAAAATACAATTTGAAAAGCAGCTAACTGTGACATTTCGGTATCACCCAGACCCAATACGGGGTTCTTTCACTGCCTGCCTTGTAATCTTGGGGGCCTCTATGCTATGCAGCTTTGGTTCAGATCAGTGTCACCAGTAGCTTTCCCACAAGCACAAGATCTCACTCTGGCATCCACCAGCCTAGTTACTCCTTGCAGTGGGACACCAACAGCCCTTCCAGTTCTGGGTCTCCCCAAGTAAGTCCTCCCCGAGTTCTTAACTATCAGAAACTCGGACAACTCCCCCCTGGTTTGTCATCCCCCAAGGCATGAAATCAGTCCCCTAGATATCAGCTTCACTTTGGCACACACACTACAGTCTGCACACCAGAGACCTGCTTGGGGTAAAACCAGATTTATTTAATAGAAAAATCAGACCAGGATAAAATAGTAAGGAATAGCAGACACACACATTACACAGAAGACAAATATGCATCCTCAAGTTTTACATTTTCAAATTAGATACCTTATATTAGAAAAGGGAGTCTGTCTATTGCCTCTGAACAGTTTCTCAGCAGAGTGTCTAGCCAAAGGAAAGATCTGGAATTTTAGAGACAGCATCTTCCAAGTGATTGTCCCTCAGTTTCTAGATAGATTTTGTTTCAAGCCCTTTCCCTTTTAACAAGGTTTTCAGGGTTTCTCCCCTCCATAAGACTATGGTGATTCATGGTTACTCAAAGCAGGGGAAATTCCCTCTTGAGCTGATAGCGGGATGTCTCAATGTCTTCCCACTAACTCTAATGGGAGGTGCTTGGAGCTAGTCTCATCTGACTAGGGAGGCAGTCCCTCTCTGCCCACTGTGCCTGTGTGAGGTGGAGCTGAATGTTGCAGCACGAATCATGAGCACAGCTCTACACATATACAAATACATAAACTCATAACCACTGTCTGCGTACATATCTCATCAGGCCATCAAGTTCAGAATATTAAAAATGTCACCTAAGGTATTTTATGAAAGCTTATATACCCAATACCACTGTATTCAAATAGTTGATTTAAATGCTTATTTTGGGGGTTGAGACCTCCTATTCTTCCCTTGGAGTATCTGGACTCTGACTGTCATATGAGTGTGCTGAGAACTTGGCAATAAAACCTTAAATTAAAACCAACCCCCACCCCACCGTTTGTAAACAAAACTCCTTTCCCTGCCTTCAGAGCGCTCCCTCATCTTTGCTAGTATTTTAGAAAACCACCACTAGTGAGTTTCTTCTCTCACTAAAGTGGAAAGTGTACTCATAGCGGATGAGTGCTTTTGAGCAATAAAAATACAAAATCTACTGTTTTACATGCCAGGTTAACCTTGGAAGGATTTTTTCCCTCAGGAATGGAAGAGTGGGGATTCAGGGGCAAGAGTGAAGAGATGAAATGGGGAGGACAGAGTAAATGAAGATGGAATGATTTTGGTGAAGGCCAAGGGAAGCTGAAGCACAGGGAGGTGAGTCAAAGCAGTATTGGGAATTTGGAAGGAGAGGGAAGAACAGATACAAAATGCTGCTTTGCCAGTCAGCAGCTATATGCTCCTTGTTTTGTGTGAGGGGATATGTATATGGTAGATGAGAAGAGGTGAGCTTGCAAGGGGGAGGGGCTGCTAAGATAAACCATGAATGAATGGAAATGTTAAGTAAGCTTTCTGCACAACCCAGTATAGTCTAGTAGTTAGAGTAGTAGACTGGGAGTCAGGAGACACTGGGTCCTATTCAGAACTTATTTATTGACTTGCTGAGTGATTTTTGCTGTACAACCATCCCCTGTGCCTCAGTTTACCCATTTATAAAACTGGGATAAATACCTAATTCTGCACGATATCATGGATGAAAGGCACAGTATACAGAGGCTATGTCTTCACTGCCAAAAGGGTGGCTTTTTGAAGTGAGATAACTAATATGTAAACACTAGAAGAGATATGGTACAGGCAGTTCTTGCCCTAATGCAGCTACGTGAGGTCAACACTAAACCCACTACCTGTGGTTGACCTCATCTAGCTAGATCATGGTAAAAGCTACCTGAACGTCATCTCCTCTAGGATTTCACAGCAATGTAACTAATCAACAGTAGCTATCTTGCTGTAAAAATGCACCTTTTTTGGTAGTGATGACATCTCACTGATAATGCTTTGCACTTTCAGGGTAGTGACCTATAAGCATATTCCCTTAAAAAGAAAAAAATCAAAATTTCATATGTGTTTTTTCCTAATGAAAAATTAGGACAATTTTGGAACAAAAATGTACTACAGTAAAACACTACAGTGTATAGTATCAGACGTGCAAATGAGAAGAAAAGGAAGTGACTGCAGCTTTTAGAAAGGCTGCATCTATCTTCAAATGAATAGCTTTCACTAACCCATTTGAATTATCAGAGCACTAACAGAACTTGATATGACCTTTTGGCAACGCCAATGCCATTTAATTTTAATTGATAGTTGCTTTGTGTATACAGCTAATCATACTAATTACCCACGGGTTTTTAAATGATCAGATTACTGATAGGAAACCAGAGTGTGTGTTCATGTGTGCACATGCCTGCTGTGTTTCTATTCTGTTCTCTAAAGAAAAGATGTCTAGAAATGATTTGAGTGGAACATCTCTGTTGATGATCATCACTCCGGGGGTACCAGACAAGCTCAGTCAGCTTTCAGATTGGGATTTCAGGGAAACGGTCAGGGTTATCACTGTTTATTTTACTTTATAGTATGATGTGTTACACAGCTGAAAATCAATGCTGAGCTGCCATGAAGAAGAGTAGTTACAAAGCAAATACAAATTTAAAATATATTTGGGAAGATCGACATGAAGGTATTTCCAGATTTTTTTGTGAAACCTTTTCAAGACAGAGGTAGAGGAGAGTGATTAAAAAACCCAAACATGTTATTGGGCCCTATTTCAGCGTCAAAAAGATTTTCAATACATGCATAAAATGAGGTTGTAAAATAAACATGAATCAAAACATGAATGTGTCCAGTACAGTGTCACTAATTCAATTAACACTACAGGTAGTTATTGTACTCTTAGTGCATTTGTCAAATACATACTATCTTCAAAAATAAAAAATTTAACTGTAAATTGCAATATAAATCAGATGCAGAAGAGATTTAGGCCCCAATCATGCAAACATGTACACACATGCTTAACTAAGCATTTGAGTAGTACCCTGAGTTCAATTATATACATATTTGTAGGACTTAGGTCCTATTGGATTATTTATTTCATTCCCAGTGTGCCAATGCAAAATTATTCCCCATTTGCAATATGATTTTTAAAAGGTAAATTGACTGTCTATGCTAGGTGAAAAGAGATGTTTCAAATCACATTAGCTTTCCCAAAAAATTCCCCCCTTTTTTTCTAGTCTACACAGACCCACTGAGTTATGCAGGTTATCACAGAGAAGTAAGCAGTATCCCAAGACACTTTTAAAACCCTTGAGACTTAGCCAATTTTTTACCCCTACAAATCATGATGTCAATTTTAAAATGAGCTTTCTTTGGGAGCTTCAGGCTGGAAGGAAAATGTTGCATCCCGTTGGGAGAGTGAATAGAATGCAGGTGAAGTGTTTTAAGTTGTGTAGTTATGCACTTTGTCACATACATTGTATCTCCATCTTTTGATACCATATTAGGCTGCCTACACTACAAGCTAGGGTGTTATTCCCCTGCTTGTGTGCACATATTCTCATTAGCTCTCACTGACCTGGCACGAGTATAAACAGCAGCATAGTCATGGTAGCACAGGTTCAGCCATACCGAGTACATACCCATGTTTGTGCTCATATGACTTAGCCATGCCTCCATTGCCACCACCAGTGCTACTATGGCTACATTGCTACTTATAGGCATGCTAGCTCAGTGAGAACTAGCATGAATATATATATACACACAAGCAGGGGAATCACACTCCTAGCTCGTAGGGTAGCCATAGCCTCAGATACATGTATACAGATATTCCTTCCCTGGGGACTGCACCTTGTTGTGCCAGGAATACTTGTGTGTTCCAATGACCCCAAGAACTATGCTGGTGGGACTGTAATGCCGGATTGATCAGTCCAGCTTGGGTGGTCTGACGGATAGAGACTAGATGAAAAGCAGCCTGCCGGTCCTTCAGGCTGGGGACTGAGCGATAGGTCAATGAACCATCCTTGTAAAAAGGGGTTAAGTCAGAAACACAACCATGTGGTCACATCATGTGGTTTGCTGTAAGACGGAGAATGGAGCCTTGCTTGTGTATTAAGCAATGTCTGACAGTTCAGGAAGGATTCAGATTAAGATATTGTATACATATTCACTAGTAGCAACCCCTGGAGCCAGCAGACACTGACCACTATCTTCTATACTCTGACAGGGATATAATATTTTATAATCCTGATATATGCCATGTGAAGCAGCTAGAAAATTCAGATCAGTTTTATTGGGATTCCTGTGTGTCACATCCTTATTCTCCCTCCTACCCCAACCTTCCCCCACGGAAAAGGTACTAGTGTGCAAGAACATGCCTACCATCATTCATACTGGCATTTTTGTGAAACTCTTCCATGGAAGAGAATGTGATGAGGTTAGCAGAAGAGTACCGGAAAACATGGAATTTCCACCAGTTTAAACTGCTATAACACTGATCAAGTCATGCAGATTTAAATACAACATAATCTACAGCCATCCGGCCCTGCCGTTTACATGCTACATCTTGAACTGCCATCTTAAAAACCTTTATAAAGGACATTTTTATCATGCTCCCTAGATGAATTCTACATTTTCCCAACAGTTCCTAAAATCATCAATATAAGATGTGTAGCATCCACAAAAATTTTAAGAAAGGATTGTGATGATTTCCTTAATATTTCCAGATCATCATAGAAAAGCAGCTTGTAAAGTCAGAAGTAATTTATTCTTGTGTAAAATACAGAATGTTTCACTGGAGACTACTGTACAATCGAGGTGTGACCCATCCAGGCCTACGGTAGCCCACCTGAAAATGCCACGGTCAGGACAGGCTGCAAAAAGGAGAGCAAATTCTCCCAAACTGGTGGCTAACACTGCACTTAGATTCCCCAGCCAGTTACAAACAGTGCTTCTGATTCCCCACACTGGTGATCAAGAAGCTTTTTAAAAAAAAAAATACACACAGACCCCTTTATTGCATTTCAGTCTCTGGCTCCCAGTCTGCAATGAGGTTCAATATTCCTTATACCAAAATGTTCTCCTGACCCCAACTGGTCAGCCACATTGTCAGATCAATATAAGTTCGGGTCTTACGCAAAATACTATGCTGCCAGTTAATCCTTTAGTAACTAAAACTAAAGGTTTGTTATAAAAGGAAAGCAACAAACAAGAAGAGAAATGTTAAATAATCAAAGCAGTCAGATACATACAAATGACTTCAAAGTCCACATATATCAGATTCTCAGTAGAACTGTGGCGTTTGCAGGCTTGTACAATTCATCTGGTGTACATCCAGTACCTGGATGGGTCTCAGTCCTTTCTTTCACAGCTTCAGTTGCAGATGAGTTGATCCAGAGCTAAGAAGCAGGAATGAAGACAACATGGGATAGAGTAGCTGCCTTTTATGTCCCTTTGCCATGCGGCTTGTGGAAATTCACAGAAACAAGATGGAATCCAGGGTCAACTGGGCAAGTCCTGGTGACTTATAAAGTGTAGCCCCTGGGTTCATTGTACATTTGAGTTCCCTTTATGGGTCATTAAGCAGGTTTATTGCTGCTGCCATCCTGTCTGGGGTGTCACCCAGAAACACAACATAAGATGAAACACCAATGTCTCATACATACTTAGAACTTATATTATAAACACTGATACATATAAGTGTGCTTATCAATTTTAGCTAATTATAATCTTTCCAATAGTATCTGATAGGCATATCTCATACAAATTATTGTAATTTTGCAATATTGATATTAAATATTATAAATGATCCCTTATATACACCAAACAGCGCCACATGAGGTTCCAACATTGGTACCCATCTCCATAATATTTGAGCACCTCCTCAATAATGGAAAAATCAAACTAAGTTAGTGGGGGTTAAGTGTCTAGTTTTTGACTCTACTTCCCTTGAGACTGAGAGTGGATTTAATCAAACAGCATCACAACTAGTTACCTTAACACAGCGTATGAATCAAGAAAAAAGTTCACTCTACTACCATCATTATTTAAGTTTTGCTGCATGGTTCTTTTCCTAGGATGTTCCTTCTGGGCAAAATATTTTCTCCAAAATCTACAGCCATAGACTAGCCTAAAATAGATGATCCTGGACCAAACCTCAATCACAAAATGATCAAACATAATGAAAGGGAGAAAATTATAAAAGAGAAAAGATAGTCAAAGCACAATTCAAGGGGACTGGTCCCAGATTCTCCAGAATGTTCTGGTTGCTCAGTCACATCAGCCTTACAAAGGCATATGAAGTTAACTGCTGGTCTATCCACTGTCACTGGGGAACTGTCCATCAAAGAACCGTAGAAAGCTCTACTATTAAACATCCGCTATGACACTGGCATCTGCCTCCTTTTTACCACCGAATAAAAGATTAAGCGATTAAGAAGGAATGTTATACAGACTACAAGATCTAAAGAATTAACAGGATGTGTGAGGAGTGGAAGCAATTTAAACAGGACCCTGAAGCAATATCAGAAACTCCCAGGATTTATCCCTGACTTATTGAGAAACTAACTATGCTGATGGGAAGCCCCAAAAGGGAAAAATTAATGAGACAAAAAAAAATAAAATAAAAGAATTGGGATAGTAATGCTGGTCATACTGAAAGTGATATGGCACTCCCAATTTGTTATGTAAACAAGCTTTACACAACAACCATCTCTAAAGCTCTTGTTGAAACAAGATAGTGGTCTGGGTTATGGCATCAGTCAGCTTCTGACTGAATGTTTTTCATGTGAGAGTCCAGGGAGGAGAGGGTGAGAAATTAGAATCTAGTAACAAAGGTCTTCATCTTTAGTTAGTAGCAAAATTACACAGAAATGTTATTTAATGTGAAAAAAATAGAAGTCACACACATGTAATTTTAATGATGGCAATCATTGCTAGGTTGTGTACCAAAGGGAAAATATACCTCTTACAATTTTACAGCCTCCGTAAGTATTCAGTGAAGTGCCTAGCAACAAAAGTCAATAGGTTGTTTCTCCAAAGAACTTAAGGCAAACGTTTATGTGCAAGTAGTCCAGGACAACTCACATGAATACAAATTAGCAGGTGTATAAGTATTTGCAGATCTGGGCCCTAACTGATGGACTTTATTGACAAATGAGGACATAAAAATGTGCCAAGAAGGAAGAGAGCAAGAAAAGACAAAAATAGGATTACAAAGTTACTCCATTTAAGTACACATGAGCACACAAAAACAATATGGAACTGAAAGCACATGTCCATCAGAACCCTGATCTCTTGGCTTGAATATTGCATCCTTTCCCCCTGAGTTTGGTCTATTTTTCACCTTTTGAAATTGAAAGGTAGATGGGGCAGAAACTATTTTTCTATGCATCAGTACAACACACAGTATACTTCAGGCACCACTGTAATGTAGCATAAATAATAACAGTTTTGTGTTTCAACTTTGATTCTATGCTGAAGTTTTTGTTTTTGTTTAAGGATTGAAGTTGGTTTCTCTATCTCTGAATAGCCATCTCTCTAATTTCAGATGAAAAGATCTCAAATTCTGGTTTATAATGTTATAATCTAAAGAGGAAAAAAAAGAACAAATCACAGACCATCATTTACATCTATGCATACTGATCTCTCATCATCATCATTTAATGACATACAGGCGAACTGGTGGTTAGATCCAAACCAAATCTCTCTATATAATTAGAAGCTAGTTAGAGGGCAAAAGTTAAGACAGCAATTAAAAGCAAACTTATAAAAATAGTAAATGTAAATCAATTTTTGGCATTGGTAATGGTATTTCGCAGATGCTAAAATGGGCTTCATTGATTTCTTAAAAGTAGAGTTAGATGTTGCGTATTTCTCCCAGAGAAAAAATAGTTTAGCTCATTTTTAAAGTATCACATTTTCTCCACTCAACCATCGTTTCTGTGTTCTGATACAGTCAGGCAAAGTAAATGCTTATAGCAAGCTATGACAGAACTATGAGAAGCGCACAGTATCTACCACCTGTCAGTCTCCTAGTCATCATGCGGAATAAATTCAGAGAGATCATTCTGGTCAGTGACACAGCTGAATTGCAATTACTGGTTCTTCTAGCAGTCCCTCTCATCACAATTAAGGTTTATGGATTTAAATATTTATTTCGGGTGGGAATAGGAGAGGAAAGTGAAAAATAAGGGGACTATGCACAATGGTAATTAGAATGCTTGGTAGAAGTAGAGTGCAGGTTGTGTCCTAAGTTAGCAGAACTAGGTGAGCGAAGGGGAAAGACTTTTATAAAATATTGCATAAAATGACAAAACCAGACAGAGTAAGGCCTTCACCACACTGGGGATTTGCCCCCATTACAGCTATCAGTCAGTGATCAGCCATTGGTGTAGCTGGATTGGTGGAACTTTGACTCTAAACTTTATTTTACTGTAGTTTTGGTCTTGAGGTACTCCGGGGGGTTCATACTAAAAGACAAAAAATAAACTTCCAACTTGTGGTGAGAGGCAGAAGGAGCATAAAGCACTTGACAGGCACACTCAGTCCAAGGCATATGGTAAAGTCTGTCTGCTTCAGAGACATTATTTTCAATAAGCATTTTGGCCAGGTGAACAGGAAAGCTGGGTAACCAGGAACAGGCATAAAAAGAATAGTGGATCAAAAGGTAACAATATTTTAAATTTCAGATTATACCAAGATCTTTATGTATTACAAACTATTTTAGAAAATTGATAGAGAAGCTTTTACAATTATGTTTTTGTCCCTTTGCCTGTGAAAGGATGAAGCAAAATAGTAAATGGTATCATGAAATGAGAAAACACAAGCACAAATAAATGTTTAAAGACTCAAAAGTTTACTAAATAAAGTCTTCTTTAAGTCAGCATGTTGTGAAATACCTTCTTGGGCTAGATATGAACGCTCTGCTATTGGAAAGGTAGAATTCCCAACCCTCCAATGGTGTTTAAAACTCTAACAAATAGTGAGTTATTACACTATATATCATTCATTGCTTCTTTGGTTTAGTTATTTTTGGCATCAGTCCAGGAGTGCAAACAGTAAATTCCAAGCCGTGGCAAAATGTAATTTTCAAACCAGGATCTTCCTTGATCCAGTTTGCCACATTTGGTGGGAAAGAATGATATTTATATGGTCGGTTCTTTTTATGTATGTTTATTTATTTAAAAGGTGGCAGTGGAAAAATCTGGATTACAGATTACAGGGTTAGATGCCCACCCGCAAATGAGCAAAGGGCAGGTGAGAAGGTCAGTGGGAAAAGATAAAATATTGCAATTAATTCCAAGGCTTTCATGATGATGCACACACTATTCACTAATATAGACTAAATAATTATTGAGTAAGGATTTGAAACCCAGATTAAATTCATTATTTATTTTATAATCTTAAATAGAGTCCACTTCAGAACACAGCACCATAGTGATATTCCTTGCCTTTCCAAGTTTGTATGGGACAACTCCTTCATAGTCCACAGCTGTCAGGATGAAATTATTTAAATTACCAAGCAAGAAACGTTTTTTAGAGTATTGATATTGTCTTTTGCAAATGTACTTTAATTATTTTCCTAAGGAAAGATTGATTCTCATTAGTTAGTGACCATTGACACTTGTTGATTTGAAACTAAACAACAACCTTTACACTAAATTTGGTATTTCTTATTGCTAACCAGGATACACTATATCTATACATATTTATTTTAAGCAATTACATAGTTTAATTTAATTTTTACATATTTTATATTAGAAAATATTGAATAATGCATTTCTTATTTACTAAATTAATTTTTTACTTGTGATTTCTGTCAAATTCTATTTGGATGTAAGTTCAAATTAAATTAAAATGCATAAACAGTTATTTGTTTATTAAATAAAACTATCTTAAAAGTGACAGATACATGAGAAAAAATTATTAAAATATGTTTTGCATTTAAACCTAATTGATTTATTAAACAAAGGCAGTATTATCTGTAGTTAGTGTATTGAACTGATTGTTTTCAGTCATCATGTCCTTCAAGATTTTAGAGCTAGTAGATCTCACACCTAGTTTTTATTTATAGATTGGAAGATGAAAATGAGCTTCCATGCTTTTTCAACTCCCAACTGGTTTCTTAATTTTGAATGAACTAGTCATTGCACTGAACAGATTGAATAAACTGAATTGAAGAAAATATACTCTCTCTGAACCTGCAGAAGAATCTACTGCTGTCAAAAGCTGGTTTAGCCCTTCTATACAGTTAGGAAACTTCAACCAGTTCAGTAGTTTGACTTTCTTGAAAGCTTGGCAGCAAATATGTACTGCTTAATTGTTCTGTATTTAATTTAAAAGATTATAATAAATTTAGACTTTAACATAGGTTGACAATTTCAATTTTTAAATAGATTTAAATTAGTTTTTAAAAAATTAATGTATTTAATTTAAATACAAAAAATCTGATGCTATTAAACATCAGGTTTTTTTTAAAAATGTGAATATACGTTTATCCATCCTGATAATGTTGCTCCTTGTTTAGCCACAGGGGTTGTTGCAGAAGGATGCAGGATGCTCTCTGCAGTATTCCCAGTTCCAGCTGGCCCAGGGAATGAGAGACCAGGCAGGAATCTAATCTAGCTCTGAGCGCAGCCCCATTTGTTTGTTTTTTTTAAAATGGATATTATGACACAGCTTTTCAGACATGCTGAAAATTCTCACCAACATATGATCACAATCTTTCTCGGTCCCTCTTCCTGGTCATTCTGGATGCCTTCCTAGGTTTTCATTTATCTTTGAGCTCAGCAAACTGATTAATTTAAACAACTTCATGTCCAAAAATACTCAGTCTTGGTCATCAGTAATGAGATCTCTCTCCCCTCTCACCATTGTCTCTTGAATAAATTTTCATAATTCTCATTTCTCACACCAAACAAGAGATTACAAACAAAAGAAAGAAAGAAAAAAAAAGGAAGGACAGTAATAAAGTTGAAGTACTGTGTTTGGAATGCAGGATGGTGAAAGATATTTGTGCCCACAAATATTACTACACCCTTACTGCAGAGATATTACAGGCCTAAATGCAAGGGTTGGGAATCCCAAAATATATTTCACAAAAGGCACTGCTAATCCCTTAAAATAAATCCCATAATTAGGCAAACTTTTATGGAACATCTTACATCACAAACTTCTGTATTTTATCTTTCATTTTGTTTCATGGACCTCAACTATGATAGGCTGAAAAAGAACCCTAAAAGATGCTGAGGCTGATTGTCTTTAATGGTCAAGAATTCATATGCTGTATGGAGAGGAATTAATATTGACATAAAGTAGAATATTTCAGAAATACCAAAATTAAACTGATGCATTGCTGCAATTTTATGAAGCGTAGCACTCAGCTGTCAGAAAAATACCAATTTATGGTCACCTGTACAACACCATTCTAATCTTGTATGTGTATGCATTAATACAGTCTTATTATATGATCATCTCTCTTTTCTACAGAAGTGTGCCTAATTCAATACATTAGAGGGATGATGGTCAGTGAAAGGGAAGCTGTTTAATATTTCTTTTTAACCTAGGCCTCATTTATTGCACACCACCCAAAAAGATTTCTGCCTCTCTCCCCCTTTTTAATAGGCTGTTCTATGGCATTCTTCACCACAGCATGTAAACACTTTTTTACAGTCAGAGCTGGTAGCACTGCCTATTGAAGTGGCATGATATTTCCCATTGTAAGATCCAGTTTTTAGTTGCTTATAATAGTGACACACTTTAGCCATTTTCTGATATTTCTGCCTCAGGCTGAATTTCTTTTAAAAAAAAAACTTCAGCCAAAATAGTTCAGCTGTTTCGGTGAGTGACACTAGGAAAAATATGGGTGCAGGGGAGAAGTAAGTCTGGGTGCTCAAAGAAACTATTTAAAAAAAAATCAGGGGTGGGATAATGAGATTAGATGAGAAACCCAGGAACAGGGAGCCTGGAAGGGTGAGACTAGGACATGCTGGGAAAGGAGACAGGGACTGGAGCTGGGATGGGACCCTGAAGAGCAGAGACTGGGACTGGCTATATGAGGAGAATGGGACTAGTATGAGGAGCTAGAGGTGGGGAAGTGACAGCAACAGGTTGGAGGGGATGAAGCCAAATGGATCAAGATTTGGGAAGGGGTCCTCATGGATAGTTCTCTGAAAACATCCTCTCTATGTGCAGCTGCAGTTAAAAAAGCTAACAGGATGTTAGGAACCAATAGGAAAGGAAGAGATTAAGACAGAAAATATAATACCACCATATAAATTGATGGTATGCCCACACTTAGAATCTTGTGTGTAGTTCCGGTCACTCCGTCTCAAAAAAGACATATTAGAATTGGAAAAAGTACAGAAAAGGCAACAAAAGAGACTGGGATATGGAATAGCTTCTATAAGTGTGATTAAAAGGACTGAGAATTTTCAGCTTTGAAAAAAGACTACCTAAGGAGGGATATAATAAAGGTCTATAATATCATGACTAGTGTGGAGAAAATCAATAAGGAAGTATTAATCTACTCCTTCACATAACACAAAAACTAGGGGTCACCCAATGAAATAAAGAGCCACACAGCAGGTTTAAAAAACAAACAAGAAGGAAGTACTTCTTCACACAATGCACAGTCAGCCTGTGGAACTTCTTGTGAGGGGATGCTGTGAAGGCCAAAAGTATAACTGGGTTAAAAAGATCCATCAACGGCTACTAGCCAAGATGGTCAGGGACACAACCCCAAGCTCTCAGTGTCTCCAAACCTCTGACTGCCAGAAGCTGGGACTGGACAATAGGGGATGGGTCACTTGATAATTTGTCCTATTCTGTTCATTCCCTCTCAAGCATCTGGCACTGACCACTGTTGGAAGACAGGATACTGGGCTAGATGGACCAATGATCTGACCTCGTATGGCCATTCTTACGTTCTTAGAACTGGACTAGATCCCAAGATTACAGAATTTCACTGTTCCACTGCTGTCAGCAAATATCTGTGAAAGCCCCTGTCAAATTATCTTCTCCCTCCATTGCCCTTCTAGTGCTGGTCCACATACAGGATGACAACCTACTACTATAGGTATAATTATTATATTATTATAATAATAGGTATTATTATTACTGCTACCAGTTACTCCAGTGCAGTAGACCTAAAGTTTCCAAACCTGCTGATGAACCATGAGAGTATCAATAGGATGCTGCATGATAAAATTATTATTTTTTGGTTTCTGTTTAAAAAAAAAAATAAAAAAGAAAAAGTTGCTTTTACTTACACATACATGCACGCATATGTTAGAAAAATTAAGGTTGCTTATGCAAACTGCCCCTGTCCTCCTCTCTCATTAACACTTATAAATATAAGTGTAAGTGGAAAAATTATACAACTAACTAAACGTCTGTGTGAGCTGCCTCTTAAATTTGGAGTCAGGGCAGATTTAGAGCTGGTTTCAAGTCAACACATTCAGCCAGGACAATTAATACAGAAGAGTATAACAAGCAGTCTAGAGCTAAGAAAAACAGGAGAACAGCAATCTAAACCTGATTAGTCAAGGGCAGTGATTACACTAGAAAAGGACTTTGAAAGACAAATAAAATTGCACGAGAAAGACACCAACAACCTTCCTTCTGCAGTGAGACTAAGGTATACCCCGCTGTATGGGGGTGTCAGATATAACAACCCACTGAAACAAAGAAACTTGACATGTATAACAGAGCTTTGAATCTGGTAGGAAGCAGAGAATGACACTTTACCTGAACTGCAGAATCCTGGCTCTGGAACCCACAGCCCTATCAAAAGGACAAATTGTGTTCTCTAGAAATGTAAAAGTTGGCTTTTGCATATAACTAACCCAAACAGGACCTACCCAGAGAAGCTTTTGCAGGCTGCTAGTATAGATTAATTAAAAATGAAAGAGCCAGATTAAAACTAAAGTAATGGTATCTAGCCTTACTATAACTCAGGTTGGTTTAGACTGCAAGAGAATTTCACACACAGATCTTCATGAAGATATGAAAAACCTTCAGCCTTCAGGAGGAGATAGCAAAATGAAAGCTCCTGGAGCACAAGCATGAAAAATTTCAGCCCTCAAATTAATTGCTTTAAAAAGTTAAAATCCAGTAAAAATAGGGTTGAAAAGTACCAGATCAGCCGTAATTATAAAAACAGCTATTTTTGCATATATTTTACATTCTGGCAAAAATAACCTATTACAAATGTTGTGGAAACTGCAAAACACAGATGCCAAGTCAAAAGTTACAAAGGGTTATTTTTGCAAGAAGAGCATTGAAATGGCATCCATTCCAAGTTCTTTATAGAGGATATAAACTTGCTCTCTAATAGTGAGCAAGATCTTTGTATCTGAAGTACTGTCAGAACTAACTCACTGTTATTGGGATATTCAGTACAATCATTTGCAGTGATGAAAGCTATCCTATAAATCAAGTATATTTACCTATGAACATCCAGCTTCTAAGAAAGTAAAAGAAAACAAACATATACTATATGTTCAACGTCTTTTTCAATAACTTGTTCCTTCTAAAGCCAAATCAGCCGCTGCACATACACTACACTAGACTTTTTTTTTTTTTTTTATTAGAGCAAAGGAATTTGAGTTTCCTAAATGGAAAACACATCCGAAAAGGGTGAGGTAGGTGAAGACACATTTTCCAAACATTCATGTATAGCATAGCACCTAAAACAGCAGAATATAGTATGAAACATTCTGGAAACATTTGTTCCTTGGGCAAGACCAAGAAAGTGAAATTTTCCTTATTGCTCAGTTTTCTTTCATTCTGTGAGAGCTTCCGTACCAATCCATGTGTGTGGATATTATTCCTTCCAACCAGCAGATGGTCTCCCTGTGCACTCCCCTCCCCTTCACAAATGAGGCTTGCTGTCTCACAGGGCATGTGTACAATTGGAGCTGGAAAGCATAATTCCAGCTCAAGGAGACATACCCAATGCTAGCTCTGACTGAGCTAGCATGATAAAAATAGATTGTAGCCATAGCTGCACAAGTTGCAGGAAGGGCTAGCCACCTTGATTATGTACCCATCCAAGACATGATGTATGTATTTGGGGCAGCGAGCTACTCTTGGCACCACAGTTATGCTTCTATTTTTAGGGCACTAGCGCTGATCAAACTAAAAATTCAACCTCCAGTGTAAAGTGTAGACATACCTGCAAAGTCTGTTGTAATACTTGGACTTAAACTTTTACCCTAATTGTGAACTCAACTGTAAAAAAGCACGTGAAAGTTCATAAAATGTCACAATAACCTATAACAACAATAAATGTTGATGGGAGAAGGTATGAAAGGGAGATAGAAAGACTAAATTAATCTAAAACAAAAAAAGGACCTACTGATGTGGTTTAAGGATTATGTTAGAAATGTGCTTGGTAAAAAACAGAAGATGTTGAACTGGAAATTAATGAACCAGAATTGATGTGTTGGATATTCAGCCTAACTGGTGGACAAAGTAATGAGGGAATGAACTATGCCACCCATTTCCCTCCCCCCTCTTTTTTTCAGGTTCTTAAAGACACTCTAAAAAAATCTCAGCAGCTCTCCTCAACTCACCTCATCTCACCTTCCCTGACCCCAAGTCAGAGGGAGCAGACTGGATTGAAGGATTTTCTTAAGAAAAACTTTGGTTTTCACTTGAGTGTCCTGAAAGTCGTCATATCATCATGACAGCCAGTACTCAGCCCATCAGTGGAGAGTCCTAATAGCCAGCAATGCAGAGACATGCAAGATCCCTTCCTTTTTATATTGTTTTCTGCTCCCCCCACCTTTCTTTTCTCATACCCTCTCTCTCACTGTCTTGGGCTTTTTTTCACTGAATCCTGCAATCAATTGCATTGCATCAGCACAAAATGAGAGACGATGGCCACAGTCTTGCCTTGTCTAAGCAGAAAAGACCCAGCCAGATGATGTCCCTGACTGCCATGTGAAGCAGGATCCAAACAACAGGAGTCATGACCTGCCAACCAAAGCATCCATTTGTAACTGACTAGCCCTTCCATGTTCCAAAAACATCAACAAAAGCTGCATTTCCCCCACCCTTTCTATCATCTCTCTCCTATACTTTGTGTCTCTGTCTGTTAAAAACAGGAGAAATTAATACCATTTGCACATTAGGGCTGAGTAAAATTAAACCTTTCCTTTTAATCAAAATGAAAATAAGAGACTGATTTTTGCCTCCAAAAGGAGAGACTTTAATAGGTTTTAATTAAGCTTGTTTTGCATAATCACTCAATTTCAGTTTCAGTATAAATGCTGGTTTTGATTACTTGTTCTTTCTTGTGTTTGACCAAGAAACTTTCAACTTTAGAATGAACTATTTCAGGTCTTTGCAAAGAAATTAAGTAAGCCAGTGGCTCTATGATACAAAGTTTAGGGAGGCAGATTTCTAAATTTTGTTTTTATGTTGGACAGTGCAAGTTTATAACCCCTTTAACTCTTTTGACCTTTGAGATCAATACAACAGAGCTCATCTGAAACTTCAGCAACAGCCCAATGTAATGTGATAAGTCTTGCTGGGTTGTTTGTAGGGACTGAACATCAGGTCCACTAGATGTGAAAGCATGAACCTCTACAATTTGAGCTAAAAGACATGGCCGTTAAGTCAAGGGCTGCAGTGAACTCAGAAGCCTCTCTATGGTCCAGACAGTGGGGGACACAGTGATATATTGTGTTAACATGGATTACCCACTCAATTTTTCCAAGTGTAAGTACAAAAGGAAGATAATTAATTTTACACAAGGACGTTGTGCTAATAATTTAAAGCAGAGGTCTGGACAGGTACGGAAGAGACAGAAAATTAATATGCCAAAAAGTATTTCTCTATTCTGTACCAGTCCAGATATTTAGGACTTCCCATAGTAGTAAATCTACTTGGGATGGACTAGCATCCCTAGCTTGCAGCACTTTTCTGCTGAACCTGCACTAAATGACAGGTCAAACCTGTTAAAAGCCTGGCAGATCTCTGCACTGATATCCAGGAAGGAGCTTTATAGTGGTCTCTTTTGAGAAGAATTCTAATCACTCTGCCCAGAAAGTTACTATCCATCTGGTTAAGTAAGCTTTAAATTCATCTGAGACATCCCTCCCAGCATTAAAGTACACTTCTCTAATCAACTCCTTAATCCATTATGAATTTTTGATTTGGAGACCAGATGACCTTTACTAGGACCTTGATGCAAGATGAATAACCTCTGAGCCTCTTAGCTCAGCTGCGATGTCAAGATAAATTCAGAGAGCTCTCTTGATGTCCAGCAATGTAGCCCGCCCTTCTTGTAATTCAGTGGATTAGAGTGAAGGAGTGGGCAAAGTTATTTCTTTGTTCAAACAAAACGTAGAAACTGTTCATGGTCTGAATTCACAGAGCCCCACAGACAAATTTATCTCGGGGGCGAAAAAATCATATATGGTCTCTTACAAGATCGGACCTGAAGTTCCCTGAATTTTCTGCCTGAACAAGTGACCACAAGAAACACTCAGATACAAGCAAATGAACTGAGATTCTCCAAATGAAATTGAAATGAGGGGCTCTGAGAATAATATTGAGGTAATGAGTAGGAACTTTCCTGGGGACTTGTAATCTCCTCCAAAACTCTCCATCCCAAGGGCCAGAAAAAAATATATGAACTCCAAGTTGAGGCTCCAGTTATTGCTAATGAGCCTGTACTGTTTGAGGATGGGTTTTGAACCTTCTGAAAAACCTCCCTGTCCTTTTGTTAGGCTCTGAGTGGACCAACAAGCTCATGATTGACCCCCATTTTCAATGCATCTGCTCAAACACCGTGGGGCCGATTTCCCATTCTCCAGGCTCATCGGCAGCTTTTCCGGCCAGACTAGAAAGATTGTGCTCTTTCCATGACAACAGGGGACATACTTCAGCTATCCGGTTGCTCTTGGTGCCCCTTTTGTACAGGCCAGTCACTGTGCTCTTGGATTGGACTCAGATTGTTGCATTCTTGTTCTCTGAATGGAAATATAACAGACCAGTCCAACCACCTAAGTCTGCTGAAGAACCACTTCTTTAGTCTCAGGTCCCATTGCCCTTGGACTATGGTTTTGCCCCTTGGCCTTGAGGCTTGTCATACAGCAAACATTAGGATGTTCCAATCCAGGAGACCAACAGGCACTCCTTGGCTTCTTATGGTTTAGCCACCACCTTAGAGAAAGCTGGACTTTTATTGGGATCACTAGCTGCTTACGTTAGCCCTCAGTTCCGTCTTCTTTTGTGATAACAAACCACAGTTGAAGTCTCATGGGGTAGTGAGCTCAGATTACTATGCTGAGGCTCACTGCTCTACATCCCGGGGTCTGTGGGCAATTTTAGTTAAATATTCTTACTCGGTTTCTTCCTGTGCATGATATAGCTGCAATAGCACATCATACATGGTTCTCAAAACAATAGCTAAACTGTAATCAGAAAACTGCTTAAAGTAAGAAATATCAATACTGTTTAAGAACATCTATACAGGTTTTAGAATGCATTTAATTTCTTTGTTAAATTCTGATAAGAAATAATAGCAAAATTTGTGTTTGGGAAAAAATAACAGTGTTCTCATAGAGCTCATCTTTGATTTCTAAATTTCCATCTCTGTAGGCAATTCTACACTGAAACCCTCCAACAGCAGAGAATGGACTAGACCTCATTTTCAGTCTTTCTTGATGGGAATCCCTGCCCAATCTCACATTGAGCCTAGTTTGCAGGGAGACTAGTGGTTTAGTCTTTCGCTGGTGGTGATTTAATGGGAACAGAAAGAGGAGCTGGGCTTCTTGGTACCAAACAAAACTGAGAGGGTTGGGCTGCTCCTGGAGGAAGTTGCAGGACTAAGTCTACTGCTTTGCTGCAGGGCCTGTGAACCCGGGCTGGAGTGAGAGCATCACAGAAAGACTTTGTAATGAGCCTGAGGGGAACAAGAAGCGTAAGAAAAGAGAAAGCTGTCAGGGTTTTTCTCATGGCCCCACTCCCTGGGAAGGAAATGCTCATTCGCCTAGTGTTACTTCCTCCTTCCCACACAACACCCTATCTTGAAAGTCACCTGCAGTCTACATTCTCCTCATAACTCAAGCAGAAAGGGTTTTTAACGCCTGGCTGGGAGACAGTTTGGCAGCTCATGGACATGGAGTCCCTGCAAGCTGTCAGCCAGGCTGCACTCCCAGAAAACTGGCATGTGGGATCAAAAGTCTGTAGACGGTGCCTCACGTGGTGTTGCAGATAGGATGACTGGATTTTGAAAGTGATCTGTCTTGTGAGCACAGGGAGGACAGGGAGGGTGGGCACAGCATAAAGGGGATTAAATAATCTCATTGTTACTTTGTGCTCTCCCCAGTTTGTCAGATCTACCTGTTATCTCCTGTCTTATAAAAAATATTGTCAGCTCACATAGGACGGGCTCATCTTTTTGCTATTTGCATGTACAGTGCCTAGTTTCTAGGTACCATTGCAATACAAATAATACAGAGATGACAGTTAGTAGTTCTGTTTCATGTGCATGAGACTATTGGCTCTGGGTCAGGGGGGTTCATATGAAAGGGCACTGAAATTTGGGGGTGGTAAATGGTGACCATTCCTTCCCCTTCCAACTTCTCATCATTTTCACTCCTTTTAAAACAGGAACTAGATGTGTTACAGAGAAGTGAGGGAGAACAATTTAGCCCTTCTTTGGTCTTTTTGCTGTTTTCTCCCAGCACCTTTATTTTCCACAGGTCACATTCCTTTTAATTTAATCTTTTTCAATCTCACCTCATCCAAGTTCTACCTTACTTTTTGCCCTTTATTCTTCTCCTCATTTTTATGCTTGTTTTCTTTTCCCCTTTCCTCACTTTGTTCTGTCATTCTACATCCTTCTCCCATGTACTTTATCCTCTTCTTTTTTCCCCTCATTTTCCTTTCATTCCTCTCATATCCACCTGATAGCAAAACACATTAATTCCTGGAAGCTGGGTGGTTAGGCAACTGGCTGGCTGGCTGAAAGGATTAAATATCCCTGGCCCAAAATAGGGAGGTGCAGATGGGAAGTGGTGGCAAGCTATGTTCTACTCCAGAACAGCAAGAGCAGATGGGAGGGAGATTGAAGAAAGAAAGAGCCTCTAGGTTTTGGTGGATGAAGTTCTTTGGGGGTAGGCAGTAGGGTTCAGTATGGGGGGTTCTGTAGAATCAGAAGGGGAACTTCTGGGGAAGGGACAGCTGTGTAGTCCTAGAGGCCCTGTTCTGAATAAGTTGGCAGCAAAGGTTACATCCCATGCACTGTGGAAAAGTGAACAAGGATGCTAGGAGAAATGAAGCAGGTAACTCCAGATGGTGCTCCTGAATGATTAGCTAAACTATTGCTAGGCAGTGCCACCTATGGCTTAAAGCCAGCAGCACCACTTAAGGTCCTCACAGGTCACATGCAGCTGATGGAAAAAACAGGACAAACCCTGGTTTTAGTAAACCCAACTGAAACAGAGTGCCCTTCCTCCCCCAAAACAGCACGGGATCACCTTAGCTGCCTACTCCCATCTCTCCTTTTCGTTTAGCCTAGCCAGCCAGCATACTGATGCTCTGCCTCCTGGGAGACAAACAAATGAGATATGGGAGCTGGCAAGGCCATTATGTAATGGTGCCCCTGGCTGGGTCACCTGTGACTGAGAACGGCACCTAGGACCTAAAATCATATTGAAATGCAATAGCTCTGTCTTCATCTTTGGGGCTAACTGTCCCAACAGTTACTCCCAGGAGCAACAGATTTCACCCGAAGAATTATCTGTGACCAAAAACACTGGTTTCAAAGGAACGTGCCATCTCTACCTGTGCTATGATTTTAGTTTTCTACACTATTACTGTGACAGATACTGCAACCCCATGCAATATCTTTGGGGACCGTACTGTATTGTGTTTCTGAGTGGTTTATATATCACCGTGGGCCAGAGATTATATGCAATTCCAGGGGGAAGGTTACCACAGTTCCTCTAGAAACCAAAAACAGATGGGGGTGATAAAGATGAATCACTTAGATTGTAAATACCTCCAGAGAGATACCAACCCTTGGGGAGGCTTGCATATACTGGTTTAAACTGGGTTCTCCAGAGACCAACAAAGAGATGGCCTTTGATATAAAAAGGCAGGGTTTAAACTGACTCAGGGCCTTCTTCCTGAACCTGCAAAACAGACAGGGTCTTCTTTCTAAAGGGGGTAGACGCATTGGAAAGACTTTGGCCTACTAGGTCCCCATAAGAGTGATTCCTGGTATGTTTAACATGTGTTTAAGTTTGTTTTTATGATGTTTTCACGTTAAGAATAAAAGTGCTATCTTAGGAAGAGCTGTGTGGTAACATGTAACTAAGAGCAATACATTGTTCATAGAGAGAAAGCAAAGCTCAGGCACTGACAGTTAGGCAGATTGGCTTGCTGGGGATATCAAAGGGTAAAACAGGGATGTGTGAAGGCTTAAACAACCCCGCCCTCCCTCCTCGATGAAAAGGCAGTGGGACAAGAGTTCCCTGCTCAGAAACAGGTGATGATTGGAGACCTGACTGGGCACTCCGAGAGCGTACCACAGAGGTGCATGATACAGGTGTTATCCTGAAACTGTGACAGTTACCACACACTTTCTTTTTGAAGTCAGGTCTTTAGGTTTTAGCTTAGAGGTTTTTGAGCACTAAGCAGAAGCCATTCAGCAAATGAAATTGCCAAGTGAATTTCTTGCCTTAAGACCCAGCATTTTTTTCTTTTAACGTATCTCATTAATGACTGTGCCTTTATAAAGTTGGGTTTTCCCAAAGCAAATTAGTTTTTATGCTGGAAATGAAAAAGGTTGAAACAGTTTCCCTCCACAATCATCACTGCAGAACAAAAGCAATAAAGGCAGCACCACTTACCAGAATGAACCCCCCGAAATAAAGTAAGTTGATATTCACCACATTTCTTCTAAAACAGGTCCTGCAACGTGAGAGAGAGGATTGTTGAGTGACTGATCTATTTTTGCAACTAAAACAATGTGATTTACAGTATTTTTTCTACTTGCAATCATCACCAATCTTTCCTTTCCCCCCCTCCATTTTTAGGCAAGAAGTAACCGGATTTGATCTTTTACAACTCATTACTGAAATCACTCAGTTCATCATACAAAACATGAAAATGATTATAGGCTTCCTCCAGACCTGCTCAGAGAGACCATTGTTACTGGCATGCTAGTTACTTAGATTACAGTGATGTAAGGGTTAATAACATGCAACAGATAGCAGCAGTAACAAAAGTTTACCATTATTTTAATCCCAACCCCAAAACACTGATCAATCCGACTATCTCTTCTTGGTAAAGCAAAGGAATTGATTCACTGGTTTTATACTCTTGCAGTCTGTCCTAAGCTTTTAATATTGTAAGAAAAAATATGTCTAGAAAAATCAACCTTTAGATTTTGTTTGTTTGTACAAAGGGGTGCAATTAACAAAAGATAAAAAACTAGACGGACACATATCTAGACAAAATTCAGGAACAGTTTCAAAAGCATGGAGACTAAAACAGACAAGTTGAACTGTTTTGCCAAGACTGAGTACATTTCAGACAACAGCTACTCCTATTTTCCTCTCAGGCTAAATCGTTAGACAGAATGACTCTTGTGGCGTATGCTAGCAGCTATGTCAAAACAATTTTTTTGAGCAAAAAACTGCTGGAGGAGGGAGAGGCTGTGATTTTGTCAATATACAAGTTTGGGGGAGAGAGCACAAGCATGAACTCAAAACTGAGGAGAGGAAAAGGATTGTGCCAATGGTACCTAATAGTTCAATAAGTGGAAGTAGACAAATATTTAACTACATGTCTATAATTCCAGGTTTTCCACCCTACATCAACACAGTGATGATGACAAAGCACTTTTTAAAAAGAACTTTTGAATGGCTTTGTATTAAGAGTGGGGCTAAATATGGAGAAGAGTGAGTTTTCAACCTCCCTCATTAAAGCAGAAAGGCTTCAGAAGTACAAGCACTTAGACTCCAGTTACATGCATTATGGTAAATACTGCTTTGTTAGACTCTGACTTAATATCCAATGCAAATGGAAAAAGGTTTCATAAGAACCAAAAGAGAAGAGGGAAAAATATGCTGAGTTTGCAGCCCAAAAAGAGAATCTGAGAAAGCAAGCATGTGCATTCTGGTTTTACAGGATAGAGGCAGCTGTGGAGTTAAAGCTGACTGAGTAATTTTATAAACTTGCACAAAAGATTTAAAGACCTGAATTATTGATCCAACAGCATTGCAGAGGCAGATCATTACATTAGTAACCTTCTCAAACTCATGGTGTGTTGGCAGGGAAGCAGAGATTATTTCCTGGGTTGGATTACCTTTTTCAAATCAGATTGTCTTTACACAGAAGTATCTGAAGAAATCTACAGTATGGGAAAACCCTGATAACAAAAAATGAGCCTCCAAACCTACAACTCTCTCTAACTCATAGGGTTGGATTCTGCAATGCTGTGGATCCAGGATTGGAAGCAGGTGTACAATACCTTAAGTCTAACTACTCAGAGTTTGATGTTGTGCTTAAAGATTTGGCATAAAGGACTCCATCAGGAACATTGAAAGTAAAAGTGGAAAATATTTCCTCCAAAGTATTAGGGGTAGAAACACTTGTTACAAGTCCTGAAAATAAAACCAGGGGGGGGGGAGAGAATGGGGGAGAGCCATTTTCTGTTACTTTGGTGGTTTAAAGTAAAAGGATCACCAAGTTTATAACTGGATGGAATTCCTGAAGACGCTACAAAAAATTACATTGAAATCATTTTCTGAGACTTCGTTAGGGCAATTATTATTCTAATAATCTGTTTCGCTCTTAGCTGTAGGCATTTGGGTTGGAAAGAATTAAAAAAAAAAAAAAAAAAAAAAAAGTCTACTACCCAAAACAATTTGGGTAAAATATGTAGTTCGACAATTACGGTTTTAAGAGGAGCCAAGCTTTAGGACACTCTTGAATAGTAAGTATCCCTAATTGGGATGTATGGCATTATCTTTAAAGCCATGTGAGAAATGAGATGGTTATTTCAGTTCTTCGCTAACTTTGCATTGTTGCCTCAAAATTACTGGTCAAAGTTTGTTTGAATTTCATTATATCTGTCTTATATTTTGTCTGAATGAAGCAATTTTTGTACTTTGTTTGGCCAGTAGTGAAAACAATCAGACATTTTAAAGACATCAAAAGGCAGAAATTGACTCTGAGGACTGGAACAGTAAACTTCTCTCAGCAGTAGTTAGAACTTGTAAATCTTTCAGCAACTGGCCTTCTGGTCTGAAAGAGAGATGGAGAAGAGATTTCCGAAACCTAGGACATTCCTGCACTTCTAACAGTTAAACAGAAAAGGGAACTAAAACAGCACCTCCAATGGCTTGTTATAATGTGAATGCTACAGAATTCTCACTATAGCCTTGGATACAGTTGGCATCTTGCACACTGCAGCAACTTGATATACTAAGAGTTCCGGAGGGGTAGCCGTCTTAGTCTGTATACAGTAAAAACAATGAGAATTCTGTAGCACTTTAAAGACTAACAAATTTAATTTCAGCAGGCATAAGCTTTCGTGAACTTCAGCTCACTTCCTCAGATGCAGTTGGAGTCTTTAAAGTGCTACAGAATTCTCGTTGGTTTTTTTGATATACTAAGTCCTCCCTTCCTCAGTGGGCGGCAAAACGTTTCAGGGATGCTGAGACACAGGCTTGATAGGTACTTTTGTTTGACCACAGGTAGTGAATCCTAGTTAAGGACCATTTGGGCAGAGTATCTTGTTAAAGGTTCAGAAAATGAGACAATTTAGCAAGCCTCTAGCCTGCCATTCTAAAAACTGAAAAAAAAAAAAAATTAAAAAAATCAGGGATTTTGTCAAGTTTTGCTATTTTGGCCTCATTTTCTAAAGTGATGTAATACGTGGCCTTTCTCTTTCATTACAGAGGAAGCCTGGTGTTTGGGGAGGAGAAACAAAAGGGATGTGTTCCCTGTAAAGTGAAGCAACAGTTCTGATACACAGACTTTGGAACCAAATGATGATGCTGGATAGTTGGCCGGCTGAGAGAACAAAAGACTTCTCCAATGATATAGGTAGAATTTCAAATTTCTGTAATTTAAGCTTAGAGCTTACTTAGAGGACCTGTTTGTAGTGCCTGCACAGACAGACAGACAAATATATTGCACTCAGTTCATAATTCCTTTATCTACTTCAATAATTCCAAAATAACATTCCCTTTAATTGAAGACAATCTGAAGTAGGATTCTGATATTGTTAATAGTCTCCAATCACTGACAGGCACCTTTGAGAGGCGCTTTACTGCCTTTGGGAGAGGCAGGAACAGAAGAAGGCAACAACCTGAACACAAGGTCTGAGCTACAGGCATTTTGATCTCCTTCCCCAAACAGTGCTGCAAGTAGAGCTGGTCAGGAAATGTTGTTTGGTCCCATTATAAATTTTAACACCACCACAAGTATGTTTTTATTAATTTTTCTTCAGAAATTTTTGCCCTCTCTCTCAACAAAATTTCAGTTTAGGGATTTTCAATGAAAACTGAAAAAAAATATAGAAAATGGACATTTCCCTGGAAAGTGTCTTTTTTTGACAAAGAAATAAAGAAAGAGCTTTTTTGGTTGCAAAAAGTTTCAAATGACAAATTTTGATTAGCTCTGGCCAGAAGGAGGCTAGTAAGGGTCAGTGCATACACAAGAAAAGCATTGTGTCCCAGAGTACTAGCTCTACTTGTAGGTATGTCATGTGGGAACCCAAGAAAGCTTTAGTTCCAGGCCCTTCTTCACTTTGGAGAAGAAAGTAAGGAGGAGGTAGGGCACTGTGAATGACAACACACTTTTTGAAAGGTAGAGAGCTTTCCTTTAATTCACTCATTTTGACTAAAAACGTACACGTTACAATATCCTAAAACAGCCTTCTTTATACAGTATTTTAGAATGAATTATTCCTGAGCTATGTCAGTCTCCTCAAACAAGCAGCAATTTAAAAAAAGTTACAGCAATCTATACCATCCCATTTTGTTTATTCCATCAATTTTTATTTATTTTTTTACATATAAGAGTCCCATAGCTTTTACACCTTTACGTAAAGCAGCAAAACCAGGATGCTAATATAAGAACATGAAAGTATAAAATATAAATGTAATGAAAGTCATATACACAATAACATTTTATTTAGCATTGGCATCGGATATGGCTTTTATACTTTATATTATCAAACAGTGGAAGCTAGTGGATGGATAGAGCTTAGAGACATGTAGAAGTCTGGTATAAAAATAGTTTTTGAAATGGTAATGTTTTGTAAAAGCCAGAACTTTTTGATGGTTACAGCCACTTGTGATGTTTACAGCCCACACTATTGATATTTCCTGTTTCATGAACCCACCTTTACTTATCCACACTCAATTTTCAACTAGACATCTGTCATCAATACCAGACACAGAGGAGGGAGGGGGAGACGGCCCACTGACAGACATTAAAATCAGGTATCTTTTTAGCACATGATCCAAAACCCAGTAAGTCCATGGATAGGTTCCCATCAACGTCAATGAGCTTTGAATCAAGCGCATAGACAACAGGCTTAACTTTACTCAAATAAATCATAAACAAAGCAGACAAACTAACAAAAGAGCACACAGGACAAATTCTGAATGCTCCAACGGAAAGATTTATTTTTGTTTTAATGAAAATCGCCACCAGTTATCTGTGAAGGCAGTGGTGCCAACATCATTTCTGTCACTACTGATAAACAGAGACAAGGTGGGTGAAGTTATGTCTTTTATTAGACAATCTTCTGTTGATGAGAGAGACAAGCTTTCAAGCCACAACGAGCAAGGAAAGGTGGTCCAATAAAAGATATTACCTCACCCAACTTGTGTCTCTAACATACTGGGACCAACACAGCTATAGCACACTGCATACTACTGATAATGGCAGCTGGTTCCTATTAGTGGGAAAAGATTTCTCATGCAAAAACTTAAACAGAGGGATCTCTCTCATCTACTGGAGAGGAAGGACGCCCTTGTTAACCACTGGGCTGGGCCTTGAATGTCTGGGTTCTGAGACAAGTTTCATGTGGGAACATCGCCTAATTCATCTGTGTCTCATCTCCCCATCTGTAACAGAGGGATATTCATCCCTCCTCATACTGGTTTTGGTACAGATTTTCTCAGGTTTGTGACATACTCAGATATTACATTGATGGGAACCACAGAAAAGTCTCTAAACAAATACTGACAAAATACTGTCAGTTTCAATGGCTGGGTTGGATCCTGTTAATAAATATGTACTATTTAGCTTCGCTGGTAACTGCAACAACCCAACCAGAATCATATATGTTTTGGTTCTTATCCTGTTACTTCACAAGACTACAATTAGGAGAAAAAAATGAAAAACAGGTGCAAGTTTAAAAGCTTGTTTCTCTAGCACTGAGGAACCTGGATCAGTATCTGCAGTTAATGACGGTTCTACTGCAGGATTTGGATCTACTGGATAAAGAAAGGTGGTGTTCACTACTGTGCTAAATACTGCCCCTACTGTAGTACAGATTTCAGCAGTATCGTTTAGGTTTATTATACATCTGTATAAGCTTACATTCACTATTTTAAATGAGTGGGTGTTTTGGATCATATATCCATCTATCAAGTATTACCCTCTTTTTAATAGATTGTTATTGCAGGGTTTCAGTACAGTTTTGCTCCACCTTTTTTATTAATGCTGGGGTCTCCATGCTAAGCTAGTGACATCGGTATCCCCTAATATCAGTACATTGGCCTCCATATGACGACATGCCCAATTTTATTCAGAATTGAGTGATTTTTTTATGTTCACTGCTTTTCTGAAGCCCACCCACTTTATATTTTTAATCCTATTAAACAAACCAACAAAAAGACTTCTGAAAAAAATCCAGAACTGAACACAGAACACACAGAGTGAACTTATTATACCTCTAATTCATAAAGAGATTGTATGGCTTAAATTCTTCCTACATAAAGCAATTTAGTGCCATACAAAGCCAAACTATACATAAAGGCTTCTTATCCTGTGAACATCTGAAAAGTATCCAACAATAAAACCTTTAAAAATCAAGGAAACTTTTAGGCTTGCTCTTACATAGAGAAACAGGGGCATCCCTGTTAGCCTGAAGGCATTCTTTGATATATGAGGGTTCCAGATGGCAGGCACATAAAATGAAAAAGCCCAGTCATCAGCAGGAGGAATCTAGAGGCAGCAAACAGGGAGCTCCTAAGGGTATTGACTCTTCCCCTGTCCCCTGCTGCTGTGACTGACAATACCCTGGACATCACCAGCCATCAAAATCCATCAAAAATACACATGGACTTTTGATGACTCTCCTCTCAGAGAGGATGAAATCCAGAGAGAAAGAGGGCAGTGTCCATAAAGCAGATTAAATATAGTACCAGCCTCTTTCAGAAATCCAGTGGTTTTCATACAATAATCATTTTGCATCAACAAACTCCAAGGCATGGACAAGGGCCACTGGTTCCAATTATGCCCCCAAAAAAATGGAGAGAAAGGAATAGTATGTTTATCTCCAGCACCATCTCCATGATAGCTAAGCTATGAATCAGCATTCTCCTGGGGCATGCCACATCCTGGAGAAAGCACATCTCAAAGTCTACCGCCCTTCCCAAATGCAGTTGTGGGGATCCATCACTCTCACAACAGCAGCAAGTGTTTATGCAGAAAAATAACTTTAGTAAAGTACTTTGAATTAAACGCATCTAAACATACCAATCTTTTGTCCTTTTTAAAAGTGTAAATCACTTTTTTTGCTCTTTCCTCAATAACCTGCCATATCTGATCTATTTCTTTATTTCCAGCATATGCTTCTCTGTCACCTGGTGCCACAACCTGCATGTCCTTGCTCCCTGGCCTGCCACTCCCCCTGCATATGCTTCCCTGTATGGACCTCCTTTCTCCTTCTGCACATACTGCTTGGCTCTCTTCTCCCCTGGGTGCGTCTCTCACACTGATCGCTCCAGCCCTTTTGGCATTCCTGCTAGTGTTCCAGCTGATGGCTCGAATCTCCAGTTTACCAGGTGGTCCAGTCCCTAAGGCTGGCTCCTTTTCCTTCTCCTCCTAGATGGCAGGAGCTGGATCCTTTTGGTGTTCAGCTACTTCTATCATCATCCATTCTCTTTGCAAGAGAGATCCTTGACATGTGCTGAGGCAGCTGGAAGCATGAAAAAGCTGGCACTGTGTGACTGCCAACTCTCTAGGGACCACTATTTGAGGTCTGCTGATCAAGAAGGTGTGCAAATGCTTGTGGATACGTGGCAGAGAAGGTTGAAATATGTACAAATACAGGAAGACGCAAAAGTGCTAAGAGCCAGGAATGTGAAACATAACGAAAAACAAAACATACATGAATAGACTGGAATGCCTCAGTGTGAATGAAACTGAAGATATTGCAGATTATGCACAAACTGAGAACATAACTGCAATCACAACCTGTTTCTAACTTCTGCCTTTTGAAATACGGCAACAACAACAACCACCACCAAAAAGGTTCTTACTCTTAAAATCCCCCTGCTATTCATTTTTCCTTGCTTCTTCTAAATGAAAACATATTTTGGCGATCTTCTTTTTAAAATGATTGACAAGCAATGTACAGCATACATGGCTCATGCCATCAGAAGTCTGGCTTGGCAATAAGTTTAGGCTCAGTCAATAAAAGGGTTTAAACAATCTTTGGACAAACCACTGGGAGGTTTGATACTACATGCATTTAGATTGGGATATCCTACAGTTTCCAGCTGTTTCTCCCCTTACTGAGTTGCATACACCTAAAAATTGTTTACTCCTCAAAGAGTAGGAAAAGGATTTTATGAATCATTGGAAAAGTGCTTACATTTTACACCCAGGAAATAAGAATACTATGTAAAACTAGCCAGCCAAATACTTTTTATGAATGGGGCCCACAGTTCTCAAAATAGATCACAGAATAACTTTCATAGCTGTCTCCTTGGAATGTTGCTGGGATACAGTCGAAGCTCACTGAAAAGGATAATACCCTACCATAGTCATTAGGGCTTGAAAATAAAATCTAGTTAAAGGGCACTCGCTTTCTCATTTAGACTTAAACCAGCAAATTCACCCTCATGCTTAAAATTGAGCATTTGAGTAGTCCTACAGACTCCATTAGAACTGCTCTCTTGCTTAAAGTTCAGCCCTTAAGCGTTTGCAGGATCAAGATATAGTGAAAATAAAAATAAACCAGTATTAAGTGAGACACTGGAACATTTCCTTATCTTATAAATTACTTATCAGTTCAGCTCTTGCAAGATTGGGATCTGAATTTATTAAAAAAATTAATTCCTTTTCAAACATGGAGACAATCTTAAAATGCATCTAGAACAAGACAGTTTAACAGTCAGCATGTTTATAAATATTAGAGACTAAATGAAGACAGTTTTAGAAATAAGTTCAAACAGATTCTAATCTCAAACAAGTTTTTTCTTTTTAAAAGAAAAACATAAGAACAGACATCCACATTTCATCTGTTCAATGAATACTATACATAGAAAGCAAACTTACTTATAGAATAAAGTGTGTTATTCCTTGATAAATATGTAAGCTCTTTATCAAGGGCATTATACCAGTGGTGTTTAAGTGAGTGGAGCAACGTTACATTTATTATTGGTATTACAAAAACACTTATTATTACCACTGTGTGAGGCACTGTGCAAACATAAAGCAAAAGATATTCCCTGATCTGAACAAGTTATAGTCTAAGGTCCTGAATCTCCAATGAGTTCTGCATGTGTTGAAGGTATTCATGCAGAGCTCATTGTAGGGTAACGCCCTAATTATGCATCTCTCCTTGCATCTTTGGGACAATTTTTGGGTGCCAGAGGAGACATTTACATGTTACTAAGAATTTCCAGTAGTCAGATATGTTCAGTCACCCCAATTTTTAGTATTTAATTAAAATTTATATTTTGAGCATTTATTTGGTAAAAAAATCTATTTTCCCACACTAGAATCTCAAACCCTTTACAAAATATTAAATAATCTTCATAACATCAAAGCGGAGGTAAGGCAACATGGTCAGTTCCACAAGATTAAAATAGAACAAAGATGTTAAGTGGCTTGCCTGATGTGACAGAGCAAATGTGTGGCAGAACTGGAAATAGAATCCAGGAGGCTTAGCTCCTAGTCCCATGCTCAAAATCACTAAGCTATCTTGTTTTCCCCTGCAGAGCGGCACAATTCACCCCACCTTGCTTACGTTAGCCACAAGAAATGTTGGGAGTGTGATACTGTAACTCAAAAGTTACCTGGGACTGCAATAGAACAGTTATTACACATACTTCAAAACTTTCCCCATGAAGTCGGGGGGGAGATTATTCTTTTTCTTTAATCAACCACCTACACATGCTCATGTTCCATGATATGGCATATCAGACACAGTAAGACTCTTGTTGGAATTTAATTTTGTAAAAACACAATTTGCTAATTCATTTCTGTTGAACAACGTTTATTCAGCAAAAGAATGCTAGTGTAACAAAAATTACAGCAACATGACTAGACCGTATCAATAACCAAATTGTATGCAAGAAACAAGTTAAAATGAACTCTGACATGTTTTTAACTTAACAAAATTGTGATATCACATTCTGCTTTCATCTTTTAGGATCTGGCAATGTGGGAAAGTGCTACGAGGCAGGTGGCACTGAACTTGTCAAAATCAAATGAAGATTATTGAAGAAAACAATCACAAAGAAAAGCATGACATTAACAGTAGTTTCACTGCAATCTGGAACTTGAGTTTGTTACTCTTTAAAGGGACACTAAAGTCATTTGGTCTAAATTTGTTTTATCTATTATTGTTACAAGTATAACTAGGATTATTATAACTGAAATATTAGAAAAATAATCTATTTTTTAGTTTTACTTTATGCATTAGACAGTAATTTGTGTACAGCAACAGAAAAGAGAAAAACAGCTTTAAATGTTGTTGTAAAAAACACTATACCGGGTGGGCAAAGATCAGAGATAGAGGTAGTCCTTCAAACTACTTTAAAGTTCTTTTTTTTTTTTTAAATTTGAGTTCACCTCCCTCTTTTAGGGGGAAAAAATATAGTCCCAGTATTTTGACAGTTTTCATTCCAAAACACAAAACAACCACCCTATCCAACAGCTTCCAAAATACTCAAACAAACTGAAAAAACAGGAAATTACATTTTCAGGACAACACACGAAGGACAAATGAAAAGATTTTGCAGTGACAATGCTTCAGTACAGAATTCATGATTGAGACTCTACATTTATTTTTTTCATTATATTCTAAAATACAGCAGTTCTTCCTTTAAGAGTCCCAATGTGAACTAGAATAATGCAGTTACACGTGTAATCCTAGCATTATGCTGTATTAGTTTAAACCTCTGAATGTCAAGGACATCATTTTGCTGGCATCCGAACTACAGAATTCTATGGGTTCAAAATTTCATACTACTTCCTTAATAATCTGCTCTAAAACAAAAACAAAAAAAGAAGTAGCTCCTCCCTCACTTTTAGTCCATTACATTAAACAGTGAAAAAACAAAAAGTGGCATTAATCTCACATAAAAATAAGGTTTAAGGGCAGTACTTTACCCTCCAGTAACCCAGAGCATAATCTGGCCTATTGTTTTCTGCACATTTCAGACGTGTCATTGGTTTCCTGCTTAACATTCTTTTATTATTACTACATAAAGCAAGTCTTGTCTCTAAGGGCAATATGTTGCTCACATCCTCATAATGGATTCTTGACTCTGACTTTGCTCTCCCTATATTCATATAACTCCTCTCACTGAGATCAATAGAAGATTGGAACATGTTGAAAGAGCAGAATATCAGCCAAGATCTATTAAAGTAACTAAGACCTGGTTTCAGTGAGACAATATTTCTTAAAGTTTACTATTGTTGCTATCAATGTTTCAGCATAATCGGTGGGAACAGCGGGAACACTAGCGTACGTAAAGGGCTGGCATGTTAGCCACCCTGTCATCTAGATCTGCACTGAGCATAGTTAGACAATAATGGTTAAAATGCTGATGGTATTCAACACTAGCACACCCATCATCATTTGTATGGATGCACTAGTGTAGAATAGAAGTAGAAAGTTTTAATGCTCCACTTGCAAAGATCCAATGTTTTGCCCAGAGTTTTGTCCCCTTTTCTACATGCTATGAATTGCAACACTTTTAAAATTACTTAACAGTTTTAAAAAATTCATTGTTATAGGGGCAATCTCCTTGCCTGTCCTTAGTTACTGAACTGATCCAGAACACTGGTAAGTTTCTTGTATTTTCAGTTTTGCAGGATATAATCAAGTTTATGAAAGCCATCATTTTTGAAGCGTGGCAAAAAAAGTCTACTCTATCAATGTACTGTCAATGATTTACTGCACAAGACAAGGCAAAAACAATTACACAAAATCTTAAATCACCTTTGTATTGCTGAAAATATCTAATTTGAACTTAAACAGGAAATGTCACATTTGATTTTGACCTAGAATCAAATATACTTGGTCTCTTTGAAATACAACACACACCATTTATGTAGTGTACTGAATATGAATTCCAACTGCAGAATGTCGGATACAAGAAACAGAAGACATCTGAGGAAATACATTTTCTCTATTCTTAATGTTCTATTTGCAGCAATGAAGACTTTTGTTTTTAACGGAGTCTGAAAGTCTACACATTGTAGAATGTGTCAGTAAAATCTGTGGAAGCACACACACATGCGCACATACACACAATGAAGAAAACAGCATCAACTACCCAAAGTCGCATAAAAAGGCAAGAATAATTTGTTTTTATATATATAAATGCTCAAGTGCTCTGGTGGATAGTAGAGGACGTGGACTGAAATCTGCATTCGGTAATGTCATCGGCACAAACTGACTGATCTTTTAAATCAAGCATTATTTTTAAAAACAAAATACAGTATCTGAAAGTTACTTCTTGAACATTTAGGATCTGACCCAGCAGAAAGAAGTCTACAGCTTCCTGGGCTATACATTTCCCAATAGGCCCCAGAAGCTAGTTCTGCAGCAGGCCAGACTACTCAGAATAGCCTTTCACAGCAGGTTGAACTATAAAACAAAACCCTACCTATATGCTAGAAAGCTATTAAACAGAGGAAAGAGCTCATTTGCTGACCTTTGTCTCCTGTGCTCCACACATTCCCATTCATGGCCTGTTCCACTTCGCCTCTCCTAGCTCACCTGTATGGGTGTATAGATGACAATTCCTGTGGTAGAACTGGTAGGATATGGCCCCCCCAAAAAGAAAACAAAGGTTAGCCTATTTGACATCTACACTAAAATCATTTGGTAAGTGAGTAGATGAGTGTCACTCCTATTGCCACCAGTTTCCTGAGCCGCCCGCTCACCATTTGGTTTGAGTGGGGAGAGAGAAGAAGAGGACAGTTTTCATGGGATGGACTTCACCTGAGTAGGGAGGGAAACAGACTTCTGGGATGGAGGCTGGAAAACTGATTAAAAGAGCTTTAAACCAGGAATTCTGAGCAGATGATTGGGAGATGCTCATATAATCTCCATGCCTGATTCTAATACTGAGCAGGAGGAATATCAAGTAACAGGATGCATCAATGGAGAGAGGAACAAGAAGGTAGGAGAATGGACATCAAGAGGGAAGACAGTGACAATATCAATGAAACTAAACAGTTAGGTAGGCTATACTGGCAGTAGAAAGTCTGTTCTTAATCAGGTGAGGAATCTGGATGAAGCCAAGCAGAAATAACAAACGTTTCTACACTGGTGCAAGGAGCCTGGGTCATAAAATGGAGAAACTGGAACCACTGGTGCAGGAAGTGAAATCAGATATGATAGGAATAACAGAAACATGGTGGAAGACTAATCAGGACAGAAATTAGGTATTGAAGGGTATGTGCCATTCAGGAAACACAGAAATAAAGGGAAACGGGGTGGAGTAGCATTATTTATTAATGATAAAATAGACTATAAAGAAATTTGAAGTGATGGAGTGGATAAAACGAAATCTGTTTGGGTCAAAATCACTTTGTTGAAGAAAGTTAACTGAAGCTCCACTGAGATAGTGCTTGAGGTACGTTACAGATCCCCAGGATCCAATTTGGATAGAGACCTCTAATATTTTAATGAAATAAATACTACTAGGAATTATGTAAGACTGTAATTTCCCAGATATAGATTGGAGGACCCGTGCTAACGGTAGGACCCAGATATTCCTGAATGCAATAGCTGAGAGATTTCTTCACCAAATAGTCTCCGAACCAACAAAAGAGGATGTTATTTTAGATTTAATATTGGTAAGTAGTGAGGACTCATAGAAGAGCTGGTTGTAGAGGACAACTTGGTTTGAGTGATCATGAGTTAAAATCAGTTTAAACTAAATGGAAGGATGAAACAAAAAATAGATCTGGTCTGCAATTAGGGTCCTCTATTTCAAAAGGGCAAACTTTAAATAATTAAGGCAACTAGTTAGAGAAAGCAGTGGCATACGGCGGGTCTCTGGTGCCCAGGGCCAAACCTACATTTGCGTGCCCCCCACCTCACGCCTCCCCCCCCTCATTGGGCAGGAGAGGGTCCCAGCGCCGCCCCCAGCTGCTCCTGGGAGGGGGGTCTGTACCTGCAAGGGGGTGAGTGCAAATGCAGGCTTGGCTCCACCGCTTCCTCTCCCCACACTTACCCAGCATGTGGCACCCAGCTCTCCCGCTGCAGCCCCATAGCCCGTGCTGGCTTGGATGGGGTGGCCACACCTTCCAGCCTGGAGGAGGATGCCAGCCTGCCCTTCACAACGTGCGGCGGGTGGGGCACGGAAGCAGGAGCAGCCGCCCCCTCAGCCTCCTGTGCTCTCCACCTATCGCCAAGGGCTGGCCCGACGCCCCCCACCGCTCCAGCCCCACAGCCTGGGAGGAGGCGCCAAGTCGGCCCTTCATGACAGGTGGGGAGCACAGGAGGCTGAGGGGGCGGCTGCTCCTACTTCCGCTCCTGTGCATTGTGAAAAGCCTGCCCAGCCCTAAGCCAGGGAGTGAGGCCACCCCATCTGAGCCAGCACCGGGCTGGAGTGGTGGGTAAGTGGGCGCCAGGCCAGCCCTTCACGATGGGCGGAGGGCACAGGAAGCTCTGCACCACTCAGAGCCTCCTGTGCCCCCTGCCCATCATGAGGGGCTGGCCCGGCACCCCCCTCACAGGCTGGCGCCCGGGGGCCTTCACCCCACCTCCCTCAGTATGCCACTGAGTGAACTGGCCAAAAGAATTTAAGGATCTGAATGTGGAGCAGGCTTTAAGTCATAGTTGCAGAAGCTAGTTGAAGCCTACATCCCAAGCAAGGGGAAAAAATTGTAGAGAGGGGTTGCAGACCAAACTGGAGGAGCAGGCATCTCAAGCAAGTGATTAAGAGAAAGCAGAACACCAAGGACTGGAAGATGGGATGGATTAGCAAGGAAAGCTGCCTCTTGGAAGTCAGACAGTGTAGGGGAAAAAGGGAGAACTGCCAAAAGCCAAGCAGAGTTGGACCTTGCAAAGGAAATTAAAACCAACAGTAAAAGGTTCTATCACCATATAAATAAAAAGAAAACAAGGAAAGAAGAAATGAGACCACTAAGTGCTGAGCATAGGGTAGAGATTTAAGATAATCTAGGCATGGCTCAACACCTAAACGAATACTTTACCTCAGTTTTTAAATACGGGTAACAAGGAGCTTAGGGGTAGTGGCAGGGTGGCTAATGGAAATGAGGATAGGAATGAAAAATGACCACATCCGAGGTGAAAATCAAACTCAAACAGTTTAATGGGGCTAAATCAGGGGATCCAGATAACCTCCATAAAAGAAATACTGAAGCAACTGGCACATGAAATTGCAAGTCCAACAGCAAGGATTTTTAATGAATTGTAAATTCTGGGGTTATACCCTATGAGTGGAGAATTACTAATATAGTATCTATTTTTAAGAAAGGAAAAAAAATGTGATCCAGGAAATTATGCACCCTTTAGTTTGACCCCAACTGTATGCAAGGTCTTGGAACAAACACTGAAAGAGAAAGTAGTTAAGGACATAGAGGTAAACAGGTAATTGGGATAAAATATACATAGTTTTTACAAAAGGTAGATGGTGCCAGACCAACCTGATCTTTCTTTTGAAAAGACAATCTGATTTTCTAGACAAAGAAAATGCAGTAGACCTAATCTCCCTGGATTTCAGTAAGGCATTTGATACAGTTTCACATGGGGAATTGTTAGTTAAATTGGAGAAGATGGGGATTAATTTGAGAATTGAAAGGTGGATAAGGAACTGGTTAAAGTGAAGACTACAGATGGTCATACTGACAGGTGAACTGTCAGGCTGGAGGGAGGTTACTAGCGGAGTTCCTCAGGGAACTATCTTGGGACCAGTCTTATTTAACATTTTCATTAAATGACCTTGGAACAAAGAGTGGAAGTGTGCTAACAAAATTTGTGGATGACAAAGTTGGGAGAGATTGCCAACTTGGAAGAGGACCGGGCTATCATACAAGTAGATCTGGACAACCTTGAAAATTGGAGTAACAGAAATGGGATGCCATTTAATAGTGCAAAGTGCAAGGTCATGTACTTAGGGAGTAACAACAAGAACTGTTGCTATAAGCTGGGCATGTATCCGATGGAAGAAACAGAGGAGGCAAAAGACCTGGGTGTACTGGTTGATCACAGGATGACTATGAGCCACCAGTGTGATGTGGCTGTGAAAAAGGCTAAGCCAATAATAGAGTGCATCAAATGAGGTATTTCCAGTAGAGATAGGGAAGTGTTATTAACATAAGGCACTGGTGAGGCCTCATCTGGAATACTGTGTAAAATTCTGATCTCCCATGTTTAAGAAAGATGAATTCAAACTGGAACAGGTGCAGAGAAGGGCTACTAGGATGATCCAAGAAATGGAAAACCTACCTTATGAGAAGAGATGCATGGAGCTTTGCTTGTTTAGCCTGATCAAATGAAGGCTGAGGGGAGATATAATTGCTTTCTATAAATATATCAGAGGGATAAATACCAGGGAGGAAGAGGAGTTATTTAAGTTAAACATCAGTGTTCACACAACAAATGGATATAAACTGGCCATCAACAAATTTAGGCTTGAAATTAGATGAAAGTTTCTAACTATCAGAGGAGTGAAGTTCCTGAACAGCCTTCTTACAGAGAGCAGTGGGGACTAAAAGTTAACTGGCTTCAAGTTTCATATGAATAATTTTAGGGAGAAGATGGTACCATGAGATTGCCTACAATGGCACGTAGCTCATCTGTGACTGCTAGCAGCAAATATCCCCAACATCCAGAGACAGGACACTAGATGGAGAGGGCTCTGAGTTATTACAGAGAAGTCTTTCCCAGGTATCTGGCTGGTGGGTATTCCTGACATGCTCAGGGTCCAACTGATCACCATATTTGGGGTTGAAAAGGAATTTTCCCCCAGACCAGATTGGCAGAGACCCTGGGGCTTTTTTGCCCTCTGCAGCATGGGTCATGGTTTAAAGCAGGTTTATACTAGAGTAAACGATAGATTCTCTGTAACTTGATGTCTTTAAATCATAATTTGAGGACTTCAGTCACTCAGCCAGAGGTTCTGGGTCTATTACAGGAGTGGGCGGGAGAGGTTTTGTGGCCTGCAATGCGCAGGAGGTCAGACTAGATGATCAAAATGGTCCCTTCTGGCCTTAAAGTCTATGAGTCTAAAAGGAGATCTCCTTTATAACCTGTATGAGCTCCAAAACATTTCAGTTAGCCAGAAAGTGACTTTGGAACTTGTTAAAAATTCTTCTATGGTTAACTGACTGGTTGTATGGGGGGGGAAGGGGAGGGAGGGAAGGAGAGGGATATGCACTGAGCACGATCAGTACATCTCTCAAAATAAACATCTGCATCTGATTGTCCAATGCAGAAAATACGTTTAAGTGGAATCTAATTACATTTCTGAGATGAGAGAAATTAGACTGGTTTCTTAGTGCCTGAACTGGCATCGTGCCGCTACTGGTGGTGAGGTGTAAAGGGTTAGGTCTACACTGCAATGTAAGTCCAGGGTTAGTGGGACTGGAGTCAGCTGACCCGAGTCAGCAAACCAGGACTTGAGCATCTACACTGATTGTTAACTCTACAAAGAATTTTCTAACCTAGGCTCAAACCTGGGCCTTTGTGTCCACCTTGCAGCACACAGACCCGAGACAAACCAACCATATCACAGATTCTCCAGCATCCTCCTGAGATGTGACTGCTCTAGCCCTTCGACTGTGGTGCACTGTGGGAAAATTTGACTGCCTACCCTGCATGTTCCAGGAAGTCTGAACAGTCCACCTACACAGCCTGATGATTAACATGGAGGAGACCCCTTTACATGAGTTTCTCTTGCTTGCACTTCTGGGTCAGGAATTGGACAGCTTCTGTGAGATGCTGGTGAACATTTTGGCAGCATTTTCTGACCCATCAAAGGCACCTGACAGAGCTTATGAGGGAGGAGGAGGAGGAGGAGTAGCCAGGCATGACAGATGCGCCCTGGCTGATGCTGCTCAGTATACTCAGCATAGCCGGCAATGCCCCCTACGTAGGCTGGTGCTCCTGGCACAGGGCCACAAGGACAGACTGGTGGGATCACATAGTCATGCAGACTGGGGATGACCAGCAGTGGGTCTAGAACTTTCACATGAAGTTTCTGGAGCTTTGTGAGCAGCTTGCCTCGACCCTCCAGCATAAAGACATATGCATGAGGCCACGCTTGCTGGTCTAGAAGTGGGTTGTTATAGATGACTGGCTACTCCAGATTGCTACTGCTCTGTTGCCAACCAATTTGATGTAGGAAAGTCAACTCTGGATAAAGTGGTGGGTGGGGGGAGGGTGGTGGTTTCTGAGGCAATCAGGTGGGTTGTTTACCCAATATGGCAGGTCTAAAAGATATTCCTGAGATAATTGCTGGCTTGGAGAAAACGGGGTTTCCAAACTGCACTGGGGCCACTGATGGGAGTCATGTGCCCATAGTTTGCCCTCCTTTACACTATTCCTATTTTTATGCAGGCCCTTGTGGATCACAGAGGTTGATTTTTGAATGTCAGTATGGGCTGCACTGGAATCTCCATTCAAGAACAGACTGAGACTATTCCCACCAAATGACATCATCACGAACACAGTTACTGTCCCCACCACTAATCTGGGGGACCCTGCATTCCCCCTTTTTCTTGGCTTATAAAACCAAACCCTAATTTCAGAGGCCCTGACAAAAGGTTTAATTACACTCTCAGCAGGTGTACAATGGTTATGAATGTGCTTTTGGCAGACCCATTTAGATTTCAGTGTCATTAATGCTGTCCACATCACTGTGGCTTGTTGTGCTCTTCATAATCACTCTGATGCAGAGGTGAGCCACTTCCTCCGAATGGACCCCCGACAGCGAGGGGCCACTGAATCGGTAACTACAGCCAGGAAGTGCCCTACCACAGCTGGAGCTGGATGCACCTGGGCAACAAAAGTCAGGGATGCTTTGTGCTCCCACATTACGGGCTTCCACTGCCCACTGGAAGAGGTGGAATAGTACCTCTGTGAATGTGCTTGGGGGGAGGGGGAGATGGGGCTTGACTGCCATGCAATGTACTTGTGAATCACATAATTATTTATGAAATGGGAGTGGTTGGGGGGCGGGGGGTGTTTCACAATATTGATTCATATAAGGAAGTGACTGAAGGGTGGATTGCTGTACGTGACTGTAAAGAGGAATAGTGTTTGCTTACTAGTTTCTAAGTCATCCTGATCATACGTTTAGCTTTATTTTTTCAAATTACAGACTGTATAATGAGATGTAGTGAGAGCAAAAAAGCTTTTTGATGACAAACATATTTACTTATAAACATGTATTAAAACAGTACAACATCCACCCATTGGCTGGCAGGCAGGCCTGTACCATTAACACACCAAAACCCCAGTTACAACAGAACCTTTCCTAAATAAAACAAAACAAGTGCACAAACAAGTGCAAACATGGCCCATGGGATTGTGGGATACTTTTGATGGGCTCCCAGGACCCCAATCAAGCAAGGCTGTGTCTACAATGCAAAGCAATAGGGCTTGAACCCTGGGTTATGGCTTGACCCTGGCTCAGGCCCTTCAGCCCAGCAGGTCCTTGGGTCCAAGCCCTAGGTCAACACAATTTGTGTGTAGATGAAAGGGGGAGTTAGGCTTGAGCCTGAGTCTGAGCCCAAGCTTATGCTGTGGTGTAAACATATGCTAGGTGGACATGGAAGAGGTCATAAATGAAGGGGAAAGCAAAGAGGCAGCCTTGCATAGTAAGGGGATCTCAAAGCAAGAAAGGTCAATAGTCAGCAGCAGATCTTACATTGCCCCAGCAGCTCCTGGGCAAGAACCTTTTGATTTTAGGATTCACAAGTGATAATTCATAAGCTTCCTAAATACCCAGTGAGTCTTTCACGGCTTAAGTAGCTGCAGCTTCTGAGCACAGCTAATTGGACACATTTACAGAGAAAGAAGTGGCAAGATATATTACAGTGCAATTTAATTTTTAAATCTCTGCTAATAGACATCAGCAAATTGTGCCCTAATTGACATATTAAAAAAAAAATCCAGACAGTGTTGCTTTTACTATAAATGGAAAGAACTCTTCACAAAGATCGATTAATATAACAACAACAATTTGATAGTTTTACTATAGAGATTTCATCCTCAACTCCCCTTTGGGGGGAATGAAGGGAGAAGTGCTCATGTCCAAACAGGCACGTACTAAGTTGACAGGGACATACTAAGTATTTTGTAGGCTTGGAACAAAACCCTGTTTGTAGGTTTCATTTAATGAAAGAATTTATGTTAACACAGCGAGTGTATTATAGTAACTTTCCATAGACATCAACTGTCTCTTGGTTCCTGTCCTTTGAAAGCTGCGTTTCATAACTTGAGAAATCCTCTTTTAATTTAGAAGAATGGGAAGGGGTGGGGGCTGCTATTCCACGACGCACACTCCACGACCTCCCATTGCACACCAGACATAGGGTCTCACTGTACTATCAACACAACTGCACTGATGTTTGAGCACAGATACAGAGTAACACCATTCTTTCGCAGATTTAAATTGTGGGGAGTAAGTTGCAGTTGTATATATATCACAACTGATCATTTAGAACTTTTAGTTCTATTGTGTTCATTCTAGTGACACATACTGGATTAATGAAGATCAACATGCCCCCATCACCCTCCCACATCACACACACTAAGTTAAAGTTGTATTTAACGCAAACAAACGCGCAATGAAGCATTACAGTAAAATCTATAAACATTTAAATTATGGAAACAAATTGTTATGGGAAAATAGACATTCAAATATCCTCATTACCTCTCAAATAAATGCATATTATGAAAACCACCTTAACTCTGCCTCCATATGCCTTTCCTAACTACAAAAAAACCTCCTTCTTACATCTACTCACTCTGTACCATACATATGTTGAATAAAGTATAAATACTCTCACAAACCACTAAGATTTCAGACCATCTTCCACTTCACATAGCATGGCTGGCCAAACACACACAACTATCTGACTAATTACTCTAAATCAGTGGTTCTCAACCGGTGGTACCGATGGTACTTTGAAGAAGGCTGGGTGGTACGTGAGCTGCACCGCGCCACCGAATCTGCTGCCGGAAGTGCCCACCCACCCACCTGCGCGAAACCCTGCCACCGAAAAGGGGCAAACGGCAGAAGGGTTTCGGCGGTGGGCATTGTTCCCCCCATGTAACCTGCCGCCACAAGTCTCCCCCCACCGCCGCGAAACCCCGCTGCCACCGAAAGTCCCCCCCCCCCCCTTTTAAAGGTTGAGAACCGCTGCTCTAAATTACACAAACAAACACAGAGAGAGAGAGACAGACACCACACACACGAAGTCCACCATCCTTCATCCTGAATTCAAAACTATGATTAGGAGCCCACACACGCAGTTTTTTGGTCAGAAACACCACCATTCCCCTCTCCACCCAGGGGCAGAAATCCTAAGTTACCCACCTCGAATCTAAGGATTAATAATGTCATTACACCTTTCCTATTCACTCCTAATGAGAGTCCAAGCCCCATCTTCCAGAATCAGACTACTTTTTCATCTTTAACTAAAAACATGCTAAACATAGAGGGGTGTAGCCCTCACAGCATCCCATTAATAATAATGGAAGTAACCCAACATTCCTGGGGCATTCAGTTTCCCACTGGGGTTCTGAGCACAAGGGAGTTCTGAGCACAAAAGTGTCTGAACCTGCAAAAAGCTGACAGAACTCAACTCCCACTTCACATCAATGAGATAAAAGGGCACATCACAGGACAAGACCCAACAAATAATAAGGTCCTATTCAAGGCAGGGAACAATAAAATATTCTACAAAGAAAGTTACTCTGCATAGAGAAAATGTTAATTAGTAATAAAAGCCATTGTCAGCACTTGCTTATTTTAAAATGTGTGTGTGGGGAGGTTCTTTGTTCTCCATGGAGAGAAGCATTGGATACTGGTTAGTAATGAACAAACTCATTCCACTTTTAAATACTACTAAAAAGTAAACTTCCAGATTAAATTTAAACTAACCGGCCCCTAAAAAAACCCTTAAATTTGGAGGGGAAGAATGGAAAAAAATCACACTTCTATTATACTATCTTCTCCTCTCCTTCTACTTCTCTCTTGATGTAACAGTTTTCCATCAGCTGTCTATTTTAAGATTTTCTTTACAGTGTTTATTTCTGCTATCCAAGCATGATGAATTGCCCCCACAAGTTTGCCCACAAGATGAACTAGCCAGGAAAAAGCCGAGTAAATTACAGGTGCACAACATTTCCTACAAAAGCAAGACTTTTTTGAAAGTCAGGCACATATTTAAACATACTGCATTAGGATCAATATACAAGAAATTAAAAAGAAAAAAAAAAGCTCATAAAGCTCCCCCAAAAAACAAACCCCTGGCCCACACAACACAAGAGAGAAGTTACTACTTAGTCCTTATCTCACCTTCTGTGCCTAGAGAGACAAGGTGGGGGAGGTAATACCTTGTACTGGACCTACTTCTGTTGGTGAGTGACAAGTTTTCGAACTTACACAAACCTCTTCTTCAGGAAACGTACTCAGAGTGCCTAGGGCTAGTCACTTCTGTGCCCAAGCATTTCTACAAACAAAAGATGATTTTCTCCCAACTGAAGTCCATACGAGTTTTGCCACAATCTTCAGTACAAGCAAGGTTGGGTTCATAAGACTTGATTCTGTGAGGTGCTAAGTGTGTGCAATGCTTGCTGAAACCAGTGAGTTTCAAGCACTAATGGCATGCTAGGCTCAAGCTCATAATAGGAAAGTGAAGTAAAAATACTTTGTGTGTGTGTGTGTTATACCTCTAGGATGGAAAACTTTTTTTTTTTGGGGGGGGGGGGGGAGAAGGGGGAGGGATAAGAGTCAGTTTTTTGTTTTTTTTTTTTTAAATAAGATCTACACTTAATCTCTCAACCTCCCCCCCTCCTCTAAAACTAAACAAAACCTGAAACTTTTCCTATAGATCTTCAAGTGCAGCTCCACTCAGAAAAGTTATTAAAATGACATTGTGGGGCTCTGTGTTTATTGTGTCTTCAATTTCCATATCCAAAGATCAGCTTATGAAATGGCTGCAATTAGAAGAAATGGAATTGCAAAAAAAAAAAAAAAAAAAAATCAACCAACGATTCAATCAACCAACGATTCAAGAGTTAAAGCTGGTTATTTCTCTTACTGTACCTCATCACTGGTAATAAAGATTTTCCAGGTCAAGCAGACCCTCACATCTGTGCTACTCCAGTTCTCACACTGTGTACTCCGTGCCACATGAGTCTATGCCTTGTTTTGCAAATGTCTCAATAAGTGAAATTTACTTTGCTGATGTCAAAGAACATAGAATCCATCACACTCTATTATCTCAGCAATACTATGAATAAAAAGCATCACATTTTATTTTAATAATTAAAAAACTCAGCAAATAGGACTCTGAACACATAGCAAGTTTTTTGTTGAGTAGAGTGGTCATTTTTGCAATTACAATTTTAAGACTCACACTAAGAATGGATTTCATATTTTCTCCAAAACTTTACAGCTTGTCCTTCAATCCCTGAACTACATTGGCACAGAATGCCATCATCAACCATGCAATAAATTCTTGCATAGTTAGACCCTGTATCCTTTCAATGTCTTAGTCATACTTCTTGATGTAAACGTCTACTGAATGTACCAGAAAGCTTACATCCACTACATTTGGGGTGGATTCTCTATGACCTGAAGTCTTTAAATCAATACTCGATGTCATCTTAAAAGATACATGTCAGCTCAAAACAGACGTTCTAGGCTTCATGCAGGAATCACTGGGTGAAAAATCTATGGTCTGTGTAATGCAGGAGGGCAGACTACATAAACATAATGGTCTTTTCTGGCCTTAGTTTCTGTGGCAATGTGAAGTTTGAAGCTATATAAAAATTTAATTTAATCACACTGAAAAACTGAAGAAAGTTTTATAAAATACAGGGCATATCTTTATTTATAGCTATCTATCATAGTTGATTTTTTGTTTAATAATGTCCTAACTAATACTTTATACTCCAGAGACAGAGTTACTTTCAAGTCAATCTGTTGTCCAAGCATTGTATTAGTATCCATTATTTAATTTTATAAAGATTAGATCGATATGAATGTAAATTTGTTTAGAATTTGTAGATTACTACAGTTGATATTTACTTTTTAAAGAGACAATTTAAAATTCATAATATACTGAGTACCCTATACTTCAATACATTTTTCTTTTTACTTAAAACATTTGATACTCCCAAAATTGCCTACAATGGTTCTTCTTTTATAGAGCTCAAAATGAAATTAAAAAAAAAAAATTCTCTTCCCCCTCTATTTCCAAAAGGCTAGTGGAGAACCATTTCAGGAACTTTATTTATTCACTCTAATTGTGACGTATCAGAGAATACATAGAGCAATGAACATTAGAAGCTTGTTTGTGAGTGTGCACTGCTTTATGTAACAGTCATAGAAGATAGGTATTTTTATTGTAAGTTAGAACAGATATTTTAATGGTCCCTATTATAAATCAAGAGGTGGCAAACAGGCAAATCTTTTAGATTCATCAGTATCCATATAGCCATTGTAATTCTCACGCTTTTCACGGATATTCACAGATGACTCAAATAAAACCAAAAATACAATGGCAATTGTAACAAATGCCAGGCAAACTTTAATGGGAGTTTAAATAGCAAAAATACTGTGATTTCTCTACTCCACTCTCTCATAAAAAGGTGCAGGTAGAGAATGTTAATCAGAAAGAGTGCATGAGATTAGGACAACTCTGCTTCAATGCAACATCCTTATTGGGTCAGATACTCTGTGTATTTGACAGGAAGTAGGGCCCAATGTAGATATTTAGACCAAGAACCAATGGGACTCTTTGGTCTCAAACGTACTAATCCCTGGCTATGTGTGCTGAGAAGCCTTCCCTCCCTGTTCCTGTATGACCTTCTTATCGCTCAAGCAATGGCACCGTGGCACGCTTGTATCCATATTGCCATTGGCTCCCAATTACACACAGCCTGTGTTTCGACACTTCTCTGGAGGATGAGGGGTTGTAATTAATGATACTTTAAACTATTCTTTTTTTTTTTTTTTAAATAAAACATTTTGCCTATGTTTTGGTGGGGGAGGAAGGGAAGGAAGAAAGAGAGAGAGATCATGTTGCGCAGATCAACTCTTCCTCAGCTCCTCCCCATCCTACCTACTAGCCCTTCCACTTTTTCCAGAAGGCTCATGATACGATATGCACGGTTTTTTTTTGAAGTGCAGATGGAGTCTACTATGGAGTGGGAAATGCCTCTCATACACCCACTAGGTTTTTCTTTATTGGTGCAATTTTGTCCCTGCCCATGTTGCAGAGGAGAGGCAGCCACTATGACTTAGATTATTTATTCTGTAGTCTAGAATATTGAGCTATAGTAAACGTTCTGAAAAGCAGATTCCCAAAAGTTTATTACCCAAAGGTAAATAGCACTGGCTCTATGTTTCATGACAGCTTCCCCCTGCCACACACACATGCTCCAAAATAACAAAAATTAACAACGGTCAGTGCCAATTATTCACAATATTTATTTTTCAAAACTAATGCTATTCTTGGTCCAGGGTGAAGAAAAAAAAGTAAGGTATTTCTTTTTTAGAAGCATAGTAAATTCAAACCAGTTCAACCAATATGAAACGGGAGAGGGGAGGAGAGAAATCAGATTGAATCATGGCAACTATTGGTTTCATAATGGTAATTACTTACATTCTTAATAAGTACTTCTGTAACCAAAATACAGTTCCTGCAAGGCTTTTCTTCCCCTTTGGTTGGAGAATTTCCATGTACTCTGCCACAAGGTGGAAAATAGTCACCTTGGCACTGCTGTATTCAATACACTGTCAGTGGTGCCCATTACAGGTCATCTCTGTAATGTGCATTGTATTTTTTTATTTTACAATATATTAATTGTGCCTGCTCTGCTGCATGATTGTAAAATGCACTGGCAAACAACTGTACCTCAATGAATACAAAGTTTGTTTAACCGAAGAATAGTTGAAGTTGCTTGGTACTGGGGATGAATATACCAATACCCCAAGTAACGTATCTTGCAAAGACTGCTGTATTAGGTCTTCTGCACTTGTATGTGCAAAACATAATAAAACTACTATTCCAGAAGCCTGCAATTTATCCAAGCAAGATTTTCCAGTTAACTCAAAATAAGTCTTTTTAGACTATAGAACATTTAATTTGTCTACTTGTCCCTCAGTTTAAATAAGTCTTAAAGCATTTTCACAGCTCAACGTTGGTGGTGGTTTTGGGTTTTTTTTTTCCCTTGCTAGTATTTATTTAATATTAAACTGGAGACTGATGTACAACCCCATGATAGCATTAAATGTAAAACTCTCTCTAATGCTGTTTTCTATTTGTACTGAAATTTGTGTGTAATGTGATGAACAACTGTAATCTCAAGTAATGAACTGCTGCAAAACATCAGACTACTGAAGCCATTTTAAACCAAATCCTCTGTGCTATTAATGCCTTTGACTCTGCAATGTTGATTCCATGCTTTTAAATATGTACATGATAAACACAGTAATCAGTTGTGACTATTTTCCCCTCTCCTATAGGTTTTTACATCATCTGTATTTTAGGGCTTGTAACTTTAAGCCTTCTGTGCCAGCAAATTCAAAGTTTCTGCCACAGATGCTTTATACTAAAAGGACCAAAATCACTGAAAATGTCAAGATATACCCATTTAGAAGCACTGCAAAAACAAGAGGTCCAATTCTGCTTTCTACAGATGTCAATGGCAGAAATTCCCAATGATTTTTATGAGTGCAGGATCAGGCTCAGAAGTGACTAAACCACCCTACACTCACAGATTTGCCTCCAGCCCCCACCTTTTCATAATAGCAAAATTAATTACAAAGGCATAGAGGGCAATTTAGGCATTTATAAGGGCTTGTCTACACTGCAGCGGGATTGATTGAGTAGGTCATGCAGACCCATTCAAAATCGATGGGAGATGGGTTCTCCAGTCGACGCCATTAGTCTACCTCCCAGAAAGAAGTAAGGCTGTGTTGATGGGAAGGCATCTCCCATTGACGCAGCACCGCATAAACACCACTGTATGTCAACATAAGTATGTTGATGGGAGTATGCAAGCTACGTTATGCAACGTTGAATATCTGTGCCTTTGAAAAATGCAAGCTATGTTGAATATCTGTGCCTTTGAAAAATCTCTTAAATAAATGGGAATAAGACTGGAAAAAAGAGAACCAACTTATATTCAAACTAAATTTTAGATTTTGAAGAAGCTCTGGGTTGTTTGTTTAAAAAAAAAAAAAAAAAAATCAAGTTGTTTTCAGTTTCTCAGACAAAGGTAAATTACAGAACCATGCAGTGCAACAGGAGCTGAAGAGGAAGCTCAGTGGAAGGCAGATCAGTTGTAGCTCAATGCTTCATGCAAATACAAAAGCCTTGGATAAGAATTTAAATTACAAACTTAGCCATGAGGGTAAACATTTCTTGTTAGCAGGCAAAGGATAGTGTTCTTCAAAGTAGGTATCACCTACGGAAGGCTGAAGAGGACAGGATTAAAATTCAAAACAACTTTGACAAAATTAGAGAACTGATCTGAAATTAACAAGATGAAATTCAATAAAGAAAGTGCAGAGTACTGCATTTCAGAAAGAAAAATCATATGCACAACTACAAAAAGGAAAATAACTGGTTAGGTGGTAGTACTGCTAAAAGAACCTGGAGGTTATAGTGGATCACAAACTCAATATGAGTCAACAACGTAAGACAGTTGTGAAAAAGTCTAATATCATTCTGGAGTGCTTTAACAGAAGTGCTGTACATAAGGTACAGGAGGTAGTTGTTTCATCCTACTTGGCACGGGCAAGGCCTCAGCTAGAGTTCAATTCTGGGTACTTCCCTTCAGAAAAGATGCTTGGATAAATTGGAGAGAGTCCAGAGGAGAGTAACAAAACTGATAAAAAGGTTTAGAAAACCTGACCTATGAGAAAATGTTCAAAAACTGGTATGTTTAGTCTTGGGAAAAGAAGACTGGGGTGGGGGACCTGATAATGTTCAAATATGTTAAGGGATGCTATAGAGAGGATCGTATTCAATTGTTCTCCATGTCCACTGAAGGTAGGACAGGCAGCAGCAAGGGAGATTTAGGTTAGATATTAGGAAGAACTTTCTAACTATAAGGGTACTTAGGTTCTAGAATAAGCTTTAAGGGAGGTTGTGGAATCCCTGTTCTTAAAAGCCTTCAATGACAAGTGAAGGGTGTTCTAGGTTTACTTGGTCTAGATTACCTAAGCACAGGCAGCTAAACTTGATGACCTCCTGAGGTTCCTTCCAACCCTACATTTCTGAGATGCTATGAAAGGTTGTTTAAATTGAGTCAACAAAAGTTTCTCAACTCAAAATATTTTGTCCATGTAGAATATTTATCTCCATAGTAATAACAAATAGTGTTTGCTATGCTGACTGGCCTAATCAGTATTGTAAGCTCCCTTGACTCTTCCCCCCCACCATTACATTTTATAAATTTGTTTCCTCCAAGGCACATTCTCCCTGGTTGAGAAAAGATTAGGAAGTGAGGACACACTGTCAATACTCCTCTCTAGGCATATTTTTATTTCTTTTAAGGAGTTCTCTCAAAAAACGCTGTAGGTTAAGAATACGTATGCTCTATTTTTGCCCTTGGTCACAGAGATCAGATTTACATGTGCTCTTTTTCAGTACTAGACATATTATCTGAACAGAAATAAACTGTTCAAATACAAAAAGTCCCATACTCCTTATGCAGACTAAAACGCCCACTGAGTGTGGGAGTTTTTCCTGCATACAGAGTACAGAACTAAGCCCAAAATGTCTTCAAGCAACTGAATCCCACTAAGGCATCAGAAGCGGAGATAAAAACATGTCTATAGGACTTTGGATACCATATTGCAGGATCGCACCCCAGGCACTTTTCTGTAAGCTTTTTCATGATCAGGTTGGAGTGGCTGATATTCAGAATTTACTCACACTATGGAAAACATAACAGGATGATGCACCACTGTGTTACACCAGTTTTATTCCAATGTTAGTCTACTAAAGTAAATGGAATAACACTGATAGCGTGGTGAATTAGGTCTCTCAGGGCCTGTCTGGTTCTGCAGCTGCACTGCTGTAGTGCTTCATTGTACTAGACACTACCAACATTGAGTGGAGGGGTTCTCTCACTGGCATAGGTAATCCACCTCCCCAAGAGACGGTAGCTGGGTTGATGGAAGAATTCTTCCATTGGCCTAGTGCTGTCTACATAGGGACTTAGGTGAGTTTAAATACATCTCTTTGGGCGTGGATTTTTTCACACCCCCAAGTGATGTAGCTGGGCTGACCTAATTTTCTACGTAGACCAGTCCTCGTTTTAGAACTAGGCCAAGAGCGTCAGCTGACAAGGAAGTTCAGAACAATGAAATCCGAGACAGGGTCAGCTCTTGGTACATGTGTACACAGGCACACAGAACGTAACACAAAAACATTAACCCAGGCTCACAACCCTAGGTTCAGAGAACCAGCTGTCTCTCAGGCTCTCTCTCCCTTCCTGTTTCTGGAGCAGCCATATTTTATGGCACTTTCCTGGAGTACAAGCATGAGCCCTAGTTGCTGTAAACTCCTGTCTTGCCAGGGACAGGGTAGGTCTTCTGCCCCACCATATACCACTGTTTTAGTTTTTTTAAAAGCATGTGTGGTATCACGTTTAAATAAAAAGGTGAGCCAATATATGTAGCAGCCAGCACAATGGCAAATGCTTACTCATTGCTCAGAGCAGAGGGATGCAAATCCTTAAGACCAGCAAGGGTAGGGAGGAATAATTGAAATATGCTCCTCTCTACGAAGCAGCTACCTGACACCCTTGGACTGTGCAGAAATGCATCATGCCCGGGAAGGAGCCCTATCTGCTAATATGCTCCTCATTCCAGACTATGAGACTCGGACAACTTGAAAGAATTAATGCTGACTTAGGTAGGTTGTTAACTCCGACTCCCTCCGCAGACCTGCAGAGCACCATGAAGGGCTAGTGACCATAGATATCTGTCATTTCCATTTTACTGCCTTGGGTGGAAGTATGTAGCTAAAGGGGAGCCTGTCAGCAACCCAGATATAGGCTCTCTAAACTAGTCGTTAGAGCCAGAAACCGACCTAAAGGTTAGAGCTGGAGCCCAGGATCAAAAGTCAGAACCATAGGTCGGATCCAGAGTCAGAAGTTATTAACCAGGGCCAAAGAGGTCAAAGCCAAAGGTCAGCACTGGTATCAGAAAACACAAGTCGGAGCCAAGGATGAGAACTGGAGTCAGAAGCCAGGCAAGGGACCAGGGTAGGAACAAGGCTGGGATCTATTTGGGTACTGGGACGATAACAGCACTGAGCAGCCAGTGACCAGCTGATGCTGGGCTTAAGAGCATGCCTGCTGGTTCCCTCCAGCCAATCAGGCAGGTCTGTCAACTGGACAGTTCTGCTCTAGTTCATCTGTGCTCATTAATCTGCCTGGAGACTGAGCTAGCTAGTTCCATGCTTAGCTGCAGGCTCTCATTCCCAAAGAGCCCCTCCGTGGGGTTGACCTGTATCTGTGGTGTTAAGAACCGAGATACCTGGCCTCTGATGAATTTTTGGACCTCACAACCTATTCCCTCTACCCTTCCATTAGTCCTGTGGACCAAAGCGTGTGGGAAGGAAGTTTAATATGCTTTAATTTTTGCATTGTTTTGTTTCCCTCCATATGCTTTTGCATAGGAAGGAGAATCTGGGCCTTTGTATTTTTCCTAACTGCTGGCAGATTGCAAAGATTAGCACTGAATCAATGACTACAAGAGTCTAAGTAGGTTAGGCTTTAACCAAAACCTGTAGTATTACATTTAATTTTTTTTTCCAGACTATTGTCTCTTTTGAAGATGACAACTTCCATGCAAATGAATTTGTTTCAAGATAAAGCTAAAAATACGGTCCTTATTAAAATAAAAAAATCTTCAAAAAATAGACATGATTGACACAGGAAGACTTCAGATATGTGCCCCACGTTTACTAATTTAATCGGCATTCAAAGTACAATCAAAGCACCTAAATACAACTAAGTTTTATGCAAATCTACAAATATTGAAGATGGCATATTTTGTAATCGGATTGTCATGGATAACCATACAATGCTCAGGTTGCAAAACATTGCTGTCCATCCACTTTCTTCTTCCCCTACAAGTTATGATGATCCCTGAGTGTTTTGGGATGGGAGAGGAGGATGACTCATCATTGACATGGCTGGCACACAGTGGCTCAGTTTTAAGTCTCTGTAGGAATGCTGAGGATTCCCCAGTATACCCAACAGAACATTTCACTGACCTGTACTCTCACTACCTCAGGTTGTGACCCCCGTCTTATTTCAAACCAAGCAGAATCAGACCTGCTCTGTAATTGAGAATGGGAGTTCTATTGCAGGTGCTGCAAAAAGTGGTATTGGCGATGCACTAAGTAACACCTCCCTGAGTCAGCTGCAAGCCAGTACCTCTGCACAGTGCCAGAGGTAGGGACACAGTAGCTGATAAGGGGCTCCAATCTCCCCTTTCAATAAAAAAAATGAACAAACCTAACCTTTTCCATTGGTAAAATAAATAGGAAAATGGTTAAGAAATTTTGTCTCATTTTTCCTAAAAACCCATGGGTGATTTAGTCCATCCCCCCATTTCACCCCTAACAGCTACTCAGAAGTGACTCTGAGGTCTGTGAAATCCACAGCTGTGCATCTTCCCAATATTTTGTCTCCTTACATAGAGGGGTCATCCAGCCTGCAACCAATGAGCCTCTCTCTGTAAGACAGAAAAAAACCTTGCAGTTCAGTAGAAGGAATCCAAATCTCTGTGGTGAAGGAAGTCTAAGAACCTCTTATTCTCAAGGCTTTAAGAGATCTCCCCTCAAATAATTTTCTAACACTGGCACCCGTGCAGAGGTTCCACTACAAAGTAGCTGAGTGCTGTTTCTCCTGCGGTAGAGGAGAAAGGTGGCAGCCCAAACAGCAGCCTTTCCCTTTTCCCACCTCATTTGGAGAGGAGTTAATTAAGTGGCTAAAATAATCACCACAACATCCACGCCCAAAATTTTAAGGCCAATTCTAGATTGGGGAGGTGGGGAGCCCTTTGCTGCAACAGGTGTTTTTTTTCACCTATGTTGTTCAAACTTAAGTCATCTTGTAGTTATTTAAAGATTTCATGACAATTTTCAAGAATTTTGCTTTCATGTCCAGGGGGAAATTGTACCTGCACATTTCAGCATCTGCTTGTCCAATGTTTCCTTTGTGGCTTCATCAAATGGAGAAGTTATTCATAGCCTACCCTGCTAATAAAGCCCCAGGCTTGTGCAGAATGGCTCTGTTCCACACCAGAGAGGTCTACATTTCAGAGGTAGAGGAGTGGTCCCCACACACCGTCTACAAAGCACTTTCATCCAAAAATATCCCAAAGGGGTTATATAAATAAGGCTGAGAGATTTAGATACAATAACACTGAGACTCAACATAGATTCTCAGGGTATTTCTACACGGATTCCGCTGCACTAGGCTCCACGGATCAACGCAGAGGGATCGATTGAGCGGGTCTCCACTGGCTGCTTAATCAATCCCAGAAGTGCTCTCCGTTCAACACAGTAACTCCACTGCCCCCCAGAAAAAAGTAATGTTGCGTCGACCGGAGGGCATTTCCCGTGGGTGCAGTGCAGTGAAGACACCGCGGTAAGAGAGTGTAAGTAAGTCGACAGGAGATATGCATTCTACAGTACATAGTTTGCGTATCTCCCATTGACCCAGAGTGGCAGTGTAGACCAGGCCTCAGAAATGCAGGGCTGGAAGGGATCTCGAGAGGCCAACTAGCCCATCCTCCTGGCACAGAGTCAGGAACAAGTATACCTAGACCATCCCTGAAATGTGTTTGTTTAACTTGTTCTTAAAAGCCTCCAAGAATGGGAATTCTAAAACGTCCCTTGGTAACCTATTCCAGTTCTTAACTATCCCTAGGGCTAGAAACCTTTTCCTAATATCTAACCTAACTCTCCCATGTTGCCGATTAACCCCAGTGCTTCTTATCCTACCTTCACTGCATGTGGAGAACAGTTGATCACTGTCTTCTCTGTAACATTTAACATATTTGAAGATTTTTCTCAAGACTAAACATCCACTTGGTTTAAAAAAAAAAAAAAAAAAAAAAAAAAAAAGTTTCCTCATTGGTCTAAACCTGTTATCATTTTTGTTGCTCCCCTCTGGTCTTTCTCCAATTTGCCCACACCCTTCATAAGGTGTGGTGCCCAAAACTGGACACAGTACTCCAGCTGAGGCCCCACCAGTGCCAAGTAGAGAGGAACAATTACCTCTCATGTATTATATACACAACACTCCTGTTCACACAAACTAGAATGATATTAGCTTTTCTTGTATCTGCACCACATTGTTGGCTCATATTCAATTTGTGAACCACTGTAACCCCCAGATCCTTTCCCACAGAACTACAGCCTAGATAGTTATTCTCCATTTTGCATTTGTGCATTTGATTTTTCCTTCTTAAGTGCAGTACTTTGCACTTATCTTCTTTGAATTTCATCTTTTTTATTTCAGACAACCTTCCAAATTGTCAAGATTGTTTTGAACACTAACCCTGTCCTCTCAAGTGCTTGCAACCTCTCTCATCTTGGTGTTATCTGCAAATTTTATAGGCACTCTCTACCCTCCATTATCCAAGTCATTAACAAAAATGTTGACTAGTACCAGACCCAGGACAGACCCATGTGGGACCCCATTAACTACATCCTCCCAGTTTGACAGTGAACCACTGATAACTACTGAGAGTTGCAGACATTGATATACGTGGGGGGAAAAACTAAGATTTTTAAACATGACCGTGATTCTGAGTGCCCAATCTGACATGCCAGGGGACCTGATTTTCAGATGGTGGATGTTCAACACTTTTTGAAAATCAAGCTCCTTTAAAGGAGCCTCATTTTGAGCACCTAAAATCAGATGTACTCCAAATCACCTGTTACTTTTCAAAAATCTTAGCAGGAGTCTCAGGAAAGGCTGCTAGAATGCAAGGTGGTTAGAAAGGGGAAACAAAATCTGGGGCCAACCTGAAATCCAGATGAGGGGACTCATGCACATCTATAATATGGATAAGAATCAGTGTGACTTGTTAAGGAAAATATCCTACCTTGCTCTTTGACTATGATATGTATACTAGTCTGGCTTATAAAACGTATTTAAGATTAGAACTGTTCTCTCTGCCACCAAAGCACTCCTGGTTAAGCAGCTTTCTTGCTGTGCTGGATCAAAAGACCACTGGATCATGCCACAAAAGACACGATTATAGAAAGGGGAAAGTATTGTTGGGTATTCAAGTGTCAGGATCATTCTACATGGCTTTCACTTAACAAAACTTGCATGATTCTCTCTAGAGAATCTTTTATTGCTCCCATTGTTTAAATTGTTGTAACACTTCTGCCAGATGGTTAACAGCAGCAAAAAGAAGCAGGTTCAATATATCTAGGGCCCCTCTCAATAATTAACTAAGGCAACTGAACTCTCCTCTTCCCCCCTGCTCCCCACCCCCAGTAACCTGATAAAACTACATTCAGCCTCCCTGGGTGCCTGTAACAGGCAGAGGTTCCCCAAACACAAGCACTCTGAAACGGTCACAAACAAATTAATCTTTATTAGGAGAAGGGAACACTCAGAAACCTGGAAAAACAAACATATATATCTCACCTCTCACACCTCTCCCCACACACACACCCCTACCTCAAAAAACCCTTTCCAGTAACCTGGCATTGGCAGTAGTCAGCCACCAGCCCTGCTTTCCAGCTTCCCACAGGGAGAATGTCCCACAGGTAATAGTCCTTTGACAGAATCATCTCACTCACTCACCATGCCCCCTCCCCAACTCCCACTCATGGATTGAAGCAGCGAGCAGCAGTAATCCAAGTACCACTGCAGGTCTGTCTCTGGTCCCAAGGGAACTACCTGCCTAGTCCTGCCCAGGGGCACCACCACCTAACCCAGTTTCATGAATGAGCTTCATTAAGCCATTGGGTAGGCAGGACCTCACCACAGTGAAATCAGCTCTTGCTACCATATCCCCATGGAAGGAGAAACAGGAGGATTTAGGACCCTTGATCAGAGTCCTAATCCTGTTTGGAAGTGAGCTCTTAGCACTTTTTCTTTTCATTTTTTTTTTAATTTTAACCTTGTGGCATTCTCTTCTCCGAGAGGCCCTAACCCTCCAAAATGCAACTTCATGTATAGTTATGGTGATCTCAAGTGTCCGTAAAGGAATTATGGGTAGGTAGCCTGTGCAAATGAGGTTCTATATGGCAACACACTTCCCTTTTTCCCCTCAATAGAGAGAGTACAGAGGTCTTTCCCCTCTGCAGCTTCTGGCCATACTTACACAGTGAAAAGAGACTACTAAAATTCTCATAGGAAAAAAGAAAGCTACAACTGGAAGTTATGAGGCTACTGTAAAATAATTCTGAAGCGATGCTGACAGAGTCCTGCTTAAATGCTGTTTGTTAGAGTGGGTGGGGGAAAACAGAGAGAGGGAGAGTTTCGCGAAAGGTGGCAGGATGACAGCCTTGGAGTAAAGAGAATTTTATTTATAGATAAACTTGGTAATGCCCTACAGAATAAATGTTAGAAACCTTTCTTGTGTGTAATGAAGGAAGGCTAAAGGTAAACAACAAAGGGAAGAAAAAAAAAAGTTTATGCCCTTAACTATCTTTTATAAAGGTTTCATAAATACTTTCCTCCTAGATAAAGTCTTCATTCGTCTTTTCCATACAAAGCTGTAATATACCTCCTTTCTGGAGGACTTTGACAAGATCTTTGAAGGACATGAATGATGATATTTTGAGGCAGAAACCTGAGTGGCCGCTCTCCCAATCCACAAGAAATAGGCTTAATAAAGCCAATCAAACATGACAGAGAATTAAAACAGCACAGTTTTCTTGTGCAGTTCACTCTTACAATGGACAGTATACAAAGAATCTTCCCATAAACACAACCTATTTTGATATGCTCTAGAAATATTTTGGAGAAATTCTCTGACCTGTGTTATACGGCAGATCTGAAGAGATGATTGATCATAAGGGTTCCTTAAGGTCTTGGAATCTATTAATCTACTTTGTTCAATTTATATTTTCTTATGATTGACGTAATGCTAATCCAATTACTGGATGCTGATTTCTTTTGAACCAGGTGAATTGCGTTGTTCTACTTAGAAGGATCCATGAAAAGTGGAAAAAGACATCAGTTTACATTTGTTACAAGAAAAGGATTATGGCAAGATCCTAGGTACTTTTAATATCAAAGCAAGGCTCAGAAGTATTAATCTACTCCCTAGTGTGAGTACTCAAGGGAAGGGGTGCAATGATGAAGGACTGATATTAGACACTACTTTATTTCAGTAGATGAGTCCAGGTTTGATAGTCCAAGGTGAGGTCTGGAAACGCGAAATCTTGCAGTCTTTCCTTTGGCCAATTCAACAAATATCAAAAGGAATGGTTCAGCTGCCCTTTTGGGTGCAGAAAGAGATTTAATAGCTAGAACACAGGAAAACTATGGTTTTGGAAAACTGAATAAACCAAACAATAAGACATCCTATACCTTAGCATCTGCATTTAAAATACACTTTGGCCATAAAAGCCAGAACTGGTGGTGGTCAAGTTTATAACACAGAGCAACAAATACTCGGAGATAGGTAAGAAGAAACAAATTTTAACACTCCTGGATTTTGTATTTGTTATTTACTAGAAAGAGTTAGTTTTGGTGAACTATTTGGTTTTAATTACTAAGACTTTACCAGCTGGACTGACTCAGATTACACCAATAACCAAAACACAACAACATTTAATTTTGGCACAAGACTACAATATTATCACATTTTCTAATGGATTTTTTGGCCTCCCACTATTTTGGGAGAGCTGCACAGATCACTCAAGCAGTGTAAACAAGGCCAGAAGCACTTTCCCAGCATTACCATCAGCAAGTTTGAAACTTACTGGAACTATATACATTTTCTTTTGCTTTTGGGATACTCACAAGGTAAAGGAGAAAGAGCTATAGAAATAAAATAAGAAGAGGCACAGATACAAAGAAGGACCTGGAAGGAAAATAGGGAGGACAAAAAAGGGAAAGGTATAGAAAGGGAAAAAATAGATGGGAAAGAGCAGACAAAGCCATATTTACTCATGATTCAAGGAGGTTTGACACAAGAGAGAAAGCTCTATCCAGCATTTTGACTCTTACTCAGAAAAAAAAAATCCACTTTAATTTATATTGCTGTAGCACTTGAGTCCACTGTGCCATTATCATACAGAAATAAATAGACAGTGCCTGCCCCAGAGAGCTTACTATCTAAATATATAAAAACAGGTGGATAAAACAAATGAAAGAGGAAGATGAGGGGAATCATGAAACAGTCATGAGGTGCATAATAAGCAACAGCTGCAGCACACTCCAAATTTGAGATCCTAACCCAATTTAGAAAACAGTTATGTTCCTTCACCCTTTGGCCAGCATGAGATAGAGAAGCTTCAGAAGCGCCAGCTACAATCCCTAAAGTGAGAAAGTTGTTGACTCAAGAACAGTGTTGTTGGATTCCCAAGTAGTTACATCAGCCTTTCTGGATGTAAAGGGTGTTGTCACTATTATAGGCTTTTATTTGCAATTGGCAAGTCAGACACAGACACACAAATTCACAGGACTGAGAGCGCTCTTGGTGGAAATAGCTGAAGTGAGGGAGGGATTTCTTAAAAATCAGATAGAAGTAAAACTGAAGTCCTGCAAGTCACACAGAAAGTCATTCAGGAGTAGAAACCAAGAACCTCTTGGCTCTCATACCTTTAATTCTCAAGTCAAACAACTTCAGGCGGAGTTGCTTTTTCACCTCTCAGGGGA